>NC_132904.1:17960098-19337098 GCF_047675955.1 Chlorocebus sabaeus
AGTCGGGGTCTCAAAGGGATATTTGCACACCCATATTCACTGCAGCATTATTCACAGTAGCCAAAAGATGAAGTCAACCTAAGTGTCTGCCAGTGAATAAACAGATAAACAAAAGGTGGTACACACGAATGATGGAATATTATTCAGCCTTAAAGAAGGAAATTCTGCCACATCCTACAACATGGATGAATCTTACAACACTGTATTAAGGGAAATAAGCCTGTCACAAAAAGATAAATACTGTATGATTCCACTTAGATGAGATATCTAAAGTAGTCAAACTCACAGAAACAGAAAGTAGTACTGTGATTGCCAGGGGATAAGGGGAGGAAGAAGTGGAGAATTGTTGTTCAGTGGGTATAGAGTTTCAATTTTACAAGAAAAAAGTTCTAGTGATCTGTTGTACAACAATGTGAATATAGTTAACATTACTAAACTGTATACTTAAAAATAGTTAAGATTGTAAATTTTGTTACGTGTTTTCTACCAGTTTTTTTTTTTTTTAATAGAGATGGAGTCTCACTCTGTTGTCCAGGCTGGAGTGCAGTGGTGTAATCTCGGGCCACTGCAACCTCTGCCTCCCGGGTTCAAGTGATTCTCCTGCCTCAGCCTCCCAAGTAGCTGGGATTATAGGCGCCCACCACCATGCCCAGCTAATTTTTTTGTATTTTTAGTAGAGATGGGGTTTCACCATGTTGGCCAGGCTGGTCTCGATCTCCTGACCTCGAGATCTGTCCATCTCAGCCTCCCAAAGTGCTGGGATTACAGGTGTGAGACACTGAGCCTGGCCCACAATTTTTTTTTTAAAAGCAGTATTACATGTTAGAGTTTTTTGTTTTGTTTTGTTTTGTTTGTTTGTTTGTTTTTAAGACACAGGATCGGGCCAGGCACAGTGTCTCACGCCTGTAATCACAGCACTTTGGGAGGCCAAGGCAGGCAGATCACTTGACGTTAGGAGTCCGAGACTCGCCTGGCCAATATGGCGAAACTTGGTCTCTACTAAAAATACAAAAATTAGCTGGGCGTGATGGTGCACACTTGTAATCCCAGCTACTCGGTAGGCTGAGGCAGGAGGATCGCTTGAACCTGGGAGGTGGAGGTTGCAGTGAGCTGAGATCGTGCCAGTGTATTCCAGCCTGGAGGACAGAGTGAGACCCTGCCTCACAAAAGAAAGAAGAGGAAATAATAAATATGAGGAGAGAAATGGAAGATATGAAAAAAAAAAGACCCAACTTCTAGAGGGGATATGCAGTATCTGAAATGAAAAATACACTGGGCTACTTTGCCTATGGAATAGCCCTGCTCTGCACAAGCAGGAAAGAGAGGAGAAAAGAGAAGAGAGAAGGGGGGGGGGAGGGGAGGGGAAGGAGGAAGGAAGGAAAGAAAGAAAAGAAAAGGAAGGGGAAGGGAAAGGGAAAGGGAAGGAAGGGAAGAAGGAAGGGATTGACAGCAGGTCAGATATTACAGAAGTGAAGATCAGTGAACAACTGCACAAAATGAAACAGGGGAAAAGACAAAAATTAACAGTACAACAATGACCTGCTGGACAATATGTAATTGGAGACCCAAGAGAAAAAGAACTATTTGTAAGAAATAATGGGTTGGGCAAAGTGGCTCATGCTTGTAATCCCAGCATTTTGAGAGACCAAGGTGGGCGGATCACTGGAGGTCAGGAGTTCCAGACCAGCCTGGCCAACATGGTGAAACCCCATCTCTACTTAAAAAAAAAAAAAAAAAAATTAGCCAGGCGAGGTGGTGGGTGCCTGTAATCCCAGCTACTCCAGAGGTTGAGAGAGGGAGAATTGCTTGAACCCTGGAGGTGGAGGTTGCAGTGAGCCGAGATCATGGCACTGCATTGTAGCCTGGCCAACACAGCAAGACTTTGTCTCAAAAAAAAAAAAAAAAAATTCACAAATCAAAGAAGCTTAGTGATCTCCACAAGCACATCATCATAATTTATTTATTTATTTTTTTGAGATGGAGTCTCTCTCTGTTGCCCAGGCTGGAGTGCAGTGGTGTGATCTTGGCTCCCTGCAAGCTCCACCTCCCGGGTTCACGCCATTCTCCTGCCTCAGCCTCCCAAGTAGCTGGGACTACAGGTGCCCGCCACCACGCCTGGCTAATTTTTTTGTATTTTTAGTAGAGACGGGGTTTCACCGTGTAGCCAGGATGGTCTCTATCTCCTGACCTCGCGATCCGCCCGCCTCTGCCTCCAAAAGTGCTGGGATTACAGGCATGAGCTACCGCGCCCCCTGGTCTCATAATCATTTTTAAAGCCACCAGAAGAAAAATTACATAGGGAGGAACATAAGGATAGCAGCAAACTTCTCATCAGGATGTTTCGTTTTGTTTTTCTTTTTTTTTTTTTTTTTTTTGAGACGAGTCTTGCTCTGTAGCCCGGGCTGGAGTGCAGTGGCCGGATCTCAGCTCACTGCAAGCTCTGCCTCCCGGGTTTACGCCATTCTCCTGCCTCAGCCTCCGGAGTAGCTGGGACTACAGGCGCCCGCCACCTCGCCCGGCTAGTTTTTTGTATTTTTAGTAGAGACGGGGTTTCACTGTGTTAGCCAGGATGGTCTCGATCTCCTGACCTCGTGATCCGCCCGTCTCGGCCTCCCAAAGTGCTGGGATTACAGGCTTGAGCCACCGCGCCCGGCCTTGTTTTGTTTTTCTAATTAAGACAGGATCTTGCTCTGTCACCCAGACTTGCCGAGCTCACTGAAGTCTTGGACTCCTGGGCTTAAGCAATTCTCCCACCTCAGCCTCCAGAGTAGCTGGAACTGCAAGTTCAAGAGATAGGATCTCGCTGTGTTTCCTAGGTTGGTCTTAAAGTCCTGGCCTCAAGAGAACCCCCAGCCTCAGTCTCTCAAAGTGCTGAGATTACAGGCATGAACCATTGTGCCCAGCTAGAAATCATCTTTATTTTTATTTATTTTTGAGACACAGTCTCGCTCTGTCACCCAGACTGGAGTGCAGTATGACGCCATCTTGGCTCACTGCAACCTCTGCCTCCCAGGTTCAAGCACGATTCTCATGCCTCAGCCTCCCAAGTAGCTGGGATTACTGGTGAGCACCACCAGACCCAGCTAATTTTTGTATTTTTAGTAGAGGCGGGGTTTCATCATGTTGGCCAGGCTGGTCTGGAACTTATGACCACAAATGATCCACTTGCCTTGGCCTCCCAAAGTGCTAGGATTACAGGCGTAAGCCACCGCGCCCGGCCTAGAAATCATCTTTAAAGCACTGAAGAAAGAAAGCTGCGAACCAATATATGGTACGTGATAAATAAATACAATTTTAATTCGTCAATTAAAAAATAAAAGTTAAATAATTTAAAAAACTGTGAACCTAGAATTCTATACTTAGCAAAAACATCCTCCCCCAAAATAAAGGCAAAATACTTTTCGAGACAAACAACAGTGGAAAGTATTCATCAACAATCTGCATTATAAGAAATATGAAAGGAATTTCTTCAGGCAGAAGGAAAATATTACCAAAAGGAAATCTGGATCACATGAAAGAATGAAAGCACTGGACATGACAATATGTGGGTAAATAGAAAAGCCTTTTCTCATTTAAAAAGTATCTTTAAAACATTCCTACTCAATAATCCAGCCATTCCACTGCTAAGTATTTACCCAAGAAAAATGAAAACATATATCCACACAAATACTTGTACGTGAATGTTCACAGCCACTTTATATGTTGCATTCAAAAACTAGAGAAAATTCCAAATGTCCTTCAATAGGTAAATGAATAAACTGTAGCATATCAATACAATGCGACTGGGTGCAGTGGCTCATGCCTATAATCCCAGCACTTTGGGAGGCCGAGGCAGGATTGCTTGAGGCCAGGAGTTTGAAAGTAGCCTGTGCAACAGAGTGAGACCCCTGTCTCTGTAACAAAATTTAAAAATTAGCCAAGTACGGTGGCCTGTTCATGTAGTGCCAGCTACTCAGGAGGCTGAGGTGGGAGAATCGCTTGAGCCGAGGAGGTTGAGGCTATGCTGAGCCATGATCATGCCTGTGTGACACAGCAAGACCCTGTCTTTAAAAAAAAAAAAAAACCAGCCGAGTGCGGTGGCTCACGCCTGTAATCCCAGCACTTTGGGAGGCCGAGGCGGGTGGATCATGAGGTCAGGAGATCCAGACCATCCTGACTAACATGGTGAAACTCCATCTCTACTAAAAATACAAAAAAATTAGCCGGGTGTGGCGGTGTATGCCTGTAGTCCCAGCTACTCCGAGGCCGAGGCAGGAGAATGGTGTGAACCTGGGAGGCGGAGCTTGCAGTGAGCCGAGATCGCGCCACTGCACTCCCGCCTGGGTGACAGAGCAAGACTCCGTCTCAAAAAAAAAAAACCAAAAAACCCAAAAAACAATGAACCATTATTCAGAAAGATTAAAACAACAACAACAAAAAACTACACATAAAAATGTAGATAAATTTCAAATAATTATACTGAAAGAAGTTAGAACAAAAATAAAAGAGCATATGTTCTATGATTCTATTTATATATAATTCTAGAAAATGTAAATTAATCTCTAAAAATAAAAAGTAGATCAGCAGTTTACAGTGAATAAGATATTGGGTAGAGAGGAGTGGATTACAAAGGGTCATAGATAACTCATCTATCTCTCATGCCCCAAATATACTACAAAGGGGGGGAAATGTGAGTTATTTCAATTGTGGTAATGGCTTCACAGTTGTACACATATGTCAAAACTCATCAAATTAAAAAATTTTTTTTTAATTTTTATTTTTTACTGCTCCTATGGAGTAGGACTACCCCATAGGCTGAGAATAGCCAAATTGTACACTTAAAATAGGTGCAGTTTATGTCCACTATACCTCAATAAAGATATAATTTAAAAAACCCAGGCCAGGTGCAGTGGCTCACGCCTGTAATCCCAGCACTTTGGGAGGCCGAGGTGGGTGGATCACTTGAGGTCAGGAGTTCGAGACCAGCCTGGCCAATATGGTGAAACCCCATTCCTACTAAAAATATAAAAATTTAGGCCGGGCACGGTGGCTCAAACCTGTAATGCCAACACTTTGGGAAGCCAAGGCAGGTGGATCACCTTAGGCTAGGAGTTCAAGACCAGCCTGGCCAACATGGTGAAACCCCGTCTCTACTAAAAATATAAAAATTAGCTGGGTGTGGTGGTAGGTGCCTGTAATCCCAGCTACTCAGGAGGCTGAGGCAGGAGAATCACTTGAACTCGGGAGGCAGAGGTTGCAGTGGGCCGAGATCACACTACTGCACTCCAGCCTGGGCAACAGAGTGAGACTCTGTCTCAAAAAAACAAAACAAAACAAAAATTAGCTGGGTGTGCTGCTGCATGCCTATAATCCCAGCTACTTGGGAGGCTGAGGAAGAAGAATTGCTTGAACCCAAGAGGCAGAGGTTGCAGTGAGGTGAGATCGCACCACTGCACTCCAGCCTACGAGACAGAGTAGGACTCAGACTCGGAAAAAAAAAAAAAAATAGTGTACACATGCACAGAGGGATGATGAAAATGGGGATTTTGGATCATATTTAATTTATTTTCTATACTTTTCTCTGTATTTTTTTATGGTAAGAATACATTGTTTTGTTTTTTTGAGAGATGGAGTCTCTCTGTGTTGCCTAGGCTGGAGTGCAGTGGCACCATCTTGGCTCACTGCAACCTCCACCTCCCAGGTTCAAGCGATTCTCCTGCTTCAGATTCCTGAGTAGCTGGGACTACAGGTGTGTGCCACTACTCCCGGCTAATTTTTATATTTTTAGTAGAGACAGGGTTTCACTATGTGTTGGTCAGGCTGGTCTTGAACTCCTGACCTCAGGTGATCCACCCACCTCGGCCTCCCAAAGCGCTGGGATTACAGGTGTGAGCCACTGCACCTGGCCCCATACATTGTTTTTATAATAGTAATAAAATTAAGCTATCTTCATTGTGAAGCTGTAATACATATTCCCTTGACAAGGGCCTGAAGAATGTAGAGGTCACAGCCAAGGTCAGATGACTAAAGAAGTGACAAAATGAGGCACTGTTACTCCTCCAGTAACTGGTCTCAAATCAGCATTCTGCTGTCAGCATCTGGGAGTAAAACCAGACAGTTCTCCTCCAGACTGCCATACCCTTCCTTTGCTCCAACCTAGCTCCCTACAACTGCAAGTCACGAAATTCAATGCCTAGACCAATCTTCATTACAGTGTAAAGAAAGCTTACACTGTAAAGAAAGTTACATGCATGTCATAAGGTGATGCAAAAAAAAAAAAAAAAAAAAAATCTCAGTCTGGCACAAGTTCAAAGCACTTGTCATTACCCTGTTAGTCAGGAAGATCTTCCCCTAGAATACCCTACACTGCTTCTTCCCATCTCCAGGCATAAGCTAAATTCCTCTATTCCCATGTCCTAGACTCCTGGAGAAAACAAGAAAACAAATTTCTTCCTGTCTGAGCTCTGGGTTCTGACTTCAACTTCAAGCCGCCTTATTGGTGGTCACCTGTCTCTTTAGCTAGGCAGGAAACCTACCCCTCTCTGTCCACGGCACTCCTCTGACTGCCTTTCTGGGGGCTGCTGGCACTTGTTCCTTGAACACCCATCTCACACCTTGAATTCCAGTCTCCCACACCTGTCTAACCTGGACTTTTCTGGTGGGCTGCTCTCCAAATCCCTCCACTTACGAGACCTCCTCCTGGGTTCCTCCCATCTCTACCTTTAAACCAGAGTTAGAAAAATAGTGGGCTGAAGCAGAATTCAGCTGAGATGTGTGTTTAATTTTATTCAGTGCCAACATTAAGAAGTTCTAGAGGCCCAGCACAGTGGCTTAGCCCTGTAATCCCAAGCAGTTTGGGAAGACAAGACAGAAGGATTGCTTGAGGCCGGGAGTTTGAGACCAGCCTGGGCAAAGCAGAGACCACATCTCTAGAAATTAGCCAGGCATGGTGGTGCGCACCTGTAGTCCCAGCTACATGGGAGGCTGAAGCTGGAGGACTCCTTGAGTCAGGGAGGTGGAGGCTGCAGTTAGCTATGGTTGTGCCACTGCACTCCAGCCTGGGTGACAGAATGAGACTCAAAAAATAAAAAAAAAATAAGATAATGAAGTTCTGGAGACTGGTTACACAATTTACCTAATGCCATTGAACTGTGCACTTAAAAATGGTTATGAAAGTAAGTTTCATGTTATATGTATTTTATCATTATTTTTTAAAAAGTTTTAAATGGCTAAGGTGATAAATTTTATGTTACATGTATTTTACAATTTTTTTAAAACTCAAGATATTTGACATTAAAAAAATGAGGATTTGTGGCTTTGTTTGAAAAAATCACATCTGAGAGCACAAGACCTACATTTTTGCACAACGGACATCTCTAGTTTACCCCTGACGCTACCACCATACATTCTTTTTTTTTTTTCCACTCTGTTTGGCTTCTGGAGCCATACAAGTTTGTGACTCCTGCTCTAAACCCAGTGTCACTTTTCACAGCACAGACCTCCAATGTTAGCCACCAGCTGGGCTGGCTAAAGGTCTTAGAGGGGATGACACACTCACCTCTCAGCAATGGATGATAAACTCTGACACAACAAAGACCATCCCCAAGAACTCTATGCCAAACCTCACCCAATCACACTACGCCTTTCCTTCTTTTCTCTCCATTTACCTAATATTGCTCCTCCTTGCTCATCCATGGAGTCTTCTCTATTCACTCCAATTCACAAGGGGTTCTTCCTTCTTTCACATTCTGTAGCACTTGGCATCTGTATTGTTAATTACCTCGTATGTATACATCCCATCTGCTCAATTACACTTCAAGCCCCTCATTCATTCAACAAATATAAAGCAGCTACTCTAGGCCAGACTGTTCCGGGCACCGGGAATAGAGTGGTGAACCAGACAGGCAAGGTCCCTGCCATCAGTGGGCAAACACATACAAATAAGCATCAGATCTCAGACACTGGCCAACACTTGGGGGAAACGTGAAGCAGGGTAATGATACCGGGAATGACGGTAGAGGAGTGGGATCTACGTTATGAGTAAGGACCACCAGTGAAAGCCTCTTTGAAGAGGTAGAATCAGCAAAGACCTGCATGAGAAGACGCCAGCCATGAGAAGACCATGGGGAAAAGCACTCCAGTCAATGGGAACAGCAATTACAGAGACTGGGTTTCAGGAATAGAAACAACTGGTGTGGCTACAGCATAGGAAGTGAGAAAAGACAGTGGTGTAAGATGAGGTCAATGTGGTAAGAAGGAGCTTCAATTCTTTTTTTTTTTTTTCTGAGATGGAGTCTCACTCTGTTGCCCAGGCTGGAGTGCAGTGGTGCGATCTCGGCTCACTACAACCTTCGCCTCCTGGGTTCAAGCGATTCTCCTGCCTCAGCCTGCCGAGTAGGTGGGACTACAGGTGCGCGCCACCACATCCAGCAAATTTTTTGTATTTTTAGTAGAGACGGGGTTTCACCATGTTGGCCAGGATGGTCTAGATCTCTTGACCTCGTGGTCAGCCCACCTTGGCCTCCCAAAGTGCTGGGATTATAGGCGTGAGCCACCACGCCCAGCCCAGAAGGGGTTTCAATTCTATGGGTGATCAATAGTCTATATCTTCTAGTATTTTAAGGGCAGGCGTTAGAAAAATATATACCATCACCATTTACGTATTTGAAAATGCCCACAGTTACTTTTGATCCCAGTACTCTTCCTGACAATTACTGGATGACATCAATATCCCTTTCATTCCTTCAATAAACACTCCTTATTTTTATTTTATTTTACTATTTTTTTTTTGAGATGGAGTTTCACTCTTGTTGCCCAGGTTGGAGCGTAATGGTGCAATCTTGGCTCACTGCAACCTCACCTCCCAGGTTCAAACGATTCTCCTGCCTCAGCCTCCTGAGTAGCTGGGATTACAGGCACCTGCTACCACGCCCAGCTAATTTTTGTATTTTTAGTAGAGACAGGGTTTCAGCATGTTGGCCAGGCTGGTCTCAAACTCCAGACCTCAGGTGATCCGCCCGCCTCAGCCTCCCAAAGTGCTGGGATTACAGGCGTGAACCACCGCCGCCCGGCCAGCAAACACTTCTTTAGCACGACCTGGCATGGGGAACTGCTCACCCCTTTGATGAAGGTGGGTTTGTCCTTGATGCCAAAATTCCAGAGCATGATATCTCCCCCTTTGGAACCCACAGCCACAGTGCTGGGGTGAGTCGGGTGCCACGCCAAGGATGTAGCCCTCCTGTCAAAGGGGGCAGCCTTTTGTAATATCCGGTAAGAATCCAGAGTGTGCAAAAAGGACTGCTGGAGCCCCTGCCACAGAGAGAAATGAATTAGGTTGAATTAAAACCCAAGTTCTGGGTAAACTGCCAATCTTTGCCTCCTTCATAGATGAGCCCTAGAGCCAAGTCCTCCCACCAAAGGAAAGCTAACTGCCTGCCCTGTGCATGAAAATATTTGCAATCTACATGAACTAATAATCTGGGAAAGCAAAAGGGGTAGAGTGCATTCCAGCTGGGACCTTTACAACATAAGACTTTTTTTACCTGGCTGAGTGCCCAGTAGGCCAGTCACCACAGTCTGGGTGATCGGACCACTCTGACAAGCTGGTGAACCAAGCCATCATCTAATTTGGGAGCATGCAATAGTAAAAATGCACATGTAAACCCTTGAGGACTTCAGGCAAAAAATGCCTTACCTGCTGGACAGATGGCCAGGAAGCTCTGCCCAGCTTATGCTGGTGGAGGGTCCTAACGATGCTGCGGCATGGCGGCAGGATCTGTGGGCCAGCCAGCCCCGCCCAGAGGCAGTCTGAGTCACCTCTTCTGCTAGGACCTGCCAAGCAGAACAGACATATTTTCCTCTCCAATCTCACGAAAGGTTTTTCTGCTGAATTCCCTGAAAGGAAGCCTTGTTTCATTCGGCATGGCTAATCTCTGTCTCATCATCTCCTGGGGCCTTTCCGTGTCTGTGCGGTCTCACCCAGCACCAGAAATAAAAAAAAAAAATGAGTAGGGATTTGGCCCCTTCCCCAAAACACTCCCCCAAACAGTAAGACTGAAATGAAAGTAAATACAATCGTGCAGGGTTCCTGAGACCCCAGCCAAAGAAACACACAAGAATAAAGTACACTGCAGAACTCTTCCCAGTTTGGGCTGCAAAACGAGATGGGACAGGGTCACAATTTTACAAATCACATATAATGCACAATAAAAATATTTTAGGGGAGCATGGCAGAAGTCACCGTTTAGGAAAAGAAGGAATAGGAAGGCCTGGAAATGCTCTTAACTAGGTTACTTCTGGGGAGGTGAGTGAAATTAGAATAGCAATAAAGCAACAACTTCGGATCACCAAACTTGTATTTGAGGACCCAATCACTATAGGTCCAACATCCTGACAACCAATTCTTTCTTCTCATGGACAAAAACCACTTGATTAACAAGCCCCAGCTCCAGTTTTTGAGTGTCTCGAAACTCCTTATAGCCCCAGGTTCAAGCCCCAGTAAACCTCAGAGAATGAGCTTTCTAAGGAGGGAAGGAATTGGGGGCTCTCACAACTGACCACCTAGCACGTGCAGCTAACAAGCGTGACTATGAAATCCAGCACACACAGTGCCAGGAAAGGTAGGATTCTCTGAAGCCGTCCAAACTGTGCAAGAACCCTGCTACAAACAAGGAATCTGACAAGTCCGTGTGTCTGTTGTTACGGAGCTTGTCTGCTTCCTGTCACCTGGCGGGAGAGGTGTTGAAGCCTAAACGCTCTGGTGTCAAAGAACCTGTAGGTAGAATGCACAGCCGGAGGCATCCGTGACCTGCGCCGGCCTCGGGAGCCTCGGAGCACCCATCCCCCGCTGCAGCCTCCTGCGCGAGCACCCCAAAAGGCGGAAATATTCAAGCAGCAGGCACAGGCAGTACCGGAGCCCTTCGCACAGAGCTTCTTGGCCTCGGGCTCCAGCTCCCGGGGACTCCTGCTCCTCTTGTTCCTGGGGCGTAATACAATCTCGGAGGTCTTCTGGGTTTCTGGGCGTTTCTTGGGAGCCATCGCGTCCTCCGTGCGAAGGGGTACTGTGCTCTATGCGAAGATCATGGAGGGAGGATTGAGAGACCTCTGGGGAGAAACAAGGCGGGGACTACAAAACTGCGGGGCCACAGGTAGCCGACTAAGCCAACTTCCCGCCAAACATGCCCAGGGCTTGTTCAAACCAGCTCCGAGCTCCGGCCCCACCCGTCTAGGAGACCCCGCCCCTTCCTGGAAGGAGGGGGCGCGGGGAGGGGGCGGTGCCAGCGCTCTCGGGAGGGGCGGGAACTGCGCCAGGGCCTGTGCCAGCCCGGGTCAGCTGACCTGCCCGGAGCAAAGATGGCCCCCGGCTTTATGTTTTATTTTTTCAGCCACAGGGTCTGGCTCTGTCGCCCACGCTGGAGAGCAGTGGCGCGATGATAGGTCAGTGCAGCCTCCACCTCCTGGGCTCAAGCGATCCTCCCACCTCAGCCTCCTAAGTAGATGGGACTACAAGCGTGCGCCACCACGCCCGGCTAATTTATCTCTTTCTTTTCTTTTTTTTTCTTTTTCTGGAGAGACGGGGTCTCGCTATGTTGTCCAGGCCGGTCTTGAACTCATGGGCTTAAGTGATCATCCAGCCTTGGCCTCCCGACACGAACCCTCCTCAGACGAGGTGCTGCCAGGCCTCTGCGGGTCCGGGGAGGTGGCCTGGTGCCAGCCAAGGCCCTGGCTCCCGCCTTGCAACTGGTGATGATGCCCGCTCGGGCTTTGGGATTGGCTGGTAGCTAGAGGGTGTAGTTGGGGCGTGGCGGCTTTGTAGAGAGCTAGTGCCTTTCCTAAGTTAGAAGCTGCGCTTTACCAGCGGTCAGTTTTGCAGTCGGAATCCAGAAACTACAGCCCCATCGAATCCAAGCTGCTTCTCTGTGAAGGGAGAATGATTGGAACGCCTTGCCTTTTTTTTTTTCTTCTAGAGACGTGGTCTGTCTTCTGTTACCCAGGCTGGAGTGCAGTGATGTAATCACAGCTCACTGCAGCCTTGACCTCAAGCTTCACTGATCCTCCCACCTCAGCCTCCCAAGTAGGCTTGCAGACCTGCGTCCTCAAGCTTGACTAATTTTTTTATTTTTGTAGAGACAAGGTCTTGCTATGTTTCCCATGTTGGTCTGGACCTCCTGGGCTCAAGTGATCCTCCCACCTCGGCCTCCCAAAATGCCGGGATTCCAGGCATGAACCACTGTGTCTGACCCTCACTGCTTTTTTGTTTGGTGGTTGGCCGGTTTTTTTTTTTTTTTTTTTGAGACAGGACCTCTCTCTGTCACCCAGGCTGGAGTGCAGTGGCAGGACGTGGGCTCACTGCAGCCTCGACTTCCTGGGCATCGATCCTCCCACTTCAGCCTCCCGAGTAGCTGGGACTACAGGTGCACACCACAACACCCAGCTAGTTTTTGCATTTTTTGTAGATACAGGGTCTTCCTATGTTGCCTAGGCTGGTCTAGAACTCCTGGCATCCATCCACCTCGGTCTGTCAAACTGCTGAGATTACAGGTGTGAGCCATCGTGCCCAGCCTCCTCACTGATTCTTTTTTTTTTTTTTTTGAGACAGAGTCTTGCTCTGTCACCCAAGCTGGAGTGCAGTGGCACAATCTCGGCTCACTGCAGTCTCTGCCTCCCGGGTTCAAGCGATTCCCCTGCCTCAACCTCCGGAGCAGCTGGGACTAGAGGCATGCACCACCACACCCAGCTAATTTTTTTGTATTTTAGTAGAGACAGGGTTTCACCATGTTGGCCAGGATGGTCTCAGTCTCCTGACCGCGTGATCTGCCTGCCTCAGCCTCCCAAAGTGCTGGGATTACACCATGCCCAGCCTCTCGGCCTCTCACTGCTTTTAACTAAGACTTGCCTAACCTATTGAGTGTCCACCTAGGAGCAGCCTGGGACAGTGATGGGCCAGAGGGCATGTGGGCAGTGGGACTTAGAACTCCTACGCCCTGGCTTCAGCCAAAGTCCAAGTCTTGAAGGTTCAGAGGTGAGGCCACGCTGTCCTGCCTAGCCTGAGAAGAGACAGTTTGGATGCGCCCTAGTTTCTGCAAAGAGGTAGGCAAAGCCCTTCTGCAAAGGGCTTACTCAGGCACTGCTGGGCCTTTCCTCCACCCACTAAGCCACCTGCCTGACAGTTTGTGGGGGTGGGAGGAGATATACAAAAATACATTAATGGTAGGCAGTTGCGTTGGCTCAAGCCTGTAATCCTAGCACTTTGGGAGCCTAAGGTAGGTGAATCACTTTAGGCCAGGAGTTCAAGACCAGCCTGGCTAATATGGTGAAACCCCGTCTCTACTAAAAATACCATCAGGTGTGATGGCTCATGCCTGTAATCCCAGCGCTTTGGGAGGCCAAAGCGGGCAGATCACTTGAGGTCAGGAGTTCGAGACTACCTGGACCAACATGGTGAAACCCCATCTCTGCTAAAAATACAAAAGTTAGCTGGGGCGTGGTGGCAGTCGCCTGTGGTCCCAGCTACTCAGGAGGCTGAGGTAGGAGAATTGCTTGAACCCAGGAGAGGGAGGCTGCAGTGAACCAAGATCATGCCATAGCACTCCAGCCTGGGTGACAGAGCAAGACTCCATCTCAAAAAAATAAAAATAAAAATAAATAAATACAAAAAAAGTAGCTGGGCATCATGGCACGCACCTGTAATCCCAGTTATTCAGGAGGCTGAGGCAGGAGAATCACTTAAACCTGGGAGGCAGAGTTTTCAGTGAGCTGAGATAGCACCACAGTGCTCCAGCCTGGGTTACAGAGTGAGACTCCATCTCAAAATAAGCAAACAAATAATAATAATAATTGTTTAATGCATTAATGGTAGATCCTGCTCTCAAGGATTTTTCAGACAGATAGGGACAGAAGATGTTACCAAAATCAACTCTTGGTCCGGTGTGGTGGCTCATGCTGGTCATCTCAGCACTTTGAGAGGGCACGGGAGTAGGATCACTTCAGCCCAGGAGTTGGAGACCAGCCTCAGCAATACTGAGACCCCTGTCTAAAAAATTAAAAAATACACAACTTAGCTAGGTATGGTAGCACGCGCCTGTAGTCCCAGCTACTTGGGAGGCTAAGGTGGGAGGATCGCTTATGCCCAGGAGTTTGGGACTGCAGTGAGCTACGATTGTGCCACTGCACTCCAGCCTGGATGACAGAGGTTTACCCTGTTTCTAAATAAATAAATAAAAATTGGCCAGGCACGGTGGCTCACGCCTGTCATTCCAGCACTTTGGGAGGCTGAGGCAGCCGGACCACCTGAGGTCGGGAGTTCGAGACCTGCCTGACCAACATGGAGAAACCTCGTCTCTAGGAAGAATACCAAATTAGAAGAGTGTGGTGGCACATGCCTGTAATCCCAGCTACTCAGGAGGCTGAGGCAGGACAATTGCTTGAACCCGGGAGGTAGAGGTTGCAGTGAGCTGAGATGGTGCGATTGCCCTCCAGCCTGGGCAAGAAGAGGAAAACTCTGTCTCAAAAATAAATAAATAAATAAATAAATAAATGTTGGCTGGGCGCAGTGGCTCATGCCTGTGATCCCAGCACTTTGGGAGGCCAAGGTGGGTGGATCACAAGGTCAGGAGATCGAGACCATCCTGGCTAACATGGCGAGACCCCTCTCTGCTAAAAATACAAAAACAATTAGCCAGGCATGGTGGTGGGCACCTGTAGTCCCCGCTACTCGGGAGGCTGAGGCAGGAGAATGGCGTGAACCCGGGAGGCGGATCTTGCAGTGAGCCAAGATCGCACCACCGCACTCCAGCCTGGGCGACAGAGCGAGACTCCATCTCAAAAAAATAAATAAATAAATAAAAATTAAATAAGCTCTTGCAATGGAATGAATGCTCCAAAAGGTAAATTGGAAGGCCGGTTGCAGTGGCTCCCAACACTTTGGGAGACTGAGGTGGGTAGATCACCTGAGGCCAGGAGTTTGAGACCCACCTGGCCAACATGGTAAAACCCATCTCTACTAAAAATACAAAAACTAGCCAGGCGTGGGGCGCGTGCCTGCCTTCCCAGCTACTCAGGAGACTGAGGCATGAGAATCGCTTGAACCCGGAAGGCAGAGCTTGCAGTAAGCTGAGATCACATCACTGCACTCCAGCTTGGACGACGGAGTGAGACTCTGTCTCAAAAAATAAAAAACTTTTTTAAAAAAGAAAGGCCAGGCCAGGCACAGTGGCTCATGCCTGTAATCCCAGCACTTTGGGAGGCTGAGGCAGGCGGATTACCTGAGATCAGAAGTTCAAGACCAGCCTGGCCAACATGGTGAAACCCCTCATTTTTATATATATATAATTTATATAATATAAATTATATATAAATTAGCCAGGCGTGGTGGCACATGCCTGTAATCCCAGCTACTTGGGAGGCTGAGGCAGGAGAATTGCTTGAGCCCAGGAGAGGGAGATTGCAGTGAGCCAAGATCGTGCCACTGCACTCCAGCCTGGCTAATAGAGCAAGACTCTATCTAAAACAAACAAACAAAAATAGAAATGGCTTCACCTGGGAAAGGGGCAAGCTGGGAGCTACTCCCCTGCTAGCCTAGAGCTGTGTTTTCACAGCTGTGTTGCAGAAGCAAACTGTTCTCCCTTCTCTCCTTATTCAGACCAACCAACATGCCAACTCAGACCAACCTGTCCTTCAGCAGGGTCCTCAGTTGTAGGGGATATTGAAGTGTAAGAAATGGACTTTGCCTCTAAAAGATTTACAACCTATTGGGAACAGAAGAAAAACACATGTGAAACAAGTAAAATACTTCAAGATAGGGATACATTTGAAGACTAACTATGCTATGCCAATCAAGGGTTTTTGGTTTTTGGTTTTATAGAAACAGGATCTCACTATGTTGCCCAGACTGGCCTTGAACTCCTGGGCTCAAGCCATCCTCTAGCCTCAACTTTTCAAATTGCTTTGATTACAGGCATGACCAATTAAGGTTTTTAGATGCACGCAGGAAAGCTAATTCTATGGAGAAAGTAGTACTGTTGTAACCGCCCGAGGGGTTCACTTTGCCCGAGCCGATTCATCAAGACAGGGGAATTGCAATAGAGAAAGAGTAATTCACGCAGAGCCAGCTGTGCGGGATACCGGAGTTTTATTATTACTTAAGTCAGCTTCCCCAAGCATTTGGGGAGCAGAGTTTTTGTTGGTGGTGGTGGTGTTTTGGTTTTTCTGTTGTTTTGTTTTGAGACGGAGTCTCGCTCTGCCACCTAGGCTGGAATGCAGTGGCACAATCTCAGCTCACTGCAGTCTCCACCTCCTGGGCTCAGGGAATTCTCCTGCCTCAGCACCCACAGTGGCTGGGATTACAGGCATGCGCCACCATGCCCAGCTAATTTTGTATTTTTAGTAGAGATAGGGTTTCACCATGTTGGCCAGGCTGGTCTTGAACTCCTGACCCCAGGTGATCCACCCGCCTCCACTTCCCAAAGTGCTGGGATTACAGGTGTGAGCCACCACGCCCAGTCGGGGAGCAGAGTTTTTAAGAATAACTTGGTGACTGGGGGAAGCCAGTGAGCCAGGAGTACCGACTGGTCAGGGATGAAATCACAGGGAGTTGATGTTGTCTTTTTGCTCTGAGTCAGTTCCTGGGTGGGGGCCACAAGATCAGGTGAGCCAGTTTATCGATCTAGGTGGTGCCAGCTGATCCATCAAGCGCAGGGTCTGCAAACTATCTCAAGCACTGATCTTAGGAGCCGTTTAGGGAGGGTCAAAAGCTTGTAACCTCCAGCTGCATGACTTCTAAACCATAATGATTTCTAATCTTATGGCTAATGTTAGTCCTACAGAAGCAATCTAGTCCCTAGGCAAGCAGGAAGATGGTCTGCTTTGGGAAAGGACTGTTATCATCTTTGTTTTATGTATTGTTTGTTTGTTTGTATGTATGTATGTATGTATGTATTTTTGAGGCAGTCTTGCTCTGTCGCCCAGGCTGGAGTACAGTCGTGCAATCTCTGCCTCCGGGGTTCAAGCAGTTCTCCTGTCTCAGCCTCCCTGGTAGCTAGGACTACAGTCACATGCCACCTTGCTCAGCTAATTTTTGTATTTTTAATAGAGACGAGGTTTCACCATATTGGTCAGACTGGTCTCGAACTCCTGACCTCAGGTGATCCACCCGCCTTGGCCTCCCAAAGTGCTGGGATTACAAGCATGAGCCACTGTGCCCGGCCATCGTCTTTGTTTCAAACTATAAATTATAAATAAATTTCTCCCAAAGTTAGTTCAGCCTACACCCAGGAATGAAAAGGGACAGCTTGGAGGTTAAAAGCAAGATGGAGTTGGTTAAGTTAGATCTCTTACACTGTATCGGTTATAATTTTGCAAAGGCGGTTTCACTGTCTTTGGGAAGACCTCACGGGGAGATGGAATTTTGTGCAGTTTGACTTGAAAAAAGTAGTGTTTGGCTGGGAAAGGAAAAAGAAAAAGGCAAGGAACAGGAACAGCTTGGTAACATTTAGGAACAGGTGTGAGTTCTGAGAAAGGCAATG
Organism: Chlorocebus sabaeus; assembly: GCF_047675955.1. Lineage (NCBI taxonomy): Eukaryota > Metazoa > Chordata > Mammalia > Primates > Cercopithecidae > Chlorocebus > Chlorocebus sabaeus. Next base: position 17,977,600 of record NC_132904.1, read on the forward strand.
AAGCCCTGGCATGTGGTAGTGGGCCTGGTACTATCAGCTAGGCCTTGGTGTTCCACTGAAGTGAACAGTTTCACAGTACGTCAACACCAGACAAGGCTACTCTGTGGCCATGATAAACCAAGACAAAATCATCATGGCCCGGCACAGTGGTTCACGCCTATAATCCCAGCACTTCGGGAGGTCGAGGTGGATGGGTCATGAGGTCAGCAGTTCAAGACTAGCCTGGCCAAGATGGTGAAACTCCGTCTCTACTAAAAATACAAAAATTAGGCGGGTACGATGGCAGTCGCCTGTAATCCCAGCTACTCAGGAGGCTGAGGCAGGAGAATCGCTTGAACTCGGGGCGGAGGTTGCAGTGAGCTGAAATCACACCACTGCACTCCAGCCTGGGTGACAAAGTGAGACACTGTTTCAAAAAAAAAAAAAAAAAAAAAAAAAAAAAATCATCACGGCCGGGCACAGTGGCTCATGCCTGTAATCCCAGCACTTTTGGAGGCTGAGGTGGGCAGATCATGAGGTTAGGAGTTCAAGGCTAGCCAGACCAACATGATGAAATCCCATCTGTACTAAAATTACAAAATTTAGCTGGGCGTGGTGGCATGGGCTTGTAATCCCAGCTACTCAGGAGGCTGAGGCAGGAGAATTGCTTGAACCCGGGAGGCAGAGGTTGCAGTGAGCCGAGATTGTGCGACTACACTCCAGCCTGGGTGACAAAGCAAGACTCTGTCTCAAAAAACAAACAAGAAAATCATCACTCATGTCAGAACACAGGCAAAAATATGGACATTGTCCAAAACACCGAAATGACCAAATATTTCCCTGTTTTCGCCAATGTAATTCACTGCAGCTGCTTTCCCAATCACAACTTTAGTTTTGCTTGTTTCCTCCCACCTTATAGATAATATTTATTAAGGTACAGGATGTGGGAGGACAAAAAAACTTCCTTCTACCTTCTCAGGTTCTGTAGCTGAGACTAAGAATTAAACCGGCCAGGCCGGGCATGGTGGCTCATGCCTGTAATCCCACCCCTTTGGGAGCCTGAGGTGGGTGGATCACCTGAGGTCAGGAATTCGAGACCAGCCTGGTCAACATGGTGAAAACCCATCACTACTAAAAAAAAGAAAAAAACAAAAAACAAAAATTAGCCGGGCGTGGTGGGGCGTGCCTGTAATTCCAGCTGCTCGGGAGGTGGAGAAAGGAGAATTGCTTGAACCTGGGAGGTGGAGGTTGCAGTGAGCGGAGATCGTGTCACTGCACTCTAGCCTGGGTGACAGAGTGAGACTCCGTCTCAAAAAAAAAAAAAAAAAGAATTAAACTGGCCACGTGCCATGTGTGGTGGCTCATGCCTGTAATCCCAGCACTTTGAGAGGCTGAGGTGGGAGGTTTGAGCCCAGGAGTTCAAGACTAGCTGGGTAACATAGTGAGACCTCATCTCTACAAAAATAATTTAAAAATTAGCTGACGTGGTGGCGCAAGCCTGTGGTCCCAGATATTTGGAAGGCTGAGGTGGGAGGATTGTTTGAACCTGGGAGGTTGAGGCAGCAGTGAGCTGATGGTGCCATGGCATTCCAGCCTGGGAGACTGAGGCCCTGTCTTAAAAAAAAAAAAGAAAGAAAGAAAGAAAAGAAAAGAAAAAAACCTGATGTAAGACAGATATACAGAAGAAAGGCATACAAATTTTTTTTTTTTTTTTTTTTGGGGGGAGACTCTTGCTCTGTCGCCCAGGCTGGAGTACAGTGGCACAATCTCGGCTCACTGCAACCTCTGCCTCCCGAGTTCAAGCGATTCTCGTGCCTCAGCCTCCCGAGTAGCTGGGACTACAGGCACCCGCCACCACACCAGGCTAAATTTTTTGTATTTTTAGTAGAGATGGGGTTTCACCGTGTTTGCCAGGATGGTTTTGATCTCCTGACCTCGTGATCCACCTGCCTCAGCCTCCCAAAGTGCTGGGATTACAAGTGTGAGCCACCACGCCCAGCAAGGCATACAAATTTTATTTAATATTTTTGTGTGTACACATGGGAGACTTTAGAAAGAAAATGAAGACCCAAAGAAGCTGTTAGGCTCAAAAGCTTATATACCTTTACCTTTTTACACAAAGAACAATCAATTGTGGGCCGGGCGCGGTGTCTCACGTCTGTAATCCCAGCACTTTGGCAGGCGAGGGGGCAGATCACCTGAGGTCAGGAGTTCAAGACCAGCCTGGCCAACAGGGTGAAACCCTGTCTCTACAAAAATACAAAAATTAGCCAGGCGTGATGGCACATGCCTGTAATCCCAGCTACTTGGGAGGCTGAGGCAGGAGAATCGCTTGAACCCAGGAGGCAGAGGTTGCAGTGAGCCGAGATTGTGCCACTGCACTCCAGACTGGGTGACAGAGGGAGACTGTTTCAAAACAAACAAACAAAAAAAGAACAGTTAATTGTTCACAACTGGGCACAGTGGGGATGTGACAAGACAAAGAGGCTTGAACTAGGGGCAGTAAATTGTGAGACAGTGACTAGGAAATAGATGGAGGAAAGCAATGGAAGGTAGGGCTTATTTTAGTAGGTTGGTTTATACAGGTTCTCAGTCTCTTTCTTCCTGGTTTAGGTAAGGAACCTTTCTCTTGGGAAATTTTATGACCTCTTTTAGGTAGAAAGGGAGAGGTCAGAGATCCTTTCCTGTATCTGCTGTTTCTCTTGTGCCTTCAGCCCAAACCTTAAACTCCGGAGGCGGATGTTACAGTGAGCCGAGATCGTGCCACTGCACTCCAGCCTGGGCAACAAGGGCAAAATTCTGTCTTGAAAACAACGACAAAAAAACAACTATAGTATTACCCCCACTTCCTGACAGCCTCCAATTTAGAGCAAAGCCCTGTTTCTTTGACTCTTCCCCAAATCACCCAATGCAAGTCAAATCCTATAATAAGTCCTTTCTAACACCCTCTTAGACAGATGTCCCATCATTCCCCCAGTACACATTCTCCATTGCAAACAGCAATACACCCCAATTTCAGCTACAGGAGTGTTCCTGGTGGTGTCTGGCTGGGAACAGTGACATTTATTGGTAGGATAGGAGGCAGTTTGAAGAGATTCTCATATTGAAGATCTTTCAAGAGTCAGAGGGGCTGGCTGGGCACAGAAGCATGTGCCTGGAGTCCCAGCTGGTCAGGAGGATAAGGCAGGAAAATCACTTGAGCCCAGGAGTTTGAGGCCAGCCTGGGCAACATAGTGTGGCCTCTCTTGCCTCTATTTCTTTTAAAAAATGTAAGAGGAGGCCGGCCGCAGTGCCTCACGCCTGTAATCCCAGCACTTTGGGAGGCTCAGGCAGGCGGATCACCTGAAGTCAGGAGTTCAAGACCAGACGGGCCAACATGGTAAAACCCTATCTCTACTGAAAATACAAAAATTAGCCAGGCATGGTGGCGCATACCTATAGTCCCAGTTATTTGGGAGGCTGAGGCAGAAGAATTGCTTAAACCTGGAAGTTGGAGGTGGCAGTGAACCGAGGTTATACCACTGCACTCCATCCTGGGCGACAGGGTGAGACTCTGTCTCAAAAAAGAAGGAAAAAAAAAAGGCTGGGCGCAGTGGCTCATGCCTGTAGTCCCAGTACTTTGGGAGGCTGAGGCGGGTGGATCATGAGTTCAGGAGATCGAGACCATCCTGGCTAACACTGCGAAACCCCGTCTCTACTAAAAATACAAAAATTAGCTGGGCGTGGTGGCATGTGCCTGTAGTCCCAGCTACTTGGGAGGCTGAGGCAGGAGAATTGCTTGAACCCAGGAGGTGGAGGTTGCAGTGAGCCGAGATTGCACCACTGCACACCAGCCTGGGTGACAGAGTGAGACTCTGTCTGAAAAAAAAAAAGTAAGAGGGGCCAGATAAAGGGGGTGATTGGATGGGAGGCAGAAGAATCATTAATTCTACTGACATTTATTTAAAATCTACTCTCCTCTTCACTGTTCCAAAGGGAATGCTCAGCCAGGCGCGGTGGTTCACGCCTGTAGTCCCCGCGCTTTGAGAGGCCGAGGCAGGAGGATCACTGGAGCCAGGAGTTCAAGATTACAGTGAACTATGACCGTGCCACTGCACTCCAGCCTGGGTGACAGAACCAGACTCCTGTCTTTTTATTTTATTTTTTCCTGAGAGACCAGGTCTCATTCTGTCACCGAGACTGGGGTGCAGTGGTGCGATCTCGGCTCACTGCAACCTCCACCTTCCAGGCTCAAGTACTTGTCCCCTGTCAGCCTCCTGAGTAACTGGGACTACAGGCTTGCATATGCCAAGCTAAGTTGTTGTTGTTGTAGAGACAGAGTCTCACCATGTTGCCTAGGCTGGTCTCGAACTCCTGGGCTCAAGCAATCTGCCCACCTTGGCCTCCCAGAGTGCTGGGATTACAGGTGTGAGCCACTGTGCCCGGCCTAGACTCCTGTCTTTAAAAAAACAAAAACAAAAACAAAAAAGAAATGCTGAAATGGAAAACACTCTTCGCCCCCAACGGAGTGTGTCTTCTAAGAGTGGGAGACAAGTAAACCTACAACTACAATAGAATGTGATAAGCTTGCTGAGAGAAGAGGCATTGGGGGCGGGGGGCACAGAAAAGGAGCATTTTAAGTCAGCTTCAAATGGGGTAAAGAATGAACAGTGTTGGCCAGGCACGGTGGCTCACACCTGCAATCCCAGCACTTTGGGAGGCTAAGACAGGAGGATCACTTGAGGCCAGGAGTTCAAGACCAGCCTGGGCAACATAGCAAGACCATGCCTCTACAAAAAAAAAAAAAAAAAATACTGGGGCATGGTGGCTTGCACCTGTAGTTTCAGCTACTGGGGATGCTGAGGTGGAGGGATCACTTGAGTTCAAGGTTGTAGTGAGCTGCGATTGTGCCACTACACTCCAGCCTGGGCAACAGAGACAGACCCTGTCTCAAAAAAATAAATAAATAAATAAATAAAAAGAAAGAAATAAAAAAGAAAAGACAGTGTCAAGGAGGTCTTCCCAGAGAAGGTGACACTTAAGCTGAATCTTGAGAGATTGAGCCAGCGGGAGGGGGGGAGCGTTGCAGGCAGAGGGAGCAGGAAATGCATGGGCAGGGAGGCCACCTCTAGCTATAATGGATTTATGAGCACAGGAAATGTCCTGCTTAATGCCACGTTTTCCCAGAATCCATTTTTAGGATTGGAGAGGTTTTCCACGGTGGATAGAAAGAACCATGTGCGGGCCGGGCACGTTAGCTCACACCTGTAATCCCAGCACTTTGGGAGGCTGAGATGGGTGGATCACTTGACATCAGGAGTTCGAGACCAGCCTGGCCAACATGGCGACACCCCATCTCTACTAAAAATACAAAACTTAGGCGTGGTAAACCTGTAATCCCAGCTACTTGGGAGGCGGAGGCAGGAGAATCACTTGAACCCGGGAGGCGGCGGTTACAGTGAGCCGAGATTGTGCCACTGGACTCCAGCCTGGGCGACAGAGGGAGACCATCTCAAAAAAAAAAAAAAAAAAAAAAAAAGAGCCATGTTTGAGCAGGGGAGACCTGCCTTGCACACTCCAGTAAAGCGCTTTGTTTCAGGCTGTGCTTTGAGGCATCTTAACTAACCCCAGGCTTTACTTTGGCTCCCTTTGCTACACAGCAAAACAACTTCCTAGGGGCTTAAAGTCATCCATTCCCATCTGATGAGCCCTCAGATGCAGGGTGGACAAAAAATTTTAATACTTTATTTATTTATTTATTTATTTATTTATTTATTTATTTATTGAGATAAGGTCTCTGTTGCCCAGGCTGCAGGCTGGAGTGCAGTGGCATGATCATAGCTCACTGAAGCCTCAACCTGTTGGGCTCTGGTGATCCTCCCACCTCAGCCTCTCCAGTAGCTGGGACCACAGGCATGAGCCACCACACCCAGGTGATTTTTGTATTTTTTGTAGAGACAGAGTTTTGCTATGCTGCCCAGGCTGGTCTCCAACTCCTGAGCTCAAGCGATCCTCGATCCTCCCGCCTTGGCTTCCCAAAGTGCTGGAATTACAGGTGTGAGCTCCCATGCCTGACCTGATACCTACTTTTTGATGCTGCTAATCTGATAGTGAGGAGGATGGGGCGGCCCTGCTCTGCTTTCTTGCCATGGAGAGACCGCGTCATAAAGCCCTGTTTACAGACGTTTTGCTCCTGTCTGTGACACTACTTTGACCTAAGGCATCACAAGGCAACTCACTGAAAAGCTGCTGGGGATAGCAAATCAAGGTCTCAGGTTCACACTGGAAGCTGGGCAGACCATGAGCATGACCCTAAATAATGCCAGTTCCTTTGATCTGCAAAACAATATTTGGCTTTATCGGGGTGTTTTCTAGAACAGGTAACATAGCACAGTGGAAAGAGCATTGGACTTGGGCTATGGGATTTGGGGTTCATCCTTTCAGTTTTCTAGGCTTTAGTTTCCTCATCCTAAAATGAAAGGGGGGGGACTAGATGGTCCCTTGGATCCCTTCCAGTTTTGGGACCTGTGGATTTCGTGATTTGCTGTAAAAGCAGCAGAAGTCTGGTTTTTTTTTTTTTTGTTTGTTTTTGTTTTGTTTTGTTTTGAGATGGAGTCTAGCTCTGTTGCCAGGGTGGAGTGCAGTGTTGCAATCTCAGTTCACTGCAACCTCTGCCTCCGGGTTCAAGCAATTCTCCTGCCTCCCGAGTAGCTGGGATTACAGGCACGTACCACCACACCCAGCTAATGTTTGTATTTTTAGTAGAGATGGGGTTTCTCCATGTTGGTCAGGCTGGTCTCGAGCTCCCGATCTCAGGTGATCCGCCTGCCTTGGCCTCCCCAAGTGCTGGGATTACAGTACGAGCCACCGCACCCCGCCTAGCAGCAGAAGTCTTTCAACTCTAGGCTCCCTCTGGGAAATTTCCATTTCGTGGGATGAAGTTTCCTGGTGCAGGCTAATACACAACTCTGATTCCGTTCAAGTGGTCTGTGGATCCAAACGCTTTGCTGAGTCTGCAAAACTATCCATAATCCACACAGATGATGTGTGTGAGCTTCCCGCACAGTTACTGCATCCAGTGGTTTGCAAATAACAGCCTCAAGGATTCTGCAGAATTTGCAGCAAACTGAAGATTAAATTCCTCCTCAAGGCTTGGAAACAGACTGAATACAGGCATCCGGAGTCCTTGCTGCTTGGCATCTCCAACACATATTTAAATGCCCTAACAGGAGAAAATCCATAACAGTGCTGACTGAAGGCAGGAGTCCCACACTCTGGGAGCAGCAATCGGTGTCAAAAACACAATTCTGGGGCTGGACACAGTGGCTGATGGCTGTAATCCCAGCACTTTGGGAGGCTGAGGTGGACGGATCACTTGAGGTGAGGAGTTTGAGACCAGCCTGACCAACAGGGCGAAACCCCATCTCCATTAAAAATACAAAAATGAGGCCGGGTGCGGTGGCTCATGCCTGTAATCCCAGCACTTTGGGAGGCCAAGGCGGGCAGATCGCCTGAGGTCAGGAGTTTAAGATCAGCCTGGCCCAAACGGTGAAACCCCGTCTCTACTAAAAATACAAAAATTAGCCAGGCGTGGTGGCACATGCCTGTAGTCCCAGCTACTCACGAGAGTGAGGCAGTAGAATTGCTTAAACCTGGGAGGCGGAGGTTGCAGTTGGTTGAGATGGTGCTACTGTACTCCAGGCTGGGCGACACAGTAAGATGACTGTCTCAAACAAAATAAAAACAACAACTATACATATATATGTGTATATATATAAAAATTTGGATAGCAATGGAAGTATCAGACAGCTTCATAAATACCAAAAAACAAAACAAAACACACACTCACACCCACATCCACACTCACACACACACACTCAAGCTTCAAGCGGGCATGATGGCACACGTCTGTAATCCCAGCACTTTGGGGGGCTGACATGGGTGGATCCCTTGAGGTCAGGAGTTCAAGACAAGCCTGACCAAAATGGTGAAACCCCATCTCTACTAAAAATACAAAAATTAACCGGGCGTGGTGGGGCGCCTGTAATCCCAGCTACTCAGGAGGCTGAGGCAGGAGAATCACTTGAACCCGGGAGGCGGAGGTTGCAGTGAGCCGAGATCGCGCCACTGCACTCCAGCCTGGATGACAGAGCAAGACTCTGTCTCAAAAAACAAAAACAAAAACAAACAAACAAACAAAAAACAACAACAACACAAAAATTAGCTGGGTGTGGGGGGATGTGTTTGTAGTCCCAGATACACAGTTGGCTGAGGCAGAAGAATTGCTTGAACCCAGGAGGCAGAGGTTGCAGTGGGCCGAGATCGCGCTACTGCACTCCAGGCTGGGCGACACGATAAGACTATCTCAAACAAAACAAAAACAACAACTATATGTATATATGTGTGTGTGTGTGGGGGGGGGGGGGGGTGTGTGTGTGCATATATATATATTTGGATAACGATGGAAGTGTTAGACAGCTTCATAAATACCAAAAAACAAAACAAGAAAAACACACACCCACACCCACACACACACATATGCACTCAAGCCTCAAGTGGGCACGGTGGCGCACGCCTGTAATCCCAGCACTTTGGGAGGCCAAGGTGGGTGGATTCCTTGAGGTCAGGAGTTTGAGACGAGCCTGGCCAATATGGTGAAACTCCATCTCTACTAAAAATACAAAAATTAACCGGGCAAGGTGGTACGCCTGTAATCCCAGCTATTCAGGGTGCTGAGGCAGGAGAATCATTTGAACTTGGGAGACAGAAGTTGCACTGAGCTGAGATCCCGCGCCACTGCACTCCAGCCCAGGCGACAAAGCGAGACTCTGTCTCAAAAAAAAAAAAAAAAAAAAAAAAAATTAGCCCAGCGTGGTGGTCTGTGCCTGTATTTCCAACTACTTGGGAAGCTAAGGTGGGAGGATCAATGCCCAGGAAGTTGAGGCTCCAGTGAGCTAAGATCAAACTACTACATTCCAGCCTGGGTGCCAGAAACCCTGTCCAAAAAAAAAAAAAAAACCCAAACGCAAGCCTCACCTCTGTTTTCATATATGGGGGATGAGGCACCATCCACACACTAAATCAATATCATGTCATAAAATACCATATGTACAGAATGCCAGGTAACTTCTCTAGGCAGCCAGATTTGCACAGCAATCACCAGAGTGCTGAAATAATACATGTGAAAGTGTTGTGTAAATTGTAAAGTGTTCTGCAAATAGACATTGTGATATAATCTCCTGGTGGTATGTTAGTTACTAATAAGGTCTGATGATGACGGTGAACAAGCCCTTTGCTGTTCTCAGAAGTCCTCAGTGATTAGAAAACCATCGTAGGAAGAACTGGAACTCCAGAATCAGAAACCAGGGTTTTTGAGTTCTGCTAGATCCTTCCTCTCACTGTTCTCATGCCAAAGGTCTCTTCCAAGGACAGCAAAAATCCCAAGTGGCAGAAATAAAAATGATTCTGTCTGTGTTACAGCCAAGCTAGTTCCCTATGGGTGGATGAGTCACGTGTGAGCAGGGCTAGGAGAACTATACTTACATTCCTTTACATTTCCCTCTTCCCACCCTCCTTTCCACTGCCCTGCGTTGTCTCCTGTCCCTATGACAAAAAACTTGCTCAAGAAACCCCAGCTTAGTTTCTCTATGGGGAGGAAGGTGGCAAGCTACCTGGGTAGCTGTGGCTCTTATTGGTGAAGCCCATGGCCCGGTGGGGTGGTATCTTTGTACAGATCCACTCGCGTCCTCCCCTGTGCTCCAAACTCTGAGTGCACATCCCCAAAGACATTTTTTTTTTTTTTTTGAGATGGAGTTTCCCTCTTGTTGCCCAGGCTGGAGTGTAATGGCTCGATCTCAGCTCACCACAACCTCCGCCTCCCAGGTTCAAGCAATTTTCCTGCCTCAGCCTCCTGAGTGGCTGGGATTACAGGTATGCACCACCACATCCAGGTAATTTTGTATTTTTAGTAGAGATGGGGTTTCACCATGTTGGCCAGGCTGGTCTCGGACTCCTGACTTCAAGTGATCTACCCACCTCGGCCTCCCAAAGTGCTGGGATTACAGGCGTGGGCCACTACGCCCGGCCTCCCTTTCATACTTGACTATCCCTGTGTCATAAGGGCTCAGAATCTGAGGGTTTTGTCATAATTATACACAGTCTAGAAGACCAAGCCACATTTGGGTTGGCAGCATTTAGGCTGCCAGGCCATCCTGCAAAGAGGCATATTTGTGCTAGATGAAGAAATAGTAGGAAAAGCTGCCTGCTTTTTAAGCTGAGGAAGCATTTTATAAGATTTCCAAGGCTAACAGCTGCGGCCTCCTCTAGCTCCTCTAGCTGGGTTGACTGGCAGTCCCTAAAAAGATATGTCCATATCCTAATCCCCAGAACCCGTGGATGTTATTCTATGTAGAAAAAGGATCTTTTTGGATATAATTAAAGGTTTGTTCTTGGCAGGTGCAGTGGCTCACGCCTGTAATCTCAGCACTTTGGGAGGCCAAGGCGAGGGGGATCACCTGAGGTCAGGAGTTCTAGGCCAGCCTGGCCAACATGATGAAACCCTGTTGCTACTAAAAATATGAGAATTAGCTGGGTGTGGTGGTGGGTGCCTGTAATCCCAGCTACTTGGGAGGCTGAGGCAGGAAAATTGCTGGAACCTGGGAGGCGGTGGTTGTAGTAAGCTGAGATTGTGCCACTGCACTCCATCCATCTCAAAAAAAAAAAAGGTTTGTTTGTTTGTCTGTTCAAGACAGGGTCTCAATCTGTCACCCAGGCAGAGTGCAGTGGCATGAACATGGCTCACTGCAACCTCGAACTCCTGAGCTCCTGAGTAGCTAAAACTATGGCCACCTGCCATCACACCCAGCTAATTTTTATATTTTTTGTAGCGACAGTATCTCACTGTGTTGCCCAGGCGGGTCTCCAATTCCTAGGCTCAAGCGATCTACCCACATCAGCTTCCCAAAGTGCTGGGATCACAGGCTTGAGGCACTGCACCCAACCTAATTAGGCATTTTTAAGTGAGGTGATCATCCCAGATTATCCAGTTACCTTGAATCCAATGGCAAGTGTCCTAATAAGAGCGAGGCACATCAGCCGGGCGCGGTGGCTCACGCCTGTAATCCCAGCACTTTGGGAGGCCGAGGCAGGCAGATCACTTGACCTCAGGAGTTCAACACCAGCCTGGTTAACATGCTGAAACCCTGTCTCTACTAAAAATACAAAAATTAGCCAGGTGTGGTGGTGCATGCCTGTAATCCCAGCCACTCAGGAGGCTGAGGCACAAGAATCGCTCGAACCAGGGGAGCAGAGGTTGCAGTGAGCCAAGTTCGCACCACTGCACTCCAGACTGGGCGACAGAGCAAGACTTCGTCTCAAAATAATAATAATTTTAAAAAAAAGGCCGGGCGTGGTGGCTCACGCCTGTAATCCCAGCACTTTGGGAGGCTGAGGTGGGGGAATCACGAGGTCAGTAGATGGAGACCATCCTGGCTAATATGGTGAAATACAAAATACAAAAACTTAGCTGCGCATGGTGGCGGGCACCTGTAGTCCCAGCTACTCGGGAGGCTGAGGCAGTAGAATGCAGTGAACCCGGGAGGCGGAGCTTGCAGTGAGCCGAGATTGTGCCACTGCACTCCAGCCTGGGGGACAGAGCGAGACTCCATCTCAAAAAAAAAAAAAAAAAGAAAGAAAGAAAGAAAGAAAGAAAAGAAAAAAGTGAAGCACACACGGAAAAGAGTAAGGCAAGCCAGCATGGTGGCCCATGCCTATTGTCCCAGTTACTTGGGAGGCTGAGGTGGGAGGATCTCTTGAGCCCAGGAGTTCAAGACCAGCCTAGGCAATACAGTGAGACTTCATCTCTAAAAACAAAAACAAACAAAAGAGTGAAGCAGAAGGAGGCCAGATACAGAGAAACAGATGCACAGAGGAGAAGATCCTGGGAAAATGGAGGCAGAGATTGGAATGACAGGCTGTAAGCCAAGGGATGCTAAAGATTGCTGGCAGCCACAAAAACTAGGAGAGAGGCAAGGAAAGATTCCAGGCTTGGTGCAGTGGCTCATGCCTGTAATCCCAGCAGTTTAGGAGGCTGAGGCTGGAGGATCACTTGAGGCCAGGAAGTTAAAGACCATCCTGGTCAACATCTCTACAAAAACTAAAAAAAAAATTATCCAGGCATGGCAGTGCATACCTGTAGTCTCAGCTACCAGGGAGGCTGAAGTAGGAGGAAGCCTTGAATTTGAGGCTGCAGTGAGCTGTGATCATGCCACTGCACTCCAGCCTGGATGACAGAACAAGATCCCATTTCAAAAAAAAAAAAAAAAAAAAAGGGAAAGAGTGTGGCCCTGCTAACACTTCAATTTTGGATTTCTGGCCTCCAGAACTATGAGAGAATATATTTCTGTTGTTTGAAGTCACTCATTTGCAGTAATGGTTACAGCCACCCTGGGAAACAAATACACCTCGTCTCAGCTGTGGTGCTCAGTGTTACCAACCAGCCCTCACTTCCCCAGTTCCTAGATGTGTCCCTCTGCAAGTCGTAGCCCCTCTCTGATTTTCAGTTTCCTCCTTTGTAAAATGGGGAGAGTAAGTCCTACTCTGCCAGGTTGTTGTAAGGCCATGGTGACAGAGTGCTGAGCAGAATGATAGATGTACCACAGACAAGACAACGCGTGAGTTCCCATCCTCCCCCTTCTCCACCCTGGTCCAACCTCACCTCCGGCACAGAGCTCCCATTGCAAGGCTGAGGAGCAGGGTTCCTATACCTTTTCCTGGGTCTCAGGCTCATTGGTGATGTCCAGAATAGTGCATGGCCCCTGCCTTCTTGACAAATCCTCCCAGACATCTCATCAGCATCTCAAATCCAATGTGTCCAAAAGTGAACTATTGATCTTTCGCTCTTTTTCTGTCTCTTTCACAGTTTCCCTCATCTCAATAAATGGTATTTCCAGGTAGCTAAACATCTGGACATCATTATTGCCTTTTTTTTTTTTTTGAGACAGAGTCTCGCTCTGTTGCCCAGGGTGGAGTACAGTGGCCGGATCTCGGCTCACTGCAAGCTCTGCCTCCCAGGTTTACACCATTCTCCCGCCTCAGCCTCCCAAGTAGCTGGGACTACAGGCGCCCGCCAACATGCCCGGCTAGTTTTCTGTATTTTTTTTAGTAGAGACGGGGTTTCACCGGGTTAGCCAGGATGGTCTGATCTCCTGACCTCGTGATCCGCCTGTCTCAGCCTCCCAAAGTGCTGGGAGTACAGGCTTGAGCCACCACGCCGGGCGCTTTTTTTTCTTTTTTGAAATAGAGTCTCACTCTGTTGCCTGGGCTGGAGTGCAGTGGCATGATCTCCACTCACTGCAACCTCCGCCTCCTGGGTTAAAGCAATTCTCCTGCCTCAGCCTCCCGAGTAGCTGGGATTACGGGCATGCACCACCACACCCAGTTATTATTATTATTATTATTTTTTTGAGATTCAGCCTTGCTCTGTTGCCCAGGCTGGAGTGCAATGGCACGATCTCGGCTCACTGCAACCTCCGCATCCTGGGTTCAAGCAATTCTCCTGCCTCAGCCTCCCGAGTAGCTGGGATTACAGATGTTCATCACCATGCCCTGCTAATTTTTGTATTTTTAGTAGAGACAGGGTTTCACCATGTTAACCGGACTGGTCTGGAACTCCTGACCTCAGGTGATCCACCCGCCTCGGCCTCCCAAAGTGTTGGGATTACAGGTGTGAGCCACCACGTCTGGCTTTGGCTAATTTTTGTATTTTTAGTAGAGATGGAGTTTCACTATGTTGGTCAGGCTAGTGTCAAACTGACCTCAGGTGATCTGCCCTCGTTGGCCTCCCAAAGTGCTGGGATTACAGGAGTGAGCCACCTTGCCCGGACCCATGCACGTTTCATACCTCCACGGCTACCACCCTGGAACAAGCCACCCTGTTCATCTTATGTGGTCATCTCACCCCTGTACCATCTACCGCAGGTACCTCTTAATTGATTTCCCTGCTTTTTCTCTCTCTCCAATCCATGAGTCAGGCCAGTTTTGTGTAAGGGGCAGATAGTAAATATTTTAGGTTGTCTGAGCCATATGATTTCTGTTGCAACTACGGTACTAACTCTGCCATTGTGGTGTGAAAACAGCCAAAGGTAGTTTATAAATAAATGAGTGTGGCTGTGTTCCAATCCAACTTTATTTATAGATGCCGAAATTTGAATTTCCTATAACCTTTGTGTGTCACAAAATAGTCTTCTTTTTATTATTATTTTTTCATCCATTTAAAATGGTAAAAACCGGCCCAGGGCAGTGGCTCATGCCTGTAATCCCAACACTTTGGGAAGCCAAGGCAGGAGGATCACTTGAGCCCAGGAGTTCGAGACCAGCTTGAGGAACACAGGGAGACTTCGTCTCCATAGAAAAAAAAGAATAAAAGTAAAAACCACTCTTAGCTGTGGGCCATACAGGCCATGGTTTGCTAATTCCTTGCTCTAATCCATTCCTCATGCAACATCCAAAAAGCCATTCAGTTCCCTCCTCTGCTTAAATCCCTCCAAGGGCCTCCTCCTGCATTCGAAACAGAACTCACAAAGCCTGGTAGTGTCTGGGTGCTGCCTGCCTCTCCCACCTCATTCTGGGCCTCTTACCCGCTCATTCACCGTGCCCTGCCCACTCCACCCTTCTGTCCCAGAAGGTCAAGTTCTCATGTAAGGACCTTTACATACATGTCTTCAGTTGTTCTGCCTGGAATGCCGTTCCTTAGGTCCCCTCTTCACCTTTTTAACTTCCATTTGTCTTTTGGGTCTTTTTGGGTGGAGGCGTAAACTCCCTGAAGCCACACTTCCACTATTCTTTTCCAGCACACTGTCCTTTTTTTTTTTTCCCTTCAGTCATGACAATTGGTAATGATGTTTTTGAAACTTTATTTGATTTCAGTGGAAAATTCCACGAAGTTAGGCATCTTGTCTGCTTTCTTTTTTTTGTCTTGAGACGGAGTCTCGCTCTGTCACCCAGCCTGGAGTGCAGTGGCGCAATCTCAGCTCACTGCAACCTCTGCCTCCCGGGTTCAAGCAATTCTCCTGCCTCGGTCTCCCGAGTAGCTGGGACTACAGGCGTGCGCCACAATGCCCGGATAATTTTTTGTATTTTTAGTAGAGACGGGGTTTCACCATGTTGGTCAGGCTGGTCTTGAACTCTTGACTTCAAGTGATCCGCCTGCCTTGGCCTCCTAAAATGCTTGGATTACAAGCGTGAGCCACCATGCCCGGCCTGCTTTCTTTGAATTAAGGACTGAGCACCCAGTCTGGTATTGGGCACATAATGGGTGTTCCCTGAAAACCTATGAAATGAATGGATCTGCCACGAGGAACTCCTCATTCACCGGCAAGGAGACCCCAGTGGAAGGGCCCAGGGTAGGCTTCCGGAGCACCAGGGTAGGCTTCCGGAGCACCAGGGTAGGCTTCCGGAGCAGGAGCCTCCCGGCCAACAGAGCTGAAACCCGGAGTACACAATGGCAACTCCTGGGCCGTCTCCTGCCAACGCAGGGACCAGCTAGAGAATCTGCCTGGGGCAATGGCAGATTCCTGGAACTACTGGTTCCTCCCCTGTTTAGACTATATAGGGTAACTTAATTTTTTTTTTCTTAATAGGGTAACTTCCTGACCCTGGAGAAGCTTTCTCTATAGGCTGCACTCTCGAAACCTGCAATTCATTTTCACCCGAGCACCATCGGTCTGCCTTGCTATCCACAAACAGCCTCCCCGACTGAGGTTAACTGCTCTTAATAGCTGGGACCAGTGTTTACGTGGGACTGCCTGAGCTCTGAAAAACATAGCTGTGAAATTAGAATACTTTACTCAGCTGCCTGTCAGGAATGCTGGGGCAATGTCCAGAGGCCACAGAGGGAAACTCACAAAGCAGCATCCAGAGGAGACAGCCCTGCCTACAGCACTCGCCAGCTCTGGTCTACTCTGGGCAGGGTGGCCAGAGTTATCGTTAAAAAGGGGAAATCTGCTAATAGCATTAGGAGATATACCTAATGTAAATGATGAGTTAATGGGTGCAGCACACCAACATGGCACATGTATACATATGTAACAAACCTGCACGTTGTGCACATGTACCCTAGAACTTAAAGTATAAAATAATAATAATAATAACAAAAAAAGGGGAAATCTGGCTGGGCATGGTGGCTCATGCCTGTAATCCCATTTGGGAGGCAGAGGTGGGTGGATCACGAGGTCCGGAGTTCAAGACCAGCCTGGCCAAGATGGTGAAACCCTGTCTCTACTAAAATTACAAAAATTAGTTGTGGCAGCGGACACCTGTAATCCCAGCTACTTGGGAAGCTGAGGCAGGAGAATCGCTTGAACCTGGGAGGCGGAGGTTACAGTGAGCCGAGATCGCACCACTGCATTCCAGCCTGGGCGACAGAGCGAGACTCTGTCTCAAAAACATAAATAAATAAAATAAAAGGGGACATCTGATCTATTTACTCCCATGCACATTTCCCACTGCCTATAGGACAGAGTCCAAATTCCCTAGCTCACTTTGCAAATCTTCACCATCCAATCCCAACCTATCTTTCCAGCTTCATCTTCCATCTGCTTCTGTTACCAGAAAGGAGTCCTGATCCAGACCCCAGGAGAGGGTTCTTGGGTCTGGCGAAAGAAAGAATTTGAGGCGAATCCATAGAATAAAGTGAGAGCAAGTTTATTAAGAAAGTGAACGAATAAGGCTGGGTGCAGTGGTTCACGCCTGTAATCCCAGCACTTTGGGAGGCTGAGGCGGGTGGATCACGAGGTCAGGAGATCGAGACCACGGTGAAACCCCGTCTCTACTAAAAATACAAAAAACTTAGCCAGGTGCAGTGGCGGACACCTGTAGACCCCGCTACTTGGGAGGCTGAGGCAGGAGAATGGCGTGAACCTGGGAGGCGGAGCTTGCAATGAGCACCTTGGGAGGCTGAGGCAGGCGGATCACCTGAGGTCAGGAGTTTGAGACCAGCCTGGCTAAGATGGCGATAACCCATCTCTACAAAAATACAAAAATTAGCCAGGCATTGTGGTGCACATGTATAAACTCAACTACTTTGGTGACTGAGGCAGGAGGATTGCTTGAACCCAGAAGGCAGAGGTTGCAGTGAGCCGAGATCGCACCACTGCACTCCAGCCTGGGTGACAGAGTAAGGCTCTGTCTCAAAAAACAAAACAAAAAAAAGGCTACTCTCTAGGCAGAGCAGCAGCAAGTGCTGCTCAGCTAAGAATACTTATAGTTATTTCTTGATTATATGCTAAACAAGGGGATTATTCCTGAGTTTTTTGGTCAAGGGGTGGGCAATTCCCAGAAATGTGGGTTTCTCCCCTTTTTAGACTATGTAGAGTAACTTCATTTTTTTTTTTAAATGTAGGGTAGCTTCCTGACATTACCGTGGCATCTGTAAACTGTCATGGCACTGGTGGGAGTGTCTTTTAGCATGCTAGTGTATCAGATTTAGCGTATAATGGACAGTGAGGACGACCAGAGGTCACATTGCCATCTTAGTTTTGGTGGGTTTTGGCCGGCTTCTTTATCACATCCTTTTATCTGCTGGATTCAGCATGCCTAACCTTTTTGGAATGCAGCCCAGTAGGTCTGAGCCTGATTTTACCCAGCCCCTATTCAAGCTGGAGTCTCTCTGGTTCAGACGCCTCTGATACTTCCACCCCATCATGACCTCATTATTCTAGAGATCCGAGACCTGCACAGTCCAATACAGTAGCCACTACTCACATGTAGTTGTTAATTTTTTTTTTTTTTTTGAGACAGGGTCCCACTCTGTTGCCCAGGCTGGAGTGCAGTGGCCCAATCACGGCTCACTGCAGTCTTGACCTCTCAGGCTCAGGCGACCTCAGCCTCCTCAGTAGCTGGCACTACAGGTATGGGCCACCACACTCAGCTTTTTTTTTTTTTTTTGAGATAGAGTCTCACTCTGTCATCCAGGCTGGACTGCAGTGGCACAATCTCGGCTCACTGCAACCTCCACCTCCTGAGTTCAAGCGATTCTCCTGCCTCAGCCCTGCCCTGAGTAGCTGGGACTACAGGTGCACACCACCACGCCAGGCTAATTTTTGTATTTTTAGTAGAGACGTGGTTTCACCATCTTGGCCAGGCTGGTCTTGAACTCCTGGCCTAAAGTGGTCCTCCTGCCTTGGCCTCCCAAAGTGCCGGGATTACAGGCGTGAGCCACCATGCCTGGCCTAATTTCAAAATTTTTAAATTGAAAGTTTATGTTCTCAATAGCCACATTTCAAGTGCTCGTCTCATGCTACTAGTGGCTATCAGATCGGCCAGCACAGCTATAGAACATTCCCACCACTGCAGAAAATAATTGGACAGCACTATTTTATATACGAATACCCATTCACCCACCCCCCAGTTTTTAATTTTAGTTACATAATTTACACATGGGTACATTCTCATTATAAATGTTCTAACATTACAAAAATGTCCCTTACCAATTCTAGACCTCTACCTAAAGATAAACGCCAAAATCAGTATGATGTATATTCTCTGTGAAGATTTAGTGTGTTTTGCATTTTGCTTTTTTCCCTTGACATTGTCTTGGAGATCTTCCTATAAGAATACATTTCTCGGCCAGGCGCAGTGGCTCATGCCTGTAATCTCAGCACTTTGGGAGGCCGAGGCAGGTGGATCATGAGGTCAGGAGTTTGAGCCCAGTCTGACCAACATGGTGAAACCCCGTCTCTCCTAAAAATACAAAAATTAGCTGGGCGTGGTGGCACGTGCCTGTAATCCCAGCTACTCAGGAGGCTGAGGCAGGAGAATCAGTTGAACCTGGGAGGTGGAGGTTGCAGTGAGCTGAGATCACGCCATTACACTCCAGCCTGAGCTACAGAGCAAGACTCCGTCTTAAAAAAAAAAAAAAAAAAAAAGTATACCTCTCTCTCTACCTTGTTCTTTCTTTTTTCTTTCTTTCTTTTTTTTTTTTTTTGGTTTGTTTTTATTTGAGATGGAGTTTCGCTCTTGTTGCCCAGACTGGAGTGCAATGGCGCAATCTCAGCTCACTGTAACCTCTGCCTCCTGGGTTCAAGCGATTCTCCTGTTTCAGCTTCCCAAGTAGCTGAGACTAAAGGCACAGGTCACCACGCCTGGCTAAGTTTTGTATTTTTAGTAGAGAAGGGGTTTCACTTTGTTGGCCAGGCTGGTCTCCAACTCCTGCCTCTAGCTTGTTCTTGAGTTTTTGCAGAGTAATCCACAGCATGAATGAACTTTAGGTTATTCAACTATTGCCTTCATGATGAACATTTGTTTTTAGTTCACCCCTGTTGCAAACAGTACTATATGCAAACATCCTCGTGCCTCTTTCTGTATTTGTACATGTTCGTCCAGGGTAAATACCGAAAAGTAGAATTGCTAGGTCACAAAGTCATATGGTAACGCCCCTGGGGCTTGGCACACCCTGAAGCTCCTGCCTAGAATGCCTGTCCACATGACTAATTCCTACTCATCAAGACCTGTTAGTGTCATGTCCTGTGAAAGGCCATCCCTTCTGCCTGTTTTCCCTCAATACTTCCTATCTGCATTGCATATTACTATACACTTGGACTCTGCCTTATTTAACTTTGTACCCCCAACATTTCTAGCATAGAGCTTAGCATGGAGTAAAAATTCAAGTGTTTTCTTAGCTGGATGAACGAATGCATAAACAAACAAATGAAGGCACAGTGGTTAGGACATTCCAGAAACTCAAGGTGAGTCTGTGAGTGGAGCGATATTTGGCAATGGACCAATCTGCCCATTGGTACCCTGAGCCAAGTGCCTTGCTAGATTTGTCTTTTTTTTTTTTTTTTTTTTTTGAGAGAAAGTCTCCTTCGCCCAGGCTGGAGTGCAGTGGCGCAATCTCAGCTCTCTGCAACCTCAGCCTCTCCTGGGTTCAAGCAATTCTCCTGTCTCAGCCTCCCAAGTAGCTAGGACTACAGGCGTCTGCCACCACGCCAGCTAGTTTTTTTGTGTTTTTAGTAGAAATAGAGTTTCACCATATTGGCCAGGCTGGTCTTGAACTCCTGACCTCAGGTGATCCACCTGCCTCGGCCTCACAAAGTGCTGCCATTACAGGCGTGAGCCACTGCACCCAGCTTTAGATTTCTGTCATTTTTTTCTTTTTTTTTCTTTGAGATGGAGTTTTGTTCTTGTAGCCCAGGCAGGAGTGCAATGGCACGATCTCGGCTCATTGCAACCTCCACCTCCCAGGTTCAAGCGATTCTCCTGCCTCAGCCTCCCTAGTAGCTGGGATTACAGGCACCCGGCACCATGGCCAGGTAATTTTTGTATTTTTAGTAGAGACGGAGTTTCAGCATGTTGGTCAGGCTGGTCTCGAACTCCTGATCTCAAGTGATCCACCCGCCTCAGCCTCCCAAAGTGCTGGGATTACAGGCATGGGCCACCACTGCTCCCGGCCAGATTTCTGTCTTTATGCAGCCCTCTATCTGTTGACATCTCATCTTGAATTCTGGCTTGAGGACAGCACTGATGGAGCAGTGTGGATGTTAAGGGCTCTGGCCATAGAACACAGAATCGGAGCCCTGGGGGTAGCATTAGCTCGGAGCTGGCTTTCCAAGGGCATGTCTGTCTGCTTTCACCTTAGAAGCAGCCCCCTATACTCTGGGTTTTATTTTGTTGTTTTTTTCCCCCCTACAGTACCTTAGGGGCAATTAAGATCAGCTGCAACATTTCTGCTTTCTGCTCCCAGACTTGAGCCCAAGGGAAGCCAGATGTTTTCCAGTCCACATCCCCTTCTCCTTGTGGTCTAATGAACAGCCCTGTTTTCTGAGTCTCTTTATGGCCTGGCTTTCCCAGATCCCACAGCCTGGCTGCCAACTTTATTTTTAATGAGGTTTTAATAGGTGACTCCTGTAATTAATTTCATTCTTGTGTTTTCACACTTTCGTCTAGGTGCCTAAAGGCCTTCAGGCGCTAGGTGGGATGTTAACTGATTTTAAAGAATACAAAACCCTGTGGCTGTCATTTGCCATTTTCCCAGCTCCTCTGATCTGCAGTTATTTTTACAATCATTAATTAGCTGGGGCTCATGGCTCAGTGGAAGGTCATCCGGGTCATCTGTCATGTTTTACAGAGGTAGAAATAGAGATAAGGAGAGAAGACTTGTCCAAGCCCTAAGAGAGAGTGGGTGTTGAAACTGGTTTCAGAAACCACATCCCAGGTTTCAGATTCACTACTCAGGTATGATTTACCAAGCACGGCCAGAATCCTCAGGCCAAAGGTGGCGCGCCTTGGGTGCCCCACAGGTGTCTTGGGGAGGCAGTTTTACCCTTCCATCAGCACTGCCCAGCAAGTGAGCCCTCCGCGGGCAAAATTACCCCCATTCGTTTTCTCCAGGCCCCTTTTCCATTTTGTGAGCGGATTCATCTGCGTAAAGAACGCGTCAGTGATTCCTCCTGGATTTAGAAACAACATAATTTTGCTATTTTTAAAGTTGCCTTTTAAAACTCCGCGCGCACGCACTCACACTCTTCAGGGAGCTGGGGGTGGGAGGAATAGTAGGAGCTTCAGAGAGCGCAGCGAGGCGCCTCAGCTTCTGAGAGCTCAGCGCCGCGTCCCTGGGGGAGCACGCCTCCGAGAGCGCCGGGGCTCTCCGACCCGCTGCGAATCTGCGCGCCCGGGACCCTCTGCGCCCGGGGTGTTCGACCCCTTTGGTCCGCGCTCCCCCTAGTCTCTAACGCTCAGGGCACCGCCGCTGGGCCACCGGGCCCAGGAGAGAGCGGGAGGGGCGGAGAGGCCGAGCAGGTGGCGATTAGGTCAGCTTCGAACATTCTTGGACCGCTCCAATGGATATAAATAACAGACGGGGCTGCTCTGCAAAATCTCCCCCCAGGGGGAAGCGGGAAGAGGGGAGGGAGAAGGGATTTATTTAGCGTGGAGTGGGATCGTGGCGATGCGGAAAAATGTACCAGACTGATAAAGGGGGGCGAAGGGATTTAAGAATGAATCGTGGTACAAAAATCTGGAAATAAGAAAACGGAGGGGGAGGAGCTTACGCGTTTTTGTCCCACCCCCACCGCGTGTTCGTCTCAGGCCTTAGAAGGCGCTCCAGATTAGCAGGGCAGCTGTACAGGGTAGGGCACGGTTCTGGAGTCCCAGCCCTGCCCGACTAAAGGGAAATCTTGGGCAAACCTCTGAAAAGCCTCCCAGCCTCAGTTTTTGCATCTGTATGGTGGGAATCCTAATGCTTACAAGGGGTGGTTGTGAGGCTCGCCTGAGCCAATTTCTAAACAGGCTGTGCTCAGCAAAAAATGTGAGGCAGTGCAGCCCCCGGCCCCGCTCCAAGGCTGCCCGTGCCGGTCCGGTCCCTTCTTGCTCCCTCGGGTCTCCCAGCCTCTGCAACGGTCGGGGAGGGGCAAAGCCGAAATCGGGCTCCCTGCAGCACCGGGGTGCAACCCTGGGGAGCCCGCCCAGGCACTCCGCACACGGGCGGAGCAGAGAAACCTCGGCCCGCGCCCCAAGAGCCGCCGGTCGCCGCGATGCCTGCAGCCCCGCAGTCCCCGCAGCCCCGCCGCCGCGCCGCCCCGCCGCGTGGGGTTGGGGCAGCGCGGGCCAGGAGAGGGCGGGGCCGGGGGCGGGGGGCTGGGCTTCCCGGGGGAGGGCCCGGCGCGCTCCGGGAGGCTGCTGCGCGGGCCCGGGAGCGGCAGGACTCGGGCCGGAGCGTGGCCGGACCCCCACCCGCCGAGGGGCCCAGGGAGGACGCGGTGAGTGCCCTGGAGGGGACGCGCGGGGACGCGGCGGCGGGTGTAGTGGCTCGAGCCCGCCCTGTCCTGCTCCGGCTTCTGAAGTTTGCAATGGAGCCGACTCCCGCCCAGGGAGCCCCCGGCCACCCCGCTCTGCTTGCCGACGGGAAGGGCCGTAGCCTCGCCGAGGGGCCGTCCCATCTGCGGCGCCGCGGGCTCAGCAATTCCGCAGGCCGCCTGGGGGAGGGGGCGCAGTCGCTGGAGGGCTGAGCCATCTCCAGGGGCCCCTCGAGGGCCCCCATCCGCTAGCCTCCCGCACGCCCCGGGGCCCCAGAGGGTCCTCGCTCCCTGGCGACCCCTCGCCCTCTGCTGCGAGCCCCGATTCCTGGGTCCGCTGCCCAGGGCCACCATCTGGAGCCCACGGCGAGGCCGGCCCGGGCAGGGGGTGTCCCCTCCCCTTGGCAGTGATCGGTGGCCCCACCCCCGCCGAGACCAAGTTCAACAAGTTTGGCCAAGAAGTCCCAGAGCTTCGGTGGCTAGGCCTGGCCCTGCCGCTCCGCGTGGCTCCACGGGCTCCGAGTTATGCAGCTCCGGGCGGCAAGGGGTCCTGTCGAGGGGCGCGGTCTATAAGGGTTGAGGCCAGAGGCGCGTAGTCCCTGGGCGCCGAGCTCTGGAGTGAAGGCTGGGGTTCGGAGTGCGTCATCTGGGAGAAGGCACCCCGGCCGGCAGGTCGGGTTTCCAAAAGTGCCCCTTTGTTATGCCCCTCCCTGGCCCTGCCTCCTCCCCCTTTGGCTGCGCCACCCTCTCCCGCAGCCTCCTGACCTCCTGGCTAGCTCTGGCTTCTGGTTCCAGCCCCTCTAACCTCGCTGCCCCTCTCCGGACCAGCCGACTGACCCCGCCCCCCGGCTCTGTCCTGAAATCCTAGGGCTGCGGGCGCACCGGGAGGGGCCGCCAGGGGAAGAAGCCCTAGGGCGCAGCCTGTGACTCAGGTCCCAGGGATGGGCCGGGCAGAATGCCTGAGCTCCCTACCAGGGGCAAGCCCCCAGCTTCTGGAAGGGGTTAGGGCTGGTCTGGGGCCGGGTACCTTCAGGCCTCAGGTAGGGAGCGGGGGTCTTCCCTGAACCAGGGACTCCCTACCTTGGCCGGTGCAGCTGCAAGGAGAACCTGCCAAGCCCACGAAGACCTCTTGGAGCCGAACGTGCTGGCTCCCGGGGCTGGGAAGATTGCATTACCTGCTTTCTGAGCTCTTGTCTGTGGTGGGGACTGATTTGGGTCTCTGCTGAGCTCAGGAGGCACAGGGGGCCAATCTCCTCAACATGGGCCAAGGTGCAAGCCTCCCCCCCACCACAGAGAGGTCAGGCTGCGGCTGTGGGGCCTGGCTGCACCCGGGGCTTGGGCCTGTGTTTGCTCTGGGAGGCCGGAGGGAGCTGTGCCAGCCCAGTACACACAGCTTGCTCTGTTCTGGGGCCAGAGAGAGGGAAGGGGTGGGGGGCAGCTCTCTGGGGAGCAGGGAACTCGGAGGCTGGAACAGGCAAGGGGCCCCAGGCTCCTGAGGCTGGACTGGGGCAGGCTCCAGAGCCCTGTGATTCATGGCGGCAGCTCTCTTTCTCTCCATCGCCCTGTCAGGCCCTCTCTGGACAGGCAGGACAGATTCCAGAGGGAACCAAGTGACGAGCTCGTGAGGCCCCTGGTGGGCATCTCCATTGCCTGGGTCTCCAAAGGAGACCAGCTCAGGAGCCCCAGCTCTGCCTCCTGTTAGCAGAAGGGGAAGCCCACCTGCACCAAGTGTTCCCACAGCTGTTGGAGCCGGTGTGTTTCCTGCGCTCCAGGTGGACATCACCTGTTTTCTCACTTAACTAATTATTGCTGATTCCGGCTTGTGGGGACACACAAATGAGAATCCCGGAAGCCTCTGTCGGTGACTGAAGACAGACACTGTCCTGTCAGCCACAACTCCATGGGTTATATGCCCTGGCTGAAGGGTCACCCAGGGCTATGGGAGCAAGGACAGAGGAACAGGGGAAGTGACTGAGGAGAAGATGCCTTAATTGGAGGTCTGAAGGAGGAGCAGAGGTGCATGAGTTTGGAGGAAGCTCTGTGACAGCACCCTGCTTTGGGGACAAAGGGCACACACTGTCCTCCTGGGTCTGGCTATGTCCCTTGGACTTGCTCAGAGAGGAAGTGATTTCCTTCTAGGGTCTGTGAGTCAGTCGGTGTTGGGGACAGCTGAGACCCTGCCCAGAGGCAGGCGGGCAGCAGCCACATGCCACTGTGTCCTTGAGTCCCTGGGGCTGTGGCTCTGGGGTTGAAATTGGCCTTCCCGCCTCTGCAATTCTAGGGAACTTTTTTTTTTTTTTTGAGACAGTCTCACTCGGTTGCCTAGGCAATGATGCAATCTCAGCGCACTGCAACCTCCACCTCCTAGGTTCAAGTGATTCTCATGCCTCAGCTTCCTAAGTAGCTGGGACTACAGGTGCCTGCCACCATGCCTGGCTAATTTTTCTATTTTTAGTAGAGACGAGGTTTCTCCATGTTGGTCAGGCTGGTCTCAAACTCCTGACCTCAGGTGATCCAGCCACCTCAGTCTCCCAAAGTGCTGAGATTACAGGCATCAGCCACCACACGCAGTCTGGGGAACATTCTTATAGCTGGCCATCGCTTCTCACTTCTCCACGCTGCCCTGGACGCCAGGCCTTTGGAGGGTGGGCCTGGGTTGTGTGTTCCCCATGGAGTCCTGTGGGCCCTCAATGGATGTGTGGACTGAGATGAGTATCTTCGTGTGACTGCAGGGCCCCTCGTATTTCTGGTGCGTTGCTTGGTTTGGGTTTCACGCCAGCCCTGGCATGGCAGCTGAGCACACAGAGGAGTTCCATCTTAGAGGGAGCTGGGGCCTCCTTAGGAGGAGACAGTTACACACACTTGTTCAGGCTTCCTGGCCAAGACAGAAGCCAGGCCTTTTGGCTCCCTTCGTGCCCTCCTCAGTACAGGGAGCTACTGGGATGTGGCCAGGCACCCTCTGACTTGGCCTCTTGGGTAATGGGGTCATCTTGTCAGTCAAGGGAAGGCAACAGAGGCCCTGGCCTGGGCAGGAGTCGTCTTCTCTCATCCGCAGTTGGGGGAGTGGGGCCCTCTGCCCACCGCCCACCCCCGCCTGCCATTTAATCCCTGGCTGGATCGTGTGACCCGTCTGGCGTTCTCCTCCCTGGAATCTGGCGCTTCTGACAGCAGTTGCTATATCGGGGGTGCTGGGCACCGCCCTGGACGCTCTAGGTCCCCACCCTCACCCTCACTCTGCTCTCCTTCAAGGCAGAGTCACGGTGGCAGCATTGAAAGTCGGACACCCAGGTCCCTGAAGTGATCTCTAGGCCCCAGGTATGTGGGGGGCAGGAGGGGAAGGGCAGAGCAGCGAGAGGAAGAGCTTTGAGACTCCATCCTCACCCATCCTGGCCCTTCTTAGGGTCTTCAGCGCCCTGCCTGCTAAGTCCTAGCTCTGACGGCTCCTTGGGTGGTGGGGAAGGCGGTGGGGCAAGGCCCAGGTATACAGAGGGTCTTTTCCTATCCCCAAAAACATATGTCCAGCTTTCCCGCTTACCCCTCTGCCCTCCACAGCCCCAAATCCGCCACCATTCCGTGCTGCGGGGACACCATGGCTCCAGAAGAGGACGCTGGAGGGGAGGCCTTAGGGGGCAGTTTCTGGGAGGTGAGCAGCTGGGTCCTGGGCTCAGCTCCTTGTCTAGGGGAGGAGCCCAACTGACAGCCCCAGTCCAAAAGGAGGCTTTTCCCTGGTGACAGCGCCCTTCTCCTGTATGCCCAGGCTGGCAACTACAGGCGCACGGTGCAGCGGGTGGAGGACGGGCACCGGCTGTGCGGGGACCTGGTCAGCTGCTTCCAGGAGCGTGCCCGCATCGAAAAGGCCTATGCCCAGCAGTTGGCCGACTGGGCCCGAAAGTGGAGGGGGACCGTGGAGAAGGGTGAGCCAGGCCCTCGCAGGGGGCAGAGGGCAGCTGAGTGCAGGACTGTCGGGCCAGCTTCTTTTTTGCACGTGTTGTGGGAAGTTTGAGGCCTCCATGTCTACCCTCCCTTAGAAAGGGAAGATCCTCCTGGTCATCCTCACGACTCTGGTGTTAAAGAGTTTACAAAGGCTGCTCATGAGTTACTTTGATAGTTCCAACAACCCTGCAGAGATGGTTCTGTTTTACCCATTTTCTTTCCTTTCTTTTTTGAGACGTTTTGCTATTGTTGCCCAGGCTGGAGTGCAATGACACGATGCTGGCTCACTGCAACCTCCACCTCTCAAGTGGTTCTCCTGCTTTAGCCTCCCAAGTAGGTGGGATTACAGGCACCTGCCACCATGCCTGGCTAATTTTGTATTTTTAGTAAAGACGGGGTTTTACCATGTTGGCCAGGCTGATCTCAACTCCTGACCTCAGGTGATCCACCCACCTCAGCCTCCCAGAGTACTGGGATTACAGGTGTGAGCCACTGCGTCTGATCTTCTTTCCTTTCTTAATTATTTATTTATTTTTGAGACAGGGTCTCACTCTGTCACCCAGGCTGGAGTGCAGTGGTACAATCATGGATCACTGCAACCTCCATCTCCCAGGCACAAACGATCCTCCCACCTCAGCCTCCTGAATAGCTGGGACCACAATAGCTGGGACCACAGGCATGGACCACACTTGGCTCATTTTTGTATTTTTTGTAGAGATGGGGTTTTGCTATGTTGCTCAGACTGGTTTTGAACCCCTGGGCTCCAGTGATCCTCTCTCCTTGGCCTCCCAAAGTGCTGGAATTACAGGTGTGAGCCACTGCACCCGGCCTGTTTTATGCATTTTCTAGAGGAGGAACTGGAAGTTCAGAGAGGCTAAGGGACTTGCCTAAAGGCACACAGCTAGGAAGTGCTGAAGGTTGAGCCCAGGCCCTCTGACTGGGAGCATGGATCCTTCCACTCTGCAACAAGCTAGGGCACACACAGGCTCTTCCTTTGAGGCAATGGAGTGTAGTGTTTATGCAACAGATGGGTTTGAATCTCAGCTCCTCTTTTTTTTTTTTTTTTTTTTTTTTGAGATGGAGTCTCGCTCTGTTGCCCAGGCTGGCGTGATCTCAGCTCACTGCAACCTCCCCCTTTCGGGTTCAAGTGATTTTCCTGCCTCAGCCTCCCAAGTAGCTGGGACTACAGGCGCGTGCCACCACGCCCGGCTAATTTTTTGTAGTTTTAGTAGAGATGGGGCTTCATCGTGTTAGCTAGGATGGTCTCAATCTCCTGACTTCGTGATCCGCCTGCCTCGGCCTCCCAAAGTGCTGGGATTACAGGCGTGAGCCACTGCACCCGGCCCTCAGCTCCTCCTGTAGCCATAATGCTTTGAGCGAGTTCACTTCTCTGGGCCTCAGTGTTTTGCCTGTTCAATGTTGGCAATGTCACTGTCCTCACGGTGGTGGCTGAGACAAGGATTCAGTGAGATAAGGCACACGGTCTGCATTCAATAAGCCCAGCTGACAGGGTTGTCATTCACCTTTGCACCCTATGCCTCCATGCCTCGTACCCAGTGAGAGGGGCTGGGCTTATTTTGGGTGGTACTGCCCAAGCCAGGACTGGCCCAAGCCCTGTCCTTCCCTGCAGGCCCCCAGTATGGCACACTGGAGAAGGCCTGGCATGCCTTTTTCACGGCGGCCGAGCGGCTGAGCGCCCTGCACCTGGAGGTTCGGGAGAAGCTGCAAGGGCAGGACAGTGAGCGGGTGCGCGCCTGGCAGCGGGGGGCTTTCCACCGGCCTGTGCTGGGTGGCTTCCGCGAGAGCCGGGCGGCTGAGGACGGCTTCCGCAAGGCCCAGAAGCCCTGGCTGAAGAGGCTGAAGGAGGTGAGGCTGGGTGGGAGAGGTATCCGAGGCAGGCTCCTTCCTGGTCTGCAAGGGATCGAGGGGGCCAGGGTGTGGCATCCAGGTCCAGCGTGGTCCCCATGCATGCCAGGTTGAGGCTTCCAAGAAAAGCTACCATGCAGCCCGGAAGGACGAGAAGACAGCCCAGACAAGGGAGAGCCATGCGAAGGCAGACAGTGCCGTCTCCCAGGAGCAGCTGCGCAAACTGCAGGAACGGGTGGAACGCTGTGCCAAGGAGGCCGAGAAGGTACGGGCCACAGGTACCAGCCCTGGCTCCCGCCCAGGGCATGGCTTCCTGAATGAATCTTGCTCCTTGAACACCTTGTCCAGTCCCCAGCACTCTTATTACCCTAATCCTCACCTGCCACCCTCTCTCTAGATGATCATTTAAAGGAGGAACCTGACAAAAGGTGATACTTTACCTAGGGAAAGAAATGGAGTTTCAGGCACTGGGATGACTTCAGCAGTTGAGAACTTCCAGCTCTTTCCTTGCACAGTATCCCTCTGCCTGGTGTCCTTTCCTGCAGCTCTGCATATGCAAATCCTTACCATCCTGAGATGCTGCAGTTTCCACCTCCTCCAGGAAGCCTTTTCTGATTTCTCCCATCCTTTCCTGTAGGTTGACCTCATTTCAGTCTTCACCACACTCTTTTATCCGCTGCGCCTGATGTCACCTCCCTTGTTAGGCTGCTGGAGTTCTTGAGGGCAGGAGTTGGGTCTTAGGACTGATAGCCCCTAGTGGCTAACCCCGGGTCTAGCAGCCCATGGCAGTGTCTGGTAAACACTGGTGGAGTCCTGGGTGGAAGAAGGCCTGGTCCTCACCAGAACCCTCCTCTCCCACCCAGACAAAAGCTCAGTATGAGCAGACGCTGGCAGAGCTGCATCGCTACACTCCACGCTACATGGAAGACATGGAGCAGGCCTTTGAGACCTGCCAGGCCGCCGAGCGCCAGCGGCTTCTTTTCTTCAAGGACATGCTGCTCACCTTACACCAGCACCTGGACCTTTCCAGCAGTGAGAAGTATGGGCTGCCTAGTGGGCGTGGAGATCTGGGGTAGTACTGGGTCTCCTCCATCTCCCCTGGGCCCTGGCTGGGACTGAGGGATGCAGGTTCTAGACTTCCTAGACTGAGGGTGTGCCTTGGGCCATAGGTTCCATGAACTCCACCGCGACTTGCACCAGGGCATCGAGGCAGCCAGTGACGAAGAGGATCTGCGCTGGTGGCGCAGCACCCACGGGCCAGGCATGGCCATGAACTGGCCACAGTTTGAGGCATGTGTTCCAGGCGGGGTGGGGCTGGGAGGTGGGATGGGCTCCCACTCAGCTCGGCCAGGGCTAGGGGTGAAGTAAGCGAAGGTGGTCCGGATGGCCCCACCTGACTGTAAGCACTGTGCCCACAGGAGTGGTCCTTGGACACACAGAGGACAATCAGTCGGAAAGAGAAGGGTGGCCGGAGCCCTGATGAGGTTACCTTGACCAGCATCGTGCCCACAAGAGATGGCACCGCACCCCCACCCCAGTCCCCGGGGTCCCCAGGGTGAGAGCCAGGAGCGTGGCTGTGGCAAAGAAACAGCTCTGCCTCCCACCCTCCACTCCTTTCTCCTTGGTTTCATTCCCTTCACACCTGAAATGGGTTGAAAACTGGTGCCGGGGACCTGAGGGCCTACTTAGTAGTTGTAATGATACCGGTTCTCACAGTGGTTTAGATTTGCCAGGCATTTCCCACGTTCCCTCTCGTTTGTGCCTTAAATCAGCTGCGTGTG
Organism: Chlorocebus sabaeus; assembly: GCF_047675955.1. Classification (NCBI taxonomy): domain Eukaryota; kingdom Metazoa; phylum Chordata; class Mammalia; order Primates; family Cercopithecidae; genus Chlorocebus; species Chlorocebus sabaeus. The sequence goes on from NC_132904.1 coordinate 18,007,928, forward strand.
GCAGGAATTGCCTCTGCTCACAGTCCCGCATGGCGAGATAGAGCTAGAACCTTTCAGCACCTCACCTGCCTCTCCCAGGTGCCTCTGGGGGTAGGGAGGCCTTTGCCCTGATCCTGGGTGCGATCTCCAGCTCCGTGTTCCTTGCACACTGAGCTGCTCCCTTTGCCTGCCCTCTCCAGCACGGGGCAGGATGAGGAGTGGTCAGATGAAGAGAGTCCCCGGAAGGCTGCCACCGGGGTTCGGGTGCGGGCACTCTATGACTATGCTGGCCAGGAAGCTGATGAGCTGAGCTTCCGAGCAGGTACCCTGGGACCCCTTTCCTAGCTTCGGTCGGTCTCTGCTTTACCCGCCTGAGCAGGGATGTCACAAAGGGAAGCCAAATACCCACTTCTTAAGGGCCAGTCCTCTGGCCCTTCAGCTGTTCCAGGTCCAGACAGCTGGTGCCTGGTGGCTGCATTCGGGGTCTGGGGTAGGGCAGCTTGCTGACCTTGACCTGCCTCTGTCTGAGCCATGTCTTTGCTAGCTGGGCTCTGGGACCACACCATCCCCCTCAGTCCTTGACCCAGTTGCAGGAACGGGCTGGGCCAGGGCCACTAGCAGTGACCAATCCCCTTTCCCTCAGGGGAGGAGCTGCTGAAGATGAGTGAGGAGGACGAGCAGGGCTGGTGCCAAGGCCAGTTGCAGAGTGGCCGCATTGGCCTGTACCCTGCCAACTACGTGGAGTGCGTGGGCGCCTGAGTGTCCTGACAGCCCTTCTGCGATGCTTACCCACCCTGGGTGAGAGCCCAGCTTCTCCTGGAGAGCCGGACCCTCAGGGCCCTGAACCGTCGCTCCCCTGCTGCTCCTCTGTCCCTTGAGGGAGGAAGTCCTGGGACCCAGGGAGGGGAGGGGCCTTTGTCTAGGAAGGAACTGGTAGGGAGGGATGAGTCTAGGCTGAGGGCAAGATGGGAGGTCAGAAGTGACAGGGTTCAGCGGTGCCTGGGCCTCCCCAGGAGCTGTGAACTCAGTTCCTGACCTCTGCTTTGGGGTTCCTGAGGTGGGCTTGGGGTGAGTGTAGTTCCGGCCTAGCAGCACCCTCTTTTGTGGCTTGTTCTAGCGTGTATTAAAAGTTGACACACACACACACAAAACAAAAACAAAAAAACCACTGTCGGGCTCATGTGCATTTTTTTGATAGGACACCCTTGCCAAGCCTCCAGAGGGCATCTAGAGAGAGGCCTAGCGTCTGTTATGGAGCCGGGGTTGGAAAAGGGTTTGCCTGCTTAGTACCTGCTCTGGAGTTTTGAGATCCTAATCTGGGGTGGAGGGGACTCGCTGTCAGGCTTGCTGTGAGCCGAGAACGGCTGGAGGCTGGGCGAGAGGCCGGCCAGTACGTCTGCCCGTTCAGGCCGGAGGGAAGAGGAGCACTTGGGCAGCCTAATCCTTACTCATCGATCTGTAATTGGCTGGAGTGGGGGTCCCCGCCCCCAAGCTCCCGCAGCCTGCGCGGCGTAGGGGCGACTCCACCTGGGGACTGAGGCGACGGGGGCTGTGCGCGCGAGGAGGTTTGGGCCGGTTCGCCTGCCGTCGCTCCGTCCCGGCTGCGGATTGGCCCGGCGCGGCGTTGATTCTTGCGGCCGCGGCTGACGTCACCGCCCCCGTCCTGCCGGCTGCCCATTGGTCCAGATCGGGCCCCAATCACCCCACCCCTCGGCTGGCCCGGGCGCCGCTGAGGCCGAACTGGTAAGCCCGCCCTCCCCGCCGTGGATTGGCCCGCGGCGGGACCCGTCGGTCGCGGTTGTGTCTGGGAAGGAGAGAAAATGGCGGCGGAGCCGAATAAGACCGAAATCCAGACTCTTTTTAAGAGGCTTCGCGCAGTTCCAACCAACAAGGTGCGTGAGCAGGGGGAGCGCGGAGTCTGTCGTCCCGCTGGGGCCTGAGGGAGGGAGAAGGGCGGAGGTGGGTTGTTTTTCTGGGGTGTCTGCGCCTGGCCTTTACTCGGGGCCCCTGATCATTCGCTCATCGCTTCCTCCACCCAGGCCTGTTTCGACTGCGGCGCCAAGAATCCGAGTTGGGCCAGCATCACGTATGGTGTTTTCTTGTGCATTGACTGTTCCGGGGTGCACCGCTCCCTCGGCGTCCATCTGAGCTTCATCAGGTTGGGTTTCCGCGCGGTTGCCGTGTTTCCACCGGGCCGGCCAGGGCTGTGTGGGCAACAAGGGAGAGTGGCTGCCTCGACTTGGACCGCTTTGAATTCAGCGGGAAGCCTCTGGGCCGAGAGGGTCCGGTAGCCTCCTGCCGGAGGGAACCACCTGTGTGGGCTCCTTGGCACATAGGCGGTCCGTCTCCGCTTCTGGGCCAAAACTCGCTGTTTTTTGACGGTCAGACTTGAGACTCTGAGCGTTGGTTGGGAGGAAAGGGAGGCATTGACCTTGTTGCTGATATGTTGTTGGCCCAATATGTCTCTAGTGAAACTGTGACCATCCATTAGGGGAAAGCCAAATCCAGGGGTGCGTGCCTGAGAACGTGACCTCCTTTCGGATCTGGGGACATAATTAGTACTCTTTGGAGTAGATGAATGAAGAGCAAAGTTTTCATGGACAGGGTAGTGTGGAGGAAATGGGGTAATGGCTGATTAATGTTTGCTGGGTGCCTACAGCAGCCTGAGACCAAGTGACAGGTATCGGGCCGCCAGGGAAACCCTTCTGCTGGTATCTGCTGGTGGGTGAGACGCAGCCCTTGTACACAGGTCCACAGAGTTGGATTCCAACTGGAACTGGTTCCAGCTGAGGTGTATGCAGGTCGGCGGGAATGCCAATGCGGTAAAGCTCCTTCTACCTCCCCCACCTTCCATTCTTCTGCCTGGGTACTAACTTTGCACGACTCCCTAAGAGGCCCTCTCGGTTTCCCTGTTCAGAGGGTTCTCTGTTCTGTAACACCACCATAAGCCATTTTCTAAAAACTTCGAAACTGGTCACAGCTTCTCTTAAATGGGTTTCAAATTCCAATTAAACTGGGCAGGTGTTCTTGGGGAAAAGCCTCAGGAGTTGGAGCCTTCACAGTCATTGAGTCTTGTGGGCCTGCCCTGGATGAAGGATGGGGAGGCTGGGAATGGCATGTTGTCCTCAGGCAGGGTTCAGTGAGGCCTGGGCTTCAGTCATATCAGAGGATGGCAGGCTGCAAGGTGTTTTTTTGCAGGAATTTCGAGGAACTGTATCTCTGAAAAACCAGTGTCAGTAGCATGTATCATCCTGTATAGATAATAACTCGACTGTCATAAGGGGATGCCTCCTACAGCCAACACATTTCCTTCTTGAGAATCACCTGTAGCACACGCTGCTCTCTTGTTTGCTCTCCAGACGGCTTTTTTCCGCCAACATGGATGCACAGCCAATGATGCCAACACCAAATACAATAGCCGAGCTGCCCAGATGTACCGGGAGAAGATCCGGCAGCTGGGGAGTGTGGCCCTGGCTAGGCATGGCACTGATGTAAGTGCCTGTTCTTGGGGCTGGGGTGGGAGGGTTAGGAGTATTCAGAGCCCTGTGTTTCAGGGGTGCCTTCTCCTTTCTAGCTTTGGATAGACAACATAAGTAGTGCTGTTCCTAATCACTCCCCGGAGAAGAAGGACTCTGATTTCTTCACAGAACACACTCAAGTGAGTGCCCACAAGGAACGTTTTTCCCAATTGTTCTTGACAAGCAGTTTACCAAGGCCAAGGCCTTCTGTGATCATGGCTATAGATTCCATTTGCTTTGATGTGATGTCCCGGACACATGTCTGAAGTCCACTGAGTTGGAACGTATGGGGTCTGCTGTTCCTGCTGGGTAGGCCTGGGTGTTTCCTCCGCCACAAATGGGGGTGCAGTGTAGACCTCCTTAGAAATAGACTCCTGTAAACTGGGCTGATGGGGAAGAGGAGCAGCTTCTTGAAGGTTCAGGAGGTGTCTAGGGCCCCAAACAAGTTTTCCTGGATTCTTCCCTTATAAGAAAGGCACTGTGCTTGGGGACAGTGAAAGGATTCCCTCCTCCCCACCCCACCCCTTTGAGGAGGGTTTCCTCTTTACTGACCCTGGGTGCTGAAGTTAGACTCTTGGCCTCAATTCCTGTTCTCTACTCAGCATTTCTGTGATGGTGGCCAAGTCACTCGACCTGTCAAAACCTCAGTTTCTAAAATGGAGATATAGCTCCTTCATAGGGGTTGTAGTGATAATTAAATGTATTTGTATTTGAGGAACCTTTAGATCTGTGCCTGCCTAGGTTGTGTTAGGTAACTGTCTTTAATTTAGGAGAATGGGCCCTTGCTTTAAGTAAATAGTGAAGGGGTTGGGGTGGGGGCTGCTTGTTTTCCTGCTTTCTTCCACTGTGAGTAGCAACTGTGATCATGTTTGCTCCCCTCCACTCCCTTTCCTCATGGGCTTGAAGTACGATCTCTTGCCCACAAGGTGCTTGTAGGTCTTGGTGCTCCTTGCCTGCAGGAGTGGCTCACCGAGGCTTCTGTTATCTGGCCTCCTTTTCAGCCTCCTGCCTGGGATGCGCCAGCCACTGAGCCTTCAGGGACCCAACAGCCAGCCCCGTCTGCAGAGAGCAGTGGCCTGGCACGTGAGTTCAGCCCAGATTCCAACCAGGTGCCCTGGTCCTAGGAGAGGACTCAGGGTTTGGAAGGGGACATCTGGCCATGACAATAGGAACAGGGGTCCTCCTGTATCTTTGCGTGGGCTGGGATTCATTTTAATCCTTAGAGGAAGTGGTAGATACTCCTTTTATTTTTCGGTGGCAAGCTGAGGAAAGCCACTGACTCACGTCCCATCACTTCTTTCAAGGGGAGGTTGCAGGAAGCTAGGAGCCTCATCTCTAACTCTTACCATTGCATCCACAGAGCCGGAGCATGGTCCCAACACAGACCTGCTTGGCACCTCACCCAAAGCCTCACTGGGTCAGTATGCTAGTGGGCGGGCGTGGGGTGGCTGGGAGAGGGTGGACCTTAAATGTTCTTTTCAGAGTTCCTGCTGCCTGGCCGTGTGGACAGAGGTCACAGGAGACTGAGCATGTGTCTGACCTCTCTGGAGTGGGGACTGTGATTGAAATGGTGGCTGCAACACTGATTTTAGAGCCAAGCCCTTTGAATTGATGAATCTGGGTGGGCTGGTGTATAAGGCCTGGGGTCTGCCTCTGAGTGTGGGGCTGGGTCTAGCCAAAGTGTTGGGGAGGCCAGCATGAGACTGGACACCTATTCCTGGGCTCTGAGGCAGGACTGGCTTGTCTGGTGCATTTCCTAGGGTGGAGGGACAGCTCTGAGCTGCCGATAGCTGGAGATGACATTGTTCTTTCTCAGCCAGTCCACCAGCCTGTCCTTTAACTCTTTTCTACATTTTCCTTAGTGTCCTTCAGACTTGGTTCAGGGTGAACAGTCCATTTGCTGACCTGGGTTTGTTCTGTTGACTCTTGGAGGTTGGGACTGGAACCCAGTAGAGTGACTGTCATACTGATCCATGAGAAGGCTGGCATAGCTTGGTCTGAAGCAGGGCTTCATAGAGACCACTGGGCTTGAGAGCTCTGTGGAGGCTCTGGGGTGGGCCTCTTGTTAGCCACAAGTCTGTTTCTCCTCCAGAGTCCATGTATCTGTCAGCTAAAGGGGCCCTTCCTGCCAGAGGTAACTGACAGCTGCTTGGGGAGCCCAGGCCCTGCCCGCAGCTTCCTGCTTTAGGAGCTGAGCCTGGTGCCCACCATCTGCTCCCTGCCTCGCAGTCTTTGTTTTGGTTCAGGGACTTTGAGTGTCTCTGGTGCTTCAGGTCTAGGTTCCTGTCTCACTCTGCTGGGCGCCAGTAAATACCCCAGCCACGTCTGTCTTTGGCTTGGACACTGCTGTTTGGAGCTGGTGCTGGCAGCTTTGCCTTCCCCTGCCTGAAGCTGTTCTTAGGAGCTATTGCCATGAAGCTGCATGGTGTGGACTGAGCTACTGCCTCTGAGCTGCCTTTGTCTTAGCTCATGCCTACCCCCTTTCTCATGCAGAACTGAAAAGCTCCATCATTGGCAAGAAGAAGCCAGCAGCAACTAAGAAAGGGGTAGGTGGGGAGAGGTGGTATGTTAGAAAGGTTAGGAGCTGGGTGCAGGCTACCTGGGTTGACCTCTTGACCTTACCACTCACCAGCTGTATGACTTTGGCAAAGGTACTGTGCTTCTCTGAACCTCGCCTGTGAAAGGGATTTAAAGATTTAAAGGGATTTAAAGCCTATCTTCAAGGGCTCCTGGGAGGGGTCGGTGAGATGGAGCGCATCTAGTGCTTGGCGGAGTGCTTGGCACATACTCGGCCCTGTCAGCATTAACTGGCACCCTCAGGTCTGGGCTCTGCCGGGGCTGTGTGAGCTGCCCATGCCCTGTTCCAGCGGAGCACTGTTCTCTTGGCCATGCTGGTTGGGCTCCTATTTTTTACCCTAAATTTTAAGAAGGGCCTTTTCCTTGTGGGTGTGACTACAGTGCCCGAGCCTGGGAGGGGTCTGAGGAGAGTGTGATTGGGAAGGCCCCTGACATGATTCTCTTCCCAGCTGGGTGCCAAGAAAGGCCTTGGGGCCCAGAAGGTGAGCAGCCAGAGCTTCAGTGAGATCGAGCGGCAGGCCCAGGTAGCAGAGAAGCTCCGTGAGCAGCAGGCAGCCGATGCCAAGAAGCAGGCGGAGGAGTCCATGTGAGTGTTTGCTGCTGGGGCCTCAGGCCCGTGCGGGGCTTGGTGGGTGGGTAGGTCGGACACGTCAGGATGGGTGGGCACTGACACCTTTGTTCCCTCTAAGGGTCGCCTCCATGCGTCTGGCCTACCAGGAGCTCCAGATTGATCGTAAGAAAGAGGAGAAGAAGCTACAGAATCTGGAAGGGAAGAAGCGAGAGCAGGCAGAGAGGTTGGGCATGGGCTTGGTATCCCGAAGGTGAGGCTCAGCTCCCGGTGTGGCAGGGAGATGCCGTTGTTTCCTGGGAACCATTGCGGGGCCTTCCCAGCAGTTTGGGATTCTAGGCTTATTGTTTCTCCAAGTCTGAATAGATCGCTTGGCTTATTGTCCCTAATACAGTGCTTGGCATAGTGGGTATGTGCTCAGTAAGTTGAATGAGTGAATAGGTGCATGAATGAAACACAGGATCAGGTGTTACTTCAGTATCTTCAAGAGACCAGGGTGGTTTTTCTTGATGGCACTTTGAGTCATGGGACAGTTTATTTTTCCAGACCTCCCTGAGAATTGAGGTGCATTTAGTATCATCCTTAATTCCTTAATCCCTGTCTAGAGATGCCATTTGTGTTCCCTGTAATACCCTAAAGTATCCACCCACATTTCAAATGCCCTCAGTTTGAGCAGAAAATCCTGTTTCAGAACCACTGGGTTTGCTGTGGTTTTCTTTCTTTCTTTTTCTTTTGAGACAAATTCTTGCTCTGTTGCCCAGGCTGGAGTGTAATGGTATGATCTTGGCTCACTGCAACCTCTGCCTCCTGGGCTGAGGTGATCCTTCCACTTCAGCCTCCTGAATAACTGGGTCCACAGCCGGGAGCCACCATGCCCAGCTAATTTTTATATTTTTTGTAGGTTTTGCCATGTTGCCCAGGCTGGTCTCGAATTCCTGGGTTTAAGTGATCTGCCTGCCTTGGCTTCCCAAAGTGCTGGGATTACAGGTGTGAGCCACCATGTCTGGCTGCTATGGTTTTTTTTTTTTTTTTATTTTTTGAGACAAAGTCTTAATCTTTTGCCCAGGCTGGAGTGCAGTGGCACGATCTTGGCTCACTGCAATCTCTACCTCCTGGGTTCAAGTGATTCTCCTGTCTCAGCCTCCCAAGCAGCTGGGATTACAGGCGTGCACCACCGTTCCTGGCTTTTTTTTTTTTTTTTTTTTTTAAGATGGAATCTCGCTCTGTCACCCAGACTGGAGTTCAGTGGTGTGATCTTAGCCCACTACAGCCTCTACCTCCCAGGTTCAAGCGATTCTCCTGCCTCAGCCTCCTGAGAAGCTGTGATTACAGTCATGTGCCACCACACCCAGCTTATTTTTGTATTTTAGTAGAGACGGGGTTTCACCATGTTGGCCAGGCTGGTCTAAAACTACTAGCTTCAAATGATCTGCCCGCCTTGGCCTCCCACAGTATTGGGATTATAGGCGTGAGCCATGGCACCCAGTGCTTGGATTACAAATGTGAGCCACATCTGGCCAGAGGATAAAATTTTAACTTGAAAGGACATTGAAACTCCTTCCTTTCCCTGCTTCAGTCACATAGGAATGACTGGAATAACAGATGACTGGGTTAAGGGATGACTGAGGGGTTAAGGGATGACTGACTGGGTTAAGGGATAACTGGGTTAAAGGATGACCAAGGGGTTAAAGGATGACTGACTGAGTTAAGGGATGACTGAGGGGTTAAGGGATATGAACAATTTTTCAGCAGTGCAACAATTGTTTACTTAAACCCAACTCACCCTATTTATTTATTTGAGACAGAGTTTCAATCTTGTTGCCCAGGCTGGAGTGTAATGGTGTGATCTCGGCTCACCACAGCCTCCACCTCCTGGGTTCTAGCGATTCTCTTACCTCAGCCTCCCAAGTAGCTGGGATTACAGGGATGCGCCACCACACCCAGCTAATTTTGTATTTTTAGTAGATTTAGTAGGTTTCTCCATGTTGGTCAGGCTTGTCTCGAACTCCTGACCTCAGGTGATCTGGCTGCCTTAGCCTCACAAAGTGCTGGGATTACAGGTGTGAGCCACCACGCCTGGCCCAACTCAGCCCTATTGCAAAATAATCACTCCTTGGGGTTCTTCTAGCTAAAAGCTATGGATATTTTTAAATGAATTGGTTTAAATCAAATTAATCCTTAAAGTGTCCCTGTGGAGCCTGACAGAGGAATGAGAGGCATCAAGAATTGTACTGTATTGCCTGCCAACCCTACACCCCTTTTTTTTTTGAGAACCAGACAGCAATTCTAGGTCTTAGTGCATAAGGCCAGTCTTTGTGCTTTGAGGTGCTTTTTTTGTTGAGACGTAGTCTTGCTCTGTCGCCCAGGCTGGAGTGCAGTGGTGCCATCTGGGCTCACTGCAAGCTCCGCCTCCCAGGTTCACGCCATTCTCCTCCCAAGTAGGTGGGACTACAGGCCCCCACCACCATGCCCGGCTAATTTTTTTGTATTTTTAGTAGAGACAGGTTTCACTTTGTTAGCGAGGGATGGTCTCGATCTCCTGACCTTGTGATCTGCCCGCCTCGGCCTCCCAAAGTGCTGGGATTACAGACGTGAGCCACCTGCTCGGCTTTTTTTTTTTTTTTTTTAAATAAAGAGTAGGATGATGAAGAACTCATCCTTTGATGCAGTCACGCTCTTTTCCCTGGTTCTGGGGCATTCTTTCATCCATTCCTTTGCTGTGTGAATCCCATCAGCGAAGGATGGGGTTCATAGTGCACAAGGCAGGGAGTTATCCAGGACAGAGACCACTGGCATCTGGTGCACATTATTAAAATTACAACAGGAGGCCGGGTGCGGTGGTTCACGCCTGTAATCCCAACACTTTGGGAGGCTGAGGTGGGTGGATCACAAGGTCAGGAGATCGAGACCATCCTGGCTAACACGGTGAAACCCTATCTCTACTAAAAATACAAAAGAAATTAGCTGGGTGTGGTGGTGGGCGCCTGTAGTCCCAGCTACTTGGGAGGCTGAGGCAGGAGAATGGCGTGAACCTGGGAGGCGGAGCTTGCAGTAAGCCGAGATCGCGCCACTGCACTTCAGCCTGGACAACAAAGTGAGACTCCGTCTCAAAATAAATAAGTAAATAAATAAAAGATTACAACAGGAGCCGGGCGCGGTGGCTCACGCCTCTAATTCTAGCACTTTGGGAGGCCAAGGTGGGTGGATTGTCTGAACTCAGGAGTTTGAGACCAGCCTGGGCAATGTGGCGAAACCCTGTCTCTACTGAAAAAACAAAAAATAGCTGGGCGTGGTGACGTGCACCATAGTCCCAGGTACTCGGGAGGCTGAGGCACGAGAATCGCTTGAACCCAGGAGGCAGTGGTTGCAGTGAGCCGAGATTGCACCACTGGACTCCAGCCTGGGTGACAGAGTGAGAATCTGTCTCAAATAAATAAATGAATAAAATAAAATTATAACAGGCAGATGGTCACTGGCCAGGGAACGCCTGCGTTGAATAAACAAAGCTGATGTGTAAAGAATTCTGAGGTTTGCTTCACAGGTCACCACACACAGCTAGCCTTCTTTTGGGGTCTGGCCTAGCCCTGTGCTTGGGTAAAGACAGAAGGTTCTGGGTGATGCTCCATGAAGGAGAACCCAGCCGCTGGTTATTGTCTTTTGTGCAGTGATGCTAATGTCTATTCACTGGTCTCATGGCCTGGCTCTGCTTTGCTGCGCAGCTCTGTCTCCCACTCCGTGCTGTCTGAGATGCAGGTGATCGAGCAGGAAACCCCAGTGAGTGCAAAATCTTCTCGCTCTCAGCTGGACTTGTTTGACGATGTTGGTACTTTCGCCTCTGGACCCCCAAAGTAAGGCTGTTTTCTAGCTGTAAACTTGACTGCTGTGTTCCTCATCAGGCTTCTCTGAGCCACTCTCCTGTCTCCTTAGGTACAAGGACAACCCCTTTTCCTTAGGGGAAAGCTTTGGTTCCCGCTGGGATACAGATGCTGCCTGGGGTATGGACAGGGTAGAGGAGAAGGAGCCAGAAGTGACCATCTCAAGCATCCGGCCTATTTCAGAAAGGTAGAGTGGGCTGTTCTTTTTTTATTTTTTTATTTTTTTTAAACAAGCTGAAGGTAGAGAAGTCTGAGGCAGCACTGTCTAGAAGAACTTTCTGTGATGATGGAAATGTTCTCTGTGTAATTTAATGTGGTAGCCACTACTATGTGGCTATGAGCCCTTAAAATGTGGTTGGTGCAACTGAGCAACTGAATTTCTAATGTAGTTTAATTTTTGATAAATGTAAATAGCCACCAGTGGCTGGCACTGCCTCATTAGACAGTGCAGCAGTCAGGCTTCGGTTTGAGTTGTGCTTTGTCATCACAGAGGGCCTGGCAGCTGCTTTTGCTTGGGGTCCATTTCTCTGGCAGGAGGGGCCTGATTTTATGCTTCAGTCCTGACCTCCTTTCAAGGGTTTTATGTCTCCAGCCCCCTTATTTTAAAAACCCTACTCCATCTTAATCTGGGATCTGTTTAGTTGACATAATATCTGTGAGTTATCCCATTATTAAACAGGAACGTAACTACTTCACGGGGTCTCCGGAAGTACCTGGCCCAGTGTCCACATACTCATGGCAAGATGAGAGCAGCCATCTCCCTTTCCACACCAGGATGCTTTTGAGAGTAAAGGGGGCAGTTTGCTATTCATGGTTACGACAAGAGTAGGTATAAAGCCAGGCAGACTGACACATATGCTCATTGTAGTACTAGGCATGTTGTCACTAGGATTAGGGTAGCAGCAGTTGTGTGGCCTCCTGAATGCTGACAAAGCTGTGTGCTTTTGGGCAGGAGCCTAGGCCACTGCAGACCGTATTTCCACCCTGCCTAGTGCAGGTTACTAAGCTCTCTGGGCCTTGGCCTCAGTGTGGAGAAGGGTGACTCCTCACCAGGGGAGAGGGGCCCAGAGTCACAGAGCTACAGACAGAATGGGACCTGGTAACCCATCACCAAAAGGCCATTGGTGCTCTGTTTGGTCTCTGTACTCTGCCTCCCCTGATGATAACAGGAGGAGTCTGAGCTGTTCCACATCTTCCCCTCAGGGCCACAAACCGGAGGGAAGTGGAGAGCCGGAGCTCAGGCCTCGAGTCTAGTGAGGCACGTCAGAAATTCGCAGGAGCCAAAGCCATCTCATCTGACATGTTCTTTGGGCGGGAGATGGATGCGGAGGTAAGTGGGGCTGTCTGCCTTGAGGTCTGAGGCAGCAGGCAGAAGCATGAGCTTTCTCCCTGCCGCTGCTTTGGGCTTTAGCACCAGGAGGGCCTGGCCTGTGTGAGTCCTTGGGTCCTCGGCCCCAGGATCCCCAGGCCTGGCCTTTTCCTCACCACAGTATGAGGCCAGGTCTCGGCTGCAGCAGCTCTCAGGCAGCAATGCCATCAGCTCTTCAGACCTCTTTGGGGACATGGATGGAGCTCACGGAGCAGGTAGGGCCCTGGTGGGGTGGCAGGTACCAAGCGAGGCCTGGGAGCAGGGCGGGAGGGCCCTGCTGTGCCTGGGAAGGGCTTCCTGCTGGGCTGTGGGTCACCCTGCCCTTGCTTTTACAGGAAGTGTATCTCTGGGGAACGTGCTGCCTACAGCGGACATTGCCCAGTTTAAGCAGGGTGTTAAGTCTGTGGCCGGGAAAATGGCTGTGCTGGCCAATGGTGTGATGAATTCCTTGCAGGTGAGGCTGAAGTGGGGCCTAATGAGGAGTGCTGGGAGGTTTGCCCTTCGCCACCACATAGAGACACTGCTACTGCCTAGCCCCTCTGAGCCTTAAGAGCATTTTTGGCCGGGTGCGGTTGCTCACTCCTGTAATCCCAGCTACTCGGGAGGCTGAGGCAGGAGAATCGCTTGAACCTGGAGGTTGTAGTGAGCCGAGATCACGCCACTGCACTCCAGCCTGGGTGACAAGAGTGAAACTGTGTCTCAAAAAAAAAAAAAACCACACACACAAAAAAGCAAGAGTCTAGAGAGAGGCATTTTCTTTTCTTGGAGGGCAGCTTCCTTCCTTTCAGCTCCATACCAGGGCTGGGCCTCTCCGAGATGCCACTGTGTCTGCCATGATCTTCCCTGGCCTTGTCACCTGTACCGGTCTTTCTCTTCTTTTCCCAGCTTCTGCGAGGCCAGGCAGGGCTTCCCCGTTGTTGGGTGCCCGAGTGGCCCCTGCCCCAGCTCTCACCGTGGACTCCTGCCTCCCCAGGCTGTCCAGCCCCTGCCTCCCAAGTCTTGCTATGGGGTGCCGGGGCAGGCAGTGTGTTTGCTGGGAAGTTGCTGCAGCTTAGAGAGCCTCTGACTTTGTTTTTTTCCTCCTCCCTCGCCCCCAGGATCGCTACGGTTCCTACTGATCCAAGCTCTGTGATTCAGGCTTACGGTGGTGACTGCAGCAAGAACTCCACAGTTCCCAGGCTGGGGATGCTTTGCCTTGTGGAAGCTGGGGAGGATTTGTTACTTTGTATGTGTGGTGTGTGTGTGGAGTGGTCTTCGAGGCGCTCACTCATGTGAGGGGAATGGTCAGTACCAGCCTTTGTCCTCTGCCTGTGGACTGAGCCCTTTATTCCCTCTCACACCACCCTCCGTGTGTTAGACTCTTGTCCTTCTGTCCTGCCCCCACAGCTGCTGCTTACTTGTCCTGCCACACTGGGAGAGGGTGTTCCCCCAGGATGGCTTATTCTGGGTCCAGCCTTTCCTCAGGTAGGGAAAGTGGAAGGTAGAAGGCTTTTTTTTTGCTGGCTCTAGGGTTCTTCTAGTTCGAGGGCTTGGGTCTCCATCCTCTGGAACCATGGGGAGGCCTGGAAGGAGTTCACTGTAGACCCGTCCCCTGGGGAAAGAGGCTGCGGACTTGCTGCTGCTGCTGCCAGTGGCCTCTTCTGGGTGCCAGGAGAGGGCAAAGGAGGGAAAGGTCCTTTTGGGCATTACCAAGGACAGGAAACTACCTGGTACCTAAAGGTTTCATTTGGGATCAGACTGGAGACCCACGGGTTCTCCCGTCTCACCACCCCTTTCTACAGTAAGCACTTGGAAGATTGTCTCAGGGTCCCTCTGTACCATCTGCTGTGGACCGCAGGACCTTCTGCAACATTCTCTGTCCCTTCATCCCCTGGTTGGTGGCCATGGAGGGTCTTGTCTGCTGTGATTTGACTCTAGAGGCTGTGAGCTTGATGCTGGCCAGGGAAGCAGAGGATGTGAGGGGCAAAGGCAGGCTCTTGGGGCTGAGCTCCTTCCTCTGCATCATTCTGGGCTTGGGGGCCTGGACAGCACCCGCCAGTGGGAACTGCGGGCCTCACCCTCTGGCATCTGAGCCAAGCACTGTGTCATTCTTGGTGCCATCTTCCTCTGCCGCACCGGCAGTCTCAGCCCAGCCCCTACCTTTGGGTTGTAGGTTGGGCTCCCAAGCAACACAGACCACTCTTCCCCTTGCCCCTCCCCCAGAGGGACATGACTTTCTTTCTGGACTGTTTGTATTGAAACAAAGTGGTGTCAAAATAAAGCCCCCGCAGGGCCTTGCTCCCTGTTGGTCTGAGTGAAGCAGTGTCCTCTGGATCCTGCCTCCCTGCCCAGTGCCGGACCCTGGCCTCACTCTCGGGGCTCCCACCGGTAATGGTAGGGCGTCGGTACCGAAGCTGAGGACACTCTCTCCAGGGCCTCCTGCTTCTCTCTTCTCTGAAAGGCAAAGGCCCCTGGCTCCTTGGCTCTGTGCTGCCGTGAGGTCCGGTGCAGCTTCGACCTCACCACCCTGTGGCACGCAGAGGAAAGAGCTGGCATTAGTTGACCCTTTAACTCGCTGGCTGAGGGTGAGCGAGCAACCTCAGCAGTCCTGCCCCTTGTCACAGCAGTAGGCTTGACTAGGGATGGGTTTCAGTGGAGCTTAAGAAAATTTAAGGCCAGGCATGGTGGCTCATGCCTGTCATCCCAGCACTTTGGGAGGCTGAGGCGGGTGGATCATTTGAGGCCAGGAGTTTGAAACCAGCCTGGCCAAAATGGTGAGACCCCATTTCTACTAAAAATACAAAAATTAGCCGGGGGTGGTGGTGCATGCCTGTAATCCTGGCTACTCAGGAGGCTGAAGCATGAGAGAGTCGCTTGAACCCAGGAGGCAGAGGTTGCAGTGAGACTAGGTAGCGCCACTGCACTCCAGCCTGGGAGACAGAGTGAGACTCTTGTCTCAAAAAAAAAAAAAAAATTATATATACGCATATATATACATACACACGCATGCTCTTAGATGTTAATGGGACCCTTTAAATTCCGAAAGAAAAGATGTGTTTGTATGTAAACCCTTGGCTTGGCCACCCCTTTCTCTTGGGGGCTTCTGAAACATCTCTGTGCCACCTTAGGAGTCCTCACGGTAGTTACAGACCACTGGTCTGGGAAGTGGATGATTAGAAAGGATGGGCAGAGGGAGCCAGGGGGCTCTAAGCCATGGATTTGCAGAGTGTAGGTTCGGGACTCACTCAGCTTTGGGATCATCTGAAATTTCTGGACTCCATCCCAAGCTGGTAGAGTTAGACTCTCTGGAGCTTGGTAATTTGCATTGTCAGTAGGCTTCCCTGTGATTCTGAGGACACCAGGATTTGAGAACCATGTCTCTTATGGGCTGTGGATCATTGTGGGCCTAGAGAGCTCATCACGTGGTCTGAGCATTTTTTTTTTAAAGACGGTCTCATTCTGTCACTGGAGTGCAGTGGCACGATCATGGCTCACTGCAACCTCAACCTCCTGAGCTCAAATAATCCACCTCGGTCTCCCAAGTAGCTGGGACTGCAGGTGCAAGCTACCATGCCTGGCTAAGTTTATTTTGTAGAGATAGGGTCCCACTATGTTTCCCATGGTGGTCTTGAACTCCTGGGCTCAAGCAGTCGGCCAACTTTGGCCTCCCAAAGTGCTGGGATTACAGGCAATGAGCCACCGCATCCTGGAGCTGCTTCTGGGTTGGAATGCCCAGTCTTGGCAGGGGTTTGGGAGGCAGTTCCTGTAATTATCCGTTCTGGGTTGCGATGAGCCCAAGGAAATGTGTGTGCCTAGTAGTGGTGACATCCGCCTTCAGAGGAGGCAGCCCTGTTACGCTTGGGCCTCTGGGTGGGTTCTGCCCTCCGGGGGACCTTGCCTCCGCAGCCCTCAATCCAAAGAGGTTGAAGACCACTCATCCTTACCTGCTTCCAGTCTTGGATGGGATGTGTCTGCCCCAGGCTGTGTCTTCCACAGCTGCATCCCACTGCCCTAACCCCAAGCAGGTGCTTGGCAAATGTTGACTGAAACCCTGGCTCGAAGGCTGTGCAGTATTAACCCTTTGTGGCCATGGTCTTTAAAGTTATGGGAACCTGGCCTTGAACCCTCTGAACCTATTTCCTGAAGGCCATTCCAGCTGTGAGCACCTTTTCCTCTGGAAGGCTGCTCTTGTGCGAAGCTAGGCCCCTCTGCTCATTGTCTGAGGCAGGTCCCCAGGCCTGAGTGGGCCACTGGCCCCTACCTCCTAGTCCTGCCAGAAAAGCACCAAAAACCCAAACTCACCCTCTCCCTTCTCCCCTCAGCCTAGGAGCTTTAGACTCACCACTTGCCAGACACGAGGGACTTTATTTGTTTCACATGTTTAGCTATTAGACACAAAGGGGTCAAGACTTGAAGCAGTTTTTGCAAGTGAAATCATCTTCTGGCCCACCCTTCTCCATCCTACCAAGGCTACTGGCTGTTCTCCAACAGAAGGCCACAGCGGTTATGTCCTCCTGGTACTTGCGTCGCAGGTGTCACCCTTGATGGTGCAAGGCCCTGCGTGGCTATTCGGGTTCTCCCCCTTAATGGAATTGCTGTGAGGAGATGAACCTTATCAGGGGACCAGCAGAGACTGGTTCAGAAGAGACCGCTCTTCTTAAGAGGTTAGGAGGACTAACAGGCTACGGCCAAGTCCCCTTCCTAGTGATACGGTGGCTTCAGCACAGGCTGTCAGCTTGGGGCCTGAGTGAAGTTCGCAGGCTGACAGGACCAGGGAGAGCAGGCCATTCCCCTTCCGGGGCCACTGGCTGGGCTGATCATCAGCGCCCCTCTGGCCGCTCTTGGGGCTGTTATTCGCCTTGTCAGCAGCAGAGGGCAGCACAACAAGGTGCTGGAGAGGAGGCTGGGTGGGCACGCCAAGGGCTGGGTGGGAGCAGGTATAGGGCGCTGTGGGCAGGACCCTTCGGACTCCTCAAGTCTCCGATTCGTCTGTCTCTTCAGTGGAGCCATCGCTCTCTCCATCCACTTTTCGGGAATGATGGAGAGGTCTCCAGGGGGAGCCAACCCGGGGAGGGGTCCGGGAAGGCAGGCAACTGGCCTCTGGACTGGCTGTGATCGAGTTGACCAGGCCCGGGACCTGGGCCAGCCTGAAGAAGGGAAGAAGCCTGGAGGGCAGCAAGAGGCCTGCTGTCCAGAGAGCGGGGCCTCCATGCCCACTCTTACACTAGGGTAAACCCCTGGGCTGCAGCCCCCAAAGGACTCAGAGGGAGGGACATCTCAGGCCTCTGCTGGCCCCCAGACCCTTCCCTGGCAGATGCAGGATGTTACAGACAAGTGGTGTTGGCCCCAGATGGGGCGCAGCCGTGTTCAACCCGTCTGGCCCCCACAAGGGGGCAGCATCCTCCCACTTGACACTTACAGCCGTTCCAGCTCCTCGTCCATTGCTGGGTCGTGCATCAGATCCCCCTTGTCAGGCAAAGCTCCTAGGAGATCGTTGGGGGCACAGTAGTTAAAACGAGGGCCCTTCAGCCAGGTGACAGATTCCTCCATGCCCCTTACCTTCACGGCTCCCTGATCTGCTGACCCTGGGAGGGCTGATCTGAAGATCTGAGGACTGCTAGAGGGGCCAAGAACAGTCACGGAGCAGGAAGGTCCTGGCTGCCGCTTGATACATTTATTGAATCCCACTGCTTACTTTCCCTGTTTGGGGCAGACACCACAGCCAAGGAGACATTGCCAGACAAGTGTGGTGATCCCCTTCCAACACTAGGTGGTTGTGACCTGGTGCTGGGAGTTGAGTTCTTCTTTGAGGCCTCAGGTAACTGGGCTGAAAAGGATATGGTCTAGGCTACGCCCAAAGGTCAGACATTACCTAATTTTGCGTCCCCAAATCAGGGTGACCCCAGTTTGGAGACAGATGGTAAAAAAAAAAAAACAAAAAAAAAAACAAAAAAAAACTGCCTCTGCTTCTCCAAAGAGGATCCTGGGGCAAGAGGAGAAGGCTGGGTCAGGGCCAGAGTTAACCTGGCATAGGCAGATTGCCAATTTGTCCAAATCTTTTTCAGATGATGCCTCCTGGCCCTTCTTGCCCTAAGTTAGTGTTTTTCAAACTACATCTCACAGAACCCTCTCATTTGGGGGGTGCCCTAGGGACTAAGGGAACAGGGCTGACCTCCATGACGCGGCAAGCAGTTTTTCTCCAGATTTCTATTTTATACACTGGAGATGCAGGTGAGGCCCGAGACCACTTGCTTCTTTCTGTCTCCCATTCCACCCAACCACTCAACGTTAGCGTGCAGTAAAAGTGGTTGAATGACAGTGACTTTTTTTTTTTTTTTTTGGAGACAGTCTTGCTTTGTCACCCAGGCTGGAGTGCAGTGATCATGGCTCACTGCAGCCTCGACCTCCCATGCTGAAGCGATCTTCCCACCTCAGCCTCCTGAGTAGCTGAGACCAATGGTACATGCCACCACACCCAGCTAATTTTTTTTTTTAAAAGAGACAGGGTTCTCCTTATATTGCTGAGACTGGTCGTTAACTCCTGGGCTCAAGGATTCTCTTGCCTTAGCCTCCCAAAATGCTGGGATTACAGGTGGAGCCACCACGTCTGGCTATTAGTGTTATTTATTTACTTATTTATTTATTTGATGGAGTTTTGCTCTTGTTCCCCAGGCTGGAATGCAATGGCGCGATCTTGGCTCACCACAACCTCTCCCTCCTGGGTTCAAGTGATTCTTCTGCCTCAGCCTCCCCAGTAGTAGGAATTACAGGCATGCGCCACCACAACCAGCTAATTTTGTATTGTCAGTAGAGACGGGGTTTCTCCATGTTGGCCAGGCTGGTCTCGAACTCCCGACCTCAGGTGATCCACCCGCCTCGGCCTCCCAAAGTGCTGGGATTACAGGCATGAGCCACCGCACCTGGCCAGTGTCCTTTTAAAGGCCCTGGCCTTTAAAAAGGGGGATGAGGTTAGTCCAGGCTGTGACCCAGTTGCTAATTGGCTTTTCCATCTCCTTCCTAGTTCCTGCTGTTGGTGGGAAGGAAGGGTGGTCATAACTAGGAGTATGAAAAAATAGCAGGGCAGATCCCACCTGCCTCCCCCTTACTCTTGATTCCTGATTTTTCCCTGTTTTTTTTTTTTTTTTCTTTTTTGAGACTGTCTTGCTCTGTCGCCCAGGGTGGCATGCGATGGCATCATCTCGGCTCACTGCAACCTCTGCCTTCTGGGCTCAACCGATTCTCATGCCTCAGCCTCCCGAGTAGGTGGGATTATAGGCGTGTGCCACCACGCCCAGCTAATTTTTGTATTTTTAGTAGAGATGGGGGTTTCACCATGTTGGTCAGGCTGATCTCGAACTCCCGGCCTCAGGTGATCCACCTGCCTCGGCCTCCCAAAGTGCTAGGATTACAGGCGTGAGGCACCACACCTGACCTGTCAATTGCCTCCTTTCTAGTCCTAGTTCAGCGGGTAACCTCAGCTACCAACTTCAGTTTGTTGAGAGCTCCCCAGACTGTGCAAGCCCTAAGCACTGACTCAGAATAACCAGGCTGCGGGTGGCATGCAGTTCAGCCTGCTAGGGTTTGTGCTTGTGCATCCCAGAGCATCCCCAGCTAACTGTATATTGTGTAAGATAAGAAATACAAAGCATGCAGCACAGTACTTAGCCTGCTGTGGTTGGCATTTAATGAATGTTAACTTTCCTTCCCTTAATCCCATTCCCTCAACTAGCAAAAGGAAGTGGGGGGGATGCTGTATGTCTTTTCTTGAGACTCGGGCACTTGGGATCCCAAGCACAGCAGGAGGATCTCTTGAGACACAAAAACGAACCTCTTGCTGGGCGCGGTGGCTCACAACTGTAATCCCAGCACTTTGGGAGAGCAAGGTGAGGGGATCTCTTGAGTCCAGGAGTTTGAAACCAGCCTGGGCAACATGGCGAAACCCAGTCTGTACAAAAAAAACAAACATTTTCCAAGATGGTGGCTCATGCCTGTAGTCCCAGCTACTAGGAAGGCTGAGGTGAGAGCATCACTTGAGCCCGGGAGGTCGAGGCTACAGTGAGCTGAGATTGCAACACAGCACTCCAGCCTGGGCAACAGAGTGAGACTCTGTCTCAGAAACAAAAACAAAACCCCTTAAACTCTAGTAGAATGGAGGCTTACCGGCTCTTCCCTTAGGAGAGCAGTGGCTGTGGGAGGGGGAACAGTGGGGTGGGTAGAGAAGGCTCAGTGAAAAACCAGCAAGCAGGGAGAACTGGACCACTGCAGGCTCCCCCACTTTTGTTTTTCTCCCTTTCAGATTAATCAGATTTTTTTTTCAGCTTGGAATAAAGGTCTCCCCAGACACACCTTTGCCCTGTTTATAAATGGGATTCAGATCTCTTTGATACATAATCTCTAGCGCCACTGAGTAAATAGTCCTGTGTCTGCCCAACCTGCAGGCCGCTCCCCAAAGCAGAGCTGGGGATTCTCTGAGGAGGGGCTGGGCGTGCCTCTGCTGTGGGGAGACGGCTTCATGTTGGGGCAGGGCCACAGGCAGGGAAGGCTGTCCTCTACCATGGGAATGTGTAAGAGCCATGTTTTGTCACGCATGTTCCTGCTCCCTGGGACTGAGTCTGGCCCTGGGAAGTCAAGGCAGAGATGGTGATGCCCCTTCCCCATGGAGCCGTGTTGCCAACAGAGGCCAGCTGCTCCCTGTGTTGTGCGGCAGGAGAGGCTGATGGCTGCTAGCTCTGACTTACCGAGGGCTTGGTTGATTCCATGGTGCTTTGAGAGAGCCATGAGGAACCCATAGAAGGTCAGTCTCTGAACGTTGCTGAGGGCCTCTTTGACAAGTGCTGGGGGTGGGCAGCTAAGAAGGAGAGACGCCACATTCAGAGCCTCAGGGACATCTCTGCATCCATACTTTCAAGTTCACGAGGATACCCACAGCCAAGCCAGGGACCTGCCTTGGGAGCCCCAAGGCCCTGGGGGATCCAGCCCTTCACTGTGGTCAGGAGGGGCTGGCATGTTCACTAACTGGTGCTTTCACCAGAGTGGGGAGCGGCGGTGGGAAATGGCTAGGGAAACCAAATCCGTTGCTCGGTCCCTAAGGATACTTGTGTCACACAGGACAGCTTACCCCTCTCTTTGTGTAGAAAAGTTTTATACAAGGAGTACTCTTTCCTTCTCTCTAAAATGTTAAGGCCAGTCTGTCAGCCAGTAAATTGGTCATCTACAGTGGTCTTGCCCAAGTGAAAGCAGTCCTTTTGAAGTGAGCCATCTGGGAGCCTTTCAGTCAACAACTGGTTTGGGGGCAAATGGCACTGTTACATTATGACCAGCAAGGGTCCTAGAATCCCTGGGCCTGGCAGAACATCCTGCAGAGCTCTGCTCCACAGCCAGCAGTCTGAGCTCCCTGGGGCTGGGGGGCTGGGGGGCTGGGGGCTGCATGCCCATTCCTCACCTGTACTTGTGCCGATCACACAGGTTTTCCAGACACTGGTAGAACAGCGTCGCCTCCACGCCCTCCAGCATGCCGGCCTCACCCAAGGCAGGTCGTTGGCGGTGCTGCCCACTGGATGATGTCGGCACAATCACTGTGTTGGGGTTCTTGCCCGACAGCAGATCCTCGTAGATGGCAGCCACACTGTCCAGGAATTCTGGAACCGTGGGGCGGGGGTGGGGGTGGACAGCTCAGGCAGGGAGGACATGTTTTGTCTCTTCACTATGTTCTCCCTTCTCTGTCAGTCCAGTTCCACACCAGCCTCAGTGCTCAGGGCATGGTGTCCTGAGAGCAGAAGTTGTCAACCTTGTTTGCCAGCACATTGATGAGAGATGACACTAATCTGTGTTTTCGCTCAAATGTCCCATCCCTCAGTTGTTCCTGGACTAGGTGAGACCTGCCATTGCACTTTCATAGCACCCTAGGCTTTTTTTCTGGCACTTAGCCAGTGAGGAGCTTTCTGTGTCATTAATTGTGTCTCCTTGCTGGAATGCACAAAGGCAGGGGTCATGCCTGGTTGGCCTGTCCTGCCTAGCACTGTGCTTAGCACACATTAAGGCCATAAATATTTTTTGGAGGAGTGAACATGAGTATGCTCCCACTGGTAAGCCCCATCTTGTGTGGCCACCTGCCTCTCTACCTCAAGAAAGCATGTTGGAATACCAGCGAGGAACAGAGAAAGCCCGCAAGCTGCTGCTGAGTCAGTCATTTGAAATGGTTTTCAAAGTTGTAGTTGAGCCATTGTTAGAACTGCTGACTTACTGGCCCATCTCATCTCTAACACACACTGCTGGGCAGTGTCAGTAATGCTCCTGGCCCAATGTGGTAGCTGTCCCATCCCTCTGGGGGTGCTGTGAGAAGAGGGCTGGGGAGGCATTGAGGGGAAAATGTTCTCCCAGACATGGCTGCTCCTTCTCTAGGGCCCAAGAGCTTTGGAGAAATGGGAAATGACTGGTGCTGCTAAGAGCAGGTGGCAAGACCCCAGGCTCCAGCCCCTGCCTGCACAGCCCTTGGGCTGCCATGAAGTAAACAGAATGTGGCGCCCAAGTGAGGCTAGGGCTAGCTAGGGACACCAGTTGGCAGGGAGGCCACCTCTAGGATCTAAGGACAGCCTTCTATTTACTGGAAGAGCCTGTTTTAAGCAAGTTTGTTTATGAACACAGTCAGCAATTTGTAAACCCAGCACTCCATTTGATGTCTCTGTGTGTGAGCTGGTGTATAGTTATATTTATTTGTCTATATTTATTCCATCTGATTCCAGAGAGACTTAAGGGTGCAGCTGGGTGAACTGGGGAGCAGAGTGGGAGTGTGACAAAAGACTGGTGTGTGCTTTTTTAAAGCTGTGGGGTGGAGGAGAATGTGCACGCAAACACACGATCGGTTGCCAAGGGAGAGACCCTTGAAGGCAGTAAAATAGCAGCGACGTTGGGAACACCGGCTCTGGAGTCAGCCTCCAGGTCTGGTTTCCACCGCTTATGAGCTGCATGACTGGCTACTTACTTCTGTGAGCTTGTCTCTGAAAGGACCCTCTCTTAAGGCTGTTGTCAAGATTAAAGTCAGTGCTGTGCCTGCGACAGTAAGTTTTCAGTAAGCAGTGAATGCTGTGGATGTTGTTATTGTCATTATCACTTAAACTGATTTGTTGCGTTGCTGACTGAAAGCACTGTGGTTTTCAGTGTCTTCAGGAGGCTGAGGAAGTCAGCTCTGCAGACTGAATCTTGTGACCACCACTGAACGCTAGACATCCTGTTAGTGACCCGAAATGAAGTACACCCCCAAAGGAGGTGGGGAAGAGAAACGTGTGCCAGACACACAGATGGGCAGGGCAGCAGGGCGGGATAAGGAGGCAGGGTCCTGTGCAGAGCCAGATGGAGCCCGGGAACACTCACCTGAGTAGTAAAACTGGATCTGGAAGGCAAAGAGGAAATCTGAAAAAGACATCAAGCAGTCCATGGCATCGTCCATGAGCACAATCCTGAAGGGGAAAGAGAGAATCTGAGAGAGAGAACTGGGGGAGGTTTAAGGAGGGGAGGGAGAGAGGGGGAGGGAGGAAGGGAAAAGTGCGGGGGGAAAGGGGGGGAGAGAGAGAGAGAGAGAGAGAGAGAGAGAGAGAGAGAGCTGTTCCTGGGCTGCCAGTCTCCCCTGGGGCAGCAGGACATTTAGGAGAGGGCTCCCAAAAGCAAGCTCCTCCCAGTCACCTCACCGCTCCATCAACTGGACTCTGCCATCAAACTGAACTGACCACACTGTACCCAGAGTGGGCTCCCAGTTCAGTCTCAGTGGCACCAGCTAGCAGATGGAGCATGGGCAGGGGGTGGTGAGGAGAGGGTGCAACTGTAATGTAGCCAAGGTTTCTTTTCATATACTTAAGCAGTAAATCCTTTCATTCTGCTGTGAGGACCATTTAGTTCAGAATAAATACAGCTGATCAGAAAAGGCAAAAAGAACAGCCAGGGGTTTAAAGGGTCTTGGCAAGTGGTACTGAGATTTAATAAGCTACCAAAGGGCCAGAACAGCGACAGACACCTCCACCCTGAGACACAGATGGCAGACAAGGGGAGAGGGCAAAGAGCTATTCGGGAATCTGCACTTGTGAGGGTCAAAACCCACACTCATCTTGTGCTGCCGCCCTGCTCCTCCTTGCTGTCCACATTCACAGGTTGCCCACCCCACAGTTTTGCTGTCTCTAGTCCCTCCCACTGAGGACCCACCTCACAGGAAGAAAACTATCTGACTCGTAAAGGGATTAGACCAAGACTATGTTTGTCCTCTGCTCAGCGCCTCATCTGAGCTGGGACAAGAAGAGAAGGAAACGAGCGCTTGCTGGGCTCTATCACATGCCAGGCAGGCGCCAAGCCATCCACTGGGGTGGGGTGGGCCGCCAGTCTATTTCTGATCAGGCCCTTCTTCCTTTCCTTTCCTTTCCTTTCCTTTTCCTTTTCCTTTCCTTTTCTTTTTCCTTTTCCTTTCCTTTTCCTTTTCCTTTCCTTTTCCTTTCCTTTTCCTTTTCCTTTCCTTTTCCTTTTCCTTTCCTTTTCCTTTCCTTTTCCTTTCCTTTTCCTTTCCTTTTCCTTTTCCTTTTCCTTTTCCTTTTCCTTTCCTTTTCCTTTTCCTTTCCTTTTCCTTTTCCTTTCCTTTTCCTTTTCCTTTCCTTTTCCTTTTCCTTTCCTTTTCCTTTCCTTTTCCTTTTCCTTTCCTTTTCCTTTTCCTTTCCTTTTCCTTTTCCTTTCCTTTTCCTTTTCCTTTCCTTTTCCTTTTCCTTTCCTTTTCCTTTTCCTTTCCTTTTCCTTTCCTTTTCCTTTTCCTTTTCCTTTCCTTTTCCTTTTCCTTTCCTTTTCCTTTTCCTTTCCTTTTCCTTTTCCTTTCCTTTTCCTTTTCCTTTCCTTTTCCTTTCCTTTCCTTTTCCTTTTCCTTTCCTTTTCCTTCTTCCTTTCCTTTCTTTTTTTTTTTTTTTTAATTGTTTTTGGCCGGGTGCGATGCTCATGCCTGTAATCCTAGCACTTTGGGAGGTCGAGGTGGGTGAATCATCTGAAGGCAGGAGTTCAAGACCAGCCTGGCCAACATGGTGAAACCCCACTTCTACTAAAAATACAAAAATTAGCTGGGCATGGTGGCACGTGCCTGTAGCCCCAGCTACTCGGGAGGCTGAGGCAGGAGAAGTGCTTGAATCTGGGAGGCAGAGGTTGCAGTGAGCTGAGATTGCACCACTGCAGTCCAGCTGGGGGGACAGAGACCCTGTCAAGAAAAAAAAAAATTGTTTTCTTTTGCGCTCTCTTATATTTTTCTAAATCTCTCTCCACTTCCCTGAGTCAGAGGTTCCCCAGACTGGCAACTGGATCAGCCCCAGAGAAAGCCAGGATTGCTCACTGCTGGGGAAGGGGCTCTACAGAGACTGCAATATTGTGGTGCCACTCCCCTTGCTGCCATCTCCCTGAAGAGAGACAGCGGTTCCTACCTAGTCTTTATTGTAATACGGATAACAATAGAAGCAGGTACCATTTCCTGAGTTTTTAATTGTTTTTAAACCCTATGTACAGCATGGCAGGCTATTGAAGTATGTAACTGCATTTGTTAAATTTTATCCCACAACAATCCTACAGGTGGGTCTTATTATTTCCATTCTACACGTGAAGAGTCTGAGGCTCAGAGGTCAGCCTGCCAAAGTCACACACACAGCTGGGGAGCTTGCTGGACTCCACAGGCCACGCATCTTCCATGAGGCCACACTACCTCTTTGAAAATAAAGCTACAGAGCAAAAACACTAACATTTTACCTCCTAGTTTCTGTGGCTGATTTATTTTCTTTCTTGTTACTGATATGTTAGGCATCTCCTGGGGAGAACGACAGCTGCCTCCACCACCAGAGTTTAACACTAGAATTCCAGCTGGAAAAAATTCAAGACTGGAGGGCGGGAAGAAGCAGTGCCGCTGAGGGCCACAAGAGAGTGCCCTGGTCCCTCCGTCAGTAGTTCACGGGACTAAGTGCACTACCAAAGGCCAAGTGGTTACCCCATCTCTCATAACCCAAGGAAAACCCAGGCAGCAAAACCGCTCCTTCCCCACCCAGATGGCAGAATCTGTTTTGACAACTGGATTGCGGGAGCAGGGAGACGGCAGAGAGCGGGCAGTTAGAGAGGACTGGCAAAGACCCCCAAACTGCAGAGGAAGAGTGAGCTCTCCCAGGAGCGCTCAGGGAGCGAGAGCCGCCAGCACCTCAAAGCTTTTCCTTGGCAGGCTCAGCAGGGCAGACAAAAGCTCTGGACATGAGAAGTCACTGACTTTCCCTTCCTGCCCTGCTCTCAGGACAGCTGGAGCCCCAACAGTCTAAAGTGAATTACAACAGAACAGCATGGGGCTGTGAATATCCCCAAGCAGGAAACCACCAAGGAGCCCAAGCCTTTCCCCATGTTCCATGGCTTCTGTTGATCATCAATTGGAACACAGTGCTCCCATAGCAGCAACTTCCACTTACTATTTATTTACATTGCGATATAATGAAGCACCATAAAAGTCACCCTTTAAAAGTGTACAATTCAGTTTTTTAGTATATTCACACAGTAGCGTCATTGTCACCACTGTCTAATTGCAGAAGTTACCTCCATTTGCAATTCTCACCAATAGGCCCATTCCGGAGCCTGCCTCGGAGCAGAAGCTTGAGCTCATACTTCCCAAAGAGCTTCACAGCCTCATGGAAGCCTTAATGCTGAGTGCCACGAGCATCTTCCTCTTTCAGCCACAGATGGGACTAGAAGCTGTAAACAGGGCACACCCTTCCAGCCTCAGAAGTGGTCTGCAGCTTTCTGCTAGGGGCCATCTTGACCTCGAACATCAGCAGTCCCTTTGGAGATGGGCTGTTGCACAAGAGGGGGTGCACACCATGGGAGGGCAGGGGTGTCTGTTGGAGCAGGGCAGCCCTGCAGGTGCCCTGTAATACGGGTAACAATAGAGGCAGATACCTTTTTGTTTTTAATCTTGCTCTGTTGCCTAGGCTGGAGTGCAGTGGCGCAGATTGGCTCACTGCAACCTCCGCCTCCTAGGTTCAGGTGATTCTTCTGCCTCAGCCTCCCTAGCAGCTGGGATTACAGGTGCCTGTCACCATGCGTGGCTAATTTTTGTATTTTTAGTAGAGACGGGGTTTCATCATGTTGGCCAGGCTGGTCTCGAACTCCTGACCTCAAGTGATCTGCCCGTAGAGGCAGGTACCTTTCCTGAGTACCCCACCTCATGGCAGGCTATTAAGGCATTTGACTACATTAATTAAATTTTATCCTACAGCAGTCCTATGGGTGGGTCTTATTGTTATTTCCATTCTACAGGTGAAGAGTCTGAGGCTCAGAGACTGGGGAGCTGAAACATGCCTAGCAGGAGGAAGTAGGGGGCGAGTGAAGGGGGGGCAGACAGAGGTGAGGGCTTTCTTTCTGAGGGATGTGGCTGGATCATAGCAGCACATGTATAAAGGACTGAGGTTTTTTTTTTTATTGCAAGCACTAAGACTGGCTACCTTTTAAAAAGCCAACTGGATCTGAGCTTGTGTTAACAGCAACACCGGCTGTGACTCTCCTCAACCAGAAACGTGGGGCATCCTAGACATCTTGGAAACTTCCCCCACCCCACCCCAAGCCAATCAACCATTCACCAACTCCTATCAATGCTATTGCTGAAATTTCTCTTGAATCCATCTACTTTCCACATCCATAGCCACCATCCTACCCCCAGCCTCCACCTCTCTTTTCTTGATGATGGCATGACCTCCTACCCAGTTTCCCTGCAACTACTCTTGCTTGCTTTTTTTTTTTGAGATGGAGTCTCACTCTGTCACCAGGCTGAAGTGCAGTGGCTCGATCTAGGCTCACTGCAACCTCCGCCTGCTGGGTTCAAGTGATCCTCCTGCCTCAGCCTCCCAAGTAGCTGGGACTACAGGCACACGCCACCATGTCCAGCTAATTTTTGTATTTTAGTAGAGATGGGGTTTCACCATGTTGGCCAGGATGGTCTTGATCTCTTGACCTCATGATCTGCCCGCCTGGGCCTCCCAAAGTGTTGGGATTACAGGTGTGAGCCTTCTTCTAATTGAGTATCCATATTGTGGTCAGAAAGATTTTCCTAAAATGTGAATGTGACCATTTTACCATTGTGTTGGAAACCCTTCACAGAGGCTGGGCACAGTGGCTCATGCCTGTAATCCCAGCTACTCGAGAGGCTGAGGCTGGAGAATCACTTGAACTTGGGAGGTGGCCATGTCAGTGAGCCAAGATTGCGCCACTGAACTCCAGCCTGGATGACAGAGCGAGACTCCGTGTTAACAACAACAACAACAACAAAAACAAACAAACAAAAAAAACCTTCACAGTCCTCCCATTGCCCTTAGGACATGGTCCCCCATTTGGATCTGGCCTGTGAGCCCGCTTCATCTGCCCCCTGCCTCCCTCGACTCCCCCACTGCATTCTGGCCACACTAGTCTTTCCGTTCTCCCTGAAGCTGTCCTTACTCATGCCCTCCAGACAAGTCTGTCCCTCTAGCCATAATGCTCCCTGCCCTCCATGCCTCCTCCTCACCTACCAGATATCTCCATATTCTTCAGGCTGAAGCCTCCACAGCACCTCTTGGGGAAGATGAAAGAGGAAAGCACTTTTTCTAACCCAGCCTAGAATAGGCCCCCCTGCTACTGGTTTCTGCAGTTCTCAGCAGCCTCCTCACACTGTTGTCTTTGTCCTGGGAACATAAGATCTACCAAGTGACGCCTCTGTCTCCCTGCCTGTGGCTTGACTCTGGTATGGTGCCTGGCACATAGCAGGCACTCAGTCAATGTCTGTTGAATGAAGAAATGCATGAACAAATGAACGAGAGAAGCCACAGTCCCCTTTTCCTCTGGCCAGGTGACACCTGGAGTAGTTTCTTAATCCCTCTCATAAAGATACTTAGTGAGAATGCTTATGGAGAATGCAGATATTCAGAGGGATTAAGAAACTTGGCAAAGGTTACAAGCTAGGAACGAAAGAGCTATCATTCAAATACTAATACTTTCATGTCTGGACAGTCTGTTTAAGGGGAGTAAACTAGAGTCCCGGAGAAGAGGGTCAGGCTGGTGGACAGTCTAAAAACCATGATACTGGACAAATGACTGCATTTAGATCTTTTTGCTTAGAGGCGAAGACTAGGGAGGAAGTGAGGGCTGAGACCCAACTCTCAAAGGACTGCCTCTTGGGGAGATACCACGGGGATCTAGAGTTTGGCTCTAGAGATGTTTTCAAGCTGCGTAGTTCTAGGATTGTGGCTGATTTGTAAAGGAATGAGATGTGTATTGCCAGAAATGTTCAAGCAGAAGCTTGAAGGCTCATACTTCCCAAAGGGCTTCTTCCAGCTCCGACAGTGTTGTCCCAAGGGTGGACAGAACTAACAGCTCCTCTTGTTAGTGCTAAATCTAGTGGGGCGAGAGTTTGAAGTTCAGAGGTCTATGGCTGCAGAAGACTTACTGAAAGGTACATTTAATCACACCATATGCTGTGCTGTCCATCTCCAAATGAATGCTGAGACCCATGAAAGTTCTAGGCATCTGTGTCTTTAACCCGCCTATGGGATCTTTCTAGCTGTGGGCATCTGCATCTAGCTTTGGAATCTCTGCAGAACTGTGGGAAAAGGCAGGCAGGAAGCTCCTGGTCTGTCTTTACCTCTTTGCCTTTGCCTGCAACCCTTTTATCCCCACAGACAGCTCCTTCATTCTGAACTCAAGCTTGACGCCACTCCCAGAGGGCTCTGGAAAGAATCTTCTTGGAGACGAGGTCATCCCCATGTGCTGTTTTCCAGTTGCTGGCAGTTGGCTCAACACCCCTTCCTGCCAGAGACCTTCTGCTAACGTGCCAGCTGCTTCTGACACCTGGAGGTGCCTGGCCGCCCCTGCTTTGAAGTGGAGCCAACAGGGAGCTTCTGCCAGTGACAGTCTGCACAGATCTATTGGATCATGGAGGGACCCTTGTGGGCCATGCCTTGGGGCTAGAGAGAGGGACTCTGGGGGAGAAGTAGAGACACTTTGGTTCAGGCTGTCCGGAGCAGAACCATGTGTGGGGTAGAGCCTAGGACAGGCAACTGGAGTGGAGAAAGAGCACGTGGCTGGTCTGAGACTGGCCACTTTCTCCCTCCCCTGCTGACTTCCAGCAGCTGGGGTAGGCAGTCTGGCTGGGAGTTGTAAGGGTGCCAAGTAAGCAACAGCTTCCAGCCTGAACCTACTGACTTGCCAACTTCCTATTCACCCCTAATTAGGGTCAGTTTCCCTGGTCTAGTGGCATGGGCTGCACCCATTTTCCTGAAGTTCTGGATTAGTTGACCCCAGGATTAAGTCCCAGTTCCACCATTCACTGGCCAAGTGACTGTTTCCCTTCTGAGCCTCAGTTTCCTCATCTGTGAAGAGGATACAATCATAGTTCCTGTTTCCCAGGATTCTTGTAGAGAGTCAGTGTGATGATGTTATATATGCTAGTGTCTAACAGGCGCTCAGAATGAGCACCGGATGTAATCAGTAAGTATATTCTATCTGGTTTAAACTGTGGGACAGCCCAAAAGAGCAAAGAGGAAGTGTGTGCTGCCATCATCCACCAGGCAGAGGTCTCAGGCGGAAGCCAGCGATCTAGTTTCCGGTTTACTTTTGGGGGAAACCAGCCCTCAGCCAGGGCCATAAAGAAAAGCCACTTTCCGGCCGGGCGCTGTGGCTCACATCTGTAATCCCAGCACTTTGGGAGGCCTAGGCGGGCGGATCACAAGGTCAGGAAATCGAGACCATCCTGGCTAACACAGTGAAACCCCGTCTCTACTAAAAATACAAAAAAAAATTAGCCGGGCGCGGTGGCGGGCGCCTGTAGTCCCAGCTACTCAGGAGGCTGAGGCAGGAGAATGGCATGATCCCGGGAGGCGGAGCTTGCAGTGAGCTGAGATCGCGCCATTGCACTCCAGCCAGGGGGACAGAGCGAGACTCTGTCTCAAAAAAAAAAAAAAAAAAAAGAAAAGCCACTTTCCATGAATGGACTTCTTTGAGGAGGTCACATGACTAGCGTCAGTCATAGGGTGGCTGAAGGGTGTCCCCATGTCTGTTTGGGCTCACAGTGCACCTCTAGGGTTTTTGTTTGAATGTCAGGGCCATGAGAGAAGCAGCGATGACACGATGTCTGGTTACCTTCTCCAGGTGGGAGGAAAAAGGCTGCTACAAAGTTGTCCCGCGTCATTTCCTGAGGGTCGCTCCTCTTCTGGACTGTGTTGGAGGCACACTTGTGCTGCACAAGCTGCCTCTAGCCTAGGCCCTTGAAGTGGCGTGGGATGTCCAGGTCATTGCTCTGCCCTGGCTCCAGTCTGCACCTCCAGGGTACCCCAAACCCTACCTGCCCTGAAATGCCTAAGATGCTTGATCCAGAGGGTGTGGGAAACAACATGATGATGATGATGATAATAATAGTGAATATTCACTAAGGGCTGTTAGCACTACACACCCTTCTGCTCATATTAATCCTGTGAGGTCAGTTCAGTGAGTACCTTTATGGAGAACGCAGACATTCAGAGGAATTAAGAAACCTGACGCAGGTTACAAACAGGAGCGAAAGAGCTATACTTCAAATACAGGCCTCTCTGACGCTAGTCACAGTTCCGAGACCACCTGCAGCCACTTCTGGTAAGGAAGAGTGGGCTCTGTGCTGTATTGTGGTAATGAAGCCTTCCTGCTGCCCCTTCCGCTTCTCCCAGTCTCAGTGTTTGTTAGAGCAGCTGCCCTCAGAAGGACTGGAAGCTTTGACCCGGGTGCTGCTGCTTCCCTGCAGACAGTCTGAAGGCCTCATTACTCTGGAACCTCCCAAGAAGCCTGACAGCTAGGGGTGAACTGATCCACAGACCTTAGAATAAAGACCCAAACCCAATGTATGGCCTGTAAAGCCCCACTTTCCCTCCCTCTGCCCTCAAATGCCTCAAACTCCAGGCCATCACTGGTGAGAGCCTAGCTTCTTTTCCATGCCGCTTACTTTCCCCGAAATGCTTTTTGCTCTTACTGCTCTCTACCTAATCCCCCCATCATTTTTTATATGAAGGAAATGTTTAGAACCTCAGAAAACTACAGAGAATAACGTAAGAAACACCTGTGTCCCCACTAGCCAATTTTATCATACCATAACGTCTTACTATCCTTGTTTCAGTCTTCAAAAGCTTTGTAAAATGCAGCATTACAGATAATCATTTCAGCCACCTGTGCACCCCTCCCTCATCCTATCATCTACCTTTCTTCCTGGGGGGATCACCATGATTTACTAAAACTTGGGGGTCTAGCATTCCTCTGCATGTCTTTATACTATAATTAACTCATGCAAATGTCTGTGTTCTTAAAACATTATATAGCTTTGTTTTGCTTTTTCTCAAACTCTGTCATTCTGTAACTTTGATATTTTGAGATTCATCAGGATTGATGCATATATAGCTATTCATTTTAGCTGCTGGAAAGAATTCCACAACTATGGTATGAATATGCCACACTTTATTCTTTCCTTCGGCAGAGGGACATGCAGATTGTTCCAATGGCAGCTATTACAAACAATACTGCATGTTTCCTTATTCCCAGGAGTAGCTCTTGGACTTTTAAAATTTGGCTAAATTGTCTGAACGTAATTGTAACAATTTACATTCCCACCCGCAGTTTATGAGCGTTCCCACTGTTTCACATCCTCACCAATATCTGTATTATGAAACTTTAAAATTTTTGCCAATTTGATAGGTATGAAGAGGTATCTCAATATAATTGGCAGTTTTCTGATTACTAGTGAGTGTGGGCATGAAAATATGCCCAAAGGTTTATTACTAATGTTCTTCTGTGCATTGCCTGTTTATATCTTTGGACTGTTTTTCTACTGAGAGCCTTAATCTTTTTCTTATTGATTTGTAGGAATTTTTTTTTTTTTTTTTTTTTTTTTTTTTTTTTTTTAGACGGAGTTTCATTCTTGTTGCCCAGGCTGGAGTGCAATGGCACGGTTTTGGCTCACTGAAATCTCCACCTCCCAGGTTCAAGCGATTCTCCTGCCTCAGCCTCCCAAGTAGCTGGAATTACAGGTGCCCGCCACCGTGCCCAGCTAATTTTTTTGTATTTTTAGTAGAGAGGAGTTTTCACTATGTTGACCAGGCTGGTCTCAAGCTCCTGTCTTCAGGTGATCCACCCACCTCAGCCTCCCAAAGTGCTGGGATTACAAGCGTGAGCCACTGTGCCCAGCCAATTTGTAGGAATTCTTTATAAAAAAGTTCTTAGCTGGGTTTGGTGGTGTGCACCTGTAGTCCCAGCTACTTGGGAGGCTGAGGCAGGAAAATTGCCTGAGCCCGGGAGTTTG
Source organism: Chlorocebus sabaeus (assembly GCF_047675955.1). Lineage (NCBI taxonomy): Eukaryota > Metazoa > Chordata > Mammalia > Primates > Cercopithecidae > Chlorocebus > Chlorocebus sabaeus. The sequence continues at coordinate 18,041,118 of NC_132904.1, forward strand.
AGTCCAGCCCAAGCAACACAGCAAGACCCCATCTTAAAATAAAATAAAATAAAATAAAATAAAATAAAATAAAATAATTTATGGAAAGCTGAGGCAAGAGGAATGCTTGAGGACAGGAGTTCAAGGCCAGCCTAAGTAACACAGCAAGATCACCGCCCCCATCTCTACAAAATAAAAAATTAGCTGGGCTTTGTAGAATGTGCCTATGGTCCTAGCTACTCAGGAGGCTGAGGTGGGAAGATCACTTGAGCCCAGGAGTTTGAGGCTGTAGCGAGCTATGAATGCACCACTGCACACCAGCCTGGGTGACAGAGCAAGACTCCATTTCAAAAAATAATAACGTTTTAAAATAATTGTTTTGTGGGGGACAAAGTCTTGCTATGTCACCCAGGCTGGAGTGCAATGGCACGATCTCAGTTCACTGCAACCTCTGCCTCCCGGGTTCAAGCAGTTCTCCTGCCTCAGCCTCCTGAGTAGCTGGGATTACAGGCGCACGCCACCCCACCCGGCTAATTTTTGTATTTAGTAGAAATGGGATTTCACCAGGTTGGCCAGGCTGGTCTCAAACTCTTGACTTCGCGATCCACCCACCTTGGCCTCCCAAAGTGCTGGAATTACAGGCATGAGCCACTGTGCCCAGTCAATACTTTAAAAAAATTTTTAATTTTAATTTTATTTTTTGAGACAGTTTTGCCTTGTTGCCCAGGCTGGAGTGCAGTGGCGTGATCTCAGCTCACTGCAACCTTTGCCTCCCAGGTTCAAGTGATTCTCCTGCTTCAGCCTCCCGAGTTGCTGGGACTACAGGCATGTGCCGCCATGCTTGGCTAATTTTTGTATTTTAGTAGAGACGGGGTTTTACCATATTGGCCAGACTGGTCTCGAACTCCTGACCTCAAGTGATCCGCCTGCCTCAGCCTCCCAAAGTGCTGAGATTACAGGCGTGTGCCACCATGCCTGGCCAGAATAAGAATGGCAGGCAATACAGCTGGGTGAGGAGGCTCACACCTGTAATCCCAGCATTTTGGCAGGCCGAGGCAGGTGGATCACGAGGTCAAGAGATTGGGACCATCCTGGCCAACAGTGTGAAACCCAGTCTCTACTAAAAATACAAAAATTAGCCGGGCATGGTGGCGTGTGCCTGTAGTCCCAGCTACAGGAGGCTGAGGCGGGAGAATTGCTTGAACCTGGGAGGCGGAGGTTGCAGTGAGCCCAGATCACGACACTGCACTCCAGCCTGGTGACAGAGCAAGATTCTGTCTCCAAAAAAAAAAAAAAAAAAAAAAAAAGAAAAAGAAAAAAACAAAAAAAGAATGGCAGGCAATACTTTAAATCAGTGGTTCTCAACGTGTGTTTCCCAGACCATCAGCATCACCTGGGAATTTTTTAGAAATATAAATTCTTGAGCCCTGCCCTAAACCTACTGAACTCTGGGGATGTGGTCCGGCCATGTGTGGTTTAACAAGCCCTGCAGGTGACTCTGATGCATACTCAAGTTTAAGAACCAGTGCTTTAAATCTTCATCCTTGGAACACAGCTTCCCAACCCTTTGTCACTTGGGTCTCAAATGACTTACAGGTGTGATGGTCCCCTTGGCCCAGCTGGAAGGAGGCCAGAGCCTGCAGGCCAATCACAAGTAGTCTTATCTTTACTGGAGATTTTTGTTATATATTATTTTCTGATTGCTGTGAAGTGCAAAAAGGCCAGGAAGCATTGGCTTTGGAAACCCAGCAACATCTCATTTATTTATTTTTTTAAATCTGGTACTATTAATAATGCCAACATAATTGTAACAGCAAGAAATTATTACTGACCAGGCGTGGTGGCTCATGCCTGTAATCCCAGTATTTTGGGAGGCTGAGGTAGGCAGATCGCTTGAGGTTAGGAGTTTGAGACCAGCCTGGCCAACATGGTGAAACCCCGTCTGTACTACAAATACAAAAAATTAGCCAGGCGTGGTGGTGGGCATCTATAATTCTAGCTACTTGGGAGGCTGAGGCACAGGAATCACTTGAATCTGGGAGGTGGAGTTTGCAGTGAGCTAAGATCACACCACTGCACTCCAGCCTGGGCAACAGAGCAAGACTTCATCTAAAAATTAAAAAATTATTACTTATTTAATGTCTACAATGTGGTAAGCAATTTTCATGGTTTTGTTGGTGTTACTGAAATCTTACAAACACCCTATGAGTTAGTTACTATTATTATTGTCATCCCCATTTTACAGATATAAAAACAGGGCCCAGAGAAGTTAGAGATATCCGCAAGGTCATCCAGTTAATGGGGCACAGGTGGGATGTACACTAGATCTTTCTAATGCCATGGGGCCTGTGTTCTTCTAAGTCAAGGTTAATATTACCACTTCTTTTTTTTTTTTTTTTTTTCAGGCGGAGTTTCACTCTTGTTTGCCCAGGCTGGAGTGCAATGGCACGATCACGGCTCACCGCAACCTCTGCCTCCCAGGTTCAAGCGATTCTCCTGCCTCAGCCTCCCTAGTAGCTGGGATTATAGGCCTGTGCCACCACGCCCGGCCAATTTTGTATTTTTAGTGGAGACGGGGTTTCTCCATGTTGGTCAGGTTGGTCTCGAACTCCCAACCTCAGGTGATCCACCCGCCTCCGCCTCCCAAAGTGCTGGGATTACAGGCGTGAGCCACCGCGCCCGGCTTAATATTACCACTTCTAACGGTCATGACAAGTTTACTCTGTGCCAGCCACCATTTTAAGCACATCATATACTTCTCCTTCAATCATTACAACTATTATTATTCCCATTTTACGAATGAGGAAACAGGCTCAAAGAAATTAAATACCTTTCTCAAGGGCCCAGCTAGTATGTTGTGAAACCAGGATTTGAACTCAAGAAGTCTGGTTCCAATTGCATGCTCTTAACCATCCAGAAAGCTTCCAGTCCATGGAGGATGGGGAGCGGGAGATGCTCTGTTGATCATTTGGGGATGAAAGAACTACTCCACTAGCTGCAGGAATATGTGAGATGGAGGGGATCTCTGGCTTGGCTGCTGTCGTGGAGTCTGTTTGCTTTTTCTTTTCCTGTTTTTCCAGCTCACACCTGCTGCCCCAGGGCCTGGCCATGATGCTTGTAGCACATAAGGCAGGCGCATGTGGAGACACCATGCCCCTGAACAGGCTCCGGCTTCCAGCTGCCTGTGGATTACATTCTTTTATGCACACATCATCAGAGACTGGAGCCTCCTTCAGCAGCCCATCCCCAGACTTCAGCGTCCTGAATAAAGTAAGCCTGGCAGTGAGATGGGAGAGGGCAGCTCCTCTTCTAGCAATAGTAACTGCCTTGAAGTCTCTACCACCCCCATTTGCAGTTCTGATCAGATGCATAGGTATGTGTGTGGGGAAGCTGGGACCCTGACCTTCAGGACAAAATGAGAATAGCTTACAAAATCAGGGGATGCTTTCTGGGATACATACAATTTTTCTACATATGCACCAGCTGCAGTACAGTGGGGAAAGCATGGCATTGAGGAGATGAGGTTGACACAGAAGCTTGATGCTTATACTCAGGGAGAAAACAAACTTATCCTAATTCTGAATTCATCTCTAACTGCAGCCAGTGCCTTGTGGGTAACCTTGGGCCTTCTGTTGTTACTGCCATTCCCATAATTCCCTCACACTGCTATTGACATGGACTGGCTACGATGCTTCCTCCTGCTCAAACAGAAAGGTCTGAGGTTTCTGTCAAACAGCAGGCCTCTAGGTGAGGAGTGGGTAAGTTTCCAGCCACAAATAGAGGAATACCATTCCAGAAGCCCCTTAGTATCAACAACTGTATAATTCTACCTTGGTATCGAGAATTTTTGGTTCTTACAGGATTCTACCACCTACACTCACATCTTGTGGTGCTTTCATGTTATCCAATTGTTTGGAAGGGTCTGAGGAGAGAGCTGGGGCAAATGCAAAGCTGTGGCTGTGGGGGGCTAAGATGCATATCGAAGGTTCACTCTCATAAGCTCCCTCACATCACAGGAAAGGGAAAAGAGGTCAGTATTTTGGAGTGATTGATCAAAACCAAGGTCATATGTCACAGAGTGGTGGCAGCCAGTAACCAGTACCTAAGCAGTCGCCTTCTGAATCAAGTTCTTTGAGGGGCAGGAACTGTATCTTATTCATGACTGTATCCTCATTTGCAGAATAGCTCCCGGCACAAAATCAGCACTCAAGAAACATTTGGCGAAATGAAGTACTGACACATACAGCAAGATGGATGAGCCGTGAAAACACTGTGCTATTAGGTTGGTGCAAAAGTACCTGCAGTCTTTGCCATTGAAAATAATGGCAAAACCTCAATTACTTTTACGCCAACCTAAAACATGAAACTAGTCACAAATTTTTTTTTTTTTTTTTTTTTTTTTCCCGAGACAGAGTCTCACTCTGTCACCAGCCTGGAGTGCAGTGGTGCGATCTTGGCTTACTGCAACCTCCGCCTCCTGGGTTCAAGCGATTCTCCTGCCTCAGGCTCCCAAGTAGCTGGAACTACTGGCGCACGCCACCATGCCCAGCTAGTTTTTGTATTTTTAGTAGAGATGGGGTTTCACCATGTTGGCCAGGATGGTCTCCATCTCTTGACCTTGTGATCCACCCGCCTTGGCCTCCCAACATGCTGGGATTATAGGCATAAGCCACTGTGCCTGGCCATTTTTTTTTCTTTTTCTTTTGGAGACACAGTCTCACTCTGTTACCCAGGCTGGAGTGCAGCAGCATGATCTCGGCTCATTGCAACCTCTGCCTCCTGGGTTCAAGCAATTCTCCTGCCTGAGCCTCCCGAGTAACTGGGATTATAGATGTGCACCACCATGCCCAGCTAATTTTTTTATTTTTAGTAGAGACAGGGTTTCACCATGTTGGCCAGGCTGGTTTTGAATTCCTAACCTCAAATGATCCACCTGCTTCAGTCTCCCAAAGTGCTGGGATTACAGGCATGAGCCACTACGTCTGGCCAAGACCACATATACAATTCTACTTATTTGATTTTTTTTTTTTTTAAAGACAGAGTCTCACTCCATTGCCCAGGCTGGAGTGCAGTGGTGCGATCTCAGCTTACTACAACCTCTGCCCCGCAGGCTCAAGCAATTCTCCCACCTCAGCCTCCCAAGTAATTGGGACCACAGACACATGCCACCACGCATGGCTAAGTTTTTTGTATTTTTGGTAGAGATGGGGTTTCACCATGTCGCCTAGGCTGGTCTGGAACTCCTGAGCTCAAGCAATTCTCCCCACTTGGCTTCTCCAAGTGCTGGGATTACAGGTGTGAGCCACTGTGCCTGGTCTCAATTCTACTTATTTGAAATGCCCAGTGGATAAAGCTATAGAGACAGAAAGTAGATTAGGGGTTGCCCAGGGTTGGAGAAGATGGCAGAGTGGGGACCGAAGAGTAATGGCTAAGGGGTATAGGATTTCTTTTTAGGGTAATGAAAACATTCTAAAATAGACCATGGTAATGGATGCACAACTCTGGAAATACATTAAAAGCCATTGAATTTTACACTTTAAATGGGTGAAGTGTATGGTATGTGAATTGTATCCCAAAAAGCTGTTAAAAAGAAATAGTTGATGAATAAACAAATGAACAAATAAATATAGGATATAGTTGTTGACTCTTGTTCTTAGAGTTACTTAGAATCATGGACTATTAGAATCATGTAAAATGCCAGACAAGGAACATTCACTCACACATTCACTCATATACTGATTCATTCAGCAGGCATTTATGGAGTGTCTGGCATATATCTAGGTACTATGCTAAGTGATAGTGATTAAGCAGCAAACAAGATTACTATGGATCCTACTTGCCTCTTGGGACATACACACTCACACTTATGGTTCCTTTTCTTTATTTAGAAATTCTCTAATTATTGTCATACCTTCATTCTTAACTTCAGTATTTTTTATTTTTTATTTTTTTAAGACGGAGTCTCACTGTGTCGCCCAGGCTGGAGTGCTCTGTGGCCCAGGATGGAGTGCAGTGGAGCAATCTCAGCTCACTGCAAGCTCCGCCTCCCAGGTTCACGCTATTCTCCTGCCTCAGCCTCCCGAGTAGCTGGGACTACAGGCACCCACCACCACGCCCGGCTAATTTTTCTTTCTTTCTTTTTTTTTTTTTTTTAGTAGAGACGAGGTTTCACCATGTTAGCCAGGATGATCTCAATCTGACCTCGTGTTCCATCCGTCTCAGCCTCCCAAAGTGCTGGGATTACAGGTGTGAGCCACCATGCCTGGCCTTAAGTTCAGTCTTGAAGGATGCTGAGTTTATCCCCCCAGATTTTGGGGCTGAATCTTCCTTAAAACGATCTGAGCCCAGGCTGACTGCAGTGGCTCATGCCTGTAATCCCAGCACTTTAGGAGGCCTAGATGGGCAGATCATTTGAGGTCAGGAGTTTGAGACCAGCCTGGGCAACATGGTGAAACCCCATCTCTACTAAAAATACAACAACAACAAAAAAAAATTAGCCGGGCATGGTGTGCACACCTATAATCCCAGCTACTCAGGAGGCTGAGGCAGGAGAATCACTTGAACCCGGGGAGAGGCGGGGTGGAGGTTGCAGTCAGTCGAGATTGCACCACTGCACTCCAGTCTGGGTGACAGAGTGAGATTCTGTCTCAAAGAAAACAAACAAACAAAAAAATTTTTTTAAATTAAATGATTTCTGCCCAAAAGGGAACGATCATGGAAATTTAAAGCTAACTCCACTTGGCTGCTTTTAAATTACAAGAGATAATCTCCCATACTTTTTTTTTTTTCAGTGAAGAAAAAAATATCCAAATCTCCTTTGGATAGCAGATAAATTAAAATTATAAAACCTGAACTGCAGCTTTTACCAGTGGCCAGTTGCCATCAGGAAAGAAAAGTATCCACTGAATAATGAGGGAGAAAAAACCTACACAATTTTGAGTGTGTGATCACTAAACAGGTTTCGCACGTGACCAGCAAAACTAGGTCATGAGCTGTGAGCTGCAAAACAGCCTGCCCCACCTTGAGGCTGGCGTCTGTCACTGGGAGCGATGGAGCTCCCTTCTTCCAAGTCAGCAGAGGAGTTGGCTGGCACGTTTCAAAAGGAGTGAGGTGATTCTTGGTGCAGTGCAGCCAGTGCAGCATTGTTTTCAGTGGGTCAAACCACAAAGCAGAAATGATGCCATGACACAGGGAGGTGGGAGCATGAGGAGACTCTGAATCTCCTTGTGCTCCTGATCCCCCATCTCTGGATTCAGGCTGACTGCAGTTCTAGTCCCGCCACTGCTACTTACAAACTATCAGTATATTCGCACAACATTGTCACCCTGTCTGAGCCTCAGTTCCCACTTCAGTGAAGTGAGCAGTAACCGTACCCTTCCCTCAACTGGGCTTCATCACTTTCACGCCTTTTTTTTTTTTTTTTTTTTTGAGACCCAGTCTCACTCTGTCCCCCATGCTGGAGTGCAGTGGCACAATCTCGGCTCACTGCAACCTCTCACTTGACCTCTGCCTCCCAAGTTCAAGTGATTCTCCTGCCTCAGCCTCCCAAGCAGCTGGGATTACAGGTGCCCACCACCACGCCAGGCTCATTTTTGTATTTTTAACAGAGACGGGGTTTCACCATGTTGGTCAGGTTGGTCTCGAACTCCTGACCTCAGGTGATCCATCCACCTTGACCTCCCAAAGTACTGGGATTACAGGCATGAGCTACTGCGCCCGGCTGCTTTCACACCCTTCTGGTTTCCAACTGCAACCCTCTTCATCACAAGTCACTGCCAACCCTTGCCCCCTCTTTTCTCAGAATATCCTCTAGGGGTACGTGTGGGAGTGTGGGTGTGTATTTGTGTGTGTGTGTGTTGTTGTTGTTGTTTACCTAATCCTCTTACCACCCTCCAACTCTGTCTTCAGAGCCGGAGGCTCCCCACAGAAACCACAAAGGATCATTTTAAAGGGAAGTAAAAGTTTTTACAAGGATTAGGTGAGATAGTTAAGGTAAACAAATTTAAATAGAACAGTGAAGGTAAATGCATTCAATATGATTTAGGGAAGGTAAGGCATTCTTCAATAAACATGATTTTTGCTACACGTCCATTTGCAACCCTAGCTCAGGGTTTTTTTTTTTGGAGATGGAATCTTGCTCTGTCGCACAGGCTGGAGTGCAATGGCGCAATCTCTGCTCACTGCAACCTCCGCCTCCCAGGTTCAAGTGATTCTCTTGCCTCTGCCTCCCGAATAGCTGGCACTACAGGCAAGCACAACCATTCCTGGCTATTTTTTTGTATTTTTAGTAGAGATGGAGTTTCAACATGTAGGTCAGGCTGGTCTTGAATACCTGGCTTCAGGTGATCTGCCTGCCTTGGCCTCCCAAAGTGCTGGGATTACAGGTGTGAGCCACCATGCCTGGCCTAGCTCAGGTTTTGAGTTAAGTAAGTAAAAGTTAACTGAGGCATAGTCCAATATACTTCATGTAGTTAAAAATTGTCAATGATGGTGAAACCCAACACAGAAATTAGGGGCTTCTAACTATTTCTGCCAAGTCTTGGTTCTGGACTGATCTTGAAAAGCTTCTTCTGGCATAAATAATATAATGTGCCCTTCCTTCAACTGGGGCTTTATCACCTTTATGCCCTTCTGGTCCCCAACCTCAACCCTCTTCATCACAAGTCACTGCCAACCCTTGCCCCCGATATGGTTAGGCTTTGTGTTCCCACCTGAATCTCAACCCGAATTGTAATCCCCAGGTGTTGAGAGGGAGACCTGGTGGGAGGTGATTGGATCACATGGGCAGTTTCCCCCATCTGTTCTTGTGATAGTGAGTGAGTTCTCAAGACATTTGATGGTTTTATAAGTGTCTGGCATTTCCCCTGCCTGTGCTTCTCTCTCTGGCCACCATGTGGAAAAGGTCCTTGCTTCCCCTTTGCCTTCTGCCATGATTGTAAGTTTCCTGAGGCCACGTGGAACTGTGAGTCAATTAAATCTCTTTTCTTTATAAATTACACAGTCTTGGGTAGTATCTTTACAGTAGCGTGAAAACATAAAAATGCAGCCCCTCTTTTCTCAGAATGTCCTCTAGGGTGTGCGTGTGTGTGAGGGGGGATTGGAGGAGTTTGGGCTTTTTCTTCTTCTTCATCTCGCTACCCTCCAACTCTATCTTCAGACCCTGAGGCTCCCCACAGAAACCACAAAGGATCATTTCGCTTCCCTTTGGAAATGCAGAATCTATTATGTTTTGGGGCACATCCCAAATAGACCCCTCTCCCACTGCCAGTTTCTTCCCTAAATGCTCCTTTTTTTCATTTGTATACACTTCAGGTTTCTCTAGGAAGCAGTGGCCCACAGAGAGCTGAGTTGGTTTCAAGAATCCAGGAGACGTACCTGGCTGCTTTCTGAGTGAGCTCCAGCGGGAAATCAGGACACAGTAATTGCAGCAAACAGTGATATTCTTTCATGGTCAGCAAATCTGAAGTGGAAATGGAGAGGAACACATTAGGTCTCTGCATTTCAAGTAACTGCCCTCTTTTTGTTCATTTCATGAGTTTCAGACCTGGTCTTGGTAGAGCTGCTCTTTTAAAAGCAAGTCAGTGTTAAGGGTATGCTAATCTCTAACCTCCAGGTGTGAGATTTTTAAGATCAATATTTCTAGAAAGCTTTTCCTGGGTGGGAAGCATCCAGTTACAACATTTTGGCCAAAGGAGCTTCACTGGCATGAAAGGTGGTCGGGTGAAGAGAGCAAACAAGAGAGGCACCTTCATCAGCCTTCTTTGGGTTTCCCTGTATATAAAAATCTGGAAGAACAAGTCATTTCAAAATCGGTTAAATCTGCTGAAATTCTCTGGCATGGTAACATTTCCCACCACATGCCCAAAGACCATCCACAGAATATCTGGAAGCAGTACTAAGGCAAACAGTCTTGCTGTGTATGGAGGAGAAGAGTATAGCATAGAAACCCACAGACCTCATTACTCTGTCATCCAGTACTGCAGCAGGCTGGCTTCTTTTGAATGCCTGAACACAAATCTGGTCATCCTATTATAGGAAGCCAAGACAAAGGTCCAAGATATACAGTCAAGGTAACCAAATGAGTCCTGATATACAGAAGCAGTGCTTTGGGAGAGGTGAGCCAGGATGAGGCTCTGTGGTCCAGCAGAGAACCTAGAGAGGCGAATCTCAGAGAGATTTATAGGATTCCAAGGGAGAAGAAATACACTGATGCTTAAGTTATTTTGTTGCTGCATGTACTGAAGGCAAAAGATTTTAGATCAGCCAAGGAGTAAGAATGTGCAAGTATTATCATATACCAAAGCATTTCGAATATGGAAGGGCCCAGTGATGCTAAAGTGAGAGCAATCCACCCCGAAGCCTGCCTAACTGGGAGGAGGATGAGTGAGAGGAGGGAATCCAGAGGGCATGGCTACATTTGGGGAATGAAGATGATGATCATAGGCACTTGGTTTCTTTGGATCTAAGTTAGCCCAAGCCACAGGAATCCAGATCTTCTGCCCCTGTTAGTTCGGTTGATGCTTTTCCAAGACAAAAACCCCAAATCTCCAGGGAAAGGCCTGGGTTCCTAGTACTTTTTCATCAAAGCTCAATTCAAGGTGGGGACAGAGAGTTTGACTAACCACACTGCCAAAGTCAGAAACACCAAAGGAACAGACTCAGCGTCAATATAGGTCAAAGGATCAAGATGGTTTTGTGGCACTCTCCTCTTCCCACTCGCCTGACCTCGGGCACAGCCTGGCAGGAGGTCCTGTTCTTCAAGGGAGGGAGTCATCGCCACTCGTGGTCTCAGGCTTGGGGTGAGGAAAAAGGTGAAGGGAAGGGAGAAAAGCCACTGAATCTAATGTGTTCCCACTTTATTCTCACTCCAGAACTCCCCATCTAGAGAGAAGAGAAGAGTGATTTCTGGCAGGGCAGGGAGTAAATAAAGGAAAGTTCTATCTTTGAATCATCAATGCTTTTCTAGGCTAAACTTTGGTGGATATATCTGATAGCATTCTTAGGGAGAGTCAGAGTGTTTCATAGGAACTTACATTTATCCCCCAAATTACCTACAAAATATCCTTGGGAAGATAACAGAATGAAGGAAAATGAAAAAATGAGAGAGAGAGAGAGAGAGAGAGAGAGAGAGAGAGTTACTTGATTAAGAAAGACAATGCTAGGAATCAACATTAGCTTCCTGGTTTCTAGACCCTAGGCCCTCTTCAGGTTTTTGATATTATTCTAACTCATGTACTTCAAATAGTTGCTTCTGAGGACAGAAGAATGATTTACAAAAATCACTGTGTGCTTCTCTAATACAACAAAAGCTCTTAAAAATATGAAAAACAGAATACATCCTGCTCACCACTTCTGGAACTTGACTCTTCTAAATGTTAAGTGAGGACAGTAGTCAGATAAAGAGATTAATGAAAATGTAAGCAAATAAACAACTTTTAATTGTGGAGAGAGTAGTTATATTGTTGTTATTATTCTTCCACGCAGACTCTGTGTTGGGGATGTGGAGAGAGGAGTTCTAATTCTACTGAAGTAGTGACCAAATAATATTAAGGGCAGATGATTTCTGCTACTTCGAGACACTCCTCAGCTGTTGTTCAGTGGGTATTGAGAGAACTATGAGTGGTAAGACTTGTTTCAAAATCAGAATACTGATAAGCATATGGGAGCTTGTTCCCTTTCTGCTCCATAGGCTAGGATTCAAATTTTGGCTCTGTGATTCACCAGGTATGTAATCTTGGGCAAATTGCTTAACATCGCTAAGTCTCAGTTTCTCATCTGTAAAATGCAAGTGATACCGACACTTTTCAGGGTTAAAGTCAATTGTAAGACAGATGATGTCTATAAAGTGCTTAGCAGAATGTCTAGAACTTAGTAACATCAAACAGTGGGAGTTTGTTTTGGTTCTGTTTTTTAAATTCTGGAGGCAAGGAGAAGAGAGGAGGAAGGTATTTGTTGCTGAGGGTTTTTTTCATTTTAAATTTTAATTAATTAATTAATTAATTTTGAGATGGGGGGCCTCACTCTGTTACCCAGGCTGGAGTACAGTGGCATAGCTCACTGCAGTCTTGAACTCCTTAGCTCAAGCGATCCTCCCGCCTCAGCCTCCCAAGTAGCTGGGACTACAAGCATATGCCACCAAGCCCTACTCATTTAAAAAATTTTTGTAGAGACGGGGTCTCGTGCTGTCACCCAGGCTAGTCACAAACTTCCTACCTCAGCCTGCCAAAGTGCTGGGATTACAGGCATGAGCCTGGGTGTTGCTGAGTTTGGACATTTAAACACCTAAAAGTGTTCTGCCTTGAAAGTTCTCTGTTGGGTTGCCTGAGCCAAATCCATTTTGGACACTCTCCTGCAGTGGCCACTCACTGCCTATTCCCATGTGCCTGCTCTGTTCCAGGCTCCCCATTATGATGAACAAGCTAGCAGTCCCCCTAGCTTCTGTGACCTGCATTTGGGCACCAGTTCACCCTAATGCTCCTGTCTATTTTGGGTCCTTTAGATCTTAGAACTGTCCAAGATCTCAAAGGCCCTTCTCGCAGCCCTTTGTGCTCCAGCAATAACTGTAAAGAGAGTGAGTAGTCATGGAGATCTGTGCTCAGCTCTTGAATTAACTCACTTAGGCTGGGTGCAGTGGCTCATGCCTGTAATTCCAGCACTTTGGGAGGCCGAGGCAGGTGGATCACCTGAGGTCAGGAGTTTGAGACAGCCTGGCCAACGTGGCGAAACCCCATCTCTACTAAAAATACAAAAATTATCCCAGTATGGTGGCAGGTGCCTGTAATCCAGCTACTCGGGAGGCAGGAGAATCACTCGAACCTAGGAGGCAGAGGTTGCAGTGAGCTGAGGTCACATCACTGCACTCCAACTTGGGCAACAGAGAAAGACTCCATCCCCCCCAAAAAAAAAAAATAAAAAAATTTAAAAAATTAACTCACTTAGCCTTCACAGCATACTACCTTATGAAGTAGACTCCATTATTCCCAGTACCATTTCACAGATGAGGATGAGAAAGTTTAGAGGGTGAAATAAGCTGGTGAGCAAGGAGAGGAGGGTCCAGGTTAGGGGAGAGGAAGGGGACCTGTCTTCCCTGAGCAAGATCTCAGGCTCGAAGGGAGAGAAGGGAAGCTGATGGCAGGAGGGGCTTAACAATAACACAGTTAACATTTATTGAGCACTTCCTCTCGGGGAGGCACTGATCTAAGGGGTTTACATATGTTACTTCACTAATCTTCACTACTATTACCCTCATTTCACAGAAACAAAAACTCAGATTGTGCACACTTAAGAGGTAGAACTGGAATTCAAACCCAGGCAGTCTGGCTCCAAAGCCCACTCAGCTAACATTGTCAGCACCTTGATCTTATCAGCTATAATGTGTGAGGCTTAAGAGCTTGTTTTCTCCTCTAAACTAACTGCAGGAACTAAATAGCTCCAGATGAACTGGATCAAGGAGACAATTCAAGTGAATTGACATTTTCCACGTAAGAAACCGAGTCTTAATGTTCTAATTACTGTCAACAGCGAAGACTGAGGCTCCAGCACAGCAGCCTCAGTTAGGCCAGAGGACATGGGCTGGGGGACACCTGTGCTGATGGCCACACCGTGGTCTCTCATCCCCATCCTCATCTCATGCCCGCCACTCTTCTACCTGGCACGTGCAGGGGAGTTAAGTATTGTGTATCAATAGACACCTTCTCTAGAAATCTCCCCACAATTAGAAGAGTGTCAGCCAGTAGGTCCTGCAAGTTCAAAGGCAAAGACATAATAAGGTTTTGGTGCAAGATCAAAATCAGAACACTCTCCACAAATTTGTGTGTCTCCTTTCATGGGTGGTCAGACTGCCAAACTTTCTTCTTCTAAGCCTTGCACTAGTCTCACCAATTGTGTGGCTGGCTCCAGACCAGAGGTGTTTTACGCCGTTGATCCTATCTTCTCCAGAGGCAGCACAGCACAGCATTATAGTTAATAGCATGGACTTGGGAGTCAGATTGTTCGGGTCCAAATCCTAGCTTTGCCACTGACTTCAAGTTACTTGACCTTTAAGCTCTCCATGCCTCAGTTTCCCCATTTATGAAATGACAGTATGAACACTGCAGGGTTGTTGTGAGTTAATGTAAAGTGCTTAGAACAGTGTCTGACCCATCATAAGGGCCATCTGTTAGTACTTGCTATTATTATTTTAGAAATAAAGAAACTAGGGCTCAGTGAGGTGTAATCATTTTCTCAAGGAAACAGCTAGGAAGAGGGCTGAGATTCAGACCTAGGCCTAGCACAGGCTCTGAAGGTCCTGCAAGTTCCACTCTAGTAGGTGGGAGCCAGCTGGTTTGTGAAGGACTTCTGATGATAGGATTATTCACACTAGATGACTAACAGACTTTATATCTAAGTTAAACATACAGATACCCTTCAGGCAGGCCACTTTAAACAGCGCAGGGCAGTTGGGCAGGGCAGCTATATTAGTGCCAAACTCTGACTTTGCAATCAGATGACCTGGCTGCAAAACCTGGCTCTACTACTTGCCACCAGCATGACTTAGACAAGCTGTACAACTTCCCTGAACCTTGGTTTCCTTGTCTTAAAAGTGTAATAATTACAGTACCTACCTAATGGAATTGTAAAAGATCAAAAGAGGTAATATATATACTTTTCTGAAAATAGTTAGCAAAGTACTCAATAAGTGGTAGCATTATTTTATAATTATTAACTGAAACTTGAAGTCCTGAAATTAAGGAATCTTTGAACTTAGCTAAAGCAATTAGCACAATGCCTGGTGCATTGCAGTATACATCTATTGAAGGAATGAATACATAAAAACATGCCTCACATAGTGACCCAAATAAAAATTCATAGGGATAAAGTTCTGGTCACTGTATGAACACAGAGATAGGAGGTCTCCAGGCACAGGAGGCATTTCTGCAAACTTACAGGGGTATGGGGAGAAGCCAGTAGTTGTGAAGTGTGAAAAAAGGAAAATCCCCTACATGCTAGGCACTATAATTCTCAGTAAACATGATAAACCATGGCCGGTGTACTACACTTCATGGGCTTGTTGGCCTTCGCACCAAGTGCTCACTTCAATCAGCTTGAATATTTCTTTTCATAAGAATGTATCACCGATTTTCCTTTTTTTTCAGCAGAGTCTCACTCTGTTGCCCAGGCTGGAGTGCAGTGGCACAATCTCGGCTCATGGCAACCTCCGTCTCCTGGGATCAAGCGATTCTCCTGCCTCAGACTCCCAAGTAGCTGGGACTACAGACACGCACCACCACGTCAGGCTAATCTTTATATTTTTAGTAGAGGAGAGGTTTCAGCATGTTGGCCAGGCTGGTCTCGAACTCCTGACCTTAGGTGATCCACCCGCCTCAGCCTCCCAAAGTGCTGGGATTACAGGCATGAGTCACTGCACCAGGTCGTGTCACTGATTTTTCTGTGAAAACCAAAGGAAGCCTAGGGTTCACTTTGCAGAAATTCACTTTATTGCTGTTACAACTCTAGCATGAATACTACTGCTTTCAAGATAAGCAGCGCTCTGACTCAAAATATTCTTCTGTTGGTCATATCCACTCTAATCCTAGAGAGTGTTAGATGAATTTACTTTAGCCAAGAAAATGAATCTAGTCAGAAATTATTGATTCCCAATATATTCAAGGGCTAACTCATTCTCACTTGTAGTTTTCCTAAAAGGATGTCTTTTTGACATCTGGACTGAATTCTTGCTGTGGCAAGTCCTGCTTCTGAAGCTCTGTGGGAGCAGCTTAGTCTTTTCTACATCCTCCTTGCAGACCACCATGCGTACCCACATTTGCTCAGAACTGTGGTGGAAGGTAGTTGTAGATCGGATACCTCTCCTCTTCCTGGGAAATGGTACCTTTGCCAGGGTCACTAAAGAAGACCCATGGAGGAGTGCCAGATGGAAGGAACTGGGGCCATATATTCATTCCTTCAGAGAAAGCCTTCCCTAAAGCCTGAAGTCAAAGACTTTTAGCTCTAAATGTATGGGGGATGAAATGGGGCTCAGTCTAAATTCATTTGTGTGAGTGCCTGCATGTTGGTTGAGTGAGCTAGTGCTGGACAAGAGCTGAAGATAATGAAATGCTATAAGCCATGGGAATCCCAGAGGACTGAACAGCCTCTAGTTGGTTGGCTGCATGATCTCAATAGGACTACCACAGAGGCCAGAGAATACCACAGCCCATGTGTGGACTCTCCAATTTTCAGCTGCAATTGTTTTTATGTTCTTTTATGCAGGGGTTGTGAAGACTCACTCTAAATGACACTCATCCTCAGCCAGGTTGCTCTGCCAAGAGATGCTCGGAAGGACATGGATAGTTCGGGGCATGACCACACCACCCCTTCCAATCCCTAGGGCACCAAGGCTTTGTTACCAGGCCACAGCTGAGTAAATACTTCTCAGTGCTACTCTGTGAGGAGGGGGAAGGGAGTGAGGGACAGTGTGGGGGAAGGGAAGAAGGAGGCAAGACATCTGACAGCTTCACTCCTCATGTAGCAGTTGGTATCACAAGTCACAGAAATATTGCTACCCTACTAGGGCCATGTTCCTGTCAAGCAAAGACCCAGAAGAAGAGAAGGCTGTGATATTCAATTTTATCTCCTCTGGCAGCACTGTTGTTTTATATTACAAATGGAGGGAAATGATAATTAGTTGACTGAATGGGAAATTACCTTACAAAAGGAATGAGAAGCAATGGCCTCGAATGATACCTGTGGGGTAAAGTATTTGGGCCATTATGAACACTATCCTTTGCCAGCTCATTACTCCCCAGAGCATCTACAGTGTGTTCCAATGGCGGCAGAAAGCCCCTTTAGGTTTTTTTTTGAGACGGAGTCTTGCTGTGTTGCCAGGCTGGAGTGCAGTGGCACTATCACGGCTCACTGCAAACTCCACCTCCTGGGTTCAAGGGAGTCTCCTGCCTCAGGCTCTTGAGTACCTGAGACTACAGGCGCCTGCCACCATGCCCAGCTAATTTTTTGTACTTTTAGTGGAGACGGAGTTTCACCATGTTGGCCAGGATGGTCTCAATCTCTTGACCTCGTGATCCGCCCGCCTTGGCCTCCCAAAGTGCTGGGATCACAGGTGTGAGCCACCGCACCCGGCTGCCCCTTTAGTTTTATATTTTATTATGACTAAGCCAAACACCAAGCTAGAAATGTATTTAGTCTATTTCTATTTGGCTGTATCTTTGTTCTAGGCAAAGTGTTAAATCAGACACAGTAACAATTTTATGGCAATGTTTAAAATGAACAAAAACAACTCTCCAGGAACTGTTTATATACAGCAGGTAAAGATTTAAAGAAATTCGGGCATTTCTAACCAGGATCTCAACATTCTTCCCAGGGTCATGTAGGACATACCATGGCAATCTGCTCAGGTTTTAGGAGACCCATGGCCATCCTGAGCCAACACTGGTGGCTTAAACCACAGGCCTGATCTGATAAGAATCCCCTGTACTGTGTCGAACCCTTGGGGGTGTGTTCATCATGATGGGGCCATTAGCGATTGGAGGACCAAGGCAAGGCTTTGTTCTGGGGGAGGTCCTGTCTTAGAAAGTTTGAGGACGTGAAACACAGGCTACACATGACCAGGGTAGGCAGCCGTATGTCACTGTGGAAGGAAGCACCAGTGACAGGAGTAAAAAAAAGCCTCTCTAATAGCAACGGGGCTAGCTACTCTGGCATGGACACAGTTTCCTACCCATTATTGAGGAAATGGAAGGCAGTTTTGGACACCAAAATGTAGAGCAGGATCTTGGCACCATAAGCGCCCAAAGGCTCCGGCAGCCCATCAAAGAAGTGACTCCAGCCTAGAATTTGCACCACCACTCACATGCTCATGCAGCTCCACCAGGTGTTACTACTTCCCATTTTTGTTTGGAAACAGGAGGACAGGGCGGGCCCTTTGAAACGGACACCTTAGGGCCAAGGTATAATTCTCCAAGAAGCAGGTGTTGTTACAAACTCCTGAAACCCATTCCTGTTCTTAATTGAACAGAAATGGTTAAACAGGCACAAGAGCTAAACTGGAGATTAAACCTTAATCCCTCCTAATGGTGAGTAAAGGCAAGAGAAAACATCTCGCCCTCCCAGTGGTGATATACCTCACGCAACCTTTGAAAAAGAGGCAGAATTTTAAATTTCTTTCTGCGGGGGGTGGGGGGGGGCGGGTTTAAGGCCAGAATGAAGGTTTTTATGTTGTTTTAGGGGGGAAAAGCCTACTATAGAGACACATCATGATAGAGAAAAGAACTTGGTCTGACTTCGGCAAAGGATTATACCTATCTGGGCACAACTTTTCTAGGCCTCAGTTTTCTCACCTGTAAAATAAGGATGTTGTGAGCCACTGCACCCGGACTGAAAAAAATGTTTTAATATATATACATTTTAAAAAATAGAAATCTAGGTCTGGTGCAGTGGCTCACGCTTGTAATCCCAGCACTTTGGGAGGCCAAGACGGGAGAATTGCTTGAGCCCAGGAGTTCAAGACCAGCCTGGGCAACATAGTGAGACCTCATTTCCATAAGAAATAAAAATGAAAAAATTAGCTGTGCATGGTGGCACACGCCTGTAGTCCCAGCTACTCGAGAGACTGAGGTGGCAGGATGGCTTGAACCTAGGAGGTTAAGGCTGCAGTGAGCAGCCTGCACCACTGCACCCCAGCCTGGGTGACTGAGTGAGACCCTGTCTCAAAGAAATAACAAATGAAAATCTTGTAAGGAATCTTAATATTTAATATCTATAAAAACAAAGCCTTTTTTAGCCAACTTTCTCTTCAACAGCTCTCACCTAGATGAGAAGTTGAGGAAAGAAGGCCTGAGGTGCTACCTTAAAACTCTAGAGCTCCACAAAGGGCAGTTAGGCAGTTAGGCCCTAACACCTAAGTAGGTCTTGCATAGTGCAATGGTTAAGAGTACAGGCTCAGGATGGGCACAGTGGCTCACGCCTGTAATCCTAGCACTTTGGAAGCCAGAGGCGGGCAGATCACTCGGTCAGGAGTTTGAGACCAGCCTGGCCAACATGGTGAAACCTCTATACTAAAAATACAAAAATTAGCTGGGCCTGGTGGTGCGTGCCTGTAATCCCAGCTACTTAGGAGGCTGAAGCAGGAGAACTACTTGAACCTGGAAGGTGGAGGTTGCAGTGCACCAAGATCACACCACTGCACTCCAGTCTGGGCAACATGACACAGCAAGACTCCATCTCAAAAAAAAAAAAAAAAAAATCAAGGCTCCTGAATCAGCCGATCTGGGTCCAAATCCTGATTCTTCTGCTAACTAGCCATGTGACATTGGGCAAGCCAATTATAAATGAGAGTGAATATAGTAATAATGGTATGAATAATGATAATGCTAATCAGTAATTCTTGAGAGGATTAAAAAATCATTTTTTTTAAAAGGAAGAGATGGTAAATTAAGCTGCTGGTATATGGCACAGATAAGCATCCAATCAACAGTACCTGCTCTTATTACTTTCCTTCATTTAAGGCACACAGACACAGGTGGGATGGCACCTGTGTAACAAAAGGCACAATTTATCAAAGTTCTCCTTCAGCTCCAGCCAGTGGGTGGCTGAAACGATCTTATTTCTTATCTCATGATTATTTTATCATGCCTTTGTTATTTATTGATGAACGAATAACAGAGTTCCTGCCTGAAGGCAGGTGTGCCACTTTCCCGGACTGTCAGTGCATTGCCAATCCTCTATCGCCTCAGTTTTAATAGTGCTGATGACTCATCATATTTGCAGACATGGTAGAATTATGCAAACCATTTTTATATGCATTATCACTTTTGATCCCCATAAGAATTTTGTGGGGCAGGGAAAAGAAAATGGTATTAATTCCCCCCTTTTTTTTTTTTTGAGACGCAGTCTTGCTCTGTCGCCCAGGCTGGAGTGCAGTGGCCGGATCTCAGCTCACTGCAAGCTCCACCTCCCGGGTTTATGCCATTCTCCTGCCTCAGCCTCCCGAGTAGCTGGGACTACAGGCGCCCACCACCTCGCCTGGCTAATTTTTTGTATTTTTTTTTTTAGTAGAGATGGGGTTTCACCGTGTTAGCCAGGATGGTCTCGATCTCCTGACCTTGTGATCCACCCGTCTCGGCCTCCCAAAGTGCTGGGATTACAGGCTTGAGCCACTGCACCAGGCTTAATTCCCATTTTTATAGACATGGAAAATGAGGCTCAGCAAAGGACAAAATTGCCGCATAAGTGGTAGTTCCTGGATCAGATCAAGCCTTCTCATTCAAAGACTGGCCTTTCTCATTCAAAGGCTACACAGGCTGGCTCCCTATGATGTCCTTTTCTTTTTGCTGTAAGTCTCTGGGAACTCAGCCTGCTTTTCCTTTGTCTATGGATGAAAAACACCTGGCACAGTGAATTCCCGCAGTGAGAACCCAGTAAATGTTAGCTGCAACTGCTATTATTATTTTGTGTATTATTTAATTTTATTCTTTTTTTTTTTTGAGATAGGGTCTTGCTCTGTTGCCCAGGCTGGAGTGCAGTGGCGTCACGTGGGCTTGCTGCAACCTCCACTTCCTGGGCTCAAGCAATCCTCCCACCTCAGCTCCCCAAATAGTTGTGACCACAGTCACATGCCACCTGCCTGGCTAATTTTTGTATATTTTATAGAGACAAAGTTTTGCCATGTTGCTCAGGCTGGTCTCAAACTCCTGAGCTCAAGCAATCCACCTGCCTCAGCCTCCCAAAGTGCTGGGATTACAGGCGTAAGCCACCATGCTGGCCATTATTTTAATTTTTTTAGAGATAGGGTCTCGCTTTGTCACCCAGGCTGGAGTGCAGTGGCATGATCATAGCTCACTGCAGCCTGGAACTCCTTGGGTTCAAACGCTCTTCCTACCTTAGCCTAGGCGGGAGGTAGTTAGACTACAGGCATGCACCATCATGCCTGGCTAATTTTTTCATTTTTATTTTTTCTAGAGACAGAGTCTTGATATGTTGCCCAGGCTCCTCTGGAACTCAAATGATCCTTCTGCCTTGGCCTCCCAAAGCACTGGAATTATAGGTGTGAGCTATCGCACCTGGCCAGTGATTATTACTGTGAACATTTAAATCTCCCACTAGCTATTCCATCTCTTTCTATCACCTTTTGTCGTAGGGTGGCTCCAGGGTCAGATGTAGTCTATCTGGCTCGTAACTTCCTTGCTTCCTCCCAAACTGACAGGCCCTTTCTATTTTAAGTGACTTGCTACTGATGCCTATAAGAAAATAGAGAAGAGACAACAAAATTAATAGTTAAAGCCATTATAAGCCTGTATCTTCAATTTTAACAGGACTAGACACAGATGAGGAAAACTATATTTAATTTACATATATAAAAAATACTTCCCACTTTTTTTTTTTTTTTTTTTTTGAAACAGAATCTTGCTCTGTCACCCAGGATGGGTGCAGCAGTTTAATCTCAGCTCACTACAACCTCTGCCTCGTGGGTTCAAGCAATTCTCGTGCCTCAGCCTCCCATGTAGCTGGGATTACAGGAATGTGCCACCATGCCTGGCTAATTTTTGCATTCTTAGTAGAGATGGGTTTTCACCATGTTGGCCAGGCTGGTCTTGAACTCCTGACCTCAAGTGATCTGCCAGCCTTGGCCTCCCAAAGTGCTGGGGTTACAGGCGTGAGCCACTGCTCCTGGCCCCACTACCTTTTTCTCTGCAATTTAAAATCAGGCTTATCGTTAGGATGAAATTTTATGTTATTAGCAAAACTGATGAGAACTTGAGAGAAAGCCACAGAAAACAAGAAATAATAAAAGTTATTATACTTCCTCTGAGCTTTCCACTGTCCAAAGCAGCCACAAAATAAATAAGAAGTGGAACAGATTATGCATTTGATTTTCTTAAAATGCATTTTCCTTCTTTTCTAAATAAATATAAACAGAAGCAGTGGCTAACGGGGTTACTCACTGAGGGTGAGTGGAACCAAGACAGACTAAAAATAAAAAAGCAACAATCTAAGTTCTCTGGTTCTTGATGGGTGTGCAAGCAGGGAAGGGCAGTGGCCAGCACGTAGGCGTGCTTATGAAGACCACAGCCTGTTTTCTCGTCAGAATCCGCTAGCTCCCACCAATGATGATGGATTTACGGCTACCTATCAAATGAAAAAACAGACGTAAGGAACAGAAACAGCAAGAACCAGAAAGAGGCCTGGATATAGATAAACACACACATCTCTTCAGATGAATCTACCTTTGTCTTTCCTGCTGTTTTGTCTTTTGTGGGCATATGTAATGTACCCTATCTATAATTATATGGATACATATCGGGAAGAGAATGAGGCAGCTAGAGAAAGAAGAGTGTCTGACTCTTTTGGGACTTGATGGGAAAGGAAATTGATGTTAGCAGTTACTGTTCCTTAAAGCCATCAGCTTTGTTTTTCAAAGTATGGTTTCCTGGTAAAGGATCCTTTGCCTGTAATGTGAGTGAATCACTCATCTTATTTTAATAAAAATATGAACCAAATGATAGTGCTCTCCATCCTGGGAAACGACACAATAGTTAGGCTTTCTGAACCCTGATCCTTATCTTTCACTGAGACTGGCAGGCATACAAAAAATAAAGAAAAAAATGAAAAATATCCAGTGGCATCAGGGTGAATCCACCCAACTTCTTTTTTGTTTTTGTTTGTTTGTTTTTTTTGAGACGGAGTCTCACTCTGTGGCCCAGGCTAGAGTGCAGTGGCGCAATCTTGGCTCACTGCAAGCTCCGCCTCCTGGGTTCACACCATTCTCCCTCAGCCTCCCGAGTAGCTGGGACTACAGGCGCCTGCCACCTCGCCTGGCTAATTTTTTGTATTTTTTTTTAGTGGAGATGGGGTTTCACCGTCTCCATCTCCTAACCTTGTGATCCGCCCACCTCGGCCTCCCAAAGTGCTGGGATTACAGGCGTGAACCACTGTACCCAGCCCCAACTACTTTTATGCACAAGAATTCTGAAAGACAAAGTCTGGTTTTACTCACTGGGGTTTGGTCTCCCCATCAATGGGTGGCCTTCCATTGGGTACTAACTCTGTGCCTCAATTTATTCCTGTCATGCCTCACATGTAAATAAACGATCAAGGCTGATTAGATTAAGTAAAATATATTTTAAAGTATATAAGATTGTATATCCTTTTGAATTTTGTCATTTTCATGTATAACCTATTTTTAAAATTAAGAAAATAAACAAAAGTATGAGCAATGAGAAGACATCAAAGGATTTTTATAAAGTAAGACCATTAAAGCCGGGTGCGGTGGCTTATGCCCCAGCCCTTTGGGAGGCTGAGGCAGGCAGATCACGAGGTCAGGAGCTCGAGACCAGCCTGACCAACATGGTGAAACCCCATCTCTACTAAAAATACAAAAATTAGCTGGACGTGGTGGCACGTGCCTGTAATCCCAGCTACTCAGGAGGCTGAGGCAGAAGAATTGCTTGAACCTAGGAGGCGGAGGTTGCAGTGAGCCGAGATTGCACCACTACACACCAGCCTGGGTGACAGAATGAGGCTCCGTCTCAAGAAAAAAAAGACCATTAAGAACTATTTGAAAATGTACAAACCTTTTAATCTCAATAATTGTGATGGTTGCTTCTGGGTCTAACATTCTAGGATTCTTTCATTGTCATTCCCTGTGGTTGAGGAAGTAGCCCAAAGACTGGGTAGTGCATAATTTGTTTTTGTTTGTTTGTTTTTTGAGATGGAGTCTCACTCTTGTCACTCAGGCTGAAGTGCAATGGCATGATCTCGGCTCACTGCAACGTCCACCTCCTGGGTTCAAGCCACCATGCCAGCTTATTTTTGTATTTTTAGTAGAGGTGGAATTTCACCACGTTGGCCAGGCTAGTCTCGAACTCCTGACCTCAGGTGATCCACCTGCCTCAGCCTCTCAAAGTGTTGGGATTATGGGCATGAGCCTCCACGCCCAGCCATAATCTGACCATCTAGCACATAACTTCCTAGCAGAGTGGAAATGCTGTGAACTCTCCCTCTGCCACCTATCTTGTTTTCCTGCTTTATTTTTTCTCCAGAGCAGTAACTGTCTCCCCAACAGAAGCTCCAAGACAGCAAGAATTTTGACTTTTATTCATTGTGGGTTCCTGATAAGTAACCATTAGAGGAGCAAGACTGCTGTGAAGAATACATGAGATAATGCTTGTGAAGCTCTTAGCACTCACTGTCTGGGACAGAGAATGTAGCTGGCAGGCTGGTTTTGTTTGACTTGAAGTGAACTTTTTAAATTTCGAGGCAAAACATTAAGATATTTCTTACAACACAATCTAGATTTCAGATAGCTCTCTTTTTTAGAAAAAATCAGAAGATCTGGCAATGATGGGCCAGCATTCCAGCACGACCACAATCAGCTGGAGCTGGGTAAGAGGATGCCTTTGCCAGTTTACCACCAAAAACACCTATGCTTCTTACATTACCTGCCTGGCCAGTGATGGTGTCTGAATTTTCAACCCCAGATGAGGAATTTCTCTCTGGAAGCTTTTACAATAAAGATTTAATTCATCTGATGAAATGAGTTTAAGATGAAAATAAAGTACATGACCTCATGATATTAATAGGAAAGAGCAAAATAAAAATTGTTATTTAGAGTATGGTTCCATCTTTGCTTTAAAATAAAAAAAGAGAAAAATTTGCATAGGGAAAATAATGGAATACATCAACAGTTAACAATAGTAGTTACCTCTGTGTTTGGGGACTGTGGGTGATGTGTGCTTTCTTGCAATCAGAAGAATAAGATTTAGTTTTTGGCTGGGTGCGGTGGCTCATGCCTTTAATCCCAGCACTTTGGGAGGCCGAAGCTGGTGGATCATTTGAGGTCAGGAGTTCGAGACCAGCCTGGCCGACATGGCAAAACCATGTTTCCACTAAAAATACAAAAATTAGACAGGCCTGATGGCATGATGGTGCACACTTGTAATCCTAGCTATTCGGGAGGCTGAGGAAGAACTGCTTGAACCTGGTAGGCGGAGGTTGCAGTGAGCCGAGATCTCACCACTGCACTCCAGCCTGGGTGACAGAGCAAGACTCTATCTAAAAAAAAAAAAAAAAAAAAAAAAAAAAAGATTTATTTAAGATTTATTTTTTAAAAAGCCATTTTGGTTTATGGTATGTAAATTGCATCTCAACAAAGCTGTGGAAGGAAGGCAGGCCAGCAGGCGGGAAACCATCCACAGAGATGGTCAAGTGTGTACCTTCCTTCAGAAACCTGTTTCCATGTCCCTCGTTCTCAGTGGCTCTTTCTTCCCCCCCAAGTCACCTGAATGCCATTTAGTTCCTTTACTACACCTTATTTTGTCCATGATGAAAAGATCATCATCTTTTATAATTCTTTCTATGTTTTTGGATTTTATTATAATGACCCTCGGTCCTCCCTTATAGATATTCAGGCTCATTGATGGCATAATAAGGTTATAAACCCCTTGAAATGAGGGCAGGAGTGACAGGAAAAACATCTATCAAAATAAGGGCATAGAACTGAATAGTTACAATACCCTCCATAGATTTCATTTTTCATATATATATATATATATATATTTTTTTTTTTAGGACATGGTCTTGCTCTGTTGTCAGGCTGGAGTGCAGTGGTGTGATCATAGCTTACTGTACCCTTGAATTCCTGGGCTGAAGTGATCCTTCTGCCTCAGCCTCCAGAGTAGCTGAGACTATAAGCACACATCAGTATGCTCAGCAATTTTTTTTTTTTTTTGTAGGGATGTCACTGTGTTTACTATGTTGCGCAGGCTGTTTTCAAACTCCTGGGCTCATGCGATCCTCCTAAAGTGTTGGGATTATAGGCATAAACCATCGTGCTGGGCCATTTTTCTAATCTTTAACCATATTTATTGATAGTTTTCCTTCCTTTCCACAGCCTAAGATGATTGTTTCCTCCTGGGAACAGCATGGCAGAGCAGAAGGGCAGGCTTGGGAGACTTGGAACCCTGCCTTGACTCTGCCAGACTACCTCACTTAAACAAGCTACTTACTCTTAGGGCTCAATTTATTTGTAAAAAAGAGATAATAATCAATTGCTATTTACTTGACGGTAAAAGGCCAGACCTATGAGACCATGATTCCCGAGGTTCTTTTAAGTTGTGAAGTCACAGATTGGATCAACTTCCAAAGCTGAGAATAATGGGATTTTTTTTCAGGTATCTGTACCCTACACAGTAATATCTAGTCAATTTAAAACTTAACTAACAGGCAATGTCAAATATCTAAATGTCAGTAAGTCTCCAAGTAGGCAAGAGGATTTCATGAAGTCCACATACAAAAGCTTGTGTGGCTAACTTACAGGCTTCCAAGACATACTGATTATACTCACAGTTTTAACAGGGTTGGCCACTAATTTCTAAGCCCAATACAGATTAGACAGGGTAAACAGGGAGAGGAAAAAGAACTATAATTAGGCATCAACTACATGACCTAACAGAGAGGCAGAAAAAGATATTTAAAATATAATCTGGATGCATTTAGGGCATATTTCAGTGGGCCCTGAAGGCAATAATGTTTTCCAGCAGAGTAAAATAATTTATGATGACAAAGATGATGCTTAGATGCCTAGAGGAGTTAAATTATATAAGATGGCAGGGAAGACCACTGTATACATATCATATACATTTTAAAAGATTTCCATGTAAGTTATATTAAAAACAACAAAAAAATGTGGTACCCAAATTTAAACTATAAAATAGTAGGCTCTAAAACTGTAAAACTCTTCTGCATCTTTGGATGTTTACTGTCTCTAAACTATTTATTGATCACTGCTTCTGTAGTGCCTCATGGTGCTACCTGTTTTTAAGCTGCTGTACTGAGTGCTGTGCATCATTATTCTCATTGAGTGTCTCGCAGCAGTCCTATAGGGTTAAGTACTGTCCTCACTTTACTTGCAGACACAGGACGGTGAAGTAATTTGCCCAGTTACATAACTAGCAAGAGGCAAGCACATTCGAGCTTTGAATTATGGATCTGCCAGATTCCAAAGCACATGCTTTTACAGATTCCACTATTTATTGGTGGTTGAATTATTGATTTATTTGTCTATTTGACCCATCACCATCCCATTATTGTTGTCAGCATTGGAAGTTAGTCCACTCTGTGACTTCACAACTTAAAAGAGCTTTGGGAATCACAGGATCATAGATCAGGCCTTTTGCTCTGAAGTAAATAATTGACTATCTCCATTTTACAGATAGAGAAACTAAGGCTTAAAGAGTAAGTGGCTTGCTCAAGTGAGGTAGTCTGACAGAGTCAAGGCAGGGTTTGAAGATCCCATTAGACCAACTCTTGAGGGTAGGGACTCCATCTCACTTGCTTGTACATACCATGGGAACTGGCACACAGTATGCAGTTAAAAAATGTTCAATGATCCCAGCACTTTGGGAGGCCGAGGTGGGCGGATCACGAGGTCAGGAGATCGAGACCATCCTGGCTAACACAGTGAAACCCCATCTCTACTAAAAAAAAAATACAAAAAACTAGCCGGGCGAGGTGGTGGGCGCCTGTAGTCCCAGCTACTCGGGAGGCTGAGGCAGGAGAATGGCGTAAACCTGGGAGGCGGAGCTTGCAGTGAGTGGAGATTGCGCCACTGCACTCCAGCCTGGGCGACAGAGCAAGACTCTGTCTCAAAAAAAAAAAAAAAAGAATGTTCAATGAATTTTATCCCTATGCCTCCCTATACAGATGTGAAACCCTAAAAGCAATGTAGTATATCTCAATGCATCTCAACATATGATCATGTATCACCTGCCCCAAACCCACAGAAGCGAAATCAGAATCCCTGGGGTCAAGAGAGTGAGAATCTACATTTAATTAAATAGATCAGGTGACTCTTAGGATTGTCCTCATGGTTGAAAGCACATTTTTTGGAGTTAGTCAATCCTGGGTTCCTGAGTTCATATCTCAGCTCTACTGGTTACTAGACAAATGACCTGGGGCAAGTGAGTCACTTAAATTTTTTGAGCTTCAATTCCATCATCATTAAAATGGGGATAAGGCTGGGCATTGTGGCTCATGTCTGTAATCTCAGCACTTTGGGAGACCGAGGTGGGCAGATCACCTGAGGTTGGGAGTTCGAGACCAGCCTGACCAACATGGAGAAACCCCGTCTCTATTAAAAATACAAAACTAGCCAGGTGTGGTGGTGCATGCCTGTACTCCCAGCTACTTGGGAGGCTGAGGCAGGAGAATCGCTTGAACCTGGGAGGTGGAGACTGTAGTGAGCCGAGGTCGCACCATTACACTCCAGCCTGGGCAACAAGAACGAAACTCCATCTCAAAAAAATAAAATAAATAAAATACAAAATAAGTGGGGGGTGTTACAAGATGGCCGAATAGGAACAGCTCCGGTCTGCAGCTCCCAGCGTGATCTACGCAGAAGACGGGTGATTTCTGCATTTCCAACTGAGGTACCTGGTTCATCTCATTGGAACTGGTTGAACAGTGGGTGCAGCCCACAGAGGGTGAGCTGAAGCAGGATGGGGCATTGCCTCACCTGGGAAGCACAAGGGGTTGGGGGAATTCCCTTTCCTAGCCAAGGGAAGCCAATGACAGACTACCTGGAAAAACGGGACACTCTCCGCCCAAATACAGCACTTTTCCCAAGGTCTTAGCAACCGGCAGACAAGGTGATTCTCTCCTGTGCCAAGCTTGGCGGGTCCCATGCCCACAGAGCCTTGCTCACTGCTAGTGCAGCAGTCTCAGGTGGCAGCCTGGCTGGGGGAGGGCCATCCACCATTGGTGAGGCTTGAGTAGGTAAACAAAGTGGCTGGGAAGCTCAAACTGGACGGAGCCCACTGTAGCTACTAGTAGGTCTAGACCTACTGCCTCTAGACTCCACCTCTGTGGGCAGAGCATAGCTGAACAAAAGGAAGCTTCTGCAGACTTAAATGTCCCTGTCTGACAGCTCTGAAGAGAGTAGTGGTTCTCCCAGCACAGCGTTTGAGCTCTGAGAACGGATAGACTGGCTCCTCAAGTGGGTCCCTGATCCCCGTGAAGCCTAACTGGGAAACACCTCCCAGTAGGGGCCGACAGCAACTTCATACAGGTGGCTGTTCTCTGGGACAAAGCTTCCAGAGGAAGGATCAGGCAGTAATATTTGCTGCTCTGCAGCCTCTGCTGGTGATACCCAGGCAAACAGGGTCTAGAGTGAACCTCCAGCAAACTCCAACAGACCTGCAGCTGAGGAACCTGACTGTTAGAAAAGGAAAACTAACAAACAGAAAGGAATAACATCAACATCAACAAAAAGGATATCCACACCAAAACCCCATCTGTAGGTCACCAACATCAAAGACCAAAGGTAGATAAAACCACAAAGATGGGGAAAAACCAGAGCAGAAAAGCTGAAAATTCTAAAAATCTGAGCACCTCTTCTCCTCCAAAGTATTGCAGCTCCTCACCAGCAATGGAACAAAGCTGGATGGAGAATGACTTTGACAAGTTGACAGAAGTAGGCTTCAGAAGGCTGGTAATAACAAACTTCTCCGAGCTAAAGGAGAATGTTTGAACCCATCGGAAGAAAGCTAAAAACCTTGAAAAAAGATTAGATGAATGGTTAACTGGAATAAACAGTGTAAAGAAGACCTTAAATGACCTGATGGAGCTGAAAACCATGGCACAAGAACTTCGTGACGCATGCACAAGCTTCAATAGCTGATTTGATCAAGTGGAAGAAAGGGTATCAGTGATTGAAGATCAAATTAATGAAATACAGCAAGAAGACAAGGTTAGAGAAAAAAGACTAAAAAGAAACGAACAAAGCCTCCAAGAAATATGGGACTATGTGAAAGGACCAAATCTGCATTTGATTAGTGTACCTGAAAGTGACGGGGAGAATGGAACCAAGTTGGAAAACACTCTTCAGGATATTATCCAGGAGAACTTCCCCAACCTAGCAAGGCAGGCCAACATTCAAATTCAGGAAAAAAGAGAACACCACAAAGATACTCCTTGGAATAGCAACCCCAAGACACATAATTGTCAGATTCGCCAAGGTTAAAATGAAAGAAAAAGTGTTAAGGGCAGCCAGAGAGAAAGGTTGAGTTACCCACAAAGGGAAGCCCATCAAACTAGCAGCGGATCTCTCGGCAGAAATCCTACAAGCCAGAAGAGAGTGGGAGCCAATATTCAACATTCTTAAAGAAAAGAATTTTCAACCAGAATTTCATATCCAGCCAAACTTAGCTTCATAAGCGAAGGAGAAATAAAATCCTTTACAGACAAGCAAATGCTGAGAGATTTTGTCACCACCAGGCCTGCCCTACAAGAGCTCCTGAAGGAAGCACTAAACATGGAAAGAAACAACTGGTACCAGCCACAGCAAAAACATGCCAATTGTAAAGACCATTGATGCTATGAAGAAACTACATCAAGTAACGGGCAAAATAACCAGCGAACATCATAATGACAGGATCAAATTCACACATAAAAATATTAACCTTAAATGTAAATGGGCTAAATGCACCAATTAAAAGACACAGACTGGCGAACTGGATAAAAAGTCAAGACCCATCAGTGTACCGTATTCAGGAGACCCATCTCATGTGCAGACATGCACATAGGCTCAAAATAAAGAGATGGAGAAAGATCTACCACGCAGGCCGGGCGCGGTGGCTTACACCTATAATCTTAGCACTTTGGGAGGCCAAGGTGGGTGGATCACGAGGTCAGGAGATCGATCATCCTGGCTAACCATAGAGATGGTGAAACCATCTGTACTCGTCTCTACTAAAAATACAAAAAAAAAAAAAAACAAAAAAAATTAGCTGGGCGTGGTGGCAGGTGTCTGTAGTCCCAGCTACTCGGGAGGCTGAGGCAGGAGAAAGGCATGAACCTGGGAGGCAGAGCTTGCAGTGAGCCAAGATCACACCACTGCACTCCAGCCTGGGTGACAGAGTGAGACTCTATCTCAAAAAAAAAAAAAAAAAAAAAAAAAAAAGCAGGGGTTGTAATCCTAGTCTCTGATAAAACAGACTTTAAAGCAACAAAGATCAAAAGAGATAAAGAAGGCCATTACATAATGGTAAAGGGATCAATTCAACAAGAAGAGCTAACTATCCTAAGACAGTTAACTGCACCCAATACAGGAGCACCCAGATTCATAAAGCAAGTCCTTAGAGACCTATAAAGAGACTTAGACTCCCACACAATAATAATGGGAGACTTTAACACTCCACTGTCAATATGAGACAGAAGGTTAACAAGGATATCAAGGATCTGAACTCAGATCTGCAACAAGCAGACCTAACAGACATCTACAGAACTCTCCACCCCAAATCAACAGAATATACATTCTTCTCAGCACCACATCGCACTTATTCTAAAATTGACCACATAATTGGAAGTAAAGCACTCCTCACCAAATGTAAAAGAACAGAAATCACAACAAACTGTCTCTCAGATCACAATGCAATCAAATTAGAACTCAGGATTAAGAAACTCACTCAAAACTGCACAACTACATGGAAACTAAACAACTTGCTCCCGAATGACTACTGGGTAAATAACGAAATGAAGGCAGAAATAAAGATGTTCTTTAAAATCAATGTGAACAAAGACACAACGTACCAGAATATCTGGGACACATTTAAAGCAGTGTGTAGAGGGAAATTTATAGCACTAAATGCCCACAAGAGAAAGCAGGAAAGATCTAAAATCGACACCCTAACAACACAATTAAAAGAACTAGAGAAGCAAGAGCAAACACAGTCAAAAGCTAGTAGAAGGCAAGAAATAACTAAGATCAGAACAGAACTGAAAGAGATAGAGACACAAAAAACCCTTCAAAAAATCAACGAATCCAGGAGCTGATTTTTTGAAAAGATCAACAAAATTGATAGACTGCTATCAAGATTAACAAAGAAGAAAAGAGAGAAGAATCAAATAGATGGAATAAAAAATGATAAAGGGGATATCACCACCGATCCCACAGAAATACAAACTACCATCAGATAATATTATAAACACCTCTATGCAAATAAACTAGAAAACCTAGAAGAAATGGATAAATTCCTGGACACATACACTCTCCCAAGACTAAACCAGGAAGAAGCTGAATCCCTGAATAGACCAATAGCAGGCTCTGAAATTGAGGCAATAATTAATAGCCTACCAACCAAAAAAAGTCCACAACCAGATGGATTCACAGACAAATTCTACCAGAGGTACAAAGAGGAGCTGGTACCATTCCTTCTGAAACTATTCCAATCAATAGAAAAAGAGGGAATCCTCCCTAACTCATTTTATGAAGCCAACATCATCCTGATACCAAAGCCTGGCAGAGACACAACAAAAAAAGAGAATTTTAGACCAATATCCCTGATGAACATCAATGCAAAAATCCTCAGTAAAATACTGGCAAACTGAATCCAGCAGCACATTAAAAAGCTTATCTACCACGATCAAATTGGCTTCATCCCTGGGATGCAAGGCTGGTTCAACATATGCAAATCAATAAACGTAATCCAGCATATAAACAGAACCACGATTATCTCAATAGATGCAGAAAAGGCCTTCAACAAAACTCAGCAGCCCTTCATGCTAAAAACTCTCAATAAATTCGGTATTGATGGAACGTATCTCAAAATAGTAAGAGCTATTTATGACAAACCCACAGCCAATATCATACCTGAATGGGCAAAAGCTGGAAGCATTGCCTTTGAAAACCGGCACAAGACAAGGATGCTCTCTCTCACCACTCCTATTCAACATAGTGTTGGAAGTTCTGGCCGGGGCAATCAGGCAAGTGAAAGAAATAAAGGGTATTCAATTAGGAAATGAGGAAGTCAAATTGTCCCTGTTTGCAGATGACATAATTGCATATTTAGAAAACCCCATCGTCAGCTGGGTGCGGTGGCTCAAGCCTGTAATCCCAGCACTTTGGGAGGCCGAGACGGGCGGATCACGAGGTCAGGAGATCGAGACCATCCTGGCTAACACAGTGAAACCCCGTCTCTACTAAAAAAAAAAATACAAAAACTAGCCGGGCGAGGTGGTGGGCGCCTGTAGTCCCAGCTGCTCGTGAGGCTGAGGCAGGAGAATGGCGTAAACCCGGGAGGCAGAGCTTGCAGTGAGCTGAGATCCGGCCACTGCACTCCAGCCTGGGCGACAGAGCGAGACTCCATCTCAACAACAACAACAACAAAAAAAAGAAAACCCCATCGTTTCAGCCCAAAATCTCCTTAAGCTGATCAGCAACTTCAGCGAAGTCTGAGGATACAAAATCAATGTGCAAAAATCACAAGCATTCCTATACATCATTAACAGACAAACAGAGAGCCAAATCATGGTTGAACTTCCATTCACAATTGCTACAAAGAGAATAAAATACCTAGGAATCCAACTTAAAAGGGATGTGAAGGACCTCTTCAAGGAGAACTATAAACCACTGCTCAATGAAATAAAAGAGGACACAAGCAAATGGAAGAATATTCCATGCTCAGGGATAGAAAATGGCCACACTGCCCAAAGTAATTTATAGATTCAATGCCATCCACATCAAGCTACCAATGACTTTCTTCACAGAATTGGAAAAAAACTACTTTAAAGTTCATATGGAACCAAAAATAGCCTGCATTGCCAAGACAATCCTAAGCGAAAAGAACAAAGGTGGAGGCTTCACACGACCTGACTTTAAAGTATACTACAAGGCTACAGTAACCAAAACAGCATGGTACTGGTACCAAAACAGATACATAGACCAATGGAACAGAACAGAGGCCTCAGAAATAATGCCACACATCTACAACGATCGGATCTTTTACAAACCTGACACAAACAAGAAATGGGGAAAGGATTCTCTATTTAATAAATGGTGCTGGGAAAACTGGTTAGCCATATGTAGAAAGCTGAAACTGGATCCCTTCCTTACACCTTATACAAAAATTAATTCAAGATGGATTAAAGACTTGAATGTTAGACCTAAAACCATAAAAACCCTAGAAGAAAACCTAGGCAATACCATTCAGGACATAGGCATGGGCAAGGACTTCATGACTAAAACACCAAAAGCAATGGCAACAAAAGCCAAAATAGACAAATGGGATCTAATTAAACTAAAGAGCTGCTGCATGGCAAAAGAAACTACCATCAGAGTGAACAGGCAACATACAGAATGGGAGAAAATTTTTGCAATTTACCCATCTGACAAAGGGCTAACATCCAGATTCTACAAAGAACTCAAATAAATTTACAAGAAAAAATAAAAAACAAAACAAAACAAAACCCAAAAAAACCCCATCAAAACGTGGGCAAAGGATGTGAACAGATACTTCTCAAAAGAAGACATCTATGCAGCCAACAGACACATGAAAAAATGCTCATGATCACTGGTCATCAGAGAAATGCAAATCAAAACCACAATGATACTATCTCACGCCAGTTAGAATGGCAATCATTAAACAGTCAGGAAACATGGAGAGGATGTGGAGAAACAGGAATGCTTTTACACTGTTGGTGGGAATGTAAATTGGCTCAACCATTGTGGAAGACAGTGTGGTGATTCCTCAAGGACCCAGAACTAGTATTACAATTTACAAATTACTAGTATTACAACCAGCAATCCAATTACTGGGTATATACCCAAAGGATTATAAATCATTCTACTATAAAGACACATGCACACGTATGTTTATTGTGGCACTATTCACAATAGCAGAGACTTGGAACCAACCCAAATGTCCATCAATGATAGACTGGATTAAGAAAATGTGGCACATACACACCATGGAATACTATGCAGTCATAAAAAAGGATGAGTTCAGGTCCTTTGCAGGGACATGCATAAAGCTGGAAACCATCATTCTCAGAAAACTGTCACAAGGACAGAAAACCAAACACCGCATATTCTCACTTATAGGTGGGAACTGAACAATGAGATCACTTGGACACAGGGTGGGGAACATCACACACCAGGGCCTGTTGGGGGGTGGGGGACTGAGGGAGGGATAGCATTAGGAGAAATACCTAATGTAGATGATGATCTGATGGGTGCAGCAAACCAACATGGCACATGTATACCTATGTATCAACCCTGCACGCTGTGCACGTGTACCCTATTATATTATAGTTTTATTACATTAAAATATAATAAAAACAATAATAAACAAACAAATAAAATGGGAATAACAGAAGAACTTACTTCATTGGTTTTTAAGGGACAAAGTTCATTCACTTAATAGATATTATGTAGCATCTATTATGTGTCAGATGTTATTTTTTAGGTGCTTAGGATACATTAGAGAACAAATAGACAAGCTCTTTGCCTTCACGGAGCTTATCTTACAGTGGGGAAGACAGACAATGAATGATAAAGAAAATAAACAAATAGGCAGTGGCTCATGCCTGTAATCCCGGCACTTTGGGAGGTCAAGGCAAGCAGATCACTTGAGGTCAAGAGTTTGAGACCAGCCTGGCCAACACGGTGAAACCCTGTCTCTACTAAAAACACAAAAATTAGCCGGGCGTAGTGGTGCATGCCTGTAATCCCAGCTACTCAGGAGGCTGAGGCAGGAGAATTGCTTGAACCCAGGAGGCAGAGGCTGCAGTGAGCTGAGATCACGCCACTGCACACCAGCTTGGGTGACAGAGCAAGACTCAGTCTCAATAAACAAACAAACAAACAAACAAACAAACAAACAAATAAGCTATACAGAAAGTTAAGCGAGGCAAATTAAGAGATTCAGTGATAAGTATAATGGAAAAAAAGAGAATACAGCAAGTCAGATAGGGAATATGAGGTGGTACTGGTGGTTCAATTTTATGTAGAGTGGTGTAGGTAGGTTACATGGAGAAGGTAACACCTAAGCAAAGATATGAAGGGGTTAAGGAGTAACTGACACAGACATCTGAGGGAAGAGCATTCCAGGCAGAGGTAATATCCTTTACAGTCTTAAGGAGGGAGTGTGCCTAGTGGGTAAGAGGAACAGCATGGAAACCAGCGTGGAAGGAGCCAAAAGAATAAGGGGGAAAGGAAGAAGAGATGAGGTTAGAGAAATAACGGGCCAGTTCATGTATATAGCCTTTTAGCTCTACAAGCAAAAATCAAATGAAATATTCACGTTAAGTGCTTAGAACAGTAAAATGGTACATAGAAAACATTTAATAAATGGTATCTACATTTGTATTTACATGAAAATCTTCTGGTCCCTAAGCAGAGCTAGTCTGGAAGAGGTCAGGCTACAGGGACTCTAGCACCATTTATGTACTTTGGTGGGGTTAGAGAGTCCTTCAACATTTTTAAAAGTACAGAAATCAAACAGATCAAAGGCCTAGGTGATCCGCAGCAGCAAGCAGAGATGGTTAATTCTCTGCAGGTGCTCAGAAAACTGAACTAACCGAGGCATGCAAAGTCAACATAGCTATCAATAAAAGACAGGGAAGGAGTTGGGTGTGGAGTGGGGTGGGCTTGGCTAAGGGCTGAAACCAACAAGAGAGTCATTAGCAACATAAGAGAGAAAGCAATGGAGCATGGAAGCATCCTCTACAGCAGTGGAAACTCATTCTGATTATCAATGCAACCACAAAGTCATGATGAAAATGACTGCAAACCACCGGGGAGTAAGCCAGGGAGCCCAGCAACATGAATGCACTTGTAGGGGGGGAAAACAAATTAAGAGATTCAGGCAAAACCATTCCCTTTCCTGGTGGAGGCTCTTTAATCTTTAATATCTCTCTCTTGACACTAGGCATAGATCTTGCCCCAACAAGACAAAGGATAACTTCTGAGAAGCTAAAAATTCTCGTTTGGGTGAAGAACTCTTGAGGAGAAGAGTGCCATGTGTCTGCCGGACTAAAAGATGTGTTCTCAGGTCGAGGTGGGCAGATCACGAGGTCAGGAGATCGAGACCATCCTGGCTAACATGGTGAAACCCCCGTCTCTACTAAAAAAATACAAAAAATTAGCCGGGCATGGTGGCAGGCGCCTGTAGTCCCAGCTACTCAGGAGGCTGAGGCAGGAGAATGTCATGAACCTGGGAGGTGGAGTTTGCAGTGAGCTGAGATCGCGTCACTGCACTCCAGCCTGGGTGACAGAGAGAGACTCTGTCTCAAAAAAAAAAAAAAAAAAAAGATGTGTTCTCTTGGTCATACTGTCTCACGCTGGGCAGATCAGGGCTAACCCACCTCCATGGCCTTTATGACTGAAGGGGCTGCAGGGCCCTGGAGCTGCAGACAGGAACGCAGTCTTTTTGGGAACTGAAGGCAGGCAAGAATATAATAAAGGCTAGATGAAGATACCCAGACTGGGCTTTAAACTGCTTTACATTGTGCCAGTTTCTTCTGGCACCTGCCCTAAAGAAAGCAAAGCCAGGCACCGTCCAATGGAAATCTGGAAGTGGGCATCCTTTGTGGCATCAATTATGCCAGTTTGGCCAGGAAGTTTGTAGTACTTGGTCTCTATGACCCTGACCTAACCTACTCAATAAGGGGCAGTTTAGTCTGAGTCAGAAGAAATGAAGAGCGACTCAATGTTGTGATCTTTGACTTAACATATTCAATTTGTAATTAAGACCATTATTAAAATTAGTATAAGAAATCATGTCTTCTCATTCCATTCCTCAAACTCTCTGTCTGCCTTTACTATTTCCTGATAGTAACCATGGATATTTGCTTTAGAAGTTCTTAATTGCTACATTCTTAGCTACTTATTTAGTCAATATACTAAGTGTCAAAGGTATGCCAGGGACAGTGCTAGATTCTGGGGAAACAGCAAGGGATAAGACAGATAAAAATTCCTATTTTCATGGTACTTACATTCTAGTGTGTATATGTGGCAGCGGTGGTTGGGGAGACAGGCAATAAAAAGTAACAAAGAAAGAAATACCTTTAGGAAGTGAGCAGAGCAATGACAGAAATCAGGCAGGGTGGTGTGATACACAGTGACAGAGGGTGGGACCACATGAGACGGCTGTGTCAGGCTCATCTTTGAGAAGGTACCATTTGAACTGAGAATGCACCAAATGAGAAGGAGGCAGCCATGCAATCTAGGGAAAGAAGGAAGGGCAAAGACAGGGAGATGGGAACCAACAACAAGAGTGTTTTGCTTCCTGCTTCTCCATTCTGCACACAAATGCTATTTCTCTGTCTCTGGCATGTTGCACTCTGTTAAAGAAATTGCTCTATGATGCCTGGGAAGGGAATAATATTGAATGAAACAGAATTCCAAGGGAGCTACATACTGCCATGGGGGAGGGTGGGGACACTGAGGAAAGATAAGGCAAGGGCTGTGGAAGCTGCCCCAGGCTGCCCCATTTCACTACTGTGGTTAACTGGCAAAGGAGTCCGTGCAAATGAGTGCAGGATGTCCAAATCACAGCACTGTTTCACACATCATCATTTCAAGTCACCGACTGACAGGATTTAGCACTCTGTGTCTGGCAGCAACCAGCAGTGAAGCAGAGAGAATTCCACTGGATTATCCAAAGCATCTGACCCGCAAATGAGGAGTGAGCAGAACATTTTTAAAAAACAACTCTTGAGTGGTTCAGTGAGCCAATTCCACATTGAAGAGAGACACACAAACATCCAGCCGCCTCTGAGGCAAAAGGTCAATTTCTTCTGCTTGTCCTTGGTCTTCAGAATCCAAGTTATTGATGTGAGCTGTGTCCCTCATTTTCCTAGCCAAAGGGGTAGACGTGAAGTAGAAATAGGCCAGATATGGTGTTCTGGGACAACACACCATTGTCTGAATCCAGAGAGCATCATGGCTGCAGTGGATGAGAGCAGGCTCAGTGGGAGAGGTTCAGGGAACATCAGAAGTGCAGGGCCTGTCCTTTGAAGATAAAGTCTGGCTAGATCAGCTTTTCAGCGAAAGAAGCTAACGTCTGCAGACAGATCTTTATCTTTGGTGAGCCCATCACAGATCCCAGGTTTAGGAAGGGGGCTAGAATGAAGGGAAAAAGCCAATTATCACCCTATAAGAAGTAGATAGGCTGCGGGCGGTGGCTGACACCAGAAATCCCAGCATTTTGGGAGGCCGAGGTGGATGAATCACTTGAGGTCAGGAGTTAAAGACCAGCCTGGCCAACATGGTGAAACCCTGTCTCTACTAAAAATACAAAAATTAGTCAGGCATGGTGGCCAGCGCCTGTAATCCCAGTTACTCAGGAGGCTGAGGCAGGAGAATCGCTTGAAGCCAAGAGGCCGAGGTTGTAGTAATCTGAGATCGTGCCACTGTACTCCAGCCTAGGTGACATAGCGAGACTCCATCTCAAAAAAAAAAAAAAAAGAGTCTGGTGGCAGGGTCTGGGGAAGGAGTGGCAGGTGCCATGTCCGGCCGTGAAGGTGGCAAGAAGTAGTCACTGAAACAGCCTAAGAAGCAGGCCAAGGAGATGGATGAGGAAGGTAAGGCTTTCGAGCAGAAACAAAAAGAGGAGCAGAAGAAACTCGAGGAGCTAAAAGCGAAGGCTGCGGGGAAGGGGCCCTTGGCCACAGGTGGAATTAAGAAATCTGGCAAAAAGTAAGCTGTTCCTTGTGCCTGAGGAGATGGTGACCCTTTATTTCATCCTTATTTAAACATCTATATTCCCTGCCATAACATCTTTTGCCACCTAAAGCTAGAATTAAGTGTTGTCTTGGAGCTGTTGTACATTTAAGAATAAACTTTTGTTAAAAAAAAGAAAAAGAAAAAGAAAAAGAAAAAGTAGATAGTACTGAACTGTCCCACCCTTGTGGGTTTCTGATTCTCCAATCAAGTCCTGAGACCCTCCTGCTCCCCATCCTTTTCTCCTCCAAGTCCTTCTCACACAGCTGTGAGGTAAGATTTACTAGATGGAATGTGTTTGCAAAATCTGTTTTGTTCACTGTAACATGTTTATCAAAAAAGAAAGAAAAAAAACCCTGTCCCTTCTCACTATTTAGTTTTTGGTGACTGCCTTTTGGGATCTGGAACTGGATAAACAGATGGACTTCACAGAAGAAATCAGGCGAAGCGCCAGGGTGTGTATATATATCTTAGTCTCACTGTAAATACGGCAGATAGCCCCATCCAAACAGCTGTGCTGGTTTTGGAGGAAAGTGAGGGGACAGTGTCTTCTGGATGACAGTGCTCCCATTGCTCCAAGGTGTACCTCCCTGGTGGTGCTTTGGGCTATAGGATGCCAGAAAGATTCAGATATATGACCCGGATTTCATTTTCTGGCCTCTGGCTGTGGTAATTAAGTGTTGTGCCAGATCCCAAACTATTGCTTATTATTCGTACTGGGTTTGTTTGATATAAATGAGTGCCTACAAATGTGCTGAGTGTTTGCATTGTGTATAATGATGAGTACCTTTGCAATATACTGGATGCCTCTGTATTAAGGGGATGCCTAGTAGGGGTATAGTTTTGTGCGTGTGTGTGTGCACACGCACGCACATGCAGAAGTTGTGGAAGGCCTGGACTACAGTATTTGCCTGGCCACAGAGCAGTATCACTGCTGGGGGAACAAGGTACAGTGATCCCTCATGTGCAGCACACTGCTGCCCCAAGGGAACTGGGGGGAATTGTACCGAGCAGTTTCTCTCCTAACTTTTTTTGCCACCTTCTCCAGTATAAATCTCTACTGCAGGTGGTAGGGGTGGAGGAAGTAACTCTTTCGTAATTCAGTATGCTTCAATTCCCAGGTATGAAGAAACTTTCGAACATTTTAGGAGAATCTTCTTTTTTTTTTTTTTTTTTTTTGAGACGGAGTCTCACTCTGTCACCCAGGCTGGAGTACAGTGGCACAATTTTTGGCTCACTGCAACCTCCGCCTCCCTGGGGTCAGCGATTCTCATTTTAGGAGAATCTTCTAATAAAAAAAAATATTCATTTGCTTCACAGAGTAGGGTTCAGGTGGATGTCTCCTTCCCTCCTGGACAAACTCCTTGGAAAAAAAAAAAAAAAAGACAATACTGTCCAAACAGGAAACTGGTGCCAAATAGAGGCAAAAACCCAAAACAAAACAACTCCCTGAGATAGAATGGACTGCATTCATTAGGTTCAGGTAGTGCAAAAGACAGGAACATTAAATAATTAGACTCCAAC
The DNA here is from genome assembly GCF_047675955.1 of Chlorocebus sabaeus. Lineage (NCBI taxonomy): Eukaryota > Metazoa > Chordata > Mammalia > Primates > Cercopithecidae > Chlorocebus > Chlorocebus sabaeus. The sequence continues at coordinate 18,082,111 of NC_132904.1, forward strand.
AGATCAAGGTGCGGTATAGGTAATGGGACCTCATAAGGACAGAACAAAAGATCTTGTTTCTAACAAAGGTTCTGCAGACCTTTATACTACAGTGAGCAATGAGTGAGAGGGATGCTGCCCAGGAAATGAAAGGACTCAATCGTTTCTCTTCAGTGAGCGGAGCCCAGGAGGAGTGTTCCAGGGCGCTCTCACAAACACTCTTGAATAATACCATCCAGAGCCTTTGATTCAAGGAACATGCTGAAGAATAAACAGCCTATTAATCTGAGTTTTCTGGTGTGCCTGAGTATACAAAGCAGCAATGAACTAACCCCTTGGCTCTTGCAAACATCCCGACTGCACACCATCCGCTGCTCCACTACACAGCTCAGCCCCTCCTTCCCATCCCTGCATGCAATTTCCCCTGCAAAAACTTCAAGGTTTGGGGGTCCTGATGGTTTCATCTAATGATGCTCAGGCCAAACCCAGGGTGCAAAGAACCCTTGTTTGGCCATAAGAAGGCACAGCCATGTGACCAGCCTCAAATGAGAACTGTGTGGTAGTGTGACTGGGTAAGGAGACAAAGTCATCAGTCTGCCCCTTTCTGAGCCAAGTTGACAGCCACAGGCCTGGGAAAGGAAGGCCCAGTTTCAATTGCTTCCTAGTCTTGGTTACCTTGGTGGCGGGAAGAGCTCCTGCATGGGTGGGCTTTGGGTGCCATTCTGTGGAAACATTCCTGGGCGTTTTGCCTAGGTAAAAATTACCAAGTAAGGTCCTTGAGTTTTCTTTCTTTCTTTCTTTTTCTTTTCTTTTCTTTTCTTTTGTTTTTTGAGATAGGATCTTGCTCTATCACCCAGGCTGGAGTGCGGTGGTCTGATCTTGGCTCACTGCAACCTCTCCCTCCTGGGTTCAAGCAATTTTCGTGTCTCAGCTTCCCGTGTACCTGGGACTACAGGCGCGTGTCACCATGCCTGGCTAATTTTTGTATTTTTAGTAGAGATGGGGTTTTGCCATGTTGCCAGGCAGGTCTTGAACTCCTGGCCTCAAGTGATCTGCCTGCCTTGGCCTAGGTCCCTGAATTTTCAAGGAGAAAAATGGAAGAAAGAGAAGTAGCTGTTTCACTTTCATCCTTTCACTAGAAGTCCTTCTTTACAAACAATCAGGTGTAGCTTTTGTGATAACAACAATTTGATGGGTTCTCCTTCCCACCCCCAAGACAAAGTACAATGATAGTATTTTAAGTAATAAACCAGGCGCTGTTGTTGAAACAAGGTAATTGAGGCTAGGATCATAGGCTCAAATCAGCCACGGAGCGGTTTCTCTGTGTTCTATGGTCACTGACCTCATGCAAGGTGTGTGCTTAATCATAAAATGAACTAGTGTGACAAGGTGGATAAATCAGTATCACAGCTATCAATACATACTGGGTTGTGCATACACACACATATTCTCAAAGCCTAATCCCTCTGACCCCAAATTTATATATCAAGGAAAACATGTTTAATGAAAATTTCCTTTCTAAAAATAATTTCAAAGAGGCGCTTTGACTTAAAAAAATTAATTCTAAAGTCTTCTGATTCTACTTCCAGGGAACTACTTTGTGTTTAGTCCCTTGAAACTGGAGAAGGACACACATCTTTGACGAGAAGGAGCAGCACAAAAGCTTGCATTTTATGTGATTGGCTCTGAGATGATACCACAGAGGGTAGGAAGTAAGAGCATGGGCTCTGCAGTCAGACAGATCGAAATCTGAGCTCCTCTTCTGCCACTTGCTGATGTGTGATCTTAGACCCATGACATCAAATCAGTGAGTTTCAACTTTCTCATCTGTAAAATGGGAATAGCTTCATGGGATTATTGTGAGGATTATATAACAAAAATGTTTAGTACCATGCCTAGGACACAGTAAGAGTTCAATAAATAATAGCTGTACTTACTGTTTCTTTTAATTAAAAAAAAAATGTTTTTTCAGAGACAGAGTCTCACTCTGTTGCCCATGCTGGAGTACAGAGGTATGATCATGGCTTACCACAGCCTCAAACTCCTAGGCTCAAGTGATCCTCGCACCTCAGCCTCCTGAGTAGCTGGGAATACAGGCACATGACAGCACGCCCAACTACTTTTAAAATTTTTATCTATTTATTGTTTTTGAGAGAGGTCTCCCTATGTTGCCCAGGCTGGTCTGGAACTCCTCACCGTAAGTGATCCCCTCACTTCTGCTTCCCAAAGTGTAGCGATTACAGGCATGAGCCACCATGCCTGACCCTTGTTACTATTTGAATCCTCTAAATAATAGGCACAGGGACTTAACTGGTGGCTGGCGGGCACATGAGCTACATGAAATGGGAGTTTCTTCATTCCTTACCAAGCTGGGCTTAGAAGATCCTCAGACCGTCCTTCACTACACTGGCAACAAGTGTTTGGGTTATCTGGGGTAACTGATGGAAGGACAATGAGAGATCAAACCCTGGCTCTGGAACTTCATTTTGATTTGGGAACTGTAGATTGACCTGGGGTATTCCCACCCCAGATTCTGGCTTAGCAGATACAGCCTTTTCCTAGGCTTCCACCTGTTGAGACAAACAGATGTAATCTGAACACAAGAGGGGCTTGCAAGCACAGATCTGGCATCGGACCGCCTTACCCTGCAGCATTCCTGGGGTCATAAAATGACAAACATTTCAACAGGCTGGATATCTAACCCTTCCTGCCCTGTAACTGGGGCCTTATGAAACTGCTTCTTGTGATTAGAGCCATTGGTACCTCATACCAAGGCTGTGAGGTGGACTTCATTAATATTGATGAGCTGCAGCTCGTTAACCTCATTTGATGTTTATTTACAACCATTCTTCTCATATGCTAATGAATGACACTGGGCTCTTCAGATAGAAAGGAGAGAACTGGACCCTCTCTGCCAGCATCTCCTTGGCAAACTCCTGTGCCTTGAAACAGAAGTTTGCACAGAGGGAATGAAGCCAAATGGAGGGAATGCAGCAGAGAGGACAAAATGATGTGAAAAGAATGTCTGCAATGTAATGGGGGAGAGAGAAGCCCAGCTGCTGGGGCCACAGTGTGACTGAGTTTTGGTTACACCCACCCAGTGGCTAACAAAGAAGCTGAAGGGCGGGGAACTGAGGAACTAAGAAAAGGACAATGTGTTAGATTTTGGAATTGGAGTAGGGGGGTGGAGATGAGTGGGCCCCATGGGTGTCAGGGAGCTTGAAGGCCTCTCTAGGATTCATTCCACTTTCTTCTGTGATCTTAAGAAATCAATAGGCGGGGAATTGGGGTGGATTTCTTTAAGGCAGTAAAATGCCCATAGCAACGAATGCTTATCAAATGCTTGGCTTGGAGAAAGAGTGCTCATTGTCGCACCGTGAAATGGGTAAGTGGGGAGAAATAATCTCTGATTTTCTTTCCTCAAAGTTATAGGTTTGTGTATTAAAGAATAGGATGATTAAGCAAGGAAGAGTCAGAGACTGAGGAAAAAATAAATTTTTAAATATGGCCATTAGTGGCACAGTCGCTCATGTCTGTAATCCCAGCATTTTGGGAGGCCGAGGAAGGAGGATCACTTGAGCTCAGTTGTTCGAGATCCTGGGCAACATAGTGAGACCCCATTAATTAAAAAAAAAAATTAGCAGGGCGTGGTGACATATACCTGTGGTGCCAGCTACTTGGAGGCTGAAGCACAAGAATTGCTTGAACTCACGAGGCGGAGGTTACAGTGAGCTGAGACAGCACCACTTCACTCCAGCCTAGGCAAGAGTGAGACCCTGTCTCAAAAAAAAAAAAAAAAGGCCATTCTACTGTTTCAGGGCTGGTAAGCGAAACACAGGTCTCTTTCAAATTCCCCAGTATGTAGCAAGTCAATTTTGGGTCATCCCATCCATTCTGTTTGAAAGAACTAATAAGATGTATGAGAAAGGTAGAAGGAAAAATATGTTGGATATATGAAAGTTTATTAATACTAGCAGCAATAGCAAACTTAAAATTTCTTAAGTACTTCAGTGTCAATTCTCATCAATTTTCTTGACTTTGATGCTGTCCTTTTTTTTTTTTTTTTTTTTTTGAGACAGGGTCTTGCTTTGTTGCCCAGGCCAGAGTGCAGTGGCGTGATCTCAGCTCACTGCATCCCCCACCTCCCAGGCTCAAGCAATCCTCCCACTTCAGCCTCCTGAGTAGCTGGAACTACAGGTGTGTGCCACCACACCAGGATAATTTTTGTGTATTTTTTGTAGAGACGGGGTCTCCCTATGTTGCCCAGGCTGGTCTGGAACTCCAGGGCTCAAGTGATCCTCCCACCTTGGCCTCCCAAAGTGCTGGGACTACAGGCATGAGCCACTGTGCCCTGCAGATGCTGTATACTTTACTATTTAGTCAATTATTCCCTTCCTGCCTTTGGGGCCACACCCTCTTTTTTCTCCCAATCTGGCTTTTTTTTTTTTTTCTGTGAGGCACTTTGAAGATCATTCCTACCCTTGATATGACTTTCTATAAGGCTAAAGAGGCAAGAGAAAAAAGAAACCTCTTACCTTAAAGGCTTAACCACATTTTAAAGTGCAAAGTATTGGTTCTAACAAGTAGATGTTTGTTACGTTTGTCTGTCTGAAATCATTACCCCTTAGGGTACAAATTTCATTTCTTTCAAGTTTTCTATGAACTCAGTTCCTCTCAGACTGAAGGAATAATCAATAGCAAGCTGTTTTGACCTGACAGTGTGCAGCTTGCCCATGCTTAGGGACAAACATGACTGAAAGAGTAACTGACAGTTATATGCACATTCTAGACTTGAGAAACGTTTCTCAGTTTTTTTTCATCACCCCCTTGCTTTTTAGACCTTTTTTTCTGTTTGTCCACTACCCATGAAATTTTGATATCATGAACATATTACCTATCTATATATTTTTTGAGGGCCACAAACCATTATAATATCTAAATTTGTTTTTGCCTCCCAAAGAACCAATTTTTGCTCCCTTGGAGGCAATATTGCCTCAATTGAGAAGGCATATTCTAGAGGCTTTTTAAAAGAAGTATATCATCTTATTTACTGTGTTCCAGGATTGAACCTAACATTCTCCCACGGTGAACCATCAAACACAATTACACTTCTGTTCTGATTTTTTTTTTTTTAGGAAAGAAAGAAGGAAAAAAAGACATCTTTGTGCCTATCTAGTTAGTAATAGTTATTCCAAAAAAGAGATCAAAATCATTTTTTTCACACTGGACCTGAGCTATCCACAGAATAAATGGCTTACTTTTTGGCAGTAGATTAGCTTTTTACAATAATCCTATTTGAGTGCCAGAGAGGTAATAGATTGTCAAGCCCCTTAGGGACCCCCAAATCATTCTCCTAAAAGTCAACAATATATTCCCTTGTAAGAGGAGCATGAAGTTCATTATTTCATTAAATATCTCTCAAATTCCAGAGGACGGTAGTGAGTGGTGTTATTATCTCCCTTTTACAAGCAGAGAAATGATGGTATTGAGAGGTTAGGTAGCTTAATTTAGGTCACTAGCACTGATGTTTCTTCATATAAATATCTTCTCTGTCAAAGAAGGTCACTCTGAGGATTTCTAGACCTGATGTCTTCTGATTCCTCCTTTAATCTAGGATCACGGACCTCTGAGAAAAATTTATAAAGGCTGTTTTGCTTCTGCCAACCCCTTCTCTCCATCTGACAGGACAAAAGCAAAGGAAGGTGCTAACAGAATCTCTAAGAATTGACTGATAGGAAGATAACTCAGGCTATTGTTCTAAACGTTACTATTTCATGAGCAAATGGCTTTAGGTGGCAGCAAAGAATGCTGTATAAGGAGGTATGCAAGTTTTTTTGGTTTGTTTTATTTTTTCTAAGATGAATATCACTATCTTTGCAGGGTTCAGATGAGAGGCTATAAAACTATGATATGCTCCTCAGAAGATGCAAAGACCTAAATCAAGACCTCCCACAAACAGTCTTCAAGTAACATGGGAAATTCATATTTTATTTTGTAGTCATGGGAACTGACCACATCTTAAAACTATCCATACTTGAAACTCACCATAAGTGAGTGAGAATTAGAGGTTGGCAAGTCAAACAAACAAAAAAAACTACCTAAAAGGGCTCTTCTCTGTAAACTAGCCTCAGGCTCTTTTAACTCTCTCAATTAAATCAATGTTAAAATTCCCTTGGAATAGAGGCTGAGGTAGGCGGATCACCTGAGTTCAGGAGTTCAAGACCAGCCTGACCAACATGGTGAAACCCCATCTCTACTAAAAATATTAAAAAAAAAAAAAAAAAAAAAAAAAAATTAGCCGGTGTGATGGCAGGCACCTGTAATCCCAGCTACTCAGAAGGCTGAGGCAGGAGAATTGCTTGAACCCAGAAGGTGGAGGCTGCAGTGAACCAAGATTACACTACTGTACTCCAATCTGGGTGACAGAGCGAGACTCTGTCTCAAAAAAAAAAAAAAAAAAAAAAAAAGAAAAAAAGAAAAAATTCCCTCAGAATAAAATACAACTTATTTATTCTAAAGAGATAACTTGTTATCTCATGCTGTCAAGAAGGTCTGCACCTAATCCATAATCTATTCTATTAAAAACAAAAGCAAAGAATTTCAGAGAAGGTTATTCTGCAATACTGCTTAGGAACCCAGTACTGAATAACATTATCTCATTTGTTTGTTTTTTGAGACAGGGTCTCCCTCTGTTGCCTGTGCTGGAGTACAGTGGCACAATCTCTGCTTACTGCAACATCCACCTCTGGGTTTAAGCGATTCTTGTGCCTCAGCCTCCTGAGGAGCTGGGACTACAGGCATATGCCACCATGCCAGGCTAATTTTTGTATTTTTAGTAGAAATAGGGTTTGCCATGTTGGCCAGGCTGGTCTTGAGCTCCTGGTCTCAAGCAATCCACTGCCTCGGCCTCCCAAAGTGCTGGGATTACAGGCATGTGCCACCACAGCCGGCTTGAATAACATCGCTAACAAATTTGCCCTTATGTGTGACATAAATTCTTCCTACAGCAGTGGAAGTTCATTTCCTTTTTGTTTGAAGAGATGGATATAGGCTGATGATGAGTTAAAGGGCTTACCTTTGTTTCACAATGTCCAGGGCCAAAAGATATACCCCAGATCTATCTAAACATATTAAGGGGAATATAAAAGTATATATATTTAGCTCAACTAGCTTCTGATATAGAAATGTTAGAAAAGTAGCCAGTGGCTTCCTTGCTGTAAACAAGGAATAAATTTGAGGGAGGGCAAAAAAAATCTTCATATCTTGCCTCAAAGAAGATGAAACTATAATTTTTCTGGATTAAAATAGAAACTAGAAGATACAAGGTATAGAAATCTAAAAGGTGACTCATGTTACAGAAGAGGCATTTAAATGAAAAAATGTTTCTTATTGGATCCTATAAAATAGGAAAGCATGGCGTGGGGGGCAGTGGCAAATCCTTTAAAGTCTTGAACATCAGAGCAAGGGAACTAAAGTGAAAATACAAATTGGAATAGGTAAGGAGAGAAAGAGAGTCCCATCAAAAACCCACTGAAACTGCTTGCGGCAACTGTCAATGAATTGGAAAGGGCACCGAGGAGAAATGAGTATCACTGTGTTCCAATACTGATTTGCTAAGTTCAGCAGCATTTGTCTATCTTGTTCTACCAACATAACTAGTCAAAGAAACAATCCTAAATGCAGGAAAAAGCTAATCTTTTTCATTGGCAGGTGACCAAAGAAAACACCTCCAATGAGCAGTATGATGAGGCGATACAAACAAGACTGCACTTATCAAACATTTTTATCTGAAGTGCTCAAAACATTTGCCAATATTATACCTAGTTCAACTTCCCCTTCACCAGCTTCCTCACAGCTTTGAGAGGAAAAGCAAGCTTTTTATAAGAAAGATGTCTCCTCTACATATTGGTATAAATCTGAATACAACTTTAGGAAAAGAATTTCCCAAAGAGGGTGTGGACTCCCCTAGGAGTCTCCAGGGTGCCAGATCCTCCAAGCACTCTGGTAAAGGCTTTGTTTCACCACATCAAAGGCAGTGGGGCAAAGTTCCTCTTAGCAGCCATGGATGCTGCCAAGAAGAGTGAGTCTTCATTTGTGCCAGGGACTAAACGGGAAAATCCAGAAGGAAGAGTAAGAAGGCATTTTACCTTCCAGATTTAAGTAGGGAAACAGACCCACTGAGTCATGAATCCTTTTTTCCAGAAGTGGTATCATTATCAGGTTTTATGCTCAATGAATAGTTGTATGGTAAGTTAAGTGTTTAAGATAAATAATTCTCTCAAAGTTACAAAGCAGATTTGTGATAGAGAGGGTTATAGAATCCAGGGGTCAACTTTAAACAGTTAGATCTAAGTTTTCAGAAGAGCTTTTAGAGGTTTGAGAGTTAGAAGTCTGATTACTTTTTTTTTTTTTAATGGAGAACAGAAATGGGTGGCAAGACCCATCAGTCCCATGGTTTATCACAATACTGTGGTCCAACCTCAGGGCACAGAAATAAAACACAATTTTACAATTAGAGAGCTAAGTAACACGTGGTACTTTTTGTTCCATAGCTTTTCACAAAACACATAATTAAGTGCTATCATACTATATTGATGGATCAGATTTACACAGACCGTGAAGGTGGTAAGCATGTCATGGAGAATGGCTTTATAAATTTATGGAAAATGGTTTAAAATAAACAAAACAAGCCGAGGCAGGCAGATCACCTGAGGTCAGGAGTTCAAGACCAGCCTGGCCAATATGGCGAAACCTCATCTCTACTAAAAATACAAAAACTAGCTGTGGTAGCAGGCACCTGTAATCCCAGCTACTCGGGAGGCTCAGGCAGGAGAATCGTTTGAACCCAAGAGGCGCGGGCTGCAGTGTGCCAAGATCTCGCCACTGCACTCCACCCTGAGCAACAGAGCAAAACTCCATCTCCAGAAATAAAAAAAGAAAAAAGAAAACAATCATTTCTTTTGTTCTACATTCCAAGTGGTAGGTGCTTTCCTGAGCCTCTGTCACAGATATCTGAAGCCCTGCTCTAGACAAGATGAAGAGGCCTTCTCCCCAGAGTAGTACGCTGGACACTGAAGGAGCTCCCTGCTTTATTAGGAGATCTGGAAGGAGCCAAAAGGGCTATCCTCAAGTACTCAATCTTGTAGCCAGAGGATCTGAAACTTCAAATTTGCTATGGCTTGAAGTAGATACATTTTATAAAAAGAAACTAAAAAGTGCTAATTCTTCTGCTTTTGAACGTTGAAAACATTTTGATAGTAACCTTTTTTTTTTTTTCTGCTGGGCCTTGATATTGCAGAAATTGTTTAGAATGACATAATTGAGAGGAGATTTTCAGAAGCATACTTACTACTTTTTATGAGAAAATCAGATTGAATATCACCAACCAGTCAGTAACAATTTCAAATGAATGAATTTCATAGGTGAATACATAGGTCATGATAAAAACAATTAGAATAAAAGGAGTCTGTATGATTTCATGGAACCAAAGTTTAAAAACACAGTTTCCTATTGCTTGAGATAAATTCAGTAAATCCGAATGTGACCTTGACTTGTCATGTCAAGACACCAATTAATGTTTGCTCCCCTTCACTCAGACCCATGCCTCCAGGCAAGAAAGCAATTCAACTTTTGCTAAAAATCAATTATCTCTTCACTTATATGAAGGACCTAGAACAGGCAAATTCAGAGGGACAGAAAGTGTTATAGAGGCTACCAGGGCCTGGGAGGGAAAGGAGGAGGGAACGAGGAGTTATTGTTTAATGGGTACAGTTTCAATTTAGGATGATGAAAAAGTTCTAGAAATGCATGGTGATGGTTGTACTTAATACCATTGAATTGTATATTTAAAAATGGTGAAAATGATAAGTTTTATGTTACATACATTTTACTACAATAAAAAATTGATGTCTTATTTTTAAAAATTCAGAAAACGGTTCTTCAATCATGTCTTTACAAAATAACATGGACCTAGGCAGTTCCCCAAATTAGTCTGTTCACCAGAATCCCTTGGTGTGCTTATTAGAGTTACAGATTCTCTGGTCATACTCCAGACTGGCTATTTGCTTTCTTGTTAATCTGGCCCTTTTATGTATCTTTCTCTGTAACAGGAAAGAGGGTACCCTTAGTTGTTGTGTAGTTTTTAGCTTAATCAACGGTCAAATTGAAAACAGCTTGGTCTCTGCCAGTCTACAATTACTTGAAACTGAAGCCACGAAGATGCAAAAAAATCAGGTTTTGCAATGGTACTCTGAATGTCCATAAAACTACTGTTCTTCTACAGTGTTATTTCTGTTTCTCCAAGACATTACTCCTTGGGAACTGCTCTGCAATAAATAAAATAGGCAAATAATAACATAGTTGAAAAGGGCTAGAAATTTGTAATTGTTAGAGGTGATACCAGGATTCATTTTTGGCTCAAATAAGATATGGGAATTTTGTATATGGCAGGTGATGAAAAAGTGCCGGAACACCCAAGACATCAAAAATAGAAAATAAAAAATTCTATATGACTCAAAGGTTAGTTTGGTAGAGATTTTCTTTCAATTGGAAGCTAAAACATATATTACAACACCCTGGCAGGACTGCTTTTAACGATCTGTAAGCTTCAGTGAGGCAAGTATCATTTAAGGCTTTGAAGGGAAAGAAAAAAAGGGTGTTTCAAGTCCCTCAAACAATTTATTGCTCCAGTATTTCTAATAATCATATGAGTATTTTTCCTTTTGACTGGAGAGCAAAGGAAAAAGGAAACCTGTAGGAACTGGAGTTGGACAAGAGAACAAAGTTCATAAATGAAATCCTGTCTAATACTAGCAACTGAAACAAGACTCACCCCTCATGTCCTTTGAAAACTGGCCCAGCTCAGTCCCATTTTTCCCCCTCATTCATTTTCAAGCGTCACAAATGGCTCTTCAGGCTGAACTAAACAATCATGGGAAGTTCTTTCAGGAAAAAGATGCAACGATTACTGTACTTCTCCTGGGCCATGCCATTGCTAGGCCATTTCCCCTCAGAAATTTATTTCTCTAACTAGAGTGAAGAGCTGACAAGAAGCAATTTTTAAGTCAAATCAGTAAAATAAAAATATCTCCAAATAACACAACAGTTTTATTTCTGTGAGAATAACTCTTCCTTTATTCCAAAATGAAACGACTATCTGTCTACTATTATTACATAGTTAAAAAGATGACCTTTAATGATCTATAAAACTGAGGCTTAGAATGGATTTTACAAGTTACCTAATTAATTCAGCTCTTCTTTCTCATCTTGTGCCTCTTTCTTCTTTAACATCTTTGTTCAGTCATTGTCCAGAACAGCACTATACAACAGAACTTTCTGTGATGATGGCAGTGTTTGTTATTCTATACTAATATGGCAGTAACCACTAGCCATATGTGGCATGTGAGCACTTTGAAATGTGACTAATGTGACTAAATAACTGAATTGTATTTGTATTTAATTTCTTAAAAATTACCTTTATTGAGGTTTAACTGACATACAAAAAAACTATACACATTTAATATGTACAATTTGATGAGCTTGGATACGTGCATAAAACGGTGAAATCACCACTACCATAAAGATAATAGGCATATCCACACCCTCAAAAGTTTCTCTTTCTCTCTCTCTCTCTCTGTGTATGTTTGTGTGTGTGCGTATGGTAAGAATGCTTGACATGAGATCTACCCTCTTAATAGATTGTTAAGTTCCTAATTTTGTTAGTTACAGGCATTATGCTGTAGAGCAGATCTTTAGAATCAATTCATCTTGCATAACTGTAACTTTACACCAATTGAACAACAATACCCCATGTCTCCTTCCCCCAATCCCTGGAAACCACCATCCTATCCTCTGTTTTTATAACTGTATTTAATTTTAATTAATTTAAATTTAAATAGCCATAGGAGGCTAGCGGCTACGTATTGGAGAGCACATGTCTAGTATGTGCTTTATTATCTCTAATGACAGAAAATCCATTTCCTCCCAAGCAGCTCTTTCTATTTATAGATAATTCTAATTATTAAGAACATTTCTTCTTACATTGTGAAAGCTGTCTTCCTGGTAACTTCCACCGCTGGACCTAATTCTGTTTTCTGGGGCCACACAGAATAAGTAAGCTCAGGTCACATGCTACATCATCAAGTATTTGAAACCAGTAAGCATGTATTCCATTTACTTTTCTATGAGTTTAACATCCCTGGTTCCTTGAACTGTTCTTCATCATTTGGTTTCAAATTCCATTTTTAGTAAGGCACGCTTTAGTCAGTCAATGTTAATAATGATGAAAACAACAACTAACATTTATCAAGAAGCTATTAAGCGCCAGGCACCACGTGAGACAATTCTCATGCATTGTCTCGCTTACATCCCTTCCCAACCTATGAGGCTATACTGTTATTTGCCATGACCTTACTGCTGGGGAAACTCAGGCTCTGAGAGCTTAAGGAACTTACCCGAGACCAAGCAGCAAAAAAGTATACAAACTAGGACTCAAACCTATGTCTCTTGACTCAAAAACCACTGCTCTTGACCATTACGCTATGTTGCCTCTCTTGTGAAAGCACGAAGCCTCTACCCTCAAAACCTTGAGTATTGTTTGTTCATCATAGAATGTAAGCTCCATGTGGCTGAAGACTTTGTTGTGCTCAATTCTGTATATCCAGCACCAAAACAGTGCCTGGGACACAGGATGCACTCAATAAATATTTGTTGAATGAAAGAATGAATAAATAGAGCAAGACAATCGCCTTCTTCATTATGGCCTCTGTTCTTATTGTATTATGTCTAAAGCTAATTTAGCGTCTTGCCAGTCACATCACACAGGGGCCCAAACTCAGCTTAAGTCTCTTGTAGTTTCGCTGTTAAAGTGCCTGCTATCATGCCTTTTTATCTTGACCAACTTAGGTATTTTTAAAAACTCAATTCTTATTTATATTTATTACACTTATATCTCCCCATTGATTTGTAAAATGAGCCCTTTGCTCAAGCCTGGAACACGTATATGTGTAACACAATATATGTAATGCAGAGGTAAGAGTTACACACAAACAACAACAGATTAGATTCTCAGGCCCCTTGGTATCCTCTAAATCACCTTTCATGACACTCATTATACTTGTATTAATTATTCACTCATCTAGTTATTAAACAAATATTTACAAAGTGCTAGGCACCATTCTCAATGCCAAGGACATGGCTATGAACAAAGAGATGAAAATCCCTGCCCCTGTAAAATTTACATTCTAGTGCAGGAGGATCAGGAAAACACAAAGAAGTCAGTATCATGAAAACAAAATTGTAAGGGGTCTGTTCCAGATTAAAAGAAACTAAACAGACATTACCAATGTTAAACCTTGATTGGACGCTGGGTCAGAAAACAAACAGCTATTAATAATGTTTAGGAACAACTGCGGAAATTGTAATTTGCACTGGACTGAATGTTAGGTGATATTATAAAATTAGTGTTATTTTCTCAAATGACGTTGGAGTTATGCAGGAGAAGAGGAGAAAGTCCTTACTCTTAGGAGATGAAGGATGTGAGGGGTAAGATGTCATGATTCCCATAACTTAGTTTCAAGTTATCTATCTATTGTTCACAAATATGGTGACATGTTAGTTAGCATTTGGTGAAGGGCAGACAAGTGCCTTCATGCTATTCTCATAATTCTCTTGTAGGTTTCAACAAATCTCCAAATAAAGAGTGGTGGGAGTGAGGGAAACCTACTGCGTTCCTAGTCAGAGATGTGGGTTATGATTAACTGGTGTGACTCTCATTATGGTGGACATTTTTCTACAAGTTCATTAATCATTCACATTGAAAAGATTTCCTTTCATTATACACTTGACAACATTCATTCCATAATTTTCCCTTTTGCAGCCATTGGAAAGGCTGGGATATGGGATAGCCATAGGATTGCATATTCTTCTAAAATAAAAAACCTCTTTTTTAGACTTTATCTGAAACAATGCTTTTACGAATATGTTATTTACACATTCTCAGTTGCATTCAGGAAGTAATAAACAATTACAAAGTGTAGGAAAAATACAAGGAGAAAGTATAAAGCAAATAAGTCCTGAAGCCAGTAATATGGGATATGTATTCAATGCCTATGGTTGCTATAATATATTACCATAATTTGGTAGCTTAAAACAACAGAAATTTATTCTCTTAGAGTTCTGGATGCCAGAAGTCCAAAATGAGTCTTAATGGGACTAAAATCAAGGTGTCAACAAGCTGGTTCCTTCTGGAGGTTCTAGGGGAGAATCAGTTTCCTTTCTTTTTCCAGTTTCTAGAGGTTATCCTCCTTCCTTGGCTTGTGGCCCCACATCAGTCACTTCCCTGCTCCAAACACACGCACTTCTGGCGTCACATTGTCTTCTTCCTCTCCCATCATCAAATCTCTCTCTGACTCCCTCTTAAAAGGACACTTGTGATTACATTTAGGGTTCACCTGGATAATCCTGGATTAGGGCCTGAATATCTTTAGGGCCATTATTCAGTCTCCCACAGGGTGAGGGAGAAGAAAGGGTCATATGAATAAATAATAAAGGAGGAGATCCTCATTCATTCCTTTTTTTTTTTTTTTTTTTTTTTTGAGATGGAGTCTTGCTCTATTGTCCAGGCTGGAGTGCAGCGGCGCGATCTCAGCTCACTGCAAGCTCCGCCTCCCGGGTTCACGCCATTCTCCTGCCTCAGCCTCCCAAGTAGCTGAGACTACAGGCGCCTGCCACCGCACCCGGCTAATTTTTTGTATTTTTAGTAGAGACAGGGTTTCACTGTGTTAGCCAGGATGGTCTCCATCTCCTGACCTCGTGATCCACCCGCCTCGGCCTCCCAAAGTGCTGGGAATATTGGCGTGAGCCACCGCGCCCAGCCTCATTCTTAACGAAAATATATAAGGAGGTACAATAACATCATTCCTTCTCAGAAAGGGCATACCTCATTTCCATAAAACATGTAGACTGAGATAGTAACCCTGGATGGACGTACTCAGACTTCACTTTGATTCTGGGCTCTGCCACTTAACCACATGAACAATGTTAGGTAATTTTTTTTTTTTTTTTTTTTTTTTATGGAGTCTCGCTCTGTCGCCCAGGCTGGAGTGCAGTGTCGTGATCTCGGCTAACTGCAACCTCTGCCTCCTGGGTTCAAGTGATTCTCCCGCCTCAGCTTCCCGAGTAGTTGGATGTGCCCAGCTAATTTTTTTTTGTATTTTTAGAAGACATGGGGTTTCACCGTGTTAGCTAGGATTGTCTCCATCTCCTGCCCTCATGATCTGCCTGCCTTGGCCTCCCAAAGTACTGGGATTACAGGCGTGAGCCACCAGGCCCAGCCAATGTTAGGTAAATTTTTAACCACTATGTCTCAATTTCCTTGTCTTTAAAATAGATATAATAATATCTACTCAAGGGGTGGATAAAAGGGCTCAATACCATAATTCATGTAAAGATTTAACCTAATTCCTGGCACATGGTAAATGCTCATTAAATAATAGCTATTATTATAATTATTACTCACAGTGCAGGCTGTGCAACCCCCATGATGCTGAATCAGTACACGGCATTTCCAGGGACCTCTCTGACCCTTTCTTCTATGTGTATTCTATATAGGTTAATACGTAAAACCTACTTGAGTGTCAAAGCTGTTTTTTTTTTTCCTCCCATCTTAAGATATTTTAATATTTGATAGAAGTCTCTGTAAACGACATCACAAACTTACTTGGCTTCCTAAAAAAGATAATAGTGGCTCTCGGCCTTAGCGCCATTTTCTTGGAAACCTCTGCGCCATGAGAGCCAAGTGGAGGAAGAAGCGAATGCGCAGGCTGAAGCGCAAAAGAAGAAAGATGAGGCAGAGGTCCAAGTAAACAGCTAGCTTGTTGCATCGTGGAGGCCACAGGAGCAGAAACATGGAATGCCAGGTGCTGGGGATGCTGGTACAAGTTGTGGGACTGCATGCTACTGTCTAGAGCTTGTCTCAATGGATCTAGAACTTCATCGCCCTCTGATCGCCGATCACCTCTGAGACCCACCTTGCTCATAAACAAAACTGCCCATGTTGGTCCTCTGCCCTGGACTTGTGACACTCTGGACTATTTCTGTGTTTATTTGTGGCCGAGTGTAACAACCCTATAATAAATCACCTCTTCTGCTCTTTTAGCTGAAGAACTAAAAAAAAAAAAAAAAAAAAAGATGATAGTGAACATCAGTTACCTTTTGTTTATCAACTGTTATTCAACATTGTGCATACTGATCCATAATAGATACTTTTTTTTTTTTGAGACAGAGTCTCGCTCTGTTGCCCAGGCTGGAGTGCAGTGGTCGGATCTCAGTTCACTGCAAGCTCCGCCTCCCGGGTTTATGCCATTCTCCTGCCTCAGCCTCCCAAGTAGCTGGGACTACAGGTGCCCGCCACCTCGCCCGGCTAGTTTTTTTGTATTTTTTAGTAGAGACGGGGTTTCACTGTGTTAGCCAGGATGGTCTCGATCTCCTGACCTCGTGATCCGCCCGTCTTGGCCTCCCAAAGTGCTGGGACTACAGGCTTCAGCCACCGCGCCCGGCCAATAGATACTCTTAAAGAACAAAAAGACATGCCAGCTGCAGTGGCTCACGCCTGTAATCCCAGCACTTTGGGAGGCCAAGGCAGGCGGATCACCTGAGGTCGGGAGTTTGAGACCAGCCTCACCTACATGCAGAAACCCCATCTCTACTACAAACACACAAAAAAATTAGCTGGGTGCATGCCTGTAATCCCAGCTACTCGGGAGGCTGAGGCAGGAGAATCGCTTGAACCTGGGAGGCAGAGGTTGTAGTGAGCTGAGATCGCACCATTGCACTCTAGCTTGGGCAACAAGAGTGAAACTCTGTCTCAAAAAAAAAAAAAAAAAGAACAAAAAGATGTATAAAGCCATTTATTTGTCCTCTACACAGTAAATTACTACCTATCTTAAAATACTGTTTTTTAAATATATATTTTCTCTTCACTGTTTGGATCTCTAATAACTCCCTTTTCTGTTATCACAACTGTCAGTGTGTGGCTAAGGCTAGCAGCGGTTAAAACCCACATCACTACTTTTTATCTATCACTGCTGACCAAATCGATACTGTGATTTATGCATTTATAAGTCAGGAGGCTCCCTGTGAAATCTTAGGAGACTTCTGCCTCA
This sequence comes from Chlorocebus sabaeus, assembly GCF_047675955.1. Lineage (NCBI taxonomy): Eukaryota > Metazoa > Chordata > Mammalia > Primates > Cercopithecidae > Chlorocebus > Chlorocebus sabaeus. The sequence continues at coordinate 18,099,252 of NC_132904.1, forward strand.
CCTACAAAGATGCATATAACCTCTGTAAATACTGGCTCCTCAGCAACAGGTTTTACTTACTTTCAAATTAGTAACTATGTTTTGAACATCTTAGAAGTTTGACTGCTATTTTGGTGAGATACTAAGGAGAGTTCTACCATGTCAGCCACTAGCCTGAGGATCTGTCTAATGTTTAATGCAAATCAAAACACCAATAAATTAACAAGTTTAAGGTGTGATATTACCTTCAATCTAATGTTCTTATCTTACCAAAGTGGCTCAGTAAATTACTCTGTCCACCTGGGTGGGAGAGTTCTTATGTTTTTGTTTCCAATTAACATTAGACAATCTTTGAGGCTAATGATGGGCATTATGTACCCATATATAAATATATATAATATATATTATATATATAAAGATTATCTAGTGATTCAGTCATATTAATTATTGCTTCTAAATTTTTACTGTCAACATCGACTCTTCTACTTAATTGACTCCTTTGCTGATATAATACTTTTATGTTTGTTAGTTTACATCCCCCCAAAATTGCCCTCAGGGGAGGTGTGTGAACTAGCAAGTATTCCCCATTTTTGCTGCAGACTGGGGCCTGTCAGTCTTAGCTATGACACATTTTAAAGTGGAAATGAGAAAAGGACACTCAGAAAGACATGTTGGTATATTACTCAGTTAAACTTTGATGAATGCTCAGATGATCAATACCTATATTTAAATATACATATAAAACTCTTTAACAAAACCATACAGTATCATTTTTAGGTTGTCATTCAAATTTTTCACATCACTGGTATTTACAGACTATACATTTTAGGTATGCCTATTAATATTACTAAAATTTGGGTGGGCGAAGTGGCTCACATCTGTAATCCCAGGACTTTGGGAGGCCGAGGCAAGTGGAGCACTTGAGGTCAGGAGTTCGAGACCAGCCCGGCCAACATGGTGAAAACCCATCTCTATTAAAAATACAAAAGTTAGCCAGTGTTGTGGTGCATGCGTGTAGTCCCAGCTACTTGGGAGGCTGAGGCAGCAGAATCGCTTGAACCCAGGAGGCGGAGGTTGCAGTGAGCTAAGATTGCGCCACTGCACTCTAGCCTGGGTGACAGAGTGACATTCCATCTCAAAAAACAAAACAAAACAAAACTGATTTTATGAGGCCAGCATAATCCTGACTCTCAAATAAGACAAAGATATTACAAGAAAAGAAAACCGTAGCCTAAAATACCTCATGCAGATAGATACAAAAATCATTAACGAAATATTAGTAAAAGGAATACAGCAGTATATAAAAAGGATAACAAATAATCACTAAGTGGATTTGTCCACATTAATAGCATAAAGGGGAAAAATCACATGATCATCTCAATAGATGTAAACAATTCTGAATACTGATTCACAGTAAAAATTCTCAGCAAACTAAAAAGAAAAGTGAACTTCAGGCTGGGTGCGATGGCTCACGCCTGTAATCCCAGCACTTTGGGAGGCCGAGGTGGGTGGATCACCTGAGGTCAGGAGATGGAGACCATCCTGGCTAACACAGTGAAACCCCGCCTCTACTAAAAATACAAAAATATTAGCCGGGCATGGTGGCGGGCGCCTGTAGTCCCAGCTACTCGGGAGGCTGAGGCAGGAGAATGGCGTGAACCCGGGAGGCGGAGCGTGCAGTGAGCCGAGATCGCGCCACTGCACTCCAGCCTGGGCGACGGAGCCAGACTCCATCTCAAAAAAAAAAAAAAAAGAAAGAAAGAAGAAAACTTTCCTTCACTTAATAAAGGGAATCTATGAAAAATATAACTTACTTTGGAAGACTGAAAACTGTTCTGTCACGATTGGAAACAAGGCAAGGCTATCTGCTCTCATCACTTCTATATAACATTGTAAAAAAGATCCAATAAAGAAAGAGAGAGAAAAGAAGCTATACCAAGATTGGAAAGAAAGAAATAAAGCTGCCTTTACTTGCACATGACAGGATTTTCTATGTAGAGTAATCTAAGAAATCTACAAAGAAACTACTAGAACTAATAAGTGAGTTTAGCAAGGTCACAGGATACAAGGGTAATATATAAAAAGCAGTTATATTTCTATATTCTTGAAATGCAAAGTGCAAAGTTAGCTAAAAAATAAATTTTTAAAATATGCCATTTACAAGAACAGCAGGAAACATGAACTATTTCGGGATAAATTTAATAGAATGTTTAAGATCTGTACATTAAACACAATAAAATATTGTTGAGAGAAATTAAAGAAGACCTAAGGTAAAATGTACCATGTTTATGAATTGAAAGATTCAATATAGTAAAGGTGACAATTTTCCCCTAATTGATCTATAAATTCTGTTTTTTGTTGTTGTTGTTTTTTCTTGGGACGGAGTCTCGCTCTGTAGCCTGGGCTGGAGTGCAGTGGCCAGATCTCAGCTCACTGCAAGCTCCGCCTCCCGGGTTTACGTCATTCTCCTGCCTCAGCCTCCCGAGTAGCTGGGACTACAGGCGCCCGCCACCACGCCCGGCTAGTTTTTTGTATTTTTTAGTAGGGACGGGGTTTCACCGTGTTAGCCAGAATGGTCTCCATCTCCTGACCTCGTGATCCGCCCGTCTCGGCCTCCCAAAGTGCTGGGATTACAGGCTTGAGCCACCGCGCCCGGCTGATCTATAGATTCTTAATCATTTCTTTTTTTTTTTTTTTTTTTTTTTTTTGAGACAGAGTCTTGCTCTGTCGCCAGGCTGGAGTGCAGTGGCGTGATCTCGGCTCACTGCAACCTCTGCCTCTTGGGTTCAAGCAATTCTTCTGCCTCAGCCTCCTGACTAGCTGGGATTACAGGCGCCTGCCACCACGCCCAGCTAATTTTTTTTGGTAATTTTAGTAGAGATGGGGTTTCTCCATGTTGGTCAGGCTGGTCTCGAACTCCTGACCTCAGGTGATCCACCAGCCTTGGCCTCCCAAAGCACTGGGATTACAAGCGTGAGCCACCGTGCCTGGCGATTCTTAATAATTTCAATCCAATTCTCAGGCTTTTTTTTTTATAGAAATGAACAAGTTTATTCTAAATTTTACATGGAAATGCAAAGGGCCTTGAATGACTAAAACAATCTTCAAAAAGAAAAAGTTGAAGGGCATACACTGCCTTAGATCAATGGAACAGAATAGAGAATCCAAAGATAGATATGCACATATTAATATGTGGTCAATTGATTTTTTTTTTTAAACAAAGGAACCAAAATCAGTAGGAAAAGGAAAGTCTTTTCAACAAATCATACTATATCAACTGGCTATCCATGAGGGGAGCAGGGTAAAACCTTGACCCTCAATCTTAAACTAACAACAAAAAATAATTCAGGATGGATTATAGACCTAAACATAAAAGTTAAACCTCTAATGCTTTTAGAAAGAAATATAGGGTAACACTGTCACAAACTTAGGGTAGGCAAAGATTTTTTAGACTGGACCCAGAAGGCATTAACCATAAAAGAAAAAAATGCTAAAAAAGTAAAACTTCTGCTCAATGAAAGACATCACTAAGGAAATAAAGAGGCCACAGAAGGAGAAAATATTTGTGATGAACATATCTGACTTGTAACCAGAATGTGTAAAGAACTCCTACCACTGGATAATAAAAAGACAACCCACTAAAAATTGGGCAAAATATTTGAAGAGACACTTCACAAAGGAAGATATACAAATGACCAACAAGCAATAAAAAGTATTCAACATCATTAGTCATCAGGGAAATGCAAACTAAAACCACAATGAGATTTCATTTCACAACCACTAGAATAGATAAAATGCAAAAGACTGACAACACCAAATGTTAACAAGCAATTGTAACAACTGGAATTCTCATACATTGCTGGGGGGAATGTAAGATGGTACAACTGTTTTAGAAAGCAGTCAGTAATTCAACCCTTAGGTATTTACCCAACATAAATGAAAACACACATCCATAAAAAGACCTGGAGACAAATGTTCCTAAAAGATTTATTCATAATGGGCAAAAACTGTATACAACCCAAGTGTACATTAACAAGTAAACAAAAAGCAAAGTGTGCTATATTCATACAACGGAATACTACATAGCAGTAAAAAGGAATGAAGTGCTGATACATACCACAATGTGGATGAACATTTCTCCAGACAAGATACACGAATGGCTAATATGCATGTAAAAAGATGTTCAACATCATTCATTAGTCATCAGGAAAATATAAATCAAAAACAGAGTGAGATAAAATTTCACACCTACTAGGCTGGCTATATTAAAAAAGTCACAAAATATCAATATTGGCAAGAATGTGGAGAAACTGTAACCCTCATAAACTGTTGCTGGGAATGTAACAGAGTGAAGGCATTTTGGAAAACAGTTTGGCTGTTCTTTTAAACACAGAATTACCATATGACCCAACATTCCACTCCTAGGTATATATCCAAGAGAACTGAAAATGTGTTCACACAAAAGTGTGTACACAAACATCCACAGCAGCATTATTCATGATAGCCAAAAAGTGGAAACAATCCAATGTCTATCAATGGATGAACGGATAGACAAAATGTGGTATAACCATACAATGGAATATTATTTGGCCACAAAAAGGAATAAAGTACTGATACATGTTACAACATGGATAAATCTTGAAAACTGTAAGTGATACAGCCATAAAAAGGAATGAGATCATGTCCTTTGCAGCGACATGGATGGAGCTGGAAGCCATTATCCTCAGCAAACTAAAGCAGGAACAGAAAACCAAATACCACATGTTCTCACTTATAAGTGGGAGCTGAACAATGAGAACACATGGACACAGAGAGGGGAACAACACATACTGGGGCCTGTTGGGGGGTGAGGTTGGGGGAAGGAGAGCATTAGAAAAAATAGCTAATGCGTACTGGGCTTAATACCTAAGTGATGGGTTGATCTGTGCAGCAAACCACTAGGGCACGCGTTTAGCGATGTAACAAACCTGCACATCCTGCACATGTACCCCAGAACTTAAATAAAAACAAAGAAAAGAAAACACTAAGTGAAAGAAACCAGATACAGAAGCCCATATATTATATGATTCTATCTATATAGAATCTATATGAAATGTCCAGAATAGGCATATCCACAGAGGCAGAAAGTAGGTTAGTGGTTGCCTAGGACTGGGAGTTCGTGGGTGGGAAGAAAGGGGAGTAACTGCTAATGTGTATGGGGTATTTTTCTTGGCGGAGGGGGCTTGATGAAAATATTCTAGAACTGATTTTGGTGATGGTCTTACAACTCTGAATATTCCAAAAACTACTGAATTGTACACTTTAAATAGCTGAATTGTATGGTATGTAAATTATATCTCAGTCTAGTTATTAAAATAATTTTAAAAGGACCACTTATACAATCCTTTACTATAAACTTTCTGTTTATTTTCATCCTTCAATTTTCTACTGAGTTTTTAGTATTTTTATTGTTGATTTTTAGGAACTCTGTATATAAGGAAATTAGCCCTTCATCTGTGAAATGAGTTGCAAATACTTCCTGTTTGTTGTTAATCTTTTGTTCTTGTTTACAGTATTTGTTGGCAAGCAAAATTTTTTCCTCTTTCTGCAACAAAATATATCAATCTTTTCTTTTATGGCTTCCAGGTTTTTTTTATCAGCTGTCTTAGAAACATCTTCCCTTCTGTGAAATTGTAAGAACATCTTCCTGGGGTTTCTTTATGTTTATGTTTTTGTTTTTTGTAATTTTTTTTTTTTTTTTTTTTTTGAGACAGGGTCTCACTCTGTCTCCCAGGCTGGAGTGCAGTGGTGTGATCATGGCTCACTGAAGCCTCCAACTCCTGGGCTCAAGTGATTCCCTCACCTTAGCCTTTCGAGTAGCTGAGACTATTGTCACGAATGGCAAAACCCGTAATTACCTTGACACCAACCTAATATAAGTATGCGCCACCACACCATGCTGGTTGAAAAAAAAAAAAAGGCTTTTTTGGTAGAGACAGATTTCATTACGTTGCCCAGGCTAGTCTTGAACTCCTGGGTTCAAGCAATTCTCCCACCTCGGCCTCCCAAAGTGCTGGGATTACAGGTATGAGCCACTGTAGCCAGCCTATATTGAAATTTTTGATCCATCTAGAATTTATTTGCATACAAGATGCAGTATCATATTCCTAACATGGCTACCAGTTGTGCTCATTGATTTAAATGCCCTCCCCAATGTAGATTAATTTTATTTTTATATTTGAGTCCATTTCTAAGCTTCTGATTCTGGTCCATTGATTGCCTATTAATATGTCAATAATAAATGTGCTGGTAATGAAGAGTGTGGTGATGAAGACAGCACATGTTCTGGAGCTAGCACCTGAGTTCAAATCTGAGCTCTGCCACTTATTGGCAGTGTGAGTTTGAGTAGGTTAATCTCAATGGGCTGTTAAGAGAATTAAATGAATTGTTCTATTTAAAGGGCTTAGAACAGTGCCTGGCACATAGTGTTTATTGTTCGCAATTATAGTGGAATTATTATGGCTTTATAACAGATTCTAATATCTATTACAGATATTAACGAGGCTAGTAGCTCGTTCTTTTCTTTCTCAGGATATTTCTGGTTATTCTAGTCTACATATTTTTTCTGTATGAGCTTTACAATCATTTCTCTCAAGAAAATAAGCAAATAAGCAAAAAGTCCTATTGGTATTTTTTTACGGAGATCATGTTAACTTATAGATTAAATTAAGGAGCACTGACAGGTTTATGATTTTAAATCTTCCTAAGAACATACCATGCCTTTCCATATGTCCAAGTCTTTTTTTGTTTCTAGTAGTGTTTTAAAGCTCTCTTCATATGGTTCTTGCATATTCTTGTTACATTTGTTCTTAGGTATGTAATCTTTTTTTGTTTGTTTGTTTTTTTGTTTTTTGTTTTTTGAGATGGAGTCTTGCTCTATTACCCAGGCTGGAGTGCAGTGGTGTGATCTTGGCTCACTGCATCCTCAAACTCCCAGGCTCAAGTGATCCTCTCATCTCAGCCTTCCCGGTAGCTAGGACTACGGGCACACACCACCATGCCTGGTCAATTTTTGTATTTTTTGTAGAGACAGGGTTTCACCATGTTTCCCAGGCTGGTCTCGAACTCCTGGGCTCAAGCAATCTGCCTGTCTCAGCCTCCCAATGTGCTAGGATTGCAGGTGTGAGCCACTGCGCCTGGCCCTTATTATTTTTTAAACTAAATTATTGATTTTAGTATATTTTGTCCATCTACCTTGCTGAAGCATAATGTTTAAAATAGATTTCAATTTGATTATCTTGGGCTTTCCAGCTAAGTAATCACATCATCTCCAATCATGTAATTTTTCCTTCTCCTTTAAAATTTTTATGCTTCATTTCTTTTTCCTGCCTAATACAGTAGCACTGACTGGTTATTTTCAGAAAGATGGAAATAATGTTAGCAAAAAGTAAATAGTGAAATTATTATTTTTTGAGACTGAGTCTCACTCTGTTGCCCAGGCTGGAGTGCAGTGGCACAGTCTCGGCTTACTGCAACCCCCATCTCCCGGGTTCAAGCAATTCTCCTGCCTCAGCCTCCTGAGCAGCTGGGACTATAGGCGCATGCCACCACCCCCGGCTAAGTTTTTGTATTTTTAGTAGAGACAGGGTTTCACAGTGTTAGCCAGGATGGTCTCGATCTCCTGACCTTGTGATCCGCCTGCCTCAGCCTCCCCAAGTGTTGGGATTACAGGCGTGAGCCACCGCGCCCGGCCCTGAAATTGTTTTTATAATTATATATATCTAGGACTCCTATCTCATATTTCTTCCCTTTTTTTGTTTGTTTGTTTGTTTGTTTTTGAGATGGAGTTTTACTCATGTTTCCCAGGCTGGAGTACAATGGCATGATCTTGGCTCACTGCAACCTTTGCCTCCCGGGTTCAACAGATTCTCCTGCCTCAGCCTCCCAAGTAGCTGGGATTACAGGTGTGTGCAACCAAGCCAGGCTAAGTTTTTTTGTATTTTTAATAGAGACGGGGTATCACCATGTTGGTCAGGTTGGTCTCGAACTCCTGACCTCAAGTGATCCACCTGCCTCCGCCTCCCAAAGTGCTGGGATTACAGGCGTGAGCCACCACGCCTGGCTGTATTTTCTCCGTCTGAAAGATGAACATATAAAAAGAATTTCAGATATATATGAAAATATATGAGATATAAGAAATATATATGAGAAAAATCTTTTATGTCAAAAAACAGTTTAGACAAATGTATATTCAGCATAATCTCTACTATGCAAAGACAATAATGCATAAAAATACTAGAAATAATTAGCAAGTATTTTAATGGTGAGTGGATTTATGAGTGATTATTTTTCTACTTCATTACACTTTCCTGTACTACTACATTTCTACAATGAGCAAGTTTTTCTTTGATGATCAGAAAAACATAAACAAACAGGAAAAAAAGAATTAATCAAGTATGCAGCTTTTGGCTGAACTTGACTTTGAGCTTATGTGCTGATGCTTGAAATCCCTATCACCAAGCTCTCTTGACTCAGGCCAGTTTTGTGACCTGCATCAGGAATGCTTTATCTATTTCTTCCATCTGGCTAGGTAGTCTATAGTCTAATCCCACAATGATGTCACCTCTCTTCTGCTCTTCTTTTATCTGAATCCAGGTGTTCTCCAACATGCTCCCACCCTCAGATTTGTGTCCAGATGTCCATGCAGCTATAGATCTTTTTGATATTAAACTGTTTTGTGTCGTTTAAGTCTCTTAAGTATATATTTTTTTTGTTGCCCATGATCCTCCACAAGACCTCCGAATGACCTAGATTGAAGTATATCCCACAAGAAAACCTTCCCTCTGGTATTCTTGAGCACTGACTCTCTTTGAGCAAGCATTTTCTAAAGTTTTTGAACCCTGAGATGTCTCTTAAGATACTCCAAGGAAACGCTATCCTAGCCAAGATGATGATTAACACAACTTTTGGAGATACAATGTTCTTGAAGGAAGTCCAGAAACCATATTGATTTGTTTTATTACAAATTTCTATTATCTAACCTCAACTGGACCCTCATGGCTACTGGATAATCCTTTTAGTCATCTCCTTTTAACTTGGCATCACATGCCTTTAGATATTTTCCATTCTCAAATTTCCAAGCTAATCCTATGCCCCAAATCCAAACTCTCAGCAGAGAACCTCTTATTTTCTTGAGAAGACTGAAGCCACCTTTTTAAGTCCCTCAATTTCCTTCCTTTATACCTTAATATTTCTCTGCATTTTCACTTATCTGCACCTCTTCCTTCCTTCTTTCAGAGAAAGAAATCTTCCCCTTCTCTTCCTACAGTTAATCTTTCCATCTATGTTCTTGAGTCCATGTTAACTCAGTTTCTGGGACCTTACTCCACCAACTATCTCCTTTACACTTGCATGGTTGACCTTACCTTCTCCATTAACTCCTTGCTGTCTATGGGCACATGTTTAAGTGGTCCCTTAATCTAAAAAATCTTTCATAGACTCTCCTCACTAACACTCCTTTCTCCTACCTTTGTTTTCAAAGCCAAATTTCTCAGAGGAGCATGCTATGTTCATTATCTCCCCTTTCTTACCACCCATTCATTCACTCAGTAATTCCTTCAACGTTGCTTCCATCACTCAACTAAAACTGTTCTCTTGGAAGTTATAACTCACTTCACCCCAACCAAACGACTGTAGCAAATCTTCTAACCTGTCATACTTAGCAAAACTCACTGAGTCCTCTGTTTTTTGCTTTGCATTTTTAAATAACATGTTTATACTGCTATTTCTTGATTCTTAAATTTTAGACATTATCTTTTAACTTCCAGTTGAAGATGACAAATTATCTTTTTCACCACCCACATATACTTCCCATCTGTCCATCTTTTCGTGATACTAATTTTGGCTTACCAATATTCAGTATTTACTCATTTATGACTATGTAAATACTATGCACAGCAAAAACACAAAGTATATTATTATATTTTCTTTCTTATACAACCTTTTGTTTTTCTTAGAATAATTATTTCTTTCTCGGTGTGTTGGGGTTTCTAAGTATTAATCAGTGCTTCTTCAACTGAAGTATTAAACCCTAATTCTCCAACTGAAGGTTGGAAAATTTTTTTACACAACAGATAATCTATCAGTTTTATTATTTAATTTTCCTGCAGAAATTCCTCCTAGAGCCTTCTGTCCTGCTATTTCAATCTGAATTGCTTTCTAGCTATCTTGCACAAACTGTTGTCCTGCAACTACCTTCCATTATCATTCTAAGAATTATCTTTTTATCTCTCCTAGCATCCCTTGATGCTAGATCTCATAATTTCATCTTCCTAAACTTATTCTCATTTTTTGATATAACATACTCTTCAGTAGTTTCATAAGAAAGGCTGCTGCATAAGAGTTAAAATTTATGAAACCCTGCCCATCTAAAAATCTTTATCCTCGGCTGGGTGCAACGGCTCATGTCTGTAATCCTAGCACTTTAGGAGGCCAAGGCAGCCAGATCACCTGAGGTCAGGAGTTGGAGACCAGCCTGACCAACATGGTGAAACCCATCTCTACTAAAAATACAAAAAATGAGCTGGGCGTGGTGGCGGGTGCCTCTAATCCCAGCTACTTGGGAGGCTGAGGCAGGAGAATTGCTTGAACCCAGGAGGCAGAGGTTGCACATGAGCTGAGACTAGGTCACTGCGCTCCAGCCTGGGTGACAAGAGTGAGACTCCGTCTCAAAAACAAAACAACAACAACAACACCAAAAATAAACAACTTTACCTTCACGGTTGATTGATAGTTCAGTTTGGTACAGAATTCTAGATTGAAAATAATTTTCCCTTAGAATTCTAAAAGCATTGCGCATTTTTTTTTTTTAACTTCTCATGTTGAGAAGCCTGATGGCATTCTAGTTCTTCCAATTTCTCTTTCTAGAACTCCAGATTTTTAAATCTTTTAGTCCTGGACTGGGCCTTTAGTTTTCTTGTTTTTTTCCTCCTGTTTTCTGGGTAATTTCTTGATCTTTCAACCCATCTACTGAATTTTTCTTTGAGCTATTACAACGTTTAATTTCTAAGAACTCTTTCTTGTTTTTTTGTTTTTGTTTTTGTTTTGAGACAGAGTCTTGCTCTGTCACCCAGGCAGCAGTGCAGTGGCACCATCTCAGTTCACTGCAACATCTGCCTACCGGGTTCAAGCAATTCTTGTGCCTCCGCCTCCTGAGTAGCTGGGATTACAGGCACATGCCAACACGGCCAGCTCATTTTTATATTTTTAGTAGTGACAGGGTTTTGTCATGTTAGCCAGGCTGGTCTTGAACTCCTGACCTCAGGTGAGCCGCCCTCCTCGGCCTCCCAAAGTGCTGGGATTACAGGTGAGCCACCGCGCCTGGCCTCTATTTTGTTTTGCTTTGGCTTCTGGCTATCATGTTAGAGACTTCCCTCAAATTTCTGGTGATCCTTGAATACTTGAATATGTTCATTCCTATTTGGTGCGAGGTACTAAAAAACTGGTTATCTGAATGAATTGGAGCTTGTTTATATTAAGCTTCATTGTAGAATGACTGGGTGGAAACCTGGTCATTTCACTGCGCAACTCCTAAATGTCAGATTTGTAGGGACTTCCTCTGAGGCTATTTCAGTTTCTCCAGAAAATATTCCAGAATCCTACCTAGGGGATATTCATTTGGCAGCCAGCATTCTGACAGCTAAGCAAGGGAAGGGAGCTAGAAAATAAGTGTCAACATTTAGCAGATAGACACTGACAATCTTTTTTCACCAGGGCATCTCACCTACGCTCTGTGCCTGGTGCTCCTGAGTCAAGAGCTCCTCTAGTTTAATATCTCCAGTCTTCTATGGAATGAAGAAGTGTAGTGACCTTGATGCTTGAAGTTGGGGGAGGGATCTGGGGATCTAATTGCTCCTCATAATGACTTTCAATATATCCTCTTATTTTCAGCTCTCCTCTCACTCCCAGTTTCAGAGTACTTGGCACCTCCAATTCTTTTTTTTTTTTTTTTGAGACGGAGTCTTGCTCGGTCACCCAGGCTGGAGTGCAGTGGCGTGATCTCAGCTCACAGCAACCCAGCAACCTCCGCCTCTTGGGTTCAAGAGATTCTCCTGCCTCAGCCTTCTGAGTAACTGGGATTACAGGCACCTGCCATCATGCTGGGCTAATTTTTGTATTTTTGTAGAGATGGGATTTAACCATCTTGGCCAGGCTGGTCTCGAGCTCCTGACCTCAAGTAATCTGTCTGCCTCTGCCTCCCAAAGTGCTGGGATTACAGGTGTGAGGCCACCGTGCCTGGCCGACACCTCCAATTCTTGAACCTTTTTAGGCCTAAATGGCACAAACATACCTCTTCCCTTTTGCAAGTAGTTATACATCAGCTTCCTTTACCAAATCAGTTTTTAGTTATGCGTCTGCTGTCCACCGTCTAAAATTTGGTGGATGTCTATTATTTCCTGTCATGTCTTCCTTTGTTTCCTTTGTCCTTTTGCCTTTACATCTTTTCTGCCTCTTTATTATACTTTTATTTTATTTATTTAGATTTATTTATTTACTTTTTGAGGCAAGGTCTTGCACTGTTGCCCAAGCTGGAGTGCAGTGGTGTGATCTCGGCTCACTGCAGCTTCTGTCTCCTGGGTTCAAGCGATTCTCCTGCCTCAAGTCCCAAGTAGCTGGGACTACAGGCATCTGCCATCACACCTAGCTAATTTTTGTATTTTTAGTTTACATGGGGTTTCACTACGTTGGCCAAGCTGGTCTTGAACACCTGACCTCAAGTGATCTTCTGCCTTGGCTTCCCCAAAGTGCTGGAATTACAGGCATGAGCCACTGTGCCTGACATATTACAATTTTAGTGTGCTCTACAGAGAGGGCAAATAAATACATGTATTTGGCCTGACACTTTCTACAGAGGTCTGTAACTATTTATATGTCCATTTTCTTTCAAATGAGACTGTGAACTCCTTAAAAATAGAACTATATTCTCCTTATTCTTTTAGTACCAGTACCTAGAATAATACCTGGCACAGAGGACACACTAAAAAAATACTGTTGGGGCCCCAGCCTCACGGTGGCTCAAGCCTGTACTCCCAGCACTTTGGGAGGCCGAGACGGGCGGATCACGAGGTCAGGAGATGGAGACCATCCTGGCTAACACGGTGAAACCCCATCTCTACTAAAAAATACAAAAAAACTAGCCGGGTGAGGTGGCGGGCGCCTGTAGTCCCAGCTATTTGGGAGGCTGAGGCAGGAGAATGGCGTAAACCTGGGAGGCGGAGCTTGCAGTGAGCTGAGATCCGGCCACTGCACTCCTGTCTGGGCGACAGAGCGAGACTCCGTCTCAAAAAAAAAAAAAAAAAAAAAAAAAATACTGTTGAATAAACGAATTGATGAATGAGTGAGCTCCTTGTATATCTTTCACCTGACATAGAGCTTTGAACATTGAAAGCACTTAATAATACACAAATTCAAAAAGGAAAACTTTATGGCTGACATTTTGTACCTAAAATTTCAAATATATGGTTCTCAGGAGACTTGTGTACATGATAAGTATCACTTACATGGCTACAGCATTTAGGGTATACACTACAAACAGAATGTAGTCCTGTTAACTAAGTAACTGCTAAAAGTGAATTCTGATTCCATTGTTTGAAAAGTCTCCATCTTAATATGTTTTTTAAAAGAAATTTTCCCCATCCTTAGTTTTGATTTTTTTTTCTGAGACAGGGTCTTGCTCTGTTGCCCAGGCTGAAATGCAGTGGCATGATCACAGCTCACTGCAGCCTTGACCTCCTGAGCTCAAGGAATCCTCCCACCTCAGCCTCCCAAGTAGTTGGGGCCAGAGGCATGAGCCACTATGCCTGGTGAGTTTTTCTTATTTTTGTAGAGATGTGGGTCTCACTGTGTTGCCCAGGATGGTCTCAAATTCTTGGGCTCAAGCAATCCTCCCACCTTTGCCTCCCAAAGTGCTAGGACTACAGACATGAGCCATGGCAACTGGTGCTTTTTGATTTGTTGTTGTTGTTGTTGAGAATGTTGCCCAGGCTGGAGTGCAGTGGTGCAATCTCAGCTCACTGAAATCACTGCCTCCTGAGTTCAAGAGATTCTCCTGCCTGAGTCTCCCAAGTAACTGGGATTACAGGTGTGCACCACCACGTTCGGCTAATTTGATTTTTTTAATAGAAGAAGAAAGGTGTAGGAACATATTAACCACAAATTAAAAGACTATACAAAAAGCCACCGGCTGACTTGAGAACAAGTTTGTACACAGAGATGATAGTATTACAGAGCATATGTACTGAAATCTTCCACCTGCAATACACTAAAATACTAAAATTTTCATAGTAGTCATAGTTTTTATATCACTTGAGAGTCAATATTTGGAATAATTACAAAATATTTTTCTAGGATCTGCTCAAGTATACAAAAATATAGTTTGTAATATATCAAATATATCTTATGAAATAAACTTAGCAATAAAGCAAATTTCTCCATCACATATCATATTTGCGTATTATTCTAGATAAGCTGGTTTCCTCCTTTCTTTTCAAAAAGCATATTATTATCACTTTAGTGCTCAAGCTGCCTAAAATGCCTTCTTCCCTCCCTCCTATTCAATTTCTGTCCATCTTTCAAGGTCCAGTCTAAGCTTCCTTTTCTTTCTTTCTTTTTAAGTTTTAAAATATTTCTCAAAAAAAATAGAGACAGGGTCTCACTATGTTGCTCAAGTTGGTTTTGAACTCCTGGGCTCAAGCAACCCTCCTGCCTTGGCCTCCCAAAGTGCTCGGATTATAGGCATGAGTCACTGCGCCCAGCCTAATCTTCCTTTTCAATGAAAGCTTCCTTCCAACGAGAGCTTCCTAGCCTCTTCCTGATGCTCTGTAGCACCTTTTTGAACCATACATCCCAACACCTGATTACATTCTATAGGATTCCACCCCCTACTTGTCTTCCCAGCTAGATTGTAAGCATCTTGGTAGCCAGGGCGCAGCCTTCTTTCCTATATCTCATAATTTCTAGTACCACTTTGGACACATAGCAGATGCTCAAGCAAAATTTTCCTTTATTAAAGCTATAAAAATAGCTTTGTTTTTACTATGATCATAAAAACGTTATATGCTCATTATAAAAAAACCCAGACAATAAAAAAATGTGTGAAGAAAAAAAGTAGTCTCAACACTAAGAGAAAATCATTCACAACATTTCAGTAAACCTCTTTCCAAATATTTTTGTATGTATGTAAACATATAAAGACATAAAGATACATAATTTTATGTAAATAGTACTCTACCATCATGCTGTTCTTACAATAAATATAAATGTTCAGTGTCCGCCTAGAATATTATCACATATTTGCTCATCATTGCTTTCTCAATTTAATTTTAAAAGTAGGAACGTACTTTCAAGGAATTATTGGCCAATTAGCATAATACATAAGGCTCTGATCACTGAAATTATATATTTTTCAGACTATGAATCTTTTGTCATCACATCTATTGTAATTATAACATAAATTCATTTTTTCATCCATATATGTGTGTGTGTGTGTATATATATATATTTACTAATTAAAAGAGAGCTGCAATACATCCATATATTTTAAAAGATATTGGTTACCTGGTAAACACTTTTGTGGATTACTCATTAATCCTTATACATTTCGTTATACATCTTTCCTGAGGTTTCAATTAGCTAATATGTCTTCACATTCCTTCTTCAAGTGACAAAGCTGATGATAATTACTTTCCTATATCGGTTTCATCTCAATTGGATGGCCTCTTGTTTAAATGACAGTGGTGATGGTAGAGCCCATGTTATATAATTTGTCCATGTAAAATCCATCATATTGAGTTTTTGAGAAATGGTAATTTACAGCTCTAAAGGTTCTTTTTGGTCCTGTGCATCTAGAAAAACAGCTTGCAACCTACTAAGTTCCTTCTGGTCATGCCAGATGAGAATTTCCAGACTGTTTTTCAAATCAGGGCAAGGGGAAAAGAACAGAACAGGGAATCCTTGGCTGCCCCAGCCAGCTTCAAAGAATTCAGTGTGCTGGGAACAGCAGCCAACTGGGTGCAACTGACTGCACCCTTGCTCCAAAGCCAGAGAACAAAGATGAAGAGTGAGGAAATTAAGGAGATTCTTGAAGTGACTTCCCAGGAGGAATCTCAGACCAGCCACACCCAGTCCCTTCATCTTAGTAAATAACTCAGCAAAACTGCAAATGGGCTTAGTGGAGTCCCTAAAGGAACCTCTCCCACAGAGTGGGGGATTTCTCCCTCACTGCTGCTACATGCAACTTCCCCAAACCCAAACTTGCCTGCAGGGGAAGTGTGTGCTCTCCCCAAGTCACGGCATGTTTATTATATGATGAACAAACAAACAGCAAATGGTTCTTGGAGGGTTTTCTCTATTTCCTGGCAGCAGAAAGAAACCAGCTGTCTTACAGTTTAACTGGGGTTTTGGCCTTTTTAATACAGTTTTTAAAGTTTTTAGTGGAAATCCTATTTTCTGTCTTTATCTGATGGTTAAATTGAAATCTGAAGTGCTCCCTCCAAGATAGGCTGAACTGATTGGTAGTGGACTATATAAGTAAGCTCGACCCAGCAGGCATTCATTGCTTTATTCACCCAGTATTTATCAAGCACCTACAATAAGCAAGGTTCAGAATGGGGATCCAAAGATAAAGTATGCAGTCTTTGCCCTCAAGGGAGCTAACAATGATCATTATCACAATGATAAAAGCAACAGACTTTGACAGAGCAGTTTTTACATACCAGGATTACAGAATGCTCCAGTCAGTTATCAAATCTAGTTTTCACAACACTGAAGTAGTATATTGTCCATTTTATAGATGAGAAAACTAAGGCTTGGAAAAATTAACCTGACCTTGGTCACACAGCCATATCCAATAAAAAAGGCACCTGAACGGAGGGCCATTTGACTCTAAAGTCTTTCTCTTTAGTGCCTCACACAGAGGTAAACAGATAGTTGATATTACAAATTTACAATCTAGATGGGGAAAAAGGAAAGATAAAAATCCACTTATTCTTAATTCCACACAGCATTTTATGAAAGGGATTATGTATTTGCCAATAACTAAATATAAGGTATGACAGGACAAGTGCCCTAAGAGGTCGCTTTTGAATGGAGGCAGGGGAGGGCAAGGAGAGGACGAAATGGGAATCTACTTGAGCTGGGTTTATTTGAGGATGGGCAGGACTGTGACAGACAGACACAGGGGAAAGTTCTACATGGTGGGAAAGCAAAAACAGAGTTGTGAAAGGGGGAAAGCACAGAGTGTTTGGGGAAAGTGAGTGTTTCTGTGTGGCTAGAGTATAGTCTTATGAGTAGGAGAGAGTAGTGGTTGGAAAAGCTGGTGTTGGGTCATGAGTGGTCTTATGATAGTCATAAATTCATATTTCATTAGTAGGCAATATAGAACCATTGACGTTCTCAGCAGAAGTGACAAGCCCAGGGCTGTGCTTCAGAGAATTACATTTCCAACAGTCTGGCAGGAGTTCTCAAGCTTCAATGTGTATGAGAACTACCTGCAGAGCATTTAAAATGCCTAGGTCCCAACCAAAAGGATTCTGATTAAAGTGGCCTGGGGTGGGACCTGGGCAACAGTATTTTTTAAAAGCACCCTAGCTGATAGTAATATGCAAGCAAGGTTGAAACCACTTAATGTTTCCCAAACTTGAGTGATCCTAAGAATCATCTGAAATGCTTGTTAAAATTAATTCCTGGGCCCCTTGCCTGCTGGCTGTGGTGGAGTAGGTTTGAGGTGGGATCAAGGAATCTGTCTTTTTGACAACCTCCACAAGGTGTCTAATTAGCGTTCTAAATTAGGGTCAGGCAGTAGCAGTGGGAATCAAGAGCAGGTTATGCCAAGCAAAATAAAACTGGAAAATATTAAATTTTCAACATTATTTATATTTGCTTTTATATACGTCCAGCTTTAAACCCACCAAAACAACCAAATTGGAGTATGGTTTATTAAACTGACATCTTTAACCTAAGGTGGTTTTATTTGATTCATAGTGTATAAACTTTAACTTAGTCATTTACTTTTGTTTCTAACAGAACAACAAGAGCAAGAGATTTCAGAAGCCTAAGAGGTATCATTCAATTTCTGGTACATCTAGGTATCATCTATCTACCTATCTATCTATCCATCCATCCATCCATCCATCCATCCATCCACACACCCACCCTGTTTGAGATGGTGTCTCACTCTGTTGCCCAGGCTGCAGATCAGTGGCTATTTACAGGCACAATCATAGTGCACTTATGGCCTTGAACTCCTGGGCTCCTGGGCTCAAGTGAGATTACAGGCATGTGCCACTGTGCCTGGCTTGGTAGATCTACTTTAGAGAATGGGTTTAATAATGTTGTGTGTTACAGTCTCACTTCGGCCTAACTTTAAAATTAAAAAACAATGACAACGGTCGGGTGCGGTGGATCATGCCTGTAATCCCAGCACTTTGGGAGGCCAAGGCAGGTGGATTACGAGGTCAGGAGTTCAAGATCAACCTGGCCAACATGGTGAAACCCCGTCTCTACTAAAAATACAAAAATTAGCTGGGCATGGTGGTGCATGCCTGTAATCCTAGCTGTTTGGGAGGCTGAGGCAGGAGAATTGCTTGAACCAGGACCCAGGAGGTGGAGGTAGCAGTGAGTGAGATCTTGTCACTGCACTCTAGCCTGGGCTACAGAGCTAGACTCTGTCTCAAAAATAAATAATAAACAAACAACAACAACAACAACAAACTCTTGTACTTTCAAAGAACTTCCAAAATCTGCTTATTATGTCCTTCAAAGCATGAAACATCCAATAAACAAGTATTATACATCCCTCTCTAATAAGAATTACTATTTTAAAATTTTAAATCAGGTGGAGTAACTATTTTTTCTCTTGAAGATAGGTAAAATGGAACTTAACTTAAAGTAGCTACTTTACCTTCATCTTTAAAACATGAAAGAAGAAATAAAATCACACTGGCAATGCATTCTTATGCCTTAACTACTACAATTACATTTTGGGCTAGAAAATTATACATTCATCTCAGAGACTAAATGACACAAAATGTATATATGTTCATTTAGCAGCAGAACATAATGGCTAGAACATTTGACTGACAACCAGAAGACTTGAATTTAGTCTTGGTTTTACAGGTACTACCAAGTGATTAGGAGACCTTGGCTTCAATTTTTACATTTACACAATGGGGAAGGGTTGAAGTAGATCAGTAGTTTTCAAACCATGTTCCACAGAAGTTTAGAATTTTGCAGAGGCACTTAGAAGTTTCTATAAAAGTTTAATTTCAATTCTCATTAAAAACATACTTTAAAGTCTATAAGAAAAACAAAATGTACACTAAATATGTTGCACAGTAAATTTTAATGTATATACATTATCAATCTGTGCTCATAGGTTAACTCATTTGTGGAATTTCTCCTACTCCACAAATATACATATATTTGCAACTGTAAATATGCCACTGATTAGGAAGTTTTTATCTGCTCTGGTCTTTTTCTTTTCTTTTTAATCCAGGACTATATTGGCATAAAGGCTGAGATTACATAAAATCTTTATACTGGATGAGAAAACAGATGTTGTCAAGTTCTCCTTTTACTTACATGATCTGGGTATGGAAGCAAATGCAAAGTAGATTTATTATTTTATAAAATGCTTGATAATTACAAAATGGAAGTCTTTAAGTGTTAAGATACTAACAAAGGAGTATGAGGTAGTCATATTTGTACCGTGACTGGAAAGGCAATGGCAGAAAAAAATTCAAGGAGTAGAGGATCATATAAAAGAGAAGGCCAAAAATACTGTGTAGATAAGCACTAGCAGTTAAAATTATACAACCAGTTTTCTTTTCTTTTTTTTTGAGACGGAGTCTCGCTCTGTCACCCAGATTGGAATGCAGTGGCGTGATCTCGGCTCACTGCAACCTCTGCCTCCTGGGTTCAAGCAATTCTCCCGCCTCAGCCTCCTGAGTAGCTGGAATTACAGGCATGTGCCACCATGCTCCACTAATTTTTGTGTTTTTAGTAGAGATGGTGTTTCACCATGTTGGCCAGGCTGGTCTTGAACTCCTGACCTCAAAGGATCTGTCCACCTCAGCCTCCCAAAATACTGGGATTACAGTCATGAGCCACCGTGCCTGGCCAAAATTACACAAGCAGTTTTCAAAATTAACATTTACATTTTAAAAAATATTACACTGGATAACATACAGATTGATACAGGCTGTCAATTTTATTAGGACGAAGTCTTTAAGCTGCAGATCTTTCTGAGTTATTTGCAGGGATGTAAGCAGTTATATCAAAATGTATTCTTTTGTACTAAAGTTTCCTGATTGACATAAGGCAGGTATCAGGACAATTGTAAAAAAAAAAAAAAAAAAAGTAATTACAATTATTTCTACCTTAAACTAAAATCCATTGAATAAAAGTTTATCAATGTGGAAATTTTACTGATATTTTAAAAAAATTAGATGGCTCAGTTTGATAATGCAGGGCAACACGGCCATACTCACAACTTCAGATAAAATGTTAATGATGAATCAAAACAGGTTTTGGACTCAACATGCAAAATAAAATGAATCTTTCTGTGCTGAAACTGTGAGTTAAAAAGAAGATCTCTGTATTAGTCTGCCCAGGCGCCATAACAAATACCATAAACTGAGTGACTTAAACAGCAGAAATTAATTTTCTCACAGTTCTGGGGACTAGAAGTTTAAGATCAAGGTGCCAGCAGAGTTGGTGTCTGGTAAAGGCTCTCTCCTTGGTTTGCAGACAGCTGCCTTCTCACTGTGTCCTCACATGGAGGGGCATGGGCAGCTCTCTGGTATCTCCTCTTACAAGGACACCAGTTCTGGTGTCTCTTCTTGCAAGGATACTAATCCTTCCTATCTGATGAAGTCCTACTCTTATCACCTCATTTAACCTTTATTTCTTCCTTACAGGAGGAATTTCTTCAAATATAGTCACATTGGAGGTATAGCGTCAACATGGGAATTTGGGAGGCAGACACAGTTCAATCATACTAGACTTTGAGTTATCTGATCTTTTCAAAAAATAACACCATTGAACAACTTGTATATGATGTTATACTATGCATATATTTGTCTCCAAACAATAAAATTTTTAAACTAGCTGAGAAAATCTGTTGACTTCTCCAGAGTGATTACTCATTCATTAGGAATGTGAGCAACTCAGCTTTGAAACACAAATTTACTATCACTCCCTTTCTGAACATTAGTAAAGCTAAAAAAAGATTAGTGAAAATGTTAAAAACAAATCTATTAGTATTTGAAGCTACTTATCTGTATGAATCTCAATTTTTTCACACACTTTTACCTTAAAACCAAATAAAAGTCCTCAACCTCATCAATAGGTTCTTGGAAACTGACTTTAAGTGAAACAAGGTATAATAAAACCAATTTCATCCTAGGCGAATTGACATAAACAAGAGTTAAGTTCCTATGGCATATTTCTGGTCACAAATAATCACCCAACTTCTAAATGAAGACCCCAAACACCTCTAATATTAGACATTGAAATAAATGTGGGCCATACATACATTTAAGAAAGGTTAATAACAACAAGTAAGATTACCCAATTTTTGGTGAATCACTGAATGACGACGGTTGTAGTGGTGGTGGATTAAATCAAGGAATAGATGTTTGCAAGTAGAAAAATTTAAGGAGCACCTCTTCCTACCAGAAATTACAAAACAATCACGAATATGGTGGGCTGGCTGAATGCTTTCATACTGCATCACTTATTGTTGTGCAGTTGTCTGATTATCATCTACTTTATAAATCTGTATTTGATAATAGTTTGTATTCATTCATTTTCCAACCTGCTTATTCCAGCTTAGGGTTGCAGGTGGCCAGAGCCTATCCTGGAAGCCTGAGACACAAGGTGAACAGCCCTGGACAGGACATCATTCCATCTCAGGGAGCACACACACACACCAACATTCACTCACACTGGGACCACTTAGTCACACCAATGAACCCAACACATACATCTGTGGGAGAAAACTGGAGTGCCCAGAGAAAACCCATGCAGACATGGGAAGAATGTGAAAACTTCACACAGACAGTGGCCCCAGCTGGGAATCAATTTTTTTTTCTCATCAATGTTATAATGCAATTATGTTATTTGAGGACCTGCTGTACTGAAAAACTTTTCCCCTAAGATCGGGAACAAAACAAAGATGCCTGCTTTCACTACTTCTATTCATCATAGTACAGGAAGCTCTAGCTGTAGCAATTAAGGAAAAAAAAAAGGCATCCAAATTAGAAAGAAATAAAATAACTTCTGTTCACAGATGATATGATATTATATGCAGAAAGCCCTAAAGGTTACACACACACACACACACACACACACACACAAAACTGTTAGGCCTAATAAATGAATTCAGAAAAGATGCAGAATACAAAATCAAGACACAAAAATCAACTACACGCTGGGGTGGTGGCATGTCCCTGTAATCCCAGCTATTTGGGAGGCTGAAGCAGATGAACTGCTTGAACTCGGGTGGCGGGGGTTGCAGTGAGCCGAGATCACACCACTGCACTCTAGCCTGGGCGACAGAGTGAGACTTGTCTCAAAAAAAAAGAAAAAAAAAAAAAAATCAATTATATTTTTATAAATTAACAATGAAAAATATGAAAAGGAAACTAAGAAAAACAATTCCATTTACAATAGCATGAAAAGAATAAAATACTTAGTAATAAATTTAACCAAGGAGGTGACAGACTTGTATACTGAAAACTACAAAACATCGCTGAAAGAGGCTGGGTATGGTAGCTCATGCCTGCAACCCCAGTGCTTTGGAAGGCAGAGGCAGGAAGATTGCTTGAGGCCAGGAGTTTGAGACCAGCCTGGGCAACAGAGTGAGACCTCATCTCTAAAACAAATAAAAAATTAGCTGAGTTTGATGGCACAGGTGGGAGGATTGCTTGAGCCCAGGAGTTCAAGGCAACAATGAGCTAGGATTGTGCCACTACACTCCAGCCAGGGCAACAGAGCAAGACACTTTCTCTTAAAAATATTGCTGAAAGAAACCGAAGATGACCTAAATAAACGGAAACACATCCTATGTTCATAGATTAAATTACTTAATATTGTCAAGGTGATACTACTACTAAAAGTGATCTATAGAGTCACTGAAATCCTATTGAAATTCCAATGGTATTTTTTAAATAGAAAAAACCATTAATATCTTTAAAAGGACCAAGAATAGGCAAAACAACCTTGAAAAGGAACAAAGTGGGATGACTTACACTTCTTGATTTTAAGACTTATTACAAGGCCGGGTGCGGTGGCTCAAGCCTGTAATCCCAGCACTTTGGGAGGCCGAAGCAGGCGGATCACAACGTTGGGGGTTCAAGACTAGCCTGACCAACATGATGAAACTGTGTCTCTACTAAAAATACAAAAATTAGCAGGCATGGCAGCATGCGCCTGTAATCCCAGCTACACAGGAGGCTGAGGCAGGAGAATTGCTTGAACCTGGGAGGTGGAGGTTGTGGTGAGCTGAGATTGCGCCACTGCACTCCAGCCTGGGCAACAGAGTGAGACTCTGTCTCAAAACAAACAAACAAAAAAAACCCAACTTATTACAAAGCCACAGTAATCATAAGGACAGATAAACCAACAAAAGAGAATGCAGATCCCAGAAACAAAAATCCTCATATATATGGTCATTTAATTTTTGACAAGGGTGCCAAGGGTACCATTCAATGGGAGAAATGACAGTCTTTTCAACAAATGGTGTTGGGAAAACTGAATATGTACATGCAAAAGAATGAAGTTGGACCCTTACCTAATACCTTACATAAAAATTAACTCAGAATTGATCAAATACCTAAATTTAAGAGCTAAAACTAGAAAATTCTTAGAAGAAGACATAGGGGAAATCTCCATGACACTGGATTTGAAAATGATTTCCTGGATATGACACCAAAAACATATGGGGCAAAACAAAAATAGATAAATTGGACTTCATTAAAATTAAGAACTTTTGTACATCAGAGGATATGATTTTTAAAAAAGTGAGAAGATGACCTACAGAATAGAAAAAAAATTTTCAAATCATATACCTGATAAGGAATGAATATCCAGAATACATGAAGAACTCCTACAACTCAACCACAAAACAGCCTGATTCAAAAATGGGCAAAGGGCTTGAATAGATATTCCTCTAGAGAAGATATACAATGGCTAATAAGCATATGAAAAGATACTCAACATCACTAGTCATTAGGGAAATGCAAATCAAAACCACAACGAGATACCACTTCACATTCTTTAGGATAGCTATTATCAGAAAAATAGAAAATAGCAACAAGCATTATTGAGGATGTGGAGAAACTGGAAGCCTTATGCATTGCTGGTGAGAATGTAAAATAATATAGCTGCTGTAGAAAACAGCACAGCAGTTCCTCAAAAAAATTAAACATAAAATTACCATACGATACAGTAATCCCACTTCTAGTTATGTGCCCAAAGTAATTGAAAGCAGGTTCTAGAAAGATATTTGTACACTTATGTTCATAGCAGTATTATTTACAGCAGCCAAAATGTAGAAACAACTCAAGTGGCCATCAATAGGTGAATGAATAAACAAAATGTGGTATATATACACAATGGAATATTATTCAGCCATAAAAAGGAATGAAATTCGGATACACATTACAACATGGATGCACTTTGAAAACATCATGCTGAGTTACATAAGTGAGACACAAAAGGACAGATATTATACACACTTATCTGATATATCTAGAATAGTCAAATACATAGAGACAGAAAGTAGAATGGTGGTTTCTAGGCACTGGAGGAGGAGAGAAATGGGAGTCATTGTTTAATGGCTACTGAGTTTCAGTTTCACAAGATGAAGAGTTTTGGAGACAGAGGGTAATAATGGTTGCACAACACTGTGAATGTACTTAATGCCACAGAACTGTCCACTTAAAAATGGTTAAAATGGTAAATTTTGTTATATGGATTTTATCCCCATAAAAAAGATTTCTCAAATTAAAAAGTGGTAAATAGTAAATTTTGTTAGATATTTTACCACAATAATAAGAAAAACCATATATATATATGGTTGCAGTGAGCTGAGATCACGCGACTGCACTCCAGCCTGGGCAATAGAGTGAGACTCCGTTTCAAAACAACCAACCAACCAACCAACCAACCAACCAACCAACCAACCAAAAAAACCCCAACTTATTACAAAGCCACAGTAATCATAAGGACAGATAAACCAACAAAAGAGAATGCAGATCCCAGAAACAAAAATCCTCATATATATGGTCATTTGGTCATAAACCAAATATATATATATATATTTAAGACCTAGTTTCAAGATGAAATGATTTCTAAGGTCCCTTCTAATTCTAAAATTTTATGTGATATGGAGATATCAAGGAGAAAAGAGAATCTATTAATAGTTGAGAAAAAAGCTCCTGACTGAATTAAGAGTGTAACTTTACCTTTTAGTGATTATAAATGGACCAAGAAGCTCTAGCAATGGTAGCAAACTCCAATGCCTACAGATGACGTGCAGGGAACGTCAGCAGGTGAAGCAGGGCAGCTTGGGTTGGTGGTAAATCTGAGACCATATGCCCTGTCTAAAGGGAGCAGCTGCATCTCTGCCCTGGTGAGCTGTCTCCCTGCAGGAATGTGGGCATGGTACTGGGAGGATTTTCCATTCTTCAAGTGAAACTGAAATTGAGACTTTTATGTGAAACATTGGCATCTAATTGAATCTAAATATTTTTTTTTTTTGAGACGGAGTCTCGCTGTATCGCCCAGGCTGGAGTGCAGTGGCCGGATCTCAGCTCACTGCAAGCTCCGCCTCCCGGGTTTTTACGCCATTCTCCTGCCTCAGCCTCCCGAGTAGCCGGGACTACAGGCGCCCGCCACCTCGCCCGGCTAGTTTTTTGTATTTTTTAGTAGAGACGGGGTTTCACCGTGTTAGCCAGGATGGTCTCGATCTCCTGACCTCGTGATCCGCCCGTCTCGGCCTCCCAAAGTGCTAGGATTACAGGCTTGAGCCACCGCGCCCGGCCCGAATCTAAATATTTTTAACACTGCAAGCCAAAGAAAGACACATCTGTAGGCCAAGGCATGTGTAGTTAGCTGACTACTAGTTTGTGATACCTTTCATGGAGTGAAGGTAAAAACCCAGAATACAAAAGAAGGAATGGAGGTACTATTCACCAGTGTTTAAAGTTTGATTATGGATAATGATCTAAATCTTTCAAATCCTTATTTTGGAATACTGAATATTATTTTAATTAGGTGTTATTTACTATAGTATGGCTTTGATTGGGCTGGTTTTTAGTGGGGCACTTTGAACATGAAGTTTAGTACCTGGTATATAGCATTTTGTCAATAAGATTTATTAATTTAAATCAGAAGTTCCTATATAATATAGAAAAGTTAATGTAAAGCAGATTTTAAAAACTAACCTATCCTCTGATAAAATGAATGATAATATAATCCATTCAATAATCTATCTTCTGTATCATTATGGGGAAATGGTAAGCCTTCATATTATATAACAAAAAAATCATTCACCTATATTAGGTGCTAGGGATATAATTACTGGCAAAACAAACAAGGTTCCTGTCCTCATAAAGTTTATAATTTTAATAAGGAAGATGGACATTGTCATTCAAGTAAATACTGAATCAGAAACTGTAATAAATGATATGACTAAAAATCAGAGGATAATCTGAAAAATTATAACGGAAGGACCCAATTCAGATAAGGGAGGGAGTCACAGAGAAGGCTTCTTTAAGGACCTGACCTTTAAAACTAAAACGTACAGGTATTATGTATGGAGGGTTGAGGAGTTTCAGGTGGGAGAGAAGATAGTGACAAAAGCATTCCAGGAATGCTTGTATAACAGCCCCAAATAACCAACATTGAAAAAAAAGAGAACATTAAATAGGGGGAAAGATTAAAGTTATTGGAGGTAGAGAGGTGAATGATTTGAGGGGTCATCAATTGTCAATTTTCTCCCTGGAGAAAAGATTTTGAAGAAGGAAATAAACATGAAAAACGAAGAGAAAATTAGGAACTGAGGAGAAATAAACAAAATGGGAGCTAGGAAACAGGCATTGAAATTCTTGTTGATTGTCTACATCCAGTTTCCAGGAGAAAATGAGGAGAGGCGATGCACTGGTTGGAGCAGGTGAACATAATTGGCTGGTGGGATCCACATTAGTGAAGAGACCACACGGAAGGGTTCTTGTTTGTTTAAAACATTACAGAAGCAACAATTGCTCTTTAATAATTCAAAGACAGCCACCCCACTCCTGTAGTAAAGCACTATTAATCCTCACTGAATGATTTTTACTGGTGAAGATGAGGCTTAGTGACAAGCAAAATCAAGTGGAAGTTCAAGGCAATTACACAAAGAAGTCAGACCAACAGCTTCATTTCAGCCTAAAGGGTCTGCATTTTCCCTTGACATCACTTTGTCCACCATAAACATTAGATATTTTAGAAAAAGTAACAGATTTTTATCACATAATCAGATAGACCCACTGCAATTCCCTGATTCCTAGAATGTAAGCTCTATAAAAGCAGGGATTTTTGTCAATATTCTGATCATACAGCAAAGTTGACAAGAATAAAAATTTCTGTCTGTCCCAGTCACTGCTTTATCACCAGCAACCGATACATAAATGTTTGTCGAATGAATAAATATGAACACAAAACCACTGTCAATTCAGAGTCAAACATAAAAGATAAAAGGAAAAAAAAGGACAGGAAAAAAGCAAGGAAGGGATGAAACTGGTCATCCTTTACATCCTGGCATTCATTCTTGACTCTTTCTCTGCCACATCCCTCACCCAGTCAATCAGCAAATCCTGTCAAACCGACTTCTTAAATAGCTCTTCATTTTCATGGTCATTTTTGTTATACTATAAGAGTCTCCTGGCCGGGCGCGGTGGCTCAAGTCTGTACTCCCAGCACTTTGGGAGGCCGAGATGGGCGGATCACGAGGTCAGGAGATCGAGACCATCCCAACATGGGCTAACATGGTGAAACCCCGTCTCCACTAAAAAATACAAAAAACTAGCCGGGCGAGGTGGCGGGCGCCCGTAGTCCCAGCTGCTCGGGAGGCTGAGGCAGGAGAATGGCGTGAACCCGGGAGGCGGAGCTTGCAGTGAGCTGAGATCCGGCCACTGCACTCCAGCCTGGGCGATACAGCGAGACTCCGTCTCAAAAAAAAAAAAAAAAAAAAAAAAAAAAATAGAGTCTCCTAACCGGTCTTTGTTTTCACTTTTACCTGCCTTGCATTCTATTTTCCATGCTTTTGTCTGTGTTACATGTGAAAATACCACACAAATGGAGAAGATTCTACTAACTTCAGGAGAAACTTTTTATTTCCATAGGTTTTTGGGGAACCGGTAGTATCTGGTTACATGAGTATGTTCTTTAGTGGCGATTTGTAAGATTTTGTTGCACCCATCACCCAAGCAGTATACAATGAACCCAATTAGCAGTCCTTTATCCCTCACGCTCAACCCATCCTTTCCCCTGGGTCCCCAAAGTCCATTGTATCATTCCTATGCTTTTTAGTGCACACAAAGCCCTTTGTAACACCTGGGGTAGCATACACAGCAAGTTGTTAAGAATGTGGACTTTGTGGGCTTGCGAGTGGTGGCTCACACCTGTAATCAGCATTTTGGGAGGCTGAGGTGGGTGGATTGCTTAAGCCCAGGAGTTTGAGACCAGCCTAGGCAACATGGTGAAACCCCATCTCTACAAAAAATGCAAAAATTAGCTGGGTGTGGTATGTGCCTGTATTCCCAGCTACTAGGAAGGCTGAGGTGGGAGGATTGCTTGGGCCTGGGAGGCAGAGGTTGCATTGAGTGGGCAACAGAGTGAGACTCAATCTCAAAAAAAAAAAAAAAAAGAATGTGATAATGTGAACTTTGTGAAGATATAGGTTGGAATATGAGCTGTGCTACTTATAAACGCTGTGGCCTTGTGCTAGTTACTTAATTCTCTGACTCTCAGTTTCCTTTTATTTTCCTTTCTTTCTTTTTCTTTTTTTTTGACAGAGTCTTACTCTGTTGCCTAGGCTGGAGTATAGTGGCATGATCTTGGCTCACTGCAACCTCTGCCTCCCAGACTCAAGCGATTCTCCTGCCTTAGCCTCCTGAGTAGCTGAGACTACAGGCATGTGCCACCACACCTAGCTAATTTTTATACTTTTAGTAAAGAAAGGGTTTCACCATGTTGGCCAGGCTGGTCTCAAACTCCTGACCTCAAGGATCCACCTGCCTTGGCCTCTCAAAGTGCTGGGATTACAGGCATGATTCACCGCACCCAGCCGACTCCGTTTCTTAACATATAAAACAGGATAGTAATCATATCAACTCATATGTTTATTGTGTGGATTAAATGAATGAATACATGTAAACATTTTGCTCAGTGTATGGCACATAAAAGCATTCCGCATTATCTCCTATTGACTGTGATAGTGTTTCCTTATTATGTGTTAAGTATTGGCCACAATGACTTCTTACCACTTTCCAAAGGAACCATGTTGTTTCATGTTATCATACTTTCAGAAATCGTGTTCCCTGTTTTTGAATGTATTCCTTATTTGCTTAACAGCTTTCTACTGCTCCAAGATCCATCCCAACTGTGTTTGCTCCTTTATAGCCTTCACCTACTTCTACAGAATTAACTATTTTCTCCCTTGTACTATTACGGAATCTTATGCATGGCTCTAAAAATCACCTGTACTCTATGGAGACTATTTCTACACCACTCTGTTTTTTTTTTTTTTTTTTTTTTTTTTTTTTTTTGGTGGAACAGGGGTAGGGTTGAATTAATAATCTAGTTTATTTTATTTCTTCTAGAAAAAAAAAACGGGAGAGATGTACAGAATGTGCAGGCTTGTTACATAGGTATACGTGTGCATGGTGGTTTGCCACACCTATTGACCTGTCCTCTAACCTCCCTTCCCTCAACCCCCACCCCTCAAGAGGCCCTGGTGTGTGATGTTCCCCTCCCTGTATCCGTCATGTTCTCATTGTTCAACTCCCACTTATGAGTGAGAACATGCAGTGTTTGGTTTTCTGTTCCTGTGTTAGTTTGCTGAGGATAATGGCTTCCAGCTTCATCCATGTCCCTGCAAAGGACATGATCTCATTCCTTTTCATGGCTGCATAGTATTCCATGGTGTATATGTTCCACATTTTCTTTATCCAGTCTATTACTGATGGGCATTTGGGTTGGTTCCTATGCTACTCTGTTTCTTCTCCTAGAATAAGAGCTCCTTGAGGGCAAGTATTTTCACTTACTCATTTGTATTTCCAGCCTCTCATGCAGTGTTGACACAGAACACACTGAAGCAATAATACTGCCTGGAGTCAGGCTTCATGGCTTCTCCTGGCACTGGCTTTTTCATTGACTGGGTGTGTGACCTAGAGCAAGTTATTTAACATTCTAAATCTGTTTCATTTTCTGTGCAAAGGAAGTAATAGCACCTACCTAACACATAGGGTTGTTGTGAAGAAAAATGAAATAATCTATCTAGAAGCACTTAATAAATGTTAATTGCTACTATCATTTTCACTATATTGTATTTTTCATGTCTAGAAATTCCATTTGGATCTTTTTAATATCTTCTACTAATCTCCTAATCATATTCATGTTTTCTTTACATACTTGAGCATATTTATATGATTTAAAATAACCATTTTAAGGTCCTTGTTAGTTAATTCCATCATCTCTGTCATTTCTGGATCTGTGTTTCTATTGATTAATTTTTCTCCTGGTCAGGGGCTGTATTTTCCTGCTTCTTTTAATGTCTGGTAATTTTGTTTTGTTTTGTTTTTGAGACAGGGTCTTACTCTCTGTCACCCAGGCCGGAGTGCAGTGGTGTGATCACGGCTTACTGCAGCCTCAACCTTCTAGGCTCAAGCAATCCTCCCACCTCAGCCATCTGAGTAGCTGGGACCACAGGTGTGCACCACCACACCCGGCTAATTTTTAAAATTTTTTGTCGAGACAGGGTTTTGCCCTGTTGCCCAAGCCGGTCATGAACTCCTGGGCTCAAGCAATCCACTTGCCTTGGCCTCCCAAAGTCCTGGGATGGTAGGCATGTGCCACCATGCCTAGCCTGTCTGGTAATTTTGAATTGAATGTCAGACTTGGTGAATTTTGCATTGCTGAATGCTGGATTTTGTTAAATTCCTTTAAAGATTACTGAATTTTGTTCTTGTATAGAGTTAAATTACTTGCAGATCAATTTAATCCTTTTTGCTTTTAAACTGTTGAGAACTCTACCCAGTGCCCTGTGTGTTTTGAGGTCTTTTCACTATGGCTGGTAGAAGTGTAAATTATACTTAGCCCCTTGTATACTCCAGAAATTGTCTGGCCCACTGTTTTCTGGTAGTTCTTTTTCCAATCCACACATATGCAAAGTTTGTAGCCAAAGATTCTGGAGCTCACTGAACAACTTCTTCCCCTTTTGGATTCTGACCTGTAAATTCTGGCTGCTCCAGCCTCCCTAAACCCCAGTCTCTGCCTCCTCAACTCAATAACACTGCTAAGCTCTTTGACAATTTCTCTCCCTATACTATTGCTTGGAAACTGCCTCTCAGAATTCACAGTCCCCACCTGCCTATTGCCCAATGTCTGAAAACTGCTGTTTCAGATATTCTGATTCTTTCATTGTTAGTGGCAAGAGGGCAATTCCCTTAGCAGATACTTCTTCACAGATAGAAGAGGAAGTACCTATCATTATTTTATCAAATGAAATATATATATGTATGTATGTGTATGTATGTATATACTCAAAATTAAATTCTAATTGAAAATAAAGTTGGAGAAGGCTCTTTTGAGCCGATATCCCTAAACAGAAGATTTACATCAAGAGACTATCAATCTTTGCCAGACTTAGAAAATGCAGATTAATATTCCTATACAGAAAAAATTAGTAAAGTGAGAAGTGTAATTTTAAAGGCTTTTAAAATTCTAATAAAACTTTTTGCTTCCAAGAGCCTAAAGTTGCTTAGATACCAAGAGGTTCATTACAGTCTTCATGAGATTATCTAAAATTTGGACAAGATAATTAGCATCAGTGCTCAGTCATGCAGAAATGATATTATACCCCCGTACTTGCTAAAAACTGGAATAAAATACTTTTTGTCAAAAGGGACCAGGTCCTTAGATTTCTACAAGTGGCTTCATTTTTAGATACGTATGCTCTTCTTTTGCTACCTCCCAGAAGAGTTAGTTTCCACTTGATCATGCTCAAGTATGCACATGACATTCTAAGGAAGTTATCTGCAGAAGAACAATGCAGTAGGAGTTCCACTCAGTAGGCAGGTACCTGGCATTATAATTGATAAACTGGGGCTTAATAAATCCTTTCCTTTAGAATCTTGCCTCCAAGAGCTTTCACTCATTCTGGATTAAAATTGGAGATTGACATATTCTGGTTTAGAAAGATGTTCTGAAGTTTCCTAGAAAAAGCTGAGAATATATTAAAGCTACTTAACCAATTATTTTAGGATCACCTAGACACCGATGTTGCGTTTAGTCTAAGAAGTCTGAGGCTGTCTGACTAAGAAGCATAACAATAGGCCGGGCGCGGTGGCTCACGCCTGTAATCCCAGCACTTTGGGAGGCCCAGGCTGGTGGATCACAAAGTCAGGAGATCCAGACCATCCTGGGTAACAAAGTGAAACCCCATCTCTACTAAAAATACAAAAATTAGCCAGGCATGGTGGCGGGCACCTGTAGTCCCAGCTACTCGGGAGGCTGAGGCAGGAGAATGGCGTGAACCCGGGAGGTAGAACTTGCAGTGAGCCGAGATCGCGCCGCTGCACTCCAGCCTGGGCAACAGAGCGAGACTCCGTCTCAAAAAAAAAAAAAGAAGAAGCATAACAATAAACAGCCAGCATAAAATCTATGTTTTGTGTTTGTTTATGGCACAAGGAGAAACAGGGAATTTGGAGCTGCTTATTCTTAGCAGCTGGATGAGTCACTGGCAGCTGCTATTAGAAAGATAAAGAAACCCACATCTGCTAAGAGTCCAAATGCTACATGAATCCCTTGTGATAGTAAATACATTCTTGAAGAGGCCCCACTTCTGTATCAGGAAAAAAGTTAAGGCTATCTGAAGACCGTTTTCCATAGTTATCTTCATATGTTGTCTCACAGAAACTAGCTCTAGCCATATTCTTCAATATACAGCTGACCCTTGAACAACACAGGTTTCAGTTGTGCAGATCTACACTTTTAGGGGGGTTTTCTTCAACCAAATATGGATCGAAAATACACTATTCTAGGGGTATGAAGCCCTGTATACGGAAGACTGACTTTCCACATATGGGAGTTCCACAGGACTAATGTAGGCCTTGATTATGCATGGATTTTGGTATAAATGGGGGTTCTGGAACCAATCCCTGCATATACTGAGAGACGACTGCACTAGGTGGTCTACAACAAATATTTGCTGACTGAGTAAGGGACTGGGAAAGACAACCTCTGTTAATATAGCACAAGCTTTACCTATACACTCACAGTTCCCAGTTTTGTTTATATAGAGACCAATGGAATAGTGTTTCTGAGTTGCTTCACTTAAAATTGAGTCCACATTGGTTTTTTGCCTATTAGTGCATTTATTCTGTAAAGGAAATGATACGATCCTCAGTACACTAAGTACTTCTTTAATAATACTGTAATGGAGATGCATGATCTCCAGAGTTACATGTCAAAGAGGCAATGACTGAAGTAAAAATAGTAGAAATAGCACATCAGCATATTAGTAAATCTGGG
Organism: Chlorocebus sabaeus; assembly: GCF_047675955.1. NCBI lineage: Eukaryota > Metazoa > Chordata > Mammalia > Primates > Cercopithecidae > Chlorocebus > Chlorocebus sabaeus. The sequence continues at coordinate 18,133,065 of NC_132904.1, forward strand.
TTCTATTTTTAGCTTTGATACTAATCCACCATGAAATCTTTCTGCAAGTTACACAATTTCATTATTTATAAAACGGGCACAATAATACCCACTTTACCTATTTCTTAGGACAGTGGAACTAATAAGATATTGGGTGGAAAAGTTTTAGAAAAGAGTTAGTAACTATACATAAAAGTTTAATAGCTGTATATTTAGTAGCTATTTAGAAAACTTAAAGTTTTGTAGCAGTAGCATTGATTAGAGCATAGTGGGGAATCTCATAAATTCAAAAGCAGGGAGTCTACCTATTCACTTACTATAACCTCAGTGGGGAGGGGAGGGGAAGGGAAGAGAAGGGAGAAGAGAAGAGGGAGGGAGGGAGGGAGGGAGGAAGGAAGGAAGGAGCGAAGGAAGGAAGGAAGGAAGGAGGGAGGAAGGGAGGGAGGGAGGGAAAGAAAGAAAAGTAAAGAAAAGCAAGCAAGCAAGCAAGCAAGCAAGAAACTGCCTTAAAGGTATTTATAAAAACACGTAATATGAAAGTAGGAGACCAGGCATGGTAGCGCATGCCTATAACCCCAGCACTTTGGGAGGCTGAGGTGAACAAGTGGCTTGAGCCCAGAAGTTCGAGACCAGACTAGGTAACATGGTGAAACCCTAACTCTATAAAAAACACAAAAATTAGCCACACATGGTAGTGAACAAATATATTCCCAGCTACTTGAGGTGGGAGGATCACCTGAGCTTGGAAGGTCAAGGCTGCAGTGAGCTGAGACTGTGCCATTGTATTCCAGCCTGGGTGACAGAGTAAGACCCTGTCAAAAATAAAAATAAAAATAAAAGTTGAAATTTATTCTGTGGCTATTACTTGAAGGCTTTAAAAAAAATTCTAATATTCTTAGGCAGTGGCCCAAGCCAAAAACTTGGAAATTACCACTGGTCTTCTCTCTCATCTTAATGCCAAATCCAATCACCAAATCCTATGAATTCTATCTCTAAAAGCGCCCCTTCCATCTCCATACTGCCTTAGTGTTGGCTCTAATCTCTCACTCAACTACTACCAGACTTCTATGTTCCTTGCCTCCAGTCTAGACCATCTTCTACATTGCCTTTTGAATGATCTTTCTAGAGCTCGGATATTACCACACCACTCTCCTATCTAAAAGCCTTCAAATAAGATGGGGCATGGTGGCTCACGTCTGTAAACCCAGTGCTTTGGGAGGCTGAGGCCTTGAGTTCAGGAGTTTGAGACCAGCCTGGGCAACATAGCAAAACCCTGTCTCTACAAAAACATTTAAAATTAGCTAGGTATGGTGGGCATGGACCTGTAGTCCTAGCTAGCTAGGAGGCTGAGTTAGGAAGATCACCTGAGCATGGAAGCTCAAGGTTATAGTGAACTATGATCAAGCCACTGCTCTCTAGCCTGGGCAACGGGGTCTTTTTTTTTTTTGAGACAGAGTCTTGCTCTGTCACCCAGGCTGGAGTGTAGTAGCGTGATCTCGGCTCACTGCAAGCTCCACCTCCCGGGTTCACGCCATTCTCCTGCCGCAGTCTCCCGGGTAGCTGGGACTACAGGCACCTGCCACCACACCCGGCTAATTTTTTTGTATTTTTTAGTAGAGACGGGGTTTCACCGTGTTAACCAGGATGGTCTCGATTTCCTGACCTTGTGATCCGCCCACCATGGCCTCCCAAAGAGATGGGATTATAGGCGTGAGCCACCGCGCCTGGTTGCAACAGGGACTTAAAAAAAAAAAAAACAAAAAAAAAAACAAAAAACAAAACCAAAAAAAAGCCTTCAAATAACACCCAGAGAATAAAATTTAACTTTTTTGTTTGTTTGTTTGTTTGTTTTGAGGCAGGATCTCGCTCTGTCACCTAGGCTAGAGTCAGTGGCATAATCATGGCTCACTGTAGCCTCAACCTCCCCTGGCTCAAGTGATCCTCCTACCTCAGCCTCCCAAGTAGCTGTGACTACAGGTATGTGCCACCACACCTGGCTAATTTTGTTTATTTTTTTGTAGAGACAAAGTCTCAGTATGTTGCCCAGGTTGGTCTCAAAGTTCTGGGCTCAAGTGATCCTCCTACCTTGGTCTCCCAAAATGCTGGGATTACAGGTGTGAGCCACCACATCCAGCCCCAATTTCTTTTCTTTTCTTTTTTTTTTTTTTTTTTTTCTGAGGCAGAGTCTTGCTCTGTCGCCCAGGCTGGATTGCAGTGGCACAATCTCGGCTCACAGCAACCTCTGTCCCCCAGGGTTCAAACGATTTTCGTTTCTCAGCCTTCTGAATAGCTGAGATTATAGGAGTGCGCCACCACACCTGGCTAATTTTTGTATTTTTAGTAGAGACGGGGTTTCACCATGTTGGTTTCAAACTCCTGACCTCAAGTGATCCACCTGCCTTGGCATCCAAAAGTGCTGGGATTATAGGCTGAGCCACTGTGCCTGGCCCAATTTCTTTTATATGGCTAAAAAATAATCTTTCAGCAGCTCCGTTATTCCTTCACAGTCTCATCTCCCCTAACCTCCTTCACAAACTTCACACAGACCCTAGACATTCTGACCTGTTACGTAAGTATTCCAGGTTCTTTTGTGCTTCAGCATATGTTCTACCTAGGATGCCCTTCTCTCCTTTATCCATGTGAATGATTCCTACTCTTCCTTCCCAGCTTAGATCAAACAGCCAGTTCTAAGGAGGACCTTCTCTGCTCCACTTCTCTCTCCCTCCTCTAACAACAGTATCCCCATCCCACCCCCATTCAGGAGTTTCTTTCTTTGTATTCACATTATGCCTTGTATTTACTGCATGGCATTTTAATATCTGCCAAGAGCAAGGGCTGTGGAGTCAGACTGCCTGGGTGTAAATCTGGGCCCAGAATTTACTATCTAACCTTGCCAAGTTACTTAACCTCTCTGATCCTCAGTTTCATTAGTTACAAAATGGGGATTATAGTATCTACCACAGAGAGCCCTTGTAAAGATAAACGAGTTACTACATGTAAAGAGCTACACTTGGCTCTTAATAGGTATCATTAGTGATGGTAGTGGTAATAGTAATATCTTTGACATAAACCAGACAACTCCTCAAAAGTGAGGTATTCTAAATACCTTGAATAGCATGCATTCAAACAATATTTATAAGAACAAAAGAAAAAGTTTGAAAGAGAGAGAGAAAGAGAGAGAGAGAGAAAGAAAGAAAGAGAAAGAAAGGAAGGAAGGAAGGAAGGAAGGAAGAGAAAGAAAGAAAGAAAGAAAGAAAGAAAGAAAGAAAGAAAGAAAGAAAGAAAGAAAGAAAGAAAGAAAGAAAGAAAGAAAGAAAGAAAGAAAGAAAGAAAGGGAAAGAAAGAAAAAGAGAGAGAGGGAAGGAAGGTAAGAGGGAAGGAAGGAGGGAAGGAAGGATTCGGGAAGACTTACCGCCATTTTTGCCCACAGTTCGGAAGCATCTCCAGAAGGCTCGTAAAAATGATACCCTATTGTGGGGAGTGGCTTGGACGAAGCTGAATTCTCGAAAGAGAATGTGTGTTCCCTGGCATACACTGTTAAAACTGCAAAGAGAAAAATCAAGAAATCATTGTTAGATGGAATCCAGAAGGCTGGAATCAGAATGAAAAACTGAGACCAGAGAGAACCACTGCCAAAAAGAGGGAATTTTTCTCCCCAACAAAACTCTGAAGTCTAGATTAGACCTAGCCCTTCTATGGGGAAGTCTCTTCATATAACCATATCTCTCCGAAAACTCTTGGAGGCCAGTTCCTCTGAGTGCTTCCCACCTTCCACAGGTACACACAGAGGACATCTAAATCAGTCATTAGAGCATCGCATATGGAGGAGGAAAGCCTTTTAGTCTCTAACTGGATGACACTGGCACTCATATTTTCCTTTTTGGAGAATACTTTTCCCTCCACTCCATTTGGAATTAGGTTCCTTAAAGATATTCTTTCTGGGCTGGGTGCAGTGGCTCATGCCTGTAATCCCAGCACTTTGGGAGGCCAAGGTGGGTGGATCACTTCAGGTCAGGAGTTGGAGACCAGCCTGGCCAACAGGGTGAAACCCTGTCTCTACTAAAAATACAAAAATTAGCTGGGCATGGTGGCGTGCGCCTGTCATTCCAGCTACTCGGGAGGTTGAGGCAGGAGAATCACTTGAACCTGGGAGGTGGAGGTTGCAGTGAGCTGAGATCATGCCACTGCACTCCAGCCTGGTCAATAGAGTGAGACTCATTCTCAAAAAAAAAAAAAAAAAAAAAAAAGATATTCTTTCTGTACTCTCCCTGGCCTATACCAGCTGCCATAAGGATAACATGGCTTATGGGGACATAACTGGAGTGTCTGTTCCAGTTTGGGGTGGTTTTATATATCTCTCTGACAATAACCCCAGAGACAAATCCCATGTGCCAAAGGATATAAAGGGTCCAAACAGAACAAGAAAGGAAAATAGAAACAAGGGTATAAAGTGGCCCCTAAATGAGAGTATGAAGCAAAGTCCCAGGGCCCAAGTGAGTCATTGTTTAAGCTGGGCCAGGGAAGGGAAAAAAATATACTCCATTGACTTTGGGTTTTCCTGCCAAAGAAATAAAGGCTGTAGAGCCTGGTGTAATCTAAAAATGGAAATTCCACCGAAGAATAGGCAATTATCCAGTAATCATCCCTACCAGAGCAAACTTCAGGTTCCAGAAAACTTCTAAATTCTCTGACAAGTAAATCATGAGCGGAAAACATGTTAATCTTTGTGGAGAAGCAGACATTAAATTTGAAGATGGCAAGCAATGGGGGGAACGGTGGTAATTCCAAATGCCAATTTTCATTTGTTGACCATATAAAGTGGGGGAAAAAATCTGACTCTGAATGGAACAAGAAAAAATTTCAGGAGCCATCTATTCCGTTTCCCTTCTCTCAGACCAACTTCATGGGAAAGAGTCTAACTTGTCTTTAATATAGAGTATGTTTTCATTTAGGATAAAGTTAGTTCCTTCCTGTTAATAGTAACAGCACTTTATGAAAAAGCAAACTATATACTCTTCTTCTTTAATGGACAGCTAGCATAGAAATCTACTTCTAAGACACCCTGAGGAAGTATGAGGACATCATCTGGCAAAAGATTAGGTTAGTAGAGGTGCTTTCAAAAGCAACGAAAGTGTTAACCTAACCATGCAGTGCTATTGTCTTAAGCAAAGGAAAATAAAAAATACAGGAAATGAGCTGTTATAGGTAAATGCAGTAGGCTACATTTCCAGCAAATGAAGTCTGAAATGATAATACCGTAGCCTAAATTCATGAAGCTATCCAGCAAAGTAGTCCCAAAGCGTGCTTCATATTCTAAGAGAGAAAAGTTGATGTCTAGGTCATGGTCTAATGAAATTGTAGCTTTGTTATAGCTTTTAAAGACTATCTCAAATGCCAAATTTTGTGTAAAGTCTTTTCCTGATTTTATCTCCCATGCCCAATTTCCATTGTATCTCGCTTAAAATTCTCTAACAGTGCTCACAATTTGCTACTTTGTTTTAAAGTTACTGGACTTTCCCCTATTAGACTGTCAGCTCTATGGAGTAAGCACAGATTGTACTCATCTTTGTCTCTACTATATTACCTAACTCATAATTACTCACAAATATTTGTGGAAATTGATTTAGAAAGGTAAGAAAGACAGGTAAGTGATGCCAGGTAGAATGTATCTTTGAAGCTAGCCACACAGGAAATATTGAAAGTCTATATCTTATTAATTTTTCTAAATTCCAGGCTTTGGGTCTGATATTTTTATTATAATATTGCAATACCAGCTTTATTTTGATCGGTATTTTCCTGGTATATCTGTTTCTGTGCCTTTAATAACCCTTCTAGGTCATTTTGTTTGGGTATATCTCTTGTAAATAGCATGTGGCTAGATTTTGCTTCTCTACCCAACCTTACAGTCACTATATGTTAATGAGTAGCTTTTTAGTGTATCTGATTAATTTCTGACCTGATATCTTATTTTGTCTTTCCCATTATCCACTCTTCTTTGCCTTTCCCCACCCTCTTTTCCTACCTTCTATTGTGTTAGTAAAGTTTTGTTTTGTTTTAATTCTTTTCTATCCTCCCTATTAGTTTGGAAGCTATAGACAAAATCTATAATCTTTCAGTATTAAAATTTAATGTAATCAGCCAGGCATGGCAGTACATACCTGTAGTTCTACTCAGAGGCTGAAGATGGAGGATCGCGTTAGCCCAACAGTTTGAGTCCAGCCTGGGCAATATGGTGAGACCTCATCTTAAAAAATTAACATAATATTTATCTACATTGTTTTTTCCCCAGACATTGTCTCGCACTGTCACCCAGTCTGGAGTGCAGTGGCCCCATCTTGGCTCACTGCAACCTCTGCCCTCCAGGCTCAAGCATCGATCCTCCCACCTCAGCCTCCAATTAGCTGGGACCAAAGGCATGCATCATCACGCTTAGATATTTTTTTGGATTTTTAGTAGAGATGGTGTCTCACCATGTTGCCCTGACTGGTCTCAAACTCCTGAGTTCAAGTGATCCACCCGTCTCAGCCTCCCAAAGTGTTGGGATTACTGGCATGAGCCACCGCATCTGGCCTATCTACACATTTTTGAAAATGTCTGAAAATACTCATTATCTTTATAACTCTCCAAAACAAGACAAGAGGCCAGGCATGGTGGCTCATGCCTATAATCCCAACACTCTGGAAGGCTGAGGTGGGTGGACTGCTTGAGCTCAGCAGTTTGAGAACAGCCTGGGCAACATAGTGAAACCCTGATTCTACAAAACAATACAAAAATTAGCTGGGCATGGTGGCACATGCCTGTGGTCCCAGCTACTTGGGAGGCTGAGGTGGAAGGACTGCTGGAGCCTAGGAGGTCAAGGCTGCAGTGAGCTGTGATCGCACCACTGCACTCCAGCTTGGGTGACAGAGCAAGACCCTGTCTCAAAATAAATAAACAAAATAAAAATAAAAACAAAACAAGACAAAGCCCAAAGCACACTTTCTATAACTTATGTGCAGTCTTCTCATCTTCGGATATTATTTATATATCTTCTGATTATTAATATCTTCTGATATTATTTTTTAGAATGTGACTAGAATCTCTTTTTAAATTGGAAAACTTTTTAAATGTGGTAAACTATACATAATATTTATCATTTAACCATTTGCAAGTGCACAATTCAGCGTCATTAAATATATTCACAATGCTGTGCAACCATGAACAATATCAATACCCAAAACTTTCTCATCATCCCCAATAAAAACTCTGTATCAATTAAACACCACCACCCCCTTCTGCCCACCCCCCAGACCCTGATAACCTCTATTCTACTTTCTATCTCTCTATATTTGTCTATTCTAAGTACCTCATATAAGTGGAATCATATAATATCTGTCGTTCTGGCCTATTTCACTAAGAATAATGTTTTCAAGGGCTGCAGATGTAGCATGTATCAAAATTTATTTCTTTCCTTCCTTCATATTTTTAAAATAATAGAGACAGGGTCTCCCTATGTTGCCAAGGCTGGTCGCGAGCCTTGAACTCCTGGCCTCAAATGATCCTTCCACCATAGCTTCCCAAAGTGTTGGGAATACAGGTGTGAGCCACTGCAGGGCCATAAATTTATCTTTTTTTTAAAGCAGAATAATATTCCATTGTATGTATATACCATATATTGTTTATCCATTCATCTGTTGATGGACCCTTGAGTTACTTCCACCTTTTGGCTATTGTGAACAATACTGCTATGATTTGTATACAAGTATCTGTTTCAGTCCCTTCTTTAATTCTTTTAGATCTATACCTACAAGTGCAATTGCTGGATTATATGGTAGTTACAGGTTTAACCTTTTGAGAAACAACCGAACTGTTTTCCAGAGCAGCTGAACTATTTTACATTCTCACTAGCAATGCACAAGGGTTCCAATTTGTCCACATCCTCACCAACACATACTATTTTCCTTTTTAAAAAATAGCCAACCTAGAGGGTGTGAAGTGGCATCTTATTGTTGTTTTGATTTGCATTTCACCATTGACTAATGATGTTGAGCATCTTTTCATGTGTTGGCCATTTGGGTATCTTCTTTGGAGAAATATCTATTCAAGTCCTTTGCCCATTTTTAAATTGGGTTTTTTGCTTTGTTGTTGAGTTGCAGGAGTTCTTTACATATTCTGGATATTAATTCCTTCTTGGAGATATGATGTGCAAATATTTTCTTCTATTGTGTAGGTTGTCCTTTCACTTTCATGATAGTATCCTTTGATGCACAAAAGTTCTTAATTTTGATGAAGTCCAATTCATTTATATTTTTTGTTCCTTATGTTTTTGGTGTTATATCCGTGAAATAATTGCTAAATTTAATGTCATGAAAAGTTTCCCCTGTTTTCTTCTAAGAGTTTTATAGTCCAATTTCATTCTTTCACATGTGGATATCCAGTTTTCCCAGCACCATTTATTGAAAAGACTGTCCTTTCCCTATTGAATTGCAGCTTTGCAGGAAATCAAATGAGCATATATGTAAAGAGTTATTTCTGGGCTCCCTAATCTATCACAGTGGTCTATATGTTTGTCCTTATACCAGTGCCATAATACTTGAATTACTGTGGCTTCACAGCTAGTTTTATAGTTGGGAAGTTTGATTTTTCCAATTTTATATTCTTTTTTCAAGATTGTCCTGGTGATTCCATATGATTTTGAGGATTAGCTTTTTCTCTCAGTGAAAAAGCCTATTTGGAAATTTGATGGAAACTGTGTTGAATCGCTAGGCACAGTGGCTCACGTCTGTAATCCTAGCACTTTGGGAGGTCGAGGAGGGCAAATCACCTGAGGTCAGGAGTTTAAGACCAGCCTGGCCAACATGGTGAAACTGTCTCTACTAAAAATACAAAAAAACTAGCCAGGTGTGGTGGCGGGCACCTTTAATCCCAGCTACTCTGGAGGCTGAGGCAGGAGAACTGCTTGAACCTGGGAGGTAGAGGTTATAGTGAGCTCAGACTGCGCCACTGCACTCCAGCCTGGTAGACAGAGAGAGACTCCATCAGAAAAGAAAGGAAGGAAAGAAGGAAAGAAGGAAGGAAGGAAGGAAGGAAGGAAGGAAGGAAGGAAGGAAGGAAGGAAGGAAGGAAGGAAGGGAGGGAGGGAGGGAGGGAGGGAGGGAGGGAAGAAGGGAGGGAGGAAGGAAGGAAGGAAGGAAGGAAGGAAGGAAGGAAGGAAGGAAGGAAAGAAAGAAAGAAAGAAAGAAAGAAAGAAAGAAAGAAAGAAAGAAAGAAAGAAAGAAAGAAAGAAAGAAAGAAAGAAAGAGTTCAATCAACCAGCCTGACCAACATGACGAAACCCCATCTCTACTAAAAATACAAAACTTAGCTGGGTGTGGTAGTGGATGCCTGTAATCCCAGCTACTCAGGATTCTGAGCAGGAGAATCATTTGAACCTCGGAGGTGGAGGTTGCAGTGACCCGAGATCATGCCACTGCACTCCAGCCTGGGTGACAGACTGAGACTGTCTCAAAAAATAAATAAATAAAATAAAAAAGAAAAGAAAAGAAACTGTGTTGAATCAGCAGATTGCTTTGGGTAGTACTGACATGTTAACAGTGTTACATCATCCTATCCATGCACTCAGGGTGTCTTTCCATTTATTTAGCTCTTCTTTAATTTCATTCAGCAATGTTTTATAGTTTTCAGTGTGCAAGTCTTTCACCTCCTCTGTTAGACTTATTCCTAATAGACTAAACCTTTTGGATGCTCTTTTAAACACAATTGCTTTTCTTAATTTCCTTTTTAGATTGTTCATTGATGATATACAGAAACAACTGGTTTTTATGTGTTGCTCTTGTCCCCTGAAACTTTGCTGAATTCATTTATAAGCTCTAGAAGTTTCTTTTTTCTTTTTTTTGGTGGATTCTTTGGGATGCTTTTTATGCATAGGATCATGTAACCTGTGAATATATTTTACCTTTTACTTTCCAATTTGGATGTCTTTTATTTCTTTTGATATCTACCTTTTCCTTTTTTTCCTTTTTTAAAAAAATTCACCCCCATACCTAGAGGACAATATACCTTTTTAAATGTAAAAATTACTATTTTAGGCCGGGAGTGGTGGCTCATGCTTATAATCCCAGCACTTTGGGAGGCCGCGGTGGGTGGATCACGAAGTCAGGAGTTCAAGACCAGCCTGGCCAACATGGTAAAACCCCGTCTCTACTAAAAATACAAAAATTACCCGAGTGCGGTGGCAGATGCCTGTAATCCCAGCTACTCGGGAGGCTGAGGCAGGAGAATCGCTTGAACCCGGGGGGCAGAGGTTGCAGTGAGCCGAGATTGCACCACTGCACTCCAGCCTGGGCGTTAGTGAGCCTCCATCTCAAAAAGAAAAAAAAGAAAAAGAAAAAAAAAGAAAAAAATTACTACTTAAAAAAAATCAATAATGAATTAAGTCTACCTACATTTATGAAATCAATTTTCACGCTCACTACTATTTCCCACATTCTGCTCCTTCACTCTTGGTTCAATCATTTTCTTGCTAAAGTACATCCTTTAATAAGATCCATAATCACTTACTGAAATCCTGGCACCTTTCTGGTTTGGAATTGACAAACTTTGAGATTTTGTAAAGGTAATACATTGCACAAACCAGATGTGATATAACACCTCCAGCAGGGTTGGGATAGCACCCCATGGATTCAAACATATTAAAGTCTTCACAGTGAAACATATAAGTATTCACACTAAATGGGATAAACAAAGACCAAACTTAGCCCGTAAACTAGTTCAGGTCAAGTTTACCCCCCAAATGAGTTTGCTGAAAACTTACCAAAGGACAACTTCAGGTTTTCAAAGCTTTTTTTGAATTGTGAATTTATTAATAGACATAAACCTGTAGTTCTTTCAGCAAAAGCCTGTGAGTGAAAATATCTTTATTTTACCTATTGGAATGAAATTTAATTCGGTGGAGAATTCTGGTTATTACCTATCTTCTCCCAGCACTTTAAAGATACCACCCCGTTGTCACCTCGCACCTATCACTGATATCAAGCAGACTGCTGTCAAACTCCTGCCATTCCTTTGGAGTGAATCATTCTTATCATTCATATAAACAATTTTCTTTATCATTAATGCAGATTCTACAACGTATCTACCATATAGGTTTATTTTTATTTATTTTGCTCAGTACTTTAAACTGACTTCTGTTTTTTGTCAGTTTGGGAAAATGATCAGACCACATATATATTTTTTGAGACAGGATCTCACTTTGTTGCCCAGGCTGGAGTGCCGTGGCGCGACCATAGCTCACTGGAAGCTTGAACTCCCGGGTTCAAGTGATCCTCTCATCTCAGCTTCCTGAGTAGCTGGGACTACAGGTGCACACAACCATGCCTGGCTAAACTTAACTTTTTTGTAGAGATAGGGGCTCGCTATGTTGCTCAGGCTGGTCCTGAACTACTAGCCTCAAGCAATCCTCCTGCCTCAGCCTCCCAAAATGCTAGAATTACAGATGTGAGTCATTGCACCCCCCAATTCTTTTAAAAATATTGCTTCTTTGCCATTCCCTCTATCATTTTCTTCTGTCTCCTATTAGATATACGTTGTAGCTTTTTAATGTCTCTTACCTGTCTTCATAGTTTTTTAGCTCTTTATGTTACACTTATTATCTTTTAAGTTATTCACTCTCTATTCTGTCTGGTCAGCCTAAGTAATGCAGATTCTACAATTCTACAAGATTCATGCAACTGTGCTCCAGCCTGGGCAATAAAGTGAGATCCTATCTCACAAAATACATATGTACATATATTGGCTGATAATTTTCCAGAACAACAACAACAAAAAAAAAACAAAACAGAAGTCAAAGTGCTGAGCAAAATAAATACAAATAAACTGTCCAGGAGCGGTGGTTCACACCTGTAATCCCAGCACTTTGGGAGGTCAAGACGGGTGGATCACAAGGTCAGGAATTCGAGACCAGCCTGGCCAATATGGTGAAATCCCGTCTCTACTAAAAATATAAAAAAATTAGCCAGGCATGATGGCGCAGGCCTATAATCCCAGCTACTTGGGAGGCTGAGGCAGGAGAATTGCTTGAACCCAGGAGGTGGAGGTTGTAGTGAGCCGAGATCACGCCACCACACTCCAGCCTGGGTGACAGAGCGAGACTCCATCTCAAAATAAATAAATAAATAAATAAATAAATAAATAAATAAATAAAAATAAACCTACATGGTAGATACATTGTAGAATCTGCATTACTCAGGCTGATCAGACAGAATAGAGAATGAATAATTTAAAACATAATAAGTACTTCCCAAGCAGCTGAGTCTACAGGTGCATGCCACCATGCCTTTTTATATCTAGAGACAGGGTTGTAGAGATAGGGTTTTGCCAAGTTGCCCAAGCTGGTCTCAAACTCCTGGGCTCAAGTGATCCGCCCTCCTTGGCCTCTGAAAATGCCAGGATTACAGGCATGAGCCACCTCAACCTGGCCTCCAAGTCAGTTTTAAATGTTCAACTATTTTTATTTTCTCTGGAGTAAATTTATGTTTATTGGGTTTATTGACTGTCTTTCTCAATATTAGTGTTCCTCATATATTTTAGAATTTCAGCATATAAGTTCATGTGAAGTGGGAGGTTTTTACTCTCTCTTGTGGACAGACCCTAGTCCAGAACCAGGTCTTGTATTGGAAGACTTATGGCTCCATTCCTGATATTAGGGACACCACAGAGATTGTCACTGTACTGCTAAGGAGGTTGGACCCACTAAGACCTGGCTGTAAGGCTGTCTGCTTCCTCTCACACCTCCAGGTTTTTGTTTTTTTAATAGATGGGGTCTCACTATGTTGCCCAGGCTGGTCTCAAACTCCTGGCTCAAGGGATTCTCCTGCCTCAGCTTTCCAAACAGCTGGGGCTACAGGCATGCACCACCGCACCTGGCTAAACCTCCAGGTTTTATGTAAGCCATTTGTCAGGTAGCAGTCATAACTTTTTTTGAGTCTCTCTTAAAGTGGTGGAGGCAGAAGGGGCTGGCTCCAGTCTCCTGCACTGTGTGTACAACACTTTGAGTCTCCACCATTGAAGAAATGAGCTTTCAGTTACTAAACCTTCTGAATCCAGAGCACAGGAGGCATGTGGCTACAGTCCCACTTACTGCATTGCGGTTTTATTGAGTTTCTAGTAAGATGAATTTATATTAATTTTATGCATGGCTACGTCCTTAAACTTCTCTTCTTAGAAAATTTTATGTATCATTACCATGTGTGTAGAATGAATAAGAGGCCCAAGTCATGAACACTGCAAGCCATCATGACCAGAAATTCAAAACAAACATTTGACCCACCAAGCTTAAAAATGCATATTTGTACTAATTTTTCATTGTATTTGACTAAACTACAAAGTTCTTTAATAGACATTAATCTTTCCTCTAAAGTAAAACAAAAAAGTTCCTAAAAATATCTTAAAGGCCATACAGAAGTACACCATATGTCTGCCATAAACAGATTTTGCCAAAACGAGTATTCAAATTTCATTGAGCAATTTTTTTTATTCTTAAGTTGTTGGAGTTCTTCTTTGAAGATTTTAATTTTTAAAAAATTTTGACGTATTATAATTTCAAATTTACCAAAAAGCTACAATAGCACAAAGAATTCCTGAATATCCTTTACCTAGATTACTCAAATGTGAATATTTTGCTACATTTTCTCTCACTCACTCTCTTTTTTCTCTCTCTCTTGCTCTCTCTCTCTCTCACATACACACACACAGACATATAAGTACATACGTATACACATATTATCATTTTTTGGAACTATTTGTGAGTAAGTCATAGACATGACACTCATTTACTCCTACAGTATTTCCTAAAAACAACAACAAAAAAAACAAAACAAACAAACAAAAAACAAGTCAGTTTAAAGTGCTGAGCAAGATAAATAAAAATTAGGAAATAAGGATTTCCTAAAAATATTTCCTAAAACTAAGGAAATCTCCTTCCTTCCTTCCTTCCTTCCTTCCTCCCTCCCTCCCTCCCTCCCTCTCTCTCTTTCTCTCTTTCTTTCTTTTTTTTTAGACAGGGACTTGCTTTGCTGCCCAGGCTAGAATGCAGTGATACAATCACAGCTTACTGTAGCCTTGAACTCCTGAGCTCAAGCGATCCTCCCACCTCAGCCTCCTGAGTAGCTGGGACTACAAGCACACACAATCATGCCTGGCTGATTAAAAAAAAAATTTTCTTTTTTTTAGAGATAGGGTCTCGCTTTGTTGCCCAGGCTGATCTCGAACTCCTGGCTTCAAGTGATCCTTCCACCTCAGTCTCCCAAAGTCAGCCTCCAAGAGCCACTGGAGCCTACGTTTAGCAACATCATCGAGAAGTGCAGCCTTAAGTTAAGTAGATCCTTGCTGGTGCAAAGGTGGCACGTGAAAGCCCACTTGCAGTTACAGCCTGGCCATCCACCTATCAAAAGGGCATGAGAGTATTCTGATCATCTCCACAGACCTAGTCCACAACATCTCAGATGGTTTTGACCAGAAGTTCTCAACGGCGCCTACCAAGGTCAAAGGCTCTGACAACCTCTTCACTATGGAGATTGACGCCAGCCAGGGTGCAGCGTAGCTGCCTAGTGAGTTCTTTGAGGAGGACAACATGCTGAGCATGAGCAAGAAGTTGATGCAAGAAGCCATGAGTGCCTTCCCCGGCATCAATGAGGCATGAGCTATGCTGAGGTCATGAGGCTGGTGAAGGGTATGAACTTCTCAGTGGTAGTGGTTGACATGACACTCAGCAGATCAAGAACCAGATCAGCCCGTTCATCTTACAAACGTGCAACATGCTAGGTGTGGGGGACATGAACATAGACCTGCTGTCTTCCATGCTGAAGCAGACACTGCTCATCATCTACTTTGTCAGCAAACAGTTCAAGGGCCCTGAGCAGACTACTTGTATCATCTGCAAATATATCCCTGAGTTCTATCCCTGTATGAGACAGAGTGACTGATCCAGGAGCTGGCCAAGTACAAGACTGACACATACAACATCATCATCACCCAGCTTCTCTTCCCCAACCTGAAAATCCTGAAAGATATGTGAGGCCTGACACAAGATTCAGGCCAAGTATCTGAACCAGATGGGGGACCCTTATAAAGACTTTTGCACTGTGAAACTGCCACTGTCTCCCCATGAGGTGCAGGGGGCAGACAAAGTCAACACCTTCTCAGCCCTCTTCACAGAACCCTACAAGCCCTGCAGCACCCAGCAGCACCACTGCCAGCCCCAGCTGCTGCCATTTTACACTCAACCTTTACCTTCCCCACCCTCCAGGGCAGAGGTTACACAAATCCCTCCCCACCACCTCCACCATAGTACAAGGGGAGACACTTGGGGAGCAGGTGTATGGTAGATGCACCTGTCAGAAATAATTGAAGCATTTCCTGAGAATGACCCTGTGGTCTAAGATGAATGTGTGTTCAGAGTTCTGAGTGAAGGAATTTGGGAATGGCCAACCCAGAGATTCATTATTTATCTATGAGGAACATCTAAACCATCTGATCCATCCCATGGATCATGGGCCATACAGGGGTTCGAGGCCCTTTGTTTTGGGTTGGATGAAGGTTGCTAGGTGGAGATTGCCAGGGTGGGGGCGGGGGCTAAGTGAAAATGCTGTATAAACTGCATGCTTTTTATAAGTGGTAGCAGTTCTCCTGTTCATCATGCTGCCCCGGGACTGCCCTGTATGTAAATCCCCTCAATAAACCTTATGCTTCATTTGCTGGCTCCATGTCTCTTTTTCAGCCTCGCAAACATGGTGCCATCCCTATGGAAGTCAATAGGGGTCCAACACAAGAGGAAGCAGGGAGGGAGTCTATTCTCCTGGTGGGGGTAGAAGTGCTCTAGTTGCCCTCCCTGCCATCTCTCCCTGCCTCTTGCTCTTCAATAAAATGATCTTAAACCAGAAAAAACAGTTACAATGAAAATGATGTTAAATGAAATAGTTATTTGAAAACCTGTTGTACAGGTTACTTTATAGAATGTACTTCCATTTGGGTTTGTCTGATGCCCCCTCATAATTCAATTCAGGTTATACCTCTTTGGCAGGATCATCACAAAGGTGATGCTGAGTTCTTCTCAGTGCATCACATCTGGGGGCACTTGCTGATTAGTCTAATTACTGGGGATGTTAACTTTGATTCTTTGGTTAGAGCAGCATCTGCCAGGTTTTGCCACTATAAAGTTAGTCTTTATAATGGATAAGTATCCCGTGGGAAGATATTTTGAGTCTGTGGAAATATATAGTTACTCTGCAAACTTTCATTCACAAATTTTAGTATCTATTAATAATTGTTGCCAGAACCAATAATGAATATGAAGGTTTTGCCAAATGGTGAATCTTTTTCCAACTATGTCATTTCATCTACGTTTTTAAGTTGATCTTCTACAATAAGGAAAAGCTTTCCCTTCTTATTTATTTATATCATTGTGGACTCATGGATTCTTACTTTGTTCAATAGGTTATAATCCTTTACTATCATTATATATTTTTATGCTCATATGATCCCATATTTGGCCATGGAAGCCCTTCAAGCTAACTTCTACATCCTTTTGACACATCTACATAATTATCTGATCACTTCCTTCATTTTTGATAGAATAAGATGTTCCAGTATCATCTTGTTCTTTCCCTACCTCACCCTGGAGCCAGCCATTTATCCAAGAAGCCCAGTTGTTTTTAGTAAAGAATAGGCTAGGTGCAGTGGCTCATGCCTGTAATCCCAGCACTTTGAGAGGCCGAGGTGGGAGGATCGCCTGAGGTTAGGAGTTTGAGACCAGCCTAGCCAACATGGCAAAACTCCTCTACTAAAAACACAAAAATTAGCCGAGCGTGGTGGCACTTGCCTGTAATCCCAGCTACTCGGGAGGCTGAGGGAGGAGAATCGATTGAACTTGGGAGGCAGAGGTTGCAATGAGCCAAAGTTGTGCCACTGCACTCCAGCCTGGGTGACAGAGAGAGACTCAGTCTCAAACAAAACAAAACAAAATCTATGAGCTCACACTGATTCAATTCCAGTTCAACACTACAGGTTACATTCTATCATCTCCCCTTTCCATATCTGAAATGTCCTTTTTCTTTTCTTTTCTTTTCTTTTTTTTTTTTTTTGAGACAGAGTCTCGCTCTGTCGCCCAGGCTGGAGTGCAGTGGCCGGATCTCAGCTCACTGCAAGCTCCGCCTCCCGGGTTTATGCCATTCTCCTGCCTCAGCCTCCCGAGTGGCTGGGACTACAGGCGCCCGCCACCTCGCCCGGCTAGTTTTTTGTATTTTTTAGTAGAGACGGGGTTTCACCGTGTTAGCCAGGATGGTCTCGATCTCCTGACCTTGCGATCCGCCCGTCTCAGCCTCCCAAAGTGCTGGGATTACAGGCTTGAGCCACCGCGCCCGGCCTGAAATGTCCTTTTTCTAAAGTGAGAAAAAGGTTCCTGTTATCTATAACATATTTACTTATTTGCTTAATCCTAAAATGTACTAAGCTAGCTAACCCATTCCTCTGTGAAAAAGAAGCCCGCTAATTAGAGTTTAATACTTGTTTAGAGTTGTTTTAGCCTGAGGGTATATAGTCCAAATATTGTGTTCCTTAGATGAGTTTCTCCAACCCCCTTCAGTATGGTATATCATTCATTTGAAATACAATTTGCTTCACTTATTTGTTTGTTTTCAATTTTAGAAACTCCCCCAATCTTGTCAAATACATACTTACTTATGTAAATGAAAATAACATAGTTCCAAAAGTAAGACATGTGCAAAAAAAATTCTTCGATAAGTGACCTTTATATCTATCCCACTTTTATCTTTTCACTCCATCTCACTAACATCTTATAGATAATGAATCTCATTGGTCTCTGGTTTATTCTTCCTGTGTGCATATCTTTTTCTCAGATGAGCAGATACATGTATATACAGTTGACCTTTCAACAGCATGGATTTGAACTGTGTGGGTCTACTTATACATGGATTTTTTTCAATAAATATATTAGAAAATTTGGAAGGATTTGCAACAACTTAAAAAAACTCACAGACCAACTGTGCATCCTACACATATTGGAAACATTAAGAAAAAGTATGTCATGAATGCATAAAATATGTAGACACTAGTCCATTTTATCATTTACTACATTAAAATATACACAGATCTGTTATAAAAAGTTAACGTTTAGCAAAACTGACACACACACTTACAGACCATACATGGTGCCATTCACAGTGGAGAGAAATGTAAACAAACATACAGTATTAAATCATAACTGTATAAAATTAACTGTAGCTCATACTGTACTACTGTAATAATTTCATTCATAGCCAACTCCTGTTGCTATTGCAGTGAGCACAAGTGTTGCAAGTATCTGCTTAAAACACCATGTGATGCTAATCATCTCTGCATGGGCAGTTCATTTCTCCAGTAAACTGTGTATCACAGTAAAAAGTGATCTCTCATGGTTCTCATGTATTTTTCATCGTGTTCAGTACAAAACCATAAACCTCAAGTAACACCATGGGACCCACACGAAGTGTCACTAGTGATGCTGGAAGTGTTTCAAGAAGCAGAGACAATTCATGACGTTACAAGATAAAGTTGAATTGCTTGACATACATCATAGATTGAGATCTGCAGCTGTGGTTGGCCTCCATTTCAAGATAAATGAATCTAACGTAAGGACAACAGTAAGCAAAGGAAAGGAAATTCATGAAGCAGTTGCTGCAGCTACATCACCAGGCATAAAAACATTGCACTTTTGGTGAAATATTTTTTTAACTTGTCTTGAAAACGCAGCTTTTATATGAGTGCAGGATTTCTATAAGAAAGGCATATGACCCTAATATGATCTGAGAAAAAGTGAAGTCATTATATGACAACTTAAAGCAGAAGAAAGGTGAAGGGTCTAAAGCTGGAGAATTTAATGCCAGTAAAGGATGGTTTGATAATTTTAGAAAAAGTTTTGGCTTAAAAAATATCAGGATATCAGGGAAAGTAGCTTCTGCCAACCAAGAGAAGGCAAACATGTTTCTAGATGCCATTAAGAAAATTATTGAGGAGGCCAGGTGCAGTGGCTCATGCCTGTAATCCTAGCACTTTGGAAGGCTGAGGTGGGAGGATCGCTTGAGCCCAGGAGTTTGAAACCAGCCTGGGCAACATGGAAAAATCCCATCTCTACCAAAAATAAAAATTAGCCGACCATGGTGGCACAAGCCTGTAGTCCCAGCTACTCAAGAGACCGAGGCATGAAACTCAATCGAGCACAGGAATTCGAGGTGGTGAGAGTTATAATCATGCCACTGGACTCCAGCCTGGGCAACACAGTGAGACCCTGTCTCTAAAAAAAAAAAAAAAAAAAAAAAAAAAAAGAAGCTTTTGAAAATCATTGAGGAAAAAGGATATCTTCCTGAGCAGTTTTTTAATGCAGATGATGGGGGAAAAATGCCACAAAGGACACTTATTAGTAAGGAAGAGATGCACGCACCAGGATTTAAGGCAGGAAGGGATGGGCTAACTCTACTACTTTGTGCAAACACAGTCAGGTTTATGATTAGGACTGCCCTTATCTACAAAGCTGCTAACCCCTGAGTTTTGAAGATAAAAGGTAAACACTAGTTGCCAGTTTTGGTTGTATAAGAAGGTGTGGATAATGAGAACCATTTTTTATGGACTGGGTTTCATCAACATCGTTCCTAAAGTCAGGATGTACCTTGCTGGTAATGGACTGCCTTTTAAAATTCTTTTGAACTGGACAACGCCCCTGGCCGCCCAGAACCCATGAGTTCAACACCAAAGGTATCAAAGTGGTTTGTAATACTTGCCCCCAAATACAATGTTTCTAATTCAGCCCCTAAGTGAGGGGGTCATAAGGACCTTTAAGGCTCATTACACATAGTACTGTATTGGAAAGGACTGTCAACGCTATGGAAGAGATTCCTGAGAGAACATCAAGAAAGTCTGGGAGGATTACTCCAGTGAAGATGCCACTGTTGTTATGGAAAAAGCCATTGAGCCCTAAACAATAGATTCCTGCTGGAGAAAACTGCATCCAGATGTTGTGCATGACTTCATAGGATTTACGACAGAGCCAATCAAGGAGATCACGAAAGAGATTGTGGATATGGCGAAGAAGGTGGGGGAAGGGTTCCAAGATATGGATCCTGGATAAATTCAAGAGCTAACAGACATCACACCAGAGGAATTAACAGACGACAACTTGATGAAGGTGAGTGCTTCTGAACCAGTGCCAGAAAAGAAGAAGGCATAGAAGACGAAGAAGACGCAGAAGCAGGGCCAGAAAACAAACTGACATTAGATCATATGGCAGAAGAGTTCCAACTATTCAAGACTGCTTTTGACTTCTTTTATGACATGAACTCTTCAGTGATACAGGCACTGAAACTAAATAAAATGGAAGAAAAATTGGTACCATACAGAAACATTTTTAGAGACATGAAAAGGCAAAAAAATCAGAAATCACTATGTGTTTTCATAAAGTCACACCGAGTGTGCCTTCCTCCCCTTCTACCACCTCTACCTCTTCTCCCCTGCCACCCTTAAGACAGCAAGACCAACTCCTCCCCCTCCTTCTCTTCCTCAGCCACTTAGCATCAAGAAGACAAGGATGGAGGTCTTTATCCTGATCCACTTTCATTTAATGAATAGTAAATATATTTTCTCTTTCTTTTGATTTTCTTAATAACATTTTCTTTTCTCTAGCTTACTTTGTTGTAAGAATACAGTATATAGTACATATACAAGGTATGTGTTAATCAACTGTTTTAATGCTATTGGTAAGGTCAATAGTAGACTATCAGTAGTTAAGTTTTTGGTGAGTCCAAAATTATACGTGGATTTTCTACTATGTGAAGGGGAGAAATCGGCAACCGTAACCCTCATGTTGTTCAAGGGCCCATTGTGTTTTTATTTCCTCTTCTTCCTTACACAAAAAGTAGCATAAAATAGATATTCTTTTGTCCAATTCACAGGGCTCTGAATGTTGCTTTTTAAGCTATCATGAATAAGAAGTTCAGGAAATCGCTATGGATTCTCTAACCACAAGAGAACCAGAGACATCAAAATTAAAATATTTTGGACTTGGCTGTGACATGAAGGTTAAAAAAATTTAAATTAAAATTTATTTGTGAGTTACATATTTTTAACCTCACAAGGTATAATTTATTAAGATGAAATGGTCTGACAGTGCATCCATTTTCTTTAGTTGAATATATTTGTATTAATTGTAAAGTCAAGCTTATCAGTTAACTCTCTCCAGAAGATATAATCATCTATGTGCATACATTATTGGCTTTGTCTACAATACTGTCACTAAGTGATTATAATTAAGCCCTCCCATTTGCATCAAATGTGAAGACTGTGTTCACAACAGTAGGAAAATTTGGTTTCACTGGAAATTAAAAAATTCTAATGTGAAATAAAATGAAGTGGGCTGAATACAATTCTCCCTTTAGTTTTGACAATAAAATAAATTCCATAGGTTTCCTATTGTATTAGCTTAATATTTGTGATGTTAATATTGAGTGTCAACTTGATTGAAGGATACAAAGTATTGATCCTGGGTGTGTCGGTGAGGGTGTTGCTAAAGGAGATGAACATTTGAGTCAGTGGGCTGGGAAAGGTAGACCTACCCTTAATCTGGGTGAGCACAATCTAAAAAGCTGCCAGTCCAGCCAGTTAGAATAAAACACAGGCAGAAAAATGTGAAAAGAGAGACTGGCCTAGCCTTCCAGCCTACATCTTTCTCCCATGCTGGAGGTTTTCTGCCCTCGAACATTGGACTCCAAGTTCTTCAGTTTTGGAACTCCTACTGGCTGTCCTTGCTCCTCAGCTTGCAGATGGCCTATTTTGGGACCTTGTGATTGTGTGAGTTAATACTTAGTAAACCCCCCTTTATATATATAAATCTATTCTATTAGTTCTGTCCCTCTAGAGATCCCTGACTAATACAATATTTAACGTTAGGGCAATTTTTTTTTTTGTTTTTAAGAGATGGGGTCTTTGTTGCTCAGGCTGGAGTGCAGTGGTATGATCACAGCTCACTGTAGCCTCAAACTCCTGGGCTGAAGCAATCCCCCTGCCTCAGCCTCCCAAGTAGCTGGGACTACAGACATGTGCTACCATGCCTGGCTAATTTTGTTTATTTTACTTTTTGTAAAGACAGAGTCTCATTATGTTGCCCAGGCCGGTCTCAAACTCCTGAGCTAAAGCAATCCTCCCACCTTGGCATCTTAAAGCATTGGGATTACAGGCGTGAGCCACCATGCCCAGCTCTATGGCAGTTTTCTCCAGTAATATATTAAGAAAACACAGCATGAGCTGTATCAAAAATTAATAATTTTATAATCAGACATTTGTAAACATGTTAAGCTAATGGGAGTTCTTGATACAATTTTCATGTTCTCTTCTAGTAACAATGGCTGTTTGTACAGAAAAAGTCATACAGAATTCTATTAAGTGGTATCTATTTTCTCCTGAAAAACTAGATACAAATTCTAAGAAATTATGTATGATGTCAATTCCACATAAACATCTTAATTTTGGATATTAACTAGCAAAAAGCAAGAATTGATTTAAATTATTCTGGTGAAGTGGCCAGCAGGGACTACCAAGAAAGAATTGAATATAAATGTAACCACACATCTTTATAATAGAATGATTTATATTCCTTTGGGTACATACTCAGTAATGGGACTGCTGGGTCGAATGGTATTTCTGACTTTAGATCTTTGAGGATTCCTCACACTGTCCTATCAATGATAGACTGGATGAGGAAAATGTGCTACATATACGCTATGGAATAGTCTGCAGCCATAGAAAAGAATGAGATCATGTCCTTTTCAGGGACATAGATGTAGCTGGAGGCCATTATCCTCAGCAAACTAATGCAGGAACAGAAAACCAAATTCTGCATGTTCTCACTTATAAGTGGGAGCTAAATGATGAGAACACACAGATGCACAGAGGGGGACAACACACACTGGGGCCTATTGGAGGGTGGAGGATGGGAAGAGGGAGAAGATAAAGGAAAACAACTAATGGGTACTAGGCTTAATACCTGAGTGATGAAATAATCTGTACCACAAACCCCCTCAACGAAAGTTTACCTACGTAACAAACCTGCACAAGCGCCCCTGAACTTAAAAGTCAAAAATAAATAAGTAAATAAATAAATAACTGTAACCATACTGGATCTCTATATAAATAGCTATTCACATTCCACATATAGAAGTAATAAAGATATGGGCAAGAGGACCAAATTAAAGTATTCCAGTTCATTCTTAATGTGCAAAGAGGCAAAACTTCAAAACTCCAACAGCGTTCTATGTCCTCCAGGTGCTCCTTGCTCTCACTCAAACTGAAAACGGCCAATGAACCTCGACCTGCACTGTTTAATTGGATTATGGCAGTTGAGAGTCTTCCTAGGCCATTCTCCTATATCCTTTTTTCTTTCTAAAACCAGGCCAGCTCATTAGAGTGGACTATCTTGTGTTAGAATTGGAATTGGACTTCTCTTCTGATAGTTTTTGTTTTGTTTTGAGGCAGGGTCTTGTTCTGTTACCCAGGCTGGAGTACAGTAGTGTGATCACAGCTCACTGCAGCTTCAAATTCCTGGGCTCAAGCAATCCTCCTGCCTCAGCCTCCTGAGTAGCTGGGACTATAGGTGCGCACCAACATGCCCAGCTAGTTTTCTTTCTTCCTTTCTTTTTTTTTTTTTTTTTTAAGTAGAGACGAGGTCTCACTATGTTGCCCAGGTTGGTCTTGAACTCCTGGGCTCAAGCGATCCTCCTGTTTCGGCCTCCCAAAGTGCTAGGGTTATAGGTGTGAGCCACTGTGCCCAGCTTTTTTTTTTTTTTTTTCCAAGGAATCCTAAAGATATCTGCCAAGAAGTAAAACAGGAGAACAGATCACATCCAACGATGCAGCACAAACTGGCCACACCAAGGTGATACAAACACAGAACATGAATCAGCCTAAACAGAATATATAAGACCAAAGATCCAAAACATCTTGGGAAGAATTATGATTTTTTTTTTAAAGATATTCTTTCTTTCTTTTCTTTTTTCTTTTCTTTTTTTTTTGAGATGGAGTCTCACTTTGTCACACAGGCTGGAGTATAATGGCACGATCTTCTATCTTGGCTCACTGCAACTTCCACCTCCCAGGTTCAAGAGATTCTGCTGCCTCAGCTTCTTGAGTAGCTGGGACTACAGGTGCCCACCACCACACCTGGCTAATTTTTTGTATTTTTAGTAGAGACAGGGTTTCACTATGTTGGCTAGACTGGTCTCGAACTCCTAACCTCAGGTGATCTGCCCACCTCAGCCTCCCAAAGTGCTAGGATTATAGGAGTAAGTCACTATACCTAGCCAAAATTATGATTTAAAGTAACTTTGTGTTGCTTCTACAAGCAGAAGGAAAAAATATATTCTGAGTTGGAGAGGGGCAAGCTGGGAGAAGACTTTTGGGGCATATTTTCCACGAACAGGTTGGCTAACTGGAGTTTTCTTGTGCAAGAAGTCACCAAGCTCTAAAGATACATTCCTGTGGCTGGGTGCAGTGGCTCACACCTGTAATCCCAGCATTTTGGGAGCCCGAAGCAGATTAATTGCTTGCGCATAGGAGTTTGAGATCACCTTGGGCAAAATAGTGAAACTCCATCTCTACCAAATGAAAATTAGCCAGGCATGGTGGCAGGTGCCTGTAGTCCCAAGGTACTTGGGAGGCTGAGATGGAAAGGTGGCTTGAGCCCGGGAGGGAGAGGTTACAGTGTGAGCCAAGATTACATCACTGCTCTCCAGCCTGGGTGACGGAGTCAGGCCTTGTCCCAAAAAAAAAAAAAAAAAAAAAAAAGAAGAAGAAAAATACATACTCCTGTGGCATGATTTTGTCTCCTGAACTAAAAATCCCTGGATTTGTTCTTTGTTTCCTTGTGAAATTCACAGGAAGCCTAAAGTCCTTAAATGCTTTCTTCCTATGCCTATCAGCTATAGAATTTGGCAATGCTAACTTGATAAGAGAAATCAGTGAGGCAAGTCAGCTAGTCTATGTTGCAGAACCCCAAAGCAGTTTAGACAACATATGTGCACAGAAGTTGCCTTACACACCAGCTTCTTTCTTATATAGTGATACAAAAAAGTTTCTTTACAAAAGTTGAATGCAGTATTTCTAATTCTCTACTAGGCTGTTGCTATCTATTATTCTATTGTTCAAAATTACAATATGCTGACTATAGGAAAAAGGAAGTGAACAATATGATCCTGAATCCAACGATAAATTTAACATATGATGTATTCAGAATGAGCTTCTCTCCATGGATATGTATCATGAATCGATCGGTTCATTGACTGTAACTCCTCTGTTGGCTACAGAGAAATAAGTGTAAATGCTATAGAAAATAGAAATGTGCCACACTGCAAGTGAGCACTCACAATCTTCTTCATCTTCTTATTGTCAGCAGTGGCTTGATTAGAATTAGACCTTTGGCTTCTTTAAAAAACAAAAAACAAAAAACAATTTAGGAAGAAATCCAATAGGGACTATCAATCTTAAGTTACTGTCTAAGGATAGGTGAACCCATGTGTCAGAACTGAGCTGCCATTGTAGTGGATAGGATTTATAATTTCTGCAATAGCAAAAAAGCCCCAAATCAGCTTATCAGTTCACTCTAAGGACTTAAAAACACTGGTGTTTCATAACAAGATTTCTTTTCCTGCTTAAGTAATCAATCCTCAGTAGCAGAGTTAGTTTCTTTCCTTGATCACTTCACCAAGTGCTTTTCTGTTACCCAAATCCATAAAGGATCATCTTAAAATAGCCATGAAATAGAGCACTGGTCCTATCCTGGGGGCTACTGCTAAGGGAGAAAGATGGTTCTTTCCAGGAAGGCTATGCAAAGGACCTGGTTCTCAGGTGCTGCTTCTCTGAAGTAAACTCTTCCCCCATTGGATCTTTGCATATAATTCAGGTAAAACCCTGCCAGGGTTTTAAAATGTTTCAAACTCCCCTTTGAAGCCCTCAAACTTCAAAACTCATTCCTGAAGGCCTGGCATGCTATGGTAAACTCACAGGTGCCATACCTAACACATCAGCTCCTTACCTGCTGATGTAAGATGATTAATTCACACCTGCTTCCCCCTTGCAGCTTTAAATATGAAGGAACATCTTTTTTTATAAGGCTGGTTACTCCAGGCCAGTAGGAACAGGGAAATACCGGATGGAAAATCAATGCGCCGAGCCCTGGGAAAAGGTTACTGCACACATATGTACTCTTTATAGCATGTTAGAAATTTAAATTATAAAAACGTGATTCATATGTTATATTTACGGAGGATCCTGAGGAAGGTACTGAGAATAAAAGAAGAAACAAACAAAAAAAGGAAACAAAATTGTGTGTACACGATAATTTTAGCTACTTCATTTATTTATGTTTTGTTTTTTTGAGACAGGGTCTTCCTCTGTCATCCAGGCTGGAGTGCAGTGCCGCGATCTCAACTCATTGTAACCTCTGCCTCCTGAGTTCAAGCGATTCTCATGCCTTAGCCTCCTGAGTAGGTGGGGCTACAGGCGTATGCCACTATGGCCAGCTAATTTTTGTATTTTTAGTAGAGATGGGGTTTCGCCAGGTTGGCCAGGCTGGTCTCAAACTCCTGGCCTCAAGTGATCCACCTACCTCGGCCTCCCAAAGAGCTGGGATTACAGGCATGAGCCACCGTGCCCAGCCAATTTTAGCTACTTTAAAGTAGGTCTGCATAAGGAAAGTGATTAAAAATTAAGATGACATGAATTGTATTTATTCACTGGATTAGGGTTTGGGCTTATTATTGATTTCTTCCTGTCTTCCAAATATTCTGTAACATTATGTCAATTTAAAAAAAAAATAACAACGACTGGCCCGGCGCGGTGGCTGACGCCTGTAATCCCAGCACTTTGGGAGGCCGAGGCGGGCGGATCACGAGGTCAGGAGATCGAGACCATCCTGGCGAACACGGTGAAACCCCGTCTCTACTGAAAATACA
The DNA here is from genome assembly GCF_047675955.1 of Chlorocebus sabaeus. Lineage (NCBI taxonomy): Eukaryota > Metazoa > Chordata > Mammalia > Primates > Cercopithecidae > Chlorocebus > Chlorocebus sabaeus. Next base: position 18,160,067 of record NC_132904.1, read on the forward strand.
AAAAAAATTAGCCGGGCGTGGTGGCGGGCGCCTGTAGTCCCAGCTACTAGGGAGGCTGAAGCAGGAGAATGGCGTAAACCCGGGAGGCAGCGGGGCTTGCAGTGAGCGGAGACCGCGCCACTGCACTCCAGCCTGGTCGACAGAGTGAGACTCCGTCTAAAAAAAAAAAAAAAAGGCCGGGCGCGGTGGCTCAAGCCTGTAATCCCAGCACTTTGGGAGGCCGAGACGGGCGGATCACGAGGTCAGGAGATCGAGACCATCCTGGCTAACACGGTGAAACCCCGTCTCTACTAAAAAAAATACAAAAAACTAGCCACGCGAGGTGGCGGGCGCCTATAGTCCCAGCTACTCGGGAGGCTGAGGCAGGAGAATGGCGTGAATCCGGTAGGCAGAGCTTGCAGTGAGCTGAGATCCGGCCACTGCACTCCAGCCTGGGCGGCAGAGCGAGACTCCGTCTCAAAAAAAACCAAAAAAACCAAAAAACAATGATTATCATAAATCTCTAATTTGTCTTGTTCCTACAAGATCCTTCAGTCTTTTCAACAAGGCCTCTAAGCAGAGCTCTTTATAACAGAGCTTCCAAGAGCTTGCCTAATTTCACTTGAAATCCAGAATTGTGTTTTCATGGCTTCTCTGGGGAAATACCCCTTAGCCTTATCCCCCAGGAAGAGTTTCTGGACAGACCATTTCTCTTTAGAATGCTACAGTACTTCTGTTACATCTCACCTTCTGCTACATATTATATCTCACATTCTTTATGTGGTTTCTAAACCTGTCATCTGTTATTTCTTTCTCTTTAGCTCTATGTTCCAACCTCTGTATCTCTTTTGTCAACTGGTTTACCCTGTCTGTACTATTTTCTTCTGCTACTGAAGCTGAGTTTAGTTGCAGGTGAGGCCTCCCTCAGTCATCTGCAAATCCTGCCATTCCTTCCCCTCCTCTCTATCTCTAGACCTCAAAATAGCTTTTGTCTGTTTTACTGCCAGATCACATACTATAGTTTCATCTAATTTCTTGTCTGTTTTCTATAACTTTTGCAACTCAATACTAATTTCTTATGAGATTTTGCCTATCCACTGTATATCTACACTTGGCATTTCGCTAGACAACATTTTAAGGTAAATTTTAATCTATTTTCTGCCTGCAGCTATAGCCTTTAGGTTCTTTTTTGTCGTCTTTTTGTTCTCACTAGGATCCCTTTAGCATCACCTGTAGATTTCACTGCAAACTCAACACTATTTTTATGGACCCCCTTAGATATTACAAACTCCTTCCTCAGTACCACCTCATCCAAGAACTGGAAGTATTAAATATGTCAACTCTGTTGGTTCAAAGTCCAGCAAGTATAATAATTCTCAAACCATCATCCTTTGTTCTTATTCAAGATTATATGAATTCAGTTGAAAAAATACTTCATACAAAGGTGTTAGTAATAGGCCAAGTCTTCTTGGACTTGATTATAATTCAAAATAATAAAATCGAAGGGGGTTTAGGATGCAGGGTTTGTTCTTTTAGAGCCATCCACATGAAACTTACAGATAATGATTCGATTCTCTTCTTCATGGTTATAATCTTAACATGTCCTGTATAACTTTACTACCGTTATTTCCAGAGTCGCCGTCGTTCATTCTTTTATTTGTTTTATCTCCAAAGTTAGTCTCACTTTTTAGAAAATTCTTTCAGTAGTCATGTATCTTTACCCTCTAAAGCTACTGGTAAATCCATGTATATTTTTCAAGCACTCATATTCCAACTTTAGTTAAAAGTTATTTTGTATTGTTTTACCTTTCCAAGTTCAAGTCCATTGTAGTAACTAGGAACTCCTAAAATAAGAGCACTATAGGCACATATGATTAAAGTTATTATCTTAATGATTCTGTATTATGCCATAGGAAAAAAATCAGTTTCTTCCTGACACCTTTTTAAAACTCCCTTCAAATGTTCTTATTAACTCATTAGGTTTCAGTATCATTTTATTTCTTTTCCTATTTCCAACAGAGAATTTCATTTCTAAAGATACATAAGGAAAGACCTCTAGGTAGCAGGCAGAATCTTGCACCAAACTCTTATAAACAAACGAGAATCTAATGTATTACTAGAGTAAAGACCACAGAGAAAGAGGTGCCACAAAATTTTTGAAGATCCTTGGATAGTTGTTTCAGAAAATCATAAAAGAGGAGCATAAATTTAACAAGGGGCTCATCTGTTCCCTGAATACCTGTTTGTCAGATGAGGTCTTAAATTCATTTACATAAAACTTCCTCTGTGATATAAACCTTCTTAGTATTGGTTTATTTTAGAACATGAGCACTCTCTCTCTAATTCTCTGCTTGGTGCTATTTAACCAATTACCAACCTTCTAAGGATCAAAGGACATTTCTCAATATTCTTTTATGATTGATTGAAAATTACAAAGTAGCTACAGACAACAGACTTTAACGAAAATCTGTACTGAAAACTCACTTTTCCTGCCAAACCTTTCAAGAGTTACTTTATGTAAGGAATGTTTAAAAAAAAAAAAAAAGAGAGAGAGAGAGAGGATTGGGTGCAGAGGCTCACACCTGTAATCCCAGCACTTTGGGAGGCTAAGGCAAGAGGATTGCTTGAGCCCAGGAGTTTGAGACCAGCCTGGGTAACATGGCAAGGTCCCGTCTCTAAGAAAAAATCTTTAAACATTTGCTAGACATGGTGGCACACACCTGTGGTCTCAGCTACTTGGGAGACTGAGGCAGGAGGATCCCTTGAGCCCAAGAGGTCAAGGCCAGTGAGCTGTGTTCACGCCACTGCATTCCAGCACTCCAGCCTGGGTAACAAAGTGAGACCTGTCTCACAAAGAAAAAAAAAAATGGGGAACACAATAACTTAAACATAAACTGGTACTTTAAAAAGTAAGATATTGGTGGAATTGCCATATAATTCTGTAATTCCATAGCTGGGTATACAGTCAAAAGAAATGAAAGCAGGGACTTAGACAAATATATGTATACCCACATTCACAGCAATATTACTCACAATCATCAAAAAATGGAAGCCACCCTAGTGTTTAATGACAGATAAGCAAAATGTGATACATACACACAACGGACTATTATTTAGTCATAAGAAGGAAGGAAATCTGATACATGGTACAACATGAATGAACTTTGAAGACATTACTCTAAATGAAATAAACCAATCAAAAAAGACAAATATTGTCTGAGTTCACTTACATGAGGTACCTAGAGTAGTCAAATTCCTAGATACAGAAAGTAGCATGGTGGTTGTCAGGAGCTGGGGGGTCAGAGGGAATGGGAAGTTGGGAAGTCGGTATTTAGTGAGTACAGAGTTTTAGTTTAGGAAGACAGAAAAGCTATGGAGATGAATGACGGTGATGGTTGCAGAACATTGTGAATGTATTTAATGCCACAGAACTGTACACGTAAAAATAGTTAAAATAGTCCATTTTAACCAGGTCCCCTATGGGCCTTGATAATCTCCGCTCTTCCAGTCCCCAGGATCCTCACCATGTAGAGCCTGAGGAGCCACTGAAGTAGGTCACACAGTCCAGGAGGCCCAGCTTCTGCAGGGCCAACAGGAAGCAAAATATCTTAAATATTTTCTAACATTTAAGATATTTTGTAGGGTAAGTGCTATGTTTTATCATATTTTTTAAAAAGTATGATATAGGTGTCAAATATTCACTATGTATATTCATAGAATTGCCTGATGGAACGAAAAACTGGAAGTTATAACCAAAAACTTTTTGAGTAGTTCAGAAGAAAAAATGACTATGGCTTTGCTACTGAAAATGTGAACCAAGGACTGCAGCACTGGCATCACTTAGAAGCCTGTTAAAAATCAGAATCTGAGGCCCCAACCCAGATCTACAAAATCCGATTCTGCATTTTAACAAGATCCCTAGGTGATTCACACAAACATGAAAGTTCAAGAAGCACTAGTCTGGGACAAATCTTCCTAGCTGTATGACTTTGTATTGCAATTATTTTTCTCTGTAAACTAGTGATTACAGGAATGCTTATTACATAAGGTTGCCAAAGGCTAAATGTGTTAATAATGCATTCTGTAAAATGCTTGGCACATTCAGGGACTATTTTATTATTATTACTCTGCCGTGCAGAAAATCTGAGAAAGTTGATTTTAGGAACTTTTCTAAAATATTAGTCTTAGAAAATCAATATTTTCCAGAGGATATGGATGGTATCTGGCTTTAAGAGATAACTGTAGTGGCTGGGCGCAGTGGCTCATGTCTGTAATCCCAGCACTTTGGGAGGCCAAGGCAGGCGGATCACCTGAGGTCAGGAGTTTGAAACCAGCCTGGCCAACATGGTGAAACCCTGCTAAAAATCCAAAAATTATCCGGATGTGGTGGCGCACGCCTGTAGTCCCAGTTACTTGGGAGGCTGAGGAAGGAAAATCTCTTGAATCCAGGAGGCGGAGGATGCAGTGAGCCAAGATTGTACCACTATACTCCAGCCTGGGTGACAAGGCAAGACTCCGACTCAAAAAAAAAAAAGATATATGAAAGAAAATAGTATGAAGAAATGGAAATGACTTTCTTCAGAAGATACAATGTAGAATAGAGTGGAGATGTCAAATTCATTTACAGTGGGGCTTTTTTTGTTGTTGTTAAATTATGGGAGGACCAGACTAATATTATTTACAAAACATAAATGGAATGAAAGTGGCTTTTAATAAGATGATGTCATGTTTTTAAGATATTTTAGGGGCTAAGTGGTATGCTTTCCACATGTCTGAAATCCCTTCATGGGATATTACCTTTCAGCTGAAATGTCATAAATATATATGACTTATGTAATAAAAAACCATATATGTGGCTGAGAGACCAAGGTAGAAGAGAGTGAAATATTGACAAGGTAGGGAGACAAAAAGGACAACTACACAGGCACCTATAAGCTGCCAGCACCTGGGCCACAACTCTCAGAAGATGTCACTGGGTTTCTAACCTAATTCTCTAGCAGGAGATCTCTCCTTGTCCCAGAAAAGACTTTTAGAGACAGAGGGGATTAAAAATAATAATAATATTGTTAAGAAGTGAGGTTGCTGGGCTTGCACTTTACTAGCCGGAATCCCTTTATCTTTCTTGAGAGCCCCCCAGATCTCTTTTATTCTAGGTCAGTAATTTAACACTCTCAGCTCTCAATTCAAAGTCTGTAATGACCTTGCTGTGCTGAATTATTAGCCCAGGATATAGAAAGAGAGAGAGAGGGAGGGTGAAAAACCCTAAAAAACAACAGAGGCCTTTTGATCAGAGCACCAAACTGCAGCTAGCTGTAACTCAAGCTGCCCATTCTTATATGGCAGGAATTAAGGACTCCCCCTGCCAGGCAGGACCCTATTAAAAGACAATAGCTGTTTGAAAAGGGTAAGCAAGTTGATATGGATATAATAGGCCACATATGGGGGCCCCTTTCTACTCTGAAATAAAGCTCCTTCTTAGAGTTGTGAGCTGGGAAATCCAGTATTCAGTAAGGCAGGAGGAGGAGGTATAATACAAGAGAGTGAGTAGCCATGCAGAAATGCTTGAAGGTGCTTCAGGAAAAAATGGGAGGCAAGTTTGAAAGAGCCTGCAGAGATGAGCATCAATCACTGGGGATGGAAGCTTTCAGAATGACCAGGTGCTGTTTGGTCCCCAGGAGACTGTAAGGCCAATGATGACAAGGACTTGGCTAGAACCAATGTAGTGGTTAGTTTCTCTAATGGGTTAACAACAACCACAACAATAACCCTAATAAGCAAAGTAGTAAGCTCTTGCCAGAAATGATGCAGCTGGCAAAAAGTAATCCTTTCTGTCTTATTTTAAACAGCCTAACATGTTAACATCCTAAAATCCTGATGAATAATACCATCTACTGCCACTACATGTTTTTGTTATCTCTTGGATTAAAAATAAATAAATAAGTAACTTGCAAAACAGAGACAGTGGGCTCTCCAAAGAAATCTCTTGCCTGAAAACTATATATCTCCTCCTATACAGAGAGGTAACCACAGGACACAGATGTTTGTTTACCTATCACCCCAAACACTGTGCCTATTAGTGAATGATGCTTCTGGAGGATCTTCAATCCATAACAGAATTTTTCAACCACTGTTTTAGTTATCTCTAAGATCTTGTATGTTACAAAACAAGGAATGATTTAGAAGTGATTCAAGGTATTTAAACACATTAATCTAGTTGTTTATGACTAAACTCTGAATCCCCAAATTCCTAAGCAAAAATATCAGAAAGACAGTTTTCTTCCCTCCACCACCCTTTGCCTATTATTGCCAAATGAACAGCTCTCCAGCTCCCATTCACTGCAATAAATGGGTTAGCTTGGTAGAATTTGCAAATAAAAAAAAAAACCACATGAGATCTTCAACACTTGCTTGTTCCATTAGGTGGTCAACAGGGCACAAAACTTATCTTTAGCAAATTAAAGGGTTTAAATGATTAAAGAAAGGATTTGGATTCCTAAGAAAAAAATCAAAGAGGTTTTTAATAACATCACTAAGCTTAAGACACAAATACATTATTTTATAAAAAATTAGACATAACTGTTTTCATAAAATATTGATTTCTACACTACTGTCCAGTATGTAGACTTTATTTCATTTCAAATGCAGCCATCATGTAGGTAGAGACAGATGAGCAAAGGAGATGAAAGGCATCAAACTCCATACTCATTCCCCAGTCAAATGCCTTCATGCCTTCGCATATGGTGACCATACTTTCAGAAGTCCAAATTGGGACACATAATCTAAAAATGTTTTATTTGGTGTGGGGGCCACTTTCAGGTGTGAGAAACAGCTGAACAACTTTGCTTATATGATTGCCTATGTTTAAATGTCATATTATTTAATAATCTTAAAATATATATAGCCTATGTAATCAGAAAAATTCATTATACAGAATAGCATGCGTAGTGTACCATTTACAGGCATACCTTGTTTTATTATGTTTCACTTTATTATACTTTGTAGATATTGAATTTTTTACAAATTGAAGGATTTTGGCAATTCTGTGTCAAGCACGTCTAGGGTACCAACAGCATGTGCTCACTTCATATCTCTGCTTCACATTTTGGTAATTCTCACAATATTTCAAACTTTTTCATCATTTGTGTATCTGTTATCATGGTCTGTGATCATTGATCTTTGATGTTATTCTTGTAATTATTTTGGGGTGCCACAAACCACACCCATATAAGAGGGTGAACTTAATAAATGTGGTATGTTCTGACTGCTCCACCGACAGGCTGTTCCCCTTTCTCCCTCCCTTTCCTTGGTGGGCTCTATTCCCTGAGCTACAATGGTATTGAAATTAGGTCAATTAATAACCCTACAATGGCCTCTAAGTGTTCAAGTGAAAGGAAGAGTCCCTTACTTGAAGTTTAAGGAAGTTAAGGAAGCTTAGTGAAGAGAACATGCCAAAAGCCAAGATAGGCCAAAAGCTAGGCCTCTTACACAAAATACCAAGTTGTGCATGCAAAGAAAAAGTTCTTGAAAGAAATTTAAAGTGCATTCCAGGCCAGGCACAGTGACTCATGCCTATAATCCTAGCACTTTGGTAGGGCCGAGGTGGGTGGATCACATGAGGCCAGGAGTTTGAAACCAGCTTGGCCAACATGGTGAAACCCTGTCTCTACTAAAAATACAAAAAAGTTAGCCAGGCATGATGGCTCATACCTATAATCCCAGCTACTAGGGAGGCTGAGGCACAAGAATTGCTTGAACCTGGGAGGCAGAGGTTGCAGTGAGCTGAAATCGTGCCACTGTACTCCAGCCTGGGTAAAGGAGTGAGACTCTGTCCAAAAAAAAAAAAAAAAAAATGCATTCCAATGAACAAACAAATGATAAGAAAGCGAAACAGCTTTACTGCTGATATGGAGAAAGCTTTCATGGTCTGGACAGATAAAACCAACCATACCATTCCCTTAAGCCAAACCTAATCCAGAGCAAGGCTCTAACTCTCTTCAATTATGTGATAGCTGAGAGAGGTAAGGAAGCTGCAGAAGAAAAGTCTGAAGGTAGCAGAGGTTGGTTCGTGAAGTTTAAGGAAGTAAGCTGCCTCCATACCATAAAAGCACAAGGTGAAGCAGCAAATGCTGATGGAGAAGGTGCAGCAAGTTATCTGGAAGATCTAGCTAAGATCATTGATGCAGGTGGCTACACAAAACAACAGATTTTCAATGTTGTTGAAATGAAATGAAAGCTACATTTTTAAGCCTTCAAATGTAGCTACAAAATGAAGCTACATTTTCAATGTAGACAAAACAGACTTCTATTGGAAGAAGATGCCATCTAGGACTTTCATAGCTGGAGAAGAGAAGTCAATGCCTGGCTTCAAAGCTTCAAAGGATAGGCTGATGCTCTTGTTAGGGGCTAATGCAGCTGGTGACTTTCAGTGGAAGCCAATGCTCATTTACCATTCTAAAAAATCCTAGGGCCTTAAGAATGATGCTAAATCTACTGTACTTGTGCTCTATAAATGGGACAACAGAGCCTGCATGAAAGCACATCTGTTTATGGCATGGTTTACTGAATATTTTAAGCCCACTTTAAAGGAGTAAGTAAAGACTTACTTACTTACAACTTAATGTTGTTTTCATACCTGCTAACACAACATACATTCTGCAGCCCAGGGATCAAGGAGTAATTTCAACTTCAAGTCTTACTTAAGAAATACATTTCATAAGGCTATAGATGTCATAGATAATAATTCCTGGTGGATCTGGGCAAAGTAAATTCACCTTCTAGATGCTATTAAAAACATTCATGATTCATGAGAGGTCAAAATATCAACATTAACAGGTGTTTGGAAGAAGCTGATTCCAACCCTCACAGATGCCTTTGAGGTTCAAGACCTCAGTGGAGGAAGTAACTGCAGATGTGGTGGATATAGCAAGAAAACTAGAAGTAGAGTCTGAAGATGTGAAATGCTAATAGTGGTCATCTAAGACAGATATTTCAGGTGAGTTTTATTTGTACATTCTGAGAGGCGTGTGTGCATATTATGATGCATATATATTATTTTTATATTCAGATAAAACTATCAATAGATTTTTTTACAAAACTTTTATTGTAGTAAAACACATAAACTTCACCATCCTAACCATTTTAAAGTGTGCAGTTCAGTGGTTTTAAATACATTCATAATATTATGAAACCATCCCCACCATCCATCTCCATAATTATTTTCATCTTATAAAACTGAAACTCTGTACCCATTAAACAACAACTCTCCATTTTCCCTCCTCACACCCACTATTCTACTTTCTAGTGTATTTTTTGACTACTTACCTCATGTAAGTGAAACAACACAGTATTTATCTTTTTATGATTAGCTTATTTTACTCAGCGTAATGCCCTCAAGATTCATCCATGATGTAGCATACGTCAGAATTTCCTTCATTTTTAAGGCTAAAATAATGTTCCATTGTAATGGATAGACCATATTTTGCTTATCCATTCATCAGTCAGTGAACACGTGGGCTGCCTCCACATTTTAACTATTGTGGAAAATGCTGTTCTCAACCTGAGTGTACAAATATATTTTTGAGACCCTGCTTTCAATTCTTTGGGGTATATACCCAGAAGTGGAATGGCTGAATCTTATATGTTAAATTTTTTGGAGGAATTGTCACACTGTTTTCCACAGTGGCTATTCGATTTTATACTCCCACCAATGTTAACGCAAGGGTTCCAAATTTTCCACATCTTCACCAATACTTGTAATTCTCTCTTTTTTAAAGTACTAGCCATCCTAATGGGTGTGAGGTGATATCTCATTGCAGGGTTGGTTTGTTTGTTTTTGAGATAGGGTCTCTGTCATCCAGGCTAGAGTGCAGTGGTGCATTCATAGCTCACTGCAACCTTGAACGCCTGGGTTCAAATGATCATCCCACCTCAGCCTACTGAGTAGCTAGGACTACAGGCATGTGCCACCATGCCCAGCTAATTAAAGCAATTTTTTATTTTGTAGAAATGGGATCTCACTATGTTGTTCACACTGGTATTGAACTCCTGGCCCCAAGCAATCCTCCCACCCCAGCCTCCCAAGCAGCTAGGACCTCAGGCGCATGCCACCATGCCTAGTTAATTTTTGTATTTTTTGTAGAGACAGGGTTTCACTGTGTTGCCGAGGCTGGTCCCAAACTCCTGGCCTCAAGCAATCCTCCTGCCTTGGCCACCCAAAGTGTTAGGATTATAGGTGTCAACCCCCCACACCCAGTCTCTAATTTTATTTTTATTTTTCAAAATTGTTTTAGACTTTATTATCCCTTTACACTTTGGTAAAAATTTTAGAATCAGGTTGTTTCTATCTGCAAAATGTCTTGCTGAGGTTTTCGTTGTAATTGCATTAGATTTATAGATAAATACGGGGAAAATCGGGCTGAGCACAGTGGCTGACGCCTGTAATCCCAGCACTTTGGGAGGCTGAGGCAGGCGGATCACCTGAGGTCAGGAGTTTCAGACTAGCCTGGCCAACAGAGTGAAACCCCATCTCTACTAAAAATACAAAAATTAGCTCAGCATGGTGACACGCGCCTGTAGTTCCAGCTACTCGGGGGCGCTGAGGCAGGAGAATCTCTTCAACTCAGGAGGCAGAGGTTGCATTGAGCCGAGATTGCGCTACTGCATTCCAGCCTGGGTGACAGAGTGAGACTCTGTCACCTAAAAAAAAGAAAAAGGGGAGGGACCAATATCTCTACTATGTTTAATCTTCCAATCCATGAATACTGTTTGTCTGTCTGCTTATTACAGTTTTGTTTTCTTTTAGCAGCATTTTGTAGCATACAGGCTATGTACATGTTTTGTTAGATTTATACCTAAATATCTCATTTTAGAAGAGCTCTTATAAATGGATTTTTTCATGTATAAATGGTTTTCAATTGTACATTGCTAGTATATAGATTAATCTATGTGTTGGCCTTAAAGTAAACATTTTTAAAGGCAAAATAATTTCTATTGAAAAGACAAATTGGACTTCATAATTTTTTTTAAGTGCATCAAAAGACACTATCAATAGTGTAAAAAAGCAACCCACAAAATGGAAGAAAATGTTTCTTGAAAAATTAGAGAGGCCAGGCGCAGTGGCTCATGCCTATAATCTCAGCACTTTGGGATGCCGAAGTGGGTGGATCACTTGGAGTTCAAGACCAGCTTGGCCAACATAGTGAAACCATGTCTCTGCTAAAAATGCAAAAATTAGCTGGGCATGGGGGTGCATGCCTGTAATCTTAGCTACTCAGGAGGCTGAGGCAGGGGAATCACTTGAATCCAGGAGGTAGAGGTTGCAGTGAGCTGAGATCATGCCACTGCACTGCAACCTGGGCAACAGAACAAGGTTCCATCACAAAAAAAAAAAAAAAAAAAAAAAAAAAAAAAAAAAAATTAGAGAAATCACACAAAGACAGTGTGGCAAATTGATTTTCAACAAACGTACATAAGCAATTCAATGGAGAAAAAATACTTTTTTCAACAAATGCAAAATGTAAAAAAAGAGAAAAGAACCTCAACCTAAAATTCAAACTTTACATAAAAAAATGAACTCAAGTGGATCTTGGATCTAAATGTGAAAAATAAACCTATAAGACTTTTAAAGGGTCCAGGCATGGTGTCACACCTATAATCCCAGCTACTCGGGAGGCTGAGGCAGGGAGAATTGCTTGAACCTGGGAGGCAGAGGTTGCAGTGAGCCGAGATGGCGCCATTGTACTCCAGCCTGGGTGAAAGAGCAATATTCCATCTCAAAAAAAGAAAAAAAAATTTAGAGGAAAAACAGGAGAAAATCTTTGCAATCTGGAAATTAGGCAGAGTTCTTAGATATGACACAAAAAGCATGATCCAAAAAACAAAGAAATCAATAAATGGAATTTCATCAAAATTTAAAACTTTTAGGCTGGGCAGGGTGGCTCACGCCTGTAATCCCAGCACTTTGGGAGGCTGAGGCAGGTGGATCACCTGAGGTCAGGAGTTTGAGACCAGCCTGGCTAACATGGTGAAACCCCGTTTCTACTAAAAATACAAAAAATTAGACAGGCGTGGTGGCACATGCCTGTAATCCCAGCTACTCAGGAGGCTGCAGCAGGAGAATCATTTGAACCTGGGAGGCAGAGGTTGCTGTGAGCCAAGATTGTGCCATTGCACTCCAGCTTGGGAACAAGAGCAAAGCTCCATCTCAAAAAAAAAAAAGAAAAAGAAAAAGAAAAAAGTTTTGCTCAATATATAACACTGAGAAGAGAATGAAAATACAAGCTAAATACTAGTAGAAAATATTTGCAAATTACAAAGGACTTGTATCCAGAATATATATAAACAACTCTCAAAACTCAACAGTAGGAAAACAAACAACCCAATTTAAAAATGGGCAAAAGTTTGAACAGATGCTTCACCAAAGAGGATATGTGAATGGCAAATAAGAAGTTTTTCAACATCATTAGCCTCTTGAGAAATACAAATTAATACCACAATGAGATACCTATTAGAATAGTTCAAATGAAAAATACTGACAATGCCAAGCACTGACAAGGATATAGACCAACCCAATCACTCATATATTGCTGGTAGAAATACAAACTGGTACAGCCACTCTGGACAACACTGTGGCAGTTTCTCAAAAAGCTAACTACGGCTGGGCGCAGTGGCTCACACCTGTAATCCCAGCACTTTGGAAGGCAGAGGCGGGTGGATAATGGGGTCAGGAGTTCAAGACCAGCCTGGCCAAGATGGTGAAACCCCGTATCTACTAAAACTACAAAAATTAGCCAGGCGCAGTGTCAGGTGCCTGTAGTCCCACCTACTTGGGAGGCTGACGCAGGAGAATCGCTTGAACCCAGGTGGCCGAGGTTGCAGTGAGCTGAGATTGTACCACTGCATTCCAGCCTGGGTGACAGAGTGAGACTCCGTCTCAAAAAAACAAAGCTAAACACACACATACCATGTGATTGAGTGAGCAATCTTACTCTTGGGTATACAATTCAGAGAAAAGAAAATGTATGTTCACACAGAAATGAGTACATGAGTATTTATTCATAATTGCCAATTGGGGGAAACCCAAATATCCTTCTAAGGGTGAATGGATAAACAAATTGTGGTACATATATACAATACAATACTATTCAGCAATAAAAAGAAGCAAAGTAGTACTGACACATGGCACAACCTGGAGGAATCTCAAAGCTCTCAAACCACTATGCAGAGTGAAAAAAGCTAATCTCAAAGGTTATATACTATATAAGGCTGGGCATGGTGGCTCATGCCTATAATACCAACAACTTTGGGAGGCCAAGGCAGGCAGATCACTTGAGGCCAGGAGTTCAAGACCAGCCTGGCCAACATGGTGAAACTCCATCTCTAGTAATAACACAAAAATTAGCCAGATGTGGTGGTATGTGTCTATAATCCTAGCTACTCAGGAGGCTGAGGCATGAGAATTGCTTGAACCCAAGAAGGGGAGGTTTCAGTGAGCCAAGATTGCGCCACTGCACCCCAGCCTGGGCAACAGAGTGAGACTCTGTCTTGATAAAAAAAAAAAAAAAAAAAAAAGAGTTATATACTATGACACTGTTGAAAAGACAAAACTACAGTAATGGAGAACAAATCAGTTCAGGGGTTTGGGTTGGGAGACAGGAGATTATAAAGGGATATTATGGAGTTTTTTGTGGTGATGAAACTGTTCTGTATATATATATGTTCTGTATATATACATGTGTTAAAAATTCATAGAACTGGTTGGGCACAGTGGCTCACGCCTGTAATCCCAGTACTTTGGGAGGCCAAGGTGGGCAGATCACGAGTTCAGGAGTTCAAGACCAGCCTGACCAATATGGCGAAACCCTGTCTCTACTAAAAATACAAAAATTAGCCGGGCGTGGTGGCATGCACCTGTAGTCCCAGCTACTCGGGAGACTGAGGCAGGAGAATCGCTTGAACCTGGGAAGCGGAGGTTGCAGTGAGCGAAGATCGTGCCACTGCACTCTAGCCTGGGTGGACCATCCTGGCTAATACACCTGGCTAATACAGTGAAAATGTGTCTCTACCATAAGCGCGCGCGCACACACACACACACACACACACAAATTAGCCAGGCGCGGTGGCGGGCAGCTGTAGTCCCAGCTATTCAGGAGGCTGAGGCAGGGGAATGGCGTGAACCTGGGAGGCAGAGCTCTCAGTGAGCCGAGATTGGGCCACCGCACTCCAGCCTGGGTGACAGAGTACGACTCCGTCTCAAAAAAAAAAAAAAAAAAGTACTAAATGAAAAAGTACACATATAATTTGATAAGTTTTTACATATGCATATACCCAAGAAACCATCACCACAATCAAGATAATGAACATACCCATAACCTCCCAAAGTTTCCTTTGACCCTATTTGGAATTCCTCCCTCCTATCTGCCTGTGACCTCCTGTCTGCAACCGATATACTTTCTGTTACCATATATTAATTAGTCACTATAGTCTTTAATTCCTCTCAGTAATGTTTTGTAATTTTCAGTGTAAACCTTTTGTCAGAATTATTTCTAAGTATTTTGTATTTTTTGATGCTATTGTAAATGACACTGCTTTTAAAATTTAAATTTCCAATTGCTCTTTGCTAGAATACAAAAATACAATTTTTATATATTGACATACAGCACTGATAAATTCACTTATTAGTTGTAGTAGCATTTTTTTTTTTTCGATTCCATAGGCTTTTCTATTTAGACAATCATGTCCTATGCGAACAAACTTGGTTTTTGTTTTTTTTTCTTTTTGAGACGGAGTCTCGCTCTGTCGCCCAGGCTGGAGTGCAGTGGCGAGATCTTGGCTCACTGCAAGCTCCGCCTCCAGGGTTCACGCCATTCTCCCGCCTCAGCCTCCCAAGTAGCTGGGACTACAGGCGCCGGCCACCATACCCAGCTAATTTTTATTTTTATTTTTCGTAGAGACGGGGTTTCACCGGGGTCTCGATCTCCTGACCTCATGATCCGCCTGCCTTGGCCTCCCAAAGTGCTGGGATTACAGGCGTGAGCCACCAGGCCCGGCCACAAACTTGTTTTTTGAAGTTTTCTTGCTTTATCCACTGGCTAGAACCTCCAGGACAATGTTGAACAAAAATGGTGAGAGTGGAAATCGTTGCCCTGTTCCTGATTTTAGCAGGAAAGTCTGTCTTTCACCATTAAGCTTGGTAGGTTTTTCATAGATGCCCTTCACTGGGTGAGAAAATTCCCTTCTATTCCTGCTTTGCTAGGAGGTTTTTGTTATTGTTGTTTGAGACAAGGTCTGGCTCTATCGCCCAGGCTGGAGTACAGTGGCATGATCTCAGCTCACTGCAACCTCCACCTCTGTGGCTCAAGCAATCCTCCTACCTCAGCCTCCCAAAGTGCTGGGATTACAGGTAAGAGCCAGCATGAATGGTCTTGTTTTTGTTTTTTTGAATCAAGAATGAATGTTGGATTCTATAAAATGCTTTTTCTCTATTTATTGAAATAATGTTTTTTTTTTCTTCTTATATGGTGGGTTACACATTTCTCTTTCAGAATTTTTAAGTTTACATTGATTTTTAAATGTTAAACCACCATGCATTCCTGGAATAAACCCCACATGGTTTTGATATATTGTTGGATTCAATTTACCAAACTTTTAAGAATTTTTGTGACAAGGAATATTGGTTTGCAGTTTTCTCTTCTGGAAATGTCTGTTTTATTTGGATACTAGAATAATGCTAGCCTCCTAGATTGAGTTGAGAAGTATTTTTTTTTTTCAATTTTCTGTAAGTATTTGTGTAGAACTGGTGTTCTTTCTTCCTAATATGTTTGGTATGTTTGGTGTGTGTGTGTGTGTATATATATTTTGTTGTTGTTTTGTTTTGTTTTTCTGTTTTTGTTTTTGTTTTTTTTTTTGAGATGGAGTCTTGCTCTGTTGCCAGGCTGGAGTGCAGTGGCATGACCTCGGCTCACTGTACCCTCCTCCTCCCAGGTTCAAGTGATTCTCCTGCCTCAGCCTCCTGAGTAGCTGGGATTACAGGCACGCACCACCATGCCTGGCTAATTTTTGTATTTTTTTTTTTTTAGTAGAGACAGGGTTTCGCCATGTTGGCCAGGATGGTCTCAATTTCCTGACCTCATAATCTGCCAGCCTTGGCCTCTCAAAGTGCTGATATTACAGGCGTGAGCCACCGCGCCTGGCCTGTGAGATTATTTTTAACTACAAATTCAGTTTCTTCAAGTTACCTATGTATTCTTGAATGTTCTCTGTGTCTCTGTCCACTTGATCTAAGTCATTGAATTTGTTGGCATGAAATTGATAATATTTCCTTATTATCTCTTAATACCTATAGAGTCTGTAATGATGTATCACTCTCGTTCCTGATATTGGTAATTTGTGTCTTTTCTCTCTTTTGTTGTGATCAGTCTCGCTTATGATTTTCTAATTTTATTTATCTTCTCAAAGAACCTGCTTGGCTTCACTAATTTTCCCTACTGTTTTTCTGGTATCTATTTCATCGATTTCCACTCTAATCTTTACTCTTTTCATCCCCTTCCCCCCTAACTTTTAAATTGCTCTTCTTTTACTAATTTCTTTCTCTTTTTCTTTCCCTCCCTCCCTCCTTCCCTCCCTCCCTCCTTTCCTCCCTTCTTTCCTTCCTTTCTTTCTCTCTCTCTTCCTTTCTTACTCTCTCTCTTCCTTTCTTTCTCTCTCTCTTCCTTTCTTTCTTTCTCTCTCTCTCTTCCTTTCTTTCTTTCTCTCTTTCTCTCTTCCTTTTTCTCTCTCTCTCTCTCTCTCTCTCTCTTTCTTTTTGAGACAGAGTCTTGCTCTTCTTGCCCAGGCTGGAGTACAATGGTGTGATCTCTGCTCACCGCAACCTCTGCTTCCCGGGTTGAAGTGTGATTCTCCTGCCTCAGCCTCCTGAGTAGCTGGGATTACAGTCACACACCACCATGCCTGGCTAATTCTGTATTTTTAGTAGAGACAGGGTTTCTCTGTGTTGGTCAGGCTGGTCTCAAACGCCCAACCTCAGGTGATCTGCCCACCTCAGCCTCCCAAAGTGCTGGGATTACAAGTGTGAGCCACCACACCTGGCTTTCTTTTCTTTCTTTCCTTTCTCTCTCTCCTTCCTTTCTTTCCTTTTCTTTCTTTCTTTCCTTCCTTCCTTTCTTCCTTCCTCCTTTCTTTCCTTTTATTTTCTTTCTGTTTCTCTCTCTCTTACTCTTTCTCTCTTTTTCTTTCTCTTCTCTTTCTCTTCCTCCTTTCTTTCTTCCTTTCTTTTCTTCTCCTTCCTTCCTTCCTTCCTTCCTTCCTCCTTCCTTCCTTCCTTCCTTCCTTCCCCTCCTCCCTCCCTCTTTCCTTCTTTTTTCCTTTCTTTCTCCCTTCCTTTTCACGGGGGTCTCACTGTGTCACTCAGGCTGGAGTACAATGGCTATTGTACTCTATGGCTAATTGCAGCCTTGACCTTCTGTGCTCAAGCCATACCAAGTAGCTGGGACTACAGGTGTGCACTACCATGCATGGCTAATTTTGTTGTATTTTTTTGTAGAGATGGGGTTTTGTCATGTTGCCCAGGCTGGTCTCAAACTCCTCAAGCAATCCACCCACCTTGGCCTCCCAAAGTGTTAGGATTATGGGTGTGAGCTACTGTGCCTGGCTATTATTAAAAAGTCAAAAAACAACAGATGCTGGTAAGGCTGTGGAGAAATATGAACACTTTTACACGGTTGGTGGGAATGTAAATTAGTTCAGCCATTGTGGAAGATAGTGTAATGATTCCTCAAAAACCTAGAACCAGAAATACCACTTGACTCAGCAATCCCATTACTGGGTAAACACCCAAAGGAATATAAATTATTCTATTGTAAAGATATATGCATGCATATGTTCATTGCAGTACTATTCACAATAGCAAAGACATAGAATCAACCCAAATGCCCATCAATGATAGACTGGATAAAGAAAATGTGGTACATATACACCATGGAATACTATGCAGCCATAAAAAGGAATGAGATCATGTCCTTTGCAGGGACATGGATGGAGCTGGAAGCCATTATCCTCAGCAAACTAATGCAGGAACAGAAAACCAAACACTGCATGTTCTCACTTATAAGTGGGAGATGAACAGTGAGAACACATGGACACAGGGATGGGAACAACACACATTGGGGTCTGTTGGGAAGGATGGGGGAGGGAGAGCATTAGGAAAAATAGCTACTGCATGCTGGGCTTAATACCTAGGTGATGGGTTGACAGATGCAGCAAATCACCATCCACACATGTTTATCTGTGTAACAAATGTACATATCCTACACATGTACCCTGGAACTTAAAATATATATATATATAAAACCATTTATATATAACTATATATGGTTATATATATGTTATATATATGATTATATATGTTATTATTTTTATAATAAAATATATATATTACCATTCTCTCTGGCACCAATACAGCAAGAGAGCAGGAGGGTCAAGTATTTTCTAAATAACAAAGGATAAAAGGGCTGTCTCCAAAAATTTTAAGTTTAACATTAGACCCAAGGATACCTGACCTCAGTAGTATAAAAAATGTTCATTTCCCCCTTTTATTCCTACAAGGGATAGAAAGAAAAGAAGACTCAGTTCCTGGCTCCTGTAAAATCAGGGAGATTATGAATCCTGATTTATATAGAGGGCACCTCAGAGAAGACCTAGTGCCGTAATTTAAAGAAAGGGCTCCCGTTGTGAATCCAGTCATACCTGCCAGCCAATTCCTAGCATTATTATATCCTTGAAATGGAAGTCAATGGTCACAAATTATTTACAAAGCAAATAATAAAATTCAAGCTTCTCTTTTTCTTTTTTCTCTTCCTTTTCCCTATACAGCTATCTACAAAGCAAATAAAGTTTGCTTTGCTATCCCCTATCCCCTATCTTTTTTATCTTCCTTTATCCTATACAGTTACAGGTTGTAATATCCCTTTTTTCTTCCTCTTCTCTCTCCATTATCTTAATCAATAATATACTTTTTAAAAGACCACCTCTCTTTAAGCAAGTATCTAAAATAGCAATGGCAATAGAAAGCCTCAGTGAGGCCTTCTCTGACTACACTATTGAAAGCAGATTTCCATCTCCCAGTCACTCAGTATCCCAAAACCCTCCTTTCTTTTCTTTTTTTGGAGACACAGTCTTACTCTGTTGCCCAGGTTGGAGTGCAGTGGGATGATCATAGTTCACTGGGCTCAAGCAATCCTTTTGCCTCAGCTTCCTGAGTAGCTGGGACCATAGGTGTGTGCCACTATGCCTGGCTAATTTTTTTTTTTTTTTTAAGAAATGAGGTATTGCTAAGTTGCCCAGGTTGGTCTTGAACTCCTGGCCTCAATCAATCCTCCTGCTTCAGCCTCTCAAGTCACTGAGATTATAGGCACGAGCCATCATGTCCGGCTCCTGATTTTCTTAATAGAATTTATCACTATCTGAAGCTACCTTACTAATTTATTTGTTTATTTATTTATTACATGTCTAGGGTACAGTAGGCCTTCAATAAACATTTGTTAAATGTATGTTAATTAATCCATATACTACAGCATATTCATACCAACTTTTATTACTGAAAAACTACCTAAATCCATGTTGTGATATGAAAAGTTTAGACATCTAAAAGAGCATCACAGAAAAGAAAATGGGTCAGAAAACCTGCCAATTAGGGCATTAATAATGGAGAGGAAATAAGCTGATTACACAATGAAGTTAGATTCTTAAAAAGCCAAAAAAGACAAGCAAATCACAGTTCTCAGAAAAAGTGAAGTGTGATAAGGATGGATGCATGGCCTAGCTCTAAGTGATTTTTGCATCTGAGAGACTCTATACTTAGTTTCTTCTTCATATCACTCTCAAGAAGCTTCATAGAAATGTATCTTTGAAATAGTACACACACCCCAAAACTTGGAGCCTTCTATGGCTGTGTTAAATTACATGGGTACTGAAAGGAGAAGAATCTCTATTTTCTTTCTTTTTCTTTTTTTTTTTTTTTTTTGAGACGGAATCTCGCTCTGTGCCCCAGGCTGGAGTGCAGTGACGCAATCTCGGCTCACTGAAAGCTCCGCCTCCCAGGTTCACGCCATTCTCCTGCCTCAGCCTCCTGAGTAGCTGGACTACAGGCGCCCGCCACCGCGCCCGGCTAATTTTTTGTATTTTTAGTAGAGACGGGGTTTCACCGTGTTAGCCAGGATGGTCTCGATCTCCTGACCTTGTGATCTGCCCGCCTTGGCCTCCCAAAGTGCTGGGATTACAGGCGTGAGCCACGGCGCCCGGCAGCATCTCTATTTTCATCTACCCTGCCTAGTTCCTTTTCAATACTCAACAAGAGCAAATAAGAAGTCAATAGTTGTAAAGTTCTATCTATTAATCTGGATATCCAAATTCTTGTCTTCTCGCCATTCATCTTTCAATCTGTAAGTGTCAGAGACTTCTAGGAAATTTCTACCATCTGGCATATTTCTCAGATACAGAAGAAAATGTAATAAAAACGTATTTTAAATGGATAATTCACAGGTTTCTTTTGATAAAAAGTTTGACTCACACAAATGTGTATTTTTGGAAAAACCATGGTTGATAAATGTTTCAAATTCCTAAAATAGACTTCAATTCCACTTCTCTCACCACTTAAAAATTAGTTTTAATATGTTTAGCTTTGCTTTATCTCATATATTTCAATAATATATTAGGAAGTATTTGGGGGGAATTTTATCAGCACTCAAGCAACTACTGAACAGGCAGAATCACATCTTGGGAAACTGATTAGATGTCCTTTCAAGAAAACTTCTGATACTTAGTAATGCATCTTCTGTATTGGCAATTTCCAAGATTTTCCTGGGGAATCACACTGAAGCTTGAGAGAAGAAAAAAAAAAATTTACCAGGGATAGTGTTAACATCAAACAAAATCTAAATATTACCTGTAAATAACAGTAACAGTCCAATCATACCTCTTTTTCCCTACAAAGTAAAAGTCACTACCAAATAACATTTATGAGAATTCAGTTTCATCTGGTAACTAATACACTCCTAAATGACTCAAGAATGTACCAAAAAAATTAATAACAGTAATAGTCAGAGTTATTGGTTGCAAGCAACAGAAACCAAATCTCACTATCTTAAGCAAAAAAGGGCTCTGCTGGAAGGGTATTATTAGTGGCTCATAAAATCTACACGTGGCTGAACCATTAGACTTGGAAAACAGACAGGAATCAAGGGAGCTTTGGAGGCAAAGGTCTCACCACAACAGTCTGATCCACAAGCAGCTACTGCAACTGACACATCTTTCCACTAAAGTCTCTTTGCTTAAGATGGCCAGAGACAGTTTCTGTTGCTTTGGCCAAGAAAATTTACTGCTACAGAATTTGTATAAAGTGAGACTCTTTGAAGAAAAGCTGGTCCCACTCTTTTGAGGAATTTCATTTCTCAGTATGATCTCCATTCCCATCCACTTTCCTCTTTTTGCTCAAGGCACACTAAACTTGGGATCTACTTTTTATTTCCACTCTTTTCCCAAGTAGTCCCCGCTTCCTGAAGTTCCATTCTCCCTTCTCTGTCTGATAATTATCTACATATTCTTTAAACCTAAATTGAATGTCACTATTCTGTGAATTCTTTCCTGACTGTATAAATAATCACTTTTCCTATCAAAGTTTACTCACTAGTCCAGAACTTCTAATGCTCTATTTTAATTGTATTTGTGTAACTATCTAATTTTTACATGACAGTGAATTTCTTGAGGACTATATCTGACACACAGTGATTGGCATATGATAACTATTTAATAAGCAGTTACTAAATTTTAAAAATTGAAAGAAAACCAAACAATGAGTTTCTCAGCATTTACAAGGTACTGTCTTTGCCTTCTTTTTTTTTTTTTTTTTTTGAGACAGAGTCTCACTCTGTTGCTCTGTTTCCCAGGCTGCAGTGCAGTGGTGTGATCTTGGGCCCCTGCAACCTCCCTGTAACCTCGCAACCTCTGCCACCCAGGCTCAAGCAATTCTTCTGCCTTAGCCTCCCAAGTGGCTGGGATTACGGGCGCCCGCCACCACACCCAGTTAATTTTTCTATTTTTAGTAGAAATGGGGTTTCACCATGTTGGCCAGCGTGGTCTTGAGCTCCTGACCTCAGGTGATACTCCCGCCTTGGCCTCCCAAAGTGCTGGGATTACAGGCATGAGCCACCACATTCAGCCATTTTACCATTCTACTTATTTCAATATAATTGAGCCTTCCACAAACTGGCCCTATCCTCATTATACATTTTCTGTTTGTTGCTTTTTACCTTGTACTAGTCCTCCATAAGTCAAATTAGATTCCTTTATGATCCCTTGCAGTGTACGATATTTTCTACTTCAACTAATTATTAATATGTTCCATCAGAATGCAAGTTCTAAAAGAGTTCTTCCTCCAATAAAAGTAGAGTAGGTAATTCAGACTAACCATTCTGGCTGAGAAAAAAAATGGATAAATTATTCAAGGCAATTGTCTGAAGTCATCAGAGAGTCACCAAGGCAAATGAAGAATGACGAGGCCAAGTTATGATAGAATAAAACCGAGAAAGGTGAGCTGAGCATTTAGTGCCACTTTTCCCAATGTGTGGGGTTTCTAAACAGAAGGGTCCATGGATTAAATTCAAGAGATCCACATGCTTGGATGGGGAATTTTTTTTTTAGACGGAGTCTCGCTATGTTGCCCAGGCTGGAGTGCAGTGGCGTGATCTTGGCTCATTGCAAGTTCCACCTCATGGTTTCACGCCATTCTCCTGCCTCAGCCTCCCGAGAGGCTGGGAGTACAGGTGCCTGCCACCATACCCGGCTAATTTTTTTTGTATTTTTAGTAGAGACAGGGTTTCACCCTGTTAGCCAGATGGTCTCGATTTCCTGACCTCGTGATCTGCCTGCCTCGGCCTCCCAAAGTGCTGGGAGGCATGAGCCAGGGAAATTTTTATATGTTTATTTTTACTAACCTCTAACTGGAATTTGGCATTTCCTTCTATTATGAATATAAACATAGAATCAACAGTGCCTGTGACTCTTTCAGTAATAGAAATCTCAGATATTGGCTAGGCACAGTGGTTCACACCTGCAATTCCAGCACTTTAGGAGGCTGAGGCGGGAGGATGACTTGAGGACTGGAGTTTGAGAGCCGCCTGGGCAATACAGGAAAACCAAATCTTTACAAAAAACTTTAAAATGAAAAAAAAAAAAAGAAACCTCAGATATTTTCATATAACATTACTGTCATACCAGATATCTCACAATATCATTTATACTCATCACCACTTCAGAAATAAGGTATTATTATACCCACTGGTAGCTCTAGGGGCCTCTGCCAGTTCTGGAAGATTCAACTGATAAACTAAGCAGTTAATAATTTTGAATTAATGTTAAATTCCTGGGTTTTCAAATGCTGTTAGGGCTTATAGACAAAAAATTAGAGTTGGCTGGGTATGGTGGCTCACGCCTGTAATCCCAGCACTTTGGGAGGCCAAGGCGGGCAGATCACAAGGTCAGGAGTTCGAGACCAGCCTGGCCAGCATGGTGAAACCCTGTCTCTACTAAAAAAATATAAAAAATTAGCCCGGCATGGTGGCGCACACCTGTAATCCCAGCTATTCAGGAGGCTGAGGCAGGAGAATCACTTGAACCCAGGAGGCAGAGGTTGCAGTAAGCCAAGATCATGCCACTGTACTCCAGCCTGGGCAACAGAGTGAGACTCAGTCTCAAAAAAAAAAAAAAAAAAAAAAAAAATTAGAGTTCAGGACCCACCCAGGTTGAGGGGTGGGACTCTGGTAAACCCCTAAGGCTCTTTTGGCACTCCTAAGCGCTTAACTGAAAATTAGCCCTCCCTGATATGTAAATCTATATTCAAATCCTTTCAAACCCTCATGGGATTGAGGTAATCCAGGATTGCTAGTGCCCAGGCCATCTGCCAGAAGCAAATATAAATCCCCTCCGAAGAAATATAGCATCATTCTGGGCCTCACATTATCTGTATGGTTTTTCAAACACAATTTACAGAACTCAACTAGAGAAAAAAAAAGTATAACACAAGATAAGATAATGGAGTAAAAAAAAAAAAAATGAAGAGATAGGACAGAAAACAGAAACAGACCCACAGGGAATCCAGATAATAAATTATGGACTTTGTAATAACCATGCTTTATTATTTCCTGTGTTCAAGCAAAGAAAGACAAGATTTAGCAAGGAAACAAACAAAAACTGAATAAAAATACTTGAGCTAAAAAAATACAAAAATTAGAATTAGGAACTCAGTAGATGGGTTTAATAGTAAATTACACAGAAATGAAGAGAGAATTAATGACCTGGAAAATAGATCAGAAGAAAATATCCAGAATAAAGCATAAACTACAAAATGATGGGCTGGGCATGGTGTCTCATGCCTGTAATCCCAGCACTTTGGGAAGCTGAGGCGGGTAGATCACTTGAGGTCAGGAGTTTGAGACCAGCCTGCCCAACATGGTGAAACCCCGTCTCTACTAAAAATACAAATTAGCCAGCTGCGGTGGTGGGCACCTGTAATCTCAGCTACTCAGGAGGCTGAGGCAGGATAATCACTTGAACCTGGGAGGCGGAGTGGGTTGAATCTGGGAGGCAAACTTGGGTTGTAGTGAGCCGAGATCATGCTACTGCATTCCAGCCTGGGTGACAGAGTGAGACTCTGTCTCAAACACACACACACACACACACACACACACATACACAAAATGATAGAAAATGCAAAAAAGAGCATAAGAGACAGAGAATACCATGAAAAGGTCTAATGTTTGTATAATTAGAATACCAATAGGAGTAAAGAGAGAGCAGAGGCCAGTTGTGTTGGCTCACGTCTGTAATCTCAGCACTTTGGGAAGGCGAGGCAGGAGGATCACTTGAGCCCAGGAGTTTGAGGCCAGTCTGGGCAACATGGCAAGACTCTATCTCTAACAACAACAAAAAAAAATTAGCTGACTGTGGTGGCATGCAACTGTGGTTCCAGCCATTTGCAAGGCTGAGTGAGGCAAGAGGATTGCCTGAGCCCAGGAGGTTGAGGCTGCAGTAAGCCATGACTGCACCACTACACTCCAATGTGGGTGACAGACAAAGATCCTGCCTCAAAACAAAGAGACAGAGACAGAGAGAGAGAGTAGAACAGAAGTAAATCTGAAGAGCTAATTATTGAGAATTTTCCAAGACTGATAAATGATATCAAGCTACAGGTTCAAGAAGCACTAAGAACACCAAATATAAAGAAAAGCAAACCTAGACACATTACACTAAAACTATCAAAAACCAAAGACCAAGCAGAAATATCCAAAAACCATCCAGAGATTTAAAAAAAGATTATTTTCAAAGAAGCAAGAATAAAACTGAGAGCAACTTCTCAGCAAAGTCAGTAGAAACCAAAAGATAATGGAATGGTAAAACAGCTGCCAACCTAGAATTTATCTCAGGAAAAAAACTGCCCTTCAAAAATGCAGGTGAAAATTTAAATAAGACCTATAGATTAGTTAATAGTTTTAAATTAATGTTAAGTTCTTGATTTTGGCAATTATACTATGGATACAGGAAATGTTAACATTAGTAGAAGCTGTATGAAATGGATGTGGGAACTCCATATACAGACTTTTTTTAAACTTTGTGTAAGTCCAAAATAATTCACACACATTCTAAAAAGGTAAAATAGAGACAGTTTCAGAATGGAAGCTCCATAGAGTTGAAATTTCTGGTCTGTTTTTTTCACTGCTATATCCCTAGTATCTAGAACACTAAGACATAGGCACTCAGTTAACATACATTGAATGAAGGAGTGAACAACAGTAGTAGCAGCAGCTACCAATTAATTCAATACTTACTATACCTTAAGTGGAATACCAAGCACTTTACTTTCATTAACTCATTTAATCATTCCAACAATTATGTAACATGCATTTTATATTTTATATATGAGTCTCCCTATTTTATAGACGAGGTAAGCAATCTGCTCAAGATCTCATACCAGAAAGTAGTAGGCCCTCTAACATAGACCTGTCTGACTCCAAAGTCCATGTTCTTAACCACTATGTTATGGTGCTTTCATGTCACAAAATATGTCTCCTTTCTGTTTTGTTTATCCAAACTCTACCTACCTTTCCAAATCAAGACAAACTCCTCTATAATGACTTAACTACTTTTACTTAACTAATAGTCATTATTTTTTCTTACTGTCAGTTCTCAGTGTACTAGGCCATATAACTTAATGCCATTACATAAGGTCTTGTATTGTTCTGTAATTGTTTGTTATCCAATGAGTTTTTATCTCTTTAACCAGATTACATTTCACAGGGAAGTGACCATATCTTATATTCCTATTAATATAGAGCACATTTGAAGCTCTATAACAATACTTAATATTTTTGAATATTTTTGTAAAGGGATGAAGAAAAACATTTCCATGCAAGAAACAGCATTTTTGAATGTTTTAGTGATCAGGCTTACAAGGTCTAAGATTCTAAACATCAAATTTGACTCACACACACAAAAAAAACAAACACTACCTTAAAAAGTTTTTACATCAAATTTTCTATAGTATCTCTTTTTTCTTATGACATGTTAGGGGATGTTCAGGGTAATTTGGACACAGCAGTACAAGTTCTCCTGGTTAAACCTTCTTGAGAAGGTATATAGATTGCGTAGAAGGTAAAATATGAGAGTGTGCAGATGAACAATTATCCCCACACATGTAAGCTGCAGTTTGTCTGGTGTAAATATACTCTCCCTGCCTGGAACTGCCTGTGTAATGTTCTCTCTTTGGGCTCTGTGGTTTCTCAATACATTCCAACTGTTCAGAGGCTGGAGCTTAGCTCTGCAAGCACAGATAAACAGCTTCCTGGAGCAGGCTGCCAGCATGAGGAGCAATGACCTCAGCAGAGAAAGTCTGCTTTTCATTACCCTGAGCACATCACTGTGCCGCTAGAGCTAAGAGTGGGAACAACACAAGTTGGATAGAGTTGACTGACTCAAGTCTCCCATTACACCTTGAGTTTTAAAATTCTAGTATGTAGAGGAAAGGGGGTAAAGACAGGAAGTGAGAAAATGGCATATGCAAAGAAAACAAAGATAGAAAAACTTTCTTAGGCTATTCTGTGAATGAACTAAAGGATGAGTGGAGTGGCTAAGAGTCATGCAGGCAATCACTGAATATTTTAATCTCCAAAAATGTACACAAAATACAGGGCAAGCAAGAAGTGTTATAGAAAGTAAGAGAGGCCAGGTACAGTGGTGCATACCTGTAATTTCAACATTTTGGGAGGCTGAGGCAGGAGGATAACATGAGCCCAGGAGTTCAAGACCAGCTTGAGCAACAAAATGAGACCCCTGTCTCTACAAAAAAGAAAAAAAAAAGTTAGCTGGGTATGGTGGCACACACCTGTGATCATAGCTACATGGGAAGCTGAGGCAGGAGGATTGCTTGAGCCCAGGAGGTTAAGGCTGCAGTGAGCCATGTTTGCACCACAGCACTCCAGCCTGGGTGACAGAGTGAGACCCAATCTCAAAATAAACAAACAAACAAACAAACAAACAAAACAGCAACAACAACCAAAAAAAAAAAAACATACAAAAGAGAGACTAAAAAGTCCTCAAGATCTTCAACTCTGATGCCATTTAAAGAGAGAGAAAAGGAAGACTATCCAGAGCCACAGAGATGCAAAATCCCAGAAAAGTGGAGCTTAAGGAGAACAACACATAATGAAGATGAATTATACATAGCCAGACATCTTATATGTGTCATTTCATGTGATTTGCATAACAACCCTGGAATATAGGTATTATCATCCCTAGCGAAAATCTAGACCTAGAAAATTATAATACAAGGACATCAACAAAGACATTTGTTGTTGATACTATTTAATGACAAAGGGATGATTTCAAGTCTGCTTCTACAGCCACCCAGGAAACAATGCTTTTCCCAAACACCTCTCATTGTAGTATTATCTACTGTTGCAGCCCCAGAACTCAGCAATACTAGAACTGTGTCCTAAAAGAAATGTGCACACTTGTGTCACTTTCTGATAAGACAATTTCTGCAGTGCTGGTAGCATTGCATCTGATAGTTGAAGAAGGGAACTACAATTATGTCCTCAGACAAGAAATTGGTTAGATATGACCCCCTCCTGAAGGATCCTGAGAGACAATTTGTTTTTTGGAGAAGTCATTGACTATAAAGATGCACCTGCAAGGGGCCCGGGAGCTGAGAGACAGACAAACATCTTAGCAAATTCTAAAAGCAGAGCGAAGCTTCATTTGACTTTCATTTCACTTTTCTCAGGGAAGAAGAACCTTTGTGTTACTGCCAAAATCCTAACTGTCCTTCCTTCCTCTCTATCCCCTCCACCCCCATGCCAGCTCATTAAAGATCTTCTGGTTAAAGGTGCCAAATTGTGTCATTCTTTCCTACTCTAGTGCCAAGCTTGTGCCACTAGTTCCACAGATTGATCTGCTGGAGTTCTGAGCAAATTATGGAAGAAATTAAAAGCACTGAAATTTTAAATTATTCTGTTGTTGGTGAAGTAAAGCTTTTTAAACTTCTTCTTCTTGTAGAGACAGGGGTCTCATTGTGTTGCCCAGGCTGGTCTCAAACTCCTGGCCTCAAGTGATCTTCCCACCTTGGCTTCGCAAAGTGTTGGGATTATAGGTGTGAGTCACTACATCTGGCTTAGTTTCTTAACTTCTGATGACTGACTTTACATTGCTAATGGCATGACACTTGTTAATTCAGACTTGTGTGTATGTATTTGATTGCCAGGGGAGTATTCAGGGAATTATCAGAGTGGTGGTATGAAGGAATATCAGGGCTTGAACCAAATAAAGATCCTTTATATTATTTATAGATTGAAATAAATCAAGTTATTTCTCTAAGGGGAGATATTTTAATGTAAAAAAATCAGACCTAAATTTTATACTAGCTAGCTGCAAAAGCAGCTCCCATGAAAACAGAAATAATATCATTGGGGCTTGAGAACACTTCAGCCAAGGATGGTGTTTTCTTCATTTCCTCTTATTGAATGGTTTCATAACAGAGAAGTTTCTCCTAACTTGTAGAAGGCAGGGGGTGGGGGGAGTAAGGTCTTTCCTGACAGGGAGAATCTGGGCCCAATTATTACTTCTGTAACCTTTGACTCTGACTTCCAAACGAGTCAAGGGACCAGTGGGCTGTGAAATAGCTTCCTCCATTACCAGGTCAAGTGCTGCTGGATAGTTTCCTGTAACCATAACACAAAGGAACTGAAGAAGTGAGATGGATTCTACAAAAACAGGCAACTTCTTGCATCCTCAATGACCCTGGATTTTTAAGTTTCAAAACAGATTTTGGTGACTCTTAACTCACCACTATGGCTTCCTGCAGTCTTTATGCTATAGCATATCTCTAGTAATATAGAAAAGAGCCAGAATCCTCTATAGATTTGGTTCTGTGATGGCCTAACAGAGGTGCCTGGCTGAGTAACAGTGGGGATAGGGTTGCTTTAACTGAAGGCAAATCTATTCCTGACAATTATCTGAGTCTGTGGGAATCCAGATGCTGACAATGAGAAATGGGTAATTTTCTGTTACAATGTGTCAACTCCGGCTAAGAACTGAATTATGGAAAAAAGGCAGGGGAGGGGGTGGGTTCAGGGGGAAGCATTATCCCTTTTGAAGAAGTCTGTAATAGGATTAGTCACCATTACTTCACCACACCACATTTTGGCTCAATTTAACAAAAATAAGTAGAGAAAACATGAGCAGAAATGGCCCAAAGAAGTCTCAAGTCCATCTCTCATTCAAAGCTACAAGCCTGGAAATCAGTGAAGTCTTGGTTTGTTCTGATGTGCTTCTTGTTGGCTCACACCTGCTCCTCTGTAACCACGGACACAAGAAGAACCCCAAACAACACTACTTAAACTCTAGATGGTGAACGATCCTAAAAAAATCTGTCACCTTTAGAATGAATGTTTATACCCTGATTGTTCTAGATTATGTAGGAAAGAAGTGGGTCATCTTTTCATAGGGTTTAGAGTAACTGTCCGAAAAAACAAAAAAAGAAACGATATGTATTTTATAATCATGGATTGTTTTCATTAGAGTTACATTTTAAGTTATTTAGGAATATGCACTATTACCTATGTAACAAAGCTGCATGCTCTGCACATGTATCCCAGAACTTAAAGAAAAAAAAATGGATATGCACTATTGGAATCTCTTTTTTTCTCCAAGGAAGAATTAATGAAGTTCATATTTTATGGATTTATTTGAATCAAAATTAATTCTGATGATTAACATGTATCAAAATGAAATTATTAATGCTCCTTTTCTAAAAACTGGCAAAGATTTCCATCTCCATATTTATACTATGTAGTGTAGAACACAAATACTTTTGATGACTAATTATTTTATTTACTTTCACTGGTTAAATAGGAGCAGGGCATGAGGGAGGCCAACTACCCACGAGGGGGTCCTAGGAACACTGCCTATTAAGGGTACTCCACTCTCAGTAGCAACAAATAAAATCAATCAAATGATCTTTTTTGGACACAGGAAGCTTACTTAGATAATCAAGGTGGACAAAGAGAAGTTGAGTCACCCTCTGGGTTAGGTTATTGGCTCTCTGATGGGATGAGCTCTCAATCATTATCTCTTCCAAGAGGCCTTCCCTGTCCATCCTATATATTATGTTACTCTGGCTGTTTTCTTGTTATTTGTCTTGTTACAGTTACCAGCTGTGTAACCATGAGAATGTTACTTTTAAGCGCCTGAATTTCCTTATGAGTAAAATGAGGATGATACTAATACCCTGTTTATAGAACTGTGAAGATTAAATAATGGTTATTATATGCTTAGAACAGTGCCTAGCACATGGTGTTTATTAACTGTTAGCTATTCTCATCCTCATCAATTTGCTTGTTTATTGATTATTGCCTTCATTAAAACACTAGGTTCATAAATAGGTACCTTATTTGTCTTACTCACTGCTCCATTCCCATTGCATAGTACACACAGGCACAGAGTAGGTGCCCAAAAATAATTTGTGAATGAATAATTTGCAAATGAATGCCGTCCTATATTCTCACGTATCCTTAAAATAAACCAAAGGTAGTCTGTATACTTCTTTCCCTTGCAACCAAAACAGTCATCATAAAAACTTCACCAAACAACTAAAATCATCCTTTAAAAAACAAAAACAAGACACTTGACCATAAAAGTGAGCTCTCCTGGGCCCACGAACCAAGACCACAGAATATTATTCATTTCTATATTAGTATGTGGAGGTCAAGCTCCCTGATGCCACAGCATTGTAAACTATCAATTTAGCCTGTGAAGAATGGTTCCCAATTCTGATAGGAATTCTCAGATTTCAGCCTGTTTTTCTCTCATCATTATTTTCCAATGTCTCAAAAAGCCACATTTCTCATTTTATCTTTACCACAAGAATCTGGTCACACTCTGGTGTGGTTTCTAAGTTAGAGCTACTCTCGCCTCATTTTCTTGGATGTACTTCTTCAGAGGTCCTGACCCAGTGTTGACATTTGGTCTATTCTTAGAGTAGCACCTCTAAATATTAATTTCTTCTACCTTCTACTTGTTGAAGGACAACATTCAGAGGTAGAGGTTACATACAACATAAAAGAAAATCCTCTGGGATTTAGTACCCGTCTTTCAAGAGTGTCCAGAGGAATATGATCTACAGAGCTCATGGACTTGCAGATATACACAAAGTACTGCTCAGCCACTTGTGTTCTGCAGTTTATCCAGATTTGCTGGAACAGTCATGGACTTGTTTGAAAACACCAACAACCAAGGAGTGACAGACAGCATAGGTGAGAGGGCAAGCAGACCCAGAGAAGAAAATCAGAAGAGAAGCCTTCCAAAAACAATTTCAAGGAGTACTTTTATCACTGTTTAAAAGTAAATCACCCATGGTTAAATATAGGAAAGTCTCAAGACGCAAACTTGAAACTGTAAGATGGAAGGGTACCATTAACATATTTTTAAAAATCATGCTTCCTGCTCTTTACAGTCAGCTCCAGTTGCATCCCCCAAAAGGCCAATATTAAACATTTAAATGGCAATGAACTGAGGTCACCAGCTAAGGCTGTGTGATAAGCTTGCAAAGTATAGATCATAAGGGAGAATTCAAAAATAGTAGAAATCATAGCTAGAAGAAACCTCCAAATATGATCTGGTTAGCCCTCTAGCAACATTAAGCAGTAAAGTGAGTTGGAGGCAACAGAGAACAGTGGCCTCTGTAATACTGCAGATGAGGCTTGATTCCTGACTCTGTCACTTAATAGCTTGTGAACTTGAAGAAGCTATTTTAACCTTTCTGACTATCCACTTCCTCCTCTATAAAACAGAGATAACAATAATAATAGTACCCATCTCAAAGAATTGTAGTAGCTGAGACATGGTATTAGTTTAGTAAAAACTGCATATTATAATATATTATTATTATTATTATTATTAGCATGTAAGGCTTTATTAAACCCACTTCATAGATGAGGCAACTGAAGCCCGTATTTCAGAAATTTGCCCAAGGTTATAGAGTGAGGACTTATAAGAATAAGGAGCTCTTCTTCCTTCTAGGGTAGTGCTCTTTCCACTTCATTATGTTTCTCTTATAAATCAATACAAAACCGAAGCCTGAGGCCAGGCGCAGTGTTTCACGCCTGTAATCCCAGCACTTTGGGAGGCCGAGGTGGGCGGATCACAAGGTCGGGAGTTCAAGACCAACCTGGCTAACACGGTGAAACCCCTTCTCTGCTAAAAATACAAAAAACAAAAATTAGCCGGGCATGGTGGCAGGTGCCTATAGTCCCAGCTACTCGGGAAGCTGAGGCGGGAGAATGGCGTGAACCCAGGAGGCGGAGCTTGCAGTAAGCCGAGATCATGCCACTGCACTCCAGCCTGGGCAACAGAGCAAGACTCCATCTCAAAAAAAAAAAAAAAAAAAACTGAAGCCTGAAAGTGAAGGATTTTCACTAACTAAATCAAATTCACAAAGTAAACTCAGGAGCTTCCATCATCCAGGTCTCTGTGTCTACCAAATTATACTTACATTACTTCCCATTCTGTCATACATCCACACCTTTCAAGTCTTAAAAAAAAACAAAACAAAACAAAACAAAAAAACCCAAAAGTTTTTTGGAGCTGGTTTACTTTTCACTTCTCGGAATAACTTACCTCAGGCCAATCTGGTGTCATAGAGTTATGGAAGTGTCAGGTATGTGCCACTCGTATATTATGTAAATTTCAGCTTTCTGGGGACAAGAAACAGCCCACTTGGCAAGTACATTTCTATCAGCACTGTAGAAAATCTTATGATTTTTTTTCTTTTTTTTTTTTTGAGACAGAGTTTCGCGCTTGTTGCCCAGGCTGGAGTGGAGTGCAATGGCACAATCTCAGCTCACTGCAACCTCTGCCTCCCAGGTTCAAGTGATTCTCCTGCCTCAGCCTCCTGAGTAGCTGGGATTACAGGCATGTGCCACCACCCTTGGCTAATGATTTTTTTTTCAACAGTGTATTGGTAGATAAAAGCTGCCTACAGTCAGCCTTACTGTTGGTTCACTACAGCTCAGAATTGGCTACACAGAAAAGTGGAATTCACTTTTGGAGTGCTAGGTGCACGGTATACAGCTTCTAAAATGGCAGAAAATAGAGCTTTACCAAAAATAAGAAAGGGAGGAAAAAACAAGAAAACAGTCCTTATTATAACAAAATCTAGAAGAGTAGAAGGTATTTAATAACTTAAAATATAGACACTGCTGTAGATTCAATAAATATTTACCTAACATCTATTATATGTGAAGCATCATGCCAAGTACCAGAAATGCAAAGATGAAGACTAAATGAGGCCGGGTGCAAATGGCTCACGCCTACAATCCCAACACTTTGGGATGCCAAGGCAGGCAGATCACTTGAGTCCAGGAGATCGAGACCAGCCTGGCTAACATGGTGAAACCCCATCTCTACTAAAAATACAAAAATTAGCTGGGTATGGTGGCGGGCGCCTGTAATCCCAGTTACACAGGAGGCTGAGGCGGGGGAATCTCTTGAACCCGGGAGATAGAGGTTGCAGTGAGCCAAGACTGCACCATTGCACTCTAGCCTGGGCAACAGAGGGAGACTCTGCCTAAAAAAAAAAAAAAAAAAGCCTACCTTCAAGGAACCAGTGTAATAGGGAAAAGACTGATAACAGAGATGGGGAGGGGAGTAAAATGAAAAAAGCCAGAAAGAAGCATTACCCCCAGAAGAGTCATATTTCGCTTGGCAAGGAGCCTCAAGAGTGCTGGTACAGATTAAATGGCCTAGAAACTTGACCTGTAGGCTTGTCAGTTCACTTGTCAGTTCTATAAAAGCAAGCAAGGCTATTCAATCTCAGTCTTTATTCCCTGCCTACCTCATTTGCTCCAGCCCGCATCACGAGAACAAGTAAAATTCCTTTCTCTACTTCATCCTCCTTTAGAAGACTGGGTGAAAGGAACAACTTTACTCCCAGAAAGCTTCTTTTTCCAAGGAACCTAAAATGCCAATCCATAAAAAATCTAGATTTCATTGATAAGAACTTTAGAGTTCAGCAAAAGAGCTAGGGAATCTCAAGTATTCCCCTAACAGCAACCCAAGTTGAGGCCATTTGAATAGCTGTCTGATATCCAAGGAGCCTCTGGAGAACAGAAAGGAAAAAAAAAAATCTATGTTCAAGGAAGATGAACTTGAGTTCAAGATTCACTTAAACAGAAGCCTATAAGGATTATTATTCCTTTCTTAGAATGTTCCCAATAAACCAGAAGAAAAAGAAAGAGAATCCAAATGACTATATAAATATGTGATGGCATGTTGGTAATAATAATAATGCTTTGTATTTCTCTAGCACATCCTTTCATGAAGATTATGTTTTGCATGGTACTGTACAAAAACAGACACGTAGACCAATGGAAAGAATAGAATACTCAAAAATAAAGTACACACTTAAAACAATCTTATCTTTGACAAGGCTGACAAAAACAAGCAATGGGGAAAGGACTCCCTGTTTAATAAATGGTGCTGGGATAACTGGTGAGCCATATGCAGAAGAATGACACTGGACCCTTACCTTTCACTATATACAAAAATTAACTCAAGATAGATTAAAGATTTAAATGTAAGACCTCAAACTATAAAAATCCTAGAAGAAAACCTAGGAAATATCCTTCTCAACATCAGCCTTGGCAAATAATTCTTGGCAAAGTCCCCAAAAGCAATTGCAACAAAAATAAAAATTGACAAGTGGGACCTAATTAAACTAAAAAGCTTCTGCACAGCAAAAGTAACTATCAATAGACAACCTACAGAATAGGAAAAAACATTTACAAATTATGCATCCAACAAAGGTCTAATATCCAGAATCTGTAAGGGACTTAAATCAAGAAGCAAAAATCAAATAACCCCATTTTAAAATGGTCAAAGGACATGAACAGACACTTTCTCAAAAGATGATATATAAGTGGCCAAGAAACATATGAAAAAATGCTCATTATCACTCATCATCAGAGACATTATCACTCATCATCAGAGAAATGCAAATCAAAACCACAATGAGATACCATCTCATGCCAGTCAGAAGGACTATTATTAAAAAGTCAGGGGAAAAAAAACCAAAAAAAAACAGATGCTGGCAAGGCTGCTAAGAAAAGAGGATGCTTACACACTGTTGGTGGGAATGTAAATTAGTTCAGCTACTGTGGAAATCAGTTTGGAGATTTCTCAGAGAACTTAAAACAGAGCTACCATTAGACTCGGCAATCCCATTCATTAGTGGGTATGCCAAAGGAAAATACATCATTCTCCCCACGCACTCATACATTCATTGCTGCACTATTCACAATAGCAAAGACATGGAGTCAACCTAGGTGCCCATCAAAGTTAATTGGATAAAGAAAATATGGTACATATATACCATGGAGTACTATGCAGACATAAAAAAAAGAATGAAATCATGTCCTTTGCAGCAACATGGATGGAGCTAGAGGCCATAATCCTAAGTGAATTAATGTAGGAACAGAAAACCAAATACCACATGTTCTCACTTATAAGTGAGAGCTAAACATTGAGCATTCATGGACATGAACATGGGAGCAACAGACACTGTGGACTACTAGAGGGAAGGAGGGAGGGGGGTAATGGGTCAAAAACTATCTATTGGGTACTATGGTCACTACCTGGGTGCAATGTACCCATGTAACAAACCTGCACATGTATTCCCTGTATCTAAAATAAAAGTTGGAAAAAAAGAAGATTAATGTATTTTTAAAGTGTTTATCTCATTCAGCCTAAAAACAGTTCTGTGATATTCAAAAAGTGGTAATCAGTTGGGCATGGTGGCTCATGGCTACAATCCCAACACTTCAAGAGGCCAAGGCGAGAGGATTACTTGAGTCCTGGAGTTCAAAACCAGCCTGGTCAACATACTGAAACACTGTCTCTACAAAAGAAAAATTTTAAAATTAGCTGGGCATGACAGCACATACCTGTAGGCCCGGCTACTAGGGAGGCTGAGGCAGAAGAATTCCTTGAGCCCAGGAGTTCAAGGATACAATGAGCCATGATGATGCCACTGCACTCCAGCCTGAACAACAGAGTAAAATTCTATCTCAAAAAAATAAAAAAGGTAGTAATCATTTTGACTTTTATACATTCTAAGCATACTTTACAAAGAAGTATGACCTTCTTTTTTTTTTGAGACAGAGTGTCTCTCTGTCGGCCAGGCTGGAGTACAGTGGCACCATCTCGGCTCACTGCTACCTCTGCCTACCAGGTTCAAGAGATTCTCCTGCCTCAGCCTCCCAAGTAGCTGGGATTACAGGTGCGTGCCACCATGCCCAGCTGATTTTTGTATTTTTAGTACAGATGGGGTTTCACCATGTTGGTCAGGCTGGTCTCCTACTCCTGACCTCATGATCTGCCCTCCTCAGCCTCCCAAAATGTTGGGATTACAGGCGTGAGCCACCTCGCCTGGCCTAAGAATGACCTTTCAAATATATAATCTATGAAAGATATCCTCCCTCTAGAAATATTTCTTTAAAAAATTTTTTAAGTTCTAATTTTCATGGGTACATAGTAGGTGTATATATTTTGGGGGCACATGAGATGTTTTGATACAGACATGCAATGTTAAATAGTTACATCATGGAGAATAGAGTATCCACCCCATCAAGCATTTATCCTTTGTGTTACAAACAATCTAAATATACTCCTTTTTTTTTTTTTTTGAGACGGAGTCTCGCTCTGTCACCCAGGTTGGAGTGCAGTGGCGCGGTCTCAGCTCACTGCAAGCTGCACCTCCTGGGTTCACGCCACTCTCCTGCCTGAGCCTCCCGAGTAGCTGGGACTACAGGCGCCCACCATCACACCCAGCTAATTTTTTGTATTTTTAGTAGAGACAGGGTTTCACTGTGTTAGCCAGGATGGTCTCGATCTCCTGACCTCATGATCCACCCGCCTTGACCTCCCAAAGTGCTGGGATTACAGGCATGAGCCACCGCACCTGGCCAACTCTTTGAGTTATTTTTAAATGAACAATTAAGTTATCACTGACTATAGTCACCCTGTTGTGCTATCAAATAGCATGTCTTATCCATTCTTTCTATTTTTTTTTTGTACCCATCAACCATCCCCACCTCTTCCCCCAGCCCCCAGCTACCCTTCCCAACTTCTGGTAACTATCCTTCTATTCTCTTTGTCCATGAGTTTAATTGTTTTGATTTTTAGATCCCACAAATAAGTGAGAACATCCAATGTTTGCCTTTCTGTGTCTGGTTTATTTCACTTAACATAATGATCTTCAGTTCTATTCATGTTGCTGTAAATGACAGGATCTCATTCTCTTTTAGGGCCGAATAATACTCCATTGTGTATATGTACCACATTTTCTTTACCCATTCATCTGTTAATGGACACTTAGATTGCTTCCAAATCTCAGTACTCTAAACAGTGCTGCAACAAACATAGGAGTACTGATATTTGTCGATATACTAATTTCCTTTCTTTTAGTTATATACCCAGCAACGGAACTGCTGGATCTTACAGCAGCCCTATTCCTAGTTTTTTGAGGAACCTCCAAACTGTTCTCCATAGTGGTTATACTAATTTACATCCCCATCAACAGTGTAGAAGTGTTCCCTTTCTCCACATCCTTGCCAGCATTTGTTATTGCCTGTCTTTAGGATATAAGCCATTATAACTGGGGTGAGATGTTATCTCATTGTAGTTTTGATTTTCATTTCTCTGATGATCAATGATGTTGAGCACCTTTGCTTATGCCTGTTTGCCATTTGTATGTCTTGTTTTGAGAAATGTCTATGCACATCTTTTGTCCGTTTTTTGATGGGATTATTGGATATTTTCCTATAGGGATGTTTGAGCTCCTTATATATTCTGGTTATTAATCCCTTGTCAGATGGGTAGTTTGCAAATATTTTCTTCCATTCTGTGGGTTGTCTCTTCATTTTGCTGATTAGAAATACTCTTAAATCATTAAGTGATTGGCACAGCATCCTGTAGAAAGAAAACTGCAAGGAGCATTAGCCTAAACAATTCCATGAGAAAAGCCAGCCATGAAAAAAACAGGCTAGATGAACACCAGCTAAAGAAAATCAAAGTGAATATTTTGAATAAAGGAGAAAGTTAAAAGAGGAACCTGAAGAAACAGATCTAATAGATCAAACAAGCAGTTATTAAGCTACTGTAATCAAAACCATTCATGAGGCATCGCTGGACAAAACTAGCTGCACCAAAGGCATGATCCAAAACATGTTTGGGCGGCCCAAAACCAACCTACCAAAACTAAACATTCACTGCCACTACATAATCAGCATTGTCCCACTCTGTTCCTCAAGTGTCCTGCCTGCTTCCAAGTGCCTCCTCTGGGTTCACTGTATTAGTACGACATTCATGTACTTACTATTCAGTGAAGAACCTGGCAATTCCATATTGGCTGATATCTTCCCTGTTCTCTAGCAGCTGGCACACTGCATCCTCCATGTAGGTGAGGACATGTCGCTGAGCTGTAATCAAATAGCAAGAGAGAAAGAGAAAATGAGAGAAAGATTTAAAAAAGAATGATCCCAATCCTAATAGGAGGTCATGTGTAAGGCAATCCAAGTGTTGGCTCTGTCTGATGACACTTCATCAGTGGACTCGAATAGGCAAAGCAAACTTGCTGACCCTAACTGAGCTATAGTTTCAAAGGATAGATTGAGAGATGATGTGAACATGACCTATTGCCATTTGACTGGCTGTTAGTATTAGCATCAACCCTTTATTCTTCATTTCAATGACAACGGTGGGTTGAAGAGGAGATTTAGCACCATTCAGCAGATACATCTGGAAGTTCTTTTCTTTCTACCTCCTATTCTTTTCCACTTCTGCATCAGAAACTTATCCAGGGAGTTTGTAATTCCATGCTTGAAGCATGGATGGTATGATTGTAAAGAAAACTCTGGCCAGGCACAGTGGCTCACGCCTGTAATCCCAGCACTTTGGGAGGCTGAGGCAGGCAGATCACTTGAGGTCAGGAGTTCCAGACCAGCTTGGCAACATGGTGAAAACCTGTCTCTACTAACACAAAAATTAGCCAGACGCAGTGGCATATGCCTGTAATCCCAGCTACTCAGGAAGCTATGGGAGGGGAATAGCTTGAACCTGGGAGGTGGAGGTTGCAGTGAGCCGAGATCATGCCATTGCACTCCAGCCTGGGCGACAGAGTCAGACTTCATCTCAAAAAAGAAAAAAAAGAAAACTCAGTTAATTTAAAAAAAAAAAAAAGTTTAAGGACCATGAAAATTTTAATACTAGTGTGTATGTAAGTTATTAACTTTGGTAAATAACAAGACCATGAAATCTGTCTGGCTCGGTTTATTAGATATCATGTTTTCTGCATTTGTTGTGAGTTGGAAATGTGTGAGTTAATCATGGGCGTATAATAAAAACTATGAGTATTAGAGTGAGACAGACCTGAGTTTGAATCATGGCTCTGTCTTGGTAGCTTAATCTTGGATAGTTACTTAGCCTGCACCTGTTTTCTTCTTTATCAAGCGTGGAAAGCAATATAATTTAACTATGTTTCTCAAAATATGGTCAATCAATTTCTTGATCTGAATCCCCTGGGATGCCCTGTTTAAAATACAGCTTTATAGTCTGGCACTGTCCCAGATTTAGTGACCTTAAATTTCTTACTAGAGCCCAGTAATTTTTAACAAGTACCCCTGGTGCTTCTTATGTACTCTTAAGTTTAAGAATCACTGGTTAAGAACTTGGGCTTTAGACTATAGAGAGTTGAGAGCTCCATTCTGAGCTCTGCCGCTTCCTAGCTACGTGACCATAAACAAATTACTCTTCAAGCCTATTCTTCATGGTAAAATGGGGGTAATAATGATACTTACATTATAGGGTTATGAGAAATAAGTAAGATAATACAGGTAAAACACCACTATGTGCTTGGTGCATAGTACGTGATTGATAATGTTTCCTTAAAAGCCTATCTCAAATGGCATTATTGGGAGTTTACTTCAGTAAACAACATAGGCCAGAACTTCTTAGATGTCAGATACTCAAATACTTCTTCCCCTTCTCTGAATTTTGTCCTTAGGTATGACAGTGGTATCCTGACAAACTTTACACGGACGCTTCCAATTCAGTGTCCCCGTTTACCATAAAAAATTCAGACAAATACTTTCATCTGGAGCAGTGAGAACAAAAAACCCTAAGTGATGAGTATCCTTCCAAAAAGCAATTTCATGAAGTTGCTGCCAAAGCAGACATTTACTTCTTTCACAGTTTCATTCCTCAGGAAAATATGAAGGAATTACCTAAAATTTATAAATACTGGTATTTCAAAAAACTATTTCTGAAGTCCTAGTAGTCTAGTGAAGCTCATAAAACAAGTAAGTTTATCTGCCAACCTGAGTTCAAGAGTCTTCACTCGACCATAATGATCACAGTGACTAAGGTTTCACCACGTTCCCAGCAGCCTAAAGTCCAGATGGATGGCCTGTTTACATTCTGTGACTTGTTTTATCTAAATGAGTGCTTCCCCAAACTAACAACTATCAGTCACTGCAAACCCTGACTGCCCACCCCCAACCCCACCCAAAAAGGGGTAAAAACAAAATCAGTTCCTCAACTCAACAGTTCATCCAACTAGAAAACTGTTTCTTTAAGAAATGGCCAAAACTGAGAGTGAAGCTGTAAGATAATACCTGCCAATTTCTGACACTGTTTTCAAAATATAATAATTATAATTAGGTGTATATTAAATTGGGAGGGAAAAATGGCCAGGGAAACATTAAAATCAGCTGCATTTTCACCTCTGTGTTCTCCTTCCTTTCTTCTATGGGTTTATCCTGATCTTACAAAAAGATTCCTTCCTTGGGCTATACGGCCTTTTATGACTTAGCTCTACCTAAGGCTAGTACAGGATTTTTTTTTTTCTTCTTTTTGATGGTAGAAATGAAAGAGCTGTACTTAGAAGCAAATCCTGCTTCTCCTCCTCCCTAGCTCCAGGGACTCAAAGTTAATGTGAAAGCCCTTTACAGGAGAAATATTTTCAGAGCAGTAAAAATCAAAGTACTTTTGTCCTTCTAGAAGAAAAAAAAAAAAAAAAGGAGGAATTTTCTGGAAAATAGACTTTATACCAAAAATATAAAAAAGAAAAGAAAGAAATATATTGGACCATGCATGTTTAACATTTATCTTCCAGATATTTCATTTCATATTATAAATAATAACAGCTACCATTTTTGAGTACTTGTACAATTTATTAAACAACAATGTGACAGACACAGTATTGTACTAATTGTTTCATATGCTTTATTCTATTTGTTCCAAATACAATACTATAATAGTTATTCTTAGACTTCTATTTTTACAAGTGGAAGAACTGAAACTTACAAAATTAAAATAATTTACACAGCTAGTGGGAAGAGAAGCCAAGATTTGAACCAAGGTTTACCTGATACCAAAAACCCATTCTCTTAACACACTGCCTCACCATTAACACTTTAAAAATTATCTTTATTTTACACAGTGCACAAAGGCAGGAATGTATGTTAATAGTAAAATCACCTGAGAGATACGGTCCATTTGGGTCCATGTGAATTTATATGTGTGTGTATGTCTGTCTGTCCTGTCCCCTCACCTTCATACCAATCAGCATGGTGTGAAGTTAGAACTTGTCCCTAAATTTGAAAGTTTCTTGAAAAGAACCATCCCATCCATTCCTAGTTCACAAAGTAGAAACAGAAAGCCCTGGTGTTCTTTTTATGTGTGGGTGAAGGGAAGAAGCTAAGAAGAAAAGTTCCTCTCTGGAGAGAGTTTTACACCAGCCAACAGCCAAATGCAAAGCTCTCCCTAATTGCTGTGCCCTGGTGGTATCCTTCACCTGCAGCTCTTATCAGTCTAATGTTCCCTCTGTGGTTAAGGGTACCACCCAACACTGGAAAATCCTTAGTTTATCAAACTTCAATGAGACAGAAGTTCAAAGCTCTTTCCTGGCAATAAAACATGGAGAGTGTCATTTTACATTTTTTTTTAATGCAAAGGAATAGGCTTTAATTTACGTGAATGATTAAAGAAT
Source organism: Chlorocebus sabaeus (assembly GCF_047675955.1). Lineage (NCBI taxonomy): Eukaryota > Metazoa > Chordata > Mammalia > Primates > Cercopithecidae > Chlorocebus > Chlorocebus sabaeus. Next base: position 18,202,689 of record NC_132904.1, read on the forward strand.
AAAAACAGCACACCTGCATCCCTGGAGGGCAAAGATATCTGGGCACCTTAGCTGCCCTCTTGGAAAAGGAAAAGCATTTAAGACAGGCTTTTCCTCTTTGGCTTTGCCATGAGTTCCATAACAAGAGGAGGATTAAGTTTTCTAACATGTACCTATGATCTAGTGTCCTAAAATTCACTCTAATGCCCAATCGTCCATGTCTTGCTCAGAGAGTATCACTGTCTGAAATAAGCATTTAGAATTTCATCATGCTATACTGAAAAATCTATGGCAAATGTAAGTAAACACTATATGATCCTTACTTGAACCTAGCAAGTGAAGGCAACTGTGGATCAGAAACTTCTTGGTTCTGTTGACTCACCCCATGTTGATCACATAATCTCTTTATAACACTGTCAATCCTGCTATAAAATGGGTATGATTCTAAGAATATGTCTGATAATAAACTACTTCTTTAGAAAACATTCAATATATGCAAAAGGTAACATGTCAATGATTATATTAATATTGCTATATGCTGACTCTATAGATTAAAACAGCATAATAATTTTTACTGCAATGGTTAAGAACATGGGCTCTTGACCAACTGAACCTGGATTTGATTTCTAGCTCTGTCATTTACTGACTGTGTGATTTTATATAATAATTACCTTATATCTCTGCCCTTTTCTATAAAATTGGGCAATACTAGTACCTACCACAGAAGACTGTGGTGAAGATTAAATAAAATAATCTGTGTAATCATCTTAGAATAGTGCTTGCCACATAGTAAGTGCTCAAACAATATTAGCCCTTTACCTCCTTATTGAAAGTTCTGCTCTTCAAACCAAGATGTTTAGATTATCTTCAAAGATTCTTGGGATATATAAAACCTACAACTATAAAAATATACATCATCATATACCCATTTCAGGTATGGCCTTTAAACTTGTAGGAAGCATTCATTTATTAACTGCTAATTACTCGGCAGGCCCTCATTTATATGGGGAAAATCCAAAACTATTTCTTTTTACTCTCTTCCCAAGCATAAATACCATCAAAGTGTTAGTTGTTTATTTCACAATTAAATGATAAGGGGTCCTATTTGGAAATTTTTGCTTGAAGGGTCTAGAATTTCCACCTTAACATTAGTTAGAGCACTCTTTTTAAAAAATTATTATTTAATACAGAGTCCTAATACTAGAATAAGTAAGTCTCACTGGAAAAAAATCTTCACATGAATTGCTATATATGATATTAACAAATGCACACATAGGCAATAGCAGTACAAGTGAAAAGCAGAGTATATACATATACTCAACTTTTTCCTCCCTTGCCAGAGTTTGATAAATAAATTGATAAATACATAGAGTTTTCCTCCCTTCCTTTTGAGACATATTTTGGTCTATGAGGCCTCTGGAGATTGAGATCCTGGATGGCACAAATAAATGTTTGCTGAACTAAATTAAAATGCTCTCTAAGATAAAAAAAGTAAACCTGTTAATCAACAACCTGTCATGTAAACTACTTAGAAGTTTCAAGTTCAATATCATTTATAAATCACTAACGTAATCTAGTATTTGATCTTGTGAGGTACAAATAGATAGCTTAATGGTTTAAAAAGTTAATAGACCTCTAAAATTAATTATTTACATCCTCCATCTTTACTGGTATATCCTGGTCCAAGGATATTGTGTGTTCTTGTGAAACATTTTGTCATCCATACGAGACCATCTTTGATCTTAGACCACACTAGACCAATTTCCCTTAACCAAAGGGAAGGGGGGAAATGAGGAAAACTAGCACATGTAATTCTTACACAACCCAACGAACATAGGTAACAGCATTTTTTTTAAAACTTAGAGAGGTTAACAAACCTGCCCAAAGTCTAAATAAATGGCAGAGCTTGGATTCAAACTTAGATTTGACTCCAAAGCCCATATTCTTCCATTCACCCCACTACCTCTCAAAACCAAAAATGAAAGCAAAACAAGAAAAATCCAAAAACCTACAATGTGCCCCATCTTACGTTGTATTATCTAGAAATTGCTGGCTCTTCACTGTTAATACTTTATAGTATTAAGAAGCTTAAATTGGTAAATCAAAGTATTAGTATGATCTTTAAATTTTAGAAAATGTTTATTTCTAGTTAAACATAATAATTTTTAAAAGTTTAAACAATACAGACAAAGCTAAAGACTAATTCCAGTTCCCACAGGTAACAACTATTATCAGTTTGGGGTGCATATTTTCAAAAATAAAGAAATACGGCTTGTGAGCTTGTTTTGTTTTCATGCTTTAAGTTGTTTTTAAGTGTATGATATATACTTTTCTGTATCTTTTTTTTTTTTTTTTATTCAACAATGTCTGGAGATCTTTTATAAAACAAAATGGAACCTACTTACCCTTTTGATAGTTCCCAATGGTAAATATTTCCCTATTGATAAACATTTAGGTTGTTTCCATGTTTTCACTATAATAAATGGGCTGGGTTGAACACTCTTGTACGTGTTTCCCTGTACATATGTGCAAGAGTTTTTCTAAGGTAAATACCTCAAGATGGAATTGGCATTTCATAGGATACACAGGATATCTTCATGTTTACCAGAGATAGACAATTGCTTTTACAAATTAGTTATTCCAATTTGCACGCTACCAGTCATATGAGTATCTATTTTCACTATCCTTGGCCTAATGCTTTATAATTTTGCCAATTTAATAGTTAGAAAATAGCTTTTCTCTGTTGTTTTAATTTTACTTTTCTTGATTACAAATAAAGTTAAGCACATTTTCATGTTTATTTGTATTTCTTATCCTTTGCCTATTTTCTTCTCTGGTTGTCTTTTTTTCTTCTTCTTGAATTGTAGATAATTCTATACATGTCACAAATACATACATCTACTTCATGGTTTTCTTTTAACTTGTCTGTGGTATCTTTCATTTTACAGAACTTTTAAATGTTGATACAGTCAAAATAATGTATCTGTGGCTTTTTTTGGTGTGCTATTTGTCCTATTCAAAAAGGCCTTCTCTACTCCAAGTGTATAAGCCTATTATCCTATATTCCAGTCTACTGCATGATACTGCCACCTTTAAAGAGCCATGCAGTATGACATGTATCAAACGGAACTTTCTGAGAACAAATTTGCAAATTAAGGAACGATCTTTTATTTTATAATTGTTAATTATAAAACAGACAAAAGCAATACATTGCATCTATACATCCAAACCACTGAAGTGCTGCTATATGGCTAGTCAAACTCAAATACTAAAAGACACGCCAGAGGCAAACAAAGCATTACACATATGCTAACATTACCTGTGACAACCAGAAAACAAGAGGTGACTAAAGATCTTTATGTTAAGTGGAGGATGAAAAACTAAAGTCTATTTCCCTCAGCCAAAAGGGGTATTGTACTGGTTAATAGCTGTGCAAAGCTGAGTGCCTTGACATTCAAAACAGTCTCTGGTCAACCATTAATCCTCCCCTCCTCCCTTCTCCTTCCTAAAACTGTTTTTTTTGTTGCTGTTTTTTTGTTTTGTTTTGTTTTTTATAGCTTTGGGATGTCAATTAAGGGTAAGTGTTTAAATCCTACTGCCTCAGTATTTCCACCCTAAATCTCATAATAATACAGCATTTGTAGGTTGGAGTCCTACAATTGCAAGTGCCAGAAACTACAGAATCTTTTTTTTGTTTTTTAAGTCGGAGTCTCGCTGTTGTCACCCAGGTTGGAGTGTAGTGGCGCGATCTTGGTTCACTGCAACCTCTGCCTCCAGGATTCAAGTGATTCTCCTGCCTCAGCCTCCTGAGTAGCTGGGATTACAGCGCCCGCCACCATGCTCGGCTAATTTTTGTACTTTTAGTAGAGACAGGGTTTCACCATGTTGGCCAGACTGATCTCGAACTCTTGACCTCAGGTGATCTGCCTGCCTTGGCCTCCCAAAGTGCTGAGATTACAGGCGTGAGCCACCGCACCCAGCCTCTTTTTTTTTTTTTTTTCAAGGAGATTTTCATAGAAGTTCAAACTTAAAGCACTCAGCTAGCTGACCATAACAAAATGTACGTCCTGAACACCAGAGAAATCTAAAGTAGCACTTAACTTTCCCACAGTTACAATCTAAGGGACATATGAAGAACCTAAGTAATATTTGTCATGGCAATAACTTTGCAAAAATAGTTACTCATACAGCAGTATAGCTATCAAGTCAATGCCATAAACATTCACATAACTATTTTCCAGAAAGTATCATGGGTAAAAAACAAAATCCCATAAATTGCTAAACACGTAGTAAATCATATGCCACTCATAATGTTGTCAAACAGGGAAGTAATAAAATTACAAGGTGAAAATTAATTGCGCTATAGCGCGAGTTGTAGTCTTGCAGCCAGGCATGGTGGTGCATGCCTGTGGTCCCAGTTACTCAGGAGGCTGAGGCAGGAGGATCCCTTGAGCCCAGGAGTTCAAGCCCAACATAGTAGGACTCCTGTCTCTTTAAAAAAAACAACAAAAAAGTATAGCCTTTGGGGGTAAACCATGTATTTATCAATTATTATTAAATGTACAGATTAATATTAATTGGTAATATGCAATTTAACTATGAATATACAGATCAGTGATATTAATGCAATAAGATACTAATACAACAATTTAATCATTTGCTTGGTGTTTTACATTAAAAATATTACATAAAAATTAGTTGGCTTTCACAACAACTGAACTAACAGTAACAGGATCTCATTTTTTCTAATGACAAAAAGATACAGAAAAGTTCTAATTTAAAGTAACTGAAAACTCACGGGCTTAGAATTCCCTATCCTCTCTCTTGTGGTTGATGTGGCTCTGCACGAAGGTGGAGATTCTTTTTCAAATAAGAGTCTCACATGTCAAATCCCCACTAAGAACTATCTCCACATACTGTTTATGGGATATAGCTGTAATAATGCTCAATAATCCCTTAGAGTTTCTATTTTTGTTTTGAAAGTTTTTAAAGGATGCTATTGTAGACATTTACAGATACAAAAAGGCCTAGGCCAAAGTGCACAAAAACCATATGGGGCAAAGGGTTGGAACAGAATAGGCTAGACAGAGCGGCCCCAGTTTAGTTTACACAGAAAACTCATACTAACACTTAACATATCATCTAAATTAATGGTATAAAAACACCACCAAAGTACCCGATAAAAACATACTTTGGATCTGTTTTACTAGACCAACAAAACTTTTGACTCATCGCTTTTAGGAATGTTGCAATGTTCAAACCTACCTTTCCTGCCAGGCCCAACTCAAATGCCACCTTCTTCATGAACCTTTCCCTGATTCTGTCCTAGCCAGAAGTGATCGTTCCTTTTCCTGAACTCTCTAAACAACTATTTTAAATATTTCCAGTGGCACTTTCTACCTTGATATATAGTTATTTCTGTTATACATATGTTATCTTCTTTGTTGGATATCCTGATCCTTCAAGATAGGCACCATACTCATTTATATTTTATTTCCTTTAACACTCAGGACCATTCAGTGTCTTCCACATGGTAGACATTCAAATATTTACTGAATGAACATACAAGCTGTATCCACTATTTATAAACTGTGATGCTGTTCTTTATTCAACTCAACCACTTTAGGACTGTGCCTCCCAGGTGGGAAACACTAAATACCAAAACACATTCTATTACAACGTTAGGGTTCTTACTGGAAGCCACTTTTGTTCTGTTCTCAACCACTCTTTCTGTTGTCTTTTTACTGTTCCTTCTCTCCAGTCCAATGAGAAGGCACTTGTTCCTTCTATTGTTACTAAGAGCCTCATTATGTTCAAGGTAAAGTGAAAAAATGCATTCGATGCAATTACCAGTTCCTCACAAATTTGGGGGATACTTGTCATTTCAACATCCAGGACTTGAATAAAAGAAAGTCCAAATTCTTTTCACTCCTAAGAACTATTTTCTTTTTTTCTTTTTAGACAAAATGGAAGCACACAGCACAGGAAGCAGTCCTCAGTAAGCCACCGTCCATAAACAGCTTTGCTGAAAGCCTAACAAAGATTCTGTTGTGCTCTTGCGTGGCAGGGCCAGTAAGCAGCAGGAGCAGATGAACTCTTTAAGAAACAAAGGTTCTGTCTTCATGCAAATGTTTGCATTAATAAAAAATAAAGAAAAAGATATAGAAAATGCAGGCTAGCTGGACATAATAGGTCTCTAAACGGGAGGTTTTTCACATTTTTCAGGCGGAGTCAGCAGGTCTTTTAAAAACTCTGTCATTCTAAACATTTCACAGACATCACAAGAGAGACATGCAAATAACAGAAGCAAATCAAAGGATATCCCGCTGCTGTGCTGGCGCCTCCCTCATCCATGCCTGGTTTGTCATTTTCTGTTAACCCTAGTGCTGGCTGCTGTTTTGTTGAGGAATGGAGTCCTTAGCCCATGTGGCAGTACATGTCTAGCCAGCTGGCCCCAGCACTGATAACATTACAATGCAAGCCATGTACTACCACTCAGGGACACGTGCTGCCAGGCAACAAGTGCAATGTGTGATTTTTACACACTCCGCTTGCAAATCTGCATGGGAAAGAGCCTCTAAACTAACCACTTAATAAGATATGGTCTTCTTGAGTGTGAGCATCAGTGAGTAGTTCAGAAGATGAAGTCGCTGAGGACCAGTCCTTCAAAGTGAAATACAGTTGACCCTTGAACAATATGGATTTGAATAGCTTGGGTCCACTTAAAAGCCAGGATTTTTTTCCAACCAAATCTCAAAGTATTCAACCAAATCTTTAGTATTCTCAGGAAGGAAAACCCATGTATAGGGAGGCCCAACTTCTCATAGATTCGGGTTCCACAGGGCCAACTGCAGGACTTGAGTATGCACAGATTTTGGTACAACCTGGAACTAACCCCCTGCATATACTGATGGATGACTGTTTACAATAAGGGCCCTAAAGTAAATACAGAAACTTTAAAAACTCATGTGGGGAGAGGGTTACCAAATACCTATTCTGTGCCAAGCACTGTACTATGTACTCAACTTACATTGTCTCTAATTTTCACAACCACCATTTAAAGTACTTTTATCCTTATTTTATAGCAGAGGAAATTGAGGCTTAGGGAGGTTATGTAACATGCCAAGGTGCAGCTAATAATAGCAAGCCAAAACCCAAAACTGTACAGCAAATTCCCCATGATTCTATACATTTCTCTCATTTTGTGTGTGTGTGTGTGTGCGTGCGTGTGACTGAAACCTAGCTGACTCTGAAAATATCACAATGACTATATTCACCCACTGCAGGAACACTGAAGTGTCACTTTTGTGTCACTTTTTCTCCATTTTTAATCATTTAAAGTCTTTATTATTCATTTTTAAGAGCAAGTGGCTTTGTTAGCTTATGATAAGAATCTGATTAAAGCTACAACTGCTTTCTCACAGAAAAATGAATATAATAGGTTGCATATAATTTTAGAGCATTCAAGAACACCCTAACGCTCATCTATAGCTATAGCTCCCCTGAGCGTTCACTGCCTACATGTTAGAAAACGATGCCAGAACTCACATCTCTCTTCCTAGAAGCACATAGTCCATTTTCTTTTTCTCTTTTTCTCCACCATTCTCCTAAAACTCTGTAACAAACACAATGATGAACCATTAAGCCCCCTGACCTGAAAATTCCTTGTCTTTACCAATTTCTATTAAACACACTATTCCTCTTCACCCAGACTTAAAATCACTTAAGTCCTTCCACATCCTCCCACAGATTCTGTCCCACTGGCATCTCTGGATTGTACTTAGCTTGGAAGTAGTAGTTAGAAACTTCATTACTATTCTTACCACTGCTCCTGAATTATAAAAACTTAAGAAGTAGAAGGACTTTCAGATCATATTGTTTATCTCCATCATTTTACAGATAAAGAACTTGAAATATTTTCTTCATTTTTTCTCCTCTTGATTCAATGATTCAAAGTTCTTGGGCTTGCTCAAAGTAGCTCTAAAGTTTTCCGTATTTCTGTCTATAACCACAAAGCTAACATTTTTATTTGTACAAAGCAAGCAAAATCACGGCAACAACTGAACATTTTCATTACCTAAGAGATGAGAAAAGCTAAAGTAAAAGGAGCTAGAGATACATATACATAAGAGGGTTAAAATTAAACCAATGTATCTCCTGTATCTCTAGCATTTTTCCTTTCTCATTTTTCTTTCCTTTTTTGCTTAACATATTTTTCAAAATTTAATGAAGTATTTTGTTTTCACATTATAAATATTTCTTTATACAAATATTGCTGAGTTTTAAAAAGTCTCCAGAATTTTTAGTTTTCCCTGCACAAATCACTTTGGTATTGCACTACAGAAATATATTTTCTTTTTTAACTTTAAAAAATTTTTTGAGAGAGGGTCATGCTCTGTTGCCCAGGCTGGAGTGCAGTGGTGTGATCATGGCTCACTGCAGCCTTGACCTCCCAGGCTCAAGAGATCCTCCTACCTCAGCCTCCTGAGTAGCTGGGATTACAAGCGTACACCACCATGCCTGGCTAATTTTTAAATTTTTTGTAGAGACAGGGTCTCACTATGTCATCCAGGCTGGTGTCAAACTCCTGGGCTCAAGCAATCCTCCTGCCTCAGCCTCCCAAAGTGCTGGGATTATAGGTGTGAGCCGCTGCACCCAGTCTTTTTTCTTCTTCAATTTTTATTTTATAAGGAAATATAGTTTCTTCGGTTTCTTCCCCAATTTCTCCAATCTCCAGGTAAAAATTGGAGTATTTTGTGTGTGTGTGTGTGTGGTTTTTTTTTTTCTTTTTTTTTTTTTTGAGACAGAGTTTTACTCTGTCACCCAGACTGGAATGCAGCAGCATTATCTCAGCTCACTGCAACCTCTACCTCCCAGGTTCAAGCAAGCCTCCCACCTCAGCCTCCCAAGTAGCTGGGACTGCAGGTGCACACCACCACACCCAGCTAATTTTTGTTTTGTTTTGTTTTGTTTCTTGGTATAGACTGGGTTTCACCATGTTGGCCAGGCTGGTCTCAAACTCCTGATCTCAAGTGATCCACCCACCTCGGCCTCCCAAAGTGCTGGGATTACAGGCGTGAGTCACCGTGCCTGGCCTGTTTCTTTTTTTTGTTTTTTTAGAGATGGAGTCTCACTCTGTTGCCCAGGCCAGAGTGCAATGGCAAGGTCTCTGCTCACTGCAATCTCTGCCTCCCAGGTTCAAGTGATTCTCCTGCCTCAGCCTCCCAAGTAGCTGGGATTACAGGCGCCCACGACTACGCCCAGCTAATTTTTGTATTTTTAGTAGAGATGGGATTGCACCATCTTGGACAGGCTGGTCTCAAACTCTTGGCTTCAAGCAATCCGCTCACCTCGGCCTCCCAAAGTGCTGGGATTACAGGCGTGAGCCACTGTACCAGGCCTGTTTCATTTTTGAGACAAGGTCTTGCTCTGTTGCCCACAGTGGAGTGCAGTGGTGCAATCATAGCTCACTGCAACCTCTGCAGTTGGGCTCAAGAAATCCTCCTGCCTCAGCCTCCTGGAGTAGCTGGGACTACAGGTGTGCACCAGCAAACCCAGCTAGTTTTTTGTTTTTGTTTGTTGGTAGAGACAGGGTCTTGCTATATTGCCCAGGGTAGTCTCAAACTTCTAGCCTCAAGCGATCTTCCCACCTCAGTTTCCCAAAGCACTGGGATAACAGGTGTGAGCCACCATGCCTGGCCAAAATTGCAAGAATGTTTCTAACGAAGAAGAGGCCACTGAAGTTGGCAACTTGAAGTCTCTGCCACAGCATTATGTAAAAATATGAATGTTTTCGGTTATAAACTACCCTCTTCAACACGCACAGACACACACACACACACATACATCCTCCAGTATATATACATACCTGGGTTCATGGTCACTGGCATAAATATTAATTTCTAAGCTTCTCTTGTAGCTAGTGTTTAGTCAAGTGATTCAGTTATAAAATGTAAGCAAAATACTGTGTGGATTTTCTAGAAAGTACTTAAATGGGACTGATTCAGTTGAGAGATACTCTTTATTTATCCCAAGGGATAAAAAGGAGTTCCTACAGTCCTCATGGGTCATGGGGTAAAGAATGGAATCTATGGTGAGGATGCTGGCACAGAAAAATAGATGTTTGTGTCCTGATGAAACCTTGGAGTATACCCTACCAGCTGTGGACTACCTATTTTCTGACTTCTTTTCCATGAAAAGAGAAATAATCTTCTATCTGTTTAAACCACAGTATTTTAGGTTTCTCTGTTGTATGCAGACAAACCTAACATAAAGCATCTATATATTTTCCAGAAAGTATAAATGATGGGATCAGACTAATATATCTGGCAAGCAACCAATCAGAGGGCTCCTTGGCCGATTCATAGACCTAGATTAGTACATGCTAGGATAGGATAGAAAATTTCTTGACACTATTTTAGAATCTTAAGAGACATACTGACATCTTCAATGCTTACTGTGTTTTAAACAGGGTAATGACTTTCATAACTTCAACAAAAACATTTGTATTGCTCTTGAAAGTTTACCAAATACTTTCACATACATTATCTCATTGAACCTTACAACAAACCTAGGAGTCAGATAAGGCTGGGATTATTATTTCCATTTTACCAATGAAGAAACTACCCAAGGTCACACAGTTGTTAAGTGGTAGGGCAGAAACTTGAACCTTAGTCTCTTGAGTATATTTTCCACTGAATCACAGAATTAGGATAGAGAAATTCAGAAACTTTAAAATGATTATGATTAGTACTAATTAATATAAATATAATTATCATGATTGCAAACTAGACCACAAATCAATGTCTTGGTATTTCACAAACCTACATGAAGATTTTTAACAATAATTTTTCCATTTACTAACTGAGGAAACATTCTGTTCAGGTTTAGAACTGATGACAGCTCCGTTTCCTTCTCAGATCCTGCATTTTGAACTAGAGAGGAAAAGGAACAAATGAGAGGCAGCACATAAAATATGAGGTAGCAAAGGGGAAGCATAACTTCTAAGGGCCATTTCTCTTTGGACAGCTTAGGTCAGATTCTATCCTGTATAAGAAACTTCTGCAATTGCTTCCAGAAATCTCTTCAGAAAGTGTACACTGCACCGCTCAAATAACCCAGCTCAAAAAGGAAAGGACTGACCTTCAGACTTGCTCTTAAACAGAGAATTGATCCCAGCCCTGCACTGCCATCCCGCAGACAGGTACCGATGCTCAATGGCCCTAGCAAGGGGGTCTCATTATATAAGACCTGGTCTCTAATCCCTGTCCTATTTCTTTGGGGTATTATGCAAGGTATTTAACCTCCAACTTAATTTCCTCACTAGATCATGGAGTAGGATATTCTACTCTCCAGGACAATCTGGAAACCTAATTAAGTGTAAGTAAATATTTTGCTTCTATAATGTTTACTATAAATAGATAAGGGGAAAAAATTACTATACTCTCTTCTACTTCTCTAAATTCATACTTTGTCTTTCCAAAACAAAATGACCCAGTAGAAGGTCTTGTTAGAGGGACCAAGTTGAAGAAAAATATTAAGCTGAGCAGGAGAATTTGAATGGTGCTACAGGAAAAAGATAAAAGAAACTTTACTTTCAATTTCATTTTCTTGAGATTATAAAAGGATGAAGCTGATGGCAATCTTATTAGGTCACCTAGCTTTTTTCTTTTTGAGACAGGGTCTCGCTCTGTTGCTCAGGCTGAAGTGCAGTGGCACAATCACAGCTCACTGCAGCCTCAACCTCCCAGGCTCACACTATCCTCCTATCTCAGCCTCTGAAGGAGCTAGGACCACAGGTGCCACACCACTACACCTGGCTAATTTTTTTTTAAGTTTTTGCAGAGACAGGGTCTCACTGTGTTGCCCAGGGTGGTCTCAAACTCCTAGGCTCAAGCAATCCTCCTGCCCTGGCCCCCCAAAGTGTTGAGATTACTGGCATGAGCCACCACATCCAGCAATACTTAAAAAAAAAAATTAGAAGATCAATGTATTACTGCATTTTAAAACAATGCTTAAATACAGAATTCTTTTTGGATTATTTTCAGTTTTCTCTTTAAAATAATGTGGCTATAAATATATTTGCACAAGCAAATTTCTTTTCTCTTTTGAGTTACTTCCTTAGGATATATTCCCAGAAGTAGGAATCAAAAAATATGCTCTAGGATCAAAAGATATGCTCATTTTTATGGCTCCTGTTATGTATTGTCAGATTACTCTCCAGAAAGATTACACCAGATTATATTACATCCAAGAAACGGAAGAGACCAATTTCCTTGCAGATGTCCCAGTATAAAGCTCTGTGTTTTAACTAACTCAAAAGTATCTTATTTCCAATGGTCTATTTATTGGTAAATGTGAATATTTAGTTAACTTACCTTTCTCCTTTATATATAGTTTAAAATTTTTAATTGTAAAAGCACACATCAATGAAACAGAATAATACAGAAGGGTGTGAAGTAAAAACAGGATAAGCACCCTGTTACTCCAATTCCCCACAGTATTCACTGCTAACAGTTTGTTCTATACCTTCTATAACTTACACTACATGTGACCGTATACTTGTTGACAAATATTGCATTAACTTGTTTTATAGAAAAGTGTAATGACACTATACATATGTACTTTATCCTACAATTCATTTTTTCACTTAATACTTCATGTACATCTTTCCATATTAACAAATCTAACTCATTCTTTAGAATGGCTACATAGTAGTATTTATTATAGAAATACCACAATTTATTAATTGTTCCCTTATTGATGGGCATGTGGATTCATTCTAACTCTTCACCTTTATGAAGAATATTGCACATGAACAAACTCTTAAATCATTTCCTTTGATTGCTTGTCTTGACAGGACTGTAACATAAATTTGTATCATTTATTTTCTCTATGTATCATATTAAGTTTTATTCATCATATTCATCATAATTGTCCTTATTCTGTCATTTTCCTTTTATCTGTTATTTGTTGTACACAAATTTAAAAAACCAACATCTATCTATGCATCAATCTGCCCTCACAGATCTATATCAATTTATATGTAAAATTATCTCAGCCATAATTATAGTTTATTAAAAATACATTAATATTTTATTAATATTTTAATTCAAACTACAATTCAATGTACCATACGGTATCAGGCATGAACCTAAATTGATTTTTTCCATGTTGAAATCTAGTTATCTCAATTAATGAATTTTTAACATTACTTTGTTACACTTAGTTTGTCACAGATTAGATAGATTTGTTCTTTGGCATCTATTTCTGGGATCTCAATTCTATATCATTTGCTTAGTTTTAAGTTAGAAATTTACTACCAAACATTTTTTACAACTTTCTATTCAAATATAATAATATACAGAAAAATATAAATTTATACTTATAATCAGCACCCTAGAAAACATCCTACAGCCACTGTCTAGTCCCTAATCCCCCAATGGTAAATCGTGCCTGTCTTATATATGTATGTGTGTGTGTATGTAAGCATATATATACATACATATATATATACACACACATCTATATAGACCCTTATAGTATGCAGTCTTTTGCCTCTGGTTTCTTTCACTCAACATTATGTTTGTGCACTGGCCAACATGGCAAAACCATGTCTCTACTAAAAATACAAAAAACTTAGTCGGGCGTGGTGAAGTGCACCTGTAATCCCCGCTAATTGGGAGGCTGAGGCATGAGAATCGCTTGAACGCAGGAGGCAGAGGTTGCAGTCAGCTGACATCATGCCACTGCACTCCAGCCTGGGTGACAGAGTGAGACCCTGTCTCAAAAAAAAACATTATGTTTGTGGGGTTCATCCATATAGCTGTGGGTAACTGTTCATTAATTCTCATTGCAGCATAATATCCCATTGTTCAGTCTCATTACAGAATAATATTCCATTGTTGAATATACCACAATTTACTTATCAGTTCCACTGTTGATGGCATTTGTTTTCTTTAGTTCCAGTTTCCCATAATCTGGACCTATTATGAATAGTGCCACTATGAGCATTCTAGTATGAGTTTTTTGGTAAACATATGTCCACATTTCCCTTGTTTCTGGGCCTAGAAGTGAATAACTGGGTCATAGGGTATGCATAGGTTCAGCTTGATATACTGCCTAACAATTTTCCAAAATATATCATTTCATATTCTCATCAGCAAAGAATTATAAAAGCTTTTACCATTTATAATGTTCCTATATCCATCTTCTGTTACATAAAACTGCATCTTCTTATTTTGCATACTTTAATCAGAACAATATAAACAAAAGAACTCAATACACAACGTCCAACCCTGTTGTCAAATGCAAGAGGGGCAGGGGCTTCAGGCCTTTGTATTCTGCCTTACACATAAGGACAGAAGAGAAAGAAAAAAAAAAACCACTATATTAGCAAAGTGAGCCAGGTAGAACAAGGCCACTCAGTGTTGCCATGGGAGCCATGGAGACCTATATTCATCTTTCAGAAAAAAATGTTCAGGTCTTTCTGTAAGACAAGACTATCCAATACTATAAAAACTAATAGTGGTTCTAGAGGATGCTAGAGGCCTAAGAACAGTGTTTCTTTTTCTTATTTTTCAAGAAATATAACCTTAATGCTTTTCTTGGTTTTAAATGAAAACATTAACATAAGTTAGAAACACTCTTTTTTTATTATTATTTTTGAGATGGAATCTCACTCTGTTGACCAGGGTGGAATGCAGTAGCACCATCTTGGCTCACTGCAACCTCTGCCTCCCGGGTTCAAGCTATTCTCCTGCCTGAGCCTCCTGAGTAGCTGGGATTACAGGCGCGCACCAGCACGCCTGGCTAATTTTTGTATTTTTAGTAGAGATGGGGTTTCACCATGTTGGTCAGGCTGGTCTCGAACTCCTGACCTCATGATCTGCCCGCCTCGGCCTCCCAAAGTGCTGGGATTACAGCTGTGAGCCATCGTGCCCAGCAGAAACACTCTATTTTTAATTGTTTGGGGGGTGATCAAGATTAGATACTAAAAAAAAATTAGAGAATTTTATCAAAAGGCTTTTAATATCTACTAATAGGCTCCTATGGGTATTTCTAGTTATCATTTTATTATAAATAATATTATAGATAAGACTGGTCTATTTCTGGGATAAACATATATATATAAATATACATATATAGTTATGCCATTTGCTAGAATTTTATTGAGGGATGTTTACATTTTTATTTGTATCTTAAAATAGTGTTAAATAAAATTTATAGAAGGCCATTGATTTTAAGTGAGTTCCTGTGCTAGGCTCCAGTAGATTAAACCAAAATAGAGTCACTCAGGCTAAAGTCACCAAACTAAAACTAAGTCAGTTATCTGACTTTCTGAGAAGTCAAGAGAGATAACAGCCAAATCTCCAAATGGGCCAGTTTTAGCCGGCATGAAAAGAAGTCTCCTCTGTTCTAACCCTATAAGGAAAGTAACTTCAAAACAACCAATCTGCTTCAGTTTTTTGTTTCTGCTTTCTTCCGCACTTCCCTACCTATAAAGCCAATCTCCTCCACTCAACTCACTGGAGCCCCTTTTCTGAATTTTTAGAGGAGATACTGCCCTGTTCATGAATCATTAATAAAAGTTAATTTGATATTTGAACTAAATTTGTTGAAATTTTGTCTCAATAATAATATAGTTAATATATAATAATATAGTTATAAATAATAATATAGTTAATAATATAGTTTCCTATTTTAAGATTATTTTTTGCCAGGGTTAAGGATAAATCCAATATTTACCTCATTAAATATACTCAAAAAATACTAAGATTAGCTAATATTTATGGAGTTCTTCCTATGTGCCAGGCACAGTTCTAAGAGTTTTATTCATTTAATCCTCCTAACAGTCTACTATTATTCTTCATTTTACAAATCCCGAAACCAAGCACAGAGAAGACAAGTAACATGCCCAAGGTTACATAGCTATGAAGAAACGTGAAATAGCGAAAACAATTTTGAAAAAGAAAAACTAAGTTGGAGGACTTACTCTACCTGATTTTAAGATTTATGATAAAGCTACAGTCATTAAGATATTTATCTTTATTAGCATAATTTATCTTTATGCTAATAAAGATAAATATATACAATGATGGAATATAAGAATCTAGAAATATGCACATACATGGACAATTCATTTTCAACAAAGGTGGCAAGGCAATTCATTGGAGAAAATATAATCTTTTAATAAATAGTGCTGGAATACTTTGATAATCATATACAATTCAATACAAAAAAATGAACCTTTCCTCACACCATTAAAAAAATTAACTCATTAACTCCAGAATGGGCCATAGACCTAAATGTAAGAGCTAAAACTATAAAACTTCCAGAAGAAAATATAGGAGATAATCTTAATGACCTTGGGTTAGGTAAAAATTTCCTAAATATGACATAAAATGTATGAGCTATTAAAGAAAAAATTTGATGTTACACTTTATCAAAGTGGTAAATGCTTGTTCTTCAAAAGACACTATAGAATCTGTCTCTCCCAGCCATATGCGGTCACCCCAAGAAGACAAAAATCTGGAAGGGAAGGGAACCCTCACCAGGAGCCAAATTGGCCAGCACCTTGATCTTGGACTTCTTAGCCTCCAGAACTGTGAGAAAATAGTTGTTTAAGCCACCCCAGTTTGCGTATTTTGTTATGACAGCCCAAGCTGACTAATACAGCCAGTTTCACTTACAAATATTCTTGAAGATCTTACCCTTTGCCCCATAAGTACACGCCTTTTTAATATTCTATGTACAAACTAGAAAGTATGCATAAAAAATTTGTGCCAAAGCATGAAAGCTGTCTTAAAGAAAAGCTCTGGAAGATTATTTGACATGCAAGCTCAACTGGCTGCTTTTTTCATAAAACACCATTTTTACTTGAAAGAACTAATGTACAAATCGTGGTTGTTCAGACTTGGGTATTTGGCAGAAATTTTCTCAAAAATGAACAAAATGAGCCTGTTATTTCAAGGAAAACAAGTGATAGTATTTGTTATCAGTGATAAAAAGTCAAGCTTTCACACGAAAAAAATTTTGGAAAACTCTACATCGTGCAGTATGGGAAAAAAAGGAGGAAAACATACTTCGTCCATGAGCCTGAGCGCTTCCCGATTCTTTGTTTAGTTTTGAGACAGAGTCTCACTCTGTTGCCCAGGCTGGAGTGCAGCGGAGCGATCTCAGCTCACTGCAAGCTCGGCCCCCCAGGTTCACGCCATTCTCCTGCCTCAGCCTCCCGAATAGCTGGGACCACAGGCGCCTGCCACCGCACCTGACTAATTTTTTTGTATTTTTAGTAGAGACAGGGTTTCATAGTGTTTGCCAGGTTGGTCTCGATCTCCTGACCTCGTGATCCACCCACCTCGGCCTCTCAAAGTGCTGGGATTACAGGCGTGAGCCACCGCGCCCGGCCAAGCCTCCCGATTCTTAAAAGACTTTTCTGGGCCAGACGCAGTGGCTCACGCCTGTTGTAATCCCAACACTTTGGGAGGCCGAGGCAGGCGGATCACAAGGTCAAGAGATTGAGACCATCCTGGCCAACATGGTGAAACCCTGTCTCTACTAAAAATACAAAAATTAGCTGGGCGTGGTGGCGAGCATCTGTAGTCCCAGCTCCTCGGGAGGCGAAGGCAGGAGAATCACTCGAACCCGGGAGGCGGAGGTTGCAGTGAGCTGAGATCAGGCCACTGAACTCCAGCCTGGTGACAAAGCAAGACTCCCTCTCAAACAAACAAACAAAAACACTTTTCTGATAAGATCTGTGGTGATATTAATGAACGTGATCTTTTGATACTGCATAATGAAATACACATTTGGAAGATCTACTATACTTAAGTGAAGCACCATTTTCTGCATGAATCATATGTGGGTAAAAGGTCCTTTCATAGTGCACAAAGACCTGTGAACTTTAATATAAGAGAGTCTGAAAAGTTCACTGATGTAGTTTTAGATTTCACAATGCAACTAACCTGTAAGAAACTACTATTTCTCTAGTTTTGGTGAAATAATTACCTGAAAAGGCAACTTAAAATATTCCTGTTTTTCGAACTACATATCTGTGTAAGGATAGACTTCCTTCATATTCTTCAACTAAAGCAACATTTTGTAACAGTCTGAATGCAAAAGCAAATATGAGAATTCAGCTGTCTTCTGTTATTAAGACAGAGATTAAAAGATATGCAAGTGTAAAATAATGCTACTATTCTCACTAATTATTTTGGTTTTTGGAAAATATTTTTAATAAAAATGCTATTTAGGCCATGCACGGTGGCTCACGCCTGTAATCCTAACATTTTGGGAGGCTGAAACGGGCAGATCACTTGAGATCCGGGGTTCGAGACCAGCCTGGCCAACATGGCAAAAACCCATCTCTATTAAAAATACAAAAATTAGCCAGGCATAGTGGCGCATGCCTGTAATCCCAGCTACTCGGGAGGCTGAGATAGAAGAATCACTTGAACCCGGGAGGAGCAGGTAGAGTTAGCCGAGGTTGTACTACTGCACTCCAGCCTGAGCAACAGAGCCTGACTCTGTCTCCAAAAAAAAAAAAAAAACTGTTTGTGTTAATATGCTATAGGCTTATTATTGTTATTTTAAATGAATTAATGTTTAAATTTTCTGTTTTAAATTCAAATATAGTAACATTTTGAAAGTGGTCCACTTGTCTCATAGAACTGATGTTTATGGCTTCTTTGAATAAACATAGAAATTGACCCTCCCAGTCTTAAAATTTGAGCACTCACCTGTCATGATTGTCTGTCGAACCACCTGCGTCCTGCTGACCAGTTCCTTTTCCTTAGCCCTCCCTAATTCCTGTTTTCCCACACATGGTTACATTTCTTCCCTGCTATAAAAACCCCCAATTTTAGTCGGTCAGGGAAATGAATTTGGGACTGATCTCCCATCTCCTCAGCTTCAGCACCCGATTAAAGCCTTGTTCCCTGGCAATACTTGTAATCTCAGTGATCAGCTTTCTGTGTGGCAAGCAGTGGGACCTATATCAAACCCCTGGAGTTTCAGTAACAATTTGACAGATATATCCTACCTAAAGCTCAATGAAATCCTCAATTTTTTTTTTTTTTTTTTTTTTTGAGACAGAGTCTGGCTCTGTCGCCCAGGCTGGAGTGCAGTGGCCGGATCTCAGCTCACTGCAAGCTCCGCCTCCCGGGTTTATGCCATTCTCCTGCCTCAGCCTCCGGAGTAGCTGGGACTACAGGCGCCCGCCACCTCGCCCGGCTAGTTTTTTGTATTTTTAGTAGAGACGGGGTTTCACCGTGTTCGCCAGGATGGTCTCGATCTCCTGACCTCGTGATCCGCCCGTCTCGGCCTCCCAAAGTGCTGGGATTACAGGCTTGAGCCACCGCGCCCGGCCAATTATTTTTAAAAGTGTAAAGACATCCTGAAACTAAAAAGTTTGAGAATTACAGTTCTAGGTAAACAAAACAGTCTGTATTGAGGCCCAGAGATAAGAAAAGGCACTGCGGGCTAGGAGCGGTCACTCACGCCTGTAATCCCAGCACTTTGGGAGGCCGAGGCGGGCAGATCACGAGGTCAGCAGATCAAGACCATCCTGGCTAACCTGGTGAAACCCCGTCTCTACTAAAAATACAAAAAATTAGTCAGGCGTGGTGGCAGGCGCCTGTAGTCCCAGCTACTCGGGAGGCTGAGGCAGGAGAATGGCGTGAACCCGGGAGGCGGAGCTTGCAGTGAGCCGAGATCGCGCCACTGCACTCCAGCCTGGGCGACAGAGCGAGACTCCATCTCAAAAAAAAAAAAAAAAAAAGAGAGAGAGAGAGAAGGCACTGTGAATTCTGGAACTGTACATTGTTCGGCATAGCTGGAGAAGACAGTTTGATGGAAGAATTGCGCTAGGTGGAGGGAAAAAAGCTGTCATATCACAAGGTTTGTATGCCATGCTAACATGGGGAGTTAGTGAAAGATTTTAACCAGATCCAATTTAGGTTTTAGAAAGATAGCGCTGATAGAAATAAAGAGAAAGTATTGAAGGTAACGAGACCAGATAGAAAATTGCTGAGTCATCCAATAAAAACCTATACTTTTCCTTTATCTTAGAGGGATAATAGGTTATTATTTATTATTTTAATTATACATTTAAAAATAATTAGGTGTTTTAGCATGATCAAGCAGTTCTCTTTTCTAAATTTCCAAATTTCTTAAACTATGGTCTAGCTATGACCAACTTCAAACAAACTACATTCATTCCTAACTTTTTTTTTTTTTTGAGACAGAGTCTCACTCTGTTGCCCAGGATGGAGTGCAGTGGTGTGATCTCAGCTCACTGCAAATGATTCTCATGCCTCAGCCTCCCAAGTAGCTGGGATTACAGGTGTGTGCACCACACCCAGTTAATTTTTTTTTGTATTTTTAGTATAGACGGGTTTCACCATGTTGGCCAAGCTGGTCTTGAACTCCTGGCCTCAAATGATCTGCCCATCTAGGCCTCCTCGCACCCGGCCCCTAATATCTTTTTTAAAGTCTCTTTTGTATCTTGCAGTTAAATATATCAGATTAAATGGTTTCTTTTTTTCCCTCCAAAACCTCTGCTAAAATATCACTGAAGGGATTTTTAAAAGACTTAAACCCTACTACCTGATCATCTCAAAAGATGTAGAAAAACTACTAGACAAAGTCTAACATCCTTTCATGAAAAAAAAAACTAAAACTAAAACTAAACAAACTAGGAATAAAAGGGAACTTCCTCAACCTGATAAAGAATATCTACAAAACCCCCACAGTTAACACTATACTTGATGGCAAAAGACAAAATGTGCTTTCCTCCTATCAGTAACAACACAAAGATGTCCAGTTTTGCCAATTTGACTCAACATTGTACTGTAGGTTCTAACCAGCACAATTAGGCAAGAAAAAAAAAAGCATCCAGACTGGAAAGGAAGATCTACTTGCAGATGACATTATCTGGTATAAAAAATCCTAAGAAATCTAAGAAACTATTAGAGCTAATATACTAGTTCAGCAATGTTGCAAGATACAAGATCATTTTTCCTTTTTGGTCAGGGTCTCACTCCCGTTGACCAGGCTGGAGGGCAGTAGTGTGAACATGGCTCACTGCAGCCTCAGCTTCCCAGATTCAGGTGATTCTCCCACCTTAGCCTCCTGAGTAGCTGGGACTACAGGTAAGCACCACCACGCCCAGGTAATTTTTTATATTTTTAGTAGAGATGAGGTGTTGCCATGTTGCCCAGGCTGGCACTATATTTCTATATAGGAGCAATGAACAACTCAAAGGTGAAATAGAGAAAACAGTGCTAATTATAATAATATAAAAATGAAATACTTAAGAACACATTTAACAAAGAAGTGTAAGACTTATACAATGAAAACTATAGAACATTGTTGAAAGAAATTAAAGGCCTAAATAATAGGAAAGACACTTCATGTTCATAGGTTGTTAGACTTAATATTGTTAACATGGCACACTCCACAAACTGACCTACAAATTCAATACAGTCCCTATCAAAATCCCAGCTGGCTTTTTGGAGAGAAATTGACAAGCTGATCCTAAAATTCATAAGGAAATGCAAAAGACCCAGAATAACCAAAACAATCTCAAAAGAGAACAAAGTTGTAGGATTCACATTCCCAATTTCAAAACTTTTTCGAAGCTACAGTAACTAAGACTGTGTGGTACTGGCATAAGGCAGACATAGAAACCAATGAAATAGAATTAAGAGTCTAGAAATAAACCCTTATATTTTATAGCAAATTGATTTTTGACATAAGTGCCTGATATGGTTTGGCTGTGTCCCCACCCAAATCTCATCTTGAATTGCAGCTCCCATAATCCCCACGTGTCATGGAAGGGACCCAGTGGGGTAACTGAATCATGGGGGTGATTACTTCCGTGTTGTTCTTGTGATAGTGAGAGAGTTCTCACAAGATCTGATGGTTTTATAAGGGATTTTCCCCCCTTTTGCTCAGCACTTCTCCTTGCTCCTGCCATGTTAAGGACGTGTTTGCTTCCTCTTCTGCCATGATTGTAAGCTTCCTGAGATCTCCCCAGTCATGCTGAACTGTGAGTCAATTAAACTTCTTTCCTATATAAATTATCCAGTCTCAGGTATGTCTGTATTAGCAGTGTGAGAATGAACTAATACAGTGCCAAAACACTCAATGGGGAAAGAACAGCATTTTTTAAAAAATGGTGCTGGGACAACTGGATACTCATATGTAAAAAAATGATTTTGGACTCCTACCTCAAGCCATATTAAAAATTAACTCAAAATGGATCAAAGACCTAAATGTAGAAGCTAATACTATAAAACTCTTAGAATAAAAAATAGGTACAAAGTTTTGTGAACTTGGTTTAGGTAACCATTTCTTAGATATAACACCTAAAGCATAAATAGCCAAAGAAAAAATAAAGGGACTTCATCAAAATTAAAAACTGTACTACAAAGGACACTATCAAGAAAGTAAAAAGACAACCCACAAGATGGGAGAAAATATTTGCAAATCATATATCTATAAGGGTCTAGTATCCAGAATACGTAAATACTGTTACAATTCAACAGTCCAGATCTGAACTGCCATCTTAACTTCAACCCAATTAAAAAGAGGCAAAAAGGCCGGGCGTGGTGGCTCACGCCTGTAATCTCAGCACTTTGGGAGGCCGAAGCAGGCGGATCACGAGGTCAGGAGATAGAGACCATCCTGGCTAACACGGTGAAACCCCGTCTCTACTGAAAATACAAAAAATTAGGCGGGCGTAGTGGCAGGTGCCTGTAGTCCCAGCTACTCGGGAGGCCGAGGGAGGAGAATGGCGTGAACCCAGGAGGTGGAGCTTGCAGTGAGCCGAGATCGCGCCACTGCACTCTAGCCTGGGCGGCAGAGTGAGACACTGTCTCAAAAAAACAAAACAAAACAAAATTTAAAAAAAGAGGCAAAAGATTTGAGTAGACATTTCTCCAAGAAGACAAACCCTTAGCCAAAAACACATGGAAAGACACTCAACATCATTAATCATTAGGGAAATGCAAAACAAACCCACAATGAGATACTACTTCACATGCACTAGGATGGCTATAACAAAAAAGATAACAACAACAAGTGTTGGAAAAGATACGGAGAAATTAGAACCCTCATACATTGCTGATGGGTAAAATGGAGCAGCTACTTTGAAAAAGTTTGACAATCCTTTAAAAAGTTAAACAGAGTTACCAAATGACCTAGAAATTCCACACTTAGGTATATGCCTAAAAGAAATGAAAAAAGGTGTTCGAACAAAAACTTGTATACAGATGTTCCCAGCAGTATTTTCATAAAATCCAAGTGGTGAAAATAATCCAAAGGTCCATCAGGTGATGAATGAATAAACAAAATGTGATGTACACATACAATCAAAAAATATTATTTAGCCACAATAGGAATAAAGTGCTGAAATACGCTACGACATTGATGAATTTTTTTTTTTTTTTTTTTGAGACAGAGTTTTGTTCTTGTTGCCCAGGCTGGAGTGCAGTGGCACGATCTTGGCTCACTGCAACCTCTGCCTACCGGATTCAAGCAATTCTCCTGCCTCAGCCTCCTGAGTTGCTGAGATTACAGGTGCCCGCCACCATGCCTGGCTAATTTTTTGTATTTTTAGTAGAGATGGGGTTTCACCATGTTGGTCAGGCTGGTCTCGAACTCCTGACCTCAGGTCATCTACCCACCTCAGCCTCCCAAAGTGCTGGGTGAGCCACCGCGCCTGGCAAACATTGATGAATTTTAAAAACATGCTAAGTGAAATAAGCCAGACACAACAGACCCCGTATTGTATAATAATTGTCATTTGTATGCAATATCTAGAATAGGCAAATTCATAGAGACAGAAATTAGAGTAGTGGTTGCCAGGGGTTGTGGGGAAGGTAAAATGGGAGTGACTGCTAATTGGTATGGAGTTTCTTTATGGGGTGATAAAAATGTTCTGCAATTATATCATGGTGGTAGTTACACAACCTCGTGAGTACACGAAAAAATGCCAGGCATTGTGGAGTCACGCATAGTATACTAAAAAATCCCACCTACACAGCAAACTGAGGTAAGAGAATCACTTGAGCCCAGGAGTTCAAGATCAGCCTGGGCAATATATTGAGACTCTGTGTCTTTAAAAAAATTATTTAGGCCCAGCGCAGTGGCTCATGCCTATAATCCCAGCACTTTGGGAGACCGAGGTGGGCAGCCTGCCTGAAGTTGGGCGTTCAAGACCAGCCTGGCCAGCATGGTGAAACCCTGTCTCTATTAAAAATACAAAAATTAGCCAGGTGTGGTGGCGTGTGCCTGTAATTCCAGCTACTCGGGAAGCTAAGGCAGAAGAATTGCTTGAACCCAGGAGGTGGAGGTTGCAGTGAGTTGAGATTGTACCATTGCAGTCCAGCCTGGGCTACACAGCAAGACTCCATCTAAAAAAAAAAAAAAATTATTTAAACCCCACTGAATTGGTATGTTAAGCATATCTCAAAAAAAGAAGACATAGATTTATAAAAATAGAGTTGATGGCAGCAGATATGTTAAAAATTTTGGAAAATGGAAATTAGACACATAACTTATTGTACGAACAGAAAAAAAGCTAAAATTTAAGTGGCTTTACTGAGGAAACAGGACAAAAAACAAGCACACCCTCTTATACATCAGAAAGGCTTAGGAATAGTAGGTATCAGGTACCTCTAAAGCCGTGGGAGTAAGTAAAGGTAAAAACAGAAAATCGGGTTAAAAGTCTACATAAGAAGCAGTTATATTTCTAGATCCTCTTCCCAACCTTGTATAGTAAAGTTACTACTCCTCCTCTACCCAGGTTTAAAATTAAAGGTTTATTCTCTACTGAGAAGTTGAATCAGAAGGATGTTGAACTTGGGAACACCAAGAACAGTTTGAAGACAGAGATGCCCTACTAAAAAGTGGAATATTACATAAAACTCTATATATTGATCTGTAAGACCCTTTCCTAAACAAGTAGCTTCAAAAACTTGAGAAAAGTCTCTATATGAAACACACATTTAAAAACTGGAAAAAAAGAACTCAGGAGAAAAAGAAAATGTAGAAGACGTTCATGTGCAAAAAAAAAAAAAAAAAAAAAAAAAAAACAACAACAATAAAACAACAACAAAAAAGAAACTCTACAATTAATATTCTCAGAAAGGCAAGATAAAATCTTACATTTAGTAATTCAAAATTTTTTTAAATGGAGTAGAAATTTAAATCATCAAATCTACCATAGTAGATGAATTTTTTATGTCAACTTGACTGGGCTAAGGGATGCCCAGAGAGCTGGTAAAACATCATTTCTGGTTGTTTGTGAGAGACTTTCTGGTAGAGACTAGCCTTTGAATGAGTAGACTGAGTAAAGAAGATAAACCTTCAGCAATGTGGGTGGGCACCATCTAACCCAATGAGAGCCCACATAGAACAAAAGGCAGAGGGGAAAGGCAAATTCTCCCTCTCATCTTGCCCTGGGATACCAAGGCTTCTAGTTTTCAGGCTTTCAGACTCTGGAACTTATACCAGCACACTGTTCCTCCTCACCACTACCTTCTCAAGCCTATGAACTCAGAATGAACTACACCACTGGCTTTCCTGATTCTCTACCTTGCAGGCACAAATGGTGGGACTTCTCAGCCTCCATAGTCATGTGAGCCAATTCCCATAATAAATCTATATGGCTGGCCCTTTAACAAAGTGGGACCTGGGTATAGTGGCTCACGCCTGTAACCCCAGCACTTTGGGAGGTCAAAGAGGGAGGAATGCTTGAACCCAGGAGTTCAAGACCAGCCTGGACAATATAGTGAGACTCTATCTCTGTAAAAAGAAAATTAAAAAATCTACATATAACTTTGGACTCCCCCAAAACATAACTATTAATAGCCAATATGTGACTGGAAGCCTTACCAATAACATAAACATTCAATTAGCACATATGTTGTATACGTATTACATACTGTATTCTTAGAATAAAGTAAGCTAGGAAAAAGAAAATGTTATTAAGAAAATTATGGGGCCAGGCATGGTGGCTCATGCCTATAATCCCAACACTGTGGGAGGCCAAGGTGGGAGAATCACTTGAAACCAGGAGTTCAAGAACATCCTGGACAACAAAGCAAGATCTCATCTCTACAATAATAATAATTTAAAATTTAAAAAAAAGAAAATCAAGAAGAAGAGAAAATATATTTACTGCTCATTAAGTGGAAGTAGATCACTCATTATAAAGGTCTTCCTCCTCGTTTTCACTGTGAGTAGGCTGAGGAAGTAGAAATGGAGGGGGTTGATCTTACTGTCTCAAAGGTGGCAAAGAAAATCTGTGTATAAGTAGACCACACAATATAAATCCGTGTTGTTCAAGGGTCAGCTGTATATCTATACAGCTATGTATCTAGGTCTTTACATATCCTATTAGTTCAGTTTTTCTGGGGAACCCTGGCTAATACAATAGATATTTTTGATATTCAACAAAAGGATTGGAAAGGTTAAGATATTCATATAACATGTAACAATCAAAAAAGATAGAAAAGAGAAAAACAAGAAAAATTAGAGCATAAATCTATAAGTCCAATGTCTAAGTAACAATAGTTCCAGAGATAGAACACAGATGAGACAATATTGAACACATAATTCAAGAAAACTTCTCAGAACAGATATACATGAATCTCTACACTGAAAGGATCTCAAGACAATGAAATAAGAACCACACCAATGTATAACATGAAATATCACAAATCAGAATGGCATTAGATCACTCAATAGCAATACAGAAAGCTAAAAGATAGGGGAGAAATACTTTAAAAATTCTAAGGGAAAATTATCTCCAACACAGAATTTTATACCTATCTAAACTATCGATCAAGTGTAAGGGTAGTATAAAGTCATTTTCAGAAACAGAAGATTCCCCCAAATTTTACTTTGCATGCACCCTTTCTCAGAAAGCTACTAGAGGATGCAATCTAATAAAAAGAAGGAGCATGTAAGGAAAAAGGAAGACATAGGCTTTCGGAAATATGCACTATATATAACTTACTTAAGCAAGACAAGTAATACCCATGATAAGGATGAAGGATGAAGTAATACCCATGATAAGGATGAAGGATTTACAGAGCAGCCAGGCCAGACTGGAGCCGGGGGGACCAGTTAGATGAAGGAGTACTTCAGAAAAGTTATCTTGAAGAAAAGAAATTGAAACTGAGAGGATGCTTGATGTGTCCAAACTGACCTTAGGCTATAAAGTCTGCGGATGAATTAAGGACAAGTTCATAGAAAACCATGCACAAAAGGAAAGGGAATTATTAATTGCAGGAAAATGAAAAAAAGTGCAAAAAGGAGAAATGTAATCATAGCATACTATATTTTACATATATATGTTGTATACTATGTGTATATATACATATATACTATGTATACATATATACATATATATAATTTTCATAGTCATAATAAACACTGAATATTGATTTAACCAAAAATTATAATAATTTTTTGGAAGACTAGAAAGAAGGGAAATTGAGTAGTATAAGAGACCTAAATCCTCATCTTCTATAATACAAAGTCATTAAGTAATATCTAAAATGAAAAAATCAAGAAGAGCAATTTAAGCATGTTATTTTAAAATATGCAGCAAAAAAAAATGTTTTTAATGGTGAAAAATTTGAAAATGGCCTCCTCTGAGGAATGAGACTTTGAGGTGAGAAGGTTGTGGTGTAGGGGGTACTGCTTTTTTTTGTTATAATTCTTATAGACCCATTTGATTTTTAAAATTCTGTAGTTAAGAAAAATAAACATGAAAAACTTTAAATCTAGCAATTCTTTGGACTTTCTTCAATGGAAGAAGTGGAATTTTGCACTCTCTGGATTCTCCCTCTTCTTTTTCATTTTTATTTTATTTTATTTTTTCAAGACAGAGTCTCACTGTGTTGCCCAGGCTGGAGTGCAGTGGCGCGATCTTGGCTCACTGTCACCTCTGCCTCCGGAGTTCAAGCGATTCTCCTGCTTCAGCGACCTGGATAGCCGGAATTATAGGCACCTGCCACCACACCCAACCAATTTTTGTATTTTTAGTAGAAATGGGGTTTCACCATGTTGGCCAGGTTGGTCTCGAACTCCTGACCTCAAGTGATCCACCAGCCTCAGCCTCCCAAAGTGCTAGGATTACAGGCATGAGCCACTGCGTCCAGCCGGATCCTCCCTCTTCTTATCCATTATTTGTGACATCATGTTTTCCTAAAAGAGTTTTTCAACTGTTTCTTCTAATTATTATTTTGTAATGCTTTTGTATTTTTTTCTTTTACCAATTTCCATAGTCAACTTTGCTCCTGTTAGCATTCTTAGTTACTTCTTTTTTAAAAATGATTTATGCAGCCTTACTTCACATGCTTTAATGCAGCTCAGATTACTTGTACTTGGCCCTAGCCGAGCTATCTTTCTTCTTTCCCCCCGTAGCTAATACAGACTTTCTTTGCTCTCCTCAAGCCTTTTACTTCTGCTTCCCTAACTCTAAGAAGATAATCTTGATTCTTAATTCAGACAAAGAAGAGGTCATCAGCTAAAGAACACCAACTTCTAGTTCCATTTCTAAGTTTAACCATGTCCTTCACCATCCTTACTTCCTACCTTGTTCTTCAAATACAATTATGCCATGTGAAGCTGTTTTAAGACCACCTTAAGACCTGATTTCTTACTTGGGAATTCTTCCTAATTGAGAAAATTCTTACTTATGAATTGCTTTCAAATATGGTAAAATGTCTGTCAATATTACATGTAATAATGAAAGTTGACATTATATTGTTTTATACACACATAATAAAACATCTACCCACACTTTAGGGCTGATAAATTTTTTTTTTAGGTCTCAAATATTTTCAAAGATCCCATAACAGTTTGTAGGTTAGGCACTACACAAACAGTGCCTTCTGGATAAATATGGTCCTGACTCCCACCTCCAAAATAGCCTTGCACCTCTGCCTTTGATCCTAAATTTCCTCGCACTTCTAAAAATGTTCCATCAAGTATTCATCATCCTTTCCTTCCCTTGGATCTTCCCTCTCTCCCTGTACAATGGTTCCTTTCCCGTCAGCCTAAAAACATACTCAAGTTTCTCCCATCTAAAAACTAAAAACAATAAACTCTCTCTTCCTCCTCTTGCTATCACCCCCTCTCCTCCTTTCCCTAATTGGTCAAACTTCTTGAAACGAATTTAGCCTATTCTCAACGCCTTCACCCTCCCATTTACTCTTCAATCCAGCAAAATCAGGCATCTTGCCACACTACTCCATGGAAGCCTACCTTAATGCCACTAACAACCTGTTTTGCAGCCCTTATCTTTTTTGACCTCTCTGAGGCATCTGGTATCATTGAACACTTCCTCCATCTTGAAACTCTCCACCCCCACATCCCTAGTGTCTGTGGCACTGCCTTTTTCTTACTCTCCTCCTAAATTTCTTACCAATCACTTTCCAGTCTAGGAGGATAAATATCTTTCTTTATTGTAAAACTAGCTCTCCCGGAAACAAGATTTTGGTTTCTACAATGGGTCTCTAACTCGTAATAGAAAAAAAAATTATTTAGCAGCAAAGTTACCTCCAACGCCCAGCAACAAACCAATTATAAAGAACTGAAAATTCTAAAATTACATATTCTAAGGTGAACGACTAACTAGAGTATAGAAAGGAACTATTCTGATTATTGGAAATGTTTACAAAGGACAGGAAGTGACACAGAGAAATGACACGCCACATAAAGTTAAGAAAGAAAATAATAACCATTGTAAAAAGGGAACAACTAAGCTCAGAGACAGGGACCAGGGATAAAGTAACTTTGTA
Source organism: Chlorocebus sabaeus (assembly GCF_047675955.1). Lineage (NCBI taxonomy): Eukaryota > Metazoa > Chordata > Mammalia > Primates > Cercopithecidae > Chlorocebus > Chlorocebus sabaeus. The sequence continues at coordinate 18,232,490 of NC_132904.1, forward strand.
CTAGGGCCGGGCGCGTTGGCTCAAGCCTGTAATCCCAGCACTTTGGGAGGCCAAAGTGGGCGGATCACAGGTCAGGAGATCGAGATCATCCTGGCTAACACAGTGAAACCCCGTCTCTACTAAAAAAATACAAAAAATTAGCCGGGCGTGGTGGCGGGCGCCTGCAGTCCCAGCTACTCCGGAGGCTGAGGCAGGAGAATGGCGTAAACCCGGGGGGCGGAGCTTGCAGTGAGCCGACATTGGGCCACTACACTCCAGCCTGGGTGACAGAGTGAAACACTGTCTCAAAAAAAAAAAAAAAAACATTAACAACTTTGTACTTCAAGAGGCAGAGAAAAACCAAATACTGACCAGCACATCTGTGCTTCACCTGTGAATAAGAGCAAGCCGCTACTAACAATACAACTTCCCTTGAGTAGGGGAGATGTCTCCACCGCATATACTAGGTATGACAGCTTCCTGTTTGTGTCCCGCCAAAAATATGCTGCCATTCTTTTTGCACACGATTGTCCATTAGACTCAAATTCCCTGCCTCATTGGCAGTTAGCAGGGACCTTATTAAGTTCTCACCTATGAAATATGAGCACAAGTGATGTTTGCATGTTCGGCTTCACTTGCCTAGAAGGTCCTTGCCCTGGATTCACTGCTTCCCCTTTTGCTGGCTAGAAATGGCTACAGTTGAGGCAGCCTTGGAAACCATGTGTTTCATTGACTGCTCTGCTAGCTGAAATCCAATGATGACTTCCTAAAGCAGACCCTGCCTTTCACATCCTGGATTTGAATTAAATAAGAAAGAAAGAAAGTGCTTTCTTGTATGAGCTATTGCATTGGGAGGGTGGGGGAGTTAAGTGGTGGAGTTTTTTGTTTTGTTTTGTTTTTATAACACCAGCTCAGCCCTCACCCTAATACCCTGAGAGATTAGGAGCACCAAACCACCTGAAGTACCAAACCTCAGTAGACCTCAACAGCTTACTGACTCAGTAGGAAACATTAGTCTGGAGAGAAGGGAATGGTAAGTACTGGTGGGGGAGCAGGGAGATGTCTTCTTATTAATTAATAGCTATAAATTAGAATTTAACTAACACTGAATGGTACCTAAACCACTTAATTTCAAATTAGAAGAATTAGAATCAAATCATAACTTCACTAACTGCTGTCTATATAAATGGAAAATTTACCTAAGTTCTTTGAGCCCCCATTTCTTCTCATGCATAATAAAAATAACATTCATCCTCATGGGTAAATGTTATAACATATTTCTAGCACAATATAATAAATTAGGTCTAAAATAATGACACTACCTCACCAAGAAAATGTTAAATTATCTTCTATATACTAAAACAATCTGGCAGGGTATGGTGGCTCATGCCTGTAATCTCAGCACCATGGGAGGCCAAGGTGGGTGGATCACTTGAGCCCAGGAGTTGGAGACCAGCCTGGGCAACATAGTAAACAAAGAATTTAAAAATTAGCTAGGCAAGGTGGCACACACCTATAGTCCGAGCTATCTGGGAGGCTGAGGTGGGAGGATCACCTGAGCTCAGGAGGTCGAGGCTACAGTGAGCCGTGATCATGCCACTGCACTCCAGCCTAGACGACAGAGTGAGACCTTATCTCAAAAAAAAAAAAAAAAAAAAAAAAAGACTCTAAGGAATATATCATATATTCTGTAGAATTTTCTACTGAATTTAAGTTCTGACACTTAAATTGTTATTGAACTGAATGGGAAAGAAGGCCCTTAGAAATTACAAAACCTGAAAGAAAGTGGCTAACAATACTGGCTTTAGAGTCACATAAACTTCATTCAAACTTCAGCTCCAGACATACTAGCTCAGTGACCTTGGACAAGTTATATAACTTAAATGCCAGTTTCCTCAAAGAAAAGTGGGATCAACCTAATGTCTACCTGCTGTGAGAACTGAACGAGACTGCTGTCTCCTTCAGTCCTCCTGAATATGAGAATGACTCTAGATGGCATATGAAGAACACCTATTTGAAAACAGTTTCCGGGCCAGGCGTGGTGGCTCACGCCTGTAATCCCAGCACTTTGGGAGGCCGAGGTGGGTGGATCATGAGGTCAGGAGTTCAAGACCAGCCAGGCCAAGAGACCAGCCTGGCCAATATGGTGAAACCCCATCTCTACTAAAAATACAAAAATTAGCCAGCTGTGATGGTGGGGACCTGTAATCCCAGCTACTCTGGAGGCTGAGGCAGAAGAACTGCTTGAACCCGGAAGGCGGAGGTTGCAGTGAGCGGAGATCACGCCATTGCACTCCAGCCTGGGCAACAAAGCAAGACTTCAACTCAAAAAAAAAAAAAAAAGAAAGAAAGAAAACAGTTTCCACTTAAGACAGTATTTAGGCAGCTGTACTACTTAAAAGTTGAAATATTATCTCTGTATTAAAAAATATATATATGAGACATAATCCCTGCCTAAGGAATTAGAATTTAAAAGAAAAAGTCTTTAGGCCGGGCACGGTGGCTCACGCCTGTAATCCCAGCACTTTGGGAGGCCAAGGCGGGCAGATCACGGCAGATCACGAGGTCATGAGATCAAGACCAACCTGGCTAACACGGTGAAACCCCGTCTCTACTAAAAATACAAAAAAATCAGCGGGGCAAGGTGTAGTCCCAGTTACTCGGGAGGCTGAGGCAGGAGAATGATGTGAACTCGGGAGGTGGAGCTTGCAGTGAGCCGAGATCGCGCCACTGCACTCCAGCCTGGGCAACAGAGCGAGACTCCATCTTAAAAAAAAAAAAAAAAAAAAAAGGAAAAGTCTTTCCCCTTTTTGTGTCACCTAATAGCAAATGAAATCTGGGAAATGAAGTTACCCAAATACTACTAACTGTAATTGAAAACAAAAGATTAAATTCTGAACAACCAAAGCTGTTTTTAATTACTTGGCTAAGTTTGAGAACTTTCCAGTTGAAGAGCCTGATGTCAGGTCCTTCAATAATAGCTATTTTCGGGCCGGGCACGATGGCTTATGCTTGTAATCCCAGCATTTGGGGAGGCTGAGGCAGGTGGATCACGTGAGATCAGGAGTTTGAGACCAGCCTGGCTAACATGGCGAAATCCCCATCTCTACTAAAAATACAAAAATTAGCCAGGCATGGTGGCAAGCACCTGTAATTCCAGCTACTCAGGAGGCTGAGGCATGAGAATTGCATGAACGCAGGAGGCAGAGGTTGCAGTGAGCTGAGATTGCGCCATTGCACTCCAGCCTGGGTGATGGAGCAAAACTCTGTCTCAAAAAAAAAAAAAAATTATTTTATCTTACCATCCCAGGAAAGATAAGAAAAAATTTATAATGTGAGACAAATTCAACCACTTCTTTTCCTTCTAAGTGTGTTTCTCATTTAGAAATATGATATCAAAAATAAATATTTACTGGAAGAACAAAGGTCAAAACAGTCCCTATGTTCAGGCATAGTAATGAAGATTAGCAAGACTCCAAAGGCTATTTGTAAATATAACCTTGAAAAGAAGAAAGGCAAGGCTGTTCTCCCTGAAGATTTAACCTATCTTTTGCCTGTACATTCACGATTCTTTACCACGCCAACCCTTGAAGGGAAGGCAAAGACTGCACACGCGAGACTTTAGAAGACAATCGTGTTTCTAAACAGCAGGTCTGGTGGTTTACAGACGATCAAGAAAGACAATCAATTTTAGGTTTCATTAAATAGTTTACTCTTAAGATACAGACATATATTAATTAATTCATCCTCTCAACCCTCTGTGAGGTAGCTTTTATCAACTCCATTTGTTGGGGAAATTTAATCAAGGAGAATAATAACAGTGTTTTCTATTTACAAAATACCTTCCCTATAAAGAACTCCACAAGTTTGTCTTTTCAATCATCTTTCATTCCTGTGAGGTAGGTGGCAATATTACCTTTTCCACTTTTATAGGTGAAATGCTGTGGCTCAAGGGGCTTAATGACTTCACATGATAGCCTGTATTTTATCCACTAACTAGAATGTACTGCTTGAGATTAACACTAGACCATGGACTCAAGGCTTAACTGCACATAACTGACATGTGGAGCTTCTAGTTTCCTCTATAGCCATCTTTCAATGCATCGCATTCCAAAAAGGACTGGAGTCATGCTTGCTGTTTAAGCTCATGTGTTCACTGTTTATGAAGTTTATTGTTATCATTTCTCTAAATTGGACTACTTAAGTTTCATATAGGTGCCCAAGGGCTAAATTATGTTTTGTTTACTGTCTGTGCACTAGCATTGTAAATGATGTCATGAGGAATGTACAAAACTCTTAGACAAAGCAGCAGGGCCAGTAAAAGCAGCTCACTTGGGGAAGAGTACATTTCTTCTTTCCTTTTTTTTTTTTTTTTAAAGTAGCCATCACACAAAAAGATGACTCATTAAGCCCAAAAGAGGGGACAATGCCATGTAAGCGCTTCTTATGCAGCCTTTCACAAAGAGACCTGAGTGGCAGCATAAGGCATCCTCTTCTGTCCATTTTCCTCCAGGCAGAATGTGCATTTGTGTGGCTACATACACAATTATAATCTCCTCTGAAAGGCAATTCCTTCCATATGACAGGCTGAACAGTGGCCTGAGTGCTAGATTCATGTTGCCCAAGCAGTTAACATGCTGAAATACCAGACACATTTAATCTCTCCTTTCTGGAAAACTAAGATGGGACAGAAGAGGCAAAGCTGGAAAGAACTCCACACAGAGAGAAAGGAGGCCAGCCCAAGCGCCCAAACTCACTTTCTCATGGGCTGAACTTCTTTGTGTGTTGCCTACTTATGTGTCAATTTGCAGGACTTTGGGGCATGAGAACCATAGAGCCGACCAGTTCTGGCAGCCTCTCCATTTGACAAGCAAAGCCGAAGACATGTGGCCTTTCATATATCTTACATTCAAAAGTGATATTGTTTCAAACATGCCTATTTTAAAATATAGAATTTTCCCATTTAGAACAGGTCTTTGTAAGTTGGCCACAGGAGGAGTTCTGCCACATTAATTTAAAGGAAGGGAAAAAAAGTGGCAATGGGCCCTAATGCAGCTCTATCCCTACCAGATGCCTCTGTTTACTTTGGGCCAGTGGGACTGCCCCAGGTGAGAGAAGTCTGAATTTAAAAAACACCTGATATGAAGTCGTGGGGCACAAGCAGATTTCTGTCTGAGATTACAGAAACTGAAGTTTGTGTTTTATCACAATTACCTGTAATCTCAGGGCTAGATAATAGTATTAAGGAGACCTTGAGTTACACAATAGGACAGCTAGAAAAAAGGCTCTTACTTTCTCCAAAGAACAGTACTTTAAAAGCTAATTGAATGAAGAAAAAGAACAGGCTCTGAAAGTGCCGTCTCAAACAATATTTACTTTTACTAGGTTCCTGCTAATCAAACAAAACTTAGTCAAAAGCTTTCCATGAAAAAAATACATTTGATGATTTCAGCAGTAATTGCTTTGTTTAAAGAAAGGTGCTTAAGAAAAAACATAGCTAGTGGGATCAGTAATTTGGTAAGTTCAGATGTGTTTGGGAAAATCCCTTCTCTCTTTGATAAATCATTAAAATTCTGCTCAGATAAATGTGTTTTGACTTGAAATTCCAATCATAGAATGAGCTATTTCCTAAGGCCCCTAGGGAAGTAGTGTAAGGGTGATCCCAGCACAGAAAGAGGACCCAGGGATTAGTTTACAAGGGTAATTCCAGTCTTAATCAAAGCATATCACTCTGTCCAACTAAAGGACAGGATCTCATTGAGATGCTCCAAAATTGTAGAAAATCTTCCTTTTTAAAATACTGCTTTTACAAAATGGATTAAATTTTAGTGTTATGTAACCCAAACACAGAAACTATGGTATCAACCAAGAAATTAACCTTAGGTATAATCAGAATTAAAACCGAAAAGATCCACAGCAGATTTAATCAGTCATCCTTTTTCATTCATGGAAGGAGGGAAAAGCATAGTTTCTCTCACATGTTAGGAATTCAGTAACTATTTGTTGAACTGGATTCCTTTCTCCCATTTATTTTAAAGTTTATTCTGTTACTTAAAGTACACCATTCATTCAACAATTGAGCACTTCACTTGGGCCAAGCATTGTGCTAGATTTTAGAGAGAAAAAGCCTGCCCTCATGGCTCACATTCTAATAAGAAACAGACAGCCGGGCGCCGTGGCTCACGCCTGTAATCCTACCACTTTGGGAGGCCGAGGCAGGTGGATTGCTTGAGCTCAGGAGTTCAAGACCAGCCTGGGCAACATGCTGAAACCCTGTCTCTACTAAAATACAAAAAATTAGCCAGGCATGATGGCACACGCCTGTAATCCCAGCTACTAGGGAGGCTGAGACAGGAGAATTGCTTGAACCTGGGAGGTGGAGGTTGCAGTGAGCCGAGATCGTGCCATTGCACCCCAGCCTGGGTGACAGAGCGAGACTCCGTCTCAAAAAAAAAAAAAAAAAAAAAGAAACAGATAATAACCAAGTGTACAAGTAGATAAACAAGTGCTATGAAGGACATAAATAGGATGATGAACCAGAAATAGGATAATGGATCATGTCTCTTCTGCTCTACTATTATTTTTAAAACTTCAATTTATCTACTCAGCCTCCTAGAATTATTCATTTAGCATATATTGCATTTGTGCAAATAAAAGTGATCCCCAACTTCTGAATAGCATTTGGAATAAAGATTTTAACATTACTTGAATATAATTATAATAAACAAAGTCAAAAATTTTAAAGCTATCTTAAAACCCCAAAATAACATTGAAATCTCTCTGCAATTTACTTTGGAGAAATGGGGGTAGGCAAGGGTTGGGAACAACATGCCTTAGAACTTACTTGCTTTTTTCCCCCAACAAAAAGATATTTATTTATTATATGTACTAAATAGGTTACAGAATCTTTGGAAAAGGAAAATAATCTAGATTGACCTTCCAGGAACAACTCCCAAAAGGCCCATTCCAGAACTAGGCTACCAAGGGAACTGCTGTCCCTTTGATGACTGAAAAGCTGCTGACCAAACTGGTAAAAGGCCAAGATAGCTGCTGGCTCTAGAACCAGATAGCTCACATACTCTCTACTTATTACACTGTCCTTTTATGTTATGGCAATTTATGAATATGTCCCATCTACTGTGTAAGTTTCCTGTGGGGAGGGATGCTTTATATTCATATATTCATGCCTGGCTTTATATAGAGAAGGTATTCAGGGAGGAAGAAAAGGAAGGAGAAGGGTAGGGGGAGGAAAAAGGAAAGAAAGAGGTGACTTCGTGAATATGTTCACAATTATTTTATGTATTTATTTATTATCATTTTGAGACAGATTCTTGCTCTGTCGCCCAGGCTGGAGTACACTGGCGTGATCTCGGCTCACTGCAACCTCTGCCCCCCGGGTTCACGCGATTCTCTTGCCTCAGCCTCCCAAGTAGCTGGGACTCCAGGTGCGCACCAGCTATTGAGCCCAGCTATTTTTCATATTTTTAGTAGAGACAGGGTTTTGCCATGTTGGCCAAGCTGGTCTCAAACTCCTGACCTCAAGTGATCCGCCCACCTCGGCCTCCCAAAATGCTGGGATTACAGGCATGAGCTATCGCACCTGGCCCATAATCATTTCAAAGTGACCAGTTTTATGTATTATAAACCTAGTTTCCAAAGATTTAGGGAGTCAGTGTAACACCTATTTTATTTCATTTCCTTTCTGCAGCAACCAAACACTTTAAGGCCCTAAGAGAATTTCTGCTAACTTACTGTAAACAGCAATATTTCCTAGCATAGAATTGGGTTTGGAAGGCTCACTAGTTATATTCAAATAAAAATAAGTTTATCAGGATTCATTCACAATCAAAAAATAAAATGTGTCTGGCAGTCAGACAAGTAAATATCACATGCTTTGGTATCAGCAAATACAAAAAAAGTTAAGATTAGCAACACTTATCTTCCACATAGAAGGGGTCCTATGTCAGAACCTTTGCCAAGGCCTAAAGAAATTGTGTTAATCTCATGGCTGGAAGAGACTATATCAGTAACTGTTAGACGTTGTCTTAGCTCAGATACTGTGAGAAGCAGACACCAAAACAGGATCAGACATGTGAGAGATGTACTGGGGGAAACACCCATGATAGAAAATGGGAAGGAAGCCGGAGGAGTCTAGGAGAGCTAAGAGATCAAATGCAGGTGTGACCCTAGTAAAGGAGGGAGAGGGGAGAATGAGGAATTTAGCAGTGTGCAGTGAGTCTTTAAGCCAAAGTCACCCACCAGAGGAGTAAAACATCTCATAGAAGTGGGTCTGTCCTGCCCAGTCATTGACTAGGAGCAGTCTGTGGAAGGTGTGACCTCAGTGTGAACAAGGTGTTAGATTCAGAGCTGGGGTCAGGAGTCAATTACCCTTCCCTCCCCATGGTAGGAGATCTGAGAGGCACGCATTCGTGATTGCCACCAGATGTTTACATATTTGCACAAAAATACGGTAATAACACTAGCAGTTAATATTTATTGAGCACCTACACAGGTGCTCTAACAGGATAAATGCTTTCATATATGAGGTAAGAACAATTTTTTTTTTTTTTTTTTTTTTTTCAGACGGAGTCTCACTCTGTCACCCAGGCTACAGTGCAGTGGTGAGATCTCAGCTCACTGCAGCCTCCTCCTCCTGGGTTCAAGCAATTCTCATGTCTCAGCCTCCTGAGTAGCTGGGACTACAGGCACACACCCCCAACGCCCTGTTAATTTTTGCATTTTTAGTAGAGACGGGGTTTCACCATTTTGACTAGGCTGGTCTTGAACTCCTGACCTCAGGTGACCCACCCGCCTCGGCCTCCCAAAGTGCTGGGATTATAGGCATGAGCCACTGTGCCTGGCCTTTTTTAAATTTTTTGAGAAAGGGTCTCACTTTGTCACCAAGGCTGGAGTGCAGTGGCAAGAAAACAGCTCATTGCAGCCTTGACCTCCAGGCTCAAGGCATCCTCCTACCTCCGCCTCCTGAGTAACTAGGACTACAGGTGCATGCTGTCACACCCAGCTAATTTTTTTTTTTTTTAATTTTTAGTAGAGACAAAGTCTCACTATGTCCCGTAGGTCTCAAACTCCTGGGCTCAAGCAATCCTCCCTCCTCGGCCTCCCACAGTGCTGGGAATATAGGCGTGAGCCACCACGACAGTACTATTATTACCCACATTTTGAAGATGTGGAAACTAAGGCACAGAAAGGTTAAGTAATTTCTTCTAGGTCATACAGCTACCCAAAGTACAAAGATGATTGTCAATAAAATTCTCCCAAATGGTAGAAGTTATCTTCCTCATTGCCTGCCTCTGAGAGATGAGTCCAGTGGCAAGAAGAAATTGGAATTTTACCATTCTCTGATCCATCCTCATTCCTCGGATGCCTCCTCATGGCAGAAATGTTAAATGAAGACACTGGAATCACTTGACCTTACTCCAGGATCCACATATAGGTCTACACAATAGTTGGAGCCTCACTTTGGGAGTTGCTCAAAGTATTTATAGCATAGAGTTTAACCATGTGGACTTGAATTAGACTGCTGGGTTAGAATTCTAGATCCACCACTTACTGACTTGTTATTTGGTATCTTTGTGTGTCATTTCCTCATCTGCCAAATGGAGATAACAACTGAAATTATCTTCATATGCATCAATATATGTAAAGCATTTAAAATGGTACCTGGTACAGAGTAAGTTCTTAATAAGTCTGGTTGCTTTTGTTAGCTACTCATGTTTGGGGTACCCTAAGGTCAGATTATTCATATTCCATTTCACATATACGTATGAATTAAGTGTGGGAGAGTATACAGTGATAGAAGGTAGATAATGATAAAAGGTAGACAATGACAGAAGGTCGACAATGATAAGTAAAATACAATTCTTGTTCCCAAGAAACTTATTTGCAAGAGCCCTATCCTTAATAAGGAAGCAAGAATTACTGTCCTTTGAACCAATAGGGTTTTTTGGTTTGTTTTTATCTTTTTAGTGAAGAGGAGAAAACACAAGCTGTGGAATCTGACAAACCTGGGTTTGAACCCCTGCTTTACTAGGCATCATTGCCTGTGTGACCTTGTGCAAATCAATTAGCCTTTCTAAGCCTCAGCTTCCTTCTTTATAGAATGACAAGATGATATTAATAACTACTAATTGGGACTAGTAAGAGTACTCACTTCATATGGTAGTTGTGAAAATTAAATGAGACAAACCACAGTGCCAGGCATATAGGAAGAGTTCAAAAACTATAGCTTAAAAAAAACTACCCAATTTATTGTAATTCTTCTAAATGTCTAGTCCCCAAAGGAGAAAGGCCATCTTTGATTTCTAGAGTTATCTATTATGCTAACCCACTATCAGCCGTAGTGAGAATAAGCAGGTTCCATGGAAAAAAAGAGGCAACTTGGAGCGTGAGTGAAAGCATGCACCTTACCAAATTAGGTGGAGTGAAAAACTCAGGTCGCATGTAGGTGGTAGGTTTGGCAAACCTGGGACCAGAACAGGCTGCCCTTTGGCTCTAGAGAGCTAGCCACACCCAACCAGATACACAGACACACCTCCAGCCTCTGGCAGAAGCTTCCACTAAGTAGGTTTCATAAGGCTGGAAATCTTCTGCGGGTCCTACACAAAGGGTCTATACTTATTTCATCTCCTTACCAGACTCTCCTTTCTCTCTTCAGGCCTGGGCATTAACACAATTTTTATCACTACATTCTGATGACTGCAGACATGAACATAATTAAGCTATTCTTTAGTGATGATCTTAAGATCTTAAGCCATGCAAGGCCATGATTACAGGTTCCTAATCTACAAAGTCAGTGGGGAAAGGATCAGTTTACCCAACATGATAAAAGATTGATTTCTTCACTAATAGTCAGAAAGGTAAATATAATCCCTAGCTAGCAGGGAGAAAGGGATATCTCTAGATATTCATTGGATAGGTATCCCTGTAATTACACCATAATCCTAAAGAGAGGTCTCCAGATACACTAACCAAGGGGAACTCAACTTTAGCTTTTGGGTTTCACTGAATGCCTAGGGCTTTCCAGTCTGCAGTTTTGTTTCTCTGTAAGTATAGCCTTCTTTAGGCCTACACATGCAAGTAACTTTATAATTTATAAAACAAAAACAAATTGAAAAACCACAGGTATTTAAAATTTTAAATCAGGAAATATTTTATTAATCTATTAATCTATTCTCTAGGGAGTGGTTTTAAGCGGTCATTAGATTGAGGGTGAATAGATTGGCCGGGCACGGTGGCTCACGCCTGTAATCCCAGCGCTTTGGGAGGCCGAGGTGGGTGGATAACCTGAGGTCAGGAGTTCAAGACCAGCCTGGCAAATCTGGTAAAACTCTGTCTCTACTAAAAATATAAAAATTAGCTGGGCATGGTGGCAGGCACCTGTAATCCCAGCTACTTGGGAGGCTGAGGCATGAGAATCACTTGAACCCTGGAGGCAGAGGTTGCAGTGAGCTGAGATCATGCCATTGCACTCCAGCCTAGGTGACAGAGCGAGACTCTGTCTCGAAAAAAAAGATTGAGGGTGAAGAGGTCAAAGCAGCATGCTTCTAAGACAGACCAAATTGTAATAGGCAGGGATAGTTCTCAACTAAAGACAAACGCATTTCAGCAGAGTGATATGGTTTGATGAACCAGGAGAAGCCAGTGAGTGGTGTGACCATGCTGAGGGCAGTATGAATGTCTAGTCAGTGGTTAGGACAAGGAATTAAGACACTTAAATATGAAACAAAGCATGAAGAAGCATTTGTATAGGATTCAAGTATTAGGTGGTTGGTTGGACTTCACAAACATTGAAGCTTCTTCAACCAACCTGAGACTCTGATTCTGTTTGTAGATTCATTCTCAACACTACCACTGAATTGATCTTCCTGAAAAAGCCATTTATGAAGAGACCACCAACTTTTATTCACCAAAGCACCAATATGCCAAATATGCCAAGCCTTTGGGACATAAAATTCAAACAGCAAACACCCAAGGAATTGAACAATGAACTAGGCTTTTCAAATATTTCATATATTCATTGAGTACTGGGTAAATAAAATACATAAAATCTTTGGAAAAAGTCTAGGCATGGCTTGACATTGATATTGTTATTCATTAAATAAAAAATTATCTGTGATATCAGTATCCCCTTTTAGCTGATTAATGGATGTGGTCACTGTCTTAAGCTCTCTCTATGTGTGTGTGCATATATATATAATATATATATGTTCATGTATATTTGTGTGTATATATAGCTTTCAAAGACTAACAGCCCTTAAACTTGGTAAAAAGACACTTGACTTCATTTAAAAATACACATTAAATCTACTCTGAGACTATTTGTCACTTAGATTGAAAAAAATCCAAGTTTGATGTATTTTGTCGTCAGGACAGTGGGGAAACAGGCATTCTCTTTCATTGCTGGTGGCAAAATGGTATAACACTTATGAAGGGCAATCTGGCAATATCTATCAATACTTCAATGCATATGCCCTTGATCCACCAATTCCACTTTGTGGAACTTATTCTTGCCTGGCCTAAAAAATATTTTGAATCAAGTTTCCATATTACCAACCTTAAAAAATATTTTTAAATTAATTTTTAAAATAAATTAGACAAAATTTAAAACAGAGTTGTTTTTCATTTAAAAAGATGTTGGTCGGGGGCAGTGGCTCACCCCTGTAATCCCAGCAGTTTGGAAGGCCGAAGTGGGTGGATCGCCTGAGGTCAGGAGTTCAAGACCAGCCTGACCAACATGGAGAAACCCGTCACTACTAAAAATATAAAATGAGCCGGGCGTGGTGGCACATGCCTGTAATCCCACGTACTAGGTAGGCTGAGGCAGGAGAATCACTTGAACCTGGGAGGCGGAGGTTGCAGTGAGCCCAGATCGCGTCATTGCACTCTAGTCTAGGCAACAAGAGTGAAACTCCATCTCCAAAAAAAAAAAAAAAAGAGAGATGTAAGCCAGGTGCAGTGCCTCACACCTGTAATCTCAGCACCTTGGAAGGCCACAATAAGAGGCTTGCTTGAGCCCTGGAGTTCAAGACCAACCTGGACAACATAGTGAGACTCTTTCTCTACAAAAAATTAAAAAATTAACCAGGGATAGTGGCATGTGCCTGTAGTCCTAGCTTCTTGGGAGGCTGAGGTAGGAAGATCACTTGAGACTGGAGGTCGAGGCTGCAGTGAGCCGTGATAGTGCCACTGCACTCCAGCCTGAGTGACAGTGCAAGACACTGTCTCAAAAGAAAAAAAAGAAGAAGAAAAAAAAGATGTGCATGGTACATCTATACAATGGAATTATTATTCAGCAATAAAAAGAAATGAGCTATCATGCCACAGAAAGACATGGAGGAAACTTAAATGCTTACTGCTAAGTTAAGCCCATCTGAAAAATTTACACACTGTATGACTCCAACTACATGATATTCTGGAAAAGGCAAAACTTTAGAGACAATAAGATCAGTGGTTGGCAAGGGCTGCAGGGGGAGGGAGAAGGATCAACAGGTGGAGCACAGAGGATTTTTTAGGACAGTGAAACTATTCTGTATAATGGAATGGTGAATACATGACATTACGCATTTATCAAAACCCACAGAACTGAACGACACAAAGAAGTAACCCTAATTATTATATATTATATGCAATAATAATACGTCCATATTAGTTTATCCAGTGTAACAAATGTACCACACTAATGCAAGACATAAATAATAGGGGAAACTGTGAGTGAGGGAGACCCAAGATATATGGGAACTCGCTGTACTATCTGCTCAATTTTCTGTAAACTTAAAACTTCTCGCATGTGCGGTGGCTCACTCCTGTAATCCTAGCACTTTGGGAGGCCTGAGGCGGGCGGATCACGAGGTCAGGAGATTGAGACCATCCTGGCTAACCCCGTGAAACCCCATCTCTACTAAACACACAAAAAATTAGCGGGGCGAGGTGGCGGGCGCCTGTAGTCCCAGCTACTTGGGAGGCTGAGGCAGGAGAATGGCGTGAACCCCGGAGGCGGAGCTTGCAGTGGGCCGAGATCGCACCACTGCACGCCAGCCTGGGTGACAGAGTCAGACTCCTCAAAAAAAAAAAAAGTGTATTGTGTGCATATGTGTGTGTGTACATATCCATGCGTATGTGTGCTTTTTTTCATTCATTAAATGCCTTACACACTAAAGATGCTCAAGAAAGTACTACATATACAGTCTTAGCTCAAGAGCTAAGTCAATATCTCAAGTTCTGTTGGAGTGGGCAAATCCGGTTCTGATCCTAGTGCTACCATTTTCTAGTTGTGTGGCCTAACTTACATAAGTTATCTCTTCAGCCCCAGTTTCTCCACCTGCAAAACTGGAAGAAAACATGGTAATTCCTCCTAGGGCAGTTGAGAAATTCAAATGAAGAATAATGCATGTAAAATGCTTAGCACAGTGCCTAATGAAAAGGAAAAGCTCGAAATGTTCGCTGTCGCCGCAATGGTTAAGACAGTTACTCACGGAATGACTGATCTGGCACTTGAGGTTCCAAGGTTATTCTTATTCCACTAACAGCAGGTCAATAATACCCGAACAGGGCCCCAAATCCTCAACTCCAACCTGACCCACTTTGAACACAATCCACATTGCCTGAGTTCCAGCCCCTATACTTCAAACAATTCTTTACTTCCCAGGTGCTTTTCTCCTTCCTACTCGGCCTTACAGGTTCAGGCCCTAGAACCCCCGCCTCTCCGCCCCTCCCCACACCACCCGGACCCGATCCCACTCAGACCCGGCCCCCGCCCCCGCCTCCTCCCAGACCCCGGCCTAATTCGTCTGCACGTCTTTCCCTCCCCAAAGTTGAAGGGGGGTTCCTACCCAGATACTCGTAGTCCGGTAGGGCTAGGCGCTCCGGACTCAGCATCCTTTGACCGGGGTGGCTTCAAAGCTCCAGCTCTCAGACTTCCGGAACCCAGGTTGCAGTCTCTCTCCGTTGCCATGGCACCCACGCGGCGGAAAGGGGACGGGAGCTGGAGGAGGTGTCACACAAACAGTCTCCGTGTCTCCAAGTGGAGCTGGCCACTCAAGTTCCGGGGGCAGTCGCTTCACGACGGTCTAGGTTTCTTTGGACTCCCATTGTTGAAGATTTGGTTTTAGAGGAATCTGAGATGAAGAATTCTTTTGAATCCATTGTTTCCCGGTGTCGAATAATTACTGTCAGCCGCCCATATACGCAGGTTCTGAATTTCATAAGTATCCCTGCTTTTATACACTGTTTATCCTAACTCAATAATAGCCCCCGCCCTTTGGCCCCCATAAACACTTAGTATCCCATTACCTATTTTTATCTCTTTGGTATTTACTATCTTAAATTGCTACAAAGTGCTGAGGTATCTTTATACCCTGGCTGCTTCTAGAAGTCAGAGATGTGTCTTTTCTGCCTACGATAGCTGGACACACAAAAGGTGCTCATTAACGCCTCTGAGATAATTGCCATTTCTTCTCAATTCTCACTCCCTTGCCCAGACTGGATTGCAGTGGCATGATCTCGGTTCATTGCAACCAGCACCTCCCGGGTTCAAATGGTTCTCCTGCCTCAGCCTCCCGAGTAGCTGGGATTACAGGCACACGCCACTACGCCTGGCTAATTTTTTGTATTTTTAGTAGAGTTTCACCATGTTGGCCAGGCTGGTCTCGAACTCTCGACCTCAGGTGATCCGCCCGCCTCAGGCCTCCCAAAGTGCTGGGATTACAGGTGTGAGGCACTGCGGCCCGGCCTCAATTCCTTTTTATCTTTGGTTCTTCTTTCTATTCCTAGCCCTTACTATTTGGTACCCTTCCCAGATGTCTTTCCTTTTTCCTACTAAGACATTTCTCTTCTTGAGGGGGAGGGGATGCAGAAACGACATCACCAATTAGGTTTTTTTCCCCATATGCCCAATTGCTCACTTCTCCTTTAAGAGAATATTCTTTGGTTTTCAAGTTCCCAAATTTTTTTTGTCCTTTCCTACTCCTGACAACAGGTCAGAGATCTGTAGCACTCTACACAGTTCAGTCATAGCAGAAAAAGCCAGTCTGTCCTCACTTTTTTGGTGCCCTCCCCCTCCAACAAGGTGAGGTTTGTGAAAAAGAGACAAAGAAAACAAAATCAAGCTATCACAGGAATGACTGGGAAACCAGTAGACCACCTACACTGGGAGGAAAAGGAAAGAGGAGGTTCTTCTCTTTGTGTTCCAAGTGGCCTATTCTTAGCCTCCTCCAGCAAGGAGCCTCAAACCTCCTAATTCTTGCTTTCCCTTAAAATTGTATATGTGTCTCAATTCTAGGCTCCTGTGAGTCACTCTAAGTTTGGATGTGGTGAGGATAAAAGGACAGAGCCAAAGTAGGAGCAGGGCTTAGTGTCTTGAGGCAAATTTACTAATTTGGTATTTGGTGTGAAGTCCAGCAAATCTGATTTTGTTTTAATTGCCTTCTTATCTGCTTCCCCATCTAGCTTGAGGTTATGGGAGGTTCATATGTTCCACAGCTGTGGCTTTTTACTATTTTATTAGTAAGGTAATACCATAGTAATTATTAAGAGTGATAATTTTACTTTATTCCCGAGCAACTTGTAGCTATTTGCAAATAATCTTATTTGTCCTCATAAAAACTTTCTGCTGAGGTGGGCGGATCACGAGGTCAGGAGTTCGAGACCAGCCTGGTCAATATGGAGAAAGCCCGTCTCTACTAAAAATACAAAAATTAGCCAGGCATGGTGGCACACGCCTGTAATCTCAGCTACTCAGGAGGCTGAGGCAGAAGAATCACTTGAACCCGGAAGCAGAGGTTGCACTGAGCCGAGATCACACCACTGCACTCCAGCCTGGGCGACAGAGCAAGACTCTATCTCAAAAAAAAACAAAAAACAAAAAACAAAAAAACAACTTTCTAAGGCACTTTCCCCTTTTCTAACTAGGGAAACTGAGGCACAAGTCACAACAGTGACTTGTCTAGTGACTTGCCTAGCATCATGCAGCCACAGAGTGGTAGAGCTGGAACTGGATCTCAGCTATCCCAACATCCAAGCCAGTGGTCTGACCACTAAACCACACAGTCTCTTTTTTTAGGGTTTGTTGACCTGGCTTTTATTTATTTATTTTTCCTTTTGCTCTGCCCTGCTAGCAACTGGAAGCTCCCAGATAAAAGAAGATAATGTTGAGTCCAGGCTGAACATTTGACATCGTCTTATTTGTGGAGCATTATCCTGGGACTTGGCGGGTGCTGGCTGCTGGGGTCTGTGTGGTGGAGCTGGGAACCAGCCCCAAGAATATAGCTTTGTTTGGGCATTAACCCATTTGTGGTTATAATAATGATAAGTTTCAGCACCAGTGGCGCCCGACTGTTAATGACTCAAAGAAGGCTAAATAAGAACAAGATGTCATCTCTGGAGCAATTTGTAGGTTTTTCCTGCAGTTCCATCCCTTCCATAAAAATCCGAAGGACCCCTGTATTCCAAGTCAGTCTTCCACTCTGAATGTCCTGAACAGTTTATTGAGGAGGAGGACTTAGAAAAGTAGGAGGTTGCTAGAGTAAGGCTTCACAAAAATTTGAAGTTTCACTAAAACAACAGGTGGCCTTACTGGTAGTGGAATTACTGTTTACATTTTTCTTCCTTATATTTTTCTATAGTCTTAAATTTTTCTATATATGCATGTATTATAACCTAAAAACAAACAAATAATAAATGAGTGGCATGAAAGTCTTTAAAATTTTATAAGCAGATGTGATGACCTTCCAGATAGTGTTTATTTTTCCCAAAAAGAAGCCACTGCTAGATTTCTCTTCTGTCATAGATTACATGATAATAGATTTTGGAAACACATTGGTTATTGATGAAATTTTTCAATGAAACATACACTACACCAGTCTTAAGAAGAGTAGAAATATATAAGAGTTGTTAAAATCAAGTGTATTTTTTGTGACTTGAATGTGAAAGAAAGAAAAAAATGTCAGCCTTTGATTTAAATTGACTTTTCAGGTTCTTAACTTATAATAATATATTTCTTAAAAATTTACCAAAAAAAATCACCCAAGTAAATCTGTAAGTCACAAGACAACTCCACAATCCTGAAAAGAGGCAAGAGGCAAAGTGATATGATATTGATGAAAAATAGAGAGAGCATCAGATGTTAAAGGCAGTACTATACCATGAGGAATGTAAACATCAAATTCAGAACAATAAGAAAAAAAGAGACAGAATATATTGAGACGGTTTTCATTTTTGTTTGTTTGTTTTTTGAGACAGAGTCTCACTCCATCATCCAGAAAGGAGTGCAATGGCACAGTCTCCGCTCACTACAACCTCTGTCTCCCAGGTTCAAGCCATTCTCCTGCCTCAGCCTCCCGAGTAGTTGGGACTACAGGTGTATGCCACCACGCTGGCCTAATTTTTGTATTTTTAGTAGAGACAGGGTTTCGCCATGTTGGCCAGGCTGGTCTCGAACCCCTGACTTCAAGTGATCCACCCGCCTCAGTCTCCCAAAATGCTGGGATTACAGGTGTGAGCCACTGCACTCAGCCTTTTTTTTTTTCTTTTTTGAATATATATAAGGTCTCACTTTGTCACCCAGGCTGGAGTGCAATGGCGCAATCACAACTCACTGCAGTCTGGAACTCTTGGGCTCAAGTAATCCACCTCAACCTCCTGAGTAGCTGGGATCACTGGTGCATGCCACCACACCCAGATAATATTTTTATTTTTGTAGAGACAGGGTCTTGCTAGGTTGCCCAGGCTGGTTTTGAATTCCTGAGCTCAAGCGATCCTCCTGCCTTAGTCTCCCAAAGTGCTGAGATTACAGGCATTAATGAGCCACTGCACTCAGCTGAGATATCAATTTATCAGATTATAATTTCTGATTTTATAATAAGAAAATTAACAGACATCTCTGGCTCTGCAGAAGACCTATTAAGAGATTGATATGGAAGAAAATCCTCCCTATAATTGAAGACTATAGAAAAGCAAATGATGAATACACTAAGCAGTTTTAAACTTCAAGGAAGCAATAAGAAAAGAATAAATGCAGGCTGAATTATTGCTATAAAACAGGTTCAAGAAACTAGGACAAGCTTTTATCACTCATCAAGCAGAAAAGATGCTAAAGGCAAAGTAGCTACTAAGAAATGCAGGTCATGAAATTCATGCTGAGCTACTAGGCACTGCATGAAAGACTTATCTTCCACAAGAGCACAGAAGAAAGTAAGTGTATGCCACTGCCTGGGATTCATATGTTTCAATTAAAAATGCTATTTATAGACGGTCATTTTGTACTGCCACAAGCCAATACACCAGAGCTTTGGAGTAATTTGTAAAGAAAAGAAATGTTCACAAACTCTTGGGCAGTTAAGAATAACTAATGCATTATAAGAAAGTAGTTAAGGGGATATGGCTTAAATTGAACTGAAGTTCAAAGGTAATTATGGACTTTACCTTCTTGTTATTCTATGTTTTCAAATGCTGCAAAAACAGTTGCAAATTACACATTCATATAGTTTGAAAGGGAGGGTGATTTACTGATTCTTCTTGATAGCCCACAAAAATTAGTTATGCCTTCTTTTGTCCTAGAGTATGCACTTTTTTTTTGAGATGAAGTTTCGCTCTTGTTGCCCAGGCTGGAGTGCAATGGCATGATCTCGGCTCACCGCAACCTCCGCCTCCCGGGTTCAAGTGATTTTCCTGCCTCAGTCTCCCGAGTAGCTGGGATTACAGGCACGCACACTGCGCCTGGATGGTTTTGTATTTTTAGTAGAGACAGGGCTTCTCCATTTTGGTCAGGCTGCTCTCGAACTCCCAACCTCAGGTGATCCACCCGCTTCAGCCTCCCAAAGTGCTGGGATTACAGGCATGAGCCACTGCACCCAGCTAGTATGCACTTTTATAACAATTTATGTCTTTTAAAAAAATTCTTCCTACTACATTGTGAGTTCCATGAGGCCAGAGACAGTCTTCACTCATCTTTAAATTTCTGGGACCACGTGCAGTGCCTGCAGAAAGCAGTTATGCAATAAATGTCTGTTAAATGAGTTTGTTTCCCTCTAGATTAGAAGTTTAGAAAGCAAAGACCAACCAATCAATAGGATTTATGGGTGCCTCATGGCAATCAATTCATTAAAAATATTTATTAAAGAAAAAGGTGGCCAAGTATGGTGGCTCATATCTTTAATCCCAGCTGCTCAGGAGGCTGAGGTGAGAGAATTAACTGAGCCTGGGGTGACCATGCCACTGCACTCCAACCTGGAGACCCTATCTCCAAAAACAAAACAAAACAAAACAAAACAAAAAAAACCAAAATGGCCAGAAAAACAAAAGGCATCATTGAGAAAGACATTAAAAGTCAATCAGAAAGCACTGGCAAATCCTTCCTACACCTAAATAACCATGTATAAAATGCCCAGACTGGCCGGGCACAGTGGCTCATGCCTGTAATCCCAGCACTCTGGGAGGCTGAGGTGGGTGGATCACCTGAGGTCAGGAGTTCAAGACCAGCCTGGCCAACATGGTGAAACCCCGTCTCTACTAAAAATACAAAAATTAGCTGGACACGGTGGCACGCACCTGTAATCCCAGCTACTTGGGAGACTGAGGCACGAGAATTGCTTGAACTGGGAGGCAGAGGTTACAGTGAGCTGAGATCATGCCACTGCACTCCAGCCTGGGTGACACAGCAAGACTCTGTCTCAAAAAAAAAAAAAAGTGCCCAGACTAGTCATGGTGGCTCATGCCTATAGTCCCAGGACTTTGGGAGGCCAAGGCAAGAGGATTGCTTTAGCCCAGGAGTTTGAGACCAGCCTGGACAACATAGTGATACCCATCTCTACAACAAATATTTTTAAAAATAAATAATTAAAATAAATTAAAAATTAGCCAGGTATGATGGCACACGCCTAAAGTCCCAGCTACTTGGGAGGCTGAGATGGGAGGATAACTTGAGCCCAAGAGTTCAAGGCTGCAGTGTGCCATGATCATGCCACTGCATTTCAGCTTGGGTAAGAGTGAGACCCTGTTTCAAACAAACAAATTCCCAGGAAGAAAGTAACTAACAACAAAGCGTTTAGAGAGAATGCTTTGTGTACATAAGAGAATTAGTTCAGAAGGATGAGAAGGAATGTGCTAGATATCAAATTTAGGATATGAACTGGGAGTTCCCAAATTTCAGAATCTTAGGACAAGAAGCTGGAGTCTCTGTGTCTATTTTTTCTTTTTCCCCCAAATCATCCTCTATATTGTCACAAGAGTGTGTTATTCTAAAGTTCAAATTTGACCATGTTACTTCTTAAAAAGTGTTGCTAGGCAAGGCACAATGGCTCACACCTGTAATCCCAGCACTTTGGGAGGCTAAGGTGGGGGGATCACTTGAGGACAGGAGTTTGAGATGAGTCTGATCAACATAGCGAGACACCATATCTACATTTTAAAAAAAAAAAAGCGTTGCTGCTGACTCACCATTCCAAGGAACAAGCAAAACTTCACATGCAGACATATAAATCCCTTCACAGCTTGGTCCCAACCTCCTCTTCCAGCCATCTCGCCACTCAGTCTTCTCTACAAACTTACACATACAGCCACGCTTTCCTACTCGATATCCCCCAACATATTGGGCTCTTTCACACCCTTTGCTTTGGTGTAAGCTTTCTGTCTAGAATGTACCTCTACCATATTTTCTGCCTAGTAAACTACACATCCTTTAAAACCTAGGTTACGGCCAGGCACAGTGGCTCTTGCCTGTAATCCCAGCACTTTGGGAGGCCAAAGCAGATGGATGGCTTGAGCTTGAGTTCAAGACCAGCCTGGGCAAAATGGCAAAACCCCATCTCTGCCACTGGGGAGGCTGAGGCCAGAGGATTGTTTGAGCTGGGGAGGTGGAGGTTGCAGTGAGCTGCGATTGTACCACTGCACTCCAGCCTGGGTGACAGAGTCACACCTATCTCAAAACAAAAACAAAAACAAAAACGACCTAGGCTTAATGTCACCACATCCATGAGACCTTATCCAATTTCCCAAGGAGCCAGTTAGCACCTGATATGTACCTGTATTTTAGCATTTATCATATTCTTTACTTATTTGTTTGCCTGGGTATTGCTCCTCTTGGACTGAGGATTGTGTGCCGCCAGGGAACATGTTTTATTTGCTGTTATAATATTTCCACTACCCAGAAAGACAGAAGAAGTATTTGTCAAAAGTCTGTATTAGTTCGTTTTCATGCTGCTGATAAAGACAAACCTGAAACTGGGAACAAAAAGAGGTTTAATTGGATTTACAGTTCCACATGGCTGGGGAGGCCTCAGAATCATGGCAGGAGGCAAAAGGCACTTCTTACATGGTGGTGGCAAGAGAAACATGAGGAGGAAGCAAAAGCAGAAACCCCTGATAAACCCATCAGATCTCGTGAGACTTATTCACTATCAAGAGAATAGCACGGGAAAGACCAGTCCCCATGATTCAATTACCACCCCCTGGGTCCCTCCTGCAACACGTGGGAATTCTGGGAGATAAAATTCAAGTTGAGATTTGGGTGGGGACACAGCCAAACCATATCATTCTGCTCCTGGCCCCTCCAAATCTCATGTCCTCACATTTCAAAACCAATCATGCCTTCCCAACAGTCCACCAAAGCCTTAACTCATTTCAGCATTAACCCAAAAGTCCACATTCTAAAGTCTTATCTGAGACGAGGCAAGTCCTTTCTGCCTATGAACTTATAAAATCGAAAGCAAGCTAGTTACTTCCTGGATGTAATGGGGGTACAGGTATTGGGTAAATACAGCCATTCCAAATGGGAGAAATTGGCCAAAACAAGTTATAGGGTCCATGCAAGTCCAAAACCCAGTGGGGCAGTCAAATTTTAAAGCTCCAAAATGATCTCCTTTGACTGCAGGTCTCACATCCAGGTCACGCTGATGCAAAAGGTGGGTTCCCATGGTCTTGGGTAGCTCTGCCCCTGTGGCTTTGCAGGGTACAGCCTCCCTCCTGGCTGCTTTCACTGGTCGGTGTTGAGTGTCTGCAGCTTTTCCAAGCACACAGTGCAAGTTGCCAGCGGATCTACTATTCTGGGGTCTGGAGAACGGTGGCACTCTTCTCATAGCTCCACTAGGCAGTACCCCAGTAGGGACTCTGTGTGGGGGCTCCGACCCCACTTTTCCTTCTGCACTGCCCTAGCAGAGGTTTTCCACGAAGGCCCTACTTCTAAAGCAAACTTGCCTGGGCATCCAGGCATCTCCATACATCTCCTGAAATCTAGGCAGAGGTTCCCAAACCTTAATTCTTGACTTCTGTGCACCCACAGGCTCAACACCACGTGGAAGCTGCCGAGGCTTGTGGCTTCCACCCTCTGAAGCCACAGCCCAAGCTCTACATTGGCCCCTTACAGCTACGGCTGGAGCGGCTGGGACACAGGGCACCAAGTCCCTAGATAGCACACAGCACGGGGACTCTGGGCCCAGCCCACAAAACCACTTTTTCCTCCTGGGCCTCTGGGCCTGTGATGGGAGGGGCTGCTTTAAAGGTCTCTGACAAGGCCTGGAGACATTTGCCCCATAGTCTTGGGGATTCACATTATTAGGCTCTTTGCTACTTATGCAAATTTCTGCAGCCGGCTTAAATTTCTCAAAAAATGGGTTTGTCTTTTCTACTGCATTGTCAGTAAGTTTTCTGAACTTTTATGCTCTGTTTCCCTTTTAAAATGAAATGCTTTTAACACACCGAAGTCTTTGCTGCTTAGAAATTTCTTCCACCAGATATCCTAAATCATCTCTCTCAAGTTCAAAGTTCCACAAATCTCTAGGGCAGGGGCAAAATGCCTCCAGTCTCTTTGCTAAAACATAACAAGAGTCAACTTTGCTCCAGTTCCCAACAAGTTCCTCATCTCCATCTGAGACCACCTCAGCCTGGACCATATTGTTCACATCACTATCAGCATTTTTGTCAAAGCCATTCAACAGGTCTCTGGAGGTTCTAAACTTTCCCAATTTTCCTGTCTTCTTCTGAGCCCTCCAAACTGTTCCAACCTCTGCCTGTAACCCAGTCCCAAAGTCGCTTCCACATTTTCAGGTATCTTTTCAGCAACGCCCCACTCTACTGGTACCAATTTACTGTATTAGTTCATTTAACACTGCTAATAAAGACATACCTGAAACTGGGAACAAAAAGAGGTTTAATTGGACTTATAGTTCCACATGGCTGGGGAGGCCTCAGAATTGCAGCAGGAGGCAAAAGACACTTCTTACATGGTGGCGGCAAGAGAAAAATGAGGAGGAAGCAGAATCAGAAACCCCTGATAAACCCATTAGATCTCGTGAGACTTATTCATTATCACAAGAATAGCATGGGAAAGATTGGCCCCCATGATTCAATTAATCCTCCCCCTGGGTCCCTCCCACAACAGGTGGGAATTCTGAGAGATACAATTCAAGTTGAGATTTGGGTGGGGACACAGGAGCTTATCAAAAAGAATGAATATCCACATAACTTCAAAATGGGTTTAGATAAGCCCATTGATGATAGTTCCGTATAGCCTTGAAGGACAAATAGAATCTAGTTGTTTTGAGGGGGACATCAAAGGACAACCCTGACAAACCCACTTAGAGGCATCATCAGAGGCATAAACCTAGACCAGACAGAATTTAGGCTCTGTCCTGACATTGTAGTTCTTTTGCTCTTTGGGGAAGATTTTCTTAAGAATATTTAAGTTAATCGGCCAGGCGCGGTGGCTCACGCCTATAATCCCAGCACTTTGGGAGGCCGAGGTGGGTGAGGTCAGGAGATCAAGACCATCCTGGCAAACACAGTGAAAGCCCATCTATACTAAAAAAATACAAAAAACTAGCCGGGTGTGGTGGCAGCCGCCTATAGTCCCAGCTACTTGGGAGGCTGAGGCAGAAGAATGGCGTGAACCCAGGAGGTGGAGCTTGCAGTGAGCAGAGATGGCGCCACTGCACTCCAGCCTGGGCGACGGAGCGAGACTCCGTCTCAAAAAAAAAAAAAAAAAAGAATATTTAAGTTAATTTATTAAGCTTTTCTTAGGAGACTGAGATTTTAGGTTTCAGTTTTTTAAAAAAAGTGCATTAATGCACACCTATAGAACCAGTTACTCAGGAGACTGAGGCAGGAGGATCACTTGAGGCCAGGGGTTTGAGGTTATAGTGTGCTGTGCTTGCACCTGTGAATAGCCCCTGCTCTCCAGCCTGGGCAACATAGTGAGAGCCTATCTCTAAAAAAATAAAAATAATTTTAAAAAAAGAAAACCAGATGTAAACTTACTACCCAGCCCATCTCTCTCCTGGGAAAAGTATCATTTGTCTAGAGTCAAAGGTATAAAAAGAATAGAAAGATGAATTTTAAAAATAAAAATAGTACAATCCCTCCCTTGTAGTTTGTAGAAACTGTTACTGCTTATTGAATAAACAGATATAAAAAATATAAAGGGCATTTAATTCAGAAACAATTTTCAGTAATAGTTGGTTATTGAGAGGTCCCCTCTCTTAGGCAGATTGCTTGAGGTCAGGAGTTCGAGACCAGCCTGGCCAACAGAGCAAAATCCCGTTTCTACTAAAAACACAAAAATTAGCTGGGTGTGGTGTCGCACGCCTGTAGTCCTAGCTACTCAGGAGGCTGAGGCAGGAGAATCGCTTGAACCTGGGAAGCAGAGGTTGCAGTGAGCCGAGACTGTGCCACTGCACTCCAGCCTGGGCGACAGAGCAAGACTCTGTCTCAAAAAGGAAAAAAAAAAGGAAAAGAGGTCCCCTCTCTACGTTCCCTAATCACCCTATATTCTTCTAGCCACACAGAGTATTGATCATTCTCCAAACATGGCAGCCACTTGCAAGACATTATGCCTTTGCTGATGCCATTTCTTCCATCTGGAATATGTGCCCCCTCCTCATTTTTTCCTTTATTTACATGGTGCAATTTCCCCTATGCTATAGCTTTAATACCCAGCTACTCCAAACTTAAAGGTCCTCTCTTCTCTGTTTCCACAATCCTTTATACATTACTTCTATCATGCTATCATTGCTTTTGAAGTTTTCCTCTCCTCTAGATTCTGAGCTTCTTAAAGTTATGAAGCCTATCTTTTTTTTTTTTTTGAGACAGGGTCTCCCTCTGTTGCCCAGGCTGAAGTGCAGTGGCATGATCACAGCTCACTGCAGCCTCAATGCTCCCAGCTCAAACCATCCTCCCATCTCAGCCTCGCGAGTATCTGGGACAACAGACACGCACCACCACGCCTGGCTAATTTTTTTTTTTTTTTTTTTTTTTTTCAGAGATGAGGTCTCCTTCTCTTGCCTAAGCTGGTCTCAAACTCCTGGCCTCAAGTCATCCTCCCCGTTTGGCCTCCCAAAATGTTGGGATTACAGGCGTGAGCCACCACACCTGGCCCTATGGACCTTATCTTACTCATCTTTGTATTTCCTTGGCCCTAGCTGACTGTCTGCTTTTCATTCATTTACCAAAAATTTATTGATCAATATGTGTTAAGCACTATTCACAGGTGCTGGAGAATTTAAAAAAAAAAAATCCCTGCTCCATTGGAGTTCATCTAATAGTGATCAGATAGACAGATATAAATACACAACAACAAACAAGATTATTTCAAAGAACGATAAACCCTGTGGAGAAAATAAAATAGGATACAGGCAGTAAGTGAGAATGAGGCAACTTTAGGGTGATAAGATGAGACATCTCTGAAGTTGAGGCTTCTCTGAGGACGTGATATTGAGCTGAGACCAGTCACAGGAAGGGTCTGGGGAACAGCATTCGACTTCTTCTTTTTTTTAGATAGTCTCCCTCCCTCTGTCGCCCAGGTTGGAGGCAGTGGCACAATCTGGGCTCACTGCAACCTCCACCTCCCAGGCTCAAGTGATTCTCCTGCCTTGGCCTCCCGAGTAGCTGGGACTCCTGCCTCAGCCTCCCAAGTAGCTGGGATTACAGGTGCACGTCACCACCCTTGGCTACTTTTTGTGCTTGTAGTAGAGGCAGGGTTTCACTATGTTGGCCAGGCTGGTCTCCAACTCCTAGCCTCAAGTGATCCACCTGCCTCAGCCTCCCAAAGTGCTGAGATTACAGGCGTGAGCCACCACTGCACCTGGCCTAGGGGAACAGCATTAGAAGTACAGGAGACACCATGTGCACAAGTTGTAGGACAGAAACAATGACAAGTTGCGGAACTGAAAGGGAGCCAGCGTGGCTAGAGCAGAATGAGTGAGGCAAAAGTGGTCAAAGAAGTAAGCAGGGCCAGGTGTGGTGGCTTACGCCTGTAATCCCAGCACTGGCCAACATGGCAAGGCCCCGTCTCTACTAAAAATACACAAATTACCTGGGCATGGTGGCGCACATCTGTAATCCCAGCTACTTGGGAGCCTGAGGCAGGAGAATCGCTTGAACTCAGGAGGCAGAGGTTGCAGTGAGCCAAGATCGCGCCATTGCATTCCAGCCTGGGCAACAGAGCAAGACTTCGTCTCAAAAAAAAAAAAAAAAAAAAAAAGAAGTAAGCAGATGTGAGGTCATGAAGGACCTTGAAGGTGACATGAGAAGTAAGAATTTTATTCCAAGTGCAACAGGAAGGCATTGGAAAATTTTAAGCCATGATCTGAATTTTATTTTTATTTTTATTTTATTTTTTGGGACAGGGTTTCACTCTGTCACCCAGGCTAGAGTGCAGTGGCGAGATCATGGCTCACTGCAGCCTCAACTTCCTGGGCTCAGGTGATTCTCCCACCTTGGCTTCCTGAGTAGCTGAGACTACAGAAACATGTCACCACGCCTGGCTAATTTTTTGGTTTTTGTTTTTTGGTTTTTTTTTTTTTTTGGTAGAGATGAGGTTTCACCATGTTGCCCAGGCTGGTCTTGAACTCCTGGGCTCAACCAATCCTCCCACCTTGACCTCCCAAAGTACTAGCATTACAGGTATGAGCCACTGTGCCAGACCATGAGTTAATATTTTTTATTTATTTATTTATTTATTTATTTATTTATTTTTTGAGACGGAGTCTCGCTGTGTCTCCCAGGCTGGAGTGCAGTGGCGTGATCTCGGCTCACTGCAAGCTCTGCCTCCCGGGTTCACGCCATTCTCCCGCCTCAGCCTCCCAAGTAGCTGGGACTACAGGCGCCCGCCACCACGCCCGGCTAGTTTTTTGTATTTTTAGTAGAGACAGGGTTTCACCATGCTAGCCAGGATAGTCTCGATCTCCTGACCTCGTGACCCACCCGCCTCGGCCTCCCAAAGTGCTGGGATTACAGGCTTGAGCCACCGTGCCCGGCCAAGTTAATATTTTTTAAAAAGTCACTCTGGTTGCTGTGCAGAGAACACGTTATAAAGGGGCAAGTGTGAAAACAGAGGTCATTTACATAGATGCTTCATTCATATTTGTTATCAAACGAGCATTTATTCATTGATCTGTTTACCCCAACATTCTGAATATATCTTTACTGTTAAAAGAAGCAAGATATACTGAGCTATTTGCTGCAGAGACGCTATTTATATGTGCCCGGTGTGTGAATATCAGGCTTCTAGGAGATGAAAATGGGCCAGAAAGCCCCACCTATCAGGGTGTGCCCCAAGTTAGGCCAGGGATCTGAATCAGCCACATGCCCCAGATCCTGACTGGAGAACCACTGCTGAGCTGGAACACGAAAAATATTGGCACTAGAAATGGTGGTGTGGGCGGGACACAGTGGCTCACGCCTGTAATCCCAGCACTCTGGGAGGCCGAGGTGGGCGGATCACCAGGTCAAGAGATCGAGACCATCCTGGCCAACATGGTGAAACCCCATCTCTACTAAAAATACAAAATTAGCTGAGTGTGGTCGTGCGTACACGTCCCAGCTACTCGGGCAGCCGAGGCAGGAGACTTACTTGAACCCAGGAGGTGGAGGTTCAGTGAGTGAGATCGCGCCACTGCACTCCAGCTTGGCAACAGAGTGAAGCTCTGTCTCCAAAAAAAAAAAAAAGAAAGAAAGAAAAAAAGAAAAGAAAAGAAATGGCGGTGTGGAGGGTTTGCAATTTTAAAAAGCACAGAAATGCAAATGAGACTATTCTCTCAGGCTTTCATGCTTTCACTGTTTCTGGTCTTCAGTAGTAGCCCCCTGAACCTAGATAAAAGCAAACCTGTTGCTGAAAGTTAGAAAAACTTTTCCTTACATCCTATGGAGTCTTTCCTGGCTCCAGGCCTCCACGCACACTGTTCCTTCTGCCTGGAAGGCCTCATTCACTCCTAGCCTGATGGCTCTTACTCAGCTTAGGCGTCAGTGCCTCTGGCAGGCCTTCCTTGAACCCCCAAATCTAAGTCCAGTCTTCCCTTTCATAGAACCCTGTACTTTTCCCTCAAAGCCTCTAACATTTGTAACTTCGAATTCATTTGTGGTAGCATTGTTTAAATGCCTCTGCAAACTTGCAGCCCCCTTCAACCATCAGACTGTAAGTTCCAGGGACCCAATATATTTATTTGTTCATCATTGCCTCAGAGTACCTGGCGCATAATACACCCTTTGTAAGTAGTTACTGAGTAAGCGAATCCTGAAATTAAGCCTTTCTAAAGCAAATAGGTATAGGACTCTAGTAGTCCCCTTAGCTGTGCTTTCTCTTCTAAAGTTTTAAGAACTGGCTGGGCACAGTGGCTCACACCTGTAATCCCAGCACTTTGGGAGGCCAAGGCGAGTGGCTCACTGGAGATCAGCCTGGACAACATAGTGAAACCCTGTCTCTACTAAAAATACAAAAACATTAGCCAGGTGTAGTGGCACACGCCTGTATTCCCAGCTACTCGGGAGGCTGAGGCGCAAGAATTCCTTGAACCCAGGAGGTGGAGGTTGCAGTGAGCTGAGATCAGGCCAACCTGGGGCCCAGAGTGAGACTCTGTCTCAAACAACAACAACAAAACAACAACAACAACAACAACAACAACAAAAACAAAACTTATCTCCATTGACATTGCCTTCAACAAGAAAGTGATTCTGGAAATAGGATAGAGTAATTCTTTGCAGTCTCATGTTTTTAATCTTTTAAAGCAGTTTCTCAACCTTGGCACTATTAACATTTTGGGATGGATAATTCTTTGTGGTGGGGGATGCCCTGCTCACTGTAGAATGTTAAGCACCATCTTTGGCCTCTATTCATTAGATGCCAGTAACATCAACTCCCCAAAATTGCTGGGTGCAGTGGGGCACACCTGTAGTTCTAGCTACTTGGGAGGCTGAGGCAGGAGGATCACTTGAGGCCAGGAGTTCAAAGCAGCAGTGTGCTATAGTTGTGCCTCTGAACAGCCACTGCACTCCAGCCTTGGTAACATAGTGAGACCCTGTCTCTAAAAGAAAAAGCATGGTGGCTCACACCTGTAATCCCAGCACTTTGGAAGGCCGAGGTGGATGGATCACCTGACGTCAGGAGTTCGAGACCAGCCCAGTCAACATGGTGAAACCCCATCTCTACTAAAAATACAAAAATTAGTCAGGCATGGTGGTGCATGCCTGTAATGCCAACTACTCAGGAGGCTGAGGCAGGAGAATTGCTTGAACCCGGGAGGCAGAGGTTGCAGTGAGCCAACATCACACCACTGCACTCCAGCCTGGGTGACAGAGTAAGACTACGTCTCAATAAAATAAAACAAAATAAAATAAAATGGAAGAAGAAAAGAAAGAGAGAAAGGGACAAATGGAGGGAAGGAGGAGGAAAGGAAGAAAGGAAGGAAGAGAGGAAGGGAAGAAGGGAAGAAGGAAGG
Organism: Chlorocebus sabaeus; assembly: GCF_047675955.1. Taxonomy (NCBI): domain Eukaryota; kingdom Metazoa; phylum Chordata; class Mammalia; order Primates; family Cercopithecidae; genus Chlorocebus; species Chlorocebus sabaeus. The sequence goes on from NC_132904.1 coordinate 18,263,185, forward strand.
AAGGAAGGAAGGAAGGAAGGAAGGAAGGAAGGAAGGAAGGAAGGAAGGAAGGAAGGAAGGAAGGAAGTTTTTAGATATTGCCCCATGCCTGCCAATTCACCTGTGGTTGAGAACCACCTGTGGTTGAGAAGTGTTGAAGTGTTAAACTTCAGGCCTTATTCTCTTGTAGAAGAATTACATATAGAAATTCAGGCTGTTGAATGATTCCCAGGTTATAAGAGAATTCTACCAACCCAGTTGGATCAAAATAGTGCCCACCTCTATCTTGTTTCCTTAGCACTGCCTGTGTTTTCTTTGAAAAGACCATTAGTGATGGTCTAATTCATGGCAATATTCTGATCTTGGAAATTCAGTCCCCTGGACTATACTAGAAAGATGAAGGAAAAGGGTGGTGTTTCTGAGGAAACCAAGGCCTCTGAGACCCCTCTGGAATTGGCAGTCCCCTACAAATTTTCTAGGGGCATGTCCCAGAGGACAATGAAAGGGAGACAAACAGCCCATTCTGGCATGCTTTTCAGGATCTCTCACTCCAAACAAGAAAGTCTGAGAGGCCTCGTAAAAATAAATATGGCTTAGTACTCCTGGCACAAGAGCAGTTTCTGACAGCCAAGACTTAACTCACCCTAGGGGGTGACCCAGACAGGGACTATGCACCAAACTAGTTTCTTATCCATTGATATTCCCAGTGACTCACAGCAGCCAGGGATGACTCTGCGCACCAGAACTGTGCTGAACCTTAGAGAAGGACTTGGGATGCACATAGGAAATAGTCTCTCGAGCTGAGTCAGACAGGGACAGCCAGCCTCTCATTTCTTCTCCAATTCCAGAAAAACAACACAAATCATGCCTCTGGAAAGGAACCTGTCCTTTGCATACAGAGTGGAAACTGTTTATAACTTCTTAATCCCCCGACACTGAAAGTATGGGGACCGCCTGTCCTGGATTTTTTTGGGACAACTGTACTCATTCTACCACATGTCCCTGGTTTTCAGATGGAAAAAAATATGGTCTCCAGAATCCCAAGGTCTTTCCCAACAGATTTTAAAAAAAGTCTTCGGCCAGGCACAGTGGCTCACGTCTATAATCCCAGCACTTTGGGAGGCCGAAGCGGGCGAATCACCTGAGGTCAGGAGTTCGAGACCAGCCTGACCAACATGGAGAAACCCCCTCTCTACGAAAAATACAAAATTAGCCAGACGTGGTGGCGCATGCCTGTAATCCCAGCTACTCGGGAGGCTGAGGCAGGAGAATCGCTTGAACCCGGGAGGCGGAGGTTGCAGTGCGACAAGATGGCGCCATTGCACTCCAGCCTGGGCAACAAGAGCAAAACTCCATCTCAAAAAAGAAAAAAAGAAAAAAAAAAAAAAAGCAAGTCTTCATAAGCAACATATACGAAACCCTGAGAATAACCAAACCTGTATTAAGAAATGAGAGGTGGGGGCCGGGCGCGGTGGCTCAAGCCTGTAATCCCAGCACTTTGGGAGGCTGAGACGGGCGGATCACGAGGTCAGGAGATCGAGACCATCCTGGCTAACCCGGTGAAACCTCGTCTCTACTAAAAAAATACAATAACAACAACAACAACAACAACAACAACAACAAAAACTAGCCGGGCGAGGTGGCGGGCGCCTGTAGTCTCAGCTATTCCGGAGGCTGAGGCAGGAGAATGGCGTAAACCCGGGAGGCGGAGCTTGCAGGAAGCTGAGATCCGGCCACTGCACTCCAGCCTGGGCGACAGAGCAAGACTCCGTCTCAAAAAAAAAGAAAAAGAAAAAGAAAAGAGGCCGGGCGCGGTGGCTCAAGCCTGTAATCCCAGCACTTTGGGAGGCCGAGACGGGTGGATCACAAGGTCAGGAGATCGAGACCATCCTGGCTAGCATGGTGAAACCCCGTCTCTACTAAAAAAATACAAAAAACTAGCCGGGCGCCGTGGCGGGCGCCTGTAGTCCCAGCTACTCGGGAGGCTGAGGCAGGAGAATGGCGTGAACCCGGGAGGCGGAGCTTGCAGTGAGCTGAGATCCGGCCACAGCACTCCAACCTGGGCGACAGAGCGAGACTCCGTCTCAAAAAAAAAAAAAAAAAAAAGGAAAAGAAATGAGAGGTGGGAAGGAGGATGCTGAGGAATCAGCCTCTACTTTGTACGTTTTTTTCCTCCTTGGATTTTAGGCTATGGTACCTCATGGAGGCCAGAAAGGTTGACGGTCTTTCCTAGCCCCAAGATCATGTAAACCTGACCTAACTCTACTGCCGCCTTCAGTCAGCAAGAAGAACTACACACCCAGAAAATGCTTCAGTAATAGTTACCATGGTGATGCTAGTTCAACCACATTGCATCTGGGTAAAAATTTGAGGCAAAACGATATAGAAAACTACTGCCTAACAAGGAGTTAACACCTTACATCTTTTTGTTGTTGTTGCTGCTGTTGCTGTTGCAAAGTACGGTTCATCTTAGCTTTGGTAAAAGATGGTAATTTGAAGTGAAAGTATTGAAAAAAACAAGCAAGGATGAAATGTCAATGTATCTATTTGGAGAAATCCAATAACCACTTTGCACTATGCCAAATTACTTTCCCCTCAGCTAACAGGGACATTTGGGTCTTCCTGACTGTATTTACTGGTGAGGAAAGTGAGTTAATGAAATCCATAGACGATCCAAAGCCAGGAAATGCTGGCATGTCAGCTGGGAGGGAAAAAAACGATATACTGCGCCATCAGAAAGTTGGACATTTGGGCAAAAGGAACAAAACAAGATTCAACCTGGAAAAATGGAAGGTGGTGAAATTAACCCGTATTATTAATATGCATTAGGGAGAGTAGACCACAAAAGGAAGGAAGACTAGAGACAAGTTTATGATTTTATGTAGTAAATCAAAAGTTAAATCTGAGGGAAGGACCTAAAGACTGGGGCTGGAAGGAGGCTGAGGGCTTTGTGGGAGTGCAGTTGCCCATGAGGACTTCTTTCCTGACCCCCTCCCTTCCTTGTCGGGATCACAAAGTCAAAGAAGGTGAAGAGGCTAACAACGGTGATTTACAAAGACAGCAAGGAGGAACTAAGTCTGTCTGGGCCGAATCTGGGCGTCTGAGCTGGAGCAACAGGACCCAGACAACCATCTCAGGAAATGAGTGAATGAAAAGAGGGGGTCGGTGAATTATTTAACCCAAGAACAACGCTGCCTAGATCGGGGGAGGCGAGGGAGAAGACAATCTCAGAAAAGGAATTTTGACAGTGAGAACGCTAGTTAAGATACAGCACTCCAGGCCCCCTGATGTCCCTTGTTTGATGTCAATAAAGACCCAAGAGGATTATGCATCCGCAAGCCTTGCGTATTCGGAGACATCAATAAAGTCTGGACTTGGGGCGGGTAGGGGGGGCCGGGGTCACGTCTAGGCGACTTGGGTCAGCTCAGGTGCTCCTCTGAAGCATAGAGCTGGAGTGAGTGGGGGCGAGACTTGCCGCTAGGATAATTTTTTTTTTTTTTTTTAAGTTAGGGACATTCAAGCAGTAGTAATAGGGACAGGGAGGGGGCTCTCTCTCGGGCCAGGAATGTGGGGGCGGCCTGAGGAGGAGCGGGGCCCCGCGCAGGAGACGCCAGCGGGTGGGGTCGGGGGACCGGGGAGCCGAGGCCGAGGGCGGGAAGGGGCCGGGCCGGCGCTGGGGGCGGGCCTAGGAGCGGTGGCGGTGGCGGGGGCTGCGGCGCGGGGGGCGGGGCGGCCGGGCCCGGGACACCCCCTCCCGGTCCCCTGGCTGGGCAGCGTCGGCTCTGGCAGCACTGGAGGAGGCGGCGGCGTCCGGAGGGCGACTTGCGGGGCGCGGAGGCCGCCGAGCACCCGGGACGCTTCCCCCTCGGGGACCCTCCGCGGGCTCCTCCGCCGCTCCGTCCCGCGGGAGCCGGCGGGACCCCGGGCGGGCAGCGCGGGCGGCACCATGAGGCGGCAGTGGAGCGCGCTGCTGCTTGGCGCCCTGCTCTGCGCACACGGTAAGCGGCGCCCGCCGGGAAAGTTTGTCCCTGGGTCCGGCCGCTGCAGGACTCCCCTCCCGGTACCCGGACGGCGCGGGCCGGGGCCTGAGACCCCTCGCGCTCGCTCCTAGCGGTGGCCCTGGGGCTGTGTGCTGGGGAGTGGACCCGGAGCGGCCCCGCTCCAGCAGCCCGAGCGGGGGCATCAGCGGAGGCGCTCCAGCGGGCTCGGGTCTGGGCCGGGGCGCGGGTAAGGTCTGGGGCGTTCGTTTGCTCGCCCTCCCTCACTGCTCTTTTAAGAGCGGGGGCTGCTTCCCTTTAAGGTTAGGACGGGGGCTCTGTGTCCTTGGTGCGAATGAATGCGTGCGAAGAAAGGGAGGCGGGCGAAGAGGGTCGCTAAACCCATAAATTGTAAATAGCTCTCCTTCCTGGGGCTGGGGACTCGGGCGGGTTGCGGAGAAGGGCCCCGGTGGAATCTGAGTACTTGGGCACCGGGATTCCTCTACTTGGAGAACAATTCCCGGACTCCAGGTCTTGCTCCCACCAAGGGACTCTGGGACACTGTTTGCGGGCAGCATCTCCCCTCGGCGGTGTTTCGGGGTCCCTCTCTTGGCTGCGGCCAGTCAACTTCCAGCCCTGGATCGTCCCCAGGGGAGGTGGTTGGAAAGGGAGCTGAGGAGAAATATAGGGGAAAAAACTGCTGGAAGACTCCCGCAGATCTACCCTGGCCGGGGCAGGGGGGCAGGGGACGGGTATCCCTGAACCCCAGAAAGCAGCCTCTGGTCCCGCGCGGCGGGGTCCGGGCCCTCAGGGGAGCTGGACGGCTGCAGCAGGACTCCTTGGTTCCCATATCCCCTGTTGTGTGTGACTAGGGCTCCGGTGGACTCGGCTTTTCCGCGGCCTCTTAACGACCCTGGGTGCACCCCGTGATTGAGCAGCTGCCTCTAGTTTGTGCCCAGAGATCAAAGAACTTTGATCTTTGAACCCCAGCCCTATTCACCCATCGCTATTCATCGTGGCGGGAGTTCCGAGTCTCCCCATTTTCCACGCAGCCCCGATATAGGGAGCTGGGGCTCAGAATGAAGGGGTCTGCAGATCCTGCCTGGCCTTGCACCGGTTCTTTCTTTCACGTAGGACAGCTCGTGTGGAAAAAGTCAGTGCAGATTTCGGAACTTGCCTGGCAGGGCGTGGAGATGTCTGGGCACTCGTTTTAAAGATTGGTTTACCTCCCAAATCCAAAACAGAGTTTTCATGTCTGTTATTTAAACTACCTGTGGGTTTTCAGGGGCTTTTTCTGCGTCCTCTCCAGCGCGGACTGAGCCCTTTCTCTCTGAGGAGAGGTAGCCTGGCCGGCCCACGTTCCGCTCCGCTCTGCGCTCTCCCCTCCCCGGCTCTCTCCTGGATGGTTATTTGTAGCCTCTTTGGCGTGTTGGGACAGCGGCCCTACTGGGGTAGGAATGTAGCTGTTCTTCCCACCACATGGGCCCCTTAAAGGGACAGCTTTGCTTTTTGGGGGGTTTCCCCCTTCGCGTTGCAAGGGAAGGGGATGGAACTTTCCTCTCGGCCCCCTGGAGGAAGTTTTGAAAAAGATCAAGGGAAATGGCAAGGCACTGGGAAAAAAAAAAAAAAAAAAATTAGGGTTAAAACGGATACCAACAAAGCCAGAGAGGAGATTGTCGCCTTCTGCCCTAGGGAAGGGGGAGCTGGAAGGGGGAGCTGGAAGGTTCCGGGCTGAGACTGGCCAAGAAGATTTTACTGCTCCAGAGCTGTCAACGCTGCAAATATTACATGTGCATAGAGGAAGGGGGTGAGAATGGGGGGAGAGAATTGCGTATGTCTAATGTTTCACAGAAAAAGAATGGGAGGATTCGTGGTAACTCTTTTAGGCTTTTTTTTTTTTTTTTTTCTTGGAGAGGGTGTCACTCTGTTGTCCAGGCTGGAGTGCAGTGGGGCAATCATAGCTCACTACAACCTCGACCTCCCAAGCTCAAGTGATCTTGTCATCTCAGCCTCCTGAGTAACTGGGACTACAGGCATGCACCACTGCACCCTACAAAGTTTTGTTTTTTTTTTTTCTAGAGATGGGGTTTCACCATGTTGCCAAGGCTAGTCTCCAACTCCCGGACTCAAGCGATCCACCTGCCTCAGCCTTCCAAAGTGCTGATATTACAGGTGTGAGCCACTGTGTCCAGCCTAGGTTTCTTTTTAAGGAAAAAAAGTTTAATAGAAATGTCTAAGCATGGAAAGCTGTCTGTGCACATGTTTGTAAGGGTAGGCAGTGGGGTGAAGGTATACACATCACCTGGCCTGATACTGAGCCACCCTCGGCGGTCTGGAGGGGTCAGATTCACAGTTCACCAGTGAGATTGAGCAGTTTCAGAGCCTGGAACCAGCACAACGAAAAAAAACAACCAAAAATACCACCAACACATCTTTTGTACTGACAATTCCAGGGGCTCAGGGAGACAGCAGTTGTGATAAATGTAGTAGTAGATCCATTAGGCAGACCTGACCTCAGCAAGGCATGAATTAAAGACACTAAAGTTTGAGGTGACATTGGGAGGCTGAGACTAGTGGATCACTTGAGGCCAGGAGTTCAAGACCAGCCTGGCCAGCATGGCGAAACCCTGTAATTTTGTAAAAATACAAAAATTAGCCGGGCATGGTGGTACATGCCTGTAGTCTCCAGCTACTTGAACAGGTGAGACAGGAGAATTGCTTGAACCTGGGAGGCAGAAGTTGCAATGAGCCAAGATCGCTCCATTGCACTCTAGCCTGGGCAACAGAGTAAGACTCTATCTCAATAAATACACAAAGTTTAAGGTGCTTATTTGGATGCTGGTAGTCCTTTGGGCTTTTCCTAGAGCGTATTGGTTTGGACTCAACCCACATAACTCTCCAACCTTAAAGATTTTGGAAGGAAACTTGATGGCTGGTAATAGCCCTTAGCATTTTCATCCTGAAGATTGAAGTAAAGGCATAGATGACAAGCATTGGAAGAGTGGAAACTGTGTTTGTTCTGGAGGTCTCATCCAGGTAAGGGAAATGTTAAAACTTCCTGCCTAGGTGTGCTTGGGTAGATAGAAGGTTGTATCTGAGAATAAGTGCAGAGCAATTGAGCTGAGACTGGTCTCCTTTCCATCTCGCTATTGTTGTGACCATGGTTGTCATGGTGCTTGAGTGACCTTGTCCTTGATCTGTTGGACTTGTGAAACATACTTGGCTTGTCACTGATTTTGGATTTCCTCTTCTGTACCCTGATGAATATCAGATAACATCTTTTGGACTGGCACGTGGTATTAAGAATGACAGGTGCAAGGGAACCAAGTCTGGCCATGTCTGATACAGAGCACGTTGGGTATGTCCATTTTCTGGGCCAGCAAAGAACACAGGAGGTCACAGAAGACAGAGTGTTTTATAGCTGTTTGCTCACTCTTTCTGCTGATTAACTGCCAGTCTTAACTGTTAGAAGGAAAATGGGAGAAATTGTTTATGTTGCTGCCTCTTTAAAGAAAAAACAAATACTGAAGGTTCCTGAATAGGAACAGAATTTCAGGGACTACTTTAAGAAGTAGTCTTGTCTCTTCTATGATTGGGCAAAATTATGGGACAGTCTGTGCCCTTGGTCGACTGGGTCTGTTAGCCTGTTCCAGCCACGGTCTCTCTACATTCCTTGATGCAGCTTAGCCACGAGTTTTGTCACAGTTGCCTGGACATGGGGCATCTGGGCCCCAGACTATGTCTGGACTGCCATCTCATCTTTAGCAGCGGAAGCCCTCCTCCCCTCCTCAGCCTGTGAGGATTCAGTGTCCCAGGGAAGACTCAGTGCTGACTGGTTAGCTGGCAGAGCCTGAGTTTGGCCTTATAAATAGTTCTGATGACTGCATGGGTTTGCCACTCTCACTCTGGCTTAGAGCTGGCAGGGATGAGTTCTTCCTCGTACAATTGGGAGCATTCCTCAAACTGGGCTCCACACCCATTCACTTGTTCATTCATTCAGCAAGCACACATATGTCAAGCATTAATATAATCTCTGTATACGAAGCTCGGTAATTAAGAAGCACCCACAGACCTGGGTTTGAATCTTGGCTCTGGCAATTCTTGGTGACCCTGTGTAAAATCTCCCTGAACCTCAGGGTTGTTACCTGCAAAGGTGAGTAGGGTAGAGGAAGGAAAGTAGTAATAAATTATCACATAGGAATATCATAAAACTTACATGAGATAATAGCATGTTCAAACCATGCAGCACAGAGCTTGGCAACTACTGTGTTACTATAGAGCTAGATAAAAGCTGTAAGCAAAGTCAGGTAAGTGGATCAGAGATGATTCTTGGCTTTAGAACATGGGAGCCAGGTAAATAATTATGCTACCGTGTTCCGTGCTAAAATTGAGACTTACTCCTTCATTCATTGCAGCTGGTCTTTTGCTTGTCTCTTTTAAAGATCTGCCCCTTCTTTCTCCCCTTGAAAACGTGACAGAACCGAAGCATAGTTCCCACTTGTGCCCACTCCTAGAAAAGTGATCTACTAAGCTATAGCATCAGTCTGGGGGAACTCATGTCCCCTTAGTTCTCTTGAGAGAGGTCTGGGGAAATGGAGCTTTTCCTCTGAGAGCTTCCCTTCTTAAGTGGTCAGGGATGCAGCCTAGCAACTTCTCCCCCTAAGATTCCTGTGACATGGGGTGAGAGGGACTGGTCGGGGACTCTTGTAGCTGGAACAGTTTAGAATTCCAAGCCCTCTCTCCCATTGGCCTGAGAAAGGAGTCAGGCTCCAGAGCTCATAAGGTAGTAATTGCCCCAATTTGGGAGCTGGGCTGTTGTGGAGCCTTCGAAGCTACCGTTTTCAATCAGGAAGCCTGTCAGTGTGCAGGCCTAATTGATGTGGGTCTCCAGCCCCCAATGGCCCCCAACCCCCAGCTCCTCCACCTCAAAGTTTGACCTCTGTTGTCTCTTTTGTTTCTTCTTTTTAAGTTGGTGCCAGTGATGTGATGTTTTTGGGAGCTGCGGAAAGTTGACCGTAACCAAGAGCAGCTGTTAAAAAGAGCCAATTCTCTAGCTTCCTGGCGGTCGTTTGACTCCATTTTCTGTTGTGCATTTTTGATTTAGCAAGAAGCAAACATCCTAGGTGCCCTTGAGCGCCTCTTACGCCCAACTAAGCAGACTTCATCCTTTCACTGCTCGTAGATTCCCATGCTGGCTCACAGATGAGTGGACTGACTGTTAGCGCTCCCTGACGCCCTGTTTCCCCTGCGGAATAGGACTCCCCCATCATTCAGGTTCAAAAGAGGAGGGCAGGGGCGCTGCCTGGGACCCAACTGGGGAAAGCCTAGCTGGGACTTGCTGCAAGCCCTGACTTGGCCTATGGGAGCTCCCCCTCACCTCTGTGCAGAGCTGAGGATCAGAGCGGCAAGCAGAGCCGGAAACAAAAGACTGGGAGCAAACCTCCCATCTGGCTGAGAGGCAGTGACACAGAGGTACTGCTGCATAATTTATCACTGGAGGTTTTCTGGAGCTGGGAAGCTCCTGGCTCCAGGCAGTGCCTTTTTGCAGGAGAGGTACGCTCCCTCTGTCTGGGTGTAGGGCGAAGCAGGTACAGAGAAGGGTATCGGGAGAGACACCTGATTAGCATGTGAAATAAAGAAGCTGCAAGGTTGTAAGTGCCTCCAGGGATCTCTCCAAGCTCCGCAGCTCCACTTCCTGTCACGCCTGGGGGAAGGTGGGGAGGGGTAGCCCTCTAAGTGTTCCCTTCCTATGTTCCCGTGGCCCCAGCCTTGGAGCTGGCCTGCAACCACGTGCCAGCATGGATGAGTACAAGAGACAGCTTCTCTGTTGAGTTGACTGTAGCCTCCTTCTAACCAAGTGGACAGGCAAGGTTATGACATCCACAAGCCTAGCAAATAGGAAAGAGGAGCCCCAGGCTTTCCACCTTCTGGTCCTGGGCAGTTTAAACAAGAAGTTTCAACTACAGGCTCCGAAAGCCAGTAAAAGCCAACAACTCTACTATGTATCTTCCCCAAATGAGAATTTCTGCTCTTCTAGGAATGATCTCCTCCAATGACAATTTTTGCAAATTGTGGGAAGTGTGGATTTACAAACTGGGATATGCAGTCTAAAATATCCAAATATATTTCTGGAGCAGTTAGCATTTTTGAGAGCTTTGCTGTGTCCCTGGCACTGTGATAAGCATTTAGTATATGAGGTCACATTTATCCCTCACAATATCCTTGTGAGGTAGGTACCATTAAATTCCTGTCTTACATTGGCCAGGTGTGGCTGCTCACGCCTATAATCTCAGCACTTTGGGAGGCTGGAGTGGGTGGATTACTTGAGGTCAGGAGTTCGAGACCAGCCTGGCCAACATGGTGAAACCCCATATCTACTAAAAATACAAAAATTAGCTGATGTGGTGGCACATGTCCGTAGTCTCAGCTACTCAGGAGACTGAGGCTGAGGTGGGAGAATCGCTTGAACCTGGGAGGCAGAGGTTGCAGTGAGCCAAGATTGTGCCACTGCTCTCTAGGCTGAGCGACAGAGCAAAACTCCATCTCAAAAAAAAAAAACAAAAAACAGATTCCCATCTTACAGATGGGAAACAGGCTTAGAGCAGTTTGCTCTCATATAAGTAGTGAGTAACTGAACCAGGATTTGAACCCAGAGTCTAAGCTGTTAACCCCCAATCCCATGCTACCTCTCGAAATAGAATATTTTCAAGCCAGGCTATCCCAGAAGATCTAGGTTGGGAAGGTCTGTATTTCACCTTGGATTGACCTCTCCTCTCTGTTTTCAGACATCTCCTTCTCAGGGAGTCTCAATGCATAAGGAATTACTTCTCAGGTGCTTTTTGAGGGAGAGAGACTTTATTTACTTTTTTTTTTTTAAACAGGGTCTCACTCTATTGCCAAGGCTGGAGTGCAGTGGCATGATCATAGCTCACTGTAGCCTTGAACTCATGGGCTCAGAAGAAGCGAGAGACTTTAGAAGGCTTCCAGAAAATGTGGTTTGTTGCTCCCTGAGCAACCACAAACAAATGTAGTTTGTTACTGTGTGGACTTTCTGATTTGAGATGCAGGGGGAGAGGAAAGCAATATTTTGAGCAGCCCTTCACAGAGCGCAGCCATGTTTGAGCCCTGTTGGATTTGTGAAATCTGTTGACAGCTTCCAGGTAGGGCAGGTAGAATTTTGAGGATCTATACCAAGACAGCCTGGCATTGGCTACATTACTGGGTTGAGAGAGAGGACATATCCAGATGAAGATAATGGGATTAGTACAAATAACAAGAACAACAATAACAGCTGTCTAGTATGAACTTCATATGTATTATCTCATTTAGACCTCTTAGCAACCCTATGAAATAGATACTGTTGTTACTCCTGATTTACAACAGTGGAAACAAATCCATTTCTTAATTGCTTTAGGTTCTGGATTCTCTCTCCTGTCCTTGGCTCCTCAGAATTAGTTGGTGATAAATTAGCCAAGGAACCACCGCGTGTGGTGGCTCATGCCTGTAATCCCAGTGCTTTGGGAGGCCGAGACAGGCGGATCACTTGAGGCCAGGAGTTCGAGACCAGCCTGGTCAACATGGAGAAACCCTGTCTCTACTCTAAAAATACAAAAGTTAGCCGGGTATGGTGGTACATGCCTGTAGTCTCAGCTACCTGGGAGGCTGAGGCAGGAGAATGACTTGAACCCGGGAGACGGAGGTTGCAGTGAGCTGAGATGGTGCCACTGCACTCCAGCCTGGGTGACAGAGCAAGACTCCATCTCAAAAAAAAAAAAAAAAAAAAAGGCAAGGATAAAGGATACCATGTGCCTCAAGCTCTTCCAGAGAAAGGCAGTAAAGCAAGACTGTGGTTATTCATGCCACCAACTTAACCCATGGGGGGTGGTACTGCTGCCTGGTACATGGTAGGGTTTTCAAACATCTCAAGTCCTAAAATAGCAGGTCTTAATCATGGAGTGGTTGGATGTGACAGTTCTGGGGTAAGCCAAATAGTAATAGCAAGAGCTATTATTTATTGAGCACTTAGTATGTGCCAGGCAGTAATGCTAAGTCCTTTTTATGAATTAACTAATTTATTTCTCATAACTTCCCTGTAAGGTACGGGCTTTTATTGTCCCAATTTTCCTGATGAGAAAATTAGATAGAAAGAGATTAAATAACTGCCCAGGGTCAGACAGCTAGGAACTAGCAGAGTCAGGATTTTTATTCTGGGAAGTTTTGTTCCTATGTGCTTAACATTATATTCTTCTGCCTCATAACTTTGGAGGCTAACCATTAAGGACTTCTTTTCTATATGTAACAGTAGCAAGAGAGGGCTGATCTTGCTTGGACCTGTAATCACGTGCCTGATAGTGTCCCTTTTGAAACGACCCACTGAGGAGAAGACTTCACCTGTTAGATTTTCCAAACCAACCAAGTTAAACTGGCCTCTAGGGATCAGGGGAATAAAAGGGACCATGGGACAGAGAGAAGTAGAGTCATGGCGTGTCAGTTTTACAGCTGGATAATACAGCTGGTGAAAGAACTCTTGTAGGAGAAAGGAGTAAACAAAACCTGGATAGGACTAAGAGGCTGCCTTGCAAAGGAAAAGATACGTGTTCTCTTGGGTACTGGGTAGGTAGGAAATAGCTACTTTTATTTATGATATTCTGAGTCCCTTTTCCTTTGACTCCAGCTTTCATAAGATTCTAAAGGAGTGTTTCATTCATTCATTCAACACACTTGTATTTATTGCTGCCAGTGGATAAACGGAGAGAGGCATATGCTAATATGCTTTAGCATATAAATGAATGGTGATTCCTCCTTTTCTCGTTGTAATCCTAATACCTTCCACACCGGGGTAGCCACCAGACTCCAGAACACTCACAGGGCATTCCTTAAGCCTTCTCATCTCTGGTTCAACTTGAAAAAGCTGCTCTGTAGCTGTGTGTAGTCACGGTCTACCCATGTGCCTCCACGTGACAGGTGTGGTCCACCTTCAGCTGTGCATTCTGTGGAATGGTGGAGAGCAGCGCCTCTCAACACTTGAGTGTGCATCAGTGTCACCCGGAAAGCTTACTGAAAGTCCAGACTCTGAGATCACACTAAGAGAAGAATACTAGTTTAATTACCAGAATGGGGGCTGCCATCTTGGCTCTCCCACATACCTCATGACCTTGGCCAAAGCGGGTGCCCTTACCTGTTGAATAGGCCCTGCAGTCATTGCTCAGGGTTATTGTAATGATTCAATGAGAATGCAAGTGCCTATGCAAAAGTAGCTTGCACACTAAAGGGAAATTGCAAAGTATAATTATTTGTTATCAGAGGCACTGTTCCTTCCTGGACCAACAACACTCCAGTGCTGATTCAAAAGTGCTGGGATGCCAGACTTTCCCTGCTTCATTACTTTACCTTCAGGCGAGGGAAATAAGTCTTTACCTTAGCAGTAACCAGAAAGAGGTCACTGTTTGAGACCCATAAACTCACTGCATATTTGCTATTGGAGAACACATAAAAGAGAAGGACCCAGAAGTTGTAAATTCCCCCTTTTGACCTTGGGGTTTTGGAGATTCTCACAACAGTAATACCATTTATTGGGAAGCAGTATAATCACCTGCCTGGGTGTGAATGCTGGCCTCAACCCTTAGTACTTGTGCAATCTATCTACAGACTTAACCTTTCTGTGGTTCATTGTCCCCAGCTGTAAAGTGGTGATAATATTAGGTTGGCGCAAAAGTAATTGCGATTTTTGTCATTAAAAGTAATGGCAAAAACCACAATTGCTTTTGCGTCAACCTAATAACACCACCACCTCCAAGGGTTGTTGAGAGCCTTACGTGATGTCGCATACGAAAAGGACTTAGTAAAGTACTCGGAGGGCCCATGGTAAGTATTTAATAAATGATGGCGCCGGGCACAGTGGCTCCCACCTGTAATCCCAGCACTTTGGGAGGCTGAGGTGGGCGGATCATGAGGTCAGGAGTTCAAGACCAGCCTGGCCAACATGGTGAATCCCTGTCTCTACTAAAACTACAAAAATTGGCCAGGCGCACTGATGGGCACCTGTAATCCCAGCTACTCAGTAGGCTGAGGCAGGAGAACTGCTTCCCAGGAGGTGGAGGTTGCAGTGAGCCAAGATCGTGCCACTGCACTCCAGCCTGGGCAACAGAGCAAGACTCCATCTTGGAAAAAAAAAAATGATGGTTGTATTATTATGAAGCTTTTGCTGTGTATAAGCCCTGTGCTAAGCAGTTCATATGGGTTAATCTTTACAAAGCCCTTTGAGGTAGAACTATTCATATTCCCATTTTATGGATGAGGAAACTGAGACCTGGAGGGATTAACTTGCTCAAAGTTGTAGAATTTGTGGTAGAACCAATATTTGAAGCTTCGTCTCTCTGACTCTAGAATCTCTGTTGTCTACTACTATGTTAGGGTGTCTTGTATACCAGATGGATGTTTCCTTTCTTTCCTTTATATCAGGGGTGTCCAGTCTTTTGGCTTCCCTGGGCTGCATTGGAAGAAGGATTGTCTTGGGCCACACATAAAATACATGAACATTAACAACAGCTGATGAGCTAAAGAAAAAAGAAATCGCAAATAATCTCATGTTTTAAGGAAGTTTACGAATTTGTGTTGGGCCGCATTCAAAGCCATCCTGGGCCATGCAAGTCACAGGTTGGACAGGCTTGCTTTACATGAAAACAGTGAGAAATTGGTAAGGTGGCGGGAGTGGGACAGATGAGATGTAAAAGGTAAGATTTTAGTTCACCTCTAGAGAAAAATCCTATGAGCACATTAACATATATCCCAAAAGCTGGATAGCTTCATGATCAAAGATGCCTTGCAGAGAGACCATTTCCATGGTGAATCGCATTAGGTGGAGGGGCTAGAGCCCAGGCCCCTGGAGGCTAAGGGAGCTTGCAGTGCGGCTGGCAGCTTTCAAGGCCAGAGCATAGCAGAGTGTTCTAATTGAACACTTCTTAAAATGAAGGCTGCATTTTGCCACCCACAGTCATTTGTTTTCTTTCTTCACTCACCATTCTTTTCCTTAAAAAGGGTTAAAAGCTGCCTTTATGATCACAGCCAGGACTTGAGTGAAAAGGCAGAATTCCACCTCTGAGGACCCCAAAGGGACAGCAGTTGTCCAGAAGAGCTGGCTTTTTGGAGTATAATGTGTCTGTTTACTGTACGAATGCCCAAGTCAAGCGTTTGCCTGACCGGTGGCTGCCCGCCCTTCACTGCAGCGGATGCTGAGATGTTGATTTGACATGCAGGAAGTCAAGGCCCTTCAACTGCCTGCAACTAACTTGATGCCCACCGATGGAATGCTTTGTTCCTAAAGTCTGCGCGGGGAACTCAGGACTTCTGTTATCACTCAGCCAAAGGCGGGGGTGGGGCCCTAAAGAAACAAAAGAGCTTAAGGTTCTTCCCTACCAGTATGCCTTTTCATTTGCACGCAGCACCAGGACTCTTCTACACTTGCTCTATTCTGGTGCTCCAATTTTTAATATCAAGGCCTTTTGGAAAAATTTAACCCCCACGGCCCCACATCTGCACACCCCCGCATCCGCACACCCCAGCCTCCATTATTGAACATCTTTGGTGTGCCAAGGCACGAGGTTAGTTTTTTCCACCTTTATTTTCTTGTCTAATCTTTGTTGCTTTTTTTTTTTTTTGAGACAGAGTCTCGCTGTGTTGCCCAGGCTACAGTGCAGTGGCATGATCTCTGCTCACTGCAACCTCTGCCTCTGGGGTTCAAGCAATTCTTTTGCTTCAGCCTCCCCGGTAGCTGGGACTACAGGCGTGCACCACCACGCCCAACTAATTTTTATATTTTTAGTAGAGACAGGTTTTCACCATGTTGGCCAAGCTGGTCTCAAACTCCTGACCTCAAGCCCACCTCAACCTCCCAAAATGCTAGGATTACAGGTGTGAGCCACCAGGTTCAGCTCCTTGTGGCTTTTTTTCAAACAAGAAAACTGAAGCTTAGGGAGCTACGTAACTTGCACAAGGTCACCTGGCTGGTCGATGGAACCCAAGTCTGTCTGCTCCAGGTCCAGTGCATTGTCCTCTGCCCAACTTCCTCCTCCAATTCCCCCCCACCCGCCCCATCTTCCTCTCTGTCCTTGTCACACCTTTCATCCTGAACTCCCCTCTGGTACATCCCCACTCCCTACTGTGTGTGGTTAGCAGCATTTCTCAACCTCTATTGATGTTTTGGGCCAGATAATTCTTTATCATAGGGGCCTGTCTGCACGTTATAGAATCTTTTTTTTTTTGTTTTTTTTTGTTTGTTTGTTTGTTTTTGAGACAGAGTTTCACTCCTGTTGCCCAGGCTGGACAGAAATGGCACAATCTCAGCTTACCACAACCTCTGCCTCCAGGGTTCAAGCAATTCTCCTGCCTAAGCCTCCCAAGTAGCTGGGATTACAGGTGCCCACCACCACACCTGGCTAATTTTTATATTTTTAGTAGAGACGGGGGTTTCACCACGTTGGCCATGCTGGTCTTGAACTCCTGACCTCAGGTGATCTGCCCACCTGGGCCTCCCAAAGTGCTGGGATTGCAGGCGTGTAATCCTGTATAGAATTATACAGTTATAGAATCTTTAGCAGCATCCCTAGCTTCTACTCACCAGATGTCGGTAAGCACCACCAAGCATGACAACCAAAAATGTCTCCAAACATTGCTAAATGTCCTCCAGGGGACAAAATATCCCCAGTTGAGATCCACTGATTTAGCCTTATCCTTTTTCTCACCATGATACCCCAGGAAGGGGATCTGTGTCCTGGGGAGCCCCATCACATGGAGTGGGATTAAACATCTTTGCTGTTCAGTCCAGCTAGAGTTCACCAAAAGGGTGCCTGTAGCTGTGCTGAGCCCGTCATAGTACTGAAGTTCCTCAGGCTGTGTTGTCCGGGATCTGAGTGAGAAAAGCCCTCCTCCCTTCTCAGAGTTCTCAGGCCAGAAAGGATGGAGTGGGGGCAGGAGCAGCTGGGTCTTTTCGTGCTTCCTGGGGAAGAATCCTCTACCCTGCATTTGCAGAGAGACCCGAAGAGACAGGAGCACTGGGCTTGGAGCAAGGCCTTCCTGTGAGGTCTAGAGACACTGCTCCTCACAACTGGACCTCACTTGGCTTCCGCAGGAAATCCTGCACCTTTTTTTTTTTTTTTTTTTTTTTTTTGAGACAAGGTCTCACTTTGTCACCATGACTGGAGTGCAGTGATGAGATCATGGCTCACTGCAGCTTCAACCTCCTGGGCTCAAGTGATCCTCCCACATCAGGCTCCCAAGTAGCTGAGAGTACAGGCGTCCACCACCATGTCTGGCTAACTTTTGTAAATTTCTTTTCTGTAGAGACAGGGTTTCACCATGTTGCCCAGGCTGGTCTCAAAACTGCTATGCTCAAGGGACCCACCACCTCAGTCTCTCAAAGTGCTGATATTACAGGTGTGAGCCACTGCGCCCAGCCCAATCCCACATCTTTTCTAGGGCAGCTGATTCCCATAGCATGTGGAGGGAGAGGGCCAGGCCTCAGTTGAGAATCTGGTGAAAGGTGTGATTCCTTACCCAGAAACGTACATTATACCTGTAGCATCAGGGATTCACAGATCCCAAAAGCCATCCATCCATCCATCCATCCATCCATCCATCCATCCATCCATCCATCCATCCGTCTATCCATCTGTCTGTCCATCCATCCATCCATTCATCCACACATCCATTCATCCATCCATCCATACTTCGCAGGCTAGGAAGTTCTACCTTATGCTCGCACTTACTCTTGGGGTTGAAATGGAGAGGGAAAGTTCTAGAGCTCTCTCCCTGCTTTTGGAGGGCATGGCAGCACACCTTTTTATCCCAGGCCCTAAGCCCTAGACTAAGCCAAGGAATTGTAATGTGAGACAAGGATGTACATCAAGGAGATGAGCTGAGAGAGAAAAGCTGGACCAGGTACAGAGTATAGGAGGAGGGGTGACAATTTCGAGCTGACTCCTTCTCTGTTTCAGCCCAGACTGAGGGCAGGGCCCAGCTGAGGGGAGGAAGAGGAGAAAAAAGGAAGTGGGAGAGATGAGCCATGCGCTGCGGCCCCCTCCTTCCCCAGCTGCGAGCAGAGCAGCCCAGCGGGTTGGATGAATGCTGGGAGGGGGGAGAGTGACCCTGGCAGAACCCTTTGTTCCAGCTGAGGCTGGAGCGGGGCACTGAGCCATTCACACGCCATCCCAGGGCATCCTGCTGGGCACGCTGGGGAGGGGGCACAGCAGCCGGTCATGGGACTTGGCCAGGCAGATAGCTCGATGCTCAATAGTGGAGCCCAGCTGCGTGCTGCTGAAGCCGGGGGAGGGGCTGCATCTGCCAGCCTTCCTCAAGGCTGTGGCCTGTGCCACAGACAGGAAGGCCCTGGCAGGTCCCAGTTCCTCTGCCCTGAGGTGGCCTTGGGGACTCACAGCAGCCCACCCTGCTTCCTGCTCCCCTGTGTGGATTCCTTATCTTAAAGAGGCTCCAGCATTTTAATTCCACCATTAGTTCTTGCCCTCCCTGGCCAACATCCCAGGGTCTGGTCCAGGACAGAGGCAGAGCATCCATATCTCAACCTAGTTTTGGTGAGAAGGATATGGAAACCTCTCAACATCACCCCTTCTGTCCCTTGTTCCTCTTCTTCAAGAGCACCAAACCTCTGAGTGGCATTATTTGTTATTTTGGGTTTTTTTGGTTTTTTTTTTGAGACAAGGTCTTGGTCTGTTGCACCAGCTGGAGTGCAGTGGTGTGATCATAGCTCACTGCAGCCTTGACCTCCCAGGCTCAAGCAATCCTCCCACCTCAGCCTCCCAAGTAGCTGGGACTACAGGCACGTGCCACTACCCCCAGCTAATTTTTTAGTTTTTTGTAGAAACAAGGTCTCACTATGTTGCCCAGGCTAGTCTCGAACTTCTGGGCTCAATCAATCCTCCAATCTCAGCCCCTCAAAGTGCTGTGATACAGGTATGAGCCACTGTGCCTAGCCTAGGTGGCATCATCTGTCTCTGGGCCCTTAGAGGTGCTATGCAAAAGAGCCCTGTCATAGAGGGGGTCACCTGGACTCTTTGTAAGCCCAAAGTCAGAGGGTATCTTCTGGATTGTTTATGCCCTGGAGTAGGCATGGTTTTACCGCCTGCATCTCCCTTGAAGTGTCACTGTGACTGTCCCGGTGACAGTGCCCCTTAACTAGGCCCCTCTACCTTCCCCTTGGAATGGGCTTTGGTTGAGTGGGAGCTGAGCCCTCACTGATTCCTCTTCCCTCTGCCCAGGCCTGGCCAGCAGCCCCGAGTGTGCTTGTGGTCGGAGCCACTTCACATGTGCAGTGAGTGCTCTTGGCGAGTGTACCTGCATCCCTGCCCAGTGGCAGTGTGATGGAGACAACGACTGCGGGGACCACAGCGATGAGGACGGATGTAGTAAGTACCTCCCCAGAGGCAGTGGGAGGTGGTGGAGAGGGACCCGGGGGTAGGGGGCAAGGACAAGGCTGATGGAGGGTTCTCGGCATCAACTGTGTTGGACTCAGAGAGTTGGTCTTTTGCAAGCTTAATAGATACATTTGGGTAGTTTCTTCACTATATACGGCTCCAACTGTCCTGTGTTTCTTTTTGTTGGTTCATGCATATATGTCCAAGAAAACAAACTTGAAAACAAGTATAAAAGAAGAGAACACACTTGAAACAACAGGGAGTTTCTTTAAATAGGTCTCTCTGTATTTATGTGAATATATGTTTGTGTATAGGTACCACATATTTGTGCATTTTAAAATTTATATACTATACACAAATATTGATTATTTCTATGTTTCTTATTTTGGTATTTTGTACAATAAAACCTTTTTTTTTCTTTTTTTTTTGAGACAGAGTCTCATTCTGTGGCCCAGGCTGGAGTGCAGGGGCGTGATCTTGGCTCACTGCAACCTCCACCTCCCAGGTTCAAGTGATTCTCCTGCCTCAGCCTCCCGAGTAGCTGGGACTACAGGCACGTGCCACCATGCCTGGCTAATTTTATATACTTTTAGTAGAGATGAGGTTTCAACATTTTGGCCAGGCTAGTCTCGAACTCCTGACTTCAATCCAGTCACCTCAGCCTCCCAAAGTGCTGGGATTACAGGCATGAACTACCACACCCGGCCACACCTTTCTTAGTAATATGAACTTTGTAAGAAATCTTGTATTTTCTTAGGCTGGGCATGGTGGCTCACGCCTGTAATCCCAGCACTTTGGGAGGCTGAGGCCGGCGGATCACAAGGTCAGGAAATCGAGACCATCCTGGCTAACACGGTGAAACCCCGTCTCTACTAAAAATACAAAACAATTAGCCAGGCATGGTGGCGGGCGCCTGTAGTCCCATCTACTTGGGAGGCTGAGGCAGGAGAATGACGTGAACCCGGGAGGTGGAGCTTGCAGTGAGCCGAGATTGTGCCATTGCACTCCAGATTGGGCAACAGAGCGAGACTCCGTCTAAAAAAAAAGAAGGAATTTTATATTTTCTTTAAATGTCCCTTTTCCCCTAGCATGGTAACATCTGCACAGTTGGCCAGGGTGACCTGTCTTGGATATATAGAAATATCCCTGCTAAGCCAGTTGTCTGGATTAGAGGTGCAATCTCTGACCTAACTGTGGCATCTATGTCTGAGGCTGGCTAATTAGTCTAATGGGAACGGAGGTACAACCTGGACCTCATTAACCCTAACCAGTTCAGCTAATTGTGTTGATGATAAATGCTTCACTTTCATGTAGCATTTTCATAGGCATTATATCAAAAGGCCTCTATGAACTGGGTATAATTATCCCCATTGTACAGCCAAAAAGACTTCAGCTCAGAGAGGGTAAATGACTTGCTCAGAGTGCTACGTAATTAACTGGAAATTGAGCCCAGGTGTGTCAATCATTTAACAAGAGGAAAGGAGGGGGAAAAAAGTGCTTCTTTCTCTTGCTCATGTTTTTCTTATGCTTTCTTAGTGCCTGTGAGTTCTTTGGGTTATTCTTCTTCCCCTGCCCTGTGAACCCCTCACCACAATTCCCTTCTGAATCTCTGTCTTAGCTGTAGTTTCTGCTAAGCTTCTCCATCAACTGGGGATGAGCCTAGGAGTCAGTAAGGAAGGACTATAAAACAGACAAGGGGGCTGGGCGTGGTGGCTCACGCCTATAATCCTAACATGTTGGGAGGCCAAGGCAGGTGGATCTCTTGAGTCCAGGAGTTCGAGACCAGCCTGGCCAACATGGCAAAAACCCGTCTCTACTAAAAATCCAAAAAAAAAAAAAAAAAATTTTTAAAAAGCCAGGTGTGGTGGTGGGCACCTGTAATACTAGCTACTCGGGAGGCTGAGGCATGAGAATTCCTTGAACCCAGGAGGTGGAGGTTGCAGTGAGCTGAGATCACACCACTGCACTCCAGCCTGGGCGACAGAGTGAGACTCTGTCTCAAAAACAAAAACATAAACAAAAAAAAAAAACAAAAAACAAAAAACTCCCTGGGTATGGTAAAGCATGCCTGTAATCCCAGCTACTCGGGAGGCTGAAGCAGGAAGATCACCTGAGGTCAGGGGTTCGAGACCAGCCTGGCCATCATGACGAAACCCTGTCTCTACTAAAAATGCAAACAACAAAGCAGAACAAAAAAACTCCCTGGGTGTGGTAAAGCATGCCTGTAATCCCAGCTACTCTGGAGGCTGAGGCAGGAAGATCACCTGAGGTCAGGGGTTCGAGACCAGCCTGGCCAACATGACGAAACCCTGTCTCTACTAAAATGCAAAGAATGCAAAACAAAAAACAAAAAACAAAAAAAACCACAAAACCTCCCCCGGGTGTGGTGAAGCATGCCTGTAATCCCAGCTACTTGAGAGACTGAGTCAGAATCGCCTGAACCAGGAGGCGGAGGTTGCAGTGAGCCGAGATTGCGCCACTGTACTCCAACCTGGGCGACAGAGTGAGACTCGGTCTCAAAAAAGGAAAACAAAAAAGACAAGGGAATTTGGAGGAAAAGGCTATCTGGCCTAGTTGAGCCTGACTAAGTATACCAGGTTGATTGACTTTTCCTTCCTTTTCCTGGGATTCAGTGCTACCTACCTGTTCCCCTCTCGACTTTCACTGTGACAATGGCAAGTGCATCCGCCGCTCCTGGGTGTGTGACGGGGACAACGACTGTGAGGATGACTCAGATGAGCAGGACTGTCGTGAGTGTTGGCAGGGGCTGGGCGGACTCCATTGAGTTCTATTGGGAAAGGATTTTCAATCAGACAGCGATGCCCCAGGTCCACATGAGCCCTTGTGTTTTCAGCACTTGGTCCTGTCCTTTTACTTCCTCTCGCAGTCAGATAAGCTGCTGAGAGGCAGCCACCTCCTTCGGAGCCCTTGGGGCAGCACTGGAGCTACTTAACTGCTCCGGAGGGCTTTAAGTCAGGCTTCCAGGCACCAGACCCCACTGCCTGCAGCAGCCTGACTGTTCTATGTCCACAGCCCCCCGGGAGTGTGAGGAGGACGAGTTTCCCTGCCAGAACGGCTACTGCATCCGGAGTCTGTGGCACTGTGATGGTGACAATGACTGTGGTGACAACAGCGATGAGCAGTGTGGTGGGTGGCCCCAATGTGGGGAGGCAAACACAGTGGCCAGTGGGTGGCCTGGCCATAGGAAGACATAGCAGCAATGGCCCCAGCACTGCCAAACCTTGAACTGCCCAGATATCTGGAGCAGCTAGAGGAAGGCAGAGGGGGCAGAGCCGCTCAGACCCCCAAGAAACTGTGGACCAGGAGGCTGAGGCCCAGTCTCTCCAGGGCCTCCGTTCTTCACGGAGTGTCTGCACTGACTCTGGGGTGCCTTTCAGGGCCTGGGTCAGACCCGCCAAAGCCACTGAGGTTGGGGAGTCAGAGAGGAGGGTGAGAGGGTTGCCTGTGGGGCCCTCTCAGAACTGCTGTCCCATCGCATCCCCCAGACATGCGCAAGTGCTCCGACAAGGAGTTCCGCTGCAGTGACGGAAGCTGCATTGCTGAGCACTGGTACTGCGACGGTGACACCGACTGCAAAGATGGCTCCGATGAGGAGAGCTGTCGTGAGTGGCCCCAGACCTCAGGCTGTTGGGTTCGATGAGGGTGCATGGTTCTGTCCTTGGGCTGAGGGTGAGGCTAAGGGGTGCATATACCAAGGGCAAGGAGCATGGGTGCCTCAGCAGCAGCTGCTCCTGGGCTGAGCTAGGGAGTGACCAAGTTCCCCAGGTGGGAAAGGAAGGCTCCCTTTGATCCACCTGAATATGGGCGTCTATAAGGGCTGTCCCAGATGAAACCTGGTTGCATCTCACTTGAAGAAGCTCTCCTGCCTGAGCATCCTGCCTGCTTGAGGAATCAGGGCCCCTCTCCTTCATCCAGGCCTGAGTGTGTGCCCCTCCCCACCCCTGCCTTCCTTCCAGCTTCAGCAGTGCCAGCACCCCCCTGCAACCTGGAGGAGTTCCAGTGTGCCTATGGCCGCTGTATCCTCGATATCTACCACTGCGATGGCGACGATGACTGCGGAGACTGGTCAGACGAGTCTGACTGCTGTGAGTGCTTCAGCCAGCTGGGAGGCGAGGAGGCCAGGCTGGGAAGAACTCCTCGGGTGGCAAGGCACAGGTGCCAGCTGGGGCAGGAGTTCAGAGAGGAGTTTCTGGATTTTCTGGTCCCTCTTGGGAAGAGATGGAGGAACTGGGATTCTGGGACTGTGGCCTTCTAGTCTGCCATGGGACACTGTGCACAGACTGGCTAGAGACAGAAGTCTCGTGTTTCCCTAGCCTCCCACCAGCCCTGCCGCTCTGGGGAGTTCATGTGTGACAGTGGCCTGTGCATCAATGCAGGCTGGCGCTGCGATGGTGACGCGGACTGTGATGACCAGTCTGATGAGCGCAACTGCAGTGAGTGGGGGAATGGAATTAGGCTGGGCTTGAACTAAGGAGAAGGCTTGTGGAGCCAAAGAGGCCCCTACCAGCTGGGCACGGTGGCTCATGCCTATAATCCCAGCACTTTGGGAGGCCGAGGCGGGTGGATCACTTGAGGTCAGGAGTTCGAGATCAACCTGGGCAACATGGTTAAACCCCATCTCTACTAAAAATACAAAACTTAGCCGGGTGTGGTGGCGGATGCCTGTAATCCCAGCTACTCGGGAGGCTGAGGCAGGAGAATCGCTTGAACCCAGGAGGCAGGGTTGCAGTGAACCAAGACAGCATCCCTGCACTCCAGCTTAGGTGACAGAGTGAGATGACATCTCAAAAAAAAAAAAAAAAAAAGGCAAAGAGGCCACTACCCATAAATCTTGAGGACACTGGGTAAGACCACCATGTACAGTTGTGTAGGTCGTGCACTGTGCAGAGGCAATATGTTCAAAGGGAAGCCAGTCACATAATAGATTTATATCCTCATCATGGCAGTTTTCCAGCAGATGGCAGTAAAGTGTCTTGAGGAAAGGATACCTTTTTCTGATTCACACAAAGACGCCATATAGACCAGCTGTGATCCTGGTGTCAAGAGTGGCATGGGTACTGACATAAGCTGCAGCTTTGGGTGGCAGGGAGAATTTCAGGCTGAAATGGGGCCCACCTTTCATTAGGCCTTTGCTTTGCCCAGCCACCTCCATGTGTACAGCAGAACAGTTCCGCTGTCGCTCAGGCCGCTGCGTCCGCCTGTCCTGGCGCTGTGATGGGGAGGACGACTGTGCGGACAACAGCGATGAAGAGAACTGTGAGAATACAGGTGGTGTCTCCCGGGGTCCCCCAGAACCCTTAGCCTATAGTTGGGGTGGAAGGGTGGAAAAGAGGGTGTTATTGCTGTCTTTCCAGTCGGGTTGAGGTTTTACCAGTGTAAAATCCAGGTGCATCATTAACCTGCGGCCTTATGGCCTGGAGCACGGTATCAGAGCTGTGAGTTTCAATTGCCACTCCTATTCTAACTCACACACAGCCAGTGCCTTTAGCTCTGGTCTACTGAGGAAGGACTACCTTCCATCTGGCAGCCCCCATGGGTGCTCCCCTGGCCATACCCAGTACTGAGCATGTGGATGTAGTTTTTCATTCTGTTCCATATTCCTCACCATCCCACTGTGGTGTCCTGGGGAGAAAGCGAATGTAGACATTCAGCCAGCCCTGTGTGAGCTGCTTCCTGCCCAGGACCCTCATCCTCCCACCTTGAGTCTCATCTGTCTCCAGCTTACCCTAGAAAATGACAGGCTCCCGTCTCTTTGTTGACCCAAGCCCTGCCTTGCTGTGACCTGACCCTCCCTCTCCCTAGGAAGCCCCCAGTGTGCCTCGGACCAGTTCCTGTGTTGGAATGGGCGCTGCATTGGGCAGAGGAAGCTGTGCAATGGGGTCAACGACTGTGGTGACAACAGCGACGAAAGCCCACAGCAGAATTGCCGTGAGTGTCCCCAGTGGGCGGACCTGGCCCATGGTTTGTGGCCGAACCCCACCCATAGGGTTCAAAGGGAATCCTCCCTCAGGACTCTTGCAGCTTTGGGAGCTGTTGTTCCTGGTCCAGGTGGAATGCCAAGTTGGCTGTCTGGGGGAGGATTCTGGGCTCAACTCCCAACTCTGGCTTGGCTGGCACAGGGCCCCGGACGGGTGAGGAGAACTGCAATGTTAACAACGGTGGCTGTGCCCAGAAGTGCCAGATGGTGCGGGGGGCAGTGCAGTGTACCTGCCACACAGGCTACCGGCTCACAGAAGATGGGCACACGTGCCAAGGTGAGCAGAGTCGGGGTTCTGAGCAGGGGCAGCAGACAGGCAGCTGTGTTTCCTATGGGTCAGGCATGTGAAGGCTGTGACCTCATTTCATCCTCACAATAACCCTAGGAGGTGGGGATCATCCTTCCCATTTCACAGATAGGGAAACTGAAGCACAGAGAGGATAAGTAGCTTACCAAAGGCCACACAGCTGGTGAGCAGCAGAGTTGGAATTCCAGCCCAGGTCTGCATGACCTTAAAGCCCTTAACTATTTCTTTTTTTTTTTTTTTTTTTGAGATGGAGTCTTGCTCTGTCACCCAGGCTGGAGTTCAGTGGTGCAATCTCGGCTCACAGTTGCCTCCGCCTCCTGGGTTCAAGCAATTCTCCTGCCTCAGCCTCTCAAGTAGCTGGGACTATAAGTGTGTGCCACCATGCCCGGCCGCCCTTAACTATTTCTTAGACAACCTTCCCACTAGGCCTGGAAAGTAGATGGGGATGTGGGCAGAAAAGCAGCTTGGCAGCCTGGGAGCAGGGGTGGGAGGACGACAGAAGGGAGATCTCTTGACGTGCCTGGTGTTCCCAGATGTGAATGAGTGTGCCGAGGAGGGGTATTGCAGCCAGGGTTGCACCAACAGCGAAGGGGCTTTCCAGTGCTGGTGTGAAACAGGCTATGAACTACGGCCCGACCGGCGCAGCTGCAAGGCTCTGGGTAAGGGCTGTTGGCACTTGGCTGGGTGGGCAGAGGGCTGAGCATGGAGGAAGGTCAAGTGCTCTGGTGCTCAGGGATTTGCAGAGAGGTAGAGAGATTTCCATCGCAGTAAAACAGAGCAACAGTTGCATTCTGAGCCCCAAGAAAAGCTGCCGTGGTGGAGTGGGGTGGGGAGGGGTGGAGGAGTATAGTTTAAGGGTTGCTACTCTTCTGGTACTGATGCTGACAGCCTGGGGCATGCCCTTGTGGGCACATGGCTCTATCAGTCAGCTGAAGACCTGCTGATGGGTACCAGGGGCGGCTCTGAAACCCAGTGGGGACCCCATGTTTATACTGTGTCCCAGGGCCAGAGCCTGTGCTGCTGTTCGCCAATCGCATCGACATCCGGCAGGTGCTGCCGCACCGCTCTGAGTACACGCTGCTGCTTAACAACCTGGAGAACGCCATTGCCCTTGATTTCCACCACCGCCGCGAGCTTGTCTTCTGGTCAGACGTCACCCTGGACCGGATCCTCCGTGCCAACCTCAACGGCAGCAACGTGGAGGAGGTTGTGTCTACTGGGCTGGAGAGCCCAGGTAGGGAATGAGCCCCCATGGAGAGGGGCAGAGCCATGCCACATGCGCAGCAACAGTGGGAGGAGCAGGCCAGTGGTTTGCAAACCTTAGGCAGCAGCACATCTTTTTCTTCCAGGGAAATCTTAGCTGGAGCTCTAATATAGAAAACATTTGTTAATATATATCAATTTTATAGGTTCAAATATAACATTTGCTTATGATTGAACTCAGTCAGTGAGAATAATCAGAGCACGTTGGTGGTTGTAATCATGGGAATCAGATTGATGGATAACAGAGTTCTCTATCAGGCTTTGCATCTAGTTTATTTCTGAGTTTTGTTTCAATTGCTTAGTATTAAGAATATTCAGATTGACCTGGATAAGTATATCAAAATGTTTTATAGATTTTTAAAAAATAGGCCAGGCGCGGTGGCTCACGCCTGTAATCCCAGCACTTTGGGAGGCCGCGGTGGGCAGATCATCTGTGGTTGGGAGTTCGAGACCAGCCTGACCAACATGGAGAAACTGCATCTCTACTAAAAATACAAAAGTTAGCTGGGCATGGTGGCGCATGCCTGTAATCCCAGCCACTCAGGAGGCTGAGGCAGGAGAATTGCTTAAACTCGGGAAGCAGAGGTTGTGGTGAGCCAAGATCGTGCCATTGCACTCCAGCCTAGGCAACAAGAGCAAAACTCCGTCTCAAAGGAAAAAAAAAAAACAGGCCAGGAGTGGTGGCTCACACCTGTAATCCCAGCACTTTTGGAGGCTGAAGCAGGTGGATAACCTGAGGTCAGGAGTTTGAGACCAGCC
Organism: Chlorocebus sabaeus; assembly: GCF_047675955.1. NCBI lineage: Eukaryota > Metazoa > Chordata > Mammalia > Primates > Cercopithecidae > Chlorocebus > Chlorocebus sabaeus. Next base: position 18,290,893 of record NC_132904.1, read on the forward strand.
TGGCCAACATGGCAAAACCCCGTCTCTATTAAAAATACAAAAGTTAGCCAGGCGTGGTGGCACACACCTGTAATCCCAGCTACTTGGCAGGCTAAGGAAGGAGAAACGCTTGAATCCAGGAGATGGAGGTTGCAGTGAGCCAAGATCGTGCCACTGCACTCCAGCCTGCGCAATGGGAGTGAGACTCCATCTCAAAACAAACAAACAAACAAACAAACCACAGAAACAGCTCACTTGGCAATCTCAGACTATTTTACAAACAGGTGAAGTGGTCAAATTCTAATTTGGTATCAAGCACATTGGACTCAAATGCTTAGAGAACTTCTGAAATGCCTCTGCAAAACCCTAGATGACAATTTACAAACCCCAGGGTCAGAGCAGTGGGGGACCCTGGGAATGCGTCAGGGAGACGGAATTCAGGAAGTGAGGTATGGTTGGCTGTGAGGAGGAAGTGCATGCCCTTGGACAGTTACTTGACTTTTCTGCGCCTCACTTTCCTCATCCTCATGGAAATTACAGTATCTAGCTCACAGAGTTGTGATGCTTAAATGAATTCATGTATCTAAAATGATGACAATAGTGCCTGGCCCAAGAAATTGCTTCCTGTAAGAGTTTACTCTTGTTACTATGGGAAAGGGGAGCCTGGGTTGACTCCTTGACATTTTTTGTGCTGCTTCTCACCAGGGGGCCTGGCTGTGGACTGGGTCCATGACAAACTCTACTGGACCGACTCAGGCACCTCAAGGATTGAGGTGGCCAATCTGGACGGGGCCCACCGGAAGGTGCTGCTGTGGCAGAACCTGGAGAAGCCCCGGGCCATTGCCTTGCATCCCATGGAGGGGTAAGTTGTATCTCAGGCTGCTGAATCTCTCTTGCAACTTCTCAGGACAGCTCCCAGGCTACCGGACTAGATGCTCTGGGGGTACATCTTCAAAGTGTGGTGTAGCTGGGCGTGGTGGCTCATGCCTGTAATCCCAGCACTTTGGGAGGCCGAGGCGGGCAGATCACCTGAGGTCAGGAGTTCGAGACTAGCCTGGCCAACATGGTGAAACCCTGTCTCTGCAAAATACAAAAATTAGCCAGGCATGGTGGCGGGTGCTTGTAATCACAGCTACTCAGGAGGCTGAGGCAGGGGAGTCGTTTGAACCCGGGAGGCGCAGGTTACAGTGAGCTGAGATTGCGCCACGGCACTCCAGCCTGGGCGACAGAGCGAGACTCTGTCTCAAAAAAAAAAAAAAAAAAAAAAAGGTGTGATGTTATGTTAATAACATGGGCCCTGTCCCCCACACACTTGAGTCTGGATCCTGGCTCTGTAGTAACTGGCTATGTAGCCTTGGGCCAGTTAATCTCTGTCTGCCTTGTTTACTCATTTCTAAATTGGCGATTAAAAAAAATACTTCCGTCATAGTTGTGTGAAGATTAAATGAGGTGATGCATTTTAAATTGCATATAATACACATTAGATAAGTTGTAGGTGTTTAGTATTTTTATTATTAGCTCATAAGGTTGACCTAATTAATACAAATTAAGTTATTAGTAATTCATAAGAATTGTAATTAATTATTATTGCCTAAAAATTAATAGAGGGGCTGGGCATGGTGGCTCACACCTGTAATTCCAGTACTTTTGGAGACCCAGGTGGGAGGATCACTTGAGTCCAGGAGTTCAAGACCAGCCTGGGCGACATAGTATGGCCTCATCTCTACAAAAAATTTTTTTACATTATCCTGGCTTAGTGGGTGCATGGCTGTAGTCCCAGCTACTTGGGAGGTTGAGGTGCAAGGATGGCTTGAGACTGGGAGGTCGAGGTTGCAGGGAGCCATGATTGCAACACTGCATTCCAGCCTGCGTGACAGAGTAAGACCCTGTCTCAAAAAAAAGTTAAATAAATAAAATTGAGAAATCTGGTCAGGTTCAGTGGCTCACGCCTGTAATCTCAGCACTTTGGGATGCTGAGGTGGGCAGATTACTTGAGCCCAGGAGTTCAAGACCAGCTTGGGCAACATGGCAAAACCCCATCTCTATAAAAAGTACAAAAATTAGCTGGACTTACTGGTGCATGCCTGTAGTCCCAACTACATAGGAGGCTGAGGCAGGAGGATCACCTGAGTCCCAGAGTTCGAGACTGCAGTGAGCCATGATCATGACACGGCACTCGTGGATGACAGAGTGAGACCCTATCTCAAAAAAAAATTAAATTAAAAATTCAGAAATCTGAATTAAAGAAAAACTCCCAAAATGAAGTTCTTACGTCTGGCTTTTAAAAATTCTATTCAGTCAATGGAGGGAGTATCTTATAAGGTCCTGCAGTATGTGTCAACTGTTTTAGAAACTGTGTGTGTGTGTGTGTGTGTGTGTGTGTATAAAATACAAAAGGGGCCAGGCGTGGTGACTCAAGCTTGTAACCCCAGCACTTTGGGAGGCCGAGGCAGGTGGATCACTTGAGGTCAGGAGTTTGAGACTAGCCTGGCCAACATGGTGAAACCCCATCTCTACTAAAAATACAAAAATTAGTTGGGCATGGTGGTGGGTGCCTGTAATCCCAGCTACTCAGGAGTCTGAGGCAGGAGAATCACTTGAGCCCAGGAGGTGGAGGTTTCAGTGAGCTGAAATCGTGCCACTGCATTCCAGCCTGGGCAACAGAGCGAGACTCTGTCTCAAAAATAAAATAAAATAAAATAAAATAAAATAAAATAAAATAAAATAAAATAAAATAAAATACAAAAGGCAGTGGAAGAGACTGTGACGAAGAAGAAAGTGCCTGTCCTAATATTACATTGTATTGTCATTTATGAGGCTTTGTCTGTTTTGTTAACTGCTAGATTTCCAGTGCCTAAGATAGTATGTCCTGCCTGTTGCCAGTACGAAAAAAAAATTATTAAATGAATAAATGCCCTGTCTGAAGACATTTAAACTCAAACACTTAAAAAGCATTCTGAGGCCAGGCATGGCAACTCATGCCTGTAACCCCCGCACTTTGGAAGGCCGAAGCAGGAGGATCGCTTGAGCTCAGGAGTTTGAGACCAGTCTGGGTAACATAGCAAGACCTCATCTCTACTACTACTACAAAAAAATTTTTTTTTAAATTGGTTAGGTGTAGTGGTACTAGCTGCTCAGAAGGCTGAGGTGCGAGGCCTTCTGAGCCCAGGAGATTGAGGCTGCAGTGAGCTGTGATCGCACCTGCCCTCCAGCGTGGGTGACAGAATGAGACCCTGTCTTAAAAAAATGCATTCTGTGGCCCAAACATCGGAGTCCCCTGAGTTAAATGGATAAAAGCCCCCTACCTGATTATTCTCCTGGTTACCTACCTGTTTTCTGCTGCCCACTTCCCAATTTACTTTTCTCTCTTCCTAGTACCATTTACTGGACAGACTGGGGCAACACCCCCCGTATTGAGGCTTCCAGCATGGATGGCTCTGGACGCCGCATCATTGCTGATACCCATCTCTTCTGGCCCAATGGCCTCACCATCGACTATGCTGGGCGCCGTATGTACTGGGTGGATGCTAAGCACCATGTCATTGAGAGGGCCAATCTGGATGGGAGTCACCGTAAGGCTGTCATTAGCCAGGGTGAGCCCCTTCCTTCACTCTCCATCTCTTGTCCTCCTGCCCCTGTCCCTGCCCCCCAGGAGCCTTGGCAGAGGCTTTGTGTAGTTGCCAGGCCTGGGCCCAGAGACCATGGCAGACCATGTCCAGACTGAGGTCTTCCTGGACTTTCCCCAGGCCTTCCGCATCCTTTCGCCATCACAGTGTTTGAAGACAGCCTGTACTGGACAGACTGGCACACCAAGAGCATCAATAGTGCTAACAAATTTACGGGGAAGAACCAGGAAATCATTCGCAACAAACTCCACTTCCCTATGGACATCCACACCTTGCACCCGCAGCGCCAACCTGCAGGTAAAAAACTGCCCACCGGGTGAGCCAAAGTAGTCTCATGGTTGAGGTGGCCTCTGGTGCCTTTGAGAACTTTCCTTCCCCTTAGGAGTTGCCATTTCTTCTGATGGGGAAATCCAGTGGGGCACTGACATGGGCTAACTCCTCCCTCTGCTGGACATTCAGGGCAGTACAACAAGATTCACGAAAAGACTCATTAGGCTTCACCGTTCCCATCTAATTCAGGCAGACATTTACAGGCCATCTTCTCTGTGCCGGGGAGTCACTGTGCTAGCAGGGGGGGGCAGATGTCAAAAATAATAAGACATAGTTTCTCCCTTCAGGGAACTATCACCCTACCTAAACCCTTATTCCTTAGTCTTGGGGTCACTTTTGCAAACCTTTGCTAATCCTCTTGCCCTGGGCTCTTTGAGCAGGGAAGAACCGCTGTGGGGACAACAACGGAGGCTGCACGCACCTGTGTCTGCCCAGTGGCCAGAACTACACCTGTGCCTGCCCCACTGGCTTCCGCAAGATCAGCAGCCACGCCTGTGCCCAGAGTAAGTGGGTCTGCGACACCAGCCTCTATGGAGGCTATTGTGAGGATGGGGAGAAGGAACAAGGGATAGGAGGTGGAGGGATTGCCTATCGTGGGAAAAACCACATTCCTCAGGGAGCCCTGGAGAGGAAGAACTTAAGAGGCTGAGGGATCTTCTATCAAAGCTGAGGACTGAGGACCCAGCTCTAGCTGCTGAAGGCTCAGCAACACCACCCGGTCGAGTGTGAACACCTGCAATCAGGCTCATGTGTCATTTTACCAGGCAGGATACCTTCTCCATAGGCAGCAAGAGGGTTTTATGCTCTTCTAGAAAACAGGGGAATGATTTCCCACCTTTTTACCTTTAGCTTCACCCTGTTGAAGACTTTCTTTCGGCCCTTAAACCAGGAAGCCAAAGTTAGAATCTCTGATGATGTTCTGTGTGAGCAGGTCCTGGATAAATATGTGTCAAACAAGTGGAAGTTCGTGGGATTCCCTGGTCTCTCCCTGAACTACTACTTTGGCTTCCTTTGGGCTCCTGCGGGGTTATTGCTTTGAGAGGGTAGCCCTGGAGAGCCCTGCACACGATGACTTTTTCTAAGAATAGTCCAGAGAGGAGCAGTCCGGGCGTATGGCACGACCAGCAGGGGGCCTGGGGTGACTCCTCACACACCAGCAGCTGTTCTTGTTTACTGCTGCGTATCCGACTGACCCTCCGAAATCTGGGTAAAATAAAATTCTCCTGGGACCTGGGTCCTTTCTAGAGAGTGTGGTTAGGGAAAACATTCAGAAGTTTCATTCATACACATATTAATTAAGAACCTAATTTCACGCTCTGAGTTTTCCCCTTGCATTCTTTTTTTTTTTTTTTTTTGAGACAGAGTTTTGCTCTTGTTGCCCAGGCTAGAGTGCAATGGCACAATCTTGGCTCACTGCAACCTCCCCTTCCCAAGTTCAAGCGATTCTCCTGCCTCAGCCTCCCAAGTAGCTGGGATTACAGGCATGCGCCACCATGCCTGACTAATTTTGTATTTTTAGTAGAGATGGGGTTTCTCCATGTTGGTCAGGCTGGTCTCAAACTCCCAACCTTAGGTGATCTGCCCACCTCAGCCTCCCAAAATGCTGGGCTTGCAGGCATGAGTCACTGCACCCGGCTTTTTTTTTTTTTTTTTTTTTTTTTAAGAGAGAGTCATTCTGTCGCCCAGGCTGGAGTGCAGTGGTGTGATTTTGGCTCACTGCAACCTCTGCCTCCTGGGTTCAAGTGATTCTCCTGTCCCAGCCCTGAGAGTAGCTGGGATTACACGTGTGCACCACCACACCCAGCTAATTTTTGTATTTTTAGTAGAGATGGGGTTTCACCATGTTGGTCAGGCTGGTCTTGAACTCCTGACCTCGTGATCTGCCCACCTCCCAAAGTGTTAGGATTACAGGCATGAGCCACTGCACCCAGCGTTTTGTTTTTTTTTTTTTCTTTGAGACAGGGTCTTGCTCTGTCACCCAGGCTGGAGTGCAGTGGTGCAAACAGTGCTCACTGCAGCTTTGACTTCCTGGGCTTAAGCAAGCCTTCTGCCCCAGGCCCCTAAGTAGCTGGGACTACAGGCATACACTATCACGCCTGGCGAATTTTATGGGGTTTTTTGTTTGTTTTGTTTGTTTTTGAGACAGAGTCTCACTCTGTCACCCAGGCTGGAGTGTGGTGGCATGATCTCGGCTCACTGTAACCTCCACCTCCCAGGTTCAAGCTATTCTTCTGCCTCAGGCTCCCAAGTAGCTGGGATAGGCACCTGCCACCATGCCTGGCTAATTTTTGTATTTTTAGTAGAGATGGAGTTTCACTACATTGACCAGGCTGGTCTTGAACTCCTGACCTTGTGATCTGCCCGCCTCAGCCTTCCAAAGTACTGGGATTACAGGCATGAGCCACCGCGCCCAGTTAATTTTGTATTTTTAGTAGAGACGGGGTTCCACTATGTTGCTCTGGTCTCAAACTCCTCAGGCTGGTCTCAAACTCCTGAGCCCAAATGATGCCCCCACCTCAGCCCCTCAAAGTGCTGGGATCATAGGCGTGAGCCACCATGCCCGGCCCTTTCCCCTTGAATTCTTTTGTGCCCAGCACTTCCCCTGTTGTCTTAGTGAGATGCAAGAAGTAAAGCCCCCTGTCCCCTGCCAGCTTCCCCTTAAGGATTTCCCAGTGCTAGGAAGAAGACATCTGGCAACGTTAGGCAGGAAGTGCCTTTCTGGATGAAAAGTGTACTGAGAAAGTATTCAGACTGGCCAGAGGAAGGGCAGAGGATGGAAGTAAACTTCGTAGAGGAGTGGCCAGAGCTCCTTCTCCGGAGTCAGACCTGAGTCCCAGCTCTGCTGCTTTGTAGCCATGGGATCTTGGGCACGTTTCTTAATCTCTGTTAGCCTCAGGGTTGCCCATCTAGAAAGTGGGAATGAGAATAACACACGATAGAGGCTTGGTGTGAGACCAAAAAAGCCCCAAGCACAGTGCCTGGCAAGGAAAGTGCTTAGCTTAAGCTACTGGCTTAAAGTTGTCAAGAGGAGAGCAAGAGGAAGGGATCCAGGTGATGGAGTGCAGGGACAGGAGCCCTGACACAGTCATGAACATCAGAGAAGTAGGGGTCAGGGGTTGGCAGTGGGCAAGCCAGGGCACCAGAAGAGGTGGAGAAAAGTAAGAAGAGAGAAAAGTTGAGATGAAGCTGACAGATGCTTAAACAGCATGCACTTCTGGGACCTTGGTAGAGTCTGTTTCCATTTGATTTAGAAGTCTGATTCTGCCAGCATGGCAGTGCTCAAAGAGAGCCTGAGGTATAAAGCATAGGGGGCAGAGGGCACCAGATCCCAGGAAGTGTGATTGAACCAGATGTCACGCAGGTGAGCGTCTGTGTTTGTCACTGTTCTTGGATTTAGAGCATTAAAAGAAGACCCCTTTCGGCCTTTGATCAGGTCTTGACAAGTTCCTGCTTTTTGCCCGAAGGATGGACATCCGTCGAATCAGCTTTGACACAGAGGACCTGTCTGATGATGTCATCCCACTGGCTGACGTACGCAGTGCTGTGGCCCTTGACTGGGACTCCCGGGATGACCACGTGTACTGGACAGATGTCAGCACTGATACCATCAGCAGGGCCAAGTGGGATGGAACAGGACAGGAGGTAGGGCCCAGCGTGGGGAGATCGAGGGGTGGAATCTGCCATCTCCAGGGTAAGGGCTTCCCATACCTTTGCCAACCTTCAGAATTGGTGGAGTTTGGGCTCCAGTACTAGAGTGGAAGTACAGTTGGTGATACAGCTTTGCTTCCTGCCCAGGTGGTAGTGGATACCAGTTTGGAGAGCCCAGCTGGCCTGGCCATTGATTGGGTTACCAACAAACTGTACTGGACAGATGCAGGTATGTATAGGGGAGCCGTGGCCTGCCTGGCTCCCTGGGATTCCTCTTGTTTAAAACCCTGGCCTCAGATAGAAGGGGCCCAGTGTCCCTCCTGGGCCACTTCTGTCTTCACCTGAAGTCCTTGGTAGGTCAGAAGCAGGAGGTCTGCTGCAGAGCTGAAGTGAGAAGCTCCCATGTGAGAAGCTCAGCTCCCATTGTGGCAGCTGCTTCTGCTGTGTAGTTGATGCTGAGGAGTGTTTTAAGGCATCTCAGACCATGAACCTATGCCTTGTGGTTTTCTTTCCATAACTTTCTGGGTAAATCAGGCTTTGTTTTTTTTTGAGGTGGAGTCTTGCTCTGTTGCCAGGCTGTAGTGCAGTGGTGCGATCTGGTCTCACTGCAACCTTCCACTCCTGTGTTCAAGCTATTCCCCTGCCTCAGCCGCCCGAGTAGCTGGGACTACAGGCGTACACCACCATGCCTGGCTAAGTTTTTGTATTTTAGTAGAGACGGGGTTTCACCATGTTGGCCAGGATGGTCTTGATCTCCTGACCTCGTGATCCACCCATCTTAGCCTCCCAAAGTGCTGGGATTACAGGTGTGAGCCACCACACCCAGCTAAATCAGGCATTTTTAATTAGCCAGTTGGGTTTGGGAGGCAAGGGGACACCCTGAACAAGTGCTACTTAGCGTGTGGTTGCTGGACCACAGAGGCTGACGACAACCTTGCCTCCTCTGCGTGGCAGCATCAGCATCATCTGGGAAGTGTTGGACATGCAGATTCTTGGGCCCCACCCTAGACTTACTGAATTAGGGCTGGGCATGGTGGCTCACACCTGTAATCTTAGCGCTTTGGGGAACCAAGGCAAGATTGCTTGAGCTTAGGAGTTCAAGATCAGCCTGGGCAATATAGCAAGACCCCCCCAGACCTCCCCCAATTTTTTCTTTTAATTAGCTGGGTGTAATGGTACATGCCTGTAGTCCCAGCTACTTGGGAGGCTGAAGTGGGAGGATTGCTTAAACCCGGGAGTTCAAGGCTGCAGTGAGCCATGATCGCACCACTGCATGCCAGCCTAGGCAACAGAGAAAGACCCTGTCTTCAAAAAAAAGACAAGACTTACTGAATCAGAATCTTAGGGGGTTAGTGAGCAAGAAATGGACTAGAATTTTTTTTTTTTTTTTGAGACAGAGTCTCGCTGTGCTGCCCATGCTGGAGTGCAGTGGCACAGTCTCAGCTCTCTGCAACCTCTGCCTCCCTGGGTTCAAATGATTCTTCTGCCTCAGCTTCCCAAGTAGCTGGGATTACAGGCATGCACCACCCACACCCAGCTAATTTTTGTATTTTTAGTAGAGATGGGGTTTTACCATGTTGTTCAGGCTGGTCTCGAACTCCTGACCTCGTGATCCACCCGCCTTGGCCTCTCAAAGTGCTGGGATTACAGGCGTGAGCCACCATGCCCAGCCAAATATTTTTATTTTAAAAAAATCTTTGGGTGTTAGGTTCAGGAATCTGTGTTTTAACAAGCTCTCCTGATTCTTAACACACACTAAGGTTTGAGAATCATCGCCTTAAATTATGGTTGCCTATGTTTGGGAAGTCTTGCTCTTTCAAGAAATCCAACTGATCACATCCTTGAATTTCTTCTTACAGTTCAAGTCACTAAATTTCCATTGTGCATCTGTCACAAAATATCTTTTGAGTACCTACTCTGTGCTCCGCTGGCACATACCAGGCTCTTGTGTTGGCCATGGAAGGCAAGAGGGTGAATGAACAAGACTAGAATTAATCTCTGTATCCTTTCTTGGTAGGTACAGACCGGATTGAAGTAGCCAACACAGATGGCAGCATGAGAACAGTACTCATCTGGGAGAACCTTGATCGTCCTCGGGACATCGTGGTGGAACCCATGGGCGGGTGAGTGGCTGCCCCTTGGGAATGACCTCCACCCACCCCTCCCAAGATCTGAGTTCCAGAGAGAAGCCTAAAGATTAGGAAGAGTGGCCAAATCTTATGGATATACAAGGAAGCAAGAGCAGCTATAGAAACCAGAGGCTGGTGACAACTTTGTATTCTCTGTGGACAAGGAAACTTTTCAATTCTTCCTTTCCTTATCTCGTTTTTATTGTTGGTTAGCTTACAAAAGTAACTCATCGTTAAAAAAATTTTAATATGTAGAAAGTAAGAATTCTCTGTGATCTCACTCTCCAGCAGTAAGTTAACAATTGAGGGTATTTTTTTCCCATGTTTTCTACTAAATGTATGTAAACATTTGTTGCTGGTGGTGATGGTTTTGGTTTTACAAAAATAGCATATTTTTGTGACATTTTTCTGCTTGCCTATATATCTTGTGTATCTTTCCAGTTGAGTGTATAGATCTACCTTGTTTTTGTTGTTGCTATTTGTTTGTTTTGAGACAGGGTCTTGCTCTGTGGCCCAGGCTGGAGTGCAGTGGTGCAAATCACGGCTCACTGCAGCCTCAACCTCCTGGGCTCAAGCAATCCTCCTGCCTCAGCCTCCCAAGTAGCTGGGACTACAAGCACAGACCACAATGCCTAGCTAATTTTTACAGGTTTTTTTTTTTTTGTAGAGATGGGGTCTTGCTTTGTTGTCTAGGCTGGTGTCAAATTTCTGGGCTAAAGCAATCCTGCCTCAGTCTCCCAAAGTGCTGGGATTACAAGTGTGAGCCACTGCACCTGGCCTATGTTGTTCTTACTGGTTATATAGAGTTCTGTTAAATTATTTAACCCATCCAGTGAATAAACATTTCTTTTTTTTTTTTTTTTTTTTTTTTTAATTTTGAGACAGAGTCTCACTCATTGCCCAGGCTGGAGTGCAGTGGTGCAATCATGGTTTACTGCAGCCTTGCCCTCCTGGTTTCAAATGAGCCTCCTATCTCAGCCTCTCAAGTAACTGGGACCACAGATGTGCACAACCATATCCGGCCTTTTTTTTTTTTTTTTTTTTTGGTAGAGATGGGATCCTACTGTGTTGCCCAGGCTGGTCTCAAACTTCTGGGCTCACGCAATACTCTCAACTCAGCCTCCCAAAGTGCTGAGATTATAGGCATGAACCATGGCGCCTGGCCAAGGAAACATTTCTTATTCATTTTCACCCCTCCTCTTTATTTATTCCCATGTACACTTTATTTGCTGAGTTCTGCTTAAACTGTGGGTTCTGCTTTTATTAAGACCCTGTAGCTTTTGATCATGGTAGAAGACAAGGCATTCAGAGATAGCGCTGAGCCCAGGGCTGGGCTGGACACTGAAACAGGAGGCTGAGGCAGCTACTTCAGGCAGAAACCCTGAAATCCTAGGTACTCTGAGTCCCTGCTGGATACTAACTAGCTTGTAAGACCTCCCTTGCCTTGCCTTTGCCCAGGTACATGTATTGGACTGACTGGGGTGTGAGCCCCAAGATTGAACGAGCTGGCATGGATGCCTCAGGCCGCCAAGTCATTATCTCTTCTAATCTGACCTGGCCTAACGGGCTAGCTATTGATTACGGTTCCCAGCGGCTATACTGGGCTGACGCCGGCATGAAGACAATTGAATTTGCTGGACTGGATGGCAGTAAGAGGAAGGTAAGGGTGGCACTAAAACATCTTCCCCCGGCCTTGACAGCCTCCAGGATGGTACTTTTCGGCTGGCACTGGTACTGATCAGAGCTAAGGGGACCAGCATGGGGCATGTGCTGTTTCTCTGAGGCTGTGGGTGCTGTCCAGAGCTTGGGGGCAGGGGTGGGAAAGGGCTGCTGGTTGATGATGAAAAGACTTGTGTGGATTATGAGCTGGGGGTGTAAATGCACAAACTTTCCTGTGAACCAGCACAACTATTGCTTGTTAATTACCAGTTGCACTGTGGGCTCATGATTGATCTCTTTTTGTTTTTATTTTGGTATAATTTCAAACTTACAGAAAAGTTGCAAGAACAGGTAAAAAGAATACATAAATAAAATTTTGCCACATTTGCTTTATCATTCTGTTTTGGTACACACCATTATTTTTTGGAGCTGTCTGAGATTAGAGTGCACACAGCCTGCCCTTGACTCCAAACTATTCCTGTGCACATTTCCTAAAAGCAAGGATGTTGTCTTACATCACCACAGTACAATGATCAAAATCAGGATATTTAACATTGATCCAATATTACTGTCTTTTTTTTTTTTTTTTTTTGGTTTTTGGTTTTTTAGAGGTAGGGTCATGCTCTGTCACCCAGGCTGGAGTGCAGTGACGCGATACTGGGTCACTGCGCCCTCGACCTCCTCGGATCCTGAGTAGCTGAGACTACAGGCATGAGCCATAATGCCTGGCTAGTTTTTTTTTGTTTTATTTTGTTTTGTTTTTTGGTGGAGACTTCCTGTATTACCCAGGCTAGTCTCAAACTCCTGGCCTCAAACGATCCTTCTGCCTTAGCCTCTCAAAGTGCAGAGATTACAGGCGTGAGCCACCATGCCCAGCCCAATATTACTGTCTAATCATAGTCCTTGCTCAATTTCACTACCGATTGCCTCAATGATGTCCTTTATAGCTCCCCTCGCCCCACTTTTTTTCTTTGTTAATCTAGGATCCAATAAGGATCACCCATTGTGTTTAGTAATTATGTCTCTTTTAATTTTTATTTATTTATTTTTAGACACTCACTCTGTGGCCCAGGCAGGAGTGCAGTGCCACAAAGATGGCCCACTGTAACCTCGACCTCCTGGGCCCAAGGGATCCTCCTGCATAGCTGGGACCACAGGCATCTATTACTGTACCCGAGCTACTCAGGAGCCTACGGGTTTGAGGCCACTTGGCTGATTTTTTTATTTTTTGTAGAGATGAGGGTCTCACTTTGTTGTCTAGGCTAGTCTTGAACTCCTAGCCTCAAGCAATTCTCCTGCCTTAACCTCCCAAAGTGTGGATTTATAGGCATGAGCCACCACACATAGCTTGCTTTTTTTTTTTTCCTTTTGAGACTGCAGTCTTGGTGTGTTGCCCATGCTGACCTGGGCTCAGGGGATCCTCCCATCTGAGGCTCCTGAGTAGCTGGAGCTGTGCACCACTGGGCCCAGCTAATCTAGTCTCTTTACTCTCTGATCTGGAACATTTCCCCAGCTTTTCTGTGGCTTTCTTGACATTTGCATTTTTTGTTTGTTTGTTTTGTTTTGAGACAGAGTCTTGCTCTGTCGCCCAGACTGGAGTGCAATGGCACAATCTCAGCTCACTGCAACCTCTGCCTCCTGGGTTCAAGCAGTACTCCTGCCTCAGCCTCCCGAGTAGCTGGGATTACAGGCGCCCACCACTACGCTCAGCTACTTTTTGTATTTTTAGTAGAGACAGAGTTTCGCCATGTTGGCCAGGCTAGTCTCGAACTCCTGACCTCAGGTGATCCGCCCACCTTGGCTGCCCAAAGTGGACATTTGCATTTTTTAAAGAATAAAGTCCAGTTATTTTTTTTTTATAATGTCTCTCAACTTGGATTTATCTAATGTTTCCTTGTGATTGGATTCATAGTGTGCATTTGCAGCAGGAATACTACCCTAAGTGAAGTCACGTCCTTGAGTTCTCAGTGTGTCTCATCAGTAGACACAGGTGTTGGCCTGTTCCATTATTGTGATACTTACTGCCATTGTATGGTTAAGGTAGTGTCCACTGTAAAGTTGCTATTTTTTTCTTTTGTACTTAATAAGTAATTTGTACAGAGATACTTTGAGATGATGTGAGTAATAGATGACTTCCAACATATTCCAATGAAACCATCACATGACCCTTAGAGCCAGGCACGATCAAGTCACAGATTGATAGAGCAACGCTCAGAGAGATTTTATAAGTAGCTCTTACTAGAGGTCACACAGTAGGTGTTAGTGGGAGAGCCACTTTCTGAGTCCACAGTGAGCTCTTTACCACTGCTCTGTGCTGTCAGACTTTGTTGAAGATGACACAGTGTTGGGGCCCTGGCAGGTACTGATCGGAAGCCAGCTCCCCCACCCATTTGGGCTGACCCTCTATGGAGAGCGCATCTATTGGACTGACTGGCAGACTAAGAGTATACAGAGTGCTGACCGGCTGACAGGGCTGGACCGGGAGACTCTGCAGGAGAACCTGGAGAACCTGATGGACATCCATGTCTTCCACCGCCGCCGGCCCCCAGGTGAGCAGCCCTTGGCTCGCATTGGCTTCTCCTTGGCCCTCCTATGCCCTAACCCTCCCCATTGAATGTCCCCTCCTCTCTACCCAGTGTCTACACCATGTGCTATGGAGAATGGCGGCTGTAGCCACCTGTGTCTTAGGTCCCCAAATCCGAGCGGCTTCAGCTGTACCTGCCCCACAGGCATCAACCTGCTGCCTGATGGCAAGACTTGCTCACCAGGTGAGTGAAAGCATCACAAATCTAGATGCAGCCTCTCTGGGAGGGGGCAATGACTCTCTTCCTTCCTTGCAGATGGGCTCCAATGTGGTCTGAGAAACCATGAGTCCTGCTGCTTCTAGAGGCCCAGGGGAGAGACTCTTGGCTTTTAGAACAGGGGAGGGGTCTGGGGAGAGGCCCTTGGAAGCAGGTAGAAAGGACTGGAGGCAGGGTCCACCTAGTTCTTATGATGTCTTCATGCATATTATATAAAGTTGCTCCTTTCTCAAGACACTTTCCTCTCATTTCTTAGTACATTGTCATAATATACTGATTTGGTTGGAATAAGATACTTCTGGCTGGGCACGGTGGCTCACACCTGTAATCCCAGCACTTTGGGAGGCCGAGGCAGACAACTCACTAGAAGTCAGGAGTTTAAGACCAACCTGGCCAACATGGTGAAACCTCGTCTCTACTAAAAACACAAAAATTAGCCAGGCACGGTGGCACGTGCCTGTAATCCCAGCTACTTGGGAGGCTGAGGCAGGAGAATCGCTTGAACCCAGGAGGCAGAGGTTGCAGTGAGCAGAGATCACGCCACTGCACTCCAGACTGGGCAACAGAGTGAGACTCTGTCTCAAAAAAAAAAAAAAAAAAAAAAAAAAGACACTTCTAACTGCCTAAAATTGGTATAATAAAAACAGAAATGTATGCTATCTACAATGTCATGGTACCCTCCCCCTTAGATGTGCCACTTTTGTGAGCACACAACCTATGTGACAACCTTATTGGAGGGTCCCAGAAGCAGTACCTGGCTACCCAGATGTTGGAAGTCAAGGTTTCTCCCTAGGAGATGCTGCAGGGCAGGCTGCATTTGAACTCCAACCTCCCTGGGAATTTGAGTGAGAAAGGAGCTGTGAACTGTGCCTCCCAGGTTGTGAGTAGAGCCCACTGGGGTCCCTTTATTCCCTTTCTTTTTTTCTCCTTCTTAATCTTCATGGTAAAGGGTCCATCAAAGAGAGCCACTTTCATAATGTTAATAAAGAGGCATTATTTATGAATATGTGTGAGACCTAATGGTAAGTGCTTTGTGTACATGATCTTTTAACCCTTACAGCCACCCTATTATTGTCCCCATTTTATAGATAAGAAAACTGAGGCTTAATAATTTAGGCTGAGAGTGGTGTCTCACGCCTGTAATCCCAGCACTTTGGGAGGCTGAGGTGGGCAGATGCTTGAGCCCAGGAGTTTGAGACCAGCCTCGGCAATATGATGAAACCCCATCTCTACAAAAAATACAAAAATTCACTGGGCATGGTGGCATGTGCCTGTAGTCCCAGCTATTCAGGGAGCTGAGGTGGGAGGATCGCTTGAGCTCGGGAGGTCAAGGCTGCAGTAAGCCATGATCATGCCACTGCACTCCAGCCTGAGTGACACAGCAAGACCCTGTCTCAAAAAATAATAATAATGTAAATATCTTGCCTAGAATAACATAGCTAGAAACTAGCAGGGACAGGGCATGAATTTCAGTTTGCCTGATTCCAAATCCACTTAATGGCTGTGCTCAAGTGATCTCTTCCCTCCTCTCCACCTGGCAGGCATGAACAGTTTCCTCATCTTCGCCAGGAGGATAGACATTCGCATGGTCTCCCTGGACATCCCTTATTTTGCTGATGTGGTGGTACCAATCAACATTACCATGAAGAACACCATTGCCATTGGAGTAGACCCCCAGGAAGGTCTGTGTGGCCCTCCCTTCCCACCTGGCCTTCTGTCCCTGCCCCTTCAGCAATTACTGTCCTTCCTCTCCCACCACCTTTGTCTCCTGCCAAAAGCCGGGGGTTTCCCATACCCTCTGGCATAGCCCCTGTCCCTGTCTCTCTAGCATTTTCTCTTTGGTTGTGAGAGCATGGTTTGGGGCCCTCTTCTCTCCATCTCTGCCAAGAGCTATCCTGCTATGATATTTCTGCATTTTCCTTGATTTCCTCTGCTAGAGGCTCCAGGGCTCTCTGACATGCTCTGGTGTTTCAGGACACGAATCAGCTGTGTGTGTCCCATTGTAGGGGGTGAGGGTCTTGGTTGAGCCAAGCTTTCCCTCTCCAGGAAAAGTGTACTGGTCTGACAGCACACTGCACAGGATCAGCCGTGCCAGTCTGGACGGTTCACAGCACGAGGACATCATCACCACAGGTGGGACTTCCTCCCAGCCCAGGGACCACCTGTCTGGCAACGGGACTGGGGAAATAGCCCATCTGTTTTAAAATAGGAGCCAGTGTGCTCTTTTGACTTCCCACAGGGCTACAGACCACAGATGGGCTCGCGGTGGATGCCATTGGCCGGAAAGTATACTGGACAGACACGGGAACAAACCGGATTGAAGTG
This sequence comes from Chlorocebus sabaeus, assembly GCF_047675955.1. NCBI lineage: Eukaryota > Metazoa > Chordata > Mammalia > Primates > Cercopithecidae > Chlorocebus > Chlorocebus sabaeus. The sequence goes on from NC_132904.1 coordinate 18,307,390, forward strand.
GGCAACCTGGACGGGTCCATGCGGAAAGTGCTGGTGTGGCAGAACCTTGACAGTCCCCGGGCCATCGTACTGTACCATGAGATGGGGTGAGAGCTGGCTGTATCACACTGGGTAGTGCGGGGGCCAGCTCAGCTGGGGTTATGATGGGGTGAAGGTGGGTAGCAGAGAGCAAGCTTGCATCACAGGAACAAGGTGACCTCCTTGGGGCTCTTCCACTCTCCTGTGACTTCTTGCAGGGTGACAGTACAGTGTAGAAGTTAAAAGCATGAGCCTTGGAATCAGAATCCTAGGATTGAAATGTTTTCATCATGTATTAACTATATCACTTGGGTCCAGTATTTAACCTCTCTGATTCTCAGCTTCCTTACCTATCTATTAAATGGAGGTGGTAGTGAAAATACATACCTTGTCGCCCTTATGAAGATTGAGATAATGCACATGAAGTATTTTGCAAAGCATTTTGTCAAGCAAAAATTTTGCCTGACATACTATAAGTACTCAAGTGTATCTGACATACTGTTAAGTACTCATGGTATGTGGTAGCTGCTGGAATAACTAGCTAATACAGCTAATATTCTTCCTCACTCAGGTTTATGTACTGGACAGACTGGGGGGAGAATGCCAAGTTAGAGCGGTCCGGAATGGATGGCTCAGACCGCACGGTACTCATCAGCAACAACCTAGGATGGCCCAATGGACTGACTGTGGACAAGGCCAGCTCCCAACTGCTGTGGGCCGATGCCCACACCGAGGTGAGAGCCGTGCCCTTGCTGCTTCCTAGGAGCCTGGGAAGATGGGAAAGGCCTGCCTCAGATCTCCACGGAGAGTTCCCTATCTGCTGATCACCACCCCCCACCCTCTCCTTCCTCTGCAGCGAATTGAGGCTGCTGACCTGAATGGTGCCAATCGGCATACATTGGTGTCACCGGTGCAGCACCCATATGGCCTCACCCTCCTCGACTCCTATATATACTGGACTGACTGGCAGACCCGGAGCATCCACCGTGCCGACAAGGGTACCGGCAGCAATGTTATCCTCGTGAGGTCCAACCTGCCAGGCCTCATGGACATCCAGGCTGTGGACCGGGCACAGCCACTAGGTGAGAGTCAGAGGGCTGGGGCTGTGAGTCAGAGCCTCTGGCTTTCTGGGGCCGTCTCAACATCAGAGATATATCCAGAGCACAGAGCTCCTTTACAGCCAGAAAGACAGTGACCTGTTTAAGCTCCCTTTCAGGATTGGGCTGTGTTCTCTTTGGGTATGGCTGGTACTGCAGCTGTCACCTTCAGAGGACTCCTGGAGATCCTCCTGCAGACCCTCCTTCTGCCTCACCCCTCCAGGCACTGAATCCTGTCACTTATAACAGCAAAGAGTCAGCCACAAGCAACTGGGACCTTTGTAAGATTCAGATGATGTTCCAGGCTAGGCGTGAACACTTCTGCTTCTCATCACCAGGTTTTAACAAGTGTGGCTCGAGAAATGGCGGCTGCTCCCACCTCTGCTTGCCTCGGCCTTCTGGCTTCTCCTGTGCCTGCCCCACTGGCATCCAGCTGAAGGGAGATGGGAAGACCTGTGATCCCTCTCCTGAGACCTACCTGCTCTTCTCCAGTCGTGGCTCCATCCGGCGTATCTCACTGGATACCAGTGACCACACCGATGTGCACGTCCCTGTTCCTGAGCTCAACAATGTCATCTCCCTGGACTATGACAGCGTGGATGGAAAGGTCTATTATACAGATGTGTTCCTGGATGTTATCAGGTATGAGCAACACTGAAACCTCCAGAGGACACAGATTTGCTTCTGATCGCCTATGGGTGAGGTTATGTTCTGACCACTAAATGGATGAGTGATTCGGCACTTTGGATAGTGAGTTCTAATCCTGACTTGTTCACTTTGTAGTGTTGTCACTTAGAGCAGAGTTTCAAACTTTTGTTTGTTTAGAGATTACATGGAAGCCTAGTATGTAAAACAAACAACAACAATAAAAAACAGGTAAAGTCAGGGTGGGGACCTGGAGCCTTTCACATCTACCATTGTGCCCTGAGGGAGCTCCAAGAATCCCCAAGGACTTACTGATGAGTAGGCCATATTACCAGTATCTGTATTGCAGTAAAGGAGCCCCAGCCAAATGCCAAGGCGTACGGTGGTTTACAAAGCTGTTGTTTTTTATTTTTTTGTTGTTTTATTTTTATTCTTTAAATCTGTGGCCCTAACAAAGCTTAGGAATATGATGCCCTGCTACCAGTAAGAGTGGTTTCCCATGGCAGAGATTCTCACAGGGAGGAACAGGGAACATTCCTCTTTACTCTCCCCAAGGGATGTATTAGAATCTCAAGCTGGGGACAGGTAGGCATATGCAATTTCGGGAAGTCCCCTAGGTGACAGTGACATGCTCCCCATTCTGAGGTAGAGTTCCCTCCTGCCTGTAGGGCCTCTGCAAAAGTGCACGGATAGGGTTGGGCATGGTGGCTCACACCTGTAATCTCAGCACTTTGGGAGGCCAAGGCAAGAAGATTGCTTGAGCCCAGGAGTTCAAGACCAGCCTAGGCAACATAATGAAACCTCATATCTACTTGTATTTAAAATTATTTTTAACTTTTAAAAAATGCACAGGTAGGTTTTGACAAATCTGTATTTCTTATAATCACCACCTAACAATCCTTGTCTCTTCCCAAAGATATGTGGGTAATGATAAACCTGTCTTCTAGCAAGACATCCCCTGGCAACCGCCACTATTTCCAGTTAGCAGGAAATACTCTATCCTCCTAAGAACTGGTTCATTCATTCTGCAATTATTTTATCGAGCATTTATCATGCTGGGTGCTGAGGAATGTACTCACAGATACTTGGTCTCTGTCCCTGTGGAGCTTACAGTTCAGTGGGGGTCCAGTTATGGGAACATGGGTTAAAGGAGTTCTACTCTATTCTGGGGCAGTCTGGTTGCTCATCCAACACTGGGCTCTCCCCAAGGCGAGCAGACCTGAATGGCAGCAACATGGAGACAGTGATCGGGCGTGGGCTGAAGACCACTGATGGGCTGGCAGTGGACTGGGTGGCCAGGAACCTGTACTGGACAGACACAGGTCGAAATACCATTGAGGCATCCAGGCTGGATGGTTCCTGCCGCAAAGTGCTGATCAACAATAGCCTGGATGAGCCCCGGGCCATTGCTGTTTTCCCCAGGAAGGGGTAAGTTTATGGCCAGCAGAAGAGAGATCCAGGGAAGAAGGGCTGGGTGGAAAAGATGGTGTTACCTTCTGTGTTCTCTCAACCTCTGGGTGCCGTCTTCCCTTGCCTTGATGATGATGGCACTGTTGTGTCTCAGGTACCTCTTCTGGACAGACTGGGGCCACATTGCCAAGATCGAACGGGCGAACCTGGACGGTTCTGAGCGGAAGGTCCTCATCAACACAGACCTGGGCTGGCCCAATGGCCTCACCCTGGACTATGATACCCGCAGGTGGGAGTCCTGCACCAAACAGCCTCCTGGAGATCGGGTGGGCAGAAGAGAGAATGGTTGAGATTAAAATGGAAAAATGAAAAGATAGAAAGCTTCTTGGTATGTGGGGAAGAGGAACCATTGAGAAGGATGAGGGAATGTATTCTTAGAGCAGCGATTGCTAAATCCAGCCCTCAACCCTTAGGTGGGTTTTGTTTGGCTGGTTTACATGTTCCTAGTTTGAGTGCCTTTGGCAGAGCATGTCTTCTGGCTGGACCACAGGTCTCACACCCCTACTCATTTAAGGGCTGATTCTTGTATTTGTTATAATATAACAAATCCTGATCCCTTCAGGCTCTGGAACTTTGTTGTTGAGACAGCATCTTGCTCTGTTGCCCAGGCTGGAGTGCAGTGGTGCAGTCACAGCTCTCTGCAGCCTGAACCTCCCTGGCTCAAGCCATCCTCTCACCTCAGCCTCTCAAGTAGCAGGGACTATAGGCACATACCACCATGCCCAGCTATGCCCAGCTAATTTCTAAATTTTTTGTAGAGACAGCGTCTTTCTATGTTGCCCAGACTGGTTTTGAACTCCTGGACTCAAGCAATCCTACTGCCTTGGCTTCCCAAAGTGCTGGGATTTCAGGCGTGAGCTACCACACCTGACCCAGGCTCCAGAATGTACAACTACTTGTCTAGATAAGAAATGCTGAGGGCAGGGGGAAGGGGCTCTGAAGAAGTCTGTGCCCCCTCTGACCCAAAAGAAGCGGAAGGGAATCCAAGACTTCTGGAACGGTGGTAGAATGCCTTCTTCTTTTAACCTCAGTGAGGTCCATGTAGACTGAGCTCACTTCTTTTTTTTTTTGAGACAGTCTCACTCTTTTGCCCAGACTGGAGTGCAGTCGCATGATCTCGGCTCATTGCAACCTCCATCTCCTGGATTCAAGCAATTCTCGTGCCGCAGCCTCCCAAGTAGCTAGGACTACAGGCACGTGCCACCATGCCTGGCTAATTTTTGTATTTTTAGCAGAGACGGGGTTTCACCATGTTGGCCAGGCTGGTCTTGAACTCCTGACCTCAAGTGATCCCCCGCCTCAGCCTCCCAAAGTGCTGGGATTACGAGTGTGAGCCACCATGCCCGGCCAACTGAGCTCTCTTAAAGACCATTTGTAAGAATTTGGGCTTTGATTCTTGAGTAGGAGTCAAAGGGCAATCAAATTCCTGAAGATGAAGCTGGGTGGTGGTTCCGTTGAGGTCAGTAGACTTTCTACGCCTCCCCAGAGCAGCCCTGACCTCCCCACTCATGAACCACCAGCTCCCCTCTTCAGCTTTGGGACTCACAGTGACTCCTCATTAAGGGTGTTTCTTGAGTTCTCATAGCACCTGCCAGTCAGCTCAGGAGGGGACAGATAGGTTCTTAAGGGGAAGAGCTGGGCTTCCTGGCAAGCATTTGGAGCAGCCACTCTTTTCGTTTTCTTCACAGGATCTATTGGGTAGACGCCCATCTGGACCGGATCGAGAGTGCTGACCTCAACGGGAAACTGCGGCAGGTCTTGGTCAGCCATGTGTCCCACCCCTTTGCCCTCACACAGGTACTGGCTCAGGAGAGAGGTAACTAACCTCCTTGACTGGGATGTTTCTTTGGGGTTCTAAGTCAGCAGTCTCAGCTATAGCTGCTACTGAACAGACATGCTATTGAAGCTCATTTTAGGGATTTTTCCTGTGCCCTGAAGCCTTGGTAGGTTGCTAGGGCCACCCAGTGCCCTCATACTCCTATCCTGCCATTCCCATGTTCTAGCATTCAAAGGAGTGGCTCTCAAAGAGTGGTATACAGAATCAGATGTGGCACTTGTTAAAAGGCAGGTTCCTAGGCCGTGACTATAGAGGTTATAGAGAAGCAGCTTCGTGACAGCTGGGCACAGTAAAATACATTTTGACAAGTTCCCCAGTTAATCCTAATGCTGTGGTCCCAGCATCTGGGCTTAGGGAGCTCACTTAGTGGCAACAGAGTGGAGTGACTAAAAGCCAGAGTTTTGAGGCATCTAGCCAGTTTTGTAAGTATTTAATGAGTACCATCAATGTGCCAGGTACCTGGGTTCAAGTTTTATCTGTATTATTAAATAACTGGGTAACTTTGAACCGGAGTGACTGAACCTCTCTCAGCTTCAGTTACCTACAAAATAAATCAGCCTAATAATAGTATCCTCCTGAAATAGACACAAAGCATTAGTATAGTACCTGGCACACAGTAAGCACCACACGCATGTTATCGCTACCCATTTTAATTATTATTAGCTGTCACTTTTGAGTTCTAACACAAAAATAATTTGGGCAAGGAAAAGAAGATCTACCAGGCCTGAGGCCAAAACAGGAATTCTCAATCATTTAAAAATCTTGGCCAGGTGTAGTGGCTTATGCCTGTAATCCCAGCACCCTGGCTGAGGCCAGAGTATCAGTTGAGCCCAGGAGTTTGAGACCAGACTGGGCAACATGGCGAGACCCCGTCTTTACAAAATTTTTTGTTAAATTAGCCAGGTGTGGTGGTACACACCTGTAGTCTCAGCTACTCAGAAAGCTGAGGCAGGAGGATCACTTGAGTCCAGGAGGTTGAGCTGCAGTGAGCTACGTTTGTACCACTGTGCTCCAACTTGGGCAACAGAGCAACATGCTATCTCGGAAAGGAGAGAGTCAGAGAGAGAGAGACAGAAAGGAAAGAAGAAAGGAAAGAAAATAAAGAGAAATAAATTTGACCCTTTTTTGCCAAATATTATCAACTCTGTCTGAATTCTGTATTATGTTCTACTAGCCAAAAAGATTTTTGTTGTTGTTGTTGTTGTTGTTGTTGTTTTTAAGATGGAGTCTTGCTGTGTAGCCCAGGCTGGAGTGCGGTGGCATGATCTCGGCTCACTGCAACCTCTGCTTCCTGGATTCAAGCGATTCTCCTGCCTCAGCCTCCCAAGTAGCTGGGATTACAGGCATGCGCCACCACACCTGGCTAATTTTTTTTTTTTCTTGAAATGGAGTCTCACTCTGTTGCCCAGGCTGGAGTACAGTGGTGCGATCTTGGCTCACTGCAACCTCTACCTCCTGGGTTCAAGTGATTCTCCTGCCTCAGCCTCCCGAGTAGCTGGGATTACAGGTGCCCACCACCACGCCCGGCTAATTTTTGTATTTTTAGTAGAGACAGGGTTTCACCATGTTGGTCAGGCTGGTTTCGAACTCCTGACCTCGTGATCCACCCGCCTCAGCCTCCCAAAGTGCTGGGATTACAGGCATGAGCCACCGCGCCTGGCCTAGCCAAAAAGATTTTATCTGGTTTTACTTAATGATAGGCTTTTTTTTTCATATTCTAAATGTAAAACTACAGGGTAATACTGCATATAGGTTTTTCAATCTACAGGTTTCCCCACAGTTTCTGATATATACCCTTCGATGGGGATGAGAACACCTTCATTGCCCCTCCCTACCCTTGGCTGAGAATTTCACCATCATTGCATTAGAAGAAAGCTGCCTACAGAAGTAAGCAGATGATTTGGGGCAGTGCTCTGAGCAAAGGGCCCAGAGGAACCTAGAATAACCTTCAAATTTCCTCCTATTTGCTAGAGAGGGAGCCATTCAGTCAACTGAATGGGGACTGAGTGTTAGGTGCCAGAAATTCAGAAATGAATAGAACACATTCTTGTCCTTGAAGAACTAATCTGTTAGGATGGACAGACCTGTAAACAAATTGCTTGAGTATAAAAACGCACTTGGGCAAGTGACTACAAGGTGCAGAACTGTATAGAGGAGAGAATGGTGAAGTCTATATGGATTTGTGGAGATTTCATTGACAGTGTCATGTCTGGGGATGCACAGAAATGAGGAAGCGATGAAGAGGGCATTTCAGCAGAGGCAGTGGCCAATGGTGAGGCATAGAAGCTGTACAAGAAGGAGTGTGCTTGCTGAATAACGTATACTGTTTGTGGGCTTCTCCTGTTGAGTAGCAAGACAGGTGGATCTACTGGACAGACTGGCAGACCAAGTCAATCCAGCGTGTTGACAAATACTCAGGCCGGAACAAGGAGACAGTGCTGGCAAATGTGGAAGGACTCATGGATATCATCGTGGTTTCCCCTCAGCGGCAGACAGGTGGGCTCCCGGGTACTGAGCCTGCTTCCTTAACATCTGTGGGATTGGTCTGTCACCCCAAGGACTGTTAGGGACCAAGACAGGGCCACAAGAGAGCTTCTTGGTTCACATTTTAAACGCTTAGACCTTTTTACTCCCTCACAGTTGTATATCTCCTGCTCCCCTGTCCCTGGGAGTAGGGTAATCCTGGATTTCCTGTTTTTGAGAAGCCTTAAATTGGGAGACCTGATTGTGTCACAGATAAGACACTCATCTACTTTGCCTCTAGGGACCAATGCCTGTGGCGTGAACAATGGTGGCTGCACCCACCTCTGCTTTGCCAGAGCCTCGGACTTCGTATGTGCCTGTCCTGACGAACCTGATAGCCGGCCCTGCTCACTTGGTGAGTTGGACTGTATGACTGGAGCCACTCAGCAGAGCCCCTGGAAGGGCTGAGGGTCAGCAGCCTCTGATCCTGGTCTGATCTGTCCTTCTGAGTGGGGTCCCCATATAGAAGGTCTTATTAGTGGAGTGATTGGTAGCAATCTGCTCGGGTTTTGGGAATTGCTCAAACCTGCCCTCTGGCATTTGCGAGAACAGAATTCAGGTCTCTTGATTCCCAGGTCCCTGCTGTGGGATAATCAGTGGCCTGCGCATCATTCTCTCTTCCTGACTTTGGTGAGCCAGCTGTCCCATCCAGAGCTACTATTATGGAATCCAACTCCTTTTTATTTATAGTATTAAGAAGGGCTACTAATGAAGGTGCCTGTGACTAGGGCAGCTAAAAGATTGTTTTGTCAAGTTCTCCAGCTGCTACTCTTGGGCCATATGTAGGGGTTTGTGGTTCCAGTGGCCCACTCCAATCCTCTTTTTTGTCTAGTGCCTGGCCTGGTACCACCAGCTCCTAGGTCCACTGGCATGAGTGAAAAGAGCCCGGTGCTACCCAACACACTACCTACCACCTTGCATTCTTCAACTACCCGGACCCGCATGTCTCTGGAGGAGGTGGAAGGAAGGTAAATAGGTTCAATGCAGGCTTATGAGCCCTTTGATTCAAATCACCATCCCACGACCAGTAGCTCATAGTCCCAGCTTGATCGGGTAGTTGGGAGGTAGATTATGTCATGAGCTACCAGTCCCTGTTATTTGGGACAGAAGGTGATATTCAGACTTGTAGACTGTTACAAGTGATTCCCTTTTTAGCTCTGAGGGCAAGGAGCTTTAAGAATAACTTGAAGGCCAGGTGCAGTGGCTCACACCTGTAATCCCAGCACTTTGGGAGGCTGAGGCAGGTGGATCACTTGAGGTCAGGAGTTCGAGAGCAGCCTGACCAACATGGAGAAACCCCGTCTCCACTAGAAATACAAAATTAGCTGGGCGTGGTGGTGCATGCCTATAATCCCAGCTACTCGGGAGGCTGAGACAGGAGAATCACCTGAACCTGGGAAGCAGAGGTTGTGGTGAGCTGAGATCGCGCCACTGCACTCCAGCCTGGGCAACAAAGAGCGAAACTCCATCTCAAAAAAAAAAAAAAAAAAAAAAAAAACCAAAAAACTTTAAGCAGAAATCACTTAGGAGGACCCTCCCACATAGTATTCCTTCTTCTTCTCTCTGTGACATTTGCTCTCACATCATAGGTTTGGCATACTGGCTTGTCCAACAGTAGTCTCTGGGCTGTGGCTTGATGACTTGGAACAAAAAGTCTTCCCCAGAGATATGATGGCCTTAGCTTATAATGACACGTGCACCTCCCTCACACATACACAAACACTGTTATTAAATAAGTAAGCATAAACACGAACAGTTCTCAAATCAAGTATAAAGTATCTTATTTCATTAAATTAAAGGTGCTATTCATTATAAAATGCATCCTGATTTGAGAAATTAAACTGAAAAGATAAGCAACAGCAAATGTGAAATGCTATTGATCGTAAGTTACATTCCTGTTTCAGAGATGGTAGACCATAGAAAAAACAAACATCTTAAAATCGGTTAAATATGATGTTACATTCAATTCAGAGACGTTCTTTTTTTTTTTTTCTTGAGACAGGGTCTCACTCTGTCACCCAGGCTGGAGTGCAGTAGCATGAACACAGCTCAAGCTCACTGCAGCCTCGACCTCCTAGTTTCATGTGATCCTCCAACCTCAGCCTCCCAGGTGGCTGGGACTATAGGTGTGTGCCACTATACCTGGCTAATTTTTTGTACTTTTTGTGGAGATAAGGCTTCTCCATGTTGCCCAGGCTGGTTTTAAACTTCTGGGCTCAAGCAATCTACCCGCCTAGGCATCCCAAAGTGCTGGCATTACAGATACGAGACACTGCACCTGGCAAAAAATTCTAATGACTGTGTTTTCCATTTATACCTTATAAAAAATAATCTGGGCCAGGCACAGCTCATGCCTATAATCCCAGCACTTTGGGAAGCCAAGGTGGGCAGACCACATGAGTCCAGGAATTCAAGACAAGCCTGGGCAACATAGTGAGATCCTGTCTCTACAAAAAAAATTTTTTTTTTTTTAATTAGCCAGGCATGGTGGCACATACCTGTAGTCCCCGCTACTTGGGAGGCTGAGGTTGGAAGGATCGCTTGAACCCAGGAGGTTTAGGCTGCAGTGAGCTGTGATTGTGCCACTGCACACCAGCCTGGGTGACAGACTGAGACCCTGTCTCAAAAAAACCAAAAAAACAAAAATAAATAAATAAATCATCTGGAAATACAGATGTGAATAAAGAACAAGTGAATATCCTAGGCCTATATATAATTTACTCTTAATGTTTTGATGTCTATCCTTTCTAGACATTTTTCTAATTAGAACAGTTTTTTTTCCCACTGCAACATACTGGTCTCTTTATTTTTAATATCATCAGTGGCTTACAAGGTAGTTAACACTTGATTTCAATTCTGAAAGCAGAAACATAATAATAATCCCAAATAAAAACTTTAGACTCAATGTCTTAAAGTTACAAGATTTGCACATGATCAAATTCATATGCTGTGTGCCCCCATTCTCTGTTTTTACTACAGTTTGTAAAGAAAAGGAAACACCCAGGTATAAACATGTGCCTTTCTCACTAACTTTTAAGTACTATCAGTCATTATTACTCTCTGATTTTCTTTAGGTTTATTTAGAAAACTTTTGACCCCTGCTCGGACCTTTTCTTATTGTCAGAGTTCTATTTGAAAATTCAGTGCATCTTGGTTCCAAATGCTCTTGCAAGTAGCTTTTCTCTGGCTGTTTAGGAGATGCCTTTGATTGCCTGCTCAAAATGTACCACAAAGAAGTCACCTTCTGAGCATTTCAAGTTAGTTATCTGCTCTGGATGTCTTGTATGTTCCCTTGTGCAAGAATGAAGAGAAGAAAAACATTTTTTGACCTTGGGATATTTAGCTCTTGTGATAATTTTTATCCAATCAGATTGGCTTGGCTAGCAGCTTCTTCTGACTCATCCTGGTAGTTTAAGAGAGCCTAATATTGATGTCCTTAGTATTCTTTCTGCAGATTTCCAACTCACTCCCAAACCTGCTTCTCATTTTTAAAGGTACATATTTTGTAACACATTTAAACATGGTATAACGCTTGAAAACAGTGCCTTGCACAGATTTATCTCCATTTCCTGCTGTTGCCCTCTCCATGCTTCTGATATCTTCCATCTGGTACATTCTCATACCTGAAAGCCCCCGCTTACAGGCCTTTCCCCCTTTCCTGGAGGAAGGTGTGATCTTCATTGAGTATAAGTAGGCTTCACATTCAGTTTTCTGTGACCCACAGATGCTCTGAAAGGGATGCCAGGCTGGGCCTCTGTGCACGTTCCAATGAGGCCGTTCCTGCTGCTCCAGGTAAGCCCTGAGTACCCCACTGTTCTGGAAAAGAAGATGTAATGAATCTAAGTCTCCACTGATATCTTTCATAACCTTCATTGGGACTCTGGGGTTGATGAACTCTTTTTAAACTAAATCCATAGAAATAAGAATCATAATAGCTCTCATCACTTACAGTTACAGCTTATGATATGCTTTCCATATGCCAAGCATGTGATAAGCCACATATAGGTCACATACATGTGTGTGCACACGTATATATACATACTCTCATATACTCTCCTCCAGTCCTATGAGCACTTTATTATTTACGTATAGCTAAAAAGAAAATGTAGGCTTACAAGTTAAGCACCTTGCCTTATGTCAGATAGCTAGGAAGGGGTCGAAATGGGATCAGAGATGCTGGCAGAGTGACAGATTTCTTCTCAGCCTCCTCCCTGCACCTCCCATTCACCTATCTGCAAAGGAGGCCCTTAGCCATCCTCAGATGATATAGGATCCAGCACCTACAAAAGGAGCCCTTCAGCTTTCCATTCCTCACACCAGCACCAGCTAGAAAGTTGTCAGTGGCCCCTGCCTAGTGTTTCTCTATTTTTCCTAGGGGAAGGACTTCATATCAGCTACGCCATTGGTGGACTCCTCAGTATTCTGCTGATTTTGGTGGTGATTGCAGCTTTGATGCTGTACAGGTAACTTCAGTCTTCCTGCAGGGGCCACATGCTCATTGGTCTTCGTGAGCATGTCTGGGATCTCCCAAACCTCTGCAGTTCACTGAATCAAGCTCTGACCAGCCTTATTGCAAGGCTGGGTGCCTGGTCAGGGCAACAGAAGGAAAGGGTGGAAACTTAAATGCTTACCCTTCTCCAGTCATAGCCTAAGCATTTTCCTTATTGAATGACTACAACAACCCTTCGGGTTTTCTTTATAGACTGGGATGCTGAGGGCACCAACGATATTACCCAAAGTCACAAAGTGAGAGGCAAAGCTAAGACTGACTCTTAACATCTTTGCTTTTCCCAGTACTCCCCACTTCAAATCATTGAAATTGGAAATGATTTTTCCCTTATACAGACACAGCCTTTTACTACAATATTGGTTTGTACATCATTGCTCAGTAGCAATCATTCTGGAAAGGCAGAATGTGTCATTTAGAATCTTTTTATGTCCCTCTTTCTTTATATTTTCCCCCAAATGCTTTAAACGTAGCTTGCAGTTTGCTGCTGCTGCTCATCACCATCATCATCGTTAACAGTTACCATTAATGGATATAGATCAATGTCACGACAACCTCATAACATTCCTCACTTTACAGATGAGGAGCTGAGGCTCAGAAAGTTTTTTTTTGTCTTTATTTTTCTGAGATAGAATCTCACTCTGTTGCCCAGGCTGGAGTGCAGTGGTGCAATCTCGGCTCTCTGCAACCTCTGCCTCCTGGATTCAAGCAATTCTTGTGCCTCAGCCTCCCAAGTAGCTAGAACTACAGGCGTGCACCACCATGCCCAGCTATATATATATATATTTTGTATTTTTAGTAGAGATAGGGTTTCTTCCATGTTGGTCAGGCTGGTCTCGAACTCCTGGCCTTATGTGATTTGCCCACCTCAGCCTCTCTAAGTGCTGAGATTACAGGTGTGAGCCACTGCACCTAGCCAGAGTTTAGATTATATCTATCAAGGTCCTAGCTAATAAATCACAGAGGTGGAATTGAAACAGATCTGTCTGACTCTCAAGCTCAGTGCATCAGTTCTCCATTGCTGCATAACAAATTACCCTAAAACTTAGTGACTTAAAATGACAACCATTATCTCACAGTTTCTATGGGTCAGAAATCTGGATGCAGCTTAGCTAGGTGCCTCTGCCTCAAGGTGTCTCACAGACTGCAATCCAGATATCAGCTGGGGTTACAGTCTCATCTCAAGGTTTGACTGGGGAAGGATTCCCTTCCACACTCAGTCACATAGTTGTTGGCAGGATTCAGCTCCTCATAGGCTGTTGGCTGGAGGCCTTCCTCATTAGTTTCTTGTCTTGTGGGCCTCTCCATAGGACAGCTTACAACATGGCAGGTTGCTTCTCCCAGAGCAAGAGCAAGAAAGAATGAGGGAGGGCAACTCAAGACCAGAACCAGTTTCTTGGTAACCTAATCTAGTAGCCATCATATTTGCATAATCTTTTCATTAGAAGTAAGTCACCAGACCAGTCCACACTCAAGGGGAGGGGATTCTTAAGGGCATGAATACCAGGAAGTGAGAGTCACTGGAATCATCTTAGAGGCTGCCTACCGGACTCAGTTTACAGCTTTCCCACGTATCACCCCCTTAAAGATCTCAATTAATTTCTCATCACCTTTCTTCCTAAAGACACAAAAAATCCAAGTTCACTGATCCTGGAATGGGGAACCTCACCTACAGCAACCCCTCCTACCGAACATCCACACAGGAAGTGAAGATTGAAGCAATCCCCAAACCAGCCATGTACAACCAGCTGTGCTATAAGAAAGAGGTAAAAATTGAAATTTACGTTCAAGGGTCTTTTTGGGGAGGTGTGGGGAGGGGTTATACTCCAAATGCCCAAATAAGTCAGTAAGGGCTGCTGAGTAATCCCATCTACCATTTTGGAAGTTATAGTGAACAGAAGAACTGAATGTAATTTGGGTTTCTGGGAAGTTCTAGAATCTCTGAGGGATTAGCTTGAGGGACCTTAGTGAGAGCCAGGTTAGAAGGCAGATCTCAGAAGATTTAGGTCTGAAAGCAGTTGTCCTGTCAGGAGATGTTTTTCCAAGCTCATAGGTTCTTTCCCTCCAGGAATTGTCATTCGCCTACAAAGGGCTATTGTTTCTGAAACAAGAGAGCTTTCCCAGACAAAACCCAAAAATCCCAAGAGCTCCTGGACTTGCCCATTACTAACCAAGCTAGTAGCACCTATGGTTGGGAATGGCTTGTTTTTCACTGTTCTTCCTCTTATCACAGAAATTTCTCTAGAATTCTGAAGGTTTACCTGCTTTTGTTTTTTTTAACTTCTTTGTCACTTCAATGGAAAATTATTTGCTCAATGTTAAGGCATGAAAAATAGTCCCATTTCAGTTAGCTGGGTGTGGTGACTTGTGCCTGTAGTCCCAGCTACACAGGAGGCTGAGGTGGGAGGATCACTTGCGCTCAGGAGTTGGAGGCTGCAGAGAGCTGTGATCATGCCACCACCATCCAGCCTGGGTGACAGAGTGAGACCCTGTCTAAAAAAAAGAAAAAAAAAAAAAGTCCCATTTCCACAAGGGAACTATACCTGGTATTTCAGATTTTCCTAATCCAATATAAGCCTTGTTTTTTTCTCTAAAATCCTGTAACTCTTAATCAGAAGTTATTCCTTATGAAGACCCTAATCGGTCTACTTCTTTGGCCTATCTAGCACAGTCAGAACCTGCTCTCACACCTGCAGGGCTCTCATGTGTAATGAACACATTTCACATAATAATCATGTGCTTTCTGCATCCATGAATTCCCATATTTAAAAAGCTTCCATTACTTCTGGTTCAAGTTGATGTTTGAAAAAAATTTTTAAATTAAAAAAGCTTTTTTAAAAGCTTCTACTGCAGTCAAAACAGAATGTGCAAGGATGGCTTATAGTTCTAGGAATGGTAGACCCCTCCTCAATATCTTTGAGAGAAAGACTCTTGAAGATTCTTGGGTTCCTGGAGTATCTGATGCTCCAGAAAAGAACCACAATGAAGGCCACAGGATGGCAATTAAAATAGTGTAACCTCTTTCTTCTGTTGTGTGTTTCTTCCTCAGCAGCTCTTTCACCCCTCTGATAGTCTTTCACCTTTTCTCTTCTGATTTCCTCTTGATTTCAGGTACCTGTTGCTGGGTGTTTGTAGAGGGAGTGGTGTTTCCCAAATTGCAAGTGCCATGTCCCCCACCTCTCCCTAACTTCCCCAGCATGTCTCTTGATTAAGACACTGAGTGGCCTGCATCTTATACTGATTTCATCTTGGAGGGTGTGCTGGGTGAATGGACATCTGTGTGTTTGCTTGTGTGCTATCTATGTCCCACTCTGCATGGCTGAGGGGACTGTTACTCTTAGAGGGCAGGGACCATGTTTTTTATTGCATAATCATCAAAGCACCTAGCACAGTCTCCTGCTTAACATAGGGGCTCAGTAAATATCTGTGGAATTGAATTGTTACAAAAATAGAGCCACAGCCACAGTTGCAGAACTCTTGGCAGGAATACTATCCCAGGGACAGAACCCAAGATGATCCATTTTCTTCTAGCAGTGGTGGCATGTCACTTGGTATACCCCAGCAGCCAGGAATGAAGCTACTCTTTGAAGAAGCCATAAAGGGAGAGGGCTGAGCAGAACTCCAGGCTGTGCCTGGAAGAGTCCCAGGTTTTGCTTGGGAATGGTCCCAGGACTCATGGCAGCAAAGCCAGAGTAACCTCCCCAAAAAGGTTATAAGTTGCAGGACCCCACTGGAATGATGTTTAGGACCCAGATAAGAGGATTTCCTTTTTTTAGGTTCCTTCCTTCCTTCCTTCCTTCCTTCCTTCCTTCCTTCCTTCCTTCCTTCCTTCCTTCCTTCCTTCCTTTCTTCTTTCTTTCCTTTCTTTCTTTTTTAATGGAATCTTGCTCTGTCACCCAGGCTGGAGTTCAATGGCATGATCTTGGCTCACTGTAACCTCAGCCTCCAGGGTTCAAGGGATGCTCCTGCCTCAGCCTCCCAAATAGCTGGGATTACAGGCGCCCGCCACCACACCCAGCTGATTTTTGTATTTTTAGTAGAGATGGGGTTTCACAATGTTGACCAGGCTAGTCTTGAACTCCTGAACTCAAGTGATCTGCCCGCCTGGGCCTCCCAAAGTGCTGGGATTACAGGCGTAAGCCACCACGTCTAGACAGATAAGAGGATTTTCTAGAGTCCCCCATCTTACCTCCCAATTTTCTCCTTAACAAAATTAGAAAAAAGAGATAATTGAGAAACTAACACCTAAAGTAACTTAACATCCTGAATAAATGTACATTTAATTGCTCTTGCCAATTGCTTTTGATGATTTATATCAGCATGATGTCCCATTAATAAACCATAGTAACAATGTAACATAGCTAACATGTTATAGTGCATTTTGTGTCAAGCACCCTGATAACTGCATTCCATGTATCACCTCATTTAACCTGACAGCAGTTGGTTGTGAGGTATGGATACTGTTACTCTCCTCACACTACAGAGTTTTAGAGACTGAGTTTTAAAAATGTGAAATAATTTGCCCAAAGTGACAAAGCCAGTGAGTGGCTGCTGCAGGACCGGAAGCCATGGTTTTCCCTCCTCCCTGTATGATAATGCTTATAATCATCATAGCTGCCCCTCCCCTTTTAGGCTAGGCCTCCTACATTTGCCCAATCACATTTCCACATTTGTTTGTGGGATTTTTGTGCACTTCACTCCTACTTTTACCCCATCCACTTCCTTTTTCAGTTTACCATGGGATCCTTTGTAGAAAGCCAACTGACTGACCATATCTGCCCACTCTCCACCCTAGGGAGGGCCTGACCATAACTACACCAAGGAGAAGATCAAGATCGTAGAGGGAATCTGCCTCCTCTCTGGGGATGATGCTGAGTGGGATGACCTCAAGCAACTGCGAAGCTCACGGGGGGGCCTCCTCCGGGATCATGTATGCATGAAGACAGACACAGTGTCCATCCAGGCCAGCTCTGGCTCCCTGGATGACACAGAGACGGAGCAGCTGTTACAGGAAGAGCAGTCCGAGTGTAGCAGTGTCCATACTGCAGCCACTCCAGAAAGACGAGGCTCTCTGCCAGACACGGGCTGGAAACATGAACGCAAGCTCTCCTCAGAGAGCCAGGTCTAAATGCCCGCGTTCTCTTCCCTGCCTGCCCGTTCCTTCTCCTTTATGGACGTCTAGTCCTTGTGCTTGCTTACACCGCAGGCCCCTCTTCTGTGTGCTCGTCCTCCTCCTCCACCCACCCCATAACTGCTCCTAAGCCCTCACTGGAGCTGTTTACCACCTGAGTCCTTAACTACCTGTGCACAACAAATGATGGCGCATCTCGAGAATTTAGACCTGGATTTTACCATGAACCTCACATCTTGTACTCCGTCCTGGGCCCCCTGAAACTGCTTATTCATGATTCCTCGCCAGCGTAGAGCTCCACCTCCCCTTCCCCCGGTACTCTCAGTGCCTGCTTCTCAGTGCTGATGCAGCTGATGACCCAGGATTGTGCTCTGCCCCATCACAGCCAGCATGACTGCTTCTCTGAGAGAACTTGCCCATCAGGGGCTGGGACAAGGGGGTGTGGGTAAAGAGGGATGAAGGATAGAGGCTGAGAGAAGAAGGAAAAGTCAGCCCAGCAGGTATGGGCATCTGGGAACCTTCAGCCTCAAGTGTGTTGGTAACATGAAAAAGCTTTGGGGGTAGTTGGGTCTGGGTGTCTGGTCCATTGCTGGCAGTGGACATTATTCTTGCCCTAAGAGTCACTGCCTTTTCAGCAGCAGATACTGGTGAGATGGGGGTGGCTCAAGCTGTTCTTCCTCCTGCTAGAATGTGTGGAGCTCTTTCTACGTTCGGATAACTGGGGCCCCTATCACGAGGCTACTGGCTAATATGAATTCCCTCCTGGTGCCACCACTGGCCAGTATCTTTCCTAAGTCTTTGATCAGAGTAACCAGGTTGTGAGCCAGTGGCTTGAGTGAATGTTAGGCCTTCGGGGCAGAGTCTCTGAAAAGTCTAAGAAGCTCTGCCTAGACCAAACATGGTATACGACCTGAACCCTCTCTCCCTCATTCCCTGGGATTCTAGGGAAGAGACCTAGAAACAAGCTTTCAAAGAAAAACCAGAAGTTGTCATAAATGGTCAGAAAGAACAATCAGGTTGGAGACTTGGGACACCCAGGGCCTAAAGAGAAGTATCCATGAGGGTCAAACTTCCTGTCGAACTTCCTGTGTTCTTTCTCAAGTGCTCAGGGATCTAAATTAGTGGACAGCGAGCCTGTGGCTATGGGGTGGTGACGTTCCTCTTCCAGCTCTCTCCTCAGCTAAGGGGCTTGGTTTCCGTGTCGGATGGCATCACTTGGTTCATGCTCATGCACACAAAGGGCATGTGTCTCAGCCTAGTATGAGGGAAATTGAGACTTATTTTTGCCCTAAAACGTCTCCCTAGTTGTTCTTTGTGGGTTGGTTTTTTTGTTTTTTTGGGGTTTTTTTCCATTTGTTTTTTGCCTAATTTGCTTTTTCTGACCAAGCCTTGTGGCACCAGCAATCTCCAAAGTCCTATGGTGGGAGGACCGAATAAATAAAGATGCAAAGAGGTGGGCAAGGAGTAGGAAGGTAGAGAGCACCACTGATGAGACCCTCCTAGCCCATGGCAGACCCAGACCTCTTCTCCCCCAGGAATTAGAAGTGGCAGGAGAGGACAACAGGGGCTGGGAATGGAGGGGAGAATTTCTAGGGGAAGTTTCCTGAGTTGAAACTTCTCCTGTGGTTACTGATATTGAGAAATCAGCTACCAAACATGGGTGAAAAAGGACAAGATCAAGTCAGTTCTAAGACTGCTAGAGAGAGATACCAAGCCCTTAGCCTTGCTCTCAGTAGCATCAGCCCCAGGTCTGAGCTTCCCCACATTACAGCCTCCCCACATTACACTTGACAAAGCAGTAAAGGAGGGAGCACTTTGGGTCCTGACACTCATGTCTGGGGAGAAAGAGCAAGTAGAAAAGTGGCATTTCCTTAATTGGAAAGGGGGAAGGATCTTATTGCACTTGGGCTGTTCAGAATGTAGAAAGGACATATTTGAGGAAGTATCTATTTGAGCACTGATTTACTCTGTAAAAAGCAAAATCTCTCTGTCCTAAACTAATGGAAGCGATTCTCCCATGCTCATGTGTAATGGTTTTAACGTTACTCACTGGAGAGATTGGACTTTCTGGAGTTATTTAACCACTATGTTCAGTATTTTAGGACTTTATGATAATTTAATATAAATTTAGCTTTTCTTAATCACCTTGCTTGGCTTGGAGTCATGACTAATCCTGCACCTGCTCTGTCTGGCAGATCCATGCTGTGGAAAACCTGCTTACAGACATCACTTTTAAGTCCTTTGTGGATGTGGGGACAGTGAAGAGCAATAAAGAGTGTAAGGTTCCTGCTGGAGTTTTCAGCTCATCTGGAGAAGACAGGTCGAGGCCAGAGTTCGTTGGCTGATGAAACCTGTATTTCCTCTGGAAGAGGAATGGTAGATGGGTTTCCTCTTGAGTGCCAACTCTGATTGGTTGGTAGTGGCTGCCTGAGGGCCTGTTCACACCCAATGGGAAGAATGTCATATGGCTAGTGACATCTCTTGTGCACTGGAAGGAAATGTCATGGCATGTACACCATGTATCGTCTATTTCTGTTCTAGGTCTTTGTCACAGAACTTTACTTTGCCTTGCAGTGATGGTCATTGGCAAGACTATCTCAGGTAGTAAGAAAAGTACTGGAGCTGGGGACATGGAGGGCTTAATTCCAGTCCCAGATCTGCCACTAGCTCTGTTTGATCTTGGTCAACTTTCATAGTTAGTCTGAGAGTGGATCAAATTATCACTAGGATTTCATTTATTTTTAAAGGCTGTCTTTTTATAGCTCATCCACTACTTCTCAAGGCTAGAACAAGGAGCTCTAGGGATCCCTTCTCAGGTTCTCTGGATGTGATATCCCTCGGTGAAAATTGGGAATCATGTTAGTCTCAATGCCCAATGTAGAATTTCATGTCAAGTCTCAATAGTTGATTTTCTAAACCACACACCATCTATAGGATAATACTCCCATTCATTCATCTGCTGTGGGCTAGGCACTGCCCATGCCTAAACAAAGACATAATCTTATAGAACTTAGAGTCTAACAACACCATTACCACCACCATCCCAAAAAAGAAAAAAAAAAAAAAAAAAAAAAAAAACGAAAGCAAGAAAGACTGAAGTTTCTTGTATTTAAGTGACCAGAGATCTGAGTATAAACTACAGTGTATAATTTTTCTAACTGTAGTGAGGAGTAGGTGTGCCAGAACAAAAACAAGTAGAATAGCCCAAGGATAACCATCCTTCCAACCCCCACTGTTCTCTTTGCCGGCGGGGTGGGGGGAAGAAAAAGAGGACATCTTGGGATAAAACAAAGGAACAAAGGCTGGGAATTCCTTGTCTAGTTCTCTGGATATAAAATCCGAAACTAGGGTCAGGCACAGTGGCCACACCAAAGTAATCTCACCACTTTGGGAGGCCAGGACAGAAGTAAGAAGTATTGCTCGAGGCCTGGAGTTCAAGATCAGCCTAGGCAACATGACAAGACCCTATCTCTACAAAAAAATTTAACAATATTAGCCAGGTGTGGTAGCTCATGCCTGTAGTCCCAGTTGCTCAGGAGGCTGAGGCAGGAGGATCACTTGAGCCCAGGAATTCAAGGTTACAGTGAGCTATGATCATGCCACTGCATTCCAGCCTGGGTAACAGAGCAAAACCTTGTCACTAGAAAAACAAAACAAAAAAACCCTGAAACTGATAAGTGAGCAGATGGTGGGTCAAGTTCTAACAAACTGACCATATTTTTGCAAACTCACTCAAAATACCGTCACGGTCTGTCTATGGTGTATGAAGAAACTGTGGAATCTAAAATGAAAGGATCTCTGGCCCATAGAAAGGACTCTATGGCATAAACTGAAGCTCTCACCAAACTTAGGCCTGAAGAAAACACAAAGTCAATGCATAGGAACTCAGAGGCAGCATCTACAAAGGCTGAGGGTGCATAGGTATCTAAGTGGGTTCTAAGAGGGTTCTAAGAGGACCCAATAATGCACTGACATCCAAGGTTATCCAGTGAGCTTAAATTCTCTGGTTTCTATTTATGAACATAATGATAAAAGAAATGTGGTTGAGTCCTTTTTATGGCTACGAAACACTCTGTAATATATCTTTTCTTCAAATGTGAAGATGAGTCAACTGATCCACATAATAGGACGTATGTTTTGGGATGTTTTAGGCAGTCTTTGTTTTGAAACATTCCCTCATCTGCCCACTTATTTTCTCTCCACACCATTCTCCTGTTAACCAGCTGGAGAGGCTAGCAGAGGTCAACATAGGGAATAGAGTTTGATGTCCAGTCAAAGCTCCAACTCATAACTCTGGTCTCCTTGACATAGTGTTAAAACAGAACCAGAGCCGGGCTCGGTGGCTCAAGCCTGTAATCCCAGCACTTTGGGAGGCCGAGACGGGCGGATCACGAGGTCAGGAGATCAAGACCATCCTGGCTAACCCGGTGAAACCCCGTCTCTACTAAAAAATACAAAAATCTAGCCGGGCGAGGTGGCGGGCGCCTGTAGTCCCAGCTACTCGGGAGTCTTGAGGCAGGAGAATGGCGTGAACCCGGGAGGCGGAGCTTGCAGTGAGCTGAGATCCGGCCACTGCCACTCCAGCCTGGGCGACAGAGCGAGACTCCGTCTCAAAAAAAAAAAAAAACAAAAAAACCCAGAACCAGACAGCCTAACTAAGGGTCATAGTTTAAACCCAAGGCTAAGTTAGCCCCAAGCTACACAATCTGCTTATTTCATTTTATAAGACATAAAAAGCCAAGAACTTTCACATATCTTGCCCTTCCTGATGGTTTTCCCTCCAGGCCCTAAAAGCCTGCTGATAGCCTTCTAATGAGGCCCCCATCTCTCCCTTCTCCCTCCTTCCTCTTTGGTGGGACTGATGCTTCTGTGGTCAAAGTTCTTGGACAGTCTACATTTTGGGGGCTATGGAAAATGAATATGAGAAAAGAAAAAATAAAGGCTATTCATTCCTTCATTCAACCAGCACCTACTAAATGCAATCAAGTGCAAGCCAGGGTAGGTTTTGCAATCCTGGAAGACAGTTAAGGCACTAAAACCCACAGCCACTTGAAATCTGTATTAATGCCACCACTTCTATCTCCAGGGAAATAATGCAGAGGACACCTGGATTGAAAGTTGAAGGAAGCTCATCACTGAAGCTGCTCCTTTTAGGCTAGAAATATGGATACATATCCCATGGTAGGGATGCTTCAACCAGAATTCAGCTTGTGATTACAAAAGAATGAGGACTGTCCCAACCCTAACAAGCTTTTTAGAGATGCCCAGCACAGTTATTCAGCAGCCACAGTATTTGACATTTGTTTCCTGTTTGCAGTTGCAAAAATATAGCATTCACTTTGATCTCTAATGCCCACAAGGGTTTCACTGCCCTCGGAGGGCAGTATGTTCATAAATATACTCCTTACGTAAAACGACTATTGAGAGTACCCTAGAATAAAGAAAGCACACATAACTCCAATAAATACACAGATAAATGCTATTTGATAATAATCCTAGATGGCAAAAGATGACTGGGCAAACATTTATTGAATACCTACTATGGGCAAGGTACTGTGTAAGATTTCTACAAGGCCCTGTGGGATCTGCCACTCCTCACCCCCAACTGTTAAAAGATTTCATCTCCTACTACCCCCTTACTGCATCCTACTCTGGGCCAGTGACACTAGCTTCCGTCTTCCTCAAAAACATAAGGCCTTTGCACAGCTGTTGGCCCTTGCTGGCACTTCTTCCTAGATATACTCATGGCTAACTCCTTCACCTTCTTTAAGTCTTTGCTCAAATGTAATCTCAGTGAAACCTACCCTGACTGCCCTTTCATATATATATATATATATATATATATTTTTTTTTTTTTTTTTTTGAGATGGAGTAATGCTCTGTCACCCATGCTGGAGTGCAATGGCACGATCTCGGCTCACTGCACCCTCCGCCTCCCGGGTTCAAGAGATTATCCTGCCTCAGCCTCCTGAGCAGCTGGGATTATAGGCATCTGCCACCATGCCCGGCTAATTTTTGTATTTTTAATAGAGACGGGTTTCACCATGTTGGCCAGGCTAGTCTCAAACTCCTGACCTCAGGTGATCCACCTGCCTCAGCCTCCCAAAGTGCTGGGATTACAGGCGTGAGCCCCTGGGCCAGGGTCGAGGGCTAACGCCTGTAATCCCAGCACTTTGAGAGGCTGATGCAGGAGAATTGCTTGAGTCCATGGGTTTGAGGTTTGAGACCATCCTGGGTAACATGAGATCCTGTCTCTACAGAAAAAAAAAAAAAAAAAAAAAAAATAGGAGGTTTCATGCATGCTACAGCTACTCGGGAGGCTGAAGTGGGACAATCACTTGAGCCCAGGAGGTCAAGGCTGCAGTTGAGCTGAGATCCTGCCATTGCACTCCAGCCTGGGTGACAGAGCAAGACCCTATCTAAAAAACAAACAGACAAAAAAAAAAAAACAAAAAACAAACAAAAAAACAGCCTTTCCCTTGAAATATAAAAATCCTAGAAAACCTACGAAATACCCTTCTCAATATCAGCTTTGGCAATCTCAGTGAATGTAATCTCAGTGAAACCTACCCTATGGCTAAGTCCTCAAAACAATTGCAACAAAAACAAAAATTGATAAATGGATAAATGGGACCTACTAAAAGTCAAGCGCTTCTGCACAGCAAGAGAAACTATCAAGGGAGTAATAGGCCACGGAATGGAAGAAAATATTTGCAAGCTATGCATCCAACAAAGGTCTAATATCCAGAATCTATAAAGAACTTAAATCAACAAGTGAAAAACAACCTCATTAAAAGGTGGGCAAGCCAGGTGCAGTGGCTCATGCCTGTAATCCTAGCATTTTGGGAGGCCGAGGTGGGCGGATCACCTGAGGTCAGGAGTTCGAGACCAGCCTGACAAACATGGCAAAACCCCATCTCTACTAAAAATACAAAAATTAGCCAAGCACGGTGGTGGGTGCCTGTAATCCCAACTACTTGGGAGGCTGAGGCAGGAGAATCGCTTGAACCCAGGAGGCACAGTTTGCAGTAAGCTGAGATTGCGCCACTGCAGTATAGCCTGGGAGACAGAATGAGCCTCTGTCTCTAAATAAATAAATAAATAAATAAATAAATAAATAAATAGTGGGCAAAGGACATGAACAAACACGTTCAAAAGAGATACAAGTGACCAATAAACATATGAAGAAATGCTCATCATCAGTAATCATCAAAGAAATGCAAATCAAAACCATGAGATACCACCTCAAACCAGTCAGAGTGGCTTTTGTTAAAAAGTAAAAAATTAATAGATGCTAGAAAGGCTGCAGAGGAAAGTGAACACTTGTACACTGTGGTGGGAATGTAAATTAATTCAGCCACTGTGGAAAGCAGTTTGGAGATTTTTCAAAGAACTAAGAGTTGAACTACCATTCGACCCAGTAATCCTATTAGTGGGTATATACTCAAAGGAAAATAAATCATTCTACCAAAAGGACACATGTACCCATATGTCATTGTAGCACTATTCACAATAGCAAAAACATGGACTCAACCCTTGTGCCCATCAATGGTGGATTAAAGAAAATGTGGTACATATACCATGTAATACTATGCAGCCAAAAAAAAGAATGAAATAATGTCCTTTGTAGCAGCCTGGATGCAGCTGGAGGCCATTATCCTAAACAAACTAACAGATAACCAAACATTGCATGTTCTCACTTAGAAATAGGAGCTAAACATTGGGTACACATGGACACAAAGAAGGGAACGATAGACATTTGGGACTAGTAGAGATGGGAGAGTAGGAGAGGAGCAAGTGTGGGAGTTCAGTCAGGATGGTGGGAAAAATTTTAAGATGAAGTTATAAAATATAGACACAAATCTTCTTGGAAGGCTGGAAGGTTTTGCAAAAGTCTCAGGATAGGGTTATGGCTGAAAGCAGCCTGATCCTTACCTTGAATAAACAGCTTAGAGTAGATATAAAGGAAAGTAGTGTAGTTTATCTAAATAGCTTGTTTACTTATGTGGTCTTAAGACCAATCTTTGATCAACTGTGGGTGCATAATCGTGGTGGGGTGGGGGTGTCGGCAATTACAGGTCAATTACCCTCTAGTGGTGTTTACTCAAGACTTTTGAAGACCTTTGTCATTTAATCTATACTGAATAAATGCAAGCTTCACTGGCTGATCAGGATGGCTGCTACTCTTTACAGAACCTTCCTTGGTGTCTGTGAGGGGCCCAGACCCTTAGCTGGACTGACAGGCAGAATATCTGTGTTAGTGTACGTTATTCATCCGTTGTTGGGTCAAGGTCTCTGGGATGGGCCCCTGCAAGCAAGGACTCATAAACTACTGTTAGGTACTATGCTCACTACTTAGGTTCAATCATACCCCAAACCTCAGCATCACGCAATATACCTTTATCACAAATCTGCATATGTACCCTCGATTCTAAAATACAGGTTGAAAAATAAAATTACAGTCTTTCCAACCCATTTCCCTATCCCTTTACCCAGTTTTATTCTTTTTCTTTTCCCACTGGACATATTGTCTAATAACATACTATATAATTTAATTATGTATTGATTGTCAATGTTTCCTCACTATAGTGTGAGCACCACAAGGGGAGGAAGTTTTGGGAAGTCTATTTTGTCTACTGATCATTGCAGTGCCTAGAAGTGTCCCACCACATATTAGGTGCTGATAAATATTTGTTGAATGCATAAATGAGTAAAATCAGACATCTAATGCTCATCTTAAAATAGGGCTGCATCCAAGTCATCCAAGACAAAAAGGGATTTTGCCATCTTGTTGTAAAACTCTCCAGGACCCAGACTGCACACACATCCTTTATTAAGCCAATTCCGGATTACCATCACACCCTCTCCTTAAATGTAATCTTCAGTTTATTTCTGGTAATATTTAAATAAAGTAAATATGCCAACGACCAATGACTAAAGAAAACTATTTCTGTATATCCTCACCAATTTCTCCAAGGTTACCATGACTGTATTGCTTTCATTCCTTTCTTCTTCTCCTATATGTGGATCTGTCCTCATTATCCATCCTTTCACTCTCTCCAATCCCCCCATCTGTGGTCTCATTCACTCTATCAATGTGATTCCCAAATCTATATCATTGATTCTGCATCTATTCTTCCAGCTTCCATCGTGTATTTTCTAAGCCTACTCAGACGATTCCATTAGAATGCGTCATTGGTACCTAAAAGTAAACAGGTTGCAATTTAAATGCCTCACCTTCCCCTTGAGACTGGCTTCTCCTGACTTCCTACTTCCATTGGGCAATCAAATCCTGGAATTCTCTTTGACTCACCTTCCTAAATGGGACCCACCCTTGCCTTTGTACCTAATCTAGTCAGTTGCCAAATCTTTCATTCTTTCTTGAATCTGCTCTCATCCTCTGCACTGCTAACACCTCATATGAGACTCCTAGCTGGGTTCCCAACTCTAAACCATTTTAGACAACCAAGCTAATTAATTTTCCTAAAGTACAACTCTGATTTTGCCACTCTCTTGCTCAGGAACTTTAATAGCCCCCCATTATCTACTTAATAAAGTACCAATTCCATACCCTGGGATTCAAGATCCTTTAGGAATGGTTCCTGGCCGGGCGCGGTGGCTCACATCAGTAATCCCAGCACTTTGGGAGGCTGAGGCGGGCAGATTGCCTGATCTTAGGAGTTTGCGACCAGCCTGGGCGATAAGGTGAAACCCTGTCTCACCTTATTGTACTTTTTTGTACTAAAATACAAAAAAATTAGCCCGGCACTGTGGCTTGCGCCTATAGTCCCAACTATTTGGGAGGCTGAGACAGGAGAACTGCTTGAACCCGGGAGGTGGAGGTTGCAGGGAGCTGAGATCACGCCACTATACTCCAGCCTGGGCAACAGAGTGAGACTCTGTCTCAAAAAAAAAAAAAGAATTGTTCCTAACCTTCTGTGTCAATCTTGTGTTCCACTACTTCCCAACATAATTTCAGCCCTAAAATCAACCCCATATGTTCAGTCCTATACATACGACGCACTTTCTTGTTACTGTGCCCTGACTCACACTTTCTCCACTACTCTCTGCTTCTTCTATGAAAGAAAAAAGAAACACACCACGTCAATGGTAAAAATTCATTTCCCTCCCGAGTCCCACTCCTATTAAGTTTCTTATAATTCCAGGAATGTTCTAACCATTTTCAGGCATGCCCTCAAACACACATACATTTATAACCATATATAAAAAAATCATTCCACAAGTTCTGCAACTTGCCTTTTTTTCAATTAGTAAAATTTATGCGTGTTTCTGTTCCAGCACATAGATTAACCACATTCTTTTTAACAGTTGCATAGTGTTCTATTGAATGGATATATCATAATTTACATAAAAGGTTCCCTGTTGATGAACATGTAATTTCCAGATTATTTATTTATTTTTTGTTTAGAGACAGGGTCTCATTCTGTCACGCAGTCTGGAGTACAGTGGCATGATCATAGCTCACTGCAGCCTCGACCTCTCATACTTCAGCAATCCTCCACCTCAGCCTCCCAAAGCACTGGGATTATAGGCATGAGCCGCCGTGCCTGGCCTCCAGAATTTTTTTTTTTTAATCTTAAGCAGTGCTGGCCAGGCACAGTGGCTCACAGTTATAATCCTAGCACTTTGGGAGGCTGAGGCGGGTGGATCACTTGAGGTCAGCAGTTCAAGACGAGCCTGGCCAACATGGTGAAACCCTGTCTCTACCAAAAATACGAAAAATCAGCTGGGCTTGGGGGTGCATGCCTGTAATCACAGCAACTTGGGAGGCTGAGATAGGAGAATTGCTTGATCCTGGGAGGTGGAGGTTGCAGTGAGCTGAGATGGTGCCACTGCACACCAGCCTGGGTGAGAGAGCAAGACTTCATCTCAAAACAAAACAAAAAAAGGGCCAGGCACAGTGGCTCACGCCTGTAATCTCGGCACTTTGGGAGGCTGAGGCAGGCAGATCACCTGAAGTCAGGAGTTTGAGACCAGCCTGACCAAAATGGTGAAACCCCACCTCTATTAAAAATACAAAAAAAAAAAAAAAAAAAAAAATTAGCCGGGCATGTTGGCAGGTGCCTGTAATCCCAGCTACTTGGGAGGCTGAGGCAGGAGAATCGCTTGAACCCAGGAAGTGGAGGTTGCAGTGAGCCGAGATCATGCCATTGCACTATGGCCTGGGCGACAAGAGCGAGACTCTGTCAAAAAAAAAAAAAAAAAAAAGCCCTGCAGAGTGGCTTACGCCTGTAATCCCAGCATTTTGGGAGGCCAAGGTGGGCAGATCACAAGGTCAGCAGATCAAGATCAGCCTGGCTAACACGGCGCAACCCCTCTCTACTAAAACTACAAAAAATTAGCCAGGCATGATGGCATGCGCCTGTAGTCCCAGCTACTCGGAAGGCTGAGGCAGTAGAATCGCTTGAACCCAGGAGGTGGAGGTTGAAGTAAGCCAAGATCGCACCATTGTACTCCAGCCTGGGCATCAGAGTGAGGCTCTGTCTCAAAAAAAAAAAAAAGCAGCACTGCAGTAAACATCCTTGTACACTTTTCGTTGCATACTTGCACAGATCTGTAGGATAAATTCCTCATAGTGGCATTACTGGGCCAGAACTAGATTATGTACATTTTAGTTACTGCCAAATTGTTCTCCTAAAGGTTTGTACCAACTATACTCTTGCCAATAGTGACTCTGAGTGTCTGTTTTTCCAAATCTTTTTATTTTTTATTTTTAAAAACAGAGACGGGGTCTTGCTATGTTGCCCAGGTTGGTCTTGAACCCCTGGCCTCAAGCAATCTTCCTGCCTTGGCCTCCCAAAGTGCTAGGATTACAGGCACAAGCCATTGCATCCGGCCTGTTTTTCCAAATCTTGACCAACCAAAGGTTGTTGAACTTTTTCATCTCTGCCAACTTGACAATTAAAAAACATGTAATTGTTTCATTTACTTTTATCCATCGCCTCGCCATCTTTTAGCCTGTTGAGAATCTACATTCTTTAAATCCTAGATTAAAAATTCACCTTCCTCACAGATCCTCCCCCATCAAATTTCTCCTGTGTCTAAGCATTTATAGCTTTTCATTTATACAGTTATTACACTGCTTTGAATTTTAGTGACTACTCTGTATGTTATATTCCTCTAACCATTGTAGATTACAAATTCCTTGGAAGTAAGGACCTGAACTCATTCACAGAAACACTGAATGTAGAGCTAAGCTAGAATTCTGGAGATCACGCTAACCCAGCCTCTCATTTTTATAAGGGAGTATTCAGCATTTGCACAATGCGTTACAGTTCACAAAGGCTTTTCTCAAGACATTCTATTAGTTATATTAACTCCTCCCATTAAATTGTAAGGGAAACATCGTTATCCCATTTTACAGATAAGGAAACAACTCCAGAAGATTTACTGAGAAAAGTGATTTACTCAGAACAGGTCCGAAGTCAGAATCCAGCGTCCTGGCTTCATTCGCTGTTACTTTCAGCTGCCTCTGGTTTCCCTCACAGCACTTAGCTTACAGTCAATCTCTGGGGAATGAATAATGACCAAAAAAATTGCCAGGTGTTGACAGCAGCTTGAACATCTGTAATTAAATAAAGCAAACATGCTGACGGCCAGGGATGCCTAGGTCTACACACGCCTTTCGCCCTTCTTTCTGGAGTCGTCGGCAGCTTGCCCCCGGCAGCGACCAGCGTCCCCACCCGTGTAGGCAGCGTCTGGTCCACAGGGAAACACAGTGGCTCGCGGCCCCTTTAAGGCTGCGGGCGGCGCGTGCCCACAGGCCTTTCAAATGGACCAATAAAAGGCCGATGGGCGGTCTGTCGAGGACCAATAAAGAACGAGGACACTGCGGGGTGTGCGGCGGCCCAAGCGGTTTCAAACGGCTTAGAGCAGGCCCCTTGGTTCTGACCCGGCTGAGGTGAGTGGTCCGTGGCCCCACCCGCGAGGCCCTCGAGTGCAGCCATCGCGCGCTCAGAGGAGCCCCTGGATCCCGGGCTGCTGGGGGCCTCCAGACGCGCGCCTCCTTTGCCCCACTAAGCCGGCAGGTCTGAGGCGGTCAAGCGGGGCGGAGGCCGGGGGACCTGCGGCGGGCAGGGCGGGGGGCGTGGGCGCTGGTGTGCTGCGGAGGCCGGGGGTGGGCTCCGGGTGGCCACAGCGCGCCGCAGCGGGGCACGGGTGGTAGCGTCTGGGGGGCGCGGGCGGCGCAGGGCCGCGCCTGGCGGCAGCGGTGTACCGGGACTGGGGCGGGGGCCCCGAGAGCCGGCCCTGCTGGAGTGCCCCTCGCGTAATTGTCAAGCGAATGAATAAGTAAGCGTCTACTAGGGCTGTGGTGGTTGCGAAGGGCCTTGTCGCCTCGGAGCGTGGCAAGGACAGCGGCAGCGGGGCCTGGCCGCACACCTGTGTCCCTCCCGTCTTGCTGCGATGTGAACGATTCCGATCATCCACCACCCCGCCCTTAACGTTTGGCTTTCTCTCTCTCAAGGTGTCGGGAGCGTTCAGGTGTCCTTCCAGCCCTGGAGGTGTGGGGGAACCAATACAATAGCCAGCAATGTGGGCTGGGCCTGCTACTTTTAGATCGGGGCTCGGTGAACTAGATTCTTACTTTTGAGCTCTCCCCCCACTTGTAATCGTGGTCATTGTTGGGCAGGATTGAAATGCATTCCGTTCTGTTTCTTGGATAGAAAATGATGGAAGGGATGTTGCCAGAGTGGCTAATGTGTGTTAGAAAATATATTCGTGTTGATGAATCTTAACAATGAGTTTTTCATTCAGTATCAATAGAGGTTGAAGTGGTTTTTGCAGAACTCGCCCCAAATTTATGCATGGCTCTAATTTAATTCTCATGGGACCAAGGCATCAAATCTTGGCCCAGAAATGCTGCCTTTCTTATGCATAATTATAGTAATTGAAAACTCATTTTTAGAAAGGTGAGCTCCTCCTTCCTCCATTTTCATCACCCTGAGAAGTCCTTCTTTTGACCTAAAGAGCCAATAAATTAAGAATCTTTTGAAACTTTAAGAAATTGTAAAGACTTTTGACTTCTCTGAAGTGACCGGACAAACTGTAATGTTTTTATAAAATTTAATGATATAGATACATGTGAAATCAATTTATTTTGCTACCATAAGTTATATCTAGTTGGTAAACTCATGTAAAATTTTTTTTAAATAAGATTTTAGGCTGGGCGCCGCGGCTCACGCCTGTAATCCCAGCATTTTGGGAGGCTGAGGCGGGCGGATCACCAGGTCAGGAGTTCGAGACCAGTTGGGCCAACATGGTGAAAACCCGTCTCTCTCTCTCTCTCTACTAAAAATACAAAAAATGGCTGGGCGTGGTGGCAGGCACCTGTAATCTCAGCTACTTGGGAGGCTGAGGCAAGAGGATCATTTGAACCTGGGAGGCAGAGGTTGCAGTGAGCTGAGATCCAGCCATTGCACTCCAGCCTGGGTGACAGAGCGAGACTCTGTCTCAAAAAAAAAAAAAAAATTTAAAGGCTGTTCACTGAGGCAATGGCAAGCAAAGGTATTCCATAACAATTAACATGCCTTTTACTTTATTCTCCATTACTTTAAAGTCTTGATTAGTTTTGAATTTTGAACAGTGGTGTGTGGTAATTCCATCGCAGTCTTCTACAACCGACAGTTCAGTTTTAACAGCACCTTTTTTTTTTTTTTTTTTTAGTGTTTTTTTGTTTGTTTTTTACTTTTATAGTTTATCGTAAAGGATGCTACAAATCATACAGATGAAGAGAGGCACAGGGCTAGTAGGTATGGGAGAAGGGTGTAGAGCTCTTATGCTCTCACATGAAGTGTGTTTGAATATACCAACTCTCCTGTAAACTTTTATCTTAATTCCATCAACCCTCACTTTTCTTTTCTTTCATTTTTTATTTTTATTTTTTTTGTGACAGAGTCTTGCTCTTTTGCCCAGGCTGGAGTGCAGTGGTGCGATCTCGGCTCACTGCAACCTCTGCCTCCTGGGTTCAAGCGATTCTCCCACCTCCGCCTCCCAAGTAGCTGGGACTACTTGTGTGTGCCACAATGTCCAGCTAATTTTTTGTATTTTTAATAGAAACAGGGTTTCACTATGTTGGCCAGGCTGGTCTCGAACTCCTGACCTCAAGTAATCCACCCGCCTCAGCTTCCCAAAGTGCTGGGATTACAGGTGTGAGCCACCACACCTGGCTAACCCTAACTTTTCTAACTGGAGCTTCTATTAGGACTTCATCAACAGGTTTTGTTTTTACAATACCAGGTAGGGGAAGTGTTCCCTAGCCAGACATAATATCCATTTCCTTAAAACATTTATGTATAGGAGACACAGCTTCCAACTTTCATAGTTCTGTCAACACTTATATCTTTGTGTTCTCTCAATTTTTTAAGTTTTTTAAAATTTTTTTTAAATTTTTTTTTGTGATCAGATCTCACTCTTTTGCCCTGGCTGGAGCACAGTGCTGCGATTATGACTCACTGCAGCCTCGACCTCCAGGGCTCAGATGATCCTCCCATCTCAGCCTTCCAGTAGCTGGGACTACAGATGTGCATCACCATGCCTGGCAAATTTTTGTAGCGATGGAGTTTTTGCCTTGTTGCCCAAGCTGGTTTCAAACTCCTAGGCTCAAGGGATTCTTTTGTCTCGGCCTCCCAAAATGCTGGGATTATAGGTGTGAACCACTATGCCTGGCCTTCTCTGAATCTAGTTGTAGCCCTCTTCGGGGCTTCACCAATGGCTCTTGGTACCACTGTGCCTGGGGCCTTCCATATGAAGGCCTTCCATATGAAGGAGCCCCAGGAATTTCTCTTTGCCACTCCCTGACCATTTTACCTACTTGTATACAGAAGGCTTGGGTACCCAGCAGGTGGTTGAGCCAAGAGACTCTTGCCCATTTGTCAGTCTTTATCTTGACTCATCTACCTATTGCCTCCACAATTTCAGATCAGATTTCTCATTGTAATCTGCCTCCTGACTTATAATTTCTGCAAACTAGGGTAAATATAGCAAACTTGTTTGGAACCCCTTAATGTTGGGACACCAGCAGGGTCTTCCTTTGGCACCCAGGCTAGTCTTGAACTCGTGGGCTCAAGTGATCATCCCGTCTTGGCCTCCCAGAGTGCTGGGATTATAGGCATGAGCCACCACACCCTGCTACCTTATTTCTTAATAACCATTTAAAAATTTCCACCTTCCAGGATGAATCCATTTGTCCTCTGTCTCACTATTCTCTTAACTTAATAGTTTTATTAGCATCTGTAAGACCCACGAGAGGAAATTGAGACAGCACATTTGATAAGGCTTCTTGAACTGTCTTTTGATTTTGCAACAGTAAGGTTATCCACATTAAGGGGTCCCCCTTAGCCACAGCATTTACCGTGACTGGCTAGTGGGCATATTCAGAGGGCAAATGTCCTAGTCATCATAAAGCCAGTTTCATGGCTTGCATATGAAGCATATCTGTGGCCTTATCTGGATCTGGGGTGTTCCACTTGGCATTTATAGGTGGAATCAGACTGTCCCCTTCAGGGAGCTTGTGATACTAATGTACAAAATGAAACAATTTCTTCACATTGTACCCCCTGGTTTCTATAGTTCTTTGGTTTTCGCAGACCACCTTCTTTGTTACCAGAGGTCTTAGAAGCACTTTCTGTGGTCCTGGCATAAATTTTTCCCTTGGGGGCAGCTTTGAGGCTAGTGTGAGGCCTAAGCTCTCACACTCACTGAAGTCTGAGCTTGGTCTAGCAGGAAGGTCCAACCCACCACTCTCTTTTAATTTCATTTTAGCTCTTACAGATAACAATAACCAAGGGATTTAACATTTCACTTTTTTTCTTTTTTCTTTTTTTTTCTTTTTTTGAGACGAAGTCTTACTCTGTCTCCAGGGCTGGAGTGCAGTGGCATGATCTCAGCTCACTGCAACCTCTGCCCCCCAGGCTCAAGCGATTGTCCTGCCTCAGCCTCCCAAGTAGCTGGGATTACAGATGTGAGTCACCACGTCCTGCTAATTTTTTGTATTTTTAGTAGAGATGGGGTTTCACCATGTTAGCCAGATGGTCTCGATCTCCTGACATTGTGATCCACCTGCCTCGGCCTCCCAAAGTGCTGGGATTACAGGTGTGAGCCACCGTGCCCAGCCAACATTTCACTTTTTTAATATTAGTTTGCATTTCCTTGTGCATCCTGTGAACCAACTCCCAGGCAATTGGATCCATGTCTAGATTCCATGGATAATTTTTACCTTGAGTAATTGATGGCAGCACAACTTCGGCTCCTTGCCATAGGTGACCACTTGGCCACCTAGGAATCAAAGTTCTTCATCCCTATCCTTTTATCCTTTTTCTTCCCAAACCATATGTGTCTGTGAGCCAAAGTCATTCTAGCAAATCCCAGTTCTGACACCAATTCTGAGAATATAGAATAAGAAACTTTAATAAGTTTATCTTATACTCTCACAATACAGAAAACTTCTGTGACCTCAGATGTGTGGGATTTTTTTTCCCCACATACCAAGCAAGTAGTTCTTCAGCAGTGGACACCAGCTGTGTGTCCTCTAATTCAGTTCAATTCTGACTTTTTTTTTTTTTTTTAATTGAGACAGAGTCGCTGTGTCGCCCACGCTGGAGTGCAGTGGCGCGATCTTGGCTCACTGCAACCTCTGTCTCCCGGGTTCAAGCGATTCTCCTGCCTCAGCCTCCTGAGTAGCTGGGATTACAAGAACCCACCCCCACGCCCATCTAATTTTTTGTATTTTTAGTAGAGACGGGGTTTCTCCATTTTGGCCAGGCTGGTCTTGAACCCCTGGCCTTGAGTGATCCGCCCACCTCAGCCTCCCAAAGTGTTGGGATTACAGGCATGAGCCACCGTGTCTGGCCAATTCTGACACTCTCTATCTGGAGGTAGTGTCAGATGCCACAGGTTGAGGGTTTAGTCCCACAAGACTGCCCCCCACTCAGATGCCAATCTCAAGCCCCAGGTTTTTTTTTTTTTTAACCTGTGCTTCTGTAGACTGACTATATAAATGGGCATTCCTACAATCCCCCAACCCCCGCCTTGGGTTTGATTAATTTGCTAGAGCTGTTCACAGAACTCAGGAAAACACGTTTTCCAGCCAGTTTATTATAAAGGATATTGTAAAGGATACAAAGAGCTATATAGGGTGAGGTATAGGGGAAGAGGCATGGAGCTTCCATGCCCTCTCTGGGCACACTATGCTCCAGGGACCGCAATGTTTTCAGCTCTCAGCTGCTCCAGCAGCAAAGTTTTAATTGCAATAAATTTGAGTACCTTAATATTATGAACACTGTTTAGGTTTTTGGTAAGCAATTAAAAATAATAAACATCTTTAACAATGCCTTAGGATAAGTGTTAAAAATGTTGACAGGAATGAATATGTTAAGGTAAAGCCAGGCTCTCTTATGCTTCTTAATGGGGTCTTATTCATTCATTGAACAGATATTGAGATTGATGCTTAATGTCTGTTACACATTGTTCTAGATTCAGGGAATACACTGGTGAACCAGAAAAAGACAAAGGCCCTGACCTAAGGGAGTTTGACAGTTTTATCTCTCAAACAATTTACTGTAGCAAATTATAGTTTCTGTAATCCCTCTGGGCTTAGCTCTGGTCCTTGAATAAAATACATGCCCAAATAATTTTACGAGCAGTAGCTAACATGTATTGAATGCCTACTGGGTTCCACATTTTATTTTATTTTATTTATTTATTTTTTGAGACAGGGTCTCGCTCTGTCACCCAGGCTGGAGTGTAGTGGTGTAAGCATGGCTCACTGTAGCCTCAACCTGGGCTCAATCGATCCTCCCACCTCAGCCTCCCGAGTAGCTGGGACTACAGGCACATGCCACTACATCCAGCTAATTTTTGTATTTTTTGTAGAGACAGGGTTTTGCCATGTTACCCAGGCTGGTCTCAAACTCTTAGGCTTAAGCAATCTGCCCTCCTCACCCTCCCAAAGTGCTGGGATTACAAGCATGAGCTACCATGCCCAGCTATATTTTATCTTTTTTTATCCTCACAATGTTTTACAGATGAGGAAACTGAGTCTTTAAAAGGCTGTGCAACTTGCTCAAAATCATAGAACTAAGTGATGAAACCTGAATTTGAACCCAGGTTAGTCTATCTCTAGGGCCTTTGCTCTTAACCTATGGTTGTACTATGTGGAGTAGGGATCTGTAGGAGAATGCAAGAGCAATTTCTGGGTAGAATTCCCCCAGCCCCTTTAAAAAAGTACTTCTACCAGAGATGCAATGAAATATGAATGACCAGCATGATAGTTTTTAGAGGGAAGATGGGGCAATGCAGAATAGCATTTACCATATGGGAGATGGACAACAGTGACAGTGGTGGCAGGAGGTAGCTAAAGGGATGCATAAAAATTGAGTTCTTAATCTAATTAGGATTGATGGATTCTTGGTAGTTAATGTTGGAGAGTTTTAAGGTTTTTAAATGATTTTCCTATTCTTGCCTCTGGAGTTTAGAATGCATTACTTAGGTCGTTTCTATCAGGGCAGTTACTCTACCTACTTGATGTATGTAACTCCAACACATTATGCTTATTCTTTTCTGTCTTTGCATTCTGTTCTGGAACTTCCCACTTTACTCTACCCCTACCCCCAGCCTATATTACTGGCACTCTCAGGCCTCAACTTAAATGTCATTTCCTTAAAGAGATACTTTTCTGAGCTCTTAATTAGAGGAGCCCTCTTGGTCACTTTTACTTCACTTTTCCTTATTTACTTCATGGCATATGTTGTTATGTAATTGTTTATTGTTTGTCTATATATTGTTAGATTTTCTCGTAGAAATGAAAGCACAGCATAGATTTTTTTTTTTTTCCTGCGAGGTTACCTCAGTGGCTCAACAATGCCTGCAACAAACTAGGTGGTCAAAAATATTTGTTGAACAAAATTGGCCAAAACTGACATCATCTTCTTTGTACGACAAAGTGGCCAAAACAGTATCTGACTAACCAGTTGGCTGTGTTTCTGTGTCTTTATTTTATTTTTTTATTTTTATTTTTATATTCTAAAAAAAAAAATACTGTGGCAAGGGTGGCTCAGCTATTTTTTTTTTTTTTTTTTTGAGATGGGGTTTCACTCTGTCTCCCAGGCTGGAGTGTGGTGGCCCCATCTCTGCTTACTGCAGCCTTCGCCCCCCAGGCTCAAGGGATCCTCTCACCTCAGCCTCTAGTGACTGGGACTACAGGCGAGTGCCATCACGCCCAGCTAATTTTTTTTTTTTTTTTTTTGGTAGAGGCAAGGTATCACTGTGTTGCCCAGGATGGTCTTGAACTCTTGGACTAAAGTGATCTGCCTGCCTCCGCCTCCCAAAGTGCTAAAGTGCTGGGATTACAGGCATGAGCCACCGTGTCCGGCCCTCAATTTTTTCTTTTTGTGGAGACATAGTCTCAGTATGTTGCCTAAGCTGGTCTTGAACTCCTGGCCTCAAACAATCCTCTCGCTCCAGCCTCCCAAAGTGCTGGGATTACTGGTGTGGGCCGCTGCACCAGGTTTGTTCCTGTGTCTTTGGGTGTAAGCAGTATCTCAACAGTCTCAATTAGTCTCAAAATTAACTTTATTTTAGACTAGTTCAGAAAGGCTTCAACTAAGAAAGCTAGAAAAATTATAGATCTGAATTAAAAAAAAATTTAATCTGTTTTGAGAGGTACTAGTCAAATACATTTTAAGATGTCCTTTTACTGGAATTTATCTGATGTTTTTCTCATTAGACTGGAGTTATGGGTTTTAGGAAGGAAGACCACAGAGTTAAAGTGCCATTTCATCACATCATATCAAGGGTACATGCTATCAACATGATTTATGACTGTTAGTATTGACCTTGACTGTTCATATTGACCTGAAATAGTGTTTGTGAGGTTTCTACAGTGTGAATTTACTTTTTTTTCCTCCTTTTCTATACTGTATTCTTTGAAGGGAAGTCACTGTTTGTAGCCCACACTTAAGGAATGGGGAGTTCCTTGATCTTAGGGTGGAGTACCTACCTAATTTATTTGAAATTCTTTTTTTTTTTTTGAGATGGAGTCTCACTCTGTCGCCCAGGCTGGAGTGCAGTGGCGTGATCTCTGCTCACTGCAAGCTCCGCCTCCCAGGTTCACACCATTCTCCTGCCTCAGCCTCCCGAGTAACTGGGACTACAGGCGCCTGCCACCACACCTGGCTAATTTTTTTTTCATATTTTTAGTAGAGACGGGGTTTCACTGTGTTAGCCAGGATGGTCTCCATCTCCTGACCTCGTGATCCGCCAACCTCGGCCTCCCAAAGTGCTGGCATTACAGGCTTGAGCCACCTCGCCCGGCCAACATGTATGACATTTAATCTTTACAACAATGATTAGTTGAGTCATGTTAGGCAAGTTACCCTCTTTGCCTCAATTGCCTTATTATTAAATAGGGATAATAATATCAACTTAAGGGTTTTAAGGATTAAATGAGTAAATACATGTGAAGTGCTTAGGATAGTGCCTGGCACATAATATAAGCTCAAGAAGTGTGTCTTAAATAGGGAGCAACGTGAAGATAGTATTGTTATGATGATTGATAAAACTGAGGATCAGCTGGTTTGTGGCAGAGCAAGGTTTACAACTCAATCTGTCTACCTCCAGAGCTCAACATGACTCCAGGTTTACACTAAATTTAATCTAGAGTAGAGCTTTCTGCAGTAAGATTTCCTTCAAGCAACTGTTCTACTGCCATGGCTTTGCCAAAGTGAAAGATTCTAAAAATGAAATTACCCTCTTTAGTGGATCTTATAATAAAAAAGTAACTAGGAAAACAGTGGCAAAAATCTTGGAAAATTTCAAAATAATATTACTGAGTGATTTCTTTTCACTTTGAAAAGGGTTTACTTCGGAATTTTATTAAATATATCTTGTTTTCTCAACACATTTGAAATACACATTCTACAAAATTTTCTTTTTTTTTTTTTTTTGAGACGGAGTCTCGCTCTGTCGCCCAGGCTGGAGTACAGTGGCCACATCTCAGCTCACTGCAAGCTCCGCCTCCCGGGTTTACACCATTCTCCTGCCTCAGCCTCCCGAGTAGCTGGGACTACAGGCGCCCGCCACCACGCCCGGCTAGTGTTTTGTATTTTTTAGTAGAGACGGGGTTTCATCGAATTAGCCAGGATGGTCTTGATCTCCTAACCTTGTGATCCGCCCATCTCGGCCTCCCAAAGTGCTGGGATTACAGGCGTGAGCCACCACGCCCGGCCTACAAAATTTTCTTTATAAGACCAGGCGTGGTGGCTCACGCCTGTAATCCCAGCACTTTGGGAGGCTGAGGCAGGCAGTTCACTTGAGTCCAGGAGTTCAAAACCAGCCTGGGCAAGATGGTGAGACCCCATCTCTACAAAAAGTAAGAAAGTTAGGCCGGGCGCGGTGGCTCAAGCCTGTAATCCCAGCACTTTGGGAGGCCGAGACGGGCGGATCACGAGGTCAGGAGCTCGAGACCATCCTGGCTAACACTGTGAAACCCTATCTCTACTAAGAAATACAAAAAACTAGCCGGGTGAGGTGGCGGGTGCCTGTAGTCCCAGCTACTCGGGAGGCTGAGGCAGGAGAATGGCGTAAACCCGGGAGGCGGAGCTTGCAGTGAGCTGAGATCCGGCCACTGCACTCCAGCCTGGGCGACAGAGCGAGACTCCGCCTCAAAAAAAAAAAAAAAAAAAAAAAGAAAGTTAGCTGGGCATGATGGCACATACCTGTGGTCCCAGCCATGTGAGGTGCTGAGGCAGAAGGATTGCCAGAGCCCAGGAAGTCGAGGCTGCAGTGAGCCGTGTTCGTGCTACTGCATGCTAGCCTCAGTAACAAAGCAAGACCCTGTCTCAAAAAAAAAAAGATACAATTATTGTATATTTAAGACTTCTGGCTGGGTGGTTCATGCCTGTAATATCAACTCTTTGGGAGGCTGAGGCAGGAGGATTGCTTGAGCCTGGGACTTCGAGACCAGCCTGGGCCACATAGTGAGAACCTGTCTCTACAAAAAAATTTAAAAATTAGACAGATGTGGTGGTACATGCCCCAGTAGTCCTAGCTACTCAGGAGGCTGAGACAGGAGGCTCACTTGAGGCTGGGAGGTTGAGACTAGAGTGAGCAGTGATTGCACCACCATACTCCAGCCTAGGCAATGGAGCAATACCCTGTCTCAAAAAACAAAAAGACTTCTGTGACTTGATGAAATGGTGCCATTTTAGAAATTTTACACTAGAGTACAAAGCACTATGCTCAATGCTGGGATAATGAATAAGACTGAGTTCCTTCTTTCAAAGGAGATATGCACACAAGAAAAATGTTAAGAGTGAAAGTGAAGTGTAGCCTATGGGATGAATATAGGCAGATGATCCAGCTTCAAGGCTCTAAGTGGGAATTTTAAAGTTTTAAAGCTTTTAAAAACATTATTTATCATCTAAGTGGGAGTTAAATAAAGAAAAAGTAAATGAAAATAATTTAATAATATAAAAAATATAAAATTATTATAAAAGATGCTGAAGCTCATTATTAAAAATCAGAAGGCATGGATGGGTATTAAAGTTAAAAGTAAAAGTTTTTTCAAAACATTTCTTTGCTTAACCCTTAGACACACTCTCAGAAGTAGCCATGGTTAACAATTTTCTACAGATCCTTCCAGAAAATGTTTATGTGCATTCAAACATGTACAATGTTGTCCTAGTTTTCTATGGCTGCTGTAACAAATGACCACAAACTTGGTGGCTTAAAACAACAGGATTTGTTCTCTCAAAGTATGGAGGCCAGAAATCCAAAATGAGTCTTATGGACCTACATCAAGGTGTCAGTCAGCGGGACCACACTCCCTCCAGAGGCCCTAGGAAAGAATTGGTTCCTTACCTCTTCCAGCTTCTGGTGGCTGCTGGCACTCCTAGGCCTGTGGCCATCTTACTCTGCTCTGTTCTAATCTTTCTCTGATCCCTCTTCATATCACTTTCTCCGATCCCTCTTCATATCACTTTCTCCATTGTGTCAGATCTCCTTCTGTCTTGCCCATAATGATATATGTGATTGCCTTTATGACCCACCCAGATAATCCAGGGTAATCCCCCCATCTCAAGATCCTTAATTTAATCACATCTGCAAAGACCCTTTTTCCAAATAAAGTAACATTTACAAGTTCCAGGGATTACAACTTGATCTCTTTGGGGGGTCATTATTAGCTTACACAAATGCATATGTAAATGTGTATGTGAGACATATATATATACACACACACACACACATATATATACACACACACATGCAAAAAAGGAATTAGACTTCATATACTGTCTTGCAAATTTCTTCTTAAAACTTAATGGATTTCTTCCACATTGGCACATTTGACCCTTGAGCAATGCCAAGGTTAGGGATCCCCCTGTGCAGTGGGAACTTCACATATAACTTTAGATTCCCCCAAAACTTTACTAATAGCCTACTGTTGACCAAAAGCCTTATTGATAACATAAACAGTTGTTTAACACATATTTTGTATGTTATATGTATTACATATTGTATTTTTACAGTAAAGTAAGCTAGAGAAAAGAAGATGTTAAGAAAATCAGAAGGAAGAAAAAATATTTTTTCTCACTTCATTGTTCAGGGTGGAGTGCTGTGGTGCCCTCTTGACTCACTCTTCCTGGGCTCAGGCAGTCCTTCCACCTTAGCCTCCCGAGTAGCTGGGACTAACAGGCGTGCGCCACCATGCCCAGATAATTTTTTATTTTTATTTTTAGAGACAGGGTTTCACTTTATTGCCCAGTAAATAGAAAATATATTTACTATTCATTAAATGGAAGTGGATCATCATAAAGGTCTTCATCCTTGTCATCATCCTCATGTTGAATAGGCTGAGGAAGAGGAGGGGTTGGTCCTGCTGAATTAGGGGTGACGGGCAGAAAAAAATTCACATGCGAGTCAACCTGTGCGGTTCAAATCCATGTTATTAAAGGGTCAACTGTATTTATATAGTTACTTCTGTCTTCCATATCATCTTTTGTTTTCTTTAAATATTTGCAAAGCAATTTTTGTATAGATGAATGTCTCATTTTTTATGTATGGTATAAAAACAATAGTGTAAAATTTACCATCTTAACCATTTTTAAGTGTACAGTTCAATAGTGTTAAGTATATTCAGGTTGTTATGAAACAGATCTCCAGAACTTTCTCATCTTGCTAATGTGAAACTCTGTATCTAAATATTTCTCCTATCCCCCTACTGAGGCACACCCCCACCCTATCTTTGGTTACTACCATTCTACTTTCTGGTTCTATGAATTTATGAATTTGCATACCTCATAAAAGTGGGATCATACAGTATTTGGCTTTTTTTGTGACTGTTAATAGATTTTTTTTCTCTAATTTTTAAAATGTTTAATTCACTCATAAGCACAGCACAGGGTATTATCCATTTGTGTGTGCATGTACACATACACTCATTGTATTATGTTTATTGCGGTTAACTGAAGTCCTGTGTCACTAGAATGCTACCTAACAGAAAATGTTGGTCATACCTCTTGTGGTAAATATTTGTTGGGTACTTATTTTGTATCACACATTGGGAGAAAAAGATAATTAAGATACATTCCAGCCCTTGCCCTTGAGGCACTCACAATCTGATGAGAAAGGCTGATCTGCAAACCATTACTCTCAGAATAGCGTTAAGCTTGATGGGAATATAATGAAGGAAGATCTTAATTACCTAATTCAGAGGTATTCTTTACAGTTAAATGCATTTTAGAATGAGATTGTCTTGGCAGTTCAAAAATCAGACTATTTTAATCTGAATCAGTTTTTTACTTGGCAACTTTATTTATTTATCTGCCCCGCCCCCACCCAAGTAAGGAAATGGTACTTGGCAACTTTAACTTAGGGTTCTCTAAAACCTTCAGAATAAGAGTCACCTGAGTCTGTTCTCTGGTGGAGCAATCTTCATTACTGTTCTTTGGATTCTTAAATTTCTGCTTTACTCCTGTTGGGGATAGGAGAAATTGGGTTTCTTACAAATGATCTTTAAGCTTACTACATTGATTCCTGTACTGATCTGATGATGGCCTAAGGCTTTAAGGAGGTGTGTTGATTCATCTAAATTAGGTAGAGTAATACGGACTTAAAAAGCGCATATCTTTCCTGTTGGTATGATGGGAGACACAAAATGCAGTCAAACCTTGTAAACTAGGATTCAGGACAAACTCTTCCTCCAAAAAGAAAAAATTAGTTGCTAACCTTTGGAGATCTCAGAGACTAGGACTTAACTCCTTGAAATATTAATGCTGTTTCTACTACAATTTTCTTAAGAACTCCTCATATTAAATTAGGTGACTGCACATTACAGTTGTATTGGCATGCAAGATTACTTACATAGACTCGTACATTTATTTACATTGACTTTTAGGGCAATTTTTGAAAGATCATATTTACACACAAGAAGGGGAAGG
Source organism: Chlorocebus sabaeus (assembly GCF_047675955.1). Taxonomy (NCBI): domain Eukaryota; kingdom Metazoa; phylum Chordata; class Mammalia; order Primates; family Cercopithecidae; genus Chlorocebus; species Chlorocebus sabaeus. Next base: position 18,351,074 of record NC_132904.1, read on the forward strand.
TTATTTTTCTTTTTTTTCTTTTGTAGAGGTAAGGTTTCACTCGGTTGTTCAGGGTGGAGTGTTGTGGTGCAGTCTGGCTCACTGCAGCCTAGTCCTGGGCTCGGGATCCTCCCACCTCAGCCTCCGCAGTAGCTGGGACTACAGGCTTGTACCACCATGCCCAGCTAATTTTTTATTTGTAGAGAGGGGTCTCACTTTGTTGTCCAGGCTGGTATTTTTCTATTTTACCTTCTGTTACCTTCCTGCTCATCTTGTATCATTGTCCAGGATTCCTCCTCCAGTTTTGTAAGGAAGGAATTCCGTGAAAAGGTGAGGTGAAGCATTCTAGGTTCTTTTCCGGGCCTTTGAGTTGCAATTTGAAGAACTGCTCGAGTCCAAAGGAGTTTAATGAAGTAAGCAGCTTACATATAATGAGGGGCTATGTATTTACCTTGATGCTTTGGCTGTTAGCTGCAGTAATTTTTTTCACCCTTGGAGGAGGGATTAGGATTGTGATAGTGGGAACTGGTCATCTCCTTTGTTTCTGGAATATTATGTGTAATACCACCAAAAAAAAGAGGTCCACCGAACCGCAGTAGTCTTCCTAGTTGGTCCATCATTTGCCTCTTGCCTTGGAAAGCCTATGACCTGGAAGCATCGCCTGAGCCCTGCAAACCTCTGGGCGAAGATACACTGCGGCCCCTTTAAGCTTTCGGTGTGTGCGAAGAGAGGAACTGAGGGTGGGGCGGGCACTCTGGCAGTGGCGCTCTGGGCCCCGCCCTCGGAGGAGGCGTTTCCCAGCGGTCCGCAGCACCAATGCTGCTGCTGCCGCCGCCGCCGCCACAGCCTGCCGGGTATTCCTGCTGATCCTGCTCAGACCTTAGGTCCCCTGACCTCTCCCTGCCCGGGGAGCGTAAGTGTCAAACCACGGGCAAGGGGCAAGCATTCCGAGACCGTGCTGCAAGTCCTGGTGGACAGTACTGGGGACTTTCCTGGCCTATCAGAGGCTAAGACGGCGAAAGAGCATAAACAATGCCGGCTGCAGTGAGCTAAAGCCAGGGCATCTGCTCTACTTCTGGGTGGTGACAGCAGCCGTAGGGTGCTTGTTTGGGTATGCAGTGAGTGAGCAGTGCCCACGACCTGGCTTTGCCCCCGCCTGGTTCTTACTTGGGGTGAGGAGAGGTTTGCTTTTACCAGAGTATAACCCATTTGAGCTGAATGGGTGGAGCTGAATCTCTTGCTCTGGGCCTTCGATCCTTACCCCGGTATTTGAAGACCTTGGTAGCTTTGGGATGAGTAAGCATTAGGTTTTCATCTACCTTGGTACAGTCGAGCAGCAACTCCACGTTGTCCTAATTCACAGCAGGTTTAGCTTTCTGTCTCTCCAGAGGCCTGTATTGGTGGTATCCCATACCCCTTTTGGATATGTTGACAGTGATCATCTCTTAGGAAGAGTCCAGTTAACCTTTTTTCCTCCTGATACGAACAGCACCGTGTGAAAGAGACAGCTCTTTACCCCTCTCTGTCTCTAAAGGAATCTGTGGGACACCACCATCCCAAGATTAGGAAAGCAAACACACCAAAGTTTGAGATAATCTGCTAGAAAACAGTTCAGATTTCTGGCCGCCTGGTAATGCAGAATACTCCAGCAAGAGGATAACACTTGTCCTTGTTAATGGGAAATACCTGGAGACAGTGAGGTTTTTTTAATTTGAGGGAAAGTCTTGTCATTTTTGCCACCTGCTACTCAGAGATGGGATTTTGTCAGATTTTGGTTAAGTAATAAAAATCTTAAGTTTTCTATGACAGTTACATAGTTGTTATGTTTCTTTAATCCAGTTGTCCTTCCTAGACATGGTTTGAGTAGATTTCTGGGCATGTGTATGCACTGCTTTTTTTTTTTTTAAAACAATTTTTTTTTTTTATGAGCCTATCATCACACTCAGTGGTCATTCAAATAGGTTGCTTTTTGATGCGGCAGAAGTTTTTCTCAAACTTCTGTTCACATAATTCTGTGCTTCTGCAATAGCATCTCCTTAGCCAGAAGTGAGAGTCCAGGAATGGTAATCAAATTCAGATCTCTTGTATTATGATAGTGAAGAGCTTTTGTAGGTCAAGAGCTTGCGAATTTGCCATAAAATAGTCGTACTGCCAGTGGTTTTTTTCTAAGTAGAAGAGAAAATAATCTGTACAGTAGCTCTGTAATTACTCTTATAGATTGTCAAAATACAGGAATTTAAACTAAAAAGACACCACATTTGGGCCCATGGGTTGTAGGGAAGAGAGATAGACTGAGAAGTAGGAGACATAGGTTCTAGGCCCAGCTCTAATATTACTCATGACTTAATCTCTCTGTCCCTTACTTTTAATTGGTTGGTTAATGAGAAAATGCACAGATTTTGGGGTCCCTTTTATGATGGGATATAGTGCATATTTAATAGGAAATTTGTTATTTATTTGAACACTAAACTGAAAAATCAGACAATTTGGAATTTATTCTAAGTTCTGCCTTCATGTATAACCTTGAAAACGTTTCTTAACTTCTAGTCTACAAATAAACAATTACACCTAAACCTTTTCAGCGATAACATGGACTATATGGTATTTGAGCTCTTAGGTAGACATTTTTAGATCAGCGGTATATGATTATAATATTTCTGTAAAACATACTTATTTCAGCTGGCCTCCTTGTCTTTGCCTCTGTTTCAGACTGGGATAAAAATCTGAGAGCTCTGAATAATTGAAATTTCTGAATATGTGTCTTTAGTAGGGACTAGATCAGATAAACCACAGCAAGCATTATATATAGTTCAAATTAATCTTATTAATGCTTCTCTTTTTTGGCAATTTTATTTGCTCTTTAGGCATCAAACTCTATTGTGTACCAAAAACTTGGCTTCTTATATCTGTTTATAAAATCCAGATCAGTCTGCTCATCCCTATATGATACTCTAATTTTTTGAGAAACTTCCAAATGGTTTTACACAGCAGCTAGACCATTTGGCATTCAACCTAAAAAAATGCACAGATATAATAATTTTTATTGTATTTTACAGACATCCAGTATTCAGTTGGTGGGGGTGGTGGGGGAAGACTGGTCCTGAGTTTGAAAAGCACATTTTGATGAACATGTGAACTGTTTCCAGCTTTTGACTATACGAACAACATTGCTCTATCACTATATAGGTTTTCTGGTGTAATTTGCATCAGTTTCTAGGCTATACACCTAGGAATAGAGTTGCTGGGTTGTAGGGCATGTGTATCTGATAATGCCATACAGTTTTCCAGACTGTTAAACTATTCTGTCTCCCATCATTGCTGTATTTGAGTTCCTGCAGATTCTCTCGACTCCTTTAAATTACGCTGCTGCTGTTTCATGGCAATCCTAGGGATTTTGAAGAAAAGTCTTAGTGAAAGTTCCACATATCCTAATAAACTTTTACAATTCCATCTTTCTCTGGGATATTTTCTTCTTTGCGATGGGAGGGAAGAAGTGTAAAGGAAGAAGCATAGACTGCATCTTAGTTTAATTTCATTGCTTACCAGTTTTGTTGTTTTCGCAGGTTACTTGATCTTTATGAATCTAGTGTAAAATGAGAATATATTTCTTTCATGTAGTTCATGTTAGTACAAAGTGAATTAGCATGTTTAAAAAGTACTTTGCACAGTGCCTGATTCGGAATAGATAATATCAGAGTATATATTCAGTAAACAAATATTTATTGAGTACGTATTTTGCCAGGTGCGGTGGCTCACGCTTGTAATCCCGGCACTTTGGGAGGCCGAGGCAGGTGGATCACCTGAGGTTGGGAGTTCAAGACCAGCCTGACCCACATGGAGAAACCCCGTCTCTACTAAAAATACAAAATTAGCCGGGGTGGTGGCACATGCCTGTAATCCCAGCTACTCGGGAGGCTGAGGCAGGAGAATCGCTTGAACCCGGAAGGCGGAGGTTGCGGTGAGCCGAGATGCGCCATTGCACTCCAGCCTGGGCAAAAAGAGCGAAACTCTGTCTCAAAAAAAAAAAAAAAGAAAACGTATTTTGTGTCAGGCCAAAACTAGGGATGGAGAATTAAGGGGGACCTCTTCTATGTTATTTTTAATATTGAAAAATTGGCCAGCTTGGCAACATAGTGAGACCCCATCTCTACAAAAAAGTGAAAAATTAGTTGGGCATGGTGACACGCACCTGTAGTCCCAGCTACTGGGGAGACTAAAGCGAAAGAATCACTTGAACCTGGAGGCGGAGGTTGGGAGGATCACTTGAGCCCAGGACGTTAAGGTTGCAGTGAGCTGTGATCACACACTGCACTCCAGCCTGGGTGACAGAGTGAGACCCTGTCTCAAAAATGAAAAAGAAAAATTGGAAACAAATGTCCAATGGTAGGGTTGGTAATTATGGTACGTTCATAAAATGGAATACTATGTAGACTTTAAACATCGTAGTCTCAAATCTGGGAAAATGTTTGTGATCATATAAGAAAAATGTTATAAGAGGATTATGCCTATATTTTTCATATAATTTATATACTACATGTGTATTGAAAAAAACTGGAAGGAATCAAGTGGATACATAATTTAGTGTTCATCATGGTTATTAGGTGGTGGTGAAATTGTGTTTTAATACTTATGTTTTTTCTGTAGTTACTAAATTTTCTGCAGTTAACACACATTACTTTTATAATAAGAAAAAGGTGTTGTCTAGATAGATAGCATAGGGGTGGTTGTGGTGGCTCACCATCAGTGGGATCACTTGAGCCCAGGAGTTCGAGACCAGTCTGGGCAATATAACGAGACCTTGTCTCTACAACAAATTTCAAAATTAGCTGAGCATAGTGGTGCATACCTGCAGTCCCAGCAACTCCGAGCTACTCGGGAGGCAGAGGTGTAAGGATCGCTTGAGCCCAGGAGGTGGAGGTTGCAGTGAGCTAAGATCGTGTTCCCTCCACTCCAGCCTGGACAACAGAGTGAGATGCTGTCTCAAAAAAAAGAAGATAGGTAGCATAAAGTTATTAAAAGGATGTTGACTGTAAGCCTCACTAAAAAAAAAAAAAAAATGGTTTACATAAAGAATATGTATAAAGGTTCATTCAGGGATTTAATTTTGTAGTCGTTTATGTAAACATTGACTAGTCATGTTTGCCAGAATGAGGGAGCTTGGCAGCATCAACACTTTTACATATTATTTTCTTTGTTTTCTTTTATTTACTTGTTTGTTTATTTTGTTGAGATGGAGTCTGTCACCCAGGCTGAAGTGCAGTGGTGCGATCTCAGCTCACTGCAAGCTCCATCTCCTGGGTTCAAGCCATTCTCCTGCCTCAGCCTCCCAAGTATCTGGGACTACAGGCACCCACCACCACACCCGACTAATTTTTTGTTTTTTTAGTAGAGATGGGGTTTCACTGTGTTAGCCAGGATGGTCTCGATCCTGACCTTGTGATCTGCCCGCCTTGGCCTCCCAAAGTGGTTGGGATTACAGGTGTGAGCCACTGCACCTGGCCCCCATATTGATTATTTTCTATAAGTAATTCTAGGTGAAAGTATGACTTTTTCCAAAACTTTTTTCTTGGCCTTTTAAAAGGCCAGATAGCTCAGCAATTCAGTTTTATTCTAGCTTTGTTTTATATCTAAGAAGTTCTCATTTGTGAAAATATATAAGCATCATTTTTTAAAAAACAAATTTTTGGTTTTTTTGAGACAGGGTCTTGCTCTGTTGCCCATGCTGGAGTGTAGTGGCATGATCACAGCTCACTGCAACTTCTGTCTCTTGGGCTCAAGCAGTCTTCCCACCTCAGCTTCCTGAGTAGCTGGGACTACAGTCACACACCACTACACCTGGCTGATTTTTGTATTTTTAGCATAGACAGGATTTCACCATGTTGCCCAGACTTGAATATATTTATATTTATATTTTTTGAGTGACTTTATTTATTTTTTTTGAGATGGAGTCTCACTCTTTGCCCAGGCTAGAATGCAGTGGGATGATTTTGGTTCAGTGCAACCTCTGCCTACCAGGTTCAAGTGATTCTTCTGTCTCAGCCTCCCGAGTAGCTGGGACTGCAGGTGTGCACCACCACACCCAGCTAATTTTTGTATTTTCAGTAGAGATGGGGTTTCACCATGTTGACCAGACTGGTCTTGAACTCCTGACCTCAGGTGATATGCCCGCCTCGGCCTCCCAAAGTGCTGGGATTGCAGGCGTGAGCCACCACCGTGCCCTGTCTTTTGAGTGACTTTAAAAAAAAAAAAAAGTTAATATTAATTGAATTAAGTGGGGATCTGACCAAAGAATGGGATTTTTACTCTTGTTATTGCATGAATGATAAAATAATAATCTCAGAAAAGTTATTTTTGTCTTAAGAGACTGCCTGATTGCTAAGTAGGTTTCTACCTTTATCTGACCAGGAAATACTCTTAATTCTAAGGAAAACCTGGAAGCACAATGGGAGATGACAGTGAGTGGTTGAAACTGCCAGTTGATCAGAAATGTGAACACAAGGTAAGACTCTTCTGGAATTCGATTTCAGTGTCATTGGCTTGTTTTGTCAGCAGTTATACTATCATCTTACTTAGAAGCATGTGAAAACATTGGCAGTTTCAAAAATACTGAAGCCTTGTTAGGTATGTTATTTTTTCTCATTGAAAATAGGTTTCTCTAGCTCAACTAAAAATTTTTTTGAGTCTCTGGAAAGAATTCCAAGAAAAGATACTAGTGAAGTGAAAAGTAAGTGGTATCTATAAAAAGTTAGTAACTGGCTAGTTTTTTCATCTCCTTCTATATACAGTACAATATACTTCTGATACTTAAGTACTTACTAACATTTTATTATATAGAGACTCTTCTTTGGAGATGTGTTCTGAATTTGGCCTTAGAAATCCAACATTTTTTGGTTCTCTAATGTATATAATCTGCATTCCAGTATTTACCCTCAGAATCTACCAATCTTTATTTTCTAGTTTAAGCTAATAAGAGACAATTTATCACATCATGTCATTATTTGGTGGGCATCCTTTCAGATTATCTTATTTTTTCCCCAACTATACCTCTAGTTTCTTTTATTTTTAATCATTTTAAAAACTACAAACATCTACCATCTGGTAGATTTTAGAATTTCATTTCTTCTTGTAAATGTAGTCTACTCAAAGTCCTCAGGTTAACCACTTTATGTTCTTGACAGTTCTTTTAAAGTTTGTTTTGAATTTGAGTATTCAAGATTTATGGTTGTTGATTACTAAAAATACTGAATAAAATATACTAACTTACACAGTTGTATACATACAGTTCTACGTATGTAGAGTAGAAATTTGGAGCCATGGTCCCTATATCCTCCACAGAACCATTCCTTCATCCTATATAATAAATTAGCCAAGGCTGAATACCGTATCAAAAATCAACATGTAGTTCTTCAAATAAGACCAGATTAACAGTGAGCTAGTTGGTTTTTATTCTAATTCGCATAGAAATTGTTGGTATGTAGTACATTAAATTGCAACAAAAATTTTGGGGCGAATTTTGGAACTTATTTAGACTCGTAACTATTTATAATGCTTTTTTTTTGGTAGATAATGTATTTTCTCACTGAAAGGGGCAGACAAAATAGATAAATCTTAAAGGTTTTCCAATTTTTGAGTGGTTAATATGTGCTAAGAGTTTTTCAATCTCGTGTGATTTGGTGCTTTTTTTTTTTCATTTTTTGAGCATTTATTATGTGTTTTTGAAACTTAAAGAATAGAGATGTTAAATCTGGTTTAGGGAACACTCATTCTACTTTATAGAATGAGATGTTGCCCAATTAAAAAAAATAAATAAATTTGGTTTAAATTGATTAGTAAATGTACAACTATGATATTAATTTATGTTATACTTCACTCTAATGTTGCAGAATAGGTAATGCCTTCTTCCTAATGAACTCTTCTTATAGTGGGTTAGGCAGCATTCCTTCCTTAGAAGGAACAGTTTTTTCTGTGAGCATAGCACCTGCCCCAAATTACATTTTCATTTAAACAAATAACATGTAAATTATTTCTGTTTTTCAATCATATGTTGATCCTTCTGTCTCTTTGATCTAATAGTGTAGAGGACAAACATCTAATTCTTCACTAATGCCTAACACAGTAAATGCAAATTTGATCATCCCACAAACTAACTTCTCATTTGACTGCCCCCAAATCATTTCATTGCTTTCCCATTGATCTTAGAATAATGAGTGGAATCTTTCCTTTGGCCTTCATAGTCCTGCATGGTCTGGCCTTTTCCAGTCCTCTCCAGCTTATTTTGTACCATGCTCCCCTTCTCTTTCTTTATAGGAGTGGGAAATACCATATTCCCTGCTGCCATAGGGCCCTGGAGTATACTGTTCCTTCTGGAATGTTCTTTCTCCCCCTTTGCCACTCTTTCCTGATTAGTTCCTATTTGTCTTTCAGGGCTCAGCTCAATTACCGTTTCTCAGGAAAATTTTTTTTAACACTGAGGCAAAGCCTTTTATAGTGTATACTTTCATAGCACCAAGTTGCTTCTCCTTTGTAGTACTTAATGTTTTGTTAATTTTAAACTTATTTGTATGATAGCTTAATGTCCCCTCCTGCTGGAGTGTAAGCTCCACAAGGGCCAGAGCTGAATTGATTTTTGTTTATTAAACATCTGTTTAATAAATTAATGAAAAAAGAATACCTCAGTAAAAATGTCTGAAATCTACTGGCTGAAATTAATATACAGTGTAATATAAAGCTGCCTAATGATTATACAAAAATAGAACCAAAAAACAGCATATAGTTTGGAGGTGGGGGCAGTTTCATCAGGGTGATTTCTCATGTTTGAGTTGTCACATCTTTAATACAATATTATAAAGAAGTAATAACTAATACTTAGATACAATGTGAGATTCATTTATAATGGCCTATTATGAATGGCAGAGTATCATAAACACTAAACACTTGTAATAAGTTTATTAGCTAATCTTTTTTGAAAACTGCCAATTTCTTAAACTCTTTTTTTGTTTCCAGTCATGGGGTCCTTTGTTCACATTACCTGACATGGGGTATTCATTTTTACTCTCACACCCTCCCCCTCAAATTAACAGTAGATGATAATATCATTAAATTGTGTTTCGTTTCAAAATACTACTTTTCTTTTAGCTGTGGAAAGCAAGGTTAAGTGGGTATGAAGAGGCCCTGAAGATCTTCCAGAAAATAAAGGATGAAAAGAGCCCAGAATGGTCCAAATTTTTAGGATTGATCAAAAAATTTGTCACAGATTCCAATGCAGTGGTTCAATTGAAAGGATTAGAAGCTGCACTTGTTTATGTTGAAAATGCCCATGTAGCAGGAAAGTAAGTACTTTCTTTCCAACTTTACTGATAAAAACCCCTGTTTGGTGTTACATAAGTTATGTATGTTTATAGATCATTGTCCTTAGTTATTAGCAGTTTTAGAATAGATGAATTTTCTTACTTTCATAGTTTCTTTTTTTTTTTTTTTTTTTTTTTTTGAGACTGAGTCTCGTTCTGTCACCCAGGCTGGAGTGCAGTGGCCAGATCTCAGCTCACTGCAAGCTCCGCCTCCCGGGTTTATGCCATTCTCCTGCCTCAGCCTCCCGAGTAGCTGGGACTACAGGTGCCCGCCACCGCACCCGGCTAGTTTTTTGTATTTTTTAGTAGAGACGGGGTTTCACCATGTTAGCCAGGATGGTCTCGATCTCCTGACCTCGTGATCCGCCCGTGTCGGCCTCCCAAAGTGCTGGGATTACAGGCTTGAGCCACCGCGCATGGCCTCATAGTTTCTTAATACTTGTTTTTCATTCAGTCTTTATTCCCCGAAATCTAAATGGTACATGAGATCTGTAGAGGAATAAATTAGAAATAATATTTTGAGAGTTTACTTTAAGGTTTGATGACCAAGTGGTTTTCCTTTTAAGCTTTTTGTATGGGAATTATTCTAAACTAAAAGGAAGAGTCTTTACTAACTTCAAAAATAAACTGAAAGATTGTCAGTAAAGGAATTATCAGAATTTCACTGAAGAGATTTGGGCATTATAAAAAACTAAATTTTTTACAAGGGTTCTTAGGTGATGTTAGAATCACGTCTTTCTCCCTGTGTTCATTAGGCATTTTTATTTCTTGGGGAAGGTAATGCTTACTAAACAACCTCAGTGACTCCTGGCCTGTTTAACTTGATCTGTGAATGACAGATTTCTAGTCATCCTACTATCCTATACCTCATAGACCTGATTTTCCTAACTCTAGTCTCTGGGTTATTGAAAGGAACCCTCCATACGAAAAAAAAGTTGAAACACTTAACTTAATTGCACAAGAAATATATACTTGACTTACTTCAAAGATTATACCAGTAAAGATCATTATTAATTCGACAATTTGGTTAACTGGCATCACTGGGTTTCCTTTACCATTAGTAAAACTATCACTTTTTAATTTCTCTTCTGATACCAGAAGTTATTTTTTGATAAATACTGCATGTAATCTCAACCCACTCAGTTCTTCTAATTCCCAGTAGTATAGGTTTCATTTCATTTAGAAGAGATTCAAAGCAGTAAAGTTATTGTAAAGTCTTATTAAGGAGTCAAGAGTAGTCTTTTGTTATTAAAGGTACATATCCATTCCCTCTGCGAAGAAATCCTCTTTTCCTAAAAAGTGTTAAAAATGACTTAAAAAAATTTTTGCCCAGATGCAGTGACATGTGCCTATAGTCCTAGCTACTCAGGAGGCCGAGGCAGGAAGATCGCTTGAGCCCAAGAGTTTAAGGTTACAGTGAGCTATAATCCCACCACTGCACTCCAACTGGGTAACAGCACAAGACCCTCTCTCTCTTTTTTTTTTTTTTTTTTTTTTTTGAGACAGAGTTTTGCACTTGTTGCCCAGACTGGAGTGCAATGACGCGATCTTGGCTCACCACAACCTCCACCTCCCGGGTTCAAGCGATTCTCCTGCCTCAGCCTCCTGAGTAGCTGGGATTACAGGCATGCGTCACCACACCCGGGTAATTTTGTATTTTTAGTAGAGATGGGGTTTCACCATTTTGGTCAGGCTGGTCTTGAACTCCCGACCTCAGGTGATCCGCCTGTCTCAGCCTCCCAAAGTGCTGGGATTACAGGCATGAGCTGCTACACCCGACTGAACCTGTCTCTTTAAAAATAAATAAATAAATAAATAAATAAATAAATAAATAAATAAATAAAAATAAAAGCAAGCATTCTGTAACCCTACTTTTGTAAAATATATTTGTATGTCCCTATACACACACACTTAGAGAAAGGTCTGGAAGGAGGGATGTCAAAAAGTTGAAAGAAGTTTTCTCTGGGTGGTAGGATATCAAGGGATCTTTACTTTTTTGTTTGAATGTTCTACATTTATAAACTGTCACTATGTCTGCTATGACATGTCTTAAAATTTTGTGGTTAACATAAGTTTTTAAAATATTCTTGAACATAAATTTAAAAATTAAAGACTCATGTACTGTATTTCTAGCATTTGTAAAAGTATTTGTACACCCCCTTTCCATGACCATTTTCCAATTCTTACTACTAAAGTGGGGTCTTTGTTCTTTATAATATGTTACAGAACCACAGGAGAAGTTGTGTCAGGTGTTGTAAGTAAAGTATTCAACCAACCTAAAGCCAAAGCCAAGGAGCTGGGCATAGAGATCTGTCTTATGTACATAGAGATTGAGAAAGGAGAGGCTGTGCAAGAGGAGCTCTTGAAAGGCTTGGACAATAAGAATCCCAAGATCATAGTGGCCTGTGTAGAGACATTGAGGAAAGCCTTAAGGTAAGACTTTGTTTTAGTTCTGTTAACTAGAGCAGTAGTCCCCAACCTTTTTGGCACCAGGGACCCGTTTCATGGAAGACAGTTTTTCCACGGAAGAATTGTGTGTTGCAGATGGGGGATGGTTTTGAGATGAAACTGTTCCACCTCAAAAGGAGTGTGCACATCCCGCACATGTGCAGTTTGCAGTAGGGTTCACACTCGTATGAGAACCTTAATGCTCTGCTGATCTGGCAGGAGGCAGAGCTCAGGTGGTAATGCTTGCTTGGCAGCTGTTCATCTCCTGCTCTGTGCCTGGTTCCTGACAGGCCACTGTACTGCTCCACAGCCCAGGGGTTAGGGACCCCTGAACTAGAGTATCTCAATTAAGTTTGGATTCCTGGTTTAAACAGAAATGGAAACTGCAGAATTTGACTTAGCATGCCAAAACAAGCAAGAAAAGTGACCTGAGCAAGGAAAGTCATTCCCCAAGTGTGACTAATTTTAGCCTTCAAGTGTGTTTTATAGTTATTTTATCTGAATCCCTTTCTAATGAAGATGAATAGAGATTTCTGACCTGTTATCAGATTAAGAATTGGGCTTTTCAACTGGGGGCAGTGGCTCGTGCCTGTAATCCCAGCACTTTGGAAGGCCGAGTTAGGAGGATCACTTGGGGCCAAGAGCTTAAGACCAGCCTGGGCAAGATGGCAAGACCCTGCCACTATAAAAAAGAAGCTGAGGGCCGGGCGCGGTGGCTCACACCTGTAATCCCAGCACTTTGGGAGGCTGAGGCGGGTGGATCACAAGGTCAGGAGATCGAGACCATCCTGGCTAACATGGTGAAATCCCGTCTCCACTAAAAATACAAAAAATTAGCTGGGTGTGGTGGCCGGCGCCTATAGTCCCAGCTACTTGGGAGGCTGAGGGAGGAGAATGGCAAGAACCCGGGAGGTGGAGCTTGCAGTGAGCCGAGATTGCGCCACTGCACTCCAACCTGGGTGACAGAACGAGACTCCGTCTCTTAAAAAAAAAAAAAAAGAAGCTGAGGTAGGGAGGATTCCTTCAGTCTAGAAGTTCTAGGCTGCACTGAGCTGTGATTGTGCCACTGCAATTCAGCCTGGGTGAGAGAGCAAGACCTTGTCTCTTTAAAAAATAAATATGGCCAGGCTCAGTGGCTCACTCCTATAATCCCAGCACTTTGGGAGACTGAGGCAGGCAGATCACAAGGTCGGGAGTTTGAGACCAGCCTGGCCAACATGGTGAAACCTGTCTCTACTAAAAATACAAAAAAATTAGCTGGGCATGGTGGCGCATGCCTGTAATTCCAGCTACTCGGAAGGCTGCGGCAGGAGAATCGCTTGAACCTGGGAGACAGGTTGCAGTGACCCGAGATCACGCCACTGCACTACAGCTTGGGCGACAGAGCAAGACTCAAAAATATGTAAATAAATACATTTTAAAAATTGGCCTTTTGGTGGAAAAGCACTGCAAAAAAAAAGTACTGGCCTTTTGTTGGAAAACTACTCCTCAGGGTATTTAAGCAGCTCTTTTTCTCTTGTAATCTTAAGTATAGACTTTCGAAGTCTATACTTTGAGATGTTGGCTAAAGATATAGTTTACGGACTAAAGCAAACCTTTATTTAGGTGCCTTTTTAGTAAAGTAGAAGCAAATGCTATATGCCTTTAAAGAGAAGCACAGTGAAAGCAAATAGAAAAGTAACGTTTACTCTTATGTAGTAAGTTCTTTTCAACCCTAGACTTCCTTGCTGTTTGGCCATGAAATTTTTCATGAATAGGATCTCTTTCAGGAACAAGTGGCTGTAATTTGCTGTGGAAATCTGAATTAGACAGATCACTAGTTTGTTCAGATTTGGCAGTTTTTCTAATCTGATATCCTGTCCCCAAGTACTGTCTATATGAGATATTTTAGAAAGCAGCTGTAGTGAAACCCTCACAGAATGAAGATCATCCACCTCACCTCTCGTGATTTTGTGTATGACCTACATCTTGGAGAAAAATGTTTCCTTTGGTGTTTATCTTCTGTGAAAGTATAAAAACTCTTGAATTTTGTTGAATGATCTTTGATTTATAGGTCTTTAATTTTTTTTTTGCTTTGTTCATCATGTACTTTTATAAAATTTGACTTGCTTAGATTCTTACGTGAATGAAGTTTCCTTGTTTCTAGCCGATTATGGTATAGCAAGCAGATGTTTTTCTGAGTAGTAAACAGTATGCTCATTCTATTATCTTAGAAATTTAGTGACTTGTCTTAGTTATCAGAACTATGCTTATATCAATAAAGCTTTTATGTCCTTAGTGATGTCTGAATTTTAAAAATATACTATAATCTTTGGTGTTTTTGTTTTGTTTTGTTTTGTTTTTTGAGACAACGTCTCGCCCCGTCACCCAGACTGGAGTACAGTGGTGCGATCTCAGCTCACTGCACCCTCCGCCCCTGGGTTCAAGCGATTCTTGTGCCTCAAGCCTCCTGAGTAGCTGGGACTACAGGTGAGCACCACCATGCCCAGCTAATTTTTGTATTTTTAATAGAGATGGGGTTTCATCATGTTGTTTAGGCTGGTCTGGAACTCCTGGCATCAAGTGATCCCACCTCAGCCTCCCAAAGTGCTAGGATTACAGATGTGAGCAACCGCACCTGGCCTATAATCTTCTATGTTTAAATTATAAGTTTCTAGTCTGGAGTGTTGTGTACTCTGGTTATTTCATTTTTTAGCTAAATTGGGAAAATAAGGGTAGGATAATAATAAGTTAGGTATATCTCATGTTTTCCTCATAGATGTTGTTATATATCCCATCCCTGTATGGTTCTTTATTTGTCCTAAAGCATTTCAGAATCTATAGTTTAACTAGGTAGCTCTCTGGGACCCTCAAGAACCCTGAGACCAAACTGCTTGATCCTGGGTTCCAGAGCTTGCTAAAGCTTTGTTAGTGAGAGCTTCAGGTGACCAGAAACATTTGTGGTACCTAAAACAGGTTTCTAGTACCCTTTTGTGTTTTCTGTAGTGATACATTTAGTATCAAAATTAGGTTTTATTTTATTAAGGTGTCTATTTTCCATGTGGACTTGCTCCATCTTTTTTTTCCTTACAGAAGTAGGCCTGGATAGAGAATAAAGAGTCAGATGAAACAGTGATAATATATAGGAAGATTTAAGAAATCTCAAATGTTAGGTTCTTCAGGCACCATGTTAAATATCACTGAAACAAAATGGTTTATTGCCACTATAATTTCTAATTTTTTCTTTAATCGGCTGAGCCAAATATAAAGGCATTTTAAAAGAAATCTTAGAGATTATGTAGGTTATTTTCATGATATTTATACTTAAACTATATTGCATAGCCAGGTATCTTATTAAAAATTATTTTTTTATTGCGCCTGTAGTCCCACCTCCTCAGGAGGCAAGAAAATTACTTGAGTCCAGAGGGTGATGCTGCAGTGAGCTATGATTGTGCCACTGTACTCCAGCCTGGGTAACAGAGTAAGAAACTATCTCAATAATAATAATAATAATTATTATTATTATTATTATTAAGGCCAGGAGCAGTGGCTCATGCCTGTATTGTCACAGCACTTTGAGTTGGGAGGCTGAGGCAGACAGATTGCCTGAGCCCAGGAGTTCAAGACCAGCCTGGGCAACAAGGAGAAACCCCGTCTCTGCCAAAAATACAAAAAAAAAATTAGCTGGGCATGGTGGTGCACCTCTATAGTCTCAGCTGCTTGGGGCACTGAGTCTGGAGAACAGCTTGAGCAGGGGAGGTCGAGGCTGTAGTGAGCTGTGATCACACCACTGCATTCCAGCCTGGATGACATAGTGAGATCCTATCTCCAAAAAATTAAAAACAAAAACCAAGAAAAAAGATCGCTGGAGTACACTAGTAGCTATTACTGAATAATTTTTTTTTTTTTTTTTTTTTTTTTTTTTGAGACGGAGTCTTGCTCTGTCGCCCGGGCTGGACTGCAGTGGCCGGATCTCAGCTCACTGCAAGCTCCGCCTCCCGGGTTTACGCCATTCTCCTGCCTCAGCCTCCCGAGTAGCTGGGACTACAGGCGCCCGCCACCTCGCCCGGCTAGTTTTTTGTATTTTTAGTAGAGACGGGGTTTCACCGGGTTAGCCAGGATGGTCTCGATCTCCTGACCTCGTGATCCGCCCGTCTCGGCCTCCCAAAGTGCTGGGATTACAGGCTTGAGCCACCGCGCCCGGCCCTACTGAATAATTTTGTTGCATTTGCTCACATGAGATAAATTTGTGCACATTAGATAACAGAAAAATAATACATTTGGGTCCTACTACTCATACAGAATTTCAGTATTCTTTCATAAATACATCTCTTCTGCTCTAGAATTTGATACTCAGAAATGTTAATAGTGATATTAGATAGCTAAAATTGGCCAGTTGGGAACATGGAAATGTAATCTGTGACAGATATGTAAGGTTAAATACACTTTTTTTCTTTTTTTGAGATGGAGCCTTGCTCTGTTGCCCAGGCTGGAATGCAGTGGCGCTATCTCGGCACACAGCAACCTCTGCCTCCCGATTTCAGGTGATTCTTCCACCTCTGCCTCCCAAGTAACTGGGATTACAGGCGCCCACCATCATGCCTGGCTAATTTTTGTGTTTTTATAGGGACAGGGTTTCCCCATATTGGCCAGGCTGGCCTTGAACTTCTGACCCCAGGTGATCTACCTGCCTCGGCATCCCAAAATGCTGGGATTACAGGTGTGAGCCACTGCGCCCGGCGAAATATGCTTTTTGAAAGAAGTCAAAATGCGACTATTTTCCCCATAAAAAACTGACGCAGTGAAAGATTTAAGATGCCGAGAGTTATAGTGTGATAGCCACAAAGTCAGGAACAAAATACTGCCAGGATTTGTGATCTATCTAGGTAAATGAATCACTTTAATTATAGGAACTATTAAAGGTTTATTAAAAGTAGATTTCATTCATCTAAATATTTATAAACTAGTTTATATTTGTAAGCTTTATATATATTTGAAGTATTAGACTGGGCATGGTGGCTCACAGCTGTAATCCCAGCACTTTAGGAGGCCAAGGTGGGTGGATCACATGAGGTCAGGAGTTCGAGACCAGCCTGGCCAACGTGGTGAAACCCCATCTCTACTAAAAATACAAAAATCAGTTGAGCGTGGTGGCACACGCCTGTAATCCCAGCTACTTGGGAGACTGGGACAGGAGAATCACCTGAACTCGGGAGGCAGAGGTTGCAGTGAGCCGCAATCACGCCATACCACTCTAACCTGGGCAATGAGCAAAATGCCATCTCAAAAAAAAAAAAAAAGGTATTATACATGTTGATCCTTTATAGGTTTTAATTATTCCTAGTCTGCTTACCTAGAAAGTTTTTTTTTAAATGGTAATATTATTTTGGGCCTTACACATTAAATAATATTCTTGGAAGAACAACACCTTAGTAGGTAAGTGGTTATGAGTTCCTTTTGTTGCCTTAAAAAAACTGAACTTATATAATTCTTCTAATATATAGATACGGAACTATGTTTGAATGAAGAAAAGCTGATGCTTTACTTAATCACATTGCATGTTGACAGTGTTTCCCCAATTTTTTACTTGTAGTGAATTTGGTTCCAAAATCATCTTGCTTAAGCCAATTATCAAAGTGTTGCCAAAACTCTTTGAGTCTCGAGAGAAGGCTGTTCGAGATGAAGCCAAACTGATTGCTGTGGAGATTTACAGATGGATTCGAGATGCTCTGAGACCCCCATTACAAAATATAAATTCTGTTCAGGTGAGACAAAAAGTTTTCTGGTTGCTTTTGCGTAAGGTTAATATGAAAATATTTTCTCCTATCGTTGTTGATATTCTGTCCTTAAAAATAATTATTTTTCATTCTTAATTTTGAAGTCAGCTTTTCTGAGCATAACTAACTTTCTCTGCAGTTCTGTTGGGTGGCAGAACTTACTATCTGTGTGAAGTACATTCTTTCTGGCTTTTTATTACAATTGGTTTTGGAGACTCTTCTGATGATGTAAATGTATCTGAATTAATGAACTAATGAGAATGTCTTAAAAAGTGAGACTTACTGTTCTTTCTTAGTGCTTAGACATACGTCTTCCTTATAGTAAATTCAAGTTGGTTTGACTTATGCTGTAAAAGAAATATAATTTAATTATATATTTTCTTCTGCTGGTGCAGTGGTTCACACTTATAATCCCAGCACTTTGGCAGGCCCAGGCAGACAGATCACTTGAGCCCAGGAGTTCGAGACCAGCCTGGGCAACATGGCAAACCCTATTTCTATAAATAATAAAAAAATTAGCCGGGCATGGTGGCACAGCCTGTAGTCCTAGCTACTCATGAAGCTTAGGTGGGAGGATCACCTGAACCTGGGGAGGTGGAGGCTGCAGTGAGCCAAAATTGTCCAGCCTGTGCAACAGAGTTGAGACCCTGTCTCAATGAATGAATGAATCTTTTCTTGTTTGCCCTGGTAGAGCCACATAAATAAGAAATTGGAGGCCAGGCACGGTGGCTCACACCTGTATTCCCAGCATTTTGGGAGGCTGTGGCAGGAGGATCACCTTAGGTCAGGAGTTCAAGACCAACCTGGCCAACATAGTGAAACCTCATCTCTATTAAAAATACAAAAATTAGCCAGATGTGGTAGTGCACCCCTGTAATCCCAGCCACTCAAGTAATCCCAGCCACTCGAGAGGCTGAGGCACGAGAAATGCTTGAACCCAAGAGGTGGAAGTTGCAGTGAGCCAAGATCATGCCACCGCACTTCACCCTGGGTGACAAAGTAAGACTGTGTCTCCAAAAAAAAAAAAAAGAAAGAAAGAAATGGGTCCTGATATGTCAATAAATGTAAGTATTAAGTATGTTAAACTAATGGTGGAGATGCAGATATTGTTTAAAATATTATATGATATTTGCAGTTGAAAGAACTAGAAGAAGAATGGGTCAAACTGCCAACAAGTGCTCCTAGACCTACTCGATTTCTTCGTTCCCAACAAGAGCTAGAAGCTAAATTGGAACAACAACAGTCTGCTGGTGGAGATGCTGAAGGAGGTAAGCCAATTTTAAACACTGGTTTCTGCAAAAATTAACCAGAACTGGCACTGCCACAAGAATCTGTGTTCATTAGGCATATTTTGTAGGATTGCCTTTAATAAAATATAAGTTGCAAGTAGCTTTAATAACTCTGGTCCCTTCTCTATTAAAATTTCATCAGGGTTGTGAAAGGACTGATAACTGATAAGTAAAACAATTTTAACCATTTTTAAGGTTTGTTTTTCTCCTTGAAGGTGGTGATGATGGTGATGAGGTGCCACAGATAGATGCTTATGAGCTTTTAGAAGCTGTAGAAATCCTTTCCAAACTTCCCAAAGACTTTTATGACAAAATTGTAAGTAATAGTTAAACTTCTTTCATTTATTTCTTGTAAAATAATTACTTGAATAGAATTAGAACACTCTGCTGAGCCCTTGCCTGGTGCCTCCCCTTCCACCCCATATCTTCCCTAGTAGAGTGAGTTAGTTGCTTCTTCCTCTTTGCTCCCACACTACTTTGTACATATATATATATTATAGCACTTTTTAAAAACATGTCTTGCCATAAAACCAGAACATTCTTGACTTCCTTTTTCTCATTTTCTCTCTGATTTAACTTTAAAGATCTCCAGATTTCTCCCCTGTCTCCATTTCTACTGCCACTACTTTACCCCGAGGTTTCTTGACCTTAGCACTGCTGACACTTTTTTGTCAGCTGTCCTGTACATTGTATGATGTTTAGCAGCATCTCTGGCTTTTATCCACTAGATGTCAGTAATACCATCTGCCTAAGTCATGACAATCAAAAATGTCTTCAAACATTGCCAGATGTTCCCTAGGAGACAAAATCATCCCCAGTTGAGAAACACAGTCTTATCCCAACCACCGCTGTAGTAGTGAGTTGTTGGTTATGTGATTGTTCTTCTCTGGTCTTTTTAATGTTGTCAGTGTAGAAATTCCTCTCCTGTAATTGTGCCATTGTGAGATGGGTGGGCTAGAAATGCTCTCTATTAATGTTTTCTTTTTGACATCTGCTTACTGTTTGCCTAGAAAATGAGAATGAAACGTCTATGGCATTCTGTTTATTATATTACTTTAGTTATAACATCTTATGAAAATACTTTTTATATGTGAATAAAAATTTATATATGTGAACAATTGTTCTGATTGCCTCCAGTTTTTTATATATGTAATATATATTATATATTTATGTATGTTTATAAAATATATATCTATAAAATATATAATAGATATATATTTATATATAATATGTAACATATATAAATATATAATATGTGCTTCTGATATATCTATAAAATATATATATTTATAAAATAAATATAGAAATAAAGGATTGCATTTAATAAAATATAAGTTGCATATTGACATTTTTTGTCAGCTGTCCCATGCATTGTATGATGTTTAGCAGCATTTCTGGCTTTTATCCACTAGATGATAAATATAAATATATATATATATAAGTATATATACACTAGGCAAATATAAATATATAATAAAAATATATTTATGAAATATATATATGTATGAAATATATATATATATTTTTTTTTTTTGAGAAGGAGTCTCACTGTGTTGCTCTGGCTGGAGTGCAGTGGCGCGATCTTGGCTCACTGCCAGCTCTGCCTCCCAGGTTCACACCATTCTCCTGCCTCAGCCTCCCGAGTAGCTGGGACTACAGGCGCCTGCCACCACCCCCAGCTAATTTTTTGTATTTTTAGTAGAGACAGGGTTTCACCGTGTTAGCCAGGATGGTCTCGATCTCCTGACCTCGTGATCTGCCCACCCCGGCCTCCCAAAGTGCTGGGATTACAGACATGAGCCACCGTGCCTGGCCAGTTTTATAATTTTTTTAAAAAATTATATATCTTTGAATTAGCAGAATGCAAAAAATAGACTTTTATTCTGCTCTCTTATTTTCTGTTACAAATGACTTATATTGTATCTTGCAGGAGGCAAAAAAATGGCAAGAGAGAAAAGAGGCCCTAGAGGCTGTAGAAGTACTAGTAAAAAACCCCAAACTGGAAGCTGGCGATTATGCAGATTTAGTAAAAGCATTAAAGAAGGTAAATATGAGGACTTTCAGTACTGGTATTGTAACAACGATCAGGCCTTTGAATTTCTCATCAGTCATCTTTTTAATTACATATACATTGCCACTTAAGGAACATTACCGATAGTATTTGAATTATAGACATACATTTTTAAGGGATTGTTTTAAATTACTGTTGTGAGTTAGTTTCATTTTCAGTCTTCGTTTTTTGTCACTTTGACTTTAGGTATGCTATTTGATAGCTTCTGTAAGTCTCTAGGAAAAGAGAGTTGCTGATCTAGAACTACATATTCCAGTTTTATAATTCTACAGGATGAGCTATTTAAGTTAGCTGTATTTAATTGGACAAATATTAAACATGATAATAGCAAATGATAACACACTACATTGTATCAGTATGTAAAATAAAAAGTATAGGAATATGTGGTCAGTTTTGAAACAGGCAAATACTAAGTAAGAGATAAACATTTTTAGAAAATACTCTTTTGGTATTGCTTAGGTCCAAGCAAGTTGAATGCTGCTGGTGGACATTTTGTATGTAGTAACTTTTTATGAAACCTGTAAGTATAGATCAAACACTGTGGATATGATTATAGTGCTTAAGAACAAACTCTGAAAACATCTTGAATACAGCAAGAATGAAAATTTTGTTTGCTTCCTCAGTCTGAAATTACAGAGGATTATAATGGTGACGGGAGGAAGTTGGTTTTTAATTATACGCACATCTAAGTATAGTGATTCTCATTACTCGTAGTAGTTATATTCTGTAAAGCCACTGAGAACACTAAATTAGTGAATATTGAATCATTGCCTCTAAGAGAAATAAAGCGTTAGGATCCTGCAACCCTTTGGTCACAACATTTCCATCAATCAATACATAACTTTGTTTTATTCTGTTTGGAGATACCATATTTAATATATATTGTTGATTCATTAACATTGAACTCTTGGCCAACAACACTATAACTCTTGCCTGACCGAAGCTTTTCCTATCACGTGTATTTTCTCCCTAAGGTACATCACAGCCTGTTTGCACTTAGGAATACTAGACAGCATTTCAGCACTACACTTAGGGACCATTTTAAACAACAAAAGCACCAACAAAAAACACAAAAATGCAAAAACATGGCATTGAATAAACCATGAAAAAGACTCTTGTTTATAGTGTAAGAACTGCAGCAAGAAGGCAGAGTGTTATCTTGTCTATGTCAGCTGGGAGTGTGCACAATAGACAACACAAAATGTTCACAGCCCTGAACTTGTCTGTGAATGACCAGGAAAGTACCATGAATGTTGATTCGGGGATTATAAGTAAGTTTAGCAAGTAGTTGAATTTGCAAATATGGATTCGTGAATGATGAGGATCAACTATATTCTAGTAGTTAACCTTCCTAGGCTTTCCTCCTGTGGGATTTGGAGGCAGAGATATGATTTGTGAAATCTTTGTTCAGTCATCAGTTTTCCATCTTGAAGAGCCACAGTTGTGTAAAATAAATTAAAAGAGAATTGCCCTAGGGGAAAAAGAGTTTTACCAACCTGGAACCTGAGAGGAAAGAATGGGAAGGGGAATAGTGGAGGACAGTGAGACAGGGAGAGCCATATTCCAGTGGCGTATGAAGAGAGCTACAGATTCTCTGTCAGTTCTTCCAGCATATGATTATTATTAGAAATCTTACTGCGCTGGTGCCGAATTCTCAACGTGTCAAAACCTTTTCTTTTTCCTTATCATTATGTGTTTTCTACATGCATTTTCTAAGGATATTAGCTTCTCACACAAAGACAATTCTGTGGTTTCCACTGGCCTTGTGAATGTAAATATAATCTCTTGCTGTTCTATATAAAGAAAGCATCATGGATTTTATATTTGAGTAGACAATAGTTTTCTGAGAGATCCAGGGTAGCAGTAGAAATTTCTTTCCCTTTTCACATGGTGGGGCGGAGGGAATTAAAGACCACAAACAAGTAAAAAGAAAGTGAATTTTGTGGCTAAAATATTTAAAACAATGGAAAGTTAACTTCAGTTATAAAAATTAACCTGAAACAAGACATTTTCTTTTCTTTTTGCATTAAGTAGTGACAGAGACTTTTTTTTTTTTTGAAATGAAGTTTCACTATTGTTGCCCAGGCACGATATCATCTGACTGCAACCTCTGCCTCCCATGTTCAAGTGATTCTTCTGCCTCAGGCCCCCAAATAGCTGGGATTTGTAGGCACTTGCCACCACGCCCAGCTAATTTTTGTGTTTTTAGTAGAGACGGTTTCACCGTATTGGCCAGGCTGGTCTCGAACTCCTGACCTCAGGTGATCTACCCTCCTTGGCCTCCCAAAGTGCTGGAATTACAGGCATGAGCCACGGTGCCCAGCCGACATTTTATTTTTTCTATTTGATTTTAGTTATATGTACACACAAACTTTGTATTATGTTGACTTCCTAGAAACATAACAAAAGTGGGGAAATGGTGAAATGGAAAAAAGAGGATGAGATTGAAGAATAGATTACAGACCAATCCTTTTTCCCTCCATAATTATCTCTTTGTATTGTATAAATCAAGTAATCCCATTAATTTCTCAGTTTTTTTCCTTTAATGAAAGTAGTAAAAAGACATGCACTTTAAAATTTCTTATGGTATTCTTGAAATTATTTTTAAACTGTTTTGAGTTGTCACCTGAGTTAGCATATTCTGTGGGCTTTCCTGTTCTCACAGATTATAGTTTTTGTTTTTTTCTATTATTTTTAATTAATTTATTTATTTTTGAGACAGAGTTGCACTCTTGTCACCCACGCTGGAGTGCAGTGGCATGATCTCAGCTCACTGCATCCTCCACCTCCCGAGTTCAAGTGATTCTCCTGCCTCAGCCACCCGAGTAGCTGGGATTACAGGCGCGTGCCACCATGCCCAGCTAATTTTTTTTTTTTGTATTTTTAGTAGAGACAGGGTTTCGTCATGTTGCCCAGGTTGGTCTTGAACTCCTGTCCTCAAGTGATCTGCCTGCCTCAGCCTCCCAAAGTGCTGGGATTACAGGCATGAGCCACTGCGCCCGGCCTGTAGTTCTTTTATTTATAAGATGCCTCCCTCCCACCTCATCGCTTCTTTGATTTTGTCACTTGCCTATGCCTATGGGCATTTGGTTTTTTTAATATATATATAATTTATTTATCTTTACATTAAGATTTGGATTTTCAAAGTGCTTTCTTATATTAATCTTTTTTTCACTTGTTCTTTCTACTTTCCCCTCTTAATTATTGCTTGTATTCGTCATAGTTTTCTAAACACAGTAATTCATAATAGGTTTCATTAATTTGCTTCCTTCCCTCTGTCAACAGTGTGTTTTTGTTTATTATTAACTAATGGCTTTCATTTCTAGTTAAAGATAAATACCAATTGATAATTACTTTAAAGCACTTTATGTTTTAATAGTGTAGGCCTCAATTTGTGAAAAAAGTGACAGTACTTATAACTGTGTACAAAATTTCCTATTGTTTAGATTATATTGAGATTATGAGCTAAAGCTTCCATTCCCTGGTCTAGAACAGAAATTACTGAAAAGATTCTTACCTCTGAAATGGAGTCTCCCCACATATGTTACTTGTCTTAAAAATAAACACTTCTCCATCTTCCCTACTCTCATTTTCCAGTTGAGAATAATTTGTTTATGGGATAAGTGTCAATGAATGTGACAGGCAGATATTTATTAGGGTATCTGGTCCATTGCTCACTTATAAGTTTATTTGAGCCTTCGCAATCTTGAAATTTAACAGATTCACGGTATCTTCTTCAATACTATACATTAAGATCATGAGTATCTAGAGTTTAGCTCCCACTGGTTTACTGTTCCAACAATGGATAGGGAGAGGTATTCTCCTAAGAAAGGGATAGAATGATAGTTCTTTAACTGAGCCCGTATGACAAAATCACCCTTTGAGCCATATAAAAATACTGATGTCCAAATTTCATCCTGGATTCATTGAACTAGAATTTATTGGAATGGGGTCTTACATGTTTTTGGTGTCCATTCCTAGAATATATATTTAGATGCTAAATATAAAGTCTAGCATCTGAATCATATCTGAGAGATATTTTGGTAAGGAAAAATAATCAAAACATTTATAAATACCAATAGTGATTTCAATACAGAATGAATGGAAAATTTTTTCTCCATAGACTTACAGTAATTAGAGATTTAACAAATGTTTATTACGACCCTGATCTCATCCTCTCGTAAGGAAAATGGACTTAACACAAGTTTAGAGGAAGAACATGCTTTACTTAATAAAAGGAGCAAAAGCTTTGGAGTCAGAATTGACCTGGGTTTGAATCACACAGCATTACCATTTGCTAACTATCTGACTGTAAGCACATTAATCTCTATTTAATTTTTAGAATCTGGTTTGGGTACAGTAGCTCACACCTATAATCCCAACACTTTAGGAGGCTGAGGCGGGCTGATCCCTTGAGCCCAGTAGTTTAAGACTAGCCTGGGCAACATGAAGAAACTCTGTTTCTACAAAAAGTAGAAACATTAGCAGGTGTGGTAGCACTTGCCTTTAGTCCCAGCTACTCAGGAGGCTGAGATGGGAGGATCACTTGAACTTGGGAGGGGGAGGTTGCAGTGAGCTGAGATCGAGCCAGACTCTGTCTCAAAAAAAAATTTCTTTTTGAAATCTGCACATTTTTTGTTGTTTTTTGTTTTTGAGACAGTGTCTCGCTCTGTCACCCAGGCTAGAGTGCAGTGGCATGATCTTGGCTTACTGCACCCTCCGCCTCCCAGGTTCAAGCGATTCCCCTACCTCAACCTCCTGAGTACCTGGGACTACAGGCACGTGCCACCATGCCTGGCTAATTTTTCTATTTTTGGTAGAGGCAGGGTTTCGCCATGTTGCCCAGGCTGGTCTTGAACTCCTGGACTCAAGCGATCCTCCCACGTCAACCTCTTAAGGTCCTGAGATTATAAGCGTGAACCATCAGGCCTGGCTGTGAATCTGCAAAGTTGAAATAGTAATAGTACTTACCTCATAGGATTTGGGTGAAAATTAAATTTAAAAAGGATTATAAAGTGCCTACAAAATGTTGGTGCCTAATTTGTTTTTTTAATAAATGTTTATTCATCCTTATTCCTCAGCACTTAAGGAGTGCATATAAGTGCCAAGTAGAACTTCTTGCATGTTGCATGTTAGGAGTTGTTTAATGCAGAGAACCTAGAATAAAGCATTCTGCTTATGGAACACCAGATTGTAGGGACTAGATAAAATTCAAAGTAGTTGGGAGGCATTACTCCTACTAGGAAAATAGTGAAAAAAGAAGAGTTTGGAGCCATTTATAAATAAAGCAGCTCTGTGTGTGTGTGTGTGTGTGTGTGTGTGTGTGTGTGTGTGTGCGCGCGCGCGCGCGTGCACATGCATGTGTGCATGCATGTGTTTGTGTGTGAGAGAGAGAGAGTCTTGCTCTGGTGTCCAGGCTGGAGTGCAGTGGCGCAATCTTGGCTCACTGCAACCTCTGCCTGCCACGTTCAAGTGAGTGATCCTTTTGCCTCAGCCTCCCAAGTAGCTGGGACTACAGGAATACGCCACCGTGCCTATATTATTGTATCATAAAGCAGCCTTTTAACACCAACTGATTGGGCAGTGTACCACAGCAAAATCTTACCAGGAAGGAACCCAGTCATAATCACTGTCTTGCTAAATTGACACAAATGCAGCTACTACCCATGAGTTTAGATAAGTGCTGGGCTTTGTGGGGAGTGGCATAGGAGGGCAGTAGTATAAGCAGTGCTAGAGGAGAATCAACTTGAGACTCTGAATCAAAGCTTAACCATCATTAGATGACTGAAGTGGCAGCCTCAAGGCCAGAAGCTTCCTCAGAAGAATGGTTGCAATAGCATTAACAATTTAGAGTCCCCATGGACTTCCTGAAGGTACCTGCAGCAGTTTCTACTGGTGCTTCTTGGTTATGAATGCTAGAGCTGTTGCCCAGTCGTGTCTTTCAGAGATACGTTGTCTTTTCATTTTCCTTGTCCCAAAGC
The DNA here is from genome assembly GCF_047675955.1 of Chlorocebus sabaeus. NCBI lineage: Eukaryota > Metazoa > Chordata > Mammalia > Primates > Cercopithecidae > Chlorocebus > Chlorocebus sabaeus. The sequence goes on from NC_132904.1 coordinate 18,377,945, forward strand.
AAAGTCAGCAGACCTCTAGTCTCTCTGCCATTATCAGGGTCATTTCCTGCACAGTTGAACAGTGCTGGCAGCCCAGACTGCCACTACTGGATAGTGAGAAATTTGATGTTGTGGTTTTATCTGTTTTATTAGTAGAACTTCAAGATAGAAGACTAAACATAATGAAGGGAAGCTCCCAAATTCAATACAATGAAAGAATTTCTCCTATCTTGTAGTAAATAGAAATGGTCATATATTAGCATAAGAGCTTTCAGAGTTCTTTTTTTTTTTTTTTTTTTTTTTTTTTTGAGATGGAGTCTCGCTTTATTACACAGACTGGAGTGCAATGGTGCAATCTTGGCTCACTGCAACCTCCACCTCCCGCGTTCAAGTGATTCTCCTGCCTTGGGCTCCCAAGTAGCTGGGATTACAGGTGCCTGCCATCATGCCTGGCTAAATTTTGTATTTTTATTAGAGACAGGGTCTCACTATGTTGGTCAGTCTCATCTCGAACTCCTGACCTCAGGTGATCCACCCACCTCTGCCTCCCAAAGTGCTGGGATTACAGGCGTGAGCCACTGCACCTGGCCACAGAGTTCTTTTGAGAATAAAATTTCAATACTCTTCTACATGGCTGTGACTATTTTGTTTTCCTTTCCACGCGCCTCCCCCCACTTGTAGGTTGTTGGAAAGGATACCAATGTCATGTTGGTGGCTTTGGCAGCAAAATGTCTTACTGGCCTGGCTGTTGGGCTAAGGAAGAAATTTGGACAATATGCAGGACATGTAAGTAACACTCCTTTTTAGATACAGATCTACAAAATTTATCAAAAATGGTAGGCCTAGTTTGCTGTTTGCTTTAAAACAACTCCTTGGCATAGATGTATATATATTGTACAAGTAAATTTCTCTCTGTTTTGTTAATATTCAGCATATCATAAATTTCAGTAGATGTCAGTTATAACAAAATTTATCGGCCTTGTGTAGAAAGTCAGGTACTAGGCCTAAAGTACTTAGTTGAGTTGATTTATTTACTTACTTACTAGTGTCTTACTTTGTTCTTACAACATTATACACATTATAACAAGATGAAACAAAACTTGTAACGACCAGGACCAGAATGAAAATGAGAGTAGGAAAGGCAATAAAAAACTATAAATGTAAAACTGTGAGGTTAATATATAAAATATATTTTATAGTGTTTTCCTATTTTAATATATAATTTACTTACGTATTTGAGACTTTTATATAGGTTACAATGTTATATATTTTATATAGGTTATCTCCATTTTACTTATTCAAAGAAAATCTGACTGGAGACATTTGTTGACTATACTATTTGTATAAGTTTGTTTCCAATCAAATTTGGTAATAATTTTAATTAATTAAGATGTTTTCTTTAACTGTGGCTTCTGTCCTTTGGCTTCTAAATCTGGTCTGAATTACTAAGAATGGCTCAGCATCCTAAAAATTGACCTTATTAATCTTTATAGTTTAGCTTGCTAGCCACTTCATCGTTTGATTCCCTAGATTGACTTAGGAGTTTCCTAATAGTCCCTAGTCATGTGTCCATTTTATATTGTGAAGCTAATCCTCACATGAGCTATGGTATTTGGAGCTTGCTTACTCATAGCATTAAAAATAATCTCAGAGAACTTAACTGAAGAAAAAGAAGACACTACCAAATAAAAATAAATCATGACTGGCTTATTACTAGGGAAATAAAAATAAGGGTCTATAAAACCCTTAGACATGTACATCATAAATTGAAATAAAATTAAAATCTATTTTTGTAACAATCAGTATTATATAATATCTATGTGTATACGCTATTTCAGTCAATTTTGTGTTAGTAGGATATTTCACACTTTTGTATTGGGAATAATTTTTCAAGATAACAGTTTTTTCCTAAGCCACTTAAATATCGGTTCAGAGAATAATTTTAATTTTTTTTTGTTTTTTTGAGACAGGGTGTCACTTTGTCACCCAGGCTGGAGTACAGTGGCACCATCTCAGTTCACTGCAGCCTTAACCTCTTAGGCTCAGGTGATCCTCCCACCTCAGTCTCTCGAGTAGCTGGGACTTTAGGCACACCCCACCACGCTTGACTACTTTTTGTATTTTTGGTAAAGATGGGGTTTCGCCATCTTGCCCAGGCTGGTCTCGAAGTCCTAGGCTCAAGCCATCTGCCTGCCTCAGCCTCCCAAAATGCTGGGATTACAGACTTGAGCCACCACACCCAGCCTAAAATTCATTTTAATTTACCAAATTATGATTGGATAATTGCCTGGCTTTCCAGTTTGAGTTCTGATTCTGGCTTTGTTTAACTTTGTTGTCCTGGTTAAAGAATGTCTCCATTGCTCTAGAGTTTGGGGTCTCCCCTGCCTTAATACTGTAATATATATGGTGTTAGTATCAAGCATGTTAGTGACTTGGCTTTATTTTCTTTAAATGTTTACAAACTGTCTTTTTGGCAATATTTTTAAAAGTGAACGTTAGCTTTATAGGCATTAAAATATCTTGATGTTCAAGTTTATAACTAGTATTAAAAAGTCTCATATTTTTCCATGGGAACCATAGTCCTTGAACTATACCAAGTAGTCTATAACCACTTCTGTGAAATCTTGAAAACAATTTTTTCCTTTTTTTGGATGCCGTTGAGCTTTACTGTGTCCTTTGGACCTTAGAAATTTCCTTCTCCAGCCTGGGCAACATGGATAAACCCCCGTCTCAACAAAAAATAAAATAAAAAATTATATTTACAGGGAAGTGGTCAAGAAGTTAATAATTTTTTTTTTTTTTTTTTTTTTTTTTTGAGATGGAGTCTGGCTCTGTCTCCCAGGCTGGAGTGCAGTGGCTGGATCTCAGCTCACTGCAAGCTCCGCCTCCTGGGTTTACGCCATTCTCCTGCCTCAGCCTCCCGAGTAGCTGGGACTACAGGTGCCCGCCACCTCGCCCGGCTAGTTTTTTGTATTTTTTTAGTAGAGACGGGGTTTCACCGTGTTAGCCAGGATGGTCTCGATCTCCTGACCTCGTGATCCGCCCGTCTCGGCCTCCCAAAGTGCTGGGATTACAGGCTTGAGCCACCGCGCCCGGCCGACAAGAAGTTAATAATTTTTTTAAAAAACATTATCAGATGTGGTGACATATACCTGAGACCTACCTACTCGGGAGGCTGAGATGAGAGGATTACTTGAGCCCAGCGGGCCGAGGCTGTAGTGTGCCATGTTCATCCCACTGCACTCCCACCTGGGTGACAGAGCGAGACCCTGTGGTGCAGAGGCAGCAAATAGATTGAGAAGCACTGCCATAGTGGGAGAGAATGAGAATTCTTCTTTATTGCAGCATAAGATTCTATGTTCTTCAAGAAAGGAAATGACTTTTTATCCCACTTAAATGTTTGCTTTATTGGTTTGTTTTGGTGGAGACAAGGTGGTTTTTTAGAAAGTAAGTTTTATTGAGATAAAACTTACGTGCCATAAAATTTACCCTCTTAAAATGATTTTAGAATATTCACAATGTTATGTAACTATCAGCACTATCTAATTCCAGAACATTTTCATCACCTCAGAAAGAAACCCCTTGCCCATTAACAGTCACTCCCCGTGCTGCTCCCTGCCCTTGACCCTAGCAACCACTAATCTACTTTTTTGTCTCTGTGGTTTTAACATTTCATGTAAATGGAGTCATCATACAAAGCATGGTCTTTGCGACTGCTTTTTTTTTTTTTTTTTTTTCTTGGAAGACAGAGTTTTGCTGTGTTGCCCAGGCTACAATACAGTGATACAGTCACAGCTCACTGCAGCTTTGACCTCCTGGGTTCAAGTGATCCTCCCACCTCAGCCTCCCAAGTAGCTGGGATCACAGGCACATACCACCACACCTGGCTAATTTTTTTGTTTGTTTTAGTAGAGACAAGATCTCACTCTGTTGCTTAGGCTGGTCTTGAACTCCTGGCCTCAAGCAAGCCACCTGCCTCAGCCTCCCAAAGTGCTGGGATTACAGGCGTGAGTCACTGTGCCCAGCCTATGACTGGCTTCTTTTAAACTTAGCATACTATTTTTAAGGTTCAGCCATGTTCTGGTGTACATAAATATATCATTCCTCTTTGTTGCTGAATAATGTTCTAGCCATTCACTTTTACAGGTTGTGCCAACCATCTTGGAGAAATTCAAAGAGAAGAAACCTCAAGTGGTACAAGCCTTGCAGGAGGCAATTGATGCAATCTTCCTTACTGTAAGTTGACAGCATGAGTTTGTAGTTTTATCTAAAGTAAAGTTTGTCAATATAATATTTTGATTGTTCTTTACAATTGAAAAAAGTTCATTAAGCACATTTTCTTTCTAAAGACCACGCTACAGAACATCAGTGAGGATGTTTTAGCAGTAATGGATAATAAAAATCCAACCATCAAGCAGCAGACATCTCTTTTTATTGCAAGAAGTTTCCGCCACTGCACTGCTTCTACCCTGCCAAAGAGCTTGCTAAAGCCCTTTTGTGCTGCACTACTTAAGGTACAGACTCTCCTTGAAATTGGGGGAATATTGAAATTATACCTAGGCAGGATTTTTTTCCTGCTAATTACGTACAGTGACTACTTGACTTTCAGACTATAGAGGTCATAATCTTTTGAGGAGCAGACTCTTTGCAGCTTGGAAACTGAATCCAAATTCTCATAACTGTGTTCCTCTTCTTGAAAGAAAGCACAAGTTAGTGTTATGATTCCATTAACTGTTAAATATTTTGTTTCTTACTTGGCCCATATACTGGTGTTCAGCTGGATCTGGCCAAGCATAGGCATCAAATGTGGAGTATTTGAAGATCATCTGGGAATGAGTCATTTTAGATAGAGGGTAAGAGGAAAAGGAAGCACTTAATTTTGCTAAATGGATTACCAAGGGTTTCCTTAACCCAGAAAGAATTCTTTTGTTTGTTTTTGTTTTTGTTTTTTTTTGTTTGAGATGGAGTTTAGCTCTGTTGCCCAGGCTGGAGTGCAGTGACACAATCTTGGCTCACTGCAACCTCCGCCTCCCAGGCTCAAGCAATTCTCCTGCCTCAGCCTCCTGAGTAGTTGGGATTATAGGTGCATGCCACCATGCCTGGCTAGTTTTTGTATTTTAGTACAGATGGGGTTTCACCATGTTGGCCAGGCTGGTCTCAAACTCCTGACCTCAGGTAATCCACCTGTCTTGGCCTCCCAAAGTGCTGTGATTACAGGCATGAGCCACCGTGCCTGGCCCAGAAAGAATTTTTGAAAGAGGAACTGTCAGTTGGCACAAGGAAAGCTACAGTTAGCTTCAGAAAATTGTAAAAAGCAAATTCTTTATCCAGCAACCATCAGTCTGAATTAAAATGAATAATGCCTAAAATACCTTGCATTAATATTTTGCTTACTTCTGAACTATAGCACATCAATGATTCTGCTCCTGAAGTCAGAGATGCCGCATTTGAAGCATTGGGTACTGCTTTGAAAGTGGTTGGCGAGAAAGCAGTAAACCCATTCTTAGCTGATGTGGACAAACTCAAGCTTGATAAGGTAGGTTAGTAATGGATTGGACTAAATTTGGACAACAGTCCTGTCTCTTTGCATCATGGCTTTGTCTCTTGACAATTGGAGAGTACTGGTATTCTTTTGATCGGGATTTCTTGATTTTTTTTAAAATTGCCCTTTACAGTAGGAAAGAAATGCATACTTGAAACAAGTTTTGGAGGATGCTCGCTGGTACTTTTTGTCTTCAATTTTGTCTGTTGTTTTACTAAGAAAAAAAATGCTGATATCACCTCAGGAAATTTATTTCATTCTCCACTGGTAGTTCACACCTAGAGTTTGAAAACATAGCTTTTGAGAATTTAAGTTTCATTCAAGGCCATGATGGTGATAATAGTAGAAATATCTTTCAAATTGTAACCAAAAAAAGCTGAGTGACCAATCTGTAGAGAAGATGAAAACAGTTCTGTGAAATAAATTTATTTCTAAAGTCCAGAAAGTTACCTTCCTATATGTGAATGTCTTCCGTAAACGATGTGGTCATTTTAAGTTTATTACAATTCTGATTTGTAAAGAAATAAAATGTCATTAATATCTTACATATGCCTACCTACTGCCAGAAAAGTGTGGATAATTTATCTTTGTTGAAAGGGAAATTTTTTCTCTGAATTTTTTTTTCCTGGCAACGAGTCTCACTCTGTCGCCCAGGATGGAGTGCAAATGGCACAATCTCAGCTCACTGCAACCTCTGCCTCCTGAGTTCAAACGATTCTTGTGCCTCAGCCTCCCAAGTAGCTAGGATTACAGGCGTCTGCCACCATGCCCGGCTAATTTTTTTGTGTTTTTGGTAGAGACAGGGTTTCACCATGTTGGCCAGGCTGGTCTCGGACCTCTGACCTCAAGTGATCCACCCATCTCGGCCTCCCAAAGTGCTGGGATTATAGGCTTGAGCCACCTTGCCCAGCCATTTCTCTGAATTCTTACTTGTAGTTGTGGTTTAGAAATGTAATAACATAGTGGTTATGTTTCAAAGTTGGGCTTAATGATGTTCATCTCATTTTCATTCTCCAGATCAAAGAATGTTCAGAAAAGGTAGAATTGATACATGGTAAGAAAGCCGGACTAGCTGCTGATAAGAAGGAATTCAAACCTCTACCTGGAAGGACTGCTGCTTCAGGGGCTGCAGGAGATAAGGACACAAAGGACATTTCTGTACCCAAACCAGGACCTCTAAAAAAGGCACCTGCTGCTAAGGTTAATAGATTATTTGAAAATAGAATTTAGTAAGGAAGGGTGTGAGTCTCAGGTTCATGGTTGTTCCTCTAAAATTATTTTGTTTGATAAATGAATTCATTTGCCACATTAAAAATACAGCAGAAAATCTGTTAATGAAGATAGGATATTCCAGCAATAAATTCAGCTATTTGAAGCTTTAATAGAGATAAAAATGGTAACAAAGGCACAGAAGTGTGTTTTGTCAATTTAACATAAAATTTACTATCTTAACTTTTTTTTTTTTTTTGAGATGGAGTCTCGCTCTGTTGCCCAGACTGGAGTGCAGTGATGCAATCTCGGCTCACTGCAACCTCTGCCTCCCAGGTTCAAGGAATCCTCCTGCCTCAGCCTCCCAAGTAGCTGGCATTACAGGCACCTGCCACCACGCCTGGCTAATTTTTGTATTTTTAGTAGAGACAAGGTTTCACCATGTTGTCCAGCCTGGTCTCAAACTCCCGATCTCAAATTATCTGCCTGCCTCAGACTCCCAAAGTGCTGAAATTACAGACATGAGCCACCATGCCCAGCCTCAAAAAATCTGTCAATTAATAAGTAAAAATTGATGTCTGTTAACAACAACAAAAAGAATAGTAGATTTGTTATTTGAAGTATCTCTCTCCATATAGAGAATGCTATTACAGAGAAAAATCCGGAAGAGGTATCGTAGTTAATCAAAGAGTACAGAATTTTCTGTTTTTAGGGTTAGAATATAAATCCCTTTATGGGGTTATTACTATGAACCAACAAAACCATACTGTTGATATGATATGGTAAGTATTACAGGCTTCCATTTAGTTGAAAACTGGCATCCTTAGTTTTGCTAACTACAACTTAAAATATTGGAATATATTCAAGATAACATTAGTTTCAGAACAGCTCTGGATGCTGAAGACTAATTTGGTCCTCTGTTATTTTATCTTTTCTTTTTAGGTTTGCGGCATTTCATAACAAATATCCAAAATAGGTAGAAGGAACAATGTGAATGGTGATGCGTGTTGCCATAATATAGTTATCATTTGCTGTGTACATTGTGATAACACTATTTTCTTGTTTTTTTTTTTTTTTTTTTTTTTTTTTGAGGCGGAGTGTAGCTCTGTCGCCCAGGCTGGAGTGCAGTGGCTGGATCTCAGCTCACTGCAAGCTCCGCCTCCCGGGTTCACGCCATTCTCCGGCCTCAGCCTCCCGAGTAGCTGGGACTACAGGCGCCCGCCTCCTCGCCCGGCTAGTTTTTTGTATTTTTTAGTAGAGACGGGGTTTCACCGTGTTAACCAGGATGGTCTCGATCTCTTGACCTCGTGATCCGCCCGTCTCAGCCTCCCAAAGTGCTGGGATTACAGGCTTGAGCCACCGCGCCCGGCTGTGATACACTATTTTCTTGTGACTTTTTCCCCCCGTACATATTCTGCTTTTGTATCTTGGGACTTTTGAAAACTGGAGTGGAATGAATATTTTTTGTATTTTTTGTAAAGATGGGGTTTTGCCATACTGCCCAGGCTAGTCTCAAACTCCTGGGCTCAAGGGATCCTTAGCCTCCCAGAGTGCTGGGATTACAGGTGTGAACTACTGCGCTCAGCTACTTGGGAAGCTGAGATGGGAGGCTCACTTAAGCCCAGGAGGTCAAGGCTACAGTGAGCCGTGATCGGGCCACTGCACTCCAGCCTGGATGACAGAGCAAGACCCTGTCTCAGAAAACAAACCAACCCCAAATAAATGTAAAAAAAAAAAAAAGGTATAGGGATGTCATTCTCAAATTAATTTGTAAATGTAGTATAATTTCTGGCCATCTCTTTTGTTTCATTTATCTCATTAATTCTAAATTCAAGTTTTCAATATGGGGTCTACAGATTACCCCATGGGTGGTCTTCAGGGGTTCTGTCTGACCTTGAAACTGTGCTAAATTTTGTAGGTACAAAAAATGTTTATTTTGGGGTAATCCCTCATTTTAATCAAATTTTTGAGGGAGTATGACTCAATAAAAGTTTTAAAACCACTGTTTTAGGCCGGGTACAGTGATTCATGCTTGTAATCCCAGCACTTTGGGAGGCCAAGACAGGAGGATCACTTGAGGCCAGGAATTTGGGACCAGCCTGGGCAACACGGCAAAACCATGTTTTCTGTCTCTACAAAAAAATTTTTTTTAATTAGGCATGGTAGCACACGCCTGTGGTCCCAGCTACACAGTAGGCTGAGGTGGGAAGGAAGATCCCTTGAGCCCAGGAGGTTGAGCCTGTAGTGAGCCGAGCTTGTGCAACTGCGTTCCAAGCTCGACAACAAAATGAGACACTGTCTCAAAAAAATAAAAAATAACTCCACCATTTTAAATCCTTAAGTGGTTTAATTTTTATTTTTTAAATTGTTTTAGGCTGGTGGGCCACCGAAGAAGGGGAAACCAGCTGCACCGGGAGGCGCAGGGAATACTGGAACCAAGAACAAGAAAGGACTGGAGACTAAAGAAATAGTGGAGCCTGAGCTCTCGGTCAGTATTACACACTGAGCCTGAAACTCATGAACCCTGCAAAGTGAGACCTATGAGAAGACTGGAGTTGTTGGTGGGTTCTACAACATACAGTTAACTGATATCTTTTAGCTTATTGAAACTGCCTTGGACAGTCTCCTTTATCAAAGTATAATAGAAGCCTCAGAAACTATAGCATACCATGGGAATATTCTTTAAGCTTTGACTGGAGTATGTTTACATTTTTGTCATCTGTTCCCTTAAGCAATTCCTAATTCTAATATGTTTTTGTATCTTACAGATAGAAGTATGTGAAGAAAAAGCTTCAGCTGTTCTTCCCCCTACCTGTATACAGCTTCTTGACAGCAGTAACTGGAAAGAAAGGCTGGCTTGTATGGAAGAGTTCCAGAAGGTAGGTAGTGCATAGGGATGAATTGAGTATGAAAGAAAATCAGATTATATGGAAGCAGTGAAATTGATAATAAAGAATTTGTCCTAATTGCTGTGTTTTATAACCAGCGAACACATTTCATGGCATTAAAGATGAGGTGGGACTTTTTATTTCTTGTAGCTGTGTAGTGTTTGCTATCTTTAAACATCAGTATTCTATGGCCTCTATAAGCTCATGACTTAATACTTAAGAAAATTATATTCTTATTCTGAATTATAAGTCTTAGATTAAATTTTTATTTATTTATTTTTTTGAGACAGAGTCTCACTCTGTTGCCCAGGCTGGAGTACAGTGGCGTGATCTCAGCTCACTGCAAGCTCCACCTCCTGGGTTCACGCCATTCTCCTGCCTCAGCCTCCTGAGTAGCTGGGACTACAGGCACCCACCACCACGCCTGGCTAATTTTTTGTATTTTCAGTAGAGATGGGGTTTCACTGTGTTAGCCAGGATGGTCTCGATCTCCTGACCTCATGATCCATCCACCTCGGCCTCCCAAAGTGCTGGGATTACAGGCATGAGCCACCGCACCCAGCCCAGTCTTGCTTAGATTAATTTTTTAACTATGGTACTCGCTCATAAACTTCCTAGGCAAATAGGTCTCTCTACTTAAACCATCCCTCATCCAGTACTTTTTTCCGGCTTTATCATCATGATTCCTTGGTAGAATTGGACAAAACCTCTCAAAAACGTGTGTTGTAAAAGAACATGGCAGTTCATTTTGGCATATACCGGGTGATTCTAATGAGGAAGGGTAAGGAGCAACTGCAAGAGCACTGTCACTTAAGGCAGAGAAGCCTTCCAGTCCTGCTTCTGCTGCCCATTCGGTTTAGATCTGAGTTTGTACATCTTTAATATTCAATACTTTAGAACTTTGAATCTATTCTGCTTTGCTGTTTTTAGGAAAATCAAGGAAGAGAAAATATGTATAAGCAGTTTCTGCCACACACTAGGCAAATGAAAACTATTATTTTGCATGGAGCAAACTTTTTGTGAATTCCTGAAATGTGAGATAAATGTTCAGTGATACTAATTTAACAGCCATATACCAACCATCTAGCTTAAGAAATAAAGCATTATAGACATAAAAACACAAAGAAATAAAGCATAACAGCAGGAGCTATATAAGCTCCCTCAATAACCCTTCTCAGTTCTATTCCACTCCTTCCTTCAGAGGTAACCACTTACTTGACTTTGGTATTTATTCTTCCTTTGGAACTAATCTTTAACCCTTTAACTCTTTTATTCTCTTATTTTACTTCAAGGCTGTTGAGCTAATGGACCGAACTGAAATGCCATGCCAGGCATTAGTGAGGATGCTAGCCAAGAAACCTGGATGGAAAGAAACTAATTTTCAGGTATTTAAAATGTGAGATTTGATATCTTTTATTGAAGTAATTTACATTACATCATCCTATGGAGTAATAGAATAGGTTTGGTAATGAATTTTTTTTTTTTTAATTTTTTTTTTTTGAGATGGAGTTTCACTCTTGTTGCCCAGGCTGGAGTGCAATGGCATGATCTTGGCTCACTACAACCTCTTCCTCCTGGGTTCAAGTGATTCTCCTGCCTCAGCCTCCCGAGTAGCTGGGATTACAGGCACCCGTCACCACGCCCGGCTAGTTTTGTATTTTTAGTAGAGACGGGTTTCTCTGTGTTGGTCAGGCTGGTCTCGAACTCCTGACCTCAGATGATCTGCCTGTCTTGGCCTCCCAAAGTACTGGGATTACAGGTATGAGCCACCGTGCCCGGCTTGGTAATGATTTTTAATGAACAATGGGGTGTGTGCATTTTGATTGAACACATAACTACAGTTGACTCTTGAACAATGTGGCAATTAGGGGCACTACCCCTTGTGTAGTTGAAACTTCACATATAACTCTGGACTCCCCAAGAACTTTACTAATAGCCTACTGTTGCCAGAAGCCCTACTGATAACATAGTCAGTTAACGTATTTTGTATGTTACATGTATTGTATATTGTATTCTTAACAATTAAAGTAAGCTAGAGAAAAAATGTGATTAAGGAAATCCTAAGGAATAGAAAACATATTTACTGTTTATTAAATGGCAATGGATCATCATAAAGGTCTTCAGTTCCCATCATCTTCATGTTGAGTAGGTTGAGGAGGAGAAAGTAAGAAAAGGGGTTTGCTGATTCAGGAGTGGCAGAGGCAGAAGAAAATTCATGCATAAGTGGATCTTTGCAGTTCAAACCCGTGTTGTACAAGGGTTAACTGTATAACTTTATATAACTAGGGATTTATATATGTATAAATATGTAAATATATACATCCATATATAATTTGTATAATTTAGATATATGCATTTTTTTCTTCTCACTTTTAGGCCTAGAAGGCTTCTTATCTAATCTTTACATATTCAAGGGAGAAATAAACAGTGAGATAGCTTTTTTATTTGATGGGATAAAAAATAAGTGCAGTCCTTAAATTGCCAATGAAAATTTACCATATAATCAATTGTGTAGCCCCATTAACTGATAATAGAGCTGAAATTTAGCAGTACCAAGTTATTAGTCTAAGGGGTGGGTATAGAGGGAAGTAGAGGAAAGTGGTGCAGGAAGGAAAATGAGAAAAAGTTTCCTTCTCTTTTTCTAGATGTACATAAAATAGACTTCATGCTAAACAAACTTGAAACGTATCAGGTTTATTTTTGGCATCCTGCTAGTCTCTTTTTGGTTTCTCTTCTGCCGCCACCTCTTGTTTTCCCTCTAGGATGTTTAGCTCTCTCATACACTGTGTTTCCCTTAGATTGTGTTACATAGGTTACGTAGCACCTTATTCGTATAGGCCAGCTCCACAAAGGCTAAATATTCTAAAAGATTCTTGAGTTGTGAGTTGTCTTCTTGCTCTCACAGCACTTTTTTTTTTTTTTTTTTTTTTTTTTTTGAGAAAAGCCTTCACTCAGTTGTCCAGGCTGGAGTGTGGTGGTGCAAACGTGGCTCACTGCAGCGTTGACATCTTAGGCTCAAGAGATCTTCCCATTTTAGCCTCCGGAGTAGTTGGGACCACAGGCGTGCATCACTACACCTTGCTAATTTTTTTCTCAAATTCTTAGAGAGTATGAAGTGTAATCTCATTGTGATTTTGATTTTCAGCCACCAAAGACTCTCTCCTTGGTTAACTTAATGACGAGTTAACTTAATGACTGGACAGATTTTCTTAAATGCCTTGAACCAATATGATCTGTCTCCCACCCTCTGCCAAGGGCGTGTGTGTGTGTGTGTGTGTGTGTGTGTGTGTGTGTGTGCGCGCGCGCGCGCTGGTTCATGCCAGAGATACTCAGGCACTTTACAGCTTTACCCTGGAATTCACTTTTAAAGCAAGGTCTTGAAGGTCAGTCAGAGATCCGAGATTAGGGCCCTTTTCAGTCTTTCCTGGGCATACACACAACCTTGAATATTCGCACGACCTTCTAGATTCTCAGAGTCCTCTGTGGATATCTTATTCCCTAGATCCTTTTATGTTTTTGACCAAGCTGGTTTCCCCCAACTGGTATTGTGGACTTACACAGCTCTGATGTTAGATGTTAAGCAGTTGCCACTCACTGTTTTTGTTGTTTTCAACAAAATTCCTGGGATAGGGCTTTTCCCACTGAGCTAGCTAGAGTCCGGTCAAATAACAGGCCCTTCAAATGGAGCTTTTCTAGGAAGCAGCCAGAAAAGACAGTACTTTGGGTCAGAACTTTTTGAGGAAGTCCAAACCTGAGCTGTCCCCACACCTGCCAGTGGCTGCACAGTTCTTGGTTTTCATAGTTGCTATGGTTACAAGACTTCAGGTTTTGAAGGCTACTGTGGAGCTGGAAGAAAAGGGGAACAAGGCAAGTTAAATCACCAGAAACCTCACTGTCCTTACTGAAATTTTAGCATCCTGTCTTTAAATGGTTCTTGTATTGTTACAAGCCTTTTTTAATTGTCAAAGTTGTGAGGTAAGTTGATTTGTATAGTTTTTGCCACTGTTCTATGTTGCTTTTAAGGAAGATCAGTTTTTCAGAGGTATTGACTCTACAATTGCAGAAGTCCCACTCAAGATAATTACATTTCTTTGTTCCGTTTTTTGATTTGGGATTATTTTTTAAATTTTTTACATTTTTATTTTTTTCACACGCCTGCTATGTCAAATTTTGGGGGTTTGAGACAAAGTCTCACTCTGTTGCCCAGGCTAGAGTGCAGTAGTGTGAACATGTCTCTCTGCAGCCTCAGCCTCCCAAGTAGCTAGGACTACAGGCGAGGGCCACACCCAACTAATTTTTGTACTTGTTGTAGAACTGGCGTCCCTCCATATTGACCAGGCTGGCCTTAAACTCCCGGGCTCAAGCATTCCTCTCGCCTCAACCTACCAAAGTGCTGGGATTACAGGCATGAGCCAGGCGATAATTGCATTTTAAAAGAAGGTGTTTGTGTGGCTGGGCACAGTGGCTCATGCCTGTAATCTCAGCACTTGGGGAGGCTGAGGTGATATCCACTTGACATCACTTGAGGTCAGGAGATCGAGACCAGCCCGGCCAACATGGTGAAACCTCATCTCTACTAAAAATACAAAAATTAGCCAGGCGTGGTGGCAGGTGCCTATAAGTAATCCCAGCTACTTGGGCGGCTGAGGCATGAGAATCACTTGAACCCGGGAGGCAGTGGTTGCAGTAAGCTGATATCACACCACTGCACTCCAGCCCCGGCGACAGAACAAGAATCTGTCAAATAATACGTACATACATAAATAAATAAGTGGGGGTATTTGTCACCTAAATGAATCTGTATAATAGAATTTCTAGTGGCTTAACAAAGTTAAAATATTCACACAATACAAAGAAAAATATTTATGAGCAAAGGGGTCCTTAATCCCATAGATCTGCCATCACAATAATATCTTTAAATTATTTTCCACAGATGTTTTTATTCTTTTACTTAAAAGCCAACAAGTTCTCTAAAATCTCTCAAGTTCTGTGTTGTGTATGTGTATAAGAGGGTTGTAGTGTTTTTGTAGGCAGCCCTAGTAGTAATTCTCAGTTATACAGTCAGTAGTAATTTGTTGTGTATTTTAGGATGTGTATTCAGTACTAAATGCAAATAATCATAAGAGGAGGAAAATTTAAAAATCAGATTTTTCAATTCATAAACTTTCTGTGCAATATTATTTGTTAATATTTTGGAACACTGAGTAGCTTTTTTTCCCCTCTCTTCACTGTCAGTTAAGTAATTGGTAACAATTAAAGGATACAAATTATTTTGCATATTTGTTTAAAATCCTCGTTTTACTTTAGTTGTGTTCTCAGCTGTCCCTGACCATGTCATATCTGTTACATGCTGTTAATACAAGTAAATAAATAAATGTCCTTGGCTTGCTCCTAACTTTATGTACTTATCCTTGTTCAGGTGATGCAAATGAAGCTTCACATAGTTGCTTTGATTGCCCAGAAGGGAAATTTTTCCAAAACGTCAGCTCAGATTGTATTAGATGGCCTTGTGGACAAGATTGGAGATGTGAAATGTGGGAACAATGCAAAAGAAGCTATGACAGCAATAGCTGAAGCCTGTATGTTACCGTGGACTGCTGAACAGGTAACACAGAACTCTTATTCCTCCTGTTTTCCTAATTTTTTTACCCAAACTTTAAGCTTACTAATTAAACATTAGTTTTTATCTTCTCAAGTAAAATCTTTTTTGATACTGCATTTTATTTTGAGATGGAATTTCACTCTGTCGCCCAGGCTGGAGTGCAGTGGTGCAATCTCAGCTCACTGCAACCCTCCTGGGTTCAGGTGATTCTCCTGCTTCAGCCTCCTGCATAGCTGGGATTACAGGCACCTGCCACCACACCTGCCTAATTTTTGAATTTTAATAGAGACAGGATTTCATCATGTTGGCCAGGCTGGTCTCAAACTCCTGATCTCAGGTAATCCGCCTGCCTCGGCCTCCCAAAGTGCTGGGATTACAGGCATGAGCCACCACACCCGGCCCTTTGATACTGCATTTCCATTTTTACCTTTAAAAATACTCTATTGCCTAGTGATGAAAATTTATGTTAGTCAAAAATATTCGGTCAGACACAGGGTCTCACACCTGTAATCCCAGCACTTTGGGAGGCCGAGGCGGGAGGACAACGTAAGGCCAGGAGTTTGAGACCAGCCTGGCCAACGTGGTGAAACCCCGTCTCTACTGAAAATATAAAAATTAACCTGTAATGCCTGCTACTAGGGAGGCTGAGGCGGGAGAATCACTTGAACCCAGGAGACAGGCATTGCAGTGAGCCAAGATCATGCCACTGTACTCCAGCCTGGGCAACAGAGTGAGACTGTCTCAAAACAAACAAACGAAACATTCTATAGACAGTGAAAGCCCATGAGCTCTTGAGGCTGCAATGATTGATGATTGTGTCACTGTACTCCTGGGTGACAGAGCAAGACCTTGTCTCTAAAAATAAAAGATACTGTAATGCAGAGTAATTGCTGAAAAGCTATAAACAGTCCAGAATGCCTTTTAGTCCCACTGTCACTCACCTCATTTTCTTGTGTAGGTTAACTCTTGTTCTTAAGGCATTCTTGCAGTTGTTTTAGCATCAGAAAACTATGTTTAATGCACATCTGCCTTAATGCCATGTGTATTTCTATAAGAAATACAAGATAAAACACAGATCTGTTGGTTTTCCCGTTTCAGGTTGTGTCAATGGCTTTCTCACAAAAGAATCCCAAAAATCAGTCAGAAACTCTGAATTGGCTATCAAATGCCATAAAAGAATTTGGTTTTTCTGGGTAAGTCGGAACGAAATCAAGTGGAAAATAGTTAAATGTTCTGTCAGTTTCTAAGTCGTGATTCGTCGTAGCTATTGCTGCTTATTTCTGAAGCGTGAGAGCTGGATTGTCCCATCTATATAAAATAAAATTACCTTTGTTCTCAAAGGTCTATATTGGCTTGTGTTCCTGCATTTTAATATTCACTGAAAGAGTTCT
Organism: Chlorocebus sabaeus; assembly: GCF_047675955.1. Classification (NCBI taxonomy): domain Eukaryota; kingdom Metazoa; phylum Chordata; class Mammalia; order Primates; family Cercopithecidae; genus Chlorocebus; species Chlorocebus sabaeus. Next base: position 18,394,556 of record NC_132904.1, read on the forward strand.
CTAAGTTATTTTTCCTTAAGCATTAATAGCTGTCCCACAGAAAATCCAGTTCCAAGAATTTCTAGTCAAATACATTAGGAAATTTCTGTATAAAATTACATTTGTTTAAAGACCTATAGTATGCCTTGACGAATGAAATGCTCTCAGAAATCTTCAATAGAAGAGCTTGTTTAACTTTAACCCACTGTTCCCAAACTTATTTGCATATAGAGCACAGTTGTTTATTTAAAACAAAACTATACAGTTTACTTTATTCCAGGTACTTTTAAAAAGCACTTTCTAAATCATAATTCATTTGATTTAATCGTCATAAAAACTGTGTGAGGCATTATGTTATCTTTATCTTGTAGATGAGGACTAAGGCACAGGAAGTTTAAGTAATTTGGGCCCATCATAGTTAGGAAAGTAGCAAAACCAAGATTTTAATCCAGGCATTCTGGTTTGGAGAAAGAATGATGTAACTGCTATACTATGTTGCCTTTGTCTGTGCCATGCTACATTTTGCAACATGCCTGTTAATATCTCGTAAAAGGGTATTTTGAGTTCTACTGATTGAAAAAACACTATTCTAGAACTGACTCAAATAGCAAAGAAATTTTTTTTTTTTTGAGACGGAGTCTCGCTCTGTCGCCCAGGCTGGAGTGCAGTGGCCGGATCTCAGCTCACTGCAAGCTCCGCCTCCTGGGTTCATGCCATTCTCCTGCCTCAGCCTCCCGAGTAGCTGGGACTACAGGCGCCCGCCACCTCGCCCGGCTAGTTTTTTTGTATTTTTTTTAGTAGAGACGGGGTTTCACCGTGTTAGCCAGGATGGTCTCGATCTCCTGACCTCGTGAACCGCCCATCTCGGCCTCCCAGAGTGCTGGGATTACAGGCTTGATGTTTGTTATGTTATTATCTGTGGTGTTCTCCCATAGGTGAGGGTATTGTTATAATTCCTCTTAATTGTACAGTCTTTGATATAACACAAATCTCTTGGCATGTCACTTATAAAAGCCACATATTTTCCTCTTTTTTGTTATGATCTTTCATTTATTCATGTATTAAACAATTACATATTGGCTATTACAGTGTTCCAATTGTTTGTTCCAGTCCTTCAGAATACATCGTGAGCGAAATTAAATTTCTGTTTCATGGGAGTTACGTTTGAAGAAAGATAGGTAATAAACAGTACATATATATATATTAAAAGAGAGACAGAGAGGCAGGCAGGCCGGGTGCGGTGGCTCATGCTTGTAATCCCAGAACTTATGGGAGGCTGAGGCAGGCAGATCACCTGAAGTCAGGAGTTCGAGACCAACCTGACCAACATGGAGAAACCCCACTTCTCCTAAAAATACAAAATTAGCTGGGTGTGGTGGCACATGCCTGTAATCCCAGCTACTCAGGAGGCTGAGGCAGGAGAGTCACTTGAACCCAGGAGGCGGAGGTTGCAGTGAGCCAAGATCATGCCATTGCTCTCCAGCCTGGGCAACAAGGACAAAACTCCATCTCAAAAAATAGATATATATATTTTTTTACATATATATGTTTATGTAAAGCAGGATGAGGGGTTAAATGGAATAATGTGGTATAGTTTAGATGGTGTTGTTTTCTATATAGCAGTTGAAGAGTTCTTCCTGAAAAAAAGACATTTGAGCAGAGACCAGGATATGAGAGAGCAAGCTGTGATAATCAGAGAGGAGCATTCTAGACCAAGGGAAGAGCAAATGCCAAAAGCTCTGTGGTAGAAGCACATGTGATATATTTAAAATAGCAAGGAGTGTATTTCCTTCAGAATGTAGCTATAGGACAATGAGTGAGTGAGTAGGAAGTGGTAGGAGATAAAGCTGGAGAAAGAATAGGGGCCAGGTCATATGGGGCCTCAACATTTTGAGTAAGTTGGGAAGGCATTAGGGGATTTTTGAGCAGAAGAGTAACGGGTTCATATTCTGACTATTGTCAGAGAAAACAGGAGATCAAAGACAGGAAGACGAATTAGTAGGCTATTGGAATAATTCTGTCGAGAAATTCTGGTGGCTTGGACATAGACTGTAGAAGTGGAAGTGTTTTAACTGATAAGATGTTTAAAAAGTAGAACAGAACAGGGTATAAGAGAGAGACAAGTCAGGGATAACTTCAAAAAGTCAAGGATAGCCTGAGCAACTGGAAGAAAAATGTGGCTCTTTACTGAGGTGGAGAAGACTGGGAGGAACAGGTTTTGGGATTAGAGTGAGGACAATCAGGAGTTTCGTTTCAACATATTAGATGTAGGGTGTCTTCCAGGTATACAAATGGAAATATCACAAAGGCAGCTGGATGATGTGAATCTGGAGTTCAGGAGAGAGTTCAAGATTGGATTTAAGAGTTGTATTTAAGCATGAAAGGATTGTCAGCATATAGATAGTATTCAAAGCTCACTTTAAAGTTAGTGTAGGAGGCTGAGTGCGGTAGCTCAAGCCTGTAATCCCAGCACTTTGGGAGGCTGAGGCAGGCAGATCACTTGAGGTAAGGAGTGTGAGACCAGCCTGGCCAACATAGTGAAACCCCGTCTCTACTAAAAACAAACAAACAATTAGCTGGGTGTGGTGTTGCACACCACAGCTCCTCAGGAGGCTGAAGCATGAGAATTGCTTGAACCAGAGAGGCAGAGGTTGCAGTGAGCTATCATGTACTGTACTCCAGCCTAGGTTACAGAACAAGACTGTGTCTCAAATAAATAAAACAAAATAAAATAAAGTTAGTGTAGGAAGAGAAAAAGTGAGAACTTTGCCAAAGGAAGCCAGTCCTAGAGTCTGGCTTTATAAAACTCTATTGAGTATTTTGAGGGTTTCATTTGTTTGCTTTTAATTCTAAGTGTTTCTTCTAGGTTGAATGTCAAAGCTTTCATTAGCAATGTGAAGACAGCTCTTGCTGCAACAAACCCAGTGAGTACATAACAACATATATAGGGCAGTATTGCCATCTTTGTGATTTAAAAAGTTATTATTGCCATCTTTGTGATTTAAAAAGTTCTTTTTCTTCTGTCTGGCAGGCTGTGAGGACTGCTGCGATAACCCTGCTTGGCGTGATGTATCTGTATGTTGGTCCCTCTTTGCGAATGTTCTTTGAGGATGAGAAACCTGCCCTCCTATCCCAGATAGATGCAGAATTTGAGAAGGTAAAATTTCCACAAATGATGCAATCTGTTAGCGGACTTGAGAATCTCATTAATTAAGACTAAACTGTTGGGTGTGGTGGTGCATACCTGTAGTCCCAGCTACTCAGGAGACTGAGGAAGGTGGATTGCTTAAGCGCAGATGTTTTGGGGGCTGTAGTGTGCTATGCCAGTTGGGTGTCCACAGTAAGTTCAGCATTAGTATTGTGACCTCCCAGGAGCTGAGGCCACCAGGTTGCCCAAGGATTGGTGAACTGGCCCAGATCAGAAACAGAACAGGTCGGCCAGGTGCAGTGGTTCATGCCTGTAATCCCAGCACTTTGGGAGGCCAAGGCAGGAGGATCCCCTGAGCCCAGGAGTTTAAGACCAGCCTGGGCAACAAAATGAGACCTTGTCTCTACAAAAAAAAAAAAAAAAAATCAAAAAATTAGCCAGGCATAGTGGCACATGCCTGTGGTCCCAGCTACACAGGAGGCCAAAGTGAGAGGATCACCTGAGCCCAGGAGGTTGAGGCTCCAATGAACCATGTTTGTACCACTGTACTTGAGCCTAGGCCACAGAGACAGACCTTTTCTCAAAAGAAAAAGAAAAAAAAAGAAAGAAACAACACGTCAAAACTCCCATGCAGATCTGTAGTGGGATCACAATTAGAATAGCCACTGCATGCCAGCCTGGGCAACATACTGAGACTTCGTCTTTCTGGAATGAAGAATATGTATTTGCTTTTATGCACAATAAAGTATCCCTGGAAGAGTTCATAAGAAATTGATGATTTTGGCCAGGCTTGGTGGCTCATGCCTATAATCCCATCACTTTGGGAGGCTGAGGCAGGCAGATCACTTGAGGTCAGGAGTTCGAGACCAGCCTGGCCAATATGGCGAAACTCCATCTCTACTAAAAATACAAAAATCAGCCGAGTGGCTGGGCGCCGTGGCTCACACCTGTAATCCCAGCACTTTGGGAGGCCGAGGTGGGTGGACCACGAGTTCAGGAGATCAAGACCATCCTGGCTAACATGGTGAAACACCATCTCTACTAAAAATACAAAAAATTAGCCGGGCATGGTGGCAGGCGCCTGTAGTCCCAGCTACTCGGGAGGAGAATGGCGTGAACCCGGGAGACGGAGCTTGAAGTGAGCTGAGATTGCTCCACTGCACTCCAGCCTGGGCAAGAGAATGAGACTCTGTCTCAAAAAAAAAAAAAAATTCAGCCAAGTGTGGTGGTATGCCCTGGAATCCAGCTACTTAGGAGGCTGAGGCATAAAAATCACTTGAACCCGGGAGACATAGGTTGCAATGAGCCAAGATCATGCGACTGCACTCCAGTCTGGGTGACAGAGCAGGACTCTGTCTCAAAAAGAAAAAAAAAAAATTGTTTGTTTGTTTGTCTGTTTTGTTTTTGGGTTGTTTTGTTTGGTTGTTTGAGATGGAATTTCGCTCTTGTTGCCCAGGCTTGAGTACAGTGGCGCTTCCTGGGCTTATTCCAACCTCTACCTTCCGGGTTCAAGCAATTCTTCTGCCTCAGCCTCCTCAGCTGGGAAGCTGGGATTACAGGCATGCGCCACCATGCCAGGCTAATTGTTGTATTTTTAGTAGATATGAGGTTCTACCATGTTGGCTAGGCTGGTCTCAAACTCCTGACCTCTGGTGACCTGCCCATCTTGGCCTCCCAAAATGCTGTGATTACAGGTGTTAGCCACCACAACCAACCGATGATTTTATCTATGAGGAAGATAACTAGGTAGCTATGGTATAGAATGGGAGATTTTTCTCTTTATGTTCTTTGATACAATGTCAAATGTTGTAAATGTGTTACCTGGTCAAAAAGTACATTAAATATAACAGTTTATTTAATTTTGTTTAGAGACAGGGTCTTACTCTGTCACCCAGGCTGGAGTGCATTGGCACAATCATGTCCCACTGCAGCCTCAACCTCCCAGGCTCAAGTGGTCCTCCTGCCTTAGCTCCCAAGTTGCTGGAACCACATGCCATCATGCTCAGCTAATTTTTAAAATTTTTTGTAGAGACAAGGTCTCCCTTTGTTGCCCAGGATGGTCTTGAGCTCCTGGGCTCAAGCAGTCCTCCCACCTCAGACTCCCAAAGTGTTGGGATTATAGGCGTGAATCACTGCTTCTGGCCAAATATAACATTTTTTAAAAATTTAAAATAAAAGCATAAATTTAAAAACTTGACCCTCCTCGGCCAGGTGCAGTGTCTCATGCCTGTAATTACAGCACTTTGGGAGGCCGAGGTGGGCGGATCATGAGGTCAGGAGATGGAGACCATCCTGGCTAACACAGTGAAACCCCGTCTCTACTAAAAATACAAAAAATTAGCCGGGCGTGGTGGCAGGCACTTATAGTCCCAGCTACTGGGGAGGCTGAGGCAGGAGAATGGCGTGAACCTGGGAGGCGAAGCTTGCAGTAAGCCGAGATCACGCCACTGCACTCCAGCCTGGGTGACAGAGCAAGATTCCGTCTTAAAAAAAAAAAGACCCCCTCAAATATTTCTAACTGAAATTGCTGAGTGTTGGTACACTTGCTCTGTATTGTCTTGAGTACATAAGTCAAAAGACTTATAATTCTAACGAGTTTTGGGGGAATGTTTTGTTTTGTTTTTGAGACAGAATCTGGCTCTGTCACCCAGGCTGGAGTGCAGTGGGCAATCTCAGCTCACTGCAACCTGTTCCTCCTGGGTTCAAGTGATTATCCTGCATCAGCCTCTCTAGTAACTAGGACCACAGGTGTGCACCACCACACCCTGCTAATTTTTGTATTTTTAGTATAGATGAGGTTTCACCATGTCAGCCAGACTGGTCTCGAACTCCTGACCTCAGATGATCCACCTGCCTTGGCCTCCCAAAGTACTGGGATTATAAGTGTGAGCCACCACACCCCGCCTTCTAGTAGGTTTTGTATAAAAATACCTTTTGACATATAGTCTCAAAATTGTAATCTAGGTAGCAGTCAAATTACCTACTGTGTAAATAGGTATTATAAAGGAATGAGAGTTTGACACGGGCACCCTCTCTAATTTGTTTGTTCCCATATCCTATATAAATTTCATTACCCTTACTTGTTCATTTGTGTATAGATGCAGGGACAAAGCCCACCTGCTCCAACCAGGGGAATTTCCAAGCATAGCACAAGTGGTACAGATGAAGGAGAAGATGGAGATGAACCAGATGATGGGAGCAATGATGTCGTTGATCTTTTGCCGAGGACGGAGATCAGGTAGGTTCCAGTCTGTGAAATGGTTTATTTCATTCATTGTATTGAATTCTGAATGTTCTTTTTGAATTCAGTGAGGGGAACTTATGTGATATCATCATTTTTTTGGAGTCTGGAATTAAAGGTTATTTTCTGTTTTTCAGTGATAAAATCACTTCAGAGTTGGTATCTAAGATTGGTGATAAGAATTGGAAGATTAGGAAAGAAGGCCTAGATGAAGTGGCAGGTATTATCAATGAAGCAAAATTTATCCAACCGAATATAGGTGAACTTCCAACTGCCTTGAAGGGTCGACTCAATGATTCAAATAAAATCTTGGTATGTAGAGCATACGACTCTTCTTTTTATCTTCCCTCCCCGCTGCTGCAGGAGTTACGTTTTCAGTGTAGCCTTCACTAGCAAAAACTAAGTGATTACTTTCTTTGCTTTGAACTAGAAATAGCTGCCTTTTTTTTTTTTTTTTTTTTTTAGACGGAGTCTCGCTGTGTCGCCCAGGCTGGAGTGCAGTGGCGCGATCTCGGCTCACTGCAAGCTCCGCCTCCCGGGTTCACGCCATTCTCCCGCCTCAGCCTCCGAGTAGCTGGGACTACAGGCGCCCGCCACCACGCCCGGCTAGTTTTTTTTGTATTTTTAGTAGAGACGGGGTTTCACCATGTTAGCCAGGATGGTCTCGATCTCCTGACCTCGTGATCCACCCGCCTCGGCCTCCCAAAGTGCTGGGATTACAGGCTTGAGCCACCGCGCCGGGCCAATAGCTGCCTTTAATTTATTAAGTGTATCTCAAGATATAATGGTAGTTGGCAGATTTATTCATCAAATTTTTATGAGTCAGAATTTGCTTTTTGCAGAAATCCAGTATTGAATATATTTGTATAAAACTGCTTGTAATATACATAAACATAATTTCTTATTTTTAAATATGGATTTTTATATCAGGATTTCCATAAACTAAGTTTTACCTTAAAGTTGTAAAGTACCATAATCTCTGGTCTAAAATTCTGATAATCTAGTTTTATGAACTGATGATAAAAAGAGAGGCCACTGCCTACAAAATAATTAGAATAATCTAAGTAGAATAGCATGACAAGCCAATGTCTCTGTCTCTTGAGTAGGCCAGAAATATCCTGCTGTATTGACAGTATAGCAGCAAATTTACGGAAGTTTGCACACAACTTGCTTATGGTTTCAACATAAAGTATTGGCTCTTTCCACTCAGGTACAGCAAACGTTGAATATCCTGCAACAACTGGCAGTAGCCATGGGCCCAAATATTAAGCAACATGTAAAAAATTTAGGCATCCCTATCATCACAGTCCTTGGAGACAGCAAGGTAAACCTAACTCTTTTCACCATGGCTCCACTCTGGAATAGGCCAGCCATATTCTTGGGTTAAAGATAATTCTCTTTTTAGAGTAATGATAAAGACCTTATAAACTTTATAAAGATGGAAATATTAGAAGAAAAACAGTAAACATTTTTATCTTCCAGGCAGGATTAAGGTGACCAGATATCACTTACTAGTTTTGTGACTTTTAGATAAGCTATCTTCATTGAGGGTCAGTTTCTTTATCTGTGATATTTCTTTCTTACAGAATTAAATGAGTCTGTATGTAAGGTACATTTTATTGTGCCTGTTTCATATAGTATGCACACAACAAATGGTTGCTATTATGATTATAACATAATTGTGTAACACTTTGCTATAGTGAATAAATACGTGAATTTGGAGTTCATTAAGTTATTTTCTACTTTTATTTTTCTGAACTATTAGAGTGGGATCTTCTAGTAGCTCAGCAAAATATTTGTAGTTTCATAGTCCTAGAAGTCACTGAAATATCATTGAAGGTTACAATGTTTAGCCCTAGACTAAATATTTGAATATAATGTTGTATAATTTATTTAACTTGAGGAACTTTATTTAATATAATTTGTGCTATTTTAATATTAATGTAAATTAATATAAAAACATAACTAATTTTCAATCAGTTTATTAGCAATTTCGGTCTTAACCATTATGTTGTCTTTAACATTTAGAATTTCATTCTTTAGCAGACAGACATAGACGTAAATGCCTGCAGCTTTTCAGGAAGCAAAATATAGGAGTTTATTCTTACATGATATTTTATGCCCAGATCACTCACTGTTTTGCCTGATTAACTGAGTACACAAGTTTTACAATTTGGAGTTTTTATATTTCTACTTTACTTTGGAGTTTTAGTACAATCGTAGAACTAGTTTCTGTTTTAGAGAAGATGGCTTCATGTATGTTCATGTGGGCCTTAGAGAACCCTCCATTGTTCATGTTCATAAGGCAACAGTGATTACCCCCTACCTCCAAACTGTGGTAGATATTATTTTTGCTGATTATCTTCTCCATTTAGAACAATGTTCGAGCTGCTGCCCTAGCGACTGTAAATGCTTGGGCAGAACAGACTGGCATGAAGGAATGGCTGGAAGGAGAAGATCTTTCTGAAGAGCTCAAAAAGGAAAATCCTTTCTTGAGGCAAGAGGTTAGTATCATAAATTAATCAATCGTGTGCATTACTCATGTCATTTACTTCCATGGGGCTTGGGCCTGTCTGATAAATACGCATTTATGGTTAGAATGAGTTTCATTATAAAACAATAAAATGAAACCACATTCCTGGGGCCTTTGTATTCATGTGCTTCCATTTTCTTCCTTTCACATGCTTCTTTATCAATAACACTTTCTAGAGGACTAGGCTTTTTGTGGAATTTTTCCCTTTTCTTAAACATTTAAATGATAAAATCAGAGGTTTTTTGTTTTTTGTTTTTTGAATTATACTTTAAGTTCTGGGATATACGTGCAGAACATGCAGGTTTGTTACATAGGTATACATGTGCCATGGTGGTTTGCTGCATCTATCAACCCGTCATCTTCATTAGGTATTTCTCCTAATGCTGTCCCTCCCCTTGACCCCCCAACCCCCGACAGGCCTCAGTGTGTGATGTTCCCCTCCCTGTGCCCATATGTTCTCATTGTTCAACTCCCACTTACGAGTGAGAAATTGCAGTGTTTGGTTTTCTGTTCCTATGTTAGTTTGCTGAGAATGATGGTTTCTCGTTTCATCCATGTCCCTGCAAAGGACATGAACTCAATCTTTTTTTATGGTTGCATAGTATTCCATGGTGTATATGTGCCACATTTTCTTTATCCAGTCTAACATGATGGGCATTTGGGTTGGTTCCAAGTCTTTGCTATTGTGAATAGTGCTGCAGTAAACATACATATGCATGTGTCTTTATAGTAGAATGATTTATAATTCTTTGGGTATTACCCAGTAATGGGATTACTGGGTCAAATGGTATTTCTAGTTCTGGATCCTTGAGGAATTGCCACAATGGTCTTCCACAATGGTTCAACTAATTTACACTCCAACCAACAGTGTAAAAGTGGTTCCTATTTCTCCACATCCTCTCCAGCATCTGTTGTTTCCTGACTTTTTAATGATCGCCATTCTAACTGGCGTGAGATGGTATCTCATTGTGTTTTTATTTGCATTTCTCTAATGACCAGTGATGATCTTTTTTTCATATGTTTGTTGGCCACATAAATGTCTTCTTTTGAAAATTTCTGTTCATATCCCTCGCCCACTTTTTGATGGGGTTGTTTGTTTTTTTCTTGTAAATTTGTTTAAGTTCCTTGTAGATTCTGGATATTAGCCCTTTGTCAGATGGATAGATTGCAAAAATTTTCTCTCATTCTGTAGGTTGCTTGTTCACTCTGATGATAGTTTCTTTTGCTGTGCAGGAACTCTTTAGTTTAATTAGATTCCATTTGTCAATTTTGGCTTTTGTTGCCATTGCTTTTGGTGTTTTAGTCATGAAGTCTTTGACCATGCCTATGTCCTGAATGGTATTCTATTTTCTTCTAGGGTTTTTATGGTTTGAAGTCTTAGGTTTAAATCTTTAATCCATCTGGAGTTAATTTTTGTATAAGGTGTAAGGAAGGGGTCCAGTTTCAGTTTTCTGCATATGGCTAGCCAGTTTTCCCAATACCATTTATTAAATAGGGAATTCTTTCCCCATTGCTTGTTTTTGTTAGGTTTATCAGAGATCAGATGGTTGTAGATGTGTGCTGTTACTTCTGAGGCCTCTGTTGTGTTCCATTGGTCTATATATCTGTTTTGGTACCAGTATCATGCTGTTTTTGTTACTGTAGCCTTGTAGTATATAGTTTGAAGTCAGGTAGCATGATGCCTCCAGCATTATTCTTTTTACTTAGGATTGTTTTGGCTATACAGGCTCTTTTTTGGTTCTTTATGAAATTTAAAGTAGTTTTTTTCTAATTCTGTGAAGAGAGTCAATGGTAGCTTGATGGGAATAGCATTGAATCTATAAATTACTTTGGACAATATGGCCATTTTCATGAGACTGATTATTCCTATCCATGAGCATGGAATGTTCTTCAATTTGTGTCCTCTCTTATTTCGTTGATTAGTGGTTTGTAGTTCTCCTTGAAGAGGTATTCCTAGGTATTTTATTCTCTTTGTAGCAGTTGTGAATGGGAATTTGCTCGTGATTTGGCTTTCTGTCCATTATTGGTGTATAGAAATGCTTGTGATTTTTGCACATTGATTTTGTATCCTGAGACTGCTGAAGTTGCTTATCAGCTTAAGGAGTTTTTGGGCTGAGAGGATGGGGTTTTGCAAATATACAATCATGTTCATCTGCAAACAGAGATAATTTGACTTCCTCTCTTCGTATTTGAATACCCTTATTTCTTTCTCTTGCCTGATTGCCCTGGCTAGGACTTCCAATACTATGTTGAATAGGAGTGGTGAGAGAGGGCATCCTTGTCTTATGCTGGTTTTCAAAGGAAATCCATGCAGCTTTTGCCCATTCAGTGTAATATTGGCTGTGGGTTTGTCATAAATAGCTCTCATGAAAATCAGAGGTTTTAATCAGAACATAAAAATAGAGGCTGGGTGCAATGACTCATGCCTGTAATCCCAGCACTTTGGGAGGCTGAGGCGAGCAGATTACTTGAGGTCAGGAGTTGGAGACCAGCCTGCCCAACATGGTGAAACCCCATCTCTACTAAAAATATAAAAAATTAGCTGGGTGTGGTGGTGCGGGCCTATAATCCCAGCTACTTGGGAGGCTGAGGCAGGAGAATCGCTTGAATCCAGGAGGCAGAGGTTGCGGTGAGCTGAGATCACGCCACTGCACTCCAGCCTGGGTAATAGAGCAAGATTTCATCTCAAAAAAAAAAAAATAGGCCAGTTGCGGTGGCTCACGCCTGTAATCCCAGCACTCTGGGAGGCCAAGGTGGGTAGATCACCTGAGGTCAGGAGTTCGAGACCAGTCTGGCAAGATGATGAAACCCTGTCTCTACCAAAAATAGAAAAATTAGCCAGGCGTGGTGGCGGGTGCCTCTAATCCCAGCTACTCGGGAGGCTGAGACAGGAGAATCACTTGAACCCGGGAGGCGGAGGTTGCAGTGAGCCGAGATCACGTCATTGCACTCCAGCCTGGACGACAAAAGCAAAACTCCGTCTCAAAAAAAAAAAAAAAATCATTCAGAAATCCATCAGAGTAATCATAACAGAATAACAAAATTCGTGATTATATCAATTGATGGAAAAAAGGCATTTGACATATCCAACATGCGTTCATGATTAAAAACTCTCAGCAAGTTAGTAATGAAAGAGAATTACCTCAACTTGATATAAGCATCTGCATAACAACCTCTACAGAGAACATGAAACTTAATGGTGAGGGCCAGGCACGGTGGCTCACGCCTGTAATCCCATCACTTTGGAAGGCCAAGGCAGGCAGATCATGAGGTCAAGAGATCGAGACCATCCTGGCAAACATGGTGAAACCCCGTCTCTACCAAAAATACAAAAATTAGCTGGGCGTGGTGGCATGCGCCTGTAGTCCCAGCTACTCAAGAGGCTGAGGCAGGAGAATCACTTGAACCCGGGAGGCAGAGGTTGCAGTGAGCCAAGATCGCGCCACTGCACTCCAGCCTGAGTGACAGAGCAAGACTCCGTCTCAAAAACAAACAAACAAAAAAAGGAGGAATCACTTTACAATTAGCTTACTATGTTGCTAATGTAATCAAGACACTGTGATAGTGGTAGTAGGAGAATGGGGTGGAGATAGACACATAGATCATTGGAACAACAGAAAGAACCCAGAAATAGACCCTCACTAATATGATCAACTAATTTTTTACAAAGCTACAAACTGATTCCATGGAGGAAGTATAGTCTTTTCAACAAATTATTCTGGAGCAATTGAACATCCATAAACAAAAAAATGAACCTCACCCTAAACCTCACTGTCTCAAAACAGATTATGGACTTAAATGTAAAACATAAAACTATTGAACTTTTAAGCGCAAACTAGAAAATCTCCAGGATGTAAGGCTGGCAAAGAATTCTTAGACTTAAAACCAAAACCATAATCCATAAAAGTCAAGTTGACAAATTGGACTACGTGAAAATTAAAAACTTTTACTCTGCAAAAAAACCACATGAAAATAACAAAACAAGCTACAGAACAACAGAAAAGATTTGTAAGCCAGTATCCAATAACGGACTGGTATCTAGAATATACAAAGAACTCAGAAAACTCAATAGTAACAACAACAGAAAAATCAGAAAATGGGTATCCATGGCCAAGCCTGTTTTAGGGGAAAAATTTTTTAAAAATAGAAAATGGGACAAAAGACACGAACAAATGTTTCACTGGAGAGGATACACAGATGGCAAATAAGCCAATGAAAGATGCTCAGTGTTGGCCTTGTGTGGTGGCTCACGCCTGTAATCCCAGCACTTTAGGAGGCCAAGGCAGACGGATCACCAGGTCAGGAGTTTGAGACCAGCCTGGCCAGCATGGAGAAATCCCGTCTCTATTAAAAATACAAAAATTAGCCAGGTGTGGTGGCGGGCGCCTGTAATCCCAGCTACTCGGGAGGCTGAAGCAAGAGAATTGCTTGCATGTGGGAGGTGGAAGTTGCAGTGAGCTGAAATCGTGCTATTGCACTCCAGCCTGGGTGACAAGAGCAAGACTCCATCTCAGAAAAAAACAAAACAAAAAAATGCTCAGTGTTATTAGCAACCAGGGAAATGCAAATTAAAACTATGATGAAATATCACTATACAATCATCAGAATTGCTAAAATTAAAAATAATTGTAACGTGAAATGCTGGAGGAACCTAAATAGTCATGCATTGCTGCTGGGAATGTAAAATGGTACAGCCACTTCAGGAAACAGTTTGGCATTTTTTTTTTTTTTTTTGAGACAGAGTCTCGCTCTGTCGCCCAGGCTGGAGTGCAGTGACCGGATCTCACCTCACTGCAAGCTCTGACTCCCGGGTTCACACCATTCTCCTCCCTCAGCCTCCCGAGTAGCTGGGACTACAGGCGCCCACCACCATGCCCGGCTAATATTTTGTATTTTTTAGTAGAGACAGGGTTTCACCGTGTTAGCCAGAATGGTCTTGATCTCCTGACCTCGTGATCCGCCCGTCTCGGCCTCCCAAAGTGCTGGGATTACAGGCTTGAGCCACCGTGCCGGCATTTTCTTATAAAACTAAACATGCAGTTACTATATGAGCCAGCAATTGCACTCTTGGACATTTATTTCAGAAAAATGAAAATTTATGTCCATACAAAAATATGTACAAATATTCATAGCAACTTCAATCATAGTAGCCAAAAACTGGGATTATAGCTCAAGGGTAGAGCATTTTACTGCATAATAGCCAAAAACTGGAAACAGTTCAGATACCTTTCAATAGGTGAATGGTTAAACAAATCTCTTGTATATCCATACATGGAATACTATTTAGCAATTAAGAACAAATTGCTGGTAAATGCAGCAATTCAGATAAATCTCCAAGGAATTATGCTGCATGACTAAAGCCAATCCCACTGGCCTGCAAGCCAAGATTATGCCATTGCCCTCCAGCCTGGGTGATGGGAGTGAAACCCTGTCTCAAAAATGAAAAATACAAATATGAACTATTTTAGGGATATATAGAAAAAAATGTCAACATAAGGCAAAAAATAGAAGTCTTGGTAAAATTTGTAACCTTCTGATCACAATAAGTGCTTTGGGTCTTCTAGCTAAATATTTTTCAGAACTAAAGGGAGATAAAGTCAAACTTTTTCATCTTTAAGATGTATTAAGAACTATTAAAGCTTTATAATTTAATACCCAAATATAGTCCAAAGAAATGTGTCCTTATCTTAAAGATGATTGTCATCATTGAATATATTATTTAAATATAGCACAGTTCTTGAATTATGAAAAGTACTGATTTCATATTGGAAAGTTATAGTGTGAAAGCTAATTTAGTGCTTGAGACTAATGAAATCAGTAAGCCTGAGATCATACATGATAACAGTCTTCATTTGAAGTGTGTAACTAGTCTTTATTTCTTTTGGCAGCTTCTGGGCTGGCTGGCTGAGAAACTACCTACTCTTCGTTCCACCCCTACAGACCTTATCCTTTGTGTTCCTCATCTCTACTCCTGCCTAGAAGATCGAAATGGAGATGTGCGAAAGAAGGCCCAAGATGCTTTGCCATTCTTCATGATGCATTTAGGATATGAAAAAATGGCCAAGGCTACTGGGAAACTAAAGGTACTACTTCTTGTTGCTGCTACTGCTGTTAAAAGCTATTAAAAAATATATTTAACATGGGCCAGTCACGGTGGCTCACGCCTGTAATCCCAACACTTTGGGAGCCCGAGGCAGGTGAATCACCTGAGGTCAGGAGTTCAAGGCCAACCTGGCCAACATGGTGAAACCCCATCTCTACAAAAAATACAAAAAAATTAGCCGGGTTTGGTGGCACATGCCTGTAATCCCAGCTACTTGGGAGGCTGAGGCAGGAGAATTGCATGAACCCAGGAGGCAGAGGTTGCAATGAGCTGAGATCGTGCCACTGCACTCCAGCCTGGGCAGCGAGCGAAACTCCGTCTCAAAAATATATATATATTAAACATGAATTTATATGAGCAAAAAACCATATTACCTCCTGTGAGTCTCAATTTGAAATCATAACAAGCAAAAATAAAATATTAAGCAGTGTAGAAGTAAAAATCTGCTGACTTCACAGGGGTGAAAACTGTGACCTTCTAGAATGATACCTACCTTAGTGTGACTTAATAATGTGTGTGACTTCTGACACCATGTGCTGCCTCCCTTACTTCAGTGGTATTTCAAAACTAGGAGCTCAGTCATTTGTTCGATAGAGGATTTGTTCATAAGCTTTGTATGACTTTATCGTTTATGTGACCTCTCACTTTTTATGTTATTTTGTCTCTCTAGCCAACTTCTAAAGATCAGGTATTGGCCATGCTAGAGAAAGCCAAAGCTAACATGCCAGCCAAGCCTGCTCCACCCGCTAAAGCAACTTCTAAACCAATGGGAGGGTCTGCTCCAGCCAAATTCCAGCCTGCATCAGGTAACTCTATCTTAAGAGGGTTAAAGGGGAAGGAAATAGCCCTGAGGAACTCTAAAAAGACATTCAGCCTTGTCTCTTTTAAATCACATTTCCTTACAGCGTAGATCCAAGCTCTCCTTCCTTCTCTCCTTACTTTCCTTTCACAAACATTTGTCAAGTAGTCAAGTACCTATTTTATGCCAGAAACTGTACTGAGTACAAAGGTGACTAATTTGGTTTCTAATTCTAAAATGGTTTTTTTGTTTTTGTTTTGTTTTGTTTTTAGAGTTGGGGTCTTGCTCTGTCACCCAGGAGGGAGTGTAGTGGCATGATCATAGTTCACTGCAACCTTGAACTCCTGGGCTCAAGTGTTCCTTGTGTCTCATCCTCCCAAGTTGATGGGACTACAGGCATGCGCCATCACACCTGGCTAAATTTTTTTACTTTTTATAGAGATGAGGTTTTGTTGTGATGCACAGACTGGTCTCAAACTCCTGGCCTCAGGCGATCCTCCTGTCTCAGTCTCCTAAAGTGCTGGACTTACAGACTTGAACCACCGCACCTGACCCCAAAAGGAGTTTTGGAATAGCACATCAAAATAGTCCTTTCTGAAGTGTTGCATCCTACATTTAAGGTTTCCACAACTGTTTTCTGCTCCTGGATACTATAATTAGAAGAGGAATTGGGAGAATCTAGCTTAATCTACTTTATTAACCTTCTTTAAGGGAAAATTCTTGATTTCTTTATCCTGATACTAAAATTCCATAATAGGCTGGGTGGCTTATGCTTGTAATCCCAGCACTTTGGGAGGCCGAGGCCAGTGGATCACTTGAGGTCAGGAGTTTGAGATCAACCTGGCCAACATGGAGAAACCCCACCTCTACTAAAAATACAAAAATTAGCTGGGTGTGGTGGTGCACACCTGTAATCCCAGCTACTCAGGAGGCTGAGGCAGGAGAATCACTTGAATCCAGGAGGCAGAGGTTACAGTAAGCCAAGATCACGCCACGGCACTCCAGCCTGAGGGACAGAGCAAGACTCTGTCTCAAACTAAATAAATAAAAATAAATAAAATTCAATAATATATAACCTGTGGCCAATTCATTTTTAGACTTACTGCTTAACAATATTCTTGAATTTAGTGGAATAGAAATTGTTGATGCTATAAAGTTAGAAATTTTACAGCCTGATCAACATGGCAAAACCACATCTCTACAAAAATTACAAAAATTAGCTAGGCTTAGTGGCGCACACCTGTGGTCCCAGCTACCCAGGGGGCTGAGGTGGGAGGATCACTTCAGCCCAGGAGGTTGAGCCTTCAATGAGCCACGATCGCACCACTGCACTCCAGCCTGGGTGACGAAGCCAGAACCAGTCTCCCAAAAAAAAAAAAAAAATTTACATGTGTAAAACTCTTTATTAAAGTGCATATTCAGTTTTAACTTTTATTGGGATCTTGCTATGTAGCAGATACTGAATATCAAAGATGTCCTTACCCTTAAGAAAGTATCAGTCTGGGCTGGGCATGGTGGCTCACACCTGTTATTCCACCACTTTGAGAGAACAAGGAGGTCAAGACCAGCTTGGGCAACATAGTGCGACCCTGTCTCTAAAAAAAAAAAATTGTTTTAGTTAGCTGGGCTTGGTGGTACACACCTGTAGTCCCAGCTCTTCAGGAAGGTGAGGTGGGAGGACTGTTTTAGCCAGGGAGGTCAAGGCTGCAGTGAGCCCCGATCATGCTATTGCACTCTAGCCTGTGTGACAGAAACACGGTCTCTAAACAAACAAATGAAACTACAGTTTAAATGTTGGTAAATGAGATATAGATTTTCTGAATTAATTTCCCTTTTATGCTTAAAGAGAGATTTTGGGAGAAAAATTATTAGGAAAAAAAAATCTGAGCCAGGCACAGTGGCTCACGCCTGTAATCCCAGCACTTTGGGAAGCCAAGGTGGGTGGATTGCTTGAGCCCAGGAGTTTGAGACCAGCCTGGGCAACATGGTGAAACCCTGTCTCCACAAAAACTGCAGAGAAAATTAGCTGAGTGTGGTGGCACAGTTCTGTAGTCCCAGCTACTAGGGAGGCTGAGGTGGGAGAATTCACTGAGCCCGGGAGGTCAAGGCTGCAGTGAGCACCGTGAAGGCACCACTATACTCCAGCCTGGGAGATAGAGCAAAATCCTGTCTCATTTAAAAAAAAAAGAAAAACTAACTGAAAACATCTTATAAACTGATACATTTAAGACTGCAGGCTTCCTTGTCATCATCATATATTTAACCTGTCCAAAATATTAAAGTTTATAGTATATATATATTTTTTTCTCAAAGCACCTGCTGAAGATTCTATTTCCAGCAGTGCAGAACCCAAACCTGATCCAAAAAAGGCCAAAGCTCCAGGATTATCCTCTAAAGCAAAGGTATGTTAACTCTGTATACTTCGATGCAGACTTGCTTTTAAATATATTTTATACACTGAGTCATTCTATTAGGAAGGATCACATTATATATAAAAGAACATCATTGCTATTGATATTATCAAATTATTTATACAAATTTCTGTGGCTCATTTTTAATAAGGTCCTAAAACGGAGACATCCTGCTCTCAAGAGGTACTGTCATCTTCCTTTCATGTAGATTTTTGGGGAAAGATATACTTTATTGAAAGAAGAAAGGGCCGGGCGCAGTGGCTCACACCTGTAATCTCAACACTTTGGGAGGCCGAGGCAAGCGGATCACTTGAGGTCAGGAGTTCAAGACCAGCCTGGCCAACATAGCGAAACCCTGTCTCTACTAAAAATACAAAAATTAGCCGGGCATGGTGGCAAATACCTGTAATCCCAGCTACTTGGGAAGTTGAAGCAGGAGAATCGCTTGACCCCAGGAGGTGGAGGTTGCAGTGAGCCAAGATCTTACCATTGCACTCCAGCCTGGGTGACAGAGCGAGACTCAGGGGGAAAAAAAAAGGAGAAAGCAAGCATTTGTAGCTCTGGCATAATAAACACTTTAGGCTGATTTGGATTTAAGAAAAGGAGTTAAATCAACTTCCTTCAAATATGGCACTGTTGTCATCATACTAGAAGATGTTTCAGTTAGTCTGCAGGGAAACACCATTTGTCCCAGTGGGATTTATTTTGATGCATCACTAATTCTTTCAGTATTCATGGAGAATTAGACAATTTAAAGCAGTGTGTTCAAATGTTCAACTTTATCCCCTGGGTGATTTTTTCATTTAATTAAGTTTATAAATCACAGAAAATTGTCATTATCAAGATTCAGATTAATAGACATATTCAGAGTGTTAATTATTTAATACTTACAAAAGGAAAATTGCAAAACTGCAATGGGTAGTAAATCTAAATAGAGAATTATTTAATTTACTTCCTGTAATTGATGAAAAAGTATAGAGTGAGAATGTTTTTTAGCCAGTACATGTATTATTACACCCCCATTTTGGAGTACACATTCTAGGGCCATTCTTCTAAATATTACAGTTAACCATTTTTCTTTCCTATGCTTAGGCCCTTTAACTCCTCAGTGAATTAATTTAAACTATCCAGTGATGTTGTTCTTTTCCTGTCTGCCTGTCCTCATCCCAAATTTAACAAGTGCTTATTTTAGTTTTGATCACGAGTGTTTTGCAGTATTTTTGACTCCGTTCTTAATGCCGTAATTTTTTTTCCAATCTTTTTACGCTTACGAAGCAGTTTCATATAAATGATCTCATATTTGTTTGGTCTGAATGACTTTAGTGTTTATACTAGAAAGAAATTCTGGCCAACTAGAAATAGTGGCCATGCTACATTTATAATAATAATGATTCCAGTAATGAAATTTGAATTTTACCTTAAATATGTGTACTATTGTTTACTATTTTCTATCTGATATGAAGATTTTAAATCTTGGATTATTTTTTAAAACCACTTTAGTGAGTTAAGTATTTAAAGCATTTCTTGTAACTTTCTCTAGAAGCAAGTTCAAAAGGTCTTCAGTTTATGCTATTATGATAGAGATAGATTTAAATATCAACGGAAAGAAACAGAAAAGCTTTCAAACTAAGTGTTTTGAAATGTGTAAATGCCATTCAAGATGTGATTAATGGCCGAGGTGGGTGGATCACTTGAGGTCAGGAGCTCGAGACCAGCCGGACAACATGGTGAAACCCCGTCTTTACTAAAATACAAAAATTAGCCAGGGGTGGTGGTGGGCGCCTATGGTCCCACCTACTGAGGAGGCTGAGTCAGAAGAATCACTTGAACCCAGGAGGTGGAGATTGCAGTAAGCTGAGATCACGCCACTGCACTCCAGCCTGGGCGACAGAGTGAGACTCCATCTCAAAAAAAAAAAAGAATGTCATTAATAGGGAAAGCTATAGTGTTGAAGATTTCAAGAAAAAAAAAATTATCCAGTAAACAAAAAATTTGTGACCTAGACTAATGATCAGTAATAGCAGCTTTTCCAACTACATAACATGCTAGTCCAAGAACTAACCGACAGTTACTTAAGAATATTCTCAGAAAAATTTCTAAAGAACCTGTTCAAAAACATATACAAGATTCTTATGATGCATGTTTTTTTCATGTGAAATATCATGTAGAAAGATTTCTCTGTTTTCTATGGTGCCCTTTTACTGGGCAGCAGCATCATATTCTTAAGGAGAGGTGGCCAAGCTAATCAGTATTCCCTGAACCTTGGTTGTAGAGTGCACAAGGGAAGAAGGTGCCAAGCAAAACCAGCTTAAAGGAGGATGAAGACAAATCTGGGCCTATTTTTATTGTTGTTCCGAATGGAAAAGAGCAAAGGATGAAAGATGAAAAAGGATTGAAGGTAAGGAAGGATTAAGAATCGTCAGGAGATTTTTGCTTGTATTGTTATTCAGGAATAGTTTTGCTGTCTGAAATCCATGTTATTGTGAAATATCTAGGAATTAAGTGTTTCTTTTGCTTATAAATTATATTATTATTTAGTTCATGGGAGCATTAATTCCTACAAATAAACTATAGAATAGAGTTATTGCCTATTTTTCCCTGTAAATAGAAATAAATGATTTCGTAGCTTTTTGGTATCTTCATTTTTAAAATCAAAGAATGGAATGTTGTTTTTTTTTTTTAATTAACTGGATATATAAACTTCTTCATTAATCTTTCTTTTCAAGACCTTACAAGGCAGATTTTGTGACTGTATAAATGGCTAGTTCAGTCATTTATCTTATGTTGCTTTGATTTCATTAGGTACTTAAATTTGTTTTCAAAATGCATAATCTTTTTAAAAAATTATTTGCAGTACAGAAAGTGCAAAGTATGGTATGAAAAGCATGTCTCTGTTCCAGTATCCCTCCACAGGGAGGATATTAGTACTCATTTTTTCAATGTATTACTCCAGAAATATTTTGTACCTCTACTATCATATGTATATTTTTACATAGCCCTTCTTTTATACAGATGGAGACATGCCATATTGTTTGTTCTGTATCTCACTGTTTTCTTTTAATGATGTTTGAAATATCTGAAAGATCATTCGTATCTGTGTATATATGTGTGTATCACTGTATTGGTGCATTATATGTATATACCTTTCTTTATCCTTATCCCAATATGTTCGACATTTAGGTTGTTTCTTGTCTTTCACTATTACAAACAGTGCTGCTGTGAATATCTTTGAATGTAGGTCTTTGTTACACATATGTGAGTGTATCTATGTTAAACTCCTAGAATGACGATATGCATAATTTTGATAGATATTTCAAATTTTCTCTCTCAAAGATGTGGCAGCAGTGTCCACCATGTTATATAGTTATATGTAGGATTGATTTTTTTTTTCTTTAGTAAGAATTGCAAGGCCAGGCACAGTGTCTCATGCCTGTCGGCCCAACAATTTGGGAGGCTAAGGCAAGCAGATTGCCTGAGCCCAGGAATTCAGAACCAGCCTGGACAACATAGTGAGACTTTGTCTCTACAAAAAATTTTTTTTAATTAGCTGGGCATAATGGTGCCTGCCTGTAATCCCAGCTACTTGGGGGGCTGAGGCAGAAGAACCACTTGAGCCTGGGAGGTTAATGCTACAGTGATCTATGATCGTGCCACTGCACTCTGCCATGCCCGGGCAACAGGTGAGACTCTGTCTCAAAAACAAAGAATTCCAAAAATGTGTATTCCTATAAGATTTTCAGAGTTGTTAAGCTTCAAGAAGTATGACACCTTGACATCTGCATTCATATTTAATTACAAATGAATATTGTTGAATTTTGAAATAATTTTATTAGATTGTTCCTGCAGCTGCATTATATAAGGCTCTCTACCTCATTTCAGTTGAACACCCTGTAGCCACTTTTCACTGTTTGTTTTTTCCAGGTGCTAAAGTGGAATTTTACTACCCCACGGGATGAATACATTGAGCAGCTGAAGA
Source organism: Chlorocebus sabaeus (assembly GCF_047675955.1). NCBI lineage: Eukaryota > Metazoa > Chordata > Mammalia > Primates > Cercopithecidae > Chlorocebus > Chlorocebus sabaeus. The sequence goes on from NC_132904.1 coordinate 18,416,746, forward strand.
CTCAAATGTCTAGCTGTGTGGCTAAATGGTTACAAGATGAGATGTTTCACTCAGACTTTCAGCATCATAACAAAGCCCTGGCTGTTATGGTTGATGTAAGTCTGCAATAGATAAATATACATGTATCTCAGACATGTGAAAATACTGAGCCCTATGAAATAATCTGAAGTTTGCATGACTTGAAAAGGAAGTAGAATATACTATGTTCTCTATTTTTTAGAGCTGTTTTATTATTTGGTAGAATAAATGAATGTGTGTGTATATTTTTTAGGTCTTAATTGAAGGCTTAAAAATCTGTCATTTTATTTTTGGGCTCCAATAAAATTTAAGAGACACTTGCCTAGTAGAATTGAGATTTTGTATATTCTTATTTGTGGGAGTTTTGTTTTCTTTTATTTTAAGCACTTGGAGAGTGAAAAAGAAGGTGTTATTGGTTGCCTGGATCTTATCTTAAAGTGGCTTACCCTGAGGTTTTTTGACACCAATACAAGTGTCCTGATGAAAGCACTAGAATATTTAAAATTGCTCTTCACCTTGCTAAGTGAGGAAGAATATCATCTTACTGAGAGTGAAGCATCTTCCTTCATCCCCTATCTTGTTGTCAAGGTAATGTGGTGTTCTCTCTCTGGGAGACTGCTTGAGTTCCCAGCTGACCTCAGTTTCTATACTTTTATTTCCTCTCCCTTTTTTACTGATTATATCATGGTACCTTCCCTACTCATCCCTATTTCCCTATTCTTTCAAAACATAGTAATGCATGGGAGAATCATTACTACTTAGGAAATGCCTCACTTAATCATTATTTTCCTTGTTGTGACTAGGTTGGAGAACCAAAGGATGTCATTCGTAAAGATGTTCGTGCCATCCTGAACCGGATGTGCCTTGTCTACCCAGCTAGCAAGATGTTTCCCTTTATCATGGAAGGAACCAAATCCAAAAACTCTAAGCAGAGAGCAGGTGAAGCAAATAGTTTAAACTGAGATATGAATCTCTGCAGCAGTAGCCTATAGAAGAAATAGTTTATAGATGAACAAATAAATTTCTCCAATGCCTATGTAGTTGATTCCAACCTCCTGATTTAGACTGTGAGAGTGATGAGTTGCACACTGGTGGAGCCATGGTATCAGGTGATACAGGCACCACTCAGTATCACCCTGGTGACAAAATCAAGTGCACAGGGGCCATCTGATTCACAGGCATCTCTTCCTTTCAGGAGCACTTGCTGAAATACCATTTTTTAACTGATAAAAGGCAGTAAACAAAAAATCCTAGGCAGAGCCAGAGTCAGATTTAAGTCCTTCATATATGCCAAGGGAAATTTCTCTAGTAAGGATAAGTCTCTATCCCAAATATGTGTTGTTTCATTAATCTAGCCTTTCTCCCCCATCAGAGTGCCTGGAAGAGCTGGGATGTCTGGTTGAGTCCTATGGCATGAATGTTTGCCAACCAACCCCAGGAAAAGCCTTAAAGGAAATAGCTGTTCACATAGGAGACCGTGACAATGCTGTACGCAATGCTGCACTCAACACCATTGTAACGGTGTACAATGTACATGGGGATCAGGTGTTCAAACTGATTGGAAATGTGAGTGACTTCTCCGAACACTGTCAGCATGTTGTGAAAAGAATTGCAAGATCTCCTAGGTGCTAGGTTTCCTGTCCTCTCAACTGTAGCTAAGCTTTTACTACTTTTTAGTCAACTCAACCTATCAATGTGTCCTAGAATCCGGATAGACCCTTGAGGTGTCTCTGATTAGGCTGTTTTAATGGAAATCAAGTTTTCTTTTCTGAGCATTCTATTCATAGTAAATTTACTTTAGAAATGAGTGCTATTTTTGAATCAAGAAATCTGAGCTAGTCCTGGGTTTAAATTCCTCCTGGCAGTCTGCTCTGTAATTTTTACTGCATCGAGTTTTTGGTTAAAAAGTGCTTACTTGTGTATAGTGTGGATACTAGTATCTGTCAGATCACGTCTTGAGCTACAGCCATGAGCCAGTTTTCCACTCACATTAGGTTCTGCCTCTGACTTCTTATTTCGTTTGAGCGAGTCTGGACCTCTGTCTTCAGTTACCTCATAGTGTCACCATATATTTACACTGGGCTTAAATATGTTTATTTATATTTTCTGATTTAATTCTCACTACTACTCAGTGAAGAATATAAAGCAGTTGGGAATTTTATAGATGACCAAAAATGAAGTTTCTTGCCCATAGTCACACAGCTAGATAGTGGTGACAAAACAAAAAATGGGGAAGCTTCATTTAATTTTTGACCTTTTTATTTGTAGTTACTAATTGGCTTTCTTTTTTATCCTTTCCTTTCCTTTTTTTTTTTTTTTTTGAGACAGGGTCTTGCTCTGTCACCTAGGCTGGAGTGCAGTGGTGTGATCATGGTTCACTGCAGCCTCGACCTCCCAGGCTCAAGTGATCTTCTGACTTCAACCTCCTGAGTAGCTAGGACTATAGGCGTGTGCCACCATGCCCACCTAATTTTTATACTTTTTATAGAGATGGTGTTTCACCATGTTGCCCAAGCTGGTGTCAAACTCCTGGGCTCAAGTGATCCTCCTGCTTTGGCTTCCCAAAGTGCTGGGATTACAGGCATGAGCCACTGCACCCAGCCCCTCCTTCTTTCTTATCTCCTCTTCCTGTTAGCAGCTAGGCAGGTATTAACAGTAGTTCATTTTGAAGTGTGGTGCTTTGAAAGTAAACATGTCCTAACATAGAAGGTTCTATTTGTTTTGATATGAAAATAGATATTATTGAGTTATTCAGTTAAGTTTCTAAATTTGGCCTCTTTACAGCTTTCTGAAAAGGATATGAGCATGCTCGAGGAGAGGATTAAGCGGTCAGCAAAGAGACCCTCCGCTGCACCAATAAAACAAGTGGAAGAGAAACCTCAGCGTGCACAGAACATAAGCTCCAATGCCAACATGTTACGCAAGGGACCAGCTGAGGACATGTCTTCCAAACTCAAGTATGTAGATAGAGATACTTGTCTAAGAGCATCTCTATGGCCTTTGCCTTGTGTGCTCACAGCCTGTCCTGTAACATAATCTTGAGTTCTTGTAGCCATTATCATGCATGACAGAGTGTCTGGGTAAATGTATTGTAACCAAATGTCTGATCCTTCAGTCTTCATTGTCTTTGTCTTTGTCTCAAAACCACTTCTAAATGGTCTTGTGCCTTCTTTCACTGCTTTTCCGTGGACAGAATTATGTATCGCACTTATAGGATGTAAGTACTGCCTGCTAATTTCTCATTAGCAGGGCTCTTATATCTTTCTAACTTCTGACTTGGATTCATCCCCTCTGGAGGGTGACTAGCTTAGAGTTTATAATCAGGGTAGAGGGTGTCCATAAGTACCCCATGAATCAAGTCTTCCACAAAAGTTCAATGTCATGTGGCTAAAACATTGATTCACTTTCTTCTTTGTGTTATACTTGGTTGTGCTTAATTTCCTATTCTTGAGATAAGGCTAAATAAAATACATGCAACCCAAAATTGGCTTAGGGACTCAAAATACTGCCTCCTAAGCAAGACAGCTCTATTTTGGGTTGTGTCATGAGTATAATTTTAACCAACTTGAATTTGGAAACTTTGAATCCCTATTTCTTGGATGTAAAGCTGGCCCTGACCTGTCAAGAGTGAATATTCTAAAAAGGGGTGACTAGTGGTCTCACAAAGTATAAAATGTGCTGAACACTGCATGGAATGGTACTTATGATTAGCAAAATTAAAGCACTGGTTAATTTGGTGGAAAAGAACCAGCCAGTCTAGATTTTTCTTATATATTTGCCCATAAGTAGTGAACTTTGAGTCAATATAATTATCTTTGATTGTTTTCTGCCCCATCAGGAATAGAAGTACAAGGTTTATGGGCTTTAGTGAACTAGAACAAATACTTATAACTTGGCAGGTAATGTAAGTATAAGTTAAAGTTATCTGCCCTCTTAGGATATTCATGAACCAATGTTGTTGGCTATTAAAGGCACTTGCTTAGCTCAGGGACTTAAATCATTCAGGGGGGCTGAAACCAGAAGTTGAACATCTGTCCTGAAGCTTTGGGGCAACTGACAGTGCTACTCTTGCCCTTTGGTTAAGAAGTCTCTCTTAGTTCAGGAGCCTCCTTTTGCTTCCCTTAGCCAAGCCCGAAGCATGAGTGGGCATCCTGAGGCAGCCCAGATGGTCCGCCGAGAATTCCAGCTGGATCTAGATGAGATTGAGAATGACAATGGTACAGTCCGATGTGAAATGCCAGAACTTGTTCAGCACAAACTGGATGACATTTTTGAGCCAGTCCTTATTCCTGAACCCAAGTGAGTTAAACTCTTTCATTTAAATATGAGCAGTTCATGATGATCAGACGGCATATGTGAAATATGCCCTTTGTGGTAATGTGCAGTTAAAACTTTTTAGAACTGATTTCTTTCTGAATGATAGCAGTTGTTAACTAAGACCTGGACCTAGTGGAGAATTGTATAATTCCAACTGACTGGGATGTCTTGTAATAGAGATTGAAGTTTTCTCTTTGCTCTGCTATCTAGGATCCGGGCTGTTTCTCCACACTTCGATGATATGCATAGTAATACAGCATCCACAATCAATTTCATTATCTCCCAAGTAGCCAGTGGTGACATCAACACAAGTATCCAAGCTCTGACACAGGTAATGGGTGTGCTTCTGTGACAGGGATTCCATTGGTGGACATAGAGGCTATAAATGTGATGAATTGCACACTCGCAGAGTCCTAGCATTAGGGGATGCAGGCAGTGTTTCTTTCCCGAGGAGAGAAATGCACAGGTGCCACTCAGTCATCATGTGCCTCAGAGGATATGGCTGTAATAGAGCCTTACTCTTTTTTTTTTCTTTTGGTCTCACTATGTTGTCTGGGCTGGAGTGCAGTGGCTATTCACAGGCACTGTCATAGCACACTGCAGCTCCAAACTCCTGGGCTCAAGTAATCCGCCTGTCTCAGCTTCCTGAGTAGCTGGGACAACAGGCTTGCATCACTGCACCTGGCTAAGCCTTGCATTTTTTTATAATTGCATTGATTCACCAGAGGCTAGAGATAAAACAGCAGCTAACAAGTAAGGACCAACTCTCATGGAACTTATTTAGATTTTAGTGGACAGAGACAAGTAAACAAGAAAATATCACACAGTTGTAACAACTGTGTAAATATAACTTAAATGGAGTAATGACAGAGAGGAACTGAGTAGATACTTAGACTGGATGATCAGGAAAACTCTGATATCCTTGTGGCTAAGAGTATTCCAAGGAGAGGAAAGACCTCGTATTCAGAGGTCTTAGGGCAGAAATGAGCTTGAAGTTCAAGGAAATAAGGTTCATGTGCCTGGAGCATAGTGTTAAAGGGGGAGAATGATACAGAATGAGATTTGAGAGGCAGACAGTGATCATATCATGTAGGGCTTTAAAAGCACCAGGGTGAGTTGTTTGGATTTTATTTCAATTATGATGGGAAACTATTAGAAATTTTTTAAAACAGAAGTCACGGGTGGGTATGGTGGCTCCTGCCTGGAGTCCCAGCTGCTCAGGTGGCTGAGGTGGGAAAATTGCTTGAGCCTGGGAGGTTGAGGCTGCAGTGAGCTGTGATTGCACCACTGTACTCCAGCCTGGGTGACAGAGTGAGACCATGTCTCAAAAAAAAAAAAAAAATAGGCCAGGTGCAGTGGCTCACACCTATAATCCCAGTGCTTTGGGAGGCCAAGGTGGGTGGATCATGAGGTCAGGAGTTCGAGACCAGTCTGGCCAGTATGGTGAAATCTCGTCGCTACTGAAAATACAAAAATTAGCTGGGCGTGGTGGCGCACGCCTGTAGTCCCAGCTGCTCGGGAGGCTGAGGCAGGAGAATCACTTTAACCCGGGAGGTGGAGGTTGCAGTGAGCCGAAATCGTGCCACTATACCCCAACCTGGGTGACAGAGCGAGACTCCATCCCCAAAAAATAAATTAATAAAATTTAAAAAATAAAACAACCCAAAGTGAATCAACAACAATGTGACAAAATGAGATTGTTTTGTAATTTTTTTTTTTTTTTCTTTTTTTTGAGATGGAGTCTCGCCTTGTTGCCCAGTCTGGAGTGCGGTGGGGCAATTTTAGCTCACTGAAGCCTCTGCCTCCTGGGTTCAAGCAATTCTCCTGCCTCGGCTTCCCTAGCAGCTGGGATTACAGGCACCCACCACCACGCCCAGCTAATTTTTGTATTTTTAGTAAAGACAGGGTTTCATCATGTTGACCAGACTGGTCTTAAACTTCTCACCTCAGGTGATCCACCTGCCTTGGCCTCCCAAAGTGCTGAGATTATAGGCGTGAGCCACTGCGTCAGGGTGATAAAAGGAAATTATGTGCTACATTGATGGGATCCAGTGAGAGTTCCACATCACTTTGCTGATATTCCTGATGTTGCATAACCTGAATCATGGGAAACATGTACAAATTAAGGACATTTTATAAAGATTCAAGGTCAAAGCTGGGTGCAGTGACTCACGCCTGTAATCCCAGCACTTTGGAAGGCCAAGGTGGGCAGATCACCTGAGGTTGGGGGTTCGAGACCAGCCTGATCAACATGGAGAAACCTTGTCTCTACTAAAAATACAAAAAACAATAGCCGGGCATGGTGGCGCACGCCTGTAATCTCAGCTACTCAGGAGGCTGAGGCAGGAGGATATCTTGAAACCCAGGAGGTGGAGGTTGCTGTGAGCCAAGATTGCGCCATTGCACTCCAGCCTGGGCAACAAGAACAAAACTTCATCTCCAAAAAAAGGAAAAAAAGAAAAAGATTCAAGGTCCAGAAAGTCAAGGAAACACTGAAGAACTGTCCTACACTATAAAGAGACTGAGAGACATGACAGGTAAATGCAGTGCGTGATTCTAGACTGGTCTTTTGCTTTAAAGGACATAATTGAGGTTATTGGAGAAAATGGAATGGGGTCTGAGGATTAGATTGTAGTGACATCAATGTTAATTTCTTGATGTTGATGGTTTTATTGTACTTATGAAGGAGAATGTCCCTGTTGTTAATAAGTATACCCTAAAGTATCAGGGTCATGGAACATCAGATTGACAACTTTTAAATGATTCAGGATAAAAGAGTTCCTTTACTACCCTTTCAACGTTTCTGTAATGTACTTTTTTTTCACCTTTGCAGATTTTTTGTTTGTATTAATTGTGGAAGAAATTACTGTGGCCACTCTAGAGATAAAATTATATGCAAGGCAAGAGTGAATTCCAGCAATTCTTTTAGGAAGTTGTGGCCAAAATTTATATGAAAGGTACTATGTGCCACTAGGATGATAATGGTGACGAGGAAGGAAGTCATGGTTTCAGCGTTTCTTTTGGAAGTAGAATCCACAGAACTTGCTAACAGACTGGATATAAACAATGCCTTATTACCATTAGTGACAGCCAGTGCACTGAAACAGAACACTGGACCAATATGTGAGAAAGCTGAGTTTTTGAGTTTGGACCAGTAGTCTGATCTTTCTGAGCCTCACTTTTCATCTGGTAAATGGAGATCGTAATATCAGGCCTGTCTGAAGAGTCTAAAAAGCTCTCTTTTTAATAAATTGTATATTTAAACATAAGGATTTTTGTTTTGTTTTGTTTTTGAGATGGAGTCTCGCTCTGTCACCCAGGCTGGAGTTCAGTGTCGTGATCTTGGTTCACTGCAACCTCCGCCTCCTGGGCTCAAGCAGTTCTCCTGCCTCAGCCTCCTGAGTAGCTGGGATTACAGGTGCCTGCCACCACGCCAGGCTAATTTTTCTATTTTTGGTACAGATGGGGTTTCACCATGTTGGCCAGGCTGGTCTCCAACTCCTGACCTCAAGTGACTCGCCCACCTTGGCCTCCCAAAGTGCCAGGATTACAGACGTGAGCCACTGCGCCCAGCCAAACATAAGGATTATTATTCCCTGAATTAGACAATGAGCCTCTTAGAATCGAACCTGTGACTCATTTATCTAATATCTTGCTCAGTAAATATTTGTTGAATGACTGAATCCCTAAGGACTAGTTATTTATATATAAATGGGGCCAGGCGCGGTGGCTCACACCTGTAATCCCAGCACTTTGGGAAGCCGAGGTGAGTGGATCACAAGGTCAGGAGTTTGAGACCAGCCTGGCCAACATGGTGAAACCCTGTCTCTACTTAAAATACAAAAATTAGATGGGCATGGTGGCAGGCGCCTGTAATCCTAGCTACTTAGGAGGCTGAGGCAGGAGAATCACTTGAAACCGGAAGGTGAAGGTTGCAGTAAGCCAAGATTGTGCCACTGCACTCCAACCTGGGCGAAAGAGCAAAATAATAAATGAATAAAATAAGTAAATAAAGTAAATGGGCTTTTTTTTTAAGGTAAGACTTTGGAAGTACTTTGCTATTAAATATTCTTACAGAGAAGTTTCATATAGTGTCTTCCTGCTGCTTTAGAATATAAAGCTTGAAAAATATATCTTGATATTTTTGTTATCAGATCGATGAGGTCCTGAGACAGGAAGACAAAGCTGAAGCCATGTCCGGCCATATTGATCAGTTTCTCATAGCCACGTTTATGCAGCTAAGACTCATCTACAATACACACATGGCAGATGAGAAATTGGAGAAGGATGAGATCATCAAGTTGTATAGCTGTATCATTGGCAACATGATTTCGGTAAGGGCACCTCTGCAGGATTTCAGCTTCCCATCAATCTCTCAGCCTACATAGGTTCAAAAGCCAGAGTCCATGCAGATGTTGCAGTGAGTCCTGTGTCACTTGGTAGAATTTTACATGCGTTGTATAGCAAGTTACTGATGGCCTCCATTGAATGTTTTGCTACACTCCATCCCACCTTACTGTTAGGATATAAAGTAAAATGCTTACAGACTACCCAGCTTCTTCCTGTCAGTTTCTTCATCAGGCGTGGTAGGCCATAGCTGCCTTTCCACAGATAAGTATGGTTACATTAAAAATGCTAATTAGACTGGTTTGATCAGTAGACATTGTATACATGTATTGAAATATCACTCTGTATTCCATAAATTTGTACAGTTATTACATGTTAGCTAAAAATAAAAGGGAAAAAAATTTGTCAATGTTTTACCTTTAGAGCAGATTATAAGGATAATAAAGACATTATCACTCGGATTTCAATATGCTTTCTTAAATTGGGGCTAAAAGGGTGGACTTGATGCCAACTAGCCAGAAATTACAAATTTGGCATAACAATAAATAATTTCACATGTAAAACCAAATACTTTGGCCAGGAGCTGTGGCTCACGCCTGTAATCTCAGCACGTTGGGAGGCTGAGGCAGGTGGATCACGAGGTCAGGAGTTCAGGACCAGCTGGCCAAGATGGTGAAACCCCATCTCTACTAAAAATACAAAAAATTAGCCAGGCCTGGTGGCGGGCGCCTGTAGTCCCAGCTACTCGGGAGGTTGAGGCAGAGAATTGCTTGAACCCAGGAGGCAGAGCTTGCAGTGAGCCGAGATCATGCCACTGCACTCCAGTCTGGGCGACAGAGCGAGACTCCGTCTCAGAAAGAAAAACAAAAACAAACTTTTACAATTAGAAAGAAGCACACTGATTAATTTTGCCTATTACTAGAGGCTTGGGGGAGTGTGGTGATTTTGTTTTTTCGTTAATATTCTAAATTTTAAAAACCACAACATAGCCGGGCGCAGTGGCTCGCGCCTGTAATCCCAGCACTTTGGGAGGCTGAGGCAGGTGGATCACGAGGTCAGGAGATCAAGACCATCCTGGCTAACACGGTGAAACCCCGTCTCTACTAAAAAAATAATACAAAAAATTAGCTGGGCGTGGTGGTGGGCGCCTGTAGTCCCAGCTACTCGGGAGGCTGAGGCAGGAGAATGGCGTGAACCAGGGAGGTGGAGCTTCCAGTGAGCCAAAATCACGCCACTGCACTCCAGCCTGGGCAACAGAGGAGACTCCGTCTCAAAAAAAAAACACAACATAATTGAATGTTTACCAGAATATGCCACCCACATTTCTATTCTTCACTCTCTATATTGAGTTTCACACCTCCCTGACACAAGTATGTCTGGATAGCTGTTTCAGATAGAGAGCCTTGCCCGGGAGGCGTCCACTGGAGTACTAAAAGACCTAATGCATGGCCTTATCACCTTAATGCTGGATTCTCGGATTGAAGATCTTGAGGAAGGACAACAGGTCATCCGCTCTGTGAACCTCTTGGTGGTGAAGGTTCTGGAGAAGTCGGACCAGACCAACATCCTAAGGTATATCTGTACTCTCAGTAAATAGAGCCTGGGGCATCCTCTCTTTTGTCTACGCTTAGAAACCATAACGTCCATAGTCAACTTCCTAGGCAAGCTAACAATCATAAATCAACTTCCTAGGCACGCTTAAAGTTATAACTGACATAACTACATCAGTTATAACTTTAAGCGTGCCTAGGAAGTTGATTTATTACTCTTCATCGTGGACCAAAGGTATTTTAGCCTGAGACCATAGCTAAAACTAGTAAATACTTAGCCAGCCAATATAATGCATTTTCTAGAATAGGACTGTAAAGTTTGTCAGTTACATTTTTCTTGTACATTTCAGGTACCTTTTATTCTTTCTCAGCTACCAATGACAATGAAAAATAGAGTCACAAACCTTACACTTACCAAGTGGTGACTTAAAAGGCTTAAATGGTGTTTATTTTCTTAACTGAACGTCAGGTAGTCCAAGACAATTCCTGATCCATGACCTCTCAATTTATTAGATGAATAGAGTAATCTCACTTGACCTTTCAACTACTGATTGTAATTGGAATGCAGGTTTGAAACTTAATGCTGTTGTGTTGGATTTTTCTTCCAGTGCCCTACTTGTTTTGCTCCAAGACAGCCTGCTAGCAACAGCCAGTTCTCCCAAATTCTCAGAGCTTGTTATGAAGGTGAAGTTGAAATGATTTGATCTCTTTTCTTTCAAAGATGCAATCACTTTGTTAAAAGTATGGGGAAAGAGGAATTGGAGCTAAGAAAGACATAGGCTCATATCAACCAAGTCATACCTGAAAATATATTTTTCATAATAAAAATATTAATAAAATAATTTTTTAAAAATTTAGCCAGGTGCAGTGGCATGCACTTATAGTAACAGCTACTCAGGAGGCTGAGGTGAGGAGATTACTTGAACCTAGGAGTGAGCTTGATCATACCACTAAACTCCAGCCTTGGCAACAGTGAGACCTAATCTCTAAAATATATATATGTTTATGGTTTTTATATATATATGTATATGTATTATATATGTATAAATTATACATACACATACATACACACACACACATATATATATGAACTGGTCTTCAGTTTTTCCCTTCCTACAATTTATATTCTAAGTTCAGGCCTAAACAGTTCATGGCCTCAAACAGTGAAAGGGAGGAGGTATTTTGTAAATATTTTACTAATTCTCTGAGGATCAAAAGGAAAGAAGTTTGAAACAGATTTCATTTATTTTGGGGAAAAAGATATGTACAGCCCTATGATATTTGGCCTCTTTTGTGAAAGAGACCAAATGAACATATTTATAACATTGTAATACTGTTATTACACTGAATTAGTATCAGATATTTTGTCCCCTTGCATTAGATTTGGTTAAGCAACATGAACTACTTTACTCTCAGGAACCAAGGAAACCCAAGAGAGAATTTCCACCAGGTTAAATGATGGCCCCTAGCTCTGGGGGAGTGGGAATGAGTGGAGATGGATGATTAGATATGAATGACTGGACACACTTCAGCTGGTGTCATGATAGAAGTGATTTAAAATTTTCATGTTTTAGCAGCTGAACTTGAAAGATATGATGTGCCATATTTATAGCCCTGCCCATCTTTTAGAAGTGAGCCCAGAGCTTAGGGAATATGAATGGTGACAAATTATCCTCATTCTTCGGTCACTCCTTCTAACTCTTTTATTCTTTTTTCAATAGTGTCTCTGGAGAATGGTTCGACTATTGCCTGATACCATCAATAGCATTAACCTAGACAGAATTCTTCTAGATATCCACATTTTCATGAAGGTCTTCCCCAAAGAGAAACTGAAGCAATGCAAAAGTGAATTTCCCATAAGGACCCTAAAGACCCTGCTACACACCTTATGCAAATTAAAAGGGCCCAAGGTGAGTAAGAATCGCAACTGGTCTCTGAGGGAGCCTGAGAGAAAATCATAGAAATGGCAGTGCTATCAGTCGTTCATGTGTCTCCCTCAGATCCTGGACCACCTAACAATGATCGACAACAAAAACGAGTCTGAGCTGGAGGCCCATCTCTGCCGGATGATGAAGCACAGTATGGACCAGACTGGGAGCAAGTCTGATAAGGAAACAGAAAAGGGAGCATCTCGAATAGTGAGTGGCCTGACTTGAAAGATTGAGGGAAATGAGGCTATACCAGAAGTGATCTTATCTAAGGTGTAGGTCACCAGGATACCTTTTCCGAAGGTCCAAGGTGAAGGCTCACGGACTGGTCCAGTCAATCTCCTGCTGTGGTGCAGTAACCATTTCCACCTTGAAATTTTAAAATCTAAACTAAATATAACCATGTGTTTTTTGGTCCCCAAGAAAGATGCCTAAGGCATTGGTCACCAGATAAATAGCTAGCTCTACTCAACCTGGAAAGAATGTGTCAGTTCCTTCTCCATCAAGTTGAGGTGGAAATCTGAGACTGGAGGCATTCAGTAACCCAGAATGTTAGTGCTTCTGCTGCAAGACCTGCATCATTGGTGCATCTGTTATCTGTAGGAACATACCAATAAGGTCCAGATTTTGAGATATTTTCTGTTCATATCCAACCATCAGTTCCTAATTAATAACTCAAGTCTAACCAATTCTTCCTTATGTCTTTCAACTTTTCAGGATGAAAAATCATCAAAGGCCAAAGTGAATGATTTCTTAGCTGAGATTTTTAAGAAGATTGGCTCTAAGGAAAACACTAAAGAGGTGAGAGTGAAAGGGTTAATCTGAATAGGGGTCTGCTTTATGGTAAAGGGACACTAACATTCATCCCCACCTCTTCCCTCTTCCTGTTCACCAGGGGCTAGCAGAGTTATATGAATATAAGAAGAAATACTCAGATGCTGACATTGAACCATTTCTGAAAAATTCCTCACAGTTCTTCCAGAGCTATGTCGAAAGAGGCCTTCGGGTGATTGAGATGGAGAGGGAGGGCAAAGGTCGCATTTCCACTTCAACAGGTATGATTTCCTTTTATAGCTCTAGGAATAAGCTCAAAATAGCTCCTAGCTCAGGAACCTGAAGTTTTGGTTGGTTTAAATTCATATCCATGAACGTCAATACTTAATGGTCACCAAATGATCTTCCCATTGCTATATCCAGTAGTCAATTCTTAGCCACCTGAATTGACCCATCATCAGTATTTCACAATGGTAAATTGTTCCCTGCCCTTGAGACAGCTTCTTCACTTCACTTCCAGTTCTCCATGCTGTCTTGTTTTCCTCCAGTCTCACTGGCTATTCCTTCTTGGCCTTTGACTGATTCTTGCTCACTCGCTCTGACCTCTTTTTTTTTTTTTTTTTTTTTGAGACGGAGTTTCGCTCTTGTTGCCCGGGCTGGAGTGCAATGGCGTAATCTTGGGTTCAAGCGATTATCCTGCCTCAGCCTCCCGAGTAGCTGAGATTACAGGCATGCGCCACCACGCCCGGCTAATTTTTTGTATTTTTAGTAAAGACAGGTTTCTCCATCCTGGCTAACACGGTGAAACCCCGTCTCTACTAAAAATACAAAAATTAGCCGGGCGTGGTGGCGGGCGCCTATAGTCCTAACTACTCAGGAGGCTGAGGCAGGAGAATGGTGTGAACCCAGGAGGCAGAAGTTGCAGTGAACCGAGATCACACCGCTGCACTCCAGCCTGGGGGACAGAGCGAGACTCCATCTCAAAAAAAAAAAAAAAAAGACAGGGTTTCTCCATGTTAGTCAGGCTGGTCTGGAACTCCCGACCTCAGGTAATCTGCCTGCCTTGGCCTCCCAGAGTGCTGAGATTATAGGCATGAGCCACCACGCCCAGCCTCACTCTGACCTTTTAATGTGGACATCCCCCAGGGTTCAGTCTATGGTTGTCTTCTCTCTTTCTCTTATTTCCTTAATGAATTCATCTACTTCACCACTTTAAATAACATTTAAATCTCCAGCTTAGACCTCCTTCCTGATTTCCAAACTGCTATATCCTACATGATATCTCCACCTGGGTTTCAAATAGACATTGTTTCTTTTTTTTTTTTTTTTGAGACAGAGTCTTACTCTGTCGCCCAGCAGGCTGGGGTGCAGTGGTGTAATCTTGGCTCACTGCAACCTCCGCCTCCCAGGTTCAAGTGATTCTCCTGCCTCAGTCTATTGAGTAGCTGGGACCACAGGCAGGTGCCACCACACCCAGCTAATGTGTGTATTTTTGATGGAGATGGGGTTTCGCCATGTTGGCCAGTCTCAAAAGCAAACAACAAAAAAAACTAAAGTCCTGATCATCCTGTAAGCCTGATCCATTTACTTTTGTTTTGTTTTGTTGTTTTTGTTTTGTTTTGTTTTGAGACAGTCTCGTTCTGTTGCCCGGGCTGGAGTGCAGTGGTGCGATCTAGGCTCACTACAACCTCCGCCTCCCGGGTTTAAGCAATTCTCCTGCCTTAGCCTCCCAAGTAGCTGGGACTACAGGCACCTGCCACCACGCCCAGCTAATTTTTTGTGTTTTTAGTAGAGACGGTTTCACCGTGTTGGCCAGGCTGGTCTCAATCTCCTGACCTCGTGATCCGCCCACCTTGGCCTCCCAAAGTGCTGGGATTACAGGCGTGAGCCATCGCACCCAGCCGATCCATTTACATTCTTCTCTATCTTGGTTGACATCAACTTTATCCTTCGAGTTTGTTCAGATCTAAAGCTTTTGAGTCTTCTCTTCTGTCAGGAAATTATTTTGACTCTACCTGCAAACCATATGCAGAATTCATCCACACTTCTCCTCACCTTCACTGCTACCACCTTGGCGTGGTGTGTTCTCTCTCATCTGTGTTATTGTCCTATCTTCCTACTTGATCTCCCTGCTTCCACCCTGCCTCCCTCTATTCTTTCCTACACATAGCATCAAAATGACTCTAATGAAACATTTTCCAGAGGCTCTCCCTTTCACTCAGCAAAAGCAAAAGGTCCTTTAAAGGTCTCTGAGGTCCTGTGTTTATAGGACCTGACAGTGCCTCTAGTACCTCATCCCCTAGTCCTCTTCCTGTTGTTTCACTCCAGCCCCACCAGCCCCCTTATTTCTTTTTGAGTCAGGGTCTCGCTCTCTCACTCAGGCTGGAGTGCAGTGGCGTGATCATGGCTCACTGGGTTCAAGCAGTCCTCCCACCTCAGCCTCCTGAGTGGCTGGAGCTACAGGTGCATGCCACCATGCCTGGCTAATTTTTGTATTTTTTGTAGAGACGGGATTTCTCCTTGTTGCCCAGGCTGCTTTCTAACTCCTGGGCTCAAGTGATCTACCCACCTCGGCCTCCCAAAGTTCTGGGATTTCAGGTGTGAGCCACCATGCCTGGCCTCCCCCAGTTGTTTCTGGAACACACCAGTCATGCGTCTTCTTAGGGCCTTTGCACTGGCTATTTCTTACAAATAAATGCTCCTCCTAAGATGGCTTTGTTGCCTAGCTCCCTTTCCTTTTTCACATCTTTGTTCAAATACCATCTTAGTAAAACCGTTTTTTTTTTTTTGAGATGGAGTCTTGCCCTCTCGCCCAGGCTGGAATGCTGTGGCACGATCTTGGCTCACTGCAGCCTCCGCCTCCCAGGTTTAAGAGATTCTCTTGCCTCAGCCTCCCGAGTAGCTGGGATTATAGACATGCACCTCCATGCCCAGCTAAGTTTTGTAGTTTTAGTAGAGGCAGGGTTTCACCATATTGGCCAGACTGGTCTCCAACTCCTGACCTCAGTTGATCTGCCCGTCTTGGCCTCCCAAAGTACTGGGATTACAGGCATGAGCCACCGTGCCTGGCCAGTAAAACCTTATTGTTTAAAACTTGCAACCTATCCCTCACCCCACCATAGCACTTACACCTCTAACATACTACATAATGTAGTATTTATTAGGTTAATTGTTCAGCATCTGTGTCTAGTCATGCATATCAATATTTTGGCCAATGATGGACTGCATATATGATGGTGGTCCTATAAGATTATTTATTTGAGACAGGGTCTCACTCTGTCATGCAGGCTGGAGTGCAGTGACGATCTCGGCTCACTGCAACCTCCGTCTCCTAGGTTCAAATGATTCTTTTGCCTTGGCCTCCCGAGTAGCTGGACAGTTGCATGCCACCACACCCAGCTAATTTTTTTGTGTTTTTTGTTTTTTTTTTTGAGACAGAGTCTTGCTCTGTCGCCCAGGCTGGAGTGCAGTGGTGCGATCTCGGCTCACTGTAAGCTCCGCCTCCCGGGTTCACGCCATTCTCCTGCCTCAGCCTCCCAAGTAGCTGGGACTACAGGCACCCGCCAACATGCCCGGCTAATTTTTTTGTATTTTTAGTAGAGATGGGGTTTCACCGTGGTCTCGATCTCCTGACCTCGTGATCCACCCACCTCGGCCTCCCAAAGTGCTAGGATTACAGGCGTGAGCCACCACGCCCGGCCTTTTGTGTGTATTTTTAGTGGAGACAGGGTTTCACCATGTTGACCCAGCTGGTCTTGAATTCCAGGTCTTCCTGGTCTCAAGTGATCCCCCCGCCTCAGCCTCCCAAAGTCCTAGGATTACAAGTGTGAGCCACCATGCCCAGCCAGTCCCATAAGATTATAATGGAGCTGAAAAATTCCTATCACCTGATGATACCATAGCTGTCATAATGTCGTAGCACAATTATTTTTGTATAAGTCTAGTGTAGCCTAAGTGTACAGTGTTTATAAAGTTGACAGTAGTGTCCCAGGCTTTCACCTTCACACACCACTCACTCACCCAGAGCAACTTCCAGTCCTGCAAGCTCTATTCCTGGTAAATGCCCTATACAGGTGTACCATTTATCTTTTATACGGCATTCTTATTGTACCCTCTCTATGTTTAGATACATACTTAACATTGTGTTAAAATTACCTACACTATTCAGTATAGTAACAAGCTATACAGGCTTGTAGCCTAGATGTGTGGCAGATTATACCAACTAGGTGTTCGCATAACTATGAAATTACCTAACAAATGCATTTCTCAGAACGTGTCCTTGCCCTTAAGCCACATGATGTTATTCGTTAAATGATATGAATGAATGCAGTAACCAAGTTTAAGCTGAAATGTTACTGCCCCACAGTGAGAAAGTCCCTGTTTGAGAATTACTGCTCACAGGATCTAGAGACAAACGGAAGACTTAGGAGGTTTCAGTTATAGAAAATAACTATCATGAGCCTTAAACCAAGAGAAGACAGACCCAACTGCAAAAGTGCCCTCTCATCAGTCCTGTGCTTAGTTCTTTCCGAGTTTAGTGACATTCACCTGCTCTTACATTTGAGAATGTGTTTGCCTGTCAAAGCATGTCATGTCTCTGTGGTTTTCAGACCCTGATCATATCTACTCTCAGCCTGTATCTTGCTGGGCTGAAGCTTCAGTTAATTTTGTTCTCTTAAACAGGAGTTCTTGTTTTTGACACCTTAAATTACGCCTTTCCAAGACTTTACAAGTCTTTTTATTTTTTGGGATGGGGTCTCTTTGTTTTTGTGGGGTTTTTTTGAGACAGGGTCTCTGTCACCCAGGCTGGAGTGCAGTGGTACGATCTAGGCTCACTGCAGCTTCTGCCTCCTGGGTTCAAGTGATTCTCTTGCCTTGGCCTCCCCAGTAGCTGGGATTACAGGTGTGAGCCACCATCCCCAGCTAATTTTTGAATTTTTTTGAGAGACAGGGTTTCACCATGTTGGCCAGGCTGGTCTTGAACCCCTGACCGCTAAGTGATCCACCTGCCTCGGTCTCCCAAAGTGCTGGGATTACAGGCGTGAGCCACTGTGCCTGGCCGGGGTCTTGTTTTGTTGCCCCGGCTGGTCTTTAATGAAAAAGACCTCTAAGGAGTTAAAGTGTGGTGCGCAAAATGTCAAACAGTATGCCACATGTAAACATACCATGGTTTGATCAGGGCAGGCATTCTATCCTCAGTTCCAAAGCCCTTTTTGGGGATGTTCGACGTGTGATAATTTTGGCCTAAACAGCACATTTGCAACCCAAGCATGTATTCCCACTGATTATTAAATTGATTTTGTGCCTTAGAGTATTCAAACATCTCTTATTGTTGGCTTTTACATAGTTCTTCATTCATTTTTCACCCCCTCAGAGGATTGTCCTCATCTTTACATTAAAGGAGTCCTTTTTCCCTGGAGTAACCTGTTCTACCTTTCTATTTACCATAAGGCAGTGTTTCCTGCCAGTACCTTACCTTTGGGGCCTGTGGAATGCATTTGCATTGATACCAAGTGAAATATTTTAAAGGCCTGCGTTGTATCATTGTTCATTCAGAAATTTAGGAAGTGTGATGGATTTTTTCTTGTTTTGGTTTTCCTCTCTCCTGCCAGATATTGATCTTAGTGGTAGGTTACAGACACTCCAGTTCTACGCCCTCTTTAGATAATTGTTGGACACCTCCTTCTCTTCCCCATGAATACCCCATAGCCTTGGACACCTTGCTTCCTTTACAGGTTCAAATGAGTGTCTCCTATGTGACATTGGTCCAAACTTAATCTAATTCTTCCAAACATTTAAGGTCCTCTGGTTTTTCAGTTGGGCAATTACAGTATCCTCAGGAGTAGCTTCAGCTTTTTGGATTGCCCAAGTCACCCCTGGGATTACTGGAGTATAATCCCCTGCATAACCCAGGATGCAGATGGATGACCCAATTTACATTCTGCCTTTCTGTATCAATTTTTTGTGTTCTCAAGAAGCTTATATTGTATATTTCAGAGCATCCTTATCACCAACTCCAGGTAGATTCTTGTGGAATTTTTAGTTTTCAAGTATAGTAACAATATTCAAGCCCCAGGAAATTCTTAATTGTTCTTTTTGGTGGGAGATTAACCAAGGCACTTTAGAAGGGGGATATGTGGATATCTGAATATTCTTTCTACCTTTTCCTCTCTAGGCATCTCCCCTCAGATGGAGGTCACATGTGTGCCCACACCCACAAGCACAGTGTCCTCCATAGGTAACACAAATGGGGAAGAAGTGGGGCCATCTGTCTACCTGGAAAGGCTAAAGATCCTCCGACAGCGATGTGGTCTGGACAACACAAAGGTACTGTTCCTTTTCTTCTGTGCAGCTCAGGGAGGGTAGTCACAAGCAGGTCCGAGGCAGGCTGGCCCACAGAGAAGTGTAAAGCTTAGACTTGCTGTATGTGGTTCTGGAGCTGCATCTTGACCTGACCTTAGACAATCTCTCTCCTTCTCTCAATAGCAAGATGACCGACCTCCTTTGACCTCTTTGCTCTCCAAACCAGCAGTTCCTACCGTTGCCTCTTCCACAGACATGCTCCACAGCAAACTCTCTCAACTCCGGGAGTCTCGGGAGCAGCACCAGCATTCAGACCTGGATTCTAACCAGACTCACTCTTCAGGAACTGTGACCTCCTCCTCCTCCACAGCTAACATAGACGACTTGAAAAAAAGACTGGAGAGAATAAAGAGCAGTCGCAAATGAAGCTGCCCCATTCCCCTGGCACCCTGCAGCTTTAGTTTACTAAACTAGAAGTCCTCATAGTTTAAAGTGGCCTCAGCAGGCCTAGTGTATACAGACTGGTTGTACGTATCATGCCGTGGAGCTGGGGGAGGAGTCGTTGTGGCACAAGTACTTGTACATACTCTGCTTCTCTTCGTCAGCGTCCCACTGCTCTAGAAGACTGTCCGTGGATGAGTTTAGTGTACAGACTTGTAAACAGCTGCCCCCTTTGCTCAGTCTAGTTCCCAGATCCTTTTCAATTGCTCATTTGTAAAATTGTCCTAATCTTCCTAGCTTTCTAATAGTTAATATTAGAAACTCTTTAATAGTTTTCCTTTCAGTTTGTGAGCTCTTCTCTGTCGCCCTGAAGGGTCACTGTATTCTGTATGAATGCATGGCATGATACAACTAATTTAAGAGTCTTTTATAAATAAAGTTTGCATTAACTATACCTGACTCCCAAGATGCTCCATATCATGGAGTGTTGGGCAGCAATTTTTTAACTTCTTTTGGTACCAGCTGAGTATTCAGCCAGTTAGGGAAAGGTTCATTACTGCTTACAGAGCTTCCCTTTTTCTTGGCTCACAGACTTGAAGCTGTCTTTTATTCCTTTGGAATGGAAGGAACTCTCCTTTCCTGCTCTCCACATGCAGCTCCTAGGGAGCAGAAAAATCTCATCCTTCCTTGTTTTGAGATTTTGGTCATGATTTCCCTCTGCTCATCACCAGTCGTTTGAAGGAGCTCTTGGGCATCCTACCACTTTGCTGACCAAAGGCACACAAGATTGCGCCGAGATTGGCTGGGCTTCAGTGGTTCTCACACTACAACTAGATTTGTGTTCATTTGACTCATGGAGTTTGGGACAGCTTAGTGGTTTCCTGCTTGGTTATATGAGTCTCTTTTGGTCCAGGCTAATAGTTGCTTCACGTTCAGTCAGAGTAAGGATGAGAAAGTGAGCTGAGTATTCACCTCTGGAATAAATTCACAAGACCTCCCTCCACAGTCAGAAAAACTCTTCAGGATGAAAAAGTTCTGGATTGAGGAGGAGATTTTGGGCAGTTGTAAAGTTCAAAGGAACTTGTCTGTTGTAGCCCACCTTCAACTCAATTGATGTCTAAGAAATGAAAGACTGATGGAAGATTAATCCTGTAAAGGTTCCAGTCATCGTTTTCAGGTGACCCTGGAGCCTCCCGAAATTAAACTTATCTCTCCTTTATAGTGGGAACATGGGAGTGGGTATTTGTTCACCCAAATACCCAAAGTGGGTATTTGGAGGCGTTTCCTTCTATAGTAGAAAGACATATTTAGAAAGAATGGCTACAAAGGCTGGGCCTGGTGGCTCACTCATATAACCTTAGCATTTTGGGAGGCTGGGGTGGGTGGATCACTTGAGCCCAGTTCAAGACCAGCATGGGCAACATGGCTCTACCAAAAAAAAAAAAAATTAGCTGGGTATAGTGGCTCAAGCCTGTAGTCCCAGCTACTTGGGAGGCTGACGTGGGAGGATCATCTGAGCCCAGGAGGTCAAGGCTGCAGTGAGCCATGATCACTCCACTGCACTCCAGCCTGGGCAACAGAGCGAGACCCGGTCGGTCTCAAAAAAGAGGAGAAAAAAAAAAAGAGTGGCTGTACTCCGGTCTGGAATTAGCACAGCTGACTTGAAAAACCCAAGTACCTAGAGCTTACAACACTGACTGCTATGTTGGAAGAAAATAGACTTACAAGAATGTGTGTTCTTGTTTAAAAAGCAGGTCCTGCATGTTACAGGCAATTCTGAATCCCTTCCCCCTTGATCGAGATGATGCCCTGGGCTGCCACATCCTGCAAGCTCACTACCTTTCAGTCAACCAGAACCAAAGAATGAGGCCAAGGAACTCTGTCCTACTTGTTTTCTGATGTGTTGAAAAAGGAGAAAAGAAAATGTTAAGGGGAGGGTGCTAAAGATCCCTATCTCAGGTCCCTTCCCCTGAAAACCACGTTAGAAGATCCTAGGTCAGGTACTGTAGCCACAGGATTTTCCTGCTCCACTCCACTATCCTGTGCCTAAGGCAGATGTTGATCTTCATTCTTTCCCTGAGCTCATGCATGCGACTTGTCAAGACGGAGCCATGCTCCATCCCACACTTGTGACCTCTGCCCACAGTAACCGTGAAGAATGTGCTCTGAAAGGGTATCTTTGAAGTTTTGTTTTTTTTTTGAGAGGGAT
The DNA here is from genome assembly GCF_047675955.1 of Chlorocebus sabaeus. Taxonomy (NCBI): domain Eukaryota; kingdom Metazoa; phylum Chordata; class Mammalia; order Primates; family Cercopithecidae; genus Chlorocebus; species Chlorocebus sabaeus. The sequence continues at coordinate 18,438,633 of NC_132904.1, forward strand.
TCTTGCTGTGTCGCTCAGGCTGGATGGCATGCAGTGGCGTGCCTCTCTCCTCACTACAACCTCCACCTCCTGAGTTCAACCAATTCTCCTGCCTCAGCCTCTCAAGAAGCTGGGAAGCTGCGATTACAGGTGCCCACCACCACACCCGGCTAGTTTCTGTGTTTTTAGTAGAGACAGGGTTTCACCATGTTGGCCAGGCTGGTCTCCAACTCCTGATCTCAGATGATCCACCAGCCTCAGCCTCCCAAAGTGGTGGGATTATAGGCGTGAGCCACCACGCCCAGCCTATGACTCATAACTTAAATTTGAGGTCTCATTTCTTGGAAAAATAAATTGCTCCAGCTGGGAACTGCTGTGTGAGGAAACATTCCAGAAAGCAACTACCCCACTGATGGGCTATTTCCAGGGCCCAAGAGAGGGAGGAGGTAAGCAGCAGAGGAACTTTCAACAGCTAGGCCCAATGCCCGGTCTAGTTCCCAGGCAATAGTGAGAATACGAGTGGTGGTAGTTCACAGAGAGCTTACTAGGCACTAGGCATTGTGCTAAGGACACCATGTAAGTTCTTTCATTTAATCCTCATAACCGTATGAGGCAAGTAATGTCATTATATATACCTTTTAATATACAGGTGGCCCTCCAGATCTGTGAGTTTTGCATCTGCAGATTCAGCCGACTGCAGATTGAAAATATTTGTAGGGAAAGAAAACAATAATAATAACACAATTAAATATAATACAAATTTTAAAATAATACAGTATAACAACTATTTACATAGCATTTATGTTCTACTGGGTATAAGTCATCTAGAGATGATTTGAAGTATATGGGAAGGCTGGGCAGGGTGGCTCACGCCTGTAATGCCAGCACTTTGGGAGGCCCAGACGGGTGGATAACCTGAGGTCAGGAGTTTGAGACCAGCCTGACCAACATGGTGAAACCCTGTCTCTACTAAAAATACAAAAATTAGCCCGGCATGGTGGCGGGCCCCTGTAATCCCAGCTACTCGGGAGGCTGAGGCAGGAGAATCACTTGAACCCAAGAGGCAGAGATTGCAGTGAGCTGAGACTGCGCCATTGCACTCCAGCCTGGGCAACAAGAGCGAAATTCCAACTCAAAAAGATAAAAATAAATTTTTAAAATGAAGTATATGAGAGGATGTGCATAGATTGTATATAAACTCTGCCATTTTATATATGAGATTTGAGCATCTATAGATTTTGGTATGCATGGTGGGTTCTGGAGTCTATCCCCCATGGATACCACAGGATGACTGCATGAAGAAACTGAGGCCCAGGGAGGTCAGGTGACTTGACCATGATTTTCTCTCTTAATGTTGGAACCAGAATATGAGCCCAGGCCGGGCGCGGTGGCTCAAGCCTGTAATCCCAGCACTTTGGGAGGCCGAGACGGGCAGATCACGAGGTCAGGAGATCGAGACCATCCTGGCTAACACGGTGAAACCCCGTCTCTACTAAAAAATACAAAAAACTAGCCGGGCGAGGTGGCGGGCGCCTGTAGTCCCAGCTACTCGGGAGGCTGAGGCAGGAGAACGGCGTAAACCCGGGAGGCGGAGCTTGCAGTGAGCTGAGATCCGGCCACTGCGCTCCAGCCTGGGCGACAGAGCGAGACTCCGTCTCAAAAAAATAAAAATAAAAATAAACAGAATATGAGCCCAGGCCGTCTGATGGTGGGGACTATGCTCCTAACTACTGTATCCCACAATACTGTCAAAGTTTTTTTGTTGTTGTTCTTTTTTTTTTTTTTTGAAATGGAGTTTTGCTCTCACCCAGCATAGATCTGATTTTTATTTTTATTTATTTATTTATTTTTTGTCGCCAGGCTGGAGTGCAGCAGCGTGATCTTGGCTCACTGCAACCTCCGCCGCCCGGGTTCAGGTGATTCTCCTGCCTCAGTCTCCTGAGTAGCTGGGACCACAGGCATGTGCCACCACACCCAGCTAATTTTTTTATTTTTAGTAGAGCTGGGGTTTCACCTGTTGGCCAAGATGGTCTCTATCTCTTGACTTCGTGATCTGTCTGCATCAGCCTCAGCCTCCCAAAGTGCTGGGATTACAGGTGTGAGCCATATCCAGCCAGATCTGATTTTATTTTTCTCTTTTTGAGATAAGAGTCTCGCTCATGTTGCCCAGGCTGGAGTGCAATGGTGCAATCTTGTCTCACTGCAAGCTCCACCTCCCAGGTTCATGCCATTCTCCTGCCTCAGCCTCCCGAGTAGCTGGGACTACAGGCGTCCGCCACCACACCCGGCTAATTTTTTGTGTTTTTAGTAGAGACAGGGTTTCACCGTGTTAGCCAGGATGGTCTACGATCTCCTGACCTCGTGATCCGTCCACCTCGGCCTCCCAAAGTACCAGCATGAGCTACCGCACCCGGCCCTGAGTTTTATAAACAGGGTTTCACTGTCACCCAGGCTACAGTGCAAGTGCAGTGATGTGATCATGGCTCACTGCAGCCTCAACCTCCTGGGCTCAAGTGATCCTTCCCAAGTAACCTTTACTACCAGCACATGCCACCACACCCAGCTAATTTTATTTTTGGGAGTCTCACCACATTGCCCAGACTGATCTCACATTCCTAGCCTCAACTTTAGTCTCCTAAATTGCTGAGATTACAGGTGTGAGCTACCATGCCCTACCTGATCTGATATCATTTTAAATGATATGAGGGAAGATGTAAGGAGTTAACTAAAAAAGCACCGGCCTCGTTCAATATTTTCTATATTTGAAGTCCTACTTTGACCTTTCTTAGCCATGTGACTTTAGACAAGGTACTTCTCCAAATCTCAGTTTACTCACCTACCTCTTATGAGGATTAAATGAGATAATCCGTTAAAGCCCAGAGGGTGGAATATCTTAAATGCCTATAATTTCAACCTGCCATCTTTCCTCTCACCTGGCCCTGCTCTGAAGATGGTGGATTCTTTTGGGACAGGATCTCACTCTGTCACCCAGGCTGGAGTGCTGGGCTCAAGCAGTCCTCCCACTTCAGCCTCCCGAGTGCTGGGACTACTGGTGTGCACCAGGTGGTGGATTCTCAAGTCTTCTTTATCCAGCAGTATCACTGGCTCTTCCTGAGCCCAGAGAGCTGCCCATGAATAGCACTGGGAGCACTGAAGCTCGTTGAGAGTCACTTTTATTGGGAACCATAGTTTTAGAAACAGCAAAATAATTCTTTCACTGGATTGGTTCCAGGAGCCCAGAATATGAGTGGCCCCCTAATCTCCAAACTGATCAATGACCTTCTGTATCCACTTCTTCAGGCGGAACACGTGTGTGTAGAAGCCATATTTCCCATCCCGGTCACAGCCTTCACCCCATGAGACGATGCCCATTTGATACCAGCGTTTGTTTAAGGGGTTCTGAAGAAGAAAGATGAGGTTTCCAATAGAGTCAAGTTCAAGGCCACATCAGTATTCCCCTGCCAGGCAACTGTTTCTAGATACAAGAGTTTCTCCCCATCCCCAGATGAGTTCACCAGGCCCTGGGCTTTAGAGAAGCTTACCTTCATGACAAAGGGTCCCCCGCTGTCGCCTTCACAGGCATCCCCTCGTTTCCCTTCACCAGGCTTGTAACCTTGAGAGAAAACAGCCATCCGTGCTCAGGAGCATAGCTCGTAGCCCAGCCACGCCCCTTCAGGAGACACAGCTGGTGACAGTCCACTTACCCCTCCAATCATTCTTGCTCTCCTCATTTCCTCGCCCTATACATCCAATCCTAGCAAATCTTGTCGGCTCTACCTTCAACATAGATCCCAAGTCCAACGCCTTCTTACCATTTCTAGCTCCAGCTCCTGAACCACTAGTTTCCTTCATTCTTTGCCCACCTACAATGTATTCTCCCCCCAAGAGGCAGAATAATGCTTTTAAAAAGTTGGACCAGGCCAGGGTAGGTGGCTCATGCCCAAGCTGGGTAGATCATTTGAGCTCAGGAGTTCAAGACCAACCTGGGCAATATGGCAAAACCCTGTCTCTACAAAAAATTAGCTGGGTATGGTGGCACATGCCTGTAGTCCCAGCTACTTGGGAGGCTGAGAGAGGAGGATCCCTTGCGCCTGGGAGGTTAAGGCTGCAGTGAGCCATGATCGTGTCACTACACTCCAGCCTGGGCGACAGAGTGAGACCCTGTCTCAAAAAAATTAATAATGAAAGACCAAGAAAAATTTAAAAATTAAAAAATTAAAAAGTTAGACCTACAAGTCTGATGAGGATAATAATGGTAGTTGCCTTTACCCAAATCTCCCCAAGTAACCTCTACAAACAATACAGAACAACACTAACAACAATAAAACCTACACAGAAAAACCACACCTTCACCAGGTGCTGTGGCTCATACCTATAATCTCAGCACTTTGGGAGGCCAAGGCAGGCAGATCATGAGGTCAGGAGTTTAAGACCAGCCTGGCCAACATGGTGAAACCCTGCCTCTACTAAAAATACAAAAATTAGCCAGGCATAGTGGTGTGCACCTGTAATCCCAGCTACTCAGGAGACTGAGGTAGGAGAATTGCTTGAACCCGGGAGGTTGAGGTGGAGGTTGCAGTGAGTCAAGATTGCACCACTGCAGTACAGCCTGAGTGACAGAACAAGACTCCATCTTGAAAAATAAAATAAAATAATTAGCTGGACATGGTGGCATGTACCTATGGTCCTAGCTATACGTGGGAGGCTGAAGCAAGAAGAGAATTGCTTGAGCCCAGGAGTTCAAGGCTGCAATGAGCTATGACTGTGCCACTGTACTCCAGCCTGGGCAATAGAACAAGACCCTATCTGAAAAAGAAAAAAAAAAAAAAAAAAAAAAAAAAAGGCTAGCAAGAGAACAGCAAAGTAAACCAGACAGAAACATAAGAAAACTTTTTAAGAGATAAAAGCAGAAATTAATGAACCACAATAGAAAAATAATAGGCCTGGCCAGGCGTGGGAGCTCACACCTGTAATCCCAGCACTTTGGGAGGCTGAGGTGGGTGGATCACAAGGTCAGGAGATCGAGACCATCCTGGCGAACACAGTGAAACCCTGTCTCTACTAAAAATACAAAAAATTAGCCAGGCGTGGCAGTGTGCACTTGTAGTCCCAGCTACTCGGAAGGCTGAGGCAGGAGAGCTTGCAGTGAGCCAAGATCGCGCCACTGCACTCCAGCCTGGGTAACAGAGCAAGACTCTGTCTCAAAAAAAAAAAAAAAAAAAAAAAAAAAAAAAAAAAAAAAAAAAAAAAAAGGCCAGGTGCAGTGGCTCACTCCTGTAATCCCAGCACTTTGGGAAGCTGAGGCAGGCAGATCACGAGGTCAGGAGTTCGAGACCAGCCTGGCTAACATGGTGAAACCCCATCTCTACTAAAAATATAAAAAAATTAGCCAGGCATGGTGGCATGCACCTGTAATCCCAGCTACTAGGGAGGCTGAGGCAGGAGAATCACTTGAACCCAGGAGGTGGAGGTTGTGGTGAGCTGAGATCGCACCACTGCACTCCAGCCTGGGTAACAGAGTGAGACTATGTCTCAAAACAAAAAAAAGAAAAATAATAGGCCTAATAATTTCATAAATCAAATCCCTAGGTATTTGTTTTGAGAAAATCAGCAAGCCATTAGCTAATTTACTCAAGAAAAATAAGATATTACAAATACATAAAATAAGATACCAAGGGAAAAAAGTATAAGAGAACACATTGCAGCAGTCAAGAAAGATACAATAATAGACTTGAACAAATATGAAGACATTTCTTATCCTTGGATAAAATGACTCAGTATAAAAAAATATGTCCATTCTCCCAGTTAGTTTATTAAAATATCATAATCCCAACAAAAATACCACCAAGCTTTTTTATAGACCTAGACATATTGATACTAACGTTCATATGGAAAAACAAACATGCAAGAATTGCTAAGAAAACACTGGAAAGAAAAACTAAAAAAGAACATTAGCCTTCCCAGCTATGTATGCTAAAGCCTCTATCATTAAAACAATGTGATGCTGTGCACAGACAGACAACAGACCAGGAGAGCCAAGTCAAACGTCCAGAAACTTACTCATCCCTAAGCATACTCTATCCATAGAAATCTAGAATGTGGGGCTGGGCACCGTGGCTCATGCTGGTAATCCCAGCACTTTGGGAGGCCAAGGCAGGAGGATCACTTGAGCCCAGGAGTTCGAGACCAGCCTGAGTAACATAGCAAGACCCTGTCTCTACAAATCAAATAAAATTAGCTGGGTGCAGGAAAAAATAAAACTAAAAACTAAAACCTAGGTCAGGTATGATGGCTCATGTCTATAATCCCAGCAGTTTGGGAGGCCAAGGTGGGAGAACTGCTCAAGCCCAGCCAGGAGTTCGAGATCAGCCTGGGCAGCATAGGGAGACTTGTCTCTATTTCAAATAAATAAATGAAAATAAAATACAATCTAGAATGTGATAAAGGTGAAATCTCAAATCACTAGTTCATAGACTTTTTTTTTTTTTTTTTTTTTGAGATGGAGTCTCACTCTGTCGCCAGGCTGGAGTGCAGTGGCGCCATCTCGGCTCACTGCAATCTCCACTTCCCAGGTTCAAGTGATTCCTCTGCCTCAGCCTCCCAAGTAGCTGAGACTACAGGCGCCCACCACCATGCCTGGCTAATTTTTTGTATTTTAATAGAGACACGGTTTCACCATGTCGGCCAGGATTGTCTCAAACTCCTGACCTTGTGATCCGCCCACCTCGGCCTCCCAAAGTGCTGGGATTACAGGCGTGAACCACCGCGCCCGGCCAGACAAAGTTTTTGCTTTTGTTGCCCAGGCTGGAGTGCAATGGCGGGATCTCAGCTCACTGCAACCTCCGCCTCCCGGGTTCAAGCAATTCTCCTGCCTCAGCCTCCTGTGTAGCTGGGATTATAGGCATGCGCTTTCACGTCTGGCTAATTTTGTATTTTTAGCAGAGATGGGGTTTTTCCATGTTGGGCAGGCTGGTCTTGAACTCCCGACTTCAGGTGGTCCGCCCGCCTCGGCCTCCCAAAGTGCTAGGATTGCAGGTGTGAGCCACCGCACCTGGCTGATTTTTTTTTTAATAGAAACAGGGTCTCACTCTGTTGCCCAGGCTGGAGTGCAATGGAGCAGTCATCTCACTGCAGTATTGAACTCCTAGTCTCAAGCAATCTTCCTAACTCAGCCTCTCAAGTAGCTGAGACTACAAGGCACATGCCACCATGCCCAGCTAATTTTAAAAATATTTTCTTTTTCCTTTTTTGAGATGGAGTCTCACTCTGTCGCCAGGCTGGAGTGCAGTGGCGCCATCTCGGCTCACTGCAACCTCTGCTTCCTGGGTTCAAGCGATTCCCCTGCCTCAGCCTCCTGAGTAGCTGGGACTACAGGTGTGTACCACCACACCCGGCTAATTTTTTGTATTTTAGTGGAGACAGGGGTTTCACCATGTTGGCCAGGATGGTCTTGAACTCCTGACATCAGGTGATCCCCCGCCTCTGCCTCCCAGAGTGCTGGGATTACAGGTGTAAGCCACCACACCTGGCCAGGAAAAGTTTATCTAACTCTGATTCAAAATCCAGATTTAATAAAATAAATGATAAATTTGACTATCTAGTAATTTTTTAAACTGCATGGCCAAAAAAATTATACATGAGGTTAAAAAAACTGACAAATAGCCGGGCACAGTGGCTTAAGCCTGTAATCCCAGCACTTTGGGAGGCCAAGACGGGCGGATCATGAGGTCAGGAGATCGAGACCATCCTGGCTAACATGGTGAAACCCCGTCTCTACTAAAAAAATACAAAAAACTAGCCGGGCGTGGTGGCAGGTGCCTGTAGTCCCAGCTACTCGGGAGGCTGAGGCAGGAGAATGGCATGAACCCGGGAGGCGGAGCTTGCAGTGAGCTGAGATCCGGCCACTGCACTCCAACCTGGGCAACAGAGCGAGACTCCGTCTCAAAAAAAAAAAAAAAAAAAAAAACTGACAAACTAGGAGAAAACATTTGCAATGTATATCACAAATAAAGGCCTAGTATAAATGTGAAGAACTCACAAAAATTGATAAGGGACCAAAAAATGGGCAAAAAACCATGAAGAGACAATTCACAAAAAAATTATATAACACAAATGCTAGCCAGGCACGCACCTGTGGTCCCAGCTACTCAGGAGGCTGAGGCAGGAGAATTACTTGAACCAGGGAAGTGGAGGTTGCAGTGAGCCAAGATTGCACCATTGCACTCCAGCCTGGGTGACAAAGCAAGACTCTGTCTCAAAAAAATAATTATATAAAAATAGTCCTTAGGCCAGGCGTGGTGGCTCATGCCTGTAATCCCAGCACTTTGGGAGGCCGAGGCGGGAGGATCATGAGGTAAGGAGTTTGAGACGAGCCTGGCCAAAATGGTGAAACCCTGTCTCTACTAAAAATACAAAAATTATCTCGGCACAGTGACTTGCGCCTATAGTCCCAGCTGCTTGGGAGGCTGAGGCAGGAGAATCGCTTGAACCCGGGAGGTGAAGCTTGCAGTGAGCCAAAATTGTGCCACTGTACTCCAGCCTAGGTGACAGAGGGCATCTCAAAAAAAAAAAAAGTTCCTTAATCATACGAAAAGATGTTCAACCTCATTTTCATTTGGAAAGCTATCCATTAAAACAATTTTGATGCACTATTTCTCACCTCTCAGATTGATAAAAATTTAAAACTGTGACATTCTTTTGGCAAGGTTGTAGGGAAACAGGCATTCTCATACACTGTGATGGAAATGCAAACTGGTACAACCCTTATGGAAAGAAATTTTAAAATCTCTAAAAAATGACATACATGTTTGCCTTTTGACCTAACAATACTACTTCTAAAAATTTCCTAGGAGAGGCCAGGCATGGTGGCTCACATCTGTAATCCCAGCACTTTGGGAGGCCGACTTGGTTGGATCACTTGAGCTCAGAGTTCAAGACCAGTCTGGGCAACACAGTAAGACCCAGTCTCTACAAAAAATACAAAAATTAGCTGGGCATGGTGGTGTGTGCCTGTAGCCCCAGCTACTCAGGAGGCTAAAGTGAGAGGTTGGCTTGAGTTCAGGAGGCAGAGGTTGCAGTGGGCCAAGCCCAGCCATAGGATTGGTTTTAATAGAGTTACGGATGGAGGATTTTGAAACTGTAATCTACTATTGCTCAAATAGGCAAATGCATTACAGATAATGGGGGTCAGGTTTCTTACTGTCAACAGAGAAAGTTACAAATATGGAAAAAAGCTAAAATTAATCCTGTGGTGTTAGAATGGAATTGGAGGTTTCAGTAGGAACTCACGGTTTTTTATATAGATGATAGAGATATTGGTATATGCATCGTATAATTTTTTTCTGGTCCTGTCCACTAAGAGAGCCTAGAAGTAATGACATCCCCCTAGCAATGTGCACACGCCAGCACCCAGATCTCAGTTCTAAATTCCAGTCTCCACTAGAAGGGTTCCCTGGAGAAATGGCTGCTTCCAACACTACAGTCAGGAAAGTAGGATTACCCTGAAACATCTTGCTATGCCAGAAAGTAAGAAAGTACTCAAAGAATGACAGAACATCTCCCCAAGTCACAGAAGCCAGCTTGAAGGGACTCCCACTGGCCAAACTTGGGATCATCTGAGCATCAAAAGAAATAACAGTAGTAACAAAGTATGGCCTGGCACAGTGGCTCATGCCCGTAATCCCAGAACCTTGGGAGGCTGAGGTGGGCGGATCACCTGAGGTCAGGAGTTCAAGACCAGCCTGGCCAACATGGTGAAACCTTGTCTCTACTACAAATACAAAAATTAGCTGGGCGTGGTGGTACATGCCTGTGATTCCAGCTATTAGGGAGGCCGAGGTGGGAGAATCGCTTGAATCTGGGAGGAGGATGTTGCAGTGAGCCGAGATTGTGCCACTGCACTCAAGCCTGGGTGACAGCAAGGCTGTGTAAAAAAAAATTTCTGGGTTTTAATATTTGTACTGTGGGGCCGGGCGCGGTGGCTCAAGCCTGTAATCCCAGCACTTTGGGAGGCCGAGACGGGCGGATCACGAGGTCAGGAGATCGAGACCATCCTGGCTAACACGGTGAAACCCCGTCTCTACTAAAAAATACAAAAAACTAGCCGGGCGAGGTGGCGGGCGCCTGTAGTCCCAGCTACTCGGGAGGCTGAGGCAGGGGAATGGCGTGAACCCGGGAGGCGGAGCTTGCAGTGAGCCGAGATCCGGTCACTGCACTCCAGCCCGGGCAACAGAGCAAGACTCCGTCTCAAAAAAAAAAAAAAAAAAAAAAAAAAAAATTTGTACTGTGGTTATATAAGAGAACATCCTTGGGTTGGGTTTTTTTTTTTTTTTTTTTTGGAAATACTTAAGTATTTATGGGTGAAAAGAAACCATATTCACGATTTGCTCTCAAACTATGCATATATATATATATATATATATATATATATATATATATATGCTCCCACACATCCACAGAATGGAGGACAATCTGGATGACAGTATACAGGAAATCTTTGTATTATTTTTGCAACTTTTCTGTGAGTCTGAAATTACACTAAATTTTTATTTTTTACTTTTCAAGTCAGTCAGGTCATTTCTTAACCTGCCTCAAGCCCCTCGATAACTTCCCATCTCACTCAATAAAGTCCTTCCAGGCCCTAAAGGAAGTGGCTCTCCTCTGCCTGGCCCCTTCTCTCTCTCACCCACTGCTGCCCCTCCTCAGCACCCCAGGCCTCCCTACTGCTCCCCAGACAAGACAAGTGTGCTCCCACCTCAGGGCCTTTGCGCCTGCCATGCCCCCAGCCTGCGGTGCTCCTCCCCTAGACATGCCTGCTCACTCCTTCCTTCCCCTCCTCCAGTCCCTGCCCAGACATCACCTTCTCAGGGAGGCCTTCTCCAACCTTCTCTGGCTACCTGACTGATTGATTGATTGATTGATCGATCGATGGAGTCTCACTCTGTTGCCCAGGCTGGAGTGCAGCTCACTGCCCGAATTCAGCTCACTGCAACCTCTGCCTCCTGGGCTCAAGCAATTCTCTTGCCTCAGTCTCCTGAGTAGCTGGGATTACAGGCATGCGTCACCATGCCCGGCAAATTTTTGTATTTTTAGTAGAGACAGGGTTTCACCATGTTGGCCAGGCTGGTTTCGAACTCCTGACCTCAAGTGATCTGCCCGCCTTGTCTGGCCACCCTATTTAGAAGCCCACCTCATCAGCCCTTCTCTCTCCCTGTGCTTCATTTTTCTTCACAGCACCGGTCAGGCATTGCTCTTTTAGATCTGTTTACGGACGTGCCCTCCTCCCAGGAAGGAAGCCCTCAGCACAGACATTGTCGGTCTGGGTCCCTGCTGTATACCCTAGAACACTGCCTGGAAGGTAATAAGCGCTCAATAAATATCTGCTGAGCGGTTGAATGAATGGCGTTTCCCCACCCGCAGCCTCTCTTGCTGCTATCTGAGCTCACATATATTGAACACTTCACTGGTGACTGATACTATGCCAAATATATTAATGTATGCTACTTCATTTAACCCTCCCATAACCTTATGGGATAGAGACTTTTACCTCCATTTTACAGAGGAAGAAACTGAGCCACCAAGAGGTTAGGCAACTTGCCCAAAGTCACATGCCTTGAACCCAGGCACAACTCAGTCCTCCCAACCCCGGCCCCACTGTTTCCTCAGCCCACCCCAGACTTGCCAGCACAGAACATGTTGTCAGTGATGCGGATCCGAGTAGAGTCCTTGCAGACCGACCGCTCCACGATGGGCAGGTTCACCACCTGCAGGACGCTGGGCTGCACCTTACCAACGTTGGCCGTCCACGTCTCCTTCAGGTTGCCCCAGCCTGCCACCCGCCCCTTGTATCCAGCCTGGAACAAGCTTTGGGGAAGGAAGAAGGGCCTGGTGAGAGCCAACCCTCGCAGGAGCCGCCTGGCCCCAACGCCATTTCTTAGAGACCAGAATCTAAAACGTCCGTGCTGGCAGGGCACAGAGGCTCACGCCTCTGGTCTTGGCACTTTGGGAGGCCGAGGCGGGCGGATCACTTGAGGTCAGGGGTTTGAGACCAGCCTGGCTGACATGGTGAAACCCACCAGTCTCTACTAAAAATACAAAAATTAGCCTGTAATCCCAGCTACTCAGGAGGCTGAGGCAGGAGAGTCGCTTGAACCTGGGAGGAGGGGTTGCAGTGAGCCCAGATCACACGACTACACTCCAGCCTGGGAGACAAGAGTGGAACTCCGTCAATAAATTATTTATTATGTTTATTTAACATAAATAAAAAATAAAACGCCAGTGCTGAAAAGAACTTTTGGGTTCACTCCAAGAAACTGAGGCCTGGAAAAGGGAAAGGGGCTCCTGCAAGGCTGCCTGGTATCAGAGCCAGGCCCAGAACTCGGCTTCTGCCCCTCAGCTAATAAGCGTCTGGTTGCCCACCTGGCTGCCGTCTCCCTGTCGGGCAGGCACACAGGGTAGATGTAGTCGCTGAAGGTAATGGGCTTCTTCAGCTTCATCAGGGCAATGTCCCGGTCCAGGTTCTCCCGCCAGTTGTACCTGGGGTGGATGTAGATCTTTTCCAGCATGGATATCTTTTCGATGTTTCGCTCATACCTGCAGAGACCCCAAGAGAGAAATGGAGAAGCTGCAGGTTCACCCAGCAAGGGGCAGGAAACTGCCTGCCCTTGGGGTCTGGGAGACAGGGTGTCCTGCAGGCCACCAGGGAGGGGATAGGGCTGGCTCCTGCCGTGGCAGCCCCCTGGCCATTTCTTCCTGGGCCTAAAGCCGTGCAGGGCTTTGAAGTCAGACAGTCAGAAGGACAGGGACAATGGCACAGGCTGCACACCCTGGTCCAGACAGACTCTATTTTTGGAGACTCCCACATGGGCCATATCCTGGTGTTGGAGGGCCCAGGAGACAGACAGATTTCTCCCCTCTAGCTCCAAGCCTCAGTCAGGACATGACCAAATGGACTTTCCAGCAGAGACTGCCGGGATGTCATATTCTGGGGGGTATACAGAACATCCCATTGTCCCGGAGCCACCAGGGCCCCTCATGATCGCTCTGGAGGACTCAGACCCCTGCCAGACACCCACAGGCCACCAGTTCTGTACCTGGTGCGGGAGTGCTTGCCAATGCGCACCAGAAGGTCATTCTCAGTGAAGTTCTTGTCCCAGGGCGGGTACAGGAGGCAGTGGGCGGCGGTGAGGACCCAGCGGTCACTGATGAGGCTGGCCCCACACAGCAGCTCCTGGGGACTCTTCCGGAAAAGCATCACCTGCCTAGGAGGGGGAGCAGGAAGCATTAGGAGCTGAGGGTGAGGGGGCTGCCTGTACACCAGCCCTAGAAGTAACAAGTCCCAGGTCTAAGAACCCAGCGGGGCAGAGCTGCCTCCGGGGCCCAGATCCAAGCTTGGGCTGGCCGCCCTTGGGGCCTGGAGCCTCCATGTGATGCTGAGGGGCTGCCTCACACTTTTTTTTTTTTGAGACGGAGTCTTGCTCTGTAGCCCGGGCTGGACTGCAGTGGCCGGATCTCAGCTCACTGCAAGCTCCGCCTCCCGGGTTTACGCCATTCTCCTGCCTCAGCCTCCGGAGTAGCTGGGACTACAGGCGCCCGCCACCTCGCCCGGCTAGTTTTTTGTATTTTTAGTAGAGACGGGGTTTCACCGTGTTAGCCAGGATGGTCTCGATCTCCTGACCTCGTGATCCGCCCGTCTCGGCCTCCCAAAGTGCTGGGATTACAGGCTTGAGCCACCGCGCCCGGCCCACACTTTTTTTTTTCTTTTTTTTTTTTGAGACAGAGTTTCACTCTTGTCACCCAGGCTGGAGTGCAATGGTACAGTCACAGCTTACTGAAGCCTCAACCTCCTGGGCTCAAGCGATCCTCCCGCCTCAGCCTCCTTAGTAGCTGGGACTACAGGGATGTGCTGCTACACCTGGCTAATTTTTGCATTTTTAGTAGGCACGGGGTTTTACCATTTTGCCCAGACTGGCTTTGAACTCCTGACCTCAAGTGATCTTCCCTTCTTGGCCTCCCAAAGTGCTGGGATTACAGGGGTGAGCCACTGCACCTGACCTGCCTCCTGCTTTTTGTACTCCCTTACTAGGTCCTTCCAGTCCAGAGTTCACACAGCGTAGCCCAGCTCTGGAATCAGAAGAACTGGATTCAAACCCATTAGCAGTGTGCGGAGGTGAGCCACCAGCTCTGTGAGCCTCAGCTTTACCATCTGCTTAGAAGTAAAGCACCCATGGGCCGGGTGCGGTGGCTCACGCCTGTAATCCCAACACTTTGGGAGGCTGAGGCAGGTGGATCACTTGAGGTCAGGAGTTCAAGACCAGCCTGGCCAACATGGTGAAACCCTGTTTCTACTTAAAATAACAAAAATTAGCTGGGTGTGGTGGCGCATGTCTGTAAATTCAGCTACTCAGGAGGCTGAGGCAAGAGAATCGTTTGAACCTGGAAGGCAGAAGTTGCAGTGAGCCAAGATCACAACAGTGAGCCGAGATTGCGGCACTGCACTCCAGCCTAGGTGACAGAGCAAGACTCCATCTTAACAAAAAAAAAAAAAAAAAAAAAAGGAAGGAAGGAAAGAACCCATCTCATGTGGCTGCTGTGTGGAGTTGGTGGGATCCTGGATGCTCAGTTGTTGTCATCTATAAAGCCCGGGTCTGCGGGCAGGGCCGGAGGGTGGGGGCCAGCAGCACACCTGCCCCCAGGAGTGAATGGTAGCACAGGGCTCCGGGACACACCAAGGTGACATGCCGATCTCTGCATCCCAGCCCTCCACAATGCGCCCGTCGATGTAGGATTCCAGGAGTTCTCCTTCAGTTTTGTCCTCCAGCGACTTCTTCTCAAACAGAGGTCGCAGCCCACAGTCTGCAGAGCAAGCCAAGCGGTGAGGGGCAAGTGCTGGCCACCAGCCCCACAGCCCCGTGTCCCTAGATGCCCACTACCTCACCTGCTTCTCCCAAGCCGAAGGTCCTCGGATCGAAGAAAGTCTGGTACTCACTGGTGGCGGTACGCCCTTCGATGGCCCTGTCTGGGTCCTCACCCAGACCATCTCCTGTCTCCTCATCCACAGCCTCCTCTGTTGGGACCCGGGCACCGGCTGGGACTTGGCTGGGCCATTCCTCACACATCGCCTAGATCCCCCCAATTCCCCTATGGGCCTTGGAGGCCGTTTGGTGCAGAGGTTAAGAGTGCATGCACAGTTGGGCTACTAGGCAATAACCTCCTGGGGCCTCAATGTACTTATCTGTGAAATGGGCACAGGACCTTACCCCTACCTGGTTACTGTAAGGCTGTAATGAGCACACTCAATGCGGTAAGTGTTCGGTAAGCAGAAGCAACTGTTGTTATTCCCACCAGGATTTGTCCCTGCATCTCAGGCCCCTACCCAGGCAGCTCACCACAATAGTTGAGGTCACAGTACTCAAAGTCACCAGGCTTCCCGGCCACATAGCACCACACGCCCTCCTCATCCCCGTCTGGGTTGCGGCAGAAGTTCTCCACCAGCTGCACGGCCGAGTCGAAGTCCTGGTGCTTGCTCAAGGCCTTGGCCTGCGCACTGGCCCAGGCTAGGCAGGGGAGCCCATGTGTGGTCACTGCCAGGCGCCCCTGGTACTGCCGCCCCCGATCAGGGACACACTCCTCCGATGGAGGTGACAGAGTCACACTGGAGCCTCTGGAGCGTGGAGTCATCGCTACAGTGACTTGATCCTGGCCTGGTGGGTGAGGGGTAAGGAGGCAACAGAGTGAGTGAGACCACACATGGACCGGAACAGACAGGGATGTGAACCCCAGTCTTGCTGCTTTCTGCCTGTGTGACCTCAGGTTACTTAACCTCTCTGGGCTTCTGTCTGTCTGCCTTTAAAGGGGTTACTAATGCCACTCTTGCAGGCTTGTTGAGAGGATTAAACAAAATATACAGCGTAAGTGTCTGGCACATAATAAACCAGAGATAATAACCGGGTTTGGCCTGCTGGGCTATCTGTAATCAACTGGTAGTTGCTGCCTGGGGCTGCTGGAGGAGTCTGTTTTTATGGCGGCACAGCAGGAAGCTTGCTGGGATCACTAAGCTGTTCACCTGGATAGGTCAGTTTCTGCAAGCCTGCAACTTATTTATCATCAGTGTGTGCGCACGTGTATAGGGGCTGGGAGGTAAATGGTAGCTGTTTTTGTTAGGATAAACTTGCTACAAGACCAATCCCAGGGGCCAGCCGCAGTGGCTTACACCTGTAATCCCAGAATTTTGGGAGGCTGAGCAGGGCAGATCACCTGAGATCAGGAGTTTGAGATCAGCCTGGCCAATGTGGAGAAACCCGTCTCTACTAAAAATACAAAAATTAACCAGGTGTGGTGGCATATGCCTGCAGTCCCAGCTATATGGGAGACTGAGGCAGGAGAATCGCCTGAACCCAGGAGGTGGAGGTTGCAGTGAGCCAAGATTGTGCCACTGTACTCCAGCCTGGGTAACAGAGTGAGACTCCGTCTCAAAAAAAAAAAAGGCTGGGCACAGTGGCTCACCCCTGTAATCCCAGCACTTTGGGAGGCCAAAGTGCGAGGATCACGAGGTCAGAAGTTTGAGATCAGCCTGGCCAACATGGTGAAACCCCATCTCTACTACATACAAAAAAATTAGCCAGGCGTGGTGGCGCACACCTGTAATCCTAGCTACTCAGGAGGCTGAGGCAGGAGAATTGCTTGAACCTGGGAGGTGGAGGTTGCAGTGAACTGAGATCACGCCACTGCACTCCAGCAGCCTGGGCGAGGGAGTGAGACTCTGTCTCAGAAAGAAAAAAAAAGACCATCCCCAGGAATGAGCAATGGACCCGACAGGGATGCCTAGAGAACAAAGAATACCAACCCATGTTTGTGGGACTGATAACTGGCACAAATTCTTTACCCCTGGCTGCATCCATATCCTTTGCTCTGTGATTTTACAGGCAGACGTGTAGTTCACCTCTTGACCCTAGCCTTGAACATATACTTGCTCTGGCCAATGGAATGTGGGCAGGGCTGACTGTGCCTGTTCTGAGCCTAGGCCTTCAGGACACAAGATGCTTTTCTGTTCATTGTTTTCTGTGTCTGTCATCAGCATAAGAAGAGTTTTCCCAGGTACTGCTGTCTTTCAGCCTCAGCCCCAGCATGAACGCACGTGGAGCAGATCTAGGCCCAACACTCAACGAGGAACCAGGCTCAGCTGGACCCATTATTTGAATCAGAGCCACCCAGCCAGGGCCAGGCCAACACTGTCAGTTGACCCTACAGACATCATCAGCGAGTGCAGCTGAGATCAGCGGCGCCACGCCCGCCAACCCTCACGAGAAAAAGAAATGCTTACTGTGGTCTGCCTTGGGGAAGGGTAGCTATAGCTACTTAACACACCAGGGAAAATAATGACAGAATCCTGCAGGGCCAAACTGCACAAGGCTTGCTCTGTGATACTCAGAACAGGGCGTGTGGACAGAAATGGCTAGGGAGGGCTTCCCGGAGGAAGGAGTGCCTTGATCAGAAAGGAGGCATGTTTGGAATGAGCCACAGCCTGGACCATAAGGAAGTCAAGAGTGGGAAACAGGAGGAGGCGGCTGGCAGATCCCCCCACTCAGATCCCGATTCCCTGACTTCACTGAGCAACTGGCACAGATATGATCTGAATGACTGATGCCAGCTCTGAAGGTGGCCAGCATCTTTTATTTTTTATTTATTTTTATTTTTTTGAAACAGAGTTTTGCTCTTGTCACCAAGGCTGAAGTGCAATGGCACGATCTCAGCTCACTACAACCTCTGCCTCCCGGGTTCAAGCGATTCTGCTGCCTCAGCCTCCTGAGTAGCTGGGATTACAGGCACCCGCCACAATGCCTGGCTAATTTTTGTATTTTTAGTAGAGATGGGGTTTTGCCATGTTGGCCAGGCTGATCTCAAACCCCTGATCTCAGGTGATCCACTTGCTTCAGCCTCCCAAAGTGCCGGGATTACAGGCATGAGCCACTGCACCCGCCAGCATTCTTGGTTCCCATCCCAGGCTGCCAGGCCCCATGAAGCCCCCAGGCCTTGACCATGGGCCACCCCCTGCCCCCAGCTCACCACAGACAGGGATGCTGCATTCCTCCCTCCTCACGGTGGGGTCTGTAGTGTAGCACCAGGGTCCTGTGGTGCTGCCGTCAGGGTTGCGGCAGAAATTCTCCTGCAGGTCGGCCCCGGGATGGGTGGTGGAGTTGATTCTGGAACAGGAAATTGCCCAACAGGAGGCTGTTGCGCACGAGATATCCTTGCTCCCTGTTCTCAGCCCCTGGTGGAAAGGCCGGCCCCTCACTCACTCAGGCTTATGTGGGTAGCGACTCCTCCATAGCTGGCACTCAATGCCTGACCGGGTGATGTTCACATGCCCTCGGTAGTTCGTACCCAGACCCTCAGCACAGTTACCTGCGGAGACCCCACCCCAGTCAGCCTTGGAGCGTGGGGACTTATTTCCTCTCTCCCAGCAAAGTTCTGTCTATCCCCCACCCTCAAGCTCATGCAGGTCCACAATCCTTAACCTGCGTTCACCCAGCCCCTCCTCCTCTGCATCCAGCAGTTCTCCCATTCACTCAACAGTGGCCGCCAGATATTTGCTGAGTGCCCACCATGTGACAGGCACTGTCGTGTGCTCAGCACACATCAACCAATAGGACAGTCACAGCCCACAGCCCTGCCCTCATGGAGCTTCCATTCAGTGGCTTCTCTTGGCCAGCAGGATGAAAAAGTGACCAAGGCCTTTTCATCTGGCCCTGGTCTACCTGTCCCTGCTAGCTTGGCTCCTTGTGCCTCTGGGTCTTTCCACGGGCTGTTTCTTCTGCCTGGAATGCCCGCTTGTTCATCCATGCATCCCACCAGGCCAGGCAGAACTCTGCCTCTCCTGGGAAGTCATCTCTTGTTCTTCTGGCAAACCAGACACTCATTTTCCTCTGTTCTCTTGGTGCCTTGAATGGAACTTTTCTTGCAATCACTTTATTCAATTATTTATTTTTTGTTTTTATTTATTTATTTTGAGATGGGGTCCTGCTCTGTTGCCCAGGCTGGAGTGCAGTAGCACGATCTCAGCTCACTACAACCTCTACCTCCCAGATTCAAGCAATTCTCCCCCATCAGCCTCCCTGGTAGCTATGATTAAAGGCACGTGCCAACACGCCCCAGCTAATTTTTGTATTTTTAATAGAGGCGGGGGGTTTCACCATGTTGGCCAGGATGATCTCAAACCCCTGGCCTCAAGTGATCCGCCCACCTCAGCCTCTCAAAGTGCTAGGAATACAGGCTTGAGCCTACCCAGCTGCAATCACTTTAATATTTTGTATTTTTGTTCTCTTTTGAGATTGTGAATTCCTTGAAGGCAGAGACTGTATTTGATTCTCTTAAAATCCCCAGCACCTGATATAGTGCGGGGCACATATCAGGAACTTTGTAAAGTATCTGTTGAGTATGTAATTTAACAAATGAGGCCGGGCGCGGTGGCTCACGCCTATAATCCCAGCACTCTGGGAGGCCGAGGCTGGTAGATCACCTGAGGTCAGGAGTTTGTGACCAGCCTGACCAACATGGTGAAAACCCATCTCTACTAAAAAATACAAAAAATTAGCTGGACATGGTGGTATGTGCCTGTAATCCCAGCTACCCAGGAGGCGGAGGCAGGAGAATTGCTTGAATTCACTAGGCGGAGGTGGCAGTGAGCTGAGATTGCACTGCTGCACTCCAGCCTGGGCAACAGAGCAAGACTCCATCTCAAAAAAAAAAAGAAAAAGAAAAAGAAAGTACGGCAGCCAGGCGCGGTGGCTCACACTTGTAATCCTACTACTTTGGGAGGTTGAGATGGGAGAATTGCCTGAGCCCAGGAGTTCAAGACCAGCCTGGGCAAAAAAGGGAGCCCCTGTCTCTTACAAATAAACAAACAAATAAACAAATAAAAAGTTCCAAGTCACGGAGCCTTTTGTCGTGCTAAAGGTGCCTTCAGAACGCAGTGCAGGAGGGAGGGTGCTCCCTGAAGTCTCAGCAAAAGTGGCGACATTTGAAGCAGTCCTTGAAGGATAGGGAAGTATTCAGTAGGTGGTGATGGTTGCTCCAGAGGAAATCGACAACATATGCAAGGCCAGGTGCTAGAAACACCTTGGCGCGCTTAGGGAAGTCCTTGGTGTCAGAGCAGCCGGGGGTTTGGGTTCCTGTTTGGTGCAATGACACCTAAAGCTAGAAGGGGAATGTGACGTCATCAGAGCTCTGACTAGGTCGGGGCAGAGACTCGGATCAGGCAAAGGAGAATGAAGCCTTAAACATGAATTCATGGCCAGGTGCAGTGGCTCACGTCTATACTCCCAGCACTTTGGAAGGCCAAGGCAGGTGGATCACGAGGTCAGGAGTTCAAGACCAGCCTGGCCAACATGGTGAAACCCGGTCTCTACTAAAAATACAAAAATTAGCCAGACGTGGTGACGGGCATCTGTATTTCTAGCTACTTGGGAGGCTGAGGCAGAGAATTGCTTGAACCTGAAAGGTGGAGTCTGCAGTGAGCTGAGATCGTGCCACTGCACTCCAGCCTGGGCGACAGAGTAAGACTCTGTCTCAAAAAAATAAAAAATAATTAATCCATTCATTCATTCATTCGTTCCTCCAACTTGAATCATCTGACTGCATGCCAGACACAGAGCCAGGCACAAAGACACATCTTGACCCCAGGAATGGGAGCAATGTCGGACACTGGGGACTGCCTCAGCCTCCACTGGCCACACTCCAAACCCACCCCTGAGCTCTTCTCTCGGGCTCCCCTCCATGTCCTGACCCCCAACCCCGTGTCAGTTGCTCACCTTCCAGACATGCAGCAAGCGTATCTCGAGACGTCCTCGCCGTCTCACAAGCTGGAAAAGACCCAGGTGTTTACCCTTGGGATTGGGGTACGGCCAGGATGGGCTGGAGTCAAGGGTGGATGGGATGTTGGTGAGAAACAGAGAGATGGATGGACAGATGGGAGGGACGGAGGAAGGAGTGGGGAAGGGGTGGACAGGTGGATGGCTGGGTGCAGCAGAAGATTCTCCAGGCAGAATTCTCTCACTGGGGTCCCCAGGCCTTCCTTCCTGGGGCAGATCCTTCCCGGTGCTCACCTGTGTACTTGGCCCAGAAAGCATCCTGAAAAACAAGGGCTGGGAGTGAGGCTACGGCAGCTCCTGTTTTGTGTTTAGTAAACGTTATGTCTCCTCCTCACACTTTCCTTTACCCTGGTCACGCAGGGGGCAGGCTCTGGGGAGGTTTGTGGCAGAGTTTCCTACTTTTGTTTCCAAAAGGAGAAGAATATTTGAGGATAGGGGAGTTTCTCCAACACACACACCGAGACTGAACAAGACTGGGGGAGATGGGAGGAGAGGGGGCTGTGGGACCCTGGCAGAGCCCTATAGACAGGGAAGGTGACAGAGCTCCAGGAACACTGAGTCTTGAGTCCGGGGCTTGTGGTGGCCTCCCCAGAGTCCCACCCCTCAAGGGTGGTGCAGGAGGCTGCTGCTAAGGAGCCCATGTGGACACAGAGCCCCCAAGGCAGGCGGATATCTGAAGACTGTGGAGGCCTCCCCATGTCATGGAGCCACACAGGACCCCAGAACCTTGACAGAGTCCAGGCACAGGGACCCCCAGGAAAGGCTGAGGCCGCTCCTCTAGCCAGCCCCATGAGGAGGGGCTCAGAGTTGAAATGAGGCTGTGAGCGGCGAAGGGGCTGTGGCGTTCCTCTCTTGCTTCTCTGTGGAAGTGTCTAGAGTTGGGCCCGCTCTGAGGCCCTGGAGCCGTCCGAGCAGCCCAGGCTCACCGTGGCCGTGGAGGACTCCAGAGCCTCGAAGGCCTCCTCGTAGCTGCACGTCTCCTCCACACACTCTCGCTCCAGGTTGCCCTTGCGCAGCTCCTCCACGAAGCCACTGTTGGCTCGCCGGACCCGCTGGAGCAGCGACAGCGCTTGCTGAGGAGCCAGGAACACTTGCGGAGGAGCCAGGAACACTGCAGTGGGGGGGTCATGGGACAGCGGCCTCAGGAGCAGGTGGTCTTGGCCATTGCGGGGGCAGGAAGCAAGCCCGCCCTCCCCTGCTGGCTTCTGAGAGGGGCTGTCTGGGCTGGTGGAAGTGCCTGGAAGGCTGCTAAATGTGGCCCCCTGTGCCCTCCTACACTGCCCCTTGTCCCCAGCCTGCTCCCCATATTGGAAGAGAGAAGCAGCCCTTCTCTTTCCAGTCCTGAGCTCCTGACTTCTTCCCCAAGCTGGCTGCCTGGGGCTGAGACCTACCTAGGGGCCAGCTCTGTGTGCTCTGTCCGGCCAGGAGACCCCGGCCCATGGGCCCACAACCCAATCCTCCAGCCTGTTCCAGCCTGCAAGCACCCCCTTACCATGCTGGCTGTGCACAAGGCTACACAGGGCAGCCAGGGCCAGGCAGCCAGGCAGCTGCAGGCCTCGGACGTGCGCCATAGTGTGTCAGCTCCTGGGTCACTGAGGAATTGTCTGTCCTGACCCCTCTGGGTTAATGTTGAACTAACATGAAGAAATCAGCGGAGAGGGTGAGGTCAGAGGGTCAGGGCCATGGGGACGGGTGGGTAGATAGTCCTTCTGTCCACCCCCGCCATCTGGGAGGACAGGTCCTCCTGGGACCAGGGATGGATGGTCTAGGAGGAGTCACAAAAAAAGGTCACTGTCACCCCCATCTCCCACCCTCCCTCTCTGAGACTTAGCCCATTCTGGCCAGTGGGGCTACGAGATTTTCCTGGAGCTCCTTCCAATCCTAACATACAGTGGTGGTTGCCTTTCATCTCTGCGTGCAACAGTTTCCTCATCTGTACAATGGGAATAATACTTTGTTGTGAGGATTAAAGGAGATTAGGAATGGAAAGCCCATGGAATATCGTAAGTTCTTAATAATCAGATCTGCACATATAGGCCAATGTGGGGGTTTGTGTAATCACAATACACAGATATCAAAAATAGAGACAAAGATAAAAGGTGTGGCCTGATAGAAGTTGCCGCTCGCCTTGGGATGCACCAGGGATAGGAACAGCCAACATTTGCCCAAGCCTCTCAGCCACTGGAGGAGGGGCCCATTTCTCCTCCTTCCTGTCTGGGGTGCCTGGAGGTGTGTTTGTGTGTGGCAGCTGCCTGGGAGGAGGAGTCAGGTCCAGGGACTCTTGGGCCTTTGGTCTATCTTCTGTCACCTCCCAGGACCTGCACCTGTCCTGGAATAGGGGCTACTCCAAATCCCTGGGTCTCCACTGCATGGCCCTCCTTCTCCCTGGCTGCCTGCCCCAGGCCAGGCCTAGCGAGGCTTCTGGTCCTACCCTGCCTTCCACCCAGCCCTACTCCTGTCCCTCCCCCATTTCCTGTTTGTGGTACCCAAAGCAAATATTAGTCCTGGGTCTAAATAGGGCAGAGGGACAAAGAGCAGGAACATGGGGAGGCACAAGTTCTCGACTCGCCTCACCTGTCCTTTGGGCCCAGCTGTTTGGGGTCTAGACCAGGTCATGTGTGGGAACAGGGAGTTTTGGCAGAAAAACTGGGGACCAAGACTCCCACAAACACCTTAATTCCTGGGAGGCCCATTTCTTATATATTTTCATATATATATTTTTAGGCCAGGCACAGCGGCTCACACCTGTAATCCCAGCACTTTGGGAGGCCAACAAGGCAGGATCACTTGTGGCCAGGAGTTTGAGACCAGCCTGGGCAACATAGCAAGACCCTCATCTCTACCAAAAAAAAATTAAAAATTAGCTGGGAATGGTGGTGCATGCCTGAAGTCTAAGCTACTGAGGAGGCTGAGGCAGGAGGATCACTTGAGCCCAGGAGTTCCAGGCTGCAATGAGCTATGATTGTACCACTGCACTCTAGCCTGGGTAACAGAGTAAGACCCTGTTTCTTTTACTTTCTTTTTTTTTTTTTTTTTGAGATGGAGTCTGGCTCTGTCACCCAGGCTGGAGTGCAGTGGAACAATCTTGGCTCACTGCAATTTCCATCTCCCTTGTTCAAGTGATTCTCCTACCTCAGCCTCCCAAGTAGCTGGGATTACAGGCATGTGCCACCATACCTGGCTAATTTTTGTATTTTTAGTAGAGATGGGGTTTCACCACGTTGATCAGGATGGTCTCAAACTCCCGACCTCAGGTGATCTGCCCACCTACACCTTGGCCTCCCAAAGTGCTGGGATTACAGGCGTGAGCCACCATGCCTGGCCTCAATGAGACCCTGTTTCTAAAAAAATAAATTAAAATAAAACAAAATAGAATAAATAAAATTAAATTAAATACAAATATATATTTTGGGTTTTTATTGTTGTTGTTTTGTTTTGTTTTTTTAGAGACGGAGTCTCGCTCTGTCGCCCAGGCTGGAGTGCAATAGCAAGATCTCAGCTCACTGCAACCTCCACCTCCTGGGTTCAAGCGATTCTCCTGCCTCAGCCCCCCGAATAGCTGGGACTACAGGCACCTGCCATCATGCCCGGCTAATTTTTGTATTTTTGTGGAGACAGAGTTTCACCATGTTGCCCAGGCTGGTCTTGAACTCCTAACCTCAGGTGATCTGCCCACTTCAGACTCCCAAAGTGCTGGGATTACAGGTATGAGCCACTGCGACCTACCTGTTGGTTTTTTTGTTTTGTTTTGTTTTTTGTTTTTTTTTTTTGAGATGGAATCTCTGTCACCCAGAAAGGAGTGCAGTGGCACGATCTCGGCTCACTGCAACCTCTGCCTCCTGAGTACAAGTGATTCTCCTGCCTCAGCCTTCCAAGTAGCTGGGATTATAAGCATGTACCACCCACGCCCAGCTAATTTTGTATTTTTAGTAGAGATGGGGTTTCACCATGTTGGTCAGGCTGGTCTCGAACTGCTGACCTCAGGTAATCCACCTGCCTCGGCCTCCCAAAGTGCTGGGATTACAAGCATGAGCCACTGCCCCTCCTCTTTGCAGACTTTTACTCACAGTTGCAGGCCTGCTGAGCATGACATTCTTATACCCAGAAATGGCTATCTTAGTCCGGGCTGCTATAAAATTACTGTAGGCCGGGTGCAGTGGCTCATGTCTCTACTTCCAATACTTTGGGAGGCCAAGGCGGGCCGATCACAAGGTCAGGAGTTCAGGACCAGCCTAGCCAACATGGTGAAAACCTGTCTCTACTAAAAACACATAAATTAGCTAGGCGTGGTGGCACGAGCCTGTAATCCCAGCTACTTGGGAGACTGGGACAAAACAATTGCTTGAACCAGGGAGGCAGAGGTTGCAGTGAGCCAAAAGTGTGCCAGTGCACTCCAGCCTAGGTGAAAGAGCAAGACTTCATCTCAAAAAAAAAAAAAAAAATTACAGGAAACTGGGTGGTTTAAAGAATAGACATCTACAAGGGGTCTTCAACAAGTTCATGGAAAATACATATTATGAAAAACACTGCATAGATTTAAAAAAAATTTTGTGCACCAAAACAAACTCATAATAACTTGCTATAACATGAGTGAACAGGATGTAGTTTGAGGCACTAAGAAGGATAAGACATCAGTTTGAAGCAAGCCCTTATCAGAGCTAAAGGAATTCTGCTAAAATTGAAGCAAGAACAAACAACAAATTTATGGTGAAGCTTGGGTGGAAGAATGGTGAAATCACTGATGCTTTATGAAAAGTTTATGGAGACAATGTCCCAAAGAAATGAGCAGCTTACAAATGGACAACTCATTTTAAGAAGGGACAAGGCAGGCCGGGCGCGGTGGCTCATGCCTGTAATCCCACCACTTCGGGAGGCCAAGGCAGGTGGATCACTTGAGGACAAGAGTTCAAGACCGACCTGGCCAACATGGAGACACCTCATCTCTACTAAAAATACAAAAATTAGCTGGGCATGGTGGTGTGTGCCTATAATCTCAGCAATTTGGGAGGCTGAGACAGGAGAATCGCTTGAACCCAGGAGGCGGAGGATGCAGTGAGCTGAGATCATGCCACTGCACTCCAGCCTGGGTGACAGAGCAAGACTCTGACTCCAAAAAAAAAAAAGACATTTTTTTGACAAACAAAAACACTTAAATATAGGTTAGGTGTTTAGTGTACCACCATGGGTGCAGGACCACAATGGACTCAGCACATGCTTAGTCTTCAGGGTCTGATACGAGCCCCCAGCCTTCAGGAACCAACTGTTCATTCTCCTTGGAACTCTGCAGGTCCTAGTTGGTACCATGCAGCCGAGTTTGGCATTCCTGCCTTTCAGCACAAGCATGTGCCTGCACACTTAAAGCAGACATATATATATGTATGTGTGTATATATATATATCTCCGCCTCCCAGGTTCAAGCAGTTCTCCTGTTTCAGCCACCCAAATAGCTGGGATTACAGGTGTGCGCCACCACACCCAGCTAATTTTTGTAATTTTAGTAGAGACAGGGTTTTACCATGCTGGCCAGGCTGGTCTCAAACTCTTGACTTCAGGTGATCTGCCCGCCTTGGCCCATCAAAGTGCTGGGATTAAAGGCGTGAGCCACCCACCCGGCCTTAAAACAGAGGTTCTTTCCCTCTAGGAGCAAGGCCATAACAAAGCAGGGGGCGGGGGATGCATTCCTGCCCAACAAGTTGGCATCAGACAAAATCATGGGTAAAGACCAATGCTAAGTTGTAAAGCAAATCTCTATAACCACTGAAAACAGTAAAATTATGTTCCAAGACATAGTGTTAGAGAATTTCAGGGCTCAAAGAAAGACCAGATATTATTTATTTATTATTATTATTATTTGGAGACGGAGTTTCGCTCTGTCGCCCAGGCTGGAATGCAGTGGCATGATCTCGGCTCACTGGAAGCTCCGCCTCCTGGGTTCATGCCATTCTCCTGCCTCAGCCTCCTAAGTAGCTGGGTCTACAGGCGCCCGCCACCACGCCCAGCTAATTTTTTTGTATTTTTAGTAGAAACGGGATTTCACTGTGTTAGCCAGGATGGAGAAAGACCAGATATTATTAAATCCAGCCATTTCCAAGCCTAGGGTTGTGTGCACATTCTACAGGGTGGCCTTGTCTTTCTGCAAATATTTTGTTAAAACCTCAGAAATTGTGAATTTGCCTTATTAAGACAAAAATGAATTTTTTTTCCCTTTCGGCTGAAATTTTTTCTCTTTAGGTAGCTAATACTCTTATGTTTTTCTGAATCTGATCAACAGTTTTCAATTTTTTATTTCTTATTTCTTTCTTTTTTTTTTTTTTTTTGCCCTTCTGTAGACAGTGACTTAAGTAGTTTTCTATTTTGACTAGAAAATGTGAGTAAGTCGGCCGGGCACAGTGACTCACGCCTGTAATCCCAGCACTTTGAGAGGCTGAGGTGAGCAGAACACTTGAGTTCAGAAGTTTGAAATCAGCCTGGCCAACATGGTGAAATTCTGTCTCTACTAAAAATACAAAAAAATTAGCCGTGCCTGGTGGGCACCTATAATCCCAGCTACTCGGGAGGCTGAGGCAGAAGAATCACTTGAACCCGGGAGGTGGAGGTTGCAGTGAACTGAAATCGTGCCACTGCACTCCAGCTTGGAGGACAAAAGGAGACTCTACTGAAAAAAAAAAAAAAAAAAGTGTAAGTCAATTTCTATTAAGTAAAAATCTTTTAAAATATGGGATCCATAAGAGAAAAAAAGAAGTTAGCAAACGGTTCCATGATAGAGCCAAGATTGGGAACCATTGATTTCATCCAACTGCCCCACGTCTCTATGTGGTCATGGAGGAAACGGAGGGGAGATGGTCATACAGAATTGGTGGGAGAGCTAGGATGGAAACTCAGACTCCTGCTTCAGACCAACACTTCCGCCTCTCATAACCCTTATGCCCTGACATTCTGGTAGAGTACGGCCTCACTGGGCCATAAAGTTGACCCAGAGAACCCGCACCTACAGTACAGAACTACTGTGTGGGTGATGCTGGCCTGCCCCAACAACTATACCTAAGGACACATGTTAAGTCCCTTAATTTCGCTTTAGGAGGACTGATGACAATATTGTTAAGTAAAATTTAGTAATTTGTTTTTTAATTTTTATTTTACTTTACTTTGAGATAGGGTGTCACTCTGTTGCCCAGGCTGGAGTACATACAGCAGGCTAGAGTGCAGTGGTGTGATCATAGCTTACTGCAGCCTTGAACTCCTGGCTCAAGTAATCCTCCCACCTCAGCCTCCTGAGTAGCAGGACTACAGGCACATGCCACCATGCCAAGCCTGTTTTTAAAATTTGTTTATTTATTTATTGAGATGGAGTCTCGCTCTGTCTCCCACAGCAATGGCATGATCTTGGCTCACTGCAACCTCCGCCTCCTGGGCTCAAGCAATTCTCCTGCCTCAGCTTCCCCAGTAACTGGGATTACAAGCATGCACCACCTCTCCTGGCTAATTTTTGTAATTTTAGTAGAGACAGGGTTTCGCCTTATTGCCCGGGCTGGTCTCAAACTGCTGAGCTCAAAGTGATCCGCCTGCCTTGGCCTCCCAAAGTGTTAGAATTACAGGCGTGAGCCACTGCGCCTGGCCTAATTTTATATTTTTAGAGACAGGGTCATGCTCTGTTGCCAGGCTGCAGAGCAGTGATGCAATCATAGCTTACTACAACCTTGAACTCCTGGGCTCAAGCAATCCTCCTGACTCAGATTCCCAAGTAGCCGGGACTACAGGCATGCACCACCATGCCTGGCTAATTTTTTTTTTTTTATAGAAACACAGTCTCACTATGTTGGCCAGGCTGGTCTGGAACTCCTGGCTTCTAGTGATTCCCCTACCTTGTTCTCCAAAAGTGCTGGGATTACAGGGACTAGGCCTACAATTTAGTAATTGCTCACCATGTGCCAGGTAGGCAGGACTTATGAGGTAGGGACTATACTTATCCCCATTTTATGGATGAGGAAACTGAGGCACACGGAAGTGAAGTGACTTGTCCAAGTTGATGCAGCTAGTCAAGGTCAGAGCCCCAACCCACTCCTGAACACATCTAGAGATGGAGCTCTTTATGATCTGTGATGCCTTGCAATCTCCAAAGGTCTCTGAACAGTACCCACTTTTTTTTTTTTTTGAGACAGAGTTTGGCTCTGTCGCCCAGGCTAGAGTGCAGTGGCGGGATCTTGGCTCACTGTAAGCTCCGCCTCTCCCGGGTTCACGCCATTCTCCTGCCTCAGCCTCCCGAGTAGCTGGGACTACAGGTGCTCGCCACTGCACCTGGCCAATTTTTTGTATTTTTAGTAGAGATGGGGTTTCAACATGTTAGCCAGGATGGTCTCGATCTCCTGACCTTGTGATCCACCTGCCTCAGCCTCCCAAAGTGCTGGGATTACGATGTGAGTCACTGCACCCGGCCAAACAGTATCCACATTTTATTCTAAGATTTCTTTCTTGCACTACTAAAGTTGCAAATCAGGACAGAAGAGCCTTGATGGCCCTCACTTTCTGATTTTGGGTTCAGCAGCTAAAGACACTGCATGGGCCGGGCGCGGTGGCTCAAGCCTGTAATCCCAGCACTTTGGGAGGCCGAGACGGGCGGATCACGAGGTCAGGAGATCGAGACCATCCTGGCTAACCCAGTGAAACCCCGTCTCTACTAAAAAATACAAAAAAACTAGCCAGGCGAGGTGGCAGGACCCTGTAGTCTCAGCTACTCGGGAGGCTGAGGCAGGAGAATGGCATAAACCCGGGAGGCGGAGCTTGCAGTGAGCTGAGATCTGGCCACTGCACTCCAGCCTGGGCAACAGAGCGAGACTCCGTCTCAAAAAAAAAAAAAAAAAAAAAAGACACTGCATGGATTGACTTGCACCTGTGAAATGGCTCCAGCAACATCTTATTAGGGTCTTTGCCCTATAGCAAGGAGAAGCTCCAAATTCAGTATACACATCAAATCATTTAAAATGACCTATCAGGAGTGAAGGAGAGGAGAGGTGTGGAATAAAGGGGCTTTCAACATGATAATTAATAAAAATTATACGTGGTCAGGCACAGTGGCTCACGCCTGTTATCCTAACACTTTGGGAGGGCAAGGCGGGCAGAGCACCTGAGCTCAGGAGTTCGAGACCATCCTGGGCAACATGGTGAAACCCTGTCTCCACTAAAATATAAAAAATTAGCCAGTCATGATGGTGCATGCCTGTAGTCACAGCCACTTGGGAGGCTGAGGCATGAGAACCCCTTGAACCCGGGAGGCAGAGGTTGCTGTAAGACAAGATCACGCCACTGCACTCCATCCTGGGTAACAGAGTGAGGCATCTCAAAAATAATAGTAATAAAGAAATAGGCCAGGCACAGTGGCTCACGCCTGTAATCCTAACACTTTGGGAGGCTGAGGCAGGTGGATCACTTGAGGACAGAAGTTCAAAACCAGCCTGGCCAACATAGTGAAACCCCTAAAACAGTTTGGGTGTGGTAGCTTATGTCTGTAATCCCAGCACTTTGGGAGGCCAATGCGGGTGGATCACCTGAGGTCAGGAGTTCGAGACCAGCCTGGTAACATGGTTAAAACCTTGTCTCTACTAAAAATACAAAAATTAGCTGGGCATCATGGCAGGTACCTGTTATCTCAGCTACTCAGGAGGTTGAGGCAGGAGAATTGCTTGAACCCAGGAGGCGGAGGTTGCAGTGAGCTGAGACAGTGCCACTGCACTCTAGCCTGGGCGATACAGCAAGACTCCATCTCAAAAAAAAAAAAAAAAAAATCTATCTCAAAAAATAAATAAAAATAAATAAAATGAAAATTATATTGAAATCAGAGGGAAATATATATATATAGAGAGAGAGAGAGAAAGAGAGTCAGAGAGAGAGACAGAGAGAGAAAGAGAGAGAGAAAGAGACAGAGAGAGAGAGAGAGAAAGAAAGAGTCTTGTTGTGTTGCCCAGGCTAGAATGCAGTTGTATAATCATAGCTCACTGGAGCCTTGAACTCCTGAAAATATTTTCTCAGTGAAAAAAAATATTCCAGTGATTAGTCTTTCCAAGAATGGTCTGCCTGTTATTTGAGCTGGAAAAGCACTAAATTAGGAGTCAAAAGGCCGGAATTCTGTCCTGGTTCTGCTACTGACTGATCTTCTGACCCTGGCAGGTGACTTGTGTCGCGGCCTCTGTTTTCTCATGGGTAACTTAACATGAGGAGCTTGGGAGATGCTAGGTAACGCCCATTCTCACTTGAGCCATGTGTGTTGCCAGAGCAGAGACTCCCGAATCACCTGCCTTCCAATCTGTTGGCTTTGTTCTGACCCTGCTCCATATACCGTGTACCAGGGACGGCTTTAATGGAGGAAAAATTCTCCATCTGTGTGGGGGATGTGGAAAGGGAGTGTGGGCATCTCAGCTGTTGGCCTGGGGGTGCTGTGGGGTGTTGACAGGCCTCCCTGACAGTCCAAAGCATCCCCACTTCCTGCACAGTTCAATTTCAAGCAAGGAGCGTGTCCCCAGGATGCCTAAAACACTAGGTAGACACTGCTGAGCAGTCCCCTGAGTTGAAGTGGGCCTGCCTGAGTCAGGAGCTGGAAAAGAAGTGGAGCAGGCTCCAAGTCACAGGGTAGGCTGACTCAAAACTAATCTTAGCAGCTGTTTCTCAGGCTTTGGACAGTGTGGCCTTTCTCTTCACAGATCACCACAATTTCCTGCTGTCCTCCCGCCCCTTGGACAATTTTAGGCTTATGCTTTGCCAAGAAGTTATTCAGATTTGGCAGGCAACTGGGTTAATGTCAGTGGCAAACCAGGAGGCATGGGGCTGCTGGTGACATTGTGGCCAAGTGCCACAAAGTCAGAAAACCACCTGCATTCGAATCCTGGCTTTTGTCCAGGCGTGGTGGCTTACGCCTGTAATCCCAGCACTTTGGGGGGCCGAGGCAGGTGGATCACTTGAGGTCAGGGGTTTTAGACCAGCCTGGCCAACATGGCAAAACTCCATCTCTATTAAAACTACAAAAAATAGCTGGGCATGTTGGCACACACCTGTAATCCCAGCTACTCGGGAGGCTGAGGCAGGAGAATCGCTTGAACCTGGGAGGAGAAGGTAGAGTTAGCAGAGATCACACCACTGCAATTCAGGCTGGGCGACAGAGTGAGATTCTGTCTCAAAAAAAAAAAAAAAAAAAAAAAAAAATCCTGGCTTTGCCTCACTGATGGTGTGATCTTGGCGTCCTCTCCGAGCCTTGGTTTCTTTTCTTTTTTTTTTTGAGACAGAATTTCACTCTTTTTGTGCAGGCTGGAGTACAGTGGCGCGATCTTGCCTCGCCGCAACCTCCACCTCCCAGGTTCAAGTGATTCTCCT
The DNA here is from genome assembly GCF_047675955.1 of Chlorocebus sabaeus. Lineage (NCBI taxonomy): Eukaryota > Metazoa > Chordata > Mammalia > Primates > Cercopithecidae > Chlorocebus > Chlorocebus sabaeus. Next base: position 18,470,837 of record NC_132904.1, read on the forward strand.
GCCTCAGTCTCCCACGTAGCTGGGATTTCAGGCGTGCGCCACCACACCCGGCTAATTTTGTAGTTTTAGTAGAGATGGGGTTTCTCTATGTTGGTCAGGCTGCTCTCGAACTCCCGACCTCAGGTGATCCACCTGCCTCAGCCTCCCAAAGTGCTGGGATTACAAGCATGAGCCACCATGTCCCTCTGCCTTAGTTTCTTTATCTTTAAGACAGGGACCACAATTCCTATTTTGCAGGACAGTAGAGGCATAAAACGAGCAAGTCTATTTTTTCCATCTCTCTTGCCTCCCGCCCCTCCTCAAGGCAATCCCATCTGGCTTCCCCCTGCTCTCCCTCAGCTTGCCAGGACCTCCACAAACTTCAACTCTCCCAATAGCAATGAACATTGCTGACCACATCCTCTTTGTTGAAACTTTTCCATCAGCTTCAATGGCAAGCACTTTGTAGGTTTTTCTCTTTCGCTGGGTGATTTTTAGTGTCCCCTGATAGGCCTATCTCCTATCACTGAACCTGAAGCGCTAGCCCACCCTGGCCTTGGTCTTCCTCCCTGCTCTCTGTATTGAAGGAAACCAAAATATTTCACCCCAAAATATACCTCTTTGATGTATTTCAAGATGGCTATTCAGGACGGCTGGAAATACAAGAATAGCTAAAAAACTGTCTTGTGTGGGGGAGATTGGCATCTGCAGAGAAAACTGAAGGGAACCGGGCATGGTAATCCCAGCACTTTGGGAGGCTGAGGCAGGCAGATCACTTGAGATCAGGAATTGAAGAGCATCCTGGCCAATATGGTGACACCCCGTCTCTACTAAAAATGCAAAAAATTAGCCGGGCATGGTGGCGGGCGCCTGTAGTCCCAGCTGCTCGGGAGGCTGAGGCAGGAGAATGGCATGAACCCGGGAGGCAGAGCTTGCAGTGAGCTGAGATTGTGGTACTGCACTCCAGCCTGGGCGACAAAGAGAGACTCCATCTCAAAAAACAAACAAACAAAAAACCAAAAAAACACTGCATGGATGCAGCCAGGCTTTCTCTGAGCCCTCCCTTGTCCAGATCTACAAAAGATTAACTGAGAGGCTGAGTCTGACACCTTTAAGATGGAACTTTTTTTTTTTTTTTTCTCGCTCTGTCACCGAGGCTGGAGTGCAGTGGCGCAATCTTGGCTCAATGCAAGCTCCACCTCCGGGGTTCACACCGTTCTCCTGCCTCAGCCTCCGAGTAGCTAGGACTACAGGTGCCTGCCACAACGCCTGGCTAATTTTTTGTATCTTTAGTAGAGATAGGGTTTCACCATGTTAGCCAGGATGGTCTTGATCTCCTGACTTCGTGATCTGCCCGCCTCGGCCTCCCAAAGTGCTGGGATTACAGGCATGAGCCACTGCACCCAGTCTTTTTTATTTTTATTTATTTATTTATTTTTGAGATGGAGTCTTGCTCTGTTGCCCAGGCTGGAGTGCAGTGGTGCGATCTCGGCTCACTGCAAGCTCTGCCTCCCAGGTTCACGCCATTCTCCTGCCTCAGCCTCCCCAGTACCTGGGACTACAGGTGCCCACCACCACACCCGGCTAATTTTTTTGTTGTTGTTGTTGAGACAGAGTCTCGCTTTGTCGCCCAGACTGGAGTGTAGTGGCCGGATCTCAGCTCACTGCAAGCTCCGCCTCCCGGGTTCACGGCATTCTCCTGCCTCAGCCTCGCGAGTAGCTGGGACTACAGACGCCCGCCACCTCGCCCAGCTAGGTTTTTGCATTTTTTAGTAGAGACGGGGTTTCACCATGTTAGCCAGGATGGTCTCGATCTCCTGACCTTGTGATCCGCCCGTCTCGGCCTCCCAAAGTGCTGGGATTACAGGCTTGAGCCACCGCGCCTGGCCTCAGCTAATTTTTTGCATTTTCAGTAGAGACGGGGTTTCACTGTGTTAGCCAGGATGGTCTTGATCTGTTGACCTCATGATCCACCCGCCTCGGCCTCCCAAAGTGCTGGGATTACAGGCATGAGCCACTGTGCTCAGTCTTTTTTTTTTTTTTTTTTGAGAAAGAGTCTCACTCTGTTGCCCAGGCTGGAGGGCAATGGCATGATCTTGGCTCACTACAGCCTCCACCTCCTGGATTCAAGTGATTCTCGTGCCTCAGTCTCCCGAGTAGCTGGGATCACAGGCACGTACCAACACACCCAGCTAATTTTTGTATCTTTAATAGAGCCAGGGTTTCACTATGTTGGCCAGGCTGGTCTCCAACTCCTGAGCTCAAGCAATCCTCCTGCCTTGGCCTCCCAAAGTGCTGGAATCACAGGTGTGAGCCACCATGCCCAGCCAAGTCTGACACCTTTAAAGGTCTGACAGAAAGGTTTCATTTACATCCCAAGAACCCCTTTGCTGACCCCCTTTGGGATGAGTTCAAACTCAGAACTCATCCCAAACCCAAATCATAATTGTCCCAGGTCCCACCTTTACCTACTTACTTTAGAAATGTTGAGGCTGGGCGCTGTGGCTCATGCCTGTAATCCTAGCACTGTGGGAGGCCAAGGAGGGTGGATCACCTGAAGTCAGGAGTTCAAGACCAGCCTGGCCAGCATGGCGAAACCCCGTTACAACTAAAAATACAAAAATTAGCTGGGCATGATGACAGGCACCTATAATCCCAGCTACTAACGAAGCTGAAGTAGGAGAATTGCTTGAACCTGGGGGACTGAGGTTGCAGTGAGCCGAGACCACACCACTTCACTCCAGCCTAGGAGACAGAGGAAAACTCCATCTCAAAATAAAATTAAAAAAACAAAGAAATCTTGAGTCAGACCTCCCTCTTTTCCACTGTCTTTGAATTGGGTCGCTTGTGCCTCCTGGAGCACATAGCTACCCACCCACAGCCCTAACCCAGCCTCTGTGGCGCCTCTCTGACCTCATCTCCTTCCACACTCTTGTCTTGGTCTCCCTGTTCCTGCTGTCTACACTGGGCTTGTCCTCACTGTGCCCTGCTCAGAATCCAGCTCCTCCCCGACATCCTCCTCTCCATTATTCAGGCCTCTGCTTAAGCCTTGCTCTTAGAGGCCTTTGATGACCACCTTCTGTAAATCCCACTCCCATTCTTTGTCACCCCGGCTCCAGTGCAGTGGCTTGATCACGGCTCACTGCAGCCTCGACCTCCTGGGCTCAGGCAATCCTCCACCATGAGCTTTCTGAGTACCTGGGATCACAAGGGCGTGTCACCACTCCTGGCTATGTTGCCCAGGCTGGTCTTGAACTCCTGGGCTCAAGTGATCCTCCCACCTTGGCCTCCCAGAGTGCTGGGATTACAGACATGAGCCACGGTGCCCGGCCACCCTGCATTACTTTTAATACGCTTAACACTTTTGCTGCCATCTGACATGCATTTGTCATCTTCCATGCTAGAAGGTGAGCTAACGTGAACACAGAAACAGTCACTGCTACATCCCTAACAACTAGCATTCAGGAAGCACTCAGTAAATATATGCTGGGTGGATGATTCCATTTCTGTGTTTCCACAGCTACCACCCCTTTCCCAGGCACCCTGCAGACTCCTAATTGACTTTGCCACAACTTCATTTTGCTTTCCAATCCATTTCCTAGTTGTCTTTTCAAACACAATTTTGATCCTGTTATTCCCCTGTTCAAAACCCTTCAAAGTACTCCTCAATGTCCTGAAAATAAAGTCCAAACTCCTGAGCCATGATCCTATGTGATCTGACCCTCCTCCCTCTCCCTGTCTTTCCCCGCCCAGCCATGTTGGTCCCAGTAGCTCAGACCTACCATTCTCTCACCACCTCCCCTCCCACCTCCGCATCCATCGAGCCACAGCTGAAACATGGGGCAGGAGAGTGCAGCAGTGAAGAGCCTGACGCCGGCGCGAGGTTTTGTGGGCTGGGATCTGAACACACCTGTAGCACTGTCATCTTGGGCGGGATACTTAAAGCTCTTTGCTCTTCAGTTTCCTGATCTGTAGGAAAAAAAACCACTACTCCTACCTCACAGGGTTGTTATGAGGATTATATAAAGCACTAGCCCACAGTAAGGGCTGAACATTCTTCTTCTTGGGGACATCTTCCCTGGCACCCTAGACCACATTAAATTGCCCCATTAAACAAGTCCACAGTACCCAGCTATGCCCCTTTAAACTTTCATCCAGTGATTTCTGCCTCCCTGCCCCCAGCATGGGTGATCAGTAAAGGGTACTGCCTGTCATGTCTATAGCTGTGCCCTAGTGCCTAGCACAGTGCAGGTCACAGTCAATGCAAAACACACGTCCTTCCCTGAACAGGGCTGCCTTTAGAGCAGGCAGGCACACAGAGGGGCATGGATCTGGCTCTAGTCACCTCCCAAGGTGTTCAGTCTTAACAGCCATTCACTTTGCTTCCAAATTGAAGTGCCTGTCCCTCAAGGAGCTCCATGGGTGTGAGCATCCCAGCGCTAAGCACCCAGGCAGCAGTAGCGCTGCAACGACCACTGCCTCACTGGGTGCCTGCAGCAGTGCTTAATCAATAAGCACCCTGTGGCGCTCCTAGGGAAGGAGGCGGAACAAGCTCTACCGGATGTCAACACAAAGACCTCTGCTTCAGAAGAGGTTTGACCTAGCAGGCTTAGAACTCGATTTGGTGGTTCTTAAGCGGGAAGGGAAGTCCTTGATCTCTCATAGTAGACTCTAATCCCTACTAGGCAACCCCAAGAAAGAAGATGCAGACACACAGCAGTGAGAAAGCACAGGTCTTTATGGAACCGTGTCAGGAAAAGGTAAAGCTGTCAGGTGCCCATCTCCACCTCCACCACCTCTGCCCAGGCGCCGAGGCCCACGTCCTTATGGATTAGCACCAGGCTGGGGGCAGCACCCGGCTCCTCTGGCACCATGAAGCACTTCTCTTGGCTCTCTGAAATGGTGACCTCAACAACATCCCTGGCAGGGGAGACTTCCTCCTCTCTGTGTGTGTCCAGCAGCTGTGGTTCAGCCTGCAGGAGCACCATGGTGGGCTCAGAAGCAGCAGAAGGCACAGAGGATGGGCTGCAGGGCGCCTCGGGCCGGTGACTGAGCTGGTGCCGCCTGAGGCTCTGCGGGAGGGTATAGCCCATGCCACAGGTGGGGCAGCGGTAGGGCTTGTCCTCCAAGTGAGATTTGAGGTGGCGCCGCAGCTTGGTGGCCAGCGTGTAAGCACGGCCACACTGGGGACAGGGAAAGGGCCTCTCTCCAGAGTGCAGGCGCTCGTGAGCTCGGAGCGTGTGTGGGTCTCGGAGGGCCTTGCCACACACGGGGCACAAGTGGGCCTCCCCGGTGTGGGAGATGAGATGGCGCCGCAGTTCAGGCAGCTGGGGGAAGGCATCGGCACAGTGTGGGCAGCGGTAAGGACGCTCTCCGGTGTGGAGCCGCAAATGCCCACGCAGGTTGCCCCGCTGACGGAACGCCCGGCCACAGTGCGGGCACAGGAAGGGCTTTTCTCCTGTGTGGAGCCTCATATGGTTCCGCAGGGAGCCCTGGTTGGCCAGGGGTCGCCCACACACAGGGCATGGGCAAGGGGCAGGGGCAGCTGGCACTTGGTGGGTCTTGCGATGCAGCCGCAGGGAGGGCCGGCGCGCAAAGGCCTTGCCACACTGGTCACAAGCAAAGGGCCGGGCACCTGAATGTACCACCTGGTGCTCTTTAAGGTCTCGCTGGGTGCCATAGGCCTTGTCGCATTGCGGGCAGGGGAAGGGACGCACTCCACGGTGGCCCAGCACATGGGCTTTGAAGCTCTCCTCTGAGCTATAGCTCTTGCCACACTCAGTGCAAAGAAAGGGCTTGTGGCCTGTGTGCACGAATGCGTGCTTCTTTAGGTGGCACAGCTGCAGGAATGCCTTGCCACACTCTCCACACCGGTACCGTCGCCCCTGCTTTGGGGAGCTTCCTGCTGGGCCAGGAGGGCTCCGTGAGAGAGTAGGGAAGCCGGGCTGCTGGGCTCCAGGCTCTGGGGCCTTTGCTCTGGGTGGGCACTGATCACTGGGGCTGTGTAACTTCTTGGCCAGGTAGCCACGCAGCTGGGTGCCCCTGGCAGATGAGAAACTGGCTCCACTGCCATCTGGGTCCTGCTGGGTAGCCGACTTGCTCTGAAGTTCAGGTGGCATCTGTGCCTGGGGCGGGTATTCCTCATCCACATTGCCATCCTGAAGCAATGGGCCAAGTGGCTGGCTATCCTTGGAAAGTTGGTCCTGGGTTGGGAACTTAAGTCCAGGGCTCACCATACTCTCTGCTTGGATGCCAGGGGGTGAGTGGGAACCAGGATCTGAAGGCAAGGATGGGGTGCTGGGGTTAGGGAGCTTCAATCCCGGTGGTGTTACCAGGGAATTACAGGAACAGATGTTTCTCCCACCCAGTCCCTAAGCCTTAGAGGGAGCAATGATGCCAATCTCTTCCCTGGAGCATGGGGTGCACACTCCATACATCTTCCTGTCCAGCCTTAGGTGCCTTTTGGAGATGCACTCCTGAACGCCATGGGGTCCCGGCTATCTGGATAATCGCTAGAATAAGGCCATCCCAGATGAAGGATCCCCTTGTTTGCCCCCTGGAGACACATATTTAGAATGTGATTCAAGACCCCCTTCCAGCCAGGCATGGTGGCTCATACCTGTAATCCTAGCACTTTGGGAGGCCGAGACAGGCAGACCACTTGAGGCCATGAGTTCCAGACCAGCCTGGCCAACATGGTGAAACCTCATCTCTACTACAAATACAAAAAAAAAAATGAGCTGAGGCTGAGGCAGAAGAATCGCTTGAACCTGGGAGGTGGAGGTTGCAGCGAGCTGAGACCATGCCATTGCACTCCAGCCTGGGTGACAGAGTGAGACTCCATCTTAAAAAAAAAAAAAAAAAAAAAAAAAAAAACACAAAAAACCCCCTTCCCACCTTAGCTCATCTATAACATAAAAGAACCCCCACACCAGAGAGAAGAAACATAGCAGGCTGGAAACCCTGTACATACAAAGCTTACTGTCTTCCTTACTATTCCAGGAAGCTCTTAAGAAGGTAAAAGTTGCAAATATCTATATTGTTATTCCAAAGAACAGACCTGTTGCTCTTCAACAGAAAGCACTGAATGACAATTTATAGTCCGAGACTGTCCCTTGCCTGAAAATTCTAACCTTGCTGTATCTACCAACCCTAAGCTACTCAGTCACAATCCTTACCCAATAGTAATCAAGCCCCACCCTCCTATCCCATGTTGAAACATCCACCTTCAAATAGATTTTGAAAAGCTACTAAGACTCTATAGTGTCCTTCCTTACCGCAATGAGCCATAAACTCTGCTTTGTCTTATCAACAGGTTGTTTTGGTGGGGAAATTGCTGGGGAACCAGCATTTATTTGACACATACCTGTGCAAGGTTCTGCTGCATCCTCCCGGCGGGAGGCCACTTCCTGCTGAACAGCAGACCCCACTTCTGTCACCACTTCTACAGCTGCCTCTTTGTCCAGCCTGGGATGGGTGAGACTTGGGCCCTCAGAGGAAGGCCAGGGCCACAGCAGCAGTTCAAAGCCTGGCAGCACCAGCTGGTACACTTGCAGATGGAGCCTCTCGCTGATCCGCACTGGGGCCACATTTCCCTCACTCTCCAGTCTGCCCCGCTGCACCAAACTGCAACGCAAAGTAACAGCCAGCTATGAGATGCTCACTATTCAAGTGGTCTTCCCTGAAAGCCCCAGTCCCCAGGCAGTCTGGGTCCTAAAGGACGCCACGCCTTTGGAACATTCACTGCAAAAGAGCACTGAATAGGGAATGGCAGTCAGTGTCCGGTTCCATCCCAAGCCACAAAAGAAAGCCTCAAACGAACGAATATTCATGACACACTCTCCTCTGACTTACCTAGTCCAGCCAGAACTCTGCTCACAGGCACACACGTCTCCCCATGGACCTAATGACAGGTTCTGAAATAAACCAACAAAAGTCCTTCTCAAATGTGTTCGAGGGGGTCGGGTAGGGAAAAAAAAAAAAAAAAAAAAAAAACACTAGATGAAACTTTCCTGGAACAAATTTAAGATGAAACTCCTGGAAGGTTACAAGCCTCTGGTTCTCCTCTAACAAGAGAGTGCTGTCTGATTCTTCATTCAGTAAGGACCAAAAAGTCTGTCTCCTCACTTCCCTCCCAAGGGTATGGAGAATTACTAAATTGAACACATTACTGTCTTCCAGTGAGTACTAAGCATGAAAAGTAATAAGGAACACCAGCTTTTTAAAATGGTATTTATTGGGCCAGATGCGGTGGCTCACACCTGTAATCTCAGCACTTCGGGAGGCCCAGGCAGGCAGATTACTTGAGGCCAGGAGTTTGAGACCAGAATGACCAACATGGTGAAACCCTGTCTCTACTAAAAATACAAAAATTAGCTGGGTGTGGTGGTGCACACCTGTAATCCCAGCTAGTCAGGAGGCTGAGGCATGAGAAGCACTTGAACTGGGAGGTGGAGGTTGCAGTAAGGTGAGATCTTGCCACTGCACTCCAGCCTGGGTGACAAAGCAAGACTGTCTTAGAAAAAAGAAAAATAAAATAAACAAAATAAAATGGCACTTATCGTGCAGTGAAACCTTTTATCTTCACTATTTCATCAGCGCCTCCATATAATCCCAAGAGAGCTATTGCTTTGTTTCACAGATGAATTAAATGCGGCACGTAATTTAACCAACTAGGTGACAAGGCTGGAATTTGATCCCATGCTTTCTTAATTCCAAAAACCTTAATTCTTGACCTTCCTCACTGCTGACACTATACGATTCCAATTTAAACAACTTTTCGAACCTCCATTCTTTAACTACTGCTGCTAAGAGGAGGCGGCAGTCCTGAAAAGAAGGGGTAAGACCATCTCCTACCTCTTGAAATACTCTCTTTCTTCAAACTGAAAAGCTGTCTAGAAATGTCCAAACCTCCCCTACATTTTCAAGGGCGGAGAGAAGCCGCTCTATCCTTCAATACCTCCTCCTGCCGTGGCTTTACTCCCTCGCCCTTCTCCTTGGAGACAGACTCCTCTTCCAGCGGCCCCCACAGCAGGCCGGGCTGTAGGGGCTCCCCGACACACCAGACCCCCAAGCGCTGTTCCCTGGCGAGTGAGGGGCCAAGAGCCAAGCCCCGGGGGAGGCTCTTTAAAGCGAGGATGGCTCGGGTCGGCCCGGGTGGGACGTCTTTGAGGCCCTGCGTACAGCCTTCTCCAGAGGGGTTCCATCCTAAGTCCAGGCCCAGGCGCGGCTCGGGGGCTGCAGGGAGAAGAGAAGACGGTGAGGGAGCCGCCCAAGAAGGTGTGAGGTGGGGAAAGGTGTGGGAGGAAACCGCAGGTCCAGCTGGGCCTGCGGAGCCCGAGGAATAGGTGAGGGCTCTAAGGGGGGCCCTGAAAGGTTTGAGGAGGCTCAAGGGTTCTTCAGAAGCCCCCAGCGACTCTGAGGACACTGGAGGATCCTGGGATCGGGAGGAGAGGAGACTGAGCAGAAAGCTGACCAAAGAGCGTCAGATCCATCTGGGCCAAGGTTGAGGGTCGCGGACATCGCAGGTCGCTTACCCAGTTGCAGCACGTTCTTCCCCTCCAAGAGCGGCTCCTCCGCCTCCTCCATTCCGGGTCAGAAGGCCTCCCTACGCCGGAAGTGAGCGTCCTCTTCTCAGCTCCTCCAGGAAACAGTAACGGACTTTCCAGTATTTTTCTCAGGAAAGCAGCCTCAGAGTTGGACCTCATTGGTGCACAAGACTGGGAGTTTGGGAGTACTGGGGAGGCAGAACTCTGTCCGAGAGCAATGAGAACCTAGGATTCCGGAGGTGCACCAGGCATTCGAGTAGCTGGGAAAGCGGAACTGTTGTTCCAGCCACCTCTTTTAGGGAGTGACGAGTCGGACAGTTATGCTGTTACCTCCCCGGGGCAGGCACTGAGGCGGCGAGTGCAGGAAGTGGGCGGGGCTTCTGGAAAGGCCATGTTTGGGGCCGGAAGTGTGTTGGAGGTGTGGCGGAAGTGGTTGGGGATAGAGACGAGCGGGAGGGGGCGGTTCCCGTTCCACCTCGGAGCCGGATGTTTGCCGAGCTTTGACAGGCGTGGCAGAGGGAGCAGTGCCCGAGCGCGGTGAGCTGCTGGGCGCGGGGTCTCCCCGGGTGGGGATGGGGAAAGGAAAGGAGCTGGCCAGGTAGTCCGAAGGGATGGGGTCCGGATGGGGAGGACCCGAGCAGATCCGAGGAGGGGAACGGGGGTGGAATTGGACTCAGAGGCCTGGACTTCCTGCAGGGTTTCTGCCCCATTTTGGCGCCTGCAATAAGAGGACTTAACCATTTTCACTGCCTTCTTCCTGTCTTCCCCAGGGCAGAGTCCAGGCCGGATCGCTGTCATCCAGCAAGCTGGCGGGAGGGGGAAATCTCCCATATCTGATCTGGCAAAGCACTAATAACAAGATATTTGGGGGAAATGTTCCTCCTTACCACTTATTAGGCCACGCTTTCAGTTCAACTTATTTATTTTTTTAAGACGGAGTTTCACTCTTCTTGCCCAGGCTGGAGTCTCCGCTCCCTGCAACCTCCGCCTCCCTGATTCAAGCGATTCTCCTGCCTCAGTCTCCTGAGTAGCTGGGATTACAGGCGTCCGCCATCACGCCCGGCTACTTTTTGTATTTTTAGTAGAGACGGGGTTTCACCATGTTGGCCAGGCTGGTCTCGAACTCCTGACCTCGTGATCCTCCCGCCTCGGCCTCCCAAAGTGCTGGGATTATAGGCGTGAGCCACTGCGCCCGGCCTCAGTTCAACTTCTTAATTTGTGAAATGGGATAACTGCAATACGTAACCTGGGCTTTGTAAACCCTGAAGCTCTATGCAAACGTAATTGTAGTTGAGAGTTATAATTGCTGCTGTATTGTGGTGGGATTTGCAACTGGGAGGCCGACCCCAACATTGAAAATATTATTTCTTTTCTTTTTTTTTTTTTTAGACGGAGTCTCACTCTGTCGCCCAGGCTGGAGTGCGGTGGCGTGCTCTCGGCTAACTGCAACCTCCGCCTTCCAGGTTCAAGCGATTTTTCTGCCTCAGCCTCCCAAGTAGCTGGGACTACAGGCGCGCGCCACCATACCCGGCTGATTTTTGTATTTTTAGTAGAGATGGGGTTTCACCATCTTGGCCAGGCTGGTCTCCAAATCCTGACCTCGGGATCCGCCCGCCTCGGCCTCCCAAAGTGCTGAGATTACAGGTGTGAGCCACTGTGCCCTGCGAGAATATGGTTTCAAGTTGCTATCTATGTTCTGTGTAAAAGAGAATATTAGGGGAGAGGCTTTAGTTTGCTCTTTTGTGGCACCTCTCTGAACCTTGAGAATTGCATGAATGACAGCCACTTAGATAATTGTTGAGGTGATGACCCTCACCAAGAGACCGCTACAGACAGACATGGATTAAAGTCCTGCCTCTGCTCATAGTATGACCCTCAGCAACTGGCTTATTTTTTTCTGGTCCTCACTTTCTTTCTTTCTTTTTTTTTTTTTGACACGGAGTCTTGCCCCGTAGCCCGGGCTGGAGTGCAGTGGCGCGATATTGGCTCACTGCAACCTCCGCCTCCCGGGTCCTGGTTCAAGCAATTCTCCTGCCTCAGCCTTCTGAGTAACTGAGATTACAGGCACACGCCACCATGCCCAGCTAATTTTTGTATTTTTGTAGAGAAGAGGTTTCACCATTTTGGCCAGGCTAGTCTTGAACTCCTGACCTCGTGATCCACCTCAAAGTGCTGGGATTACAGCCATGAACCACCACGCCCGGCTGGTCCTCTTTCTTCACTGTAAAATGGGCTTAGTAGAACATGCCTCATCAGTGCTATTGTGAAGCTGAGTTTGTATCCCCAGTTCATGGTCCTATATAGGCCCTCAACAAGTATGGGTTCCCTTCTTTACTTAGGAGATGAATTAATTGGTTCAGTCATTCAACAAATGATAGCGTCTACTATATGTCAGGTGTTATTCTGAATAGGCCAGAAGTTCTTAAACAGTGATTCTCAGAAGGTGTATGAACCTCTTAAAATTGCATACATCTACTAACTTTTCTTAGGGAAAAAGTTCGCAAATGTTACCAATTTCAGAAAAGTCTACAGCTTCCCAAAATTGATTGCCTAAGGGGATCCTTAAGTTTTTGTAAAGGTTTACCTGCTGAGAATGGAAAAATTAATCTCAGAGTTGGGTATATTTTGCAGAGTAGAGCAGGCTTGTGGGTGGCTGGTGTCTTAAACAGGCAGGATACTTCGTTTCTACTACTTGATGTTAGAATTTCCCTGTCCTAGCTTCCTCACCCTCCCACTGAATGGGAGTTTAACTTCCGGGCTCAGAGAAGGTAACAGCTGTGGGTTGGGGGTGGTGGGAGGGGCCAGTCTGACTGGGAGATGGGAACTCCTGGGCTTAGTTATGCTGGGAAAGGAGGTTATGTGGGGGGGGGTTGAGGGAGGTCACGTCTGGAAGAACTGACAGTATAGAAGAGCAGTCATTGGAAAAGGGGTGAAGTTCAAGTTCAGCTCCCTTTTAGCTGGTGCCCTCCCTCCCTCACACCTACCTCAGCTCCCAGCTGCTCCTTTTTGTTTTTTAGACGGAGTTTCGCTCTTTCACCCAGACTGGAATGAAGTAGCACGATCTCAGCTCACTGCAACCTCTGCCCCCCAGGTTCAAGTGATTCTCCTGCCTCAGCCTCCTGAGTAGCTGGGATTACAGGCACCCACCACCATGCCCCGCTAATTTTTTTTTTTTTTTTTGCATTTTTAGTAGAGATGGGGTTTCAGTATGTTGGCAAGGCTGGTCTCGAACTCCTGACCTCAGGTGATCCACCCACCTTGGGCTCCCAAAGTGCTAGGATTATAGGCGTGAGCCACCGTGCCTGGCCCCGGCTGCTCCTTCTAATCCTGTTTTTCACTGCAGCACAAAGTATTTCTGAACACTGGAGAATTATATTTTTGGGAGGTGCCGTTGCCTCTGCAGAGGAGGAAATTTAGGCCCAAGTAGGAAAAGGACTTGCTCAGCATCTTCGCAGCTCACTGGCTTAGGCAGGATGATAATCCAGCTCTCCATACTACCTCATCATTTCACGGCATCAGCACGTACTGTGTGCAGAAAGACGTCTCGAGGATAGCTGTAGACGGGACTGAAGGAGCCCCTGGTCCCTGGCCAGTGACAGGTTGAATAGAAACGGTGGAGAGAAGGCTCTGGCCTGGAGGGGGTTGCTTTGAGCTGGATTCTGTCTTTATTACCCAGCTGGAGGTCACTCTGGGGAGCAGCTCCCACAGCCTCCTGGTTGGATGGCAGGAAAAGCATGTAGATATTGAAGGGTTGAAGACTGAAGGGGAGTGAGGGAGCTGGGCTTTGGTGTCACTCAGAGAAAGGCATTCCTGACTGTGACGGATCATCCTCTGTGTCTTGGGAAGGGATTATATTTTGGTGGTAACCAGGGGTAGTGGATGAGGGCAGGGGACAGGGAGAGGGAGAGGAAGAAGAGGGTTTTTTGGGGCCGTTTTGGCTGGTCGGCTTTGGCTTGGGAGCTTGAAACAGCATTACCACTCAATCAGTTTGGTTGCCCTGGTGATAGGGTGGCTGTTGCCAGGCACAGGGAGAGGGCTCATCATCCAGGGCCCTTGGCTGTGATGTGATGTGTGCGGGAGGTTGTCAAGTGGCCTCAGAGCCCAGAGTCTGTGGCTCTGGGATGGCAGCTCTCCCCGTCTTCTTCCTGCCCACTCCCAGGGCTTGTCTGTTCTGCTTATCTGCCCTGCTGATTCTCTGACCATATATGTCAGTTTTGGGGCTCCAGGAATGAAACTGGACATGGAACAGCCTCTTCCTTAGGGTCAGACTGAATAGATTGAACTGAAAACTCCCCTCCCTCATGTGGACAGCTTGTGGCAGGAGAGGGAGTTGCTTCCCATTAGGGCTGAGGGCAGAGGTGCCTACCCCCAGGCTGCATGCGGCTGCAGCCTTCTGGCCAGACTCCAGACCTGGAGAAACCCAGCTTGGTGGTCGGCTCTGCCCCGAGCCTGCTGGAGCTGCTGTTCAGCTGCTGGTCACTTCCTTGTCTCAGCACTCCGGACATCGCGAGCATCCCCCTTTCCCATCTGTGCCCTCCAATCATTAGGGCAGTCGACCTTTCCACCTTGAAACTGGTGTCAGGAGCACCCCGCAGAGTAAGAGTGGGCTTGGACGCCCCTAGGAGCCTGCAGACTGTTTGCGATGACTGGCAGGCAATTCCACATCCCCTGCTGCTAGTTCCTGTCCTGGAACAAACCCAGCTGGGCCCCTCAGCCATAGCCCCCGCCCTTTTTTTTTTTTTTTTGAGACGGAGTCTTGCTGTGTCACCCAGGCTGGAGTGCAATGGCGCGATCTCTGGTCACTGCAACCTCCGCCTCCCGAGTTCAAGTGGTTCTCCTGCCTTGGCTTCCTGAGTAGTTGGGATTACAGGTGCCTGCCACCACGCTCGGCTAGTTTTTGTATTTTTAGTAGAGACGGGGTTTCACCATGCTGGCCAGGCTAGTCTTGAACTCCTGACCTCAGGCAATCCTCCCGCCTCGGTCTCCCAAAGTGCTGGGATTACAGGCGTGAGCCACCATGCCCGGCCAGTCATAGCCATTTTTTTCTGGGACCCTGTAGTCTTTGGCTCCCTCCTTCCCTCTGGGCCAGGAATGAGGGATGGAGTGGCCAGGACCACAGGTGACCTTTTTCAGGCGTGGGATGGGTTTGGACACCCTATGTTCCTTAGTTGTTTTTTTTTCTTTTTTTCTTTTCTTTTTTTTTTTTTTGAGATGGAGTTTCACTTTTGTTGCCCAGGCTGGAGTGCATTTGGCGCAATCTTAGCTCACTGCAACCTCTGCCTCCTGGGTTCAAGTGATTCTCCTGCCTCAGCCTCCCGAGTAGCTGGGACTGCAGGCGCCTGCCACCACGCCCGGCTATTTTTTTGTATTTTTAGTAGAGATGGGGTTTCACCATGTTGGCCAGGCTGGTCTTGAACTCCTGACCTCAGGTGATCCTCCCGCCTTAGCCTCCTAAAGTGCTGGGATTACAGGCGTGAGCCACCGCGCCCAGTATGTTCCTTAGATTCTTACAACATTTCTACCCCTGTAACTGCTGGAGCCTGGGAGGCTTCTGTGTCCAGGTCTTCTGAGGAGAGAGGCATGGACCTCTGCCCTCTGCAGCTGGGACTGCATCACTGAGCCAGCTGGGTGGCAGGCAGCACAGGACCTGGCACAGCTCTTCCCTCCCCAGCTGCAGGACCTGGAGGGAGGCGCTGAGCTGTGCCATCCTCTGCCCCAGCTGCCTTTTCTGGCAACACGCGTAAGCCACAGAGCCAGGAGAACCCAGAGCTACATGGAGCTCTTGGCAGGGATGAGGAGTGTTGAGGAATAGGGATGGGGAGCCTGGGAGAGGGAAGGGTGGGGGCAGGAGGGCACGCGGTGGAGGTCGCAGAAGGTGAAAATAGTGGGTCACTGACCTGCCACCTGTCCTCCTCTCTCCCAGGTTTCTCTTAAGGTTCTGCAGGGCAAGACTATCGGGGACAGCCTTGGCCATGGATCCGCTGTCAGAGCTGCAGGATGATATGACCTTGGATGACACCAGCGAAGCTCTGAACCAGCTGAAGCTGGCCTCCATCGATGAGAAGAACTGGCCCTCGGATGAAATGCCTGACTTCCCCAAGTCAGGTGGGCTGTGTCTGATCTCAGGCAGCTATAGGCGCTTTAGAGGGGGATGTACCACTACTGCTGAAGGGAGACGCCAGGAGGGCAGGAGGGCGCAGACCAGTCCCAGGTTTGGGCTGGGAGCACAGGCCTTACTGGGGGAAGGGCCAGACAGCATGCCTCTGGGGCAGAGCATGGTGTCAGCCCCCCGGCTTGTCCCCTGACCCTGCTGTGTTCCTCAGATGACTCCAAAAGCAGCTCCCCGGAACCTGTCACACACCTGAAGTGGGATGACCCGTACTATGACATCGCCCGGCACCAGATCGTGGAGGTGGCAGGTGAGCGCACCCAGCACTGTTTTCCTAACCCTCAGAGCTCCTGGCCTCAGGAAGTCAGCCCCTCCCACCACAGGGGTGGGCCTCCCTGCAGTCTGAGCCCTGGCCCTGGACATGCATTGTTCTTTAAAAGCGCAGACTCCTCATTGCCATTTAATGTGCTCACCTGCAGCCACCTCCTGACTTTTGGCCCCGTTGTCTCCACTTGCAGGGGGCATGTGGGGAGCCATGTGGCCTAGTGGCTTTGAAGTCAGAAAGCCCTGGGTTTGATCTCTAGCTCTGCTCTCTGAACTCTCATTTCTTCCTTGTGGGTTACAATAATGAATGCATGTCAGGGCCTAGCCTGGAGCCAGAACATAGTTGGCCTTGAATAAGTGGCCTTCCCTTCCCCTCATTCTATTCCCCTCCTACCCCTCCACCCTAATGTTGGCTTTTCCACCCCATCAGTTACTGGGGAGGATGGAGAGTGCCAGTCCTTCCTGGGAAGTCTGGAATGGGCAGAGCCTCTCTCCAGAAGTCGGGAGGCCACATGCTCCCTGGAGAATCAGGTTCCTGGCAGATGTGCTGCCCTGCTGAGAATGGGTGCGGAGCCCTGCTTAGGTCTCTGTCTCAGGGAGCTCCCTCTCTCCTGTTCATAAGGGGGGACCCAGAAGAAACCAGGAGCAGGGGAGTCAGGCTGATGAGGTGGTTGCTGCCCTTAGGGCCCCACTTTAGAAGGAGCAGCTGGAATCTAGGATCCTTTGTCTTTTCCCTAACATTTGTCCGTCCTCGCTGGTGAGGCCAGGCATTCATAAGCAGGGGGCGGCATGGCCCTGCTCTGAGGCATTGGTGTTGGCAAGGAGAACCTGGCGGACAGTGGCCCTGGAAGAAACCTGTCCGGCCATGGGGGTGCTGGGCTTGGAGAGGGAGGGGGCAGTTGAGAGGATTGCCCCGAACGTCAAAGGTGTTTCCATGGCGTTTGTATTCCTGGTGCCTGCCCTGGTCTGGGTTGAGGGCCTTGGCTCTGGCCTCACTCACCCCCTGCAGAAGGCAGGCTGAGGGTTTTTTCCCCGGTCTGGTCTTGAATTGGGCACAGGAGAGTCACCCTGAGGGTTCTGAACTTGACTGGAATCTGGGGGGTACCTGATGTGAAGGAGTTCTGTCCTGACATCATCCTGGCCTGTGTGGTCAAGGCAGAGCTGGGGGAACCTGCCCCTCCCCACCTCCGTGGGTGACACCTCCTTCCCCACATCCCCCGCACAGAGCTGCAATTCGTTTCTATTTCCCCAGACTGCGATGAGCCTGAGGGGGCCCAGCCAGGTAGGTGTCCGTCCTGGCTGTCTGTGCTTGGCCTCTCTGGGCTGCGACCTCTGGGGTTGTGGATCAGGAAGGGCTCTCGGTGGAGGCCAGATGGGGCTAGCTTAATTGCAGCCCCACTCTGGGGAGCTGGGAGCTGGTGCTGCCTGGGAGTCGGAAATAGCAGAAGATTTACAGGAGATAGGATGGGGGTGGGGTAGGCTGGGTGGGGACACACCCAGACCCCAAAGGGAAAGGAGGGTCTGGTCTTGGGCAATGGCCTCTGAGTGGTGGCTTAGGGACCTTCTGGGTGATGGTGTCCCCATGGATGTGCCTCCCTGATTGCTGAGAGGAGGCTGGTTTGGCATCACCAGGCACTCATTTGATGAGACCGTGGGATGTCCGGGAGAAGCCCTTGTAGGAAGGAAGGGTGGGTTATAGCCTCAGCTCCCCTGCAGCCCCTGATCTCCCTGCTGGGAATGGCTGTCATGCCCCAGGGTCAGATTTGACTCAGTCCCAGTGGGTTCTTTCCAGTGGTGTGCTGGTAAATGACTCTCTGGAGAGGGGAAAAAAGGCCATGATTTGTAGCGTTTGCAGCTTCTGCCTCGCAGATCTCTAGCTACCAATGTGACGTCAACTGGCTTGCAAAATTCCTGACAATTGAACAGCTTAACAAATGTGTGAGCTGGCTGTAGCATGTGACTGGCTCCGTTAGCCCAGCCCTACCTCCCAGGTTCCAGGCCTGCTGGTCTGGTTGTGGGTGGGGCTGGTTTGAGGGGGCCCAGAATGCCTGGGGAGACCTGTTGCTGATTAACTCCAGGGCCACCCTGGGAGAGTTCCTGATTGGTATCTGGGGAACGCAGAGGCCTCCTTCTCAGGCGGCTTGTCTCTCCCTGGTGCTTTGCACAAATGCTGCCCCTCCCTCATTGAGTCTTCTCCCCAGTGCCCTGGAGACACTAGAGCTGCCAGCTCCTTTGTCTTTAAAGCTCCTGGGCAGGGCCGGGCCTTTGCTCAAGCCTATAGTCCCAGCACTTTGGGAAGCCAAGGCGGGTGGATCACGAGGTCAGATGTTCCAGACCAGCCTTGTGAACATAGTGAAACCCCGTCTCTACTAAAAATACAAAAAAAGAAAAAAGAAAAAAATTGGCCGGGCGCGGTGGCTCAAGCCTGTAATCCCAGCACTTTGGGAGGCCGAGACGGGCAGATCACGAGGTCAGGAGATCGAGACCATCCTGGCTAACACGGCGAAACCCCATCTCTACTAAAAATTACAAAAAACTAGCCGGGCGAGGTGGCGGGCGCCTGTAGTCCCAGCTACTCGGGAGGCTGAGGCAGGAGAATGGCGTGAACCCGGGAGGCGGAGCTTGCAGTGAGCTGAGATCCGGCCACTGCACTCCAGCCTGGGCAACAGAGCGAGACTCCGTCTCAAAAAAAAAAAAAAAAAAAAAAAATGAGGTAAGAGCTGGACACGGTGGCTCATGCCTGTAATCCCATCGCTTTGGGAGGCCGAGGCGGGTGGATCACGAGGTCAGGAGTTTGAGACCAGCTTGGCCAACATGGTGACACTCTGTCTCTACTAAAAATACAAATATTAGCCAGGCACGGTGGCAGGCGCCTGTAATCCCAGCTACTCAGGAAGCTGAGTCAGGAGAATCGCTTGAACCTGGGAGGCGGAGGTTGCAGTGAGCCGAGACTGTGCCACTGCATTCCAGCCTGGGTGACATAGCGAGACTCCATCTAAAAAAAAAAAAAAAAAAATTGAGATAAGAATCACATAACAAAATTCATCAGTTTGCATTGTACAATTCAGTGGTATAATACTTAGTGCATAATGTCATACAGTTATCACCTCCATCTAATCCCAAAACATTTTCACCACCCGTACTCATAACACGCTGTACCCACTAAGCAACCTGTCCTCATTCCCCCTCCTCCCAGCACCTGGAAACCAATACTTTGCTCCCTGTCCCTATGCACGTACCTATCTAGACGCCTCATGTAACTGGAATCATAGAGTTGGTGGCCTTTTGTGACCAGCTTTCACTTGGCATAGTGTTTTGGAGGTTCATTCACATGGCAGCATGTATCAGTACTTCATTCCTTTTTATGGCCAAACAGTATGCCATTGCATGGATTAACTACATCCTTTATCCACTGATGGATATTTGGGTTGTCTGCACCAGGCATGACTTTTTTTTTTTTTTTTTTTTGAGACACTCTTGCTCTGTCACCCAGGCTGGAGTACAGTGGCGCCAGCTCAGCTCACTGCAACCTCTGCCTCCCAGGTTCAAGCAATTTTCCTGCCTCAGCCTCCCGAGTAGCTGGGACTACAGGCGTGCACCACCACACCCAGCTAATTTTTGTATTTTTAGTAGAGATGTGATTTCACCATGTTGGCCGGGCTGGTCTCGTAATTCCTGACCTCAGCTGATCCCCCTGGTTTGGCCTCCCAAAGTACTGGGATTGCAGGCGTGAATCACTGCCCCTGGCCGGCATGACTTTTTAAAAAGTGATGTTGGCTGGGTGCGGTGGCTCACATCTGTAATCCAAGCACTTTGGGAGGCTGAGGTAGGAGGAGGCCAGGAGCTCAAGACCCAGCCTGGGCAAGATAGTGAGATCTGTCTCTACAAAAAAATTTTAAAATTTCACCGGGTATGGTGGTGCTCACCTATAGTCCTAGCTGCTTGGGAAGCTGAAGTAGGAGGCTCTCTGGAGCCCAGGAGATTGAGACTACAGTGAGCCGTGATTGCGCCACTACATTCCAGACTGGGTGAAAGAACAAGACCCCATCACACACAAAAAAAATCACTTTTTTTTTTTTTTTTTTAAATACCCCAGCTCAGTAACCCTGAAAGCAAGCTGTCTTTCTCTTCAATGGCACACCCTTGAGTGCAGGAGGCTGCCCAGAGGTCTCTGTGCATGGGCGCTCTGGCCCCTATGGTAACTGGCTCAGCTCAGCACGCCTGGCCCCTTTAAGTTCCTCACCCCACTTCTTTTGGTTCCCCTTCAACCCACTGCGCTCTGTCTTTCTCCATACCTAGGAGATGACAAGTATGGGCGGAAGATCATTGTGTTTAGTGCCTGTCGAATGCCCCCCAGCCACCAGCTGGACCACAGCAAGCTCCTGGGGTGAGTACCTGCTGGGAAGAGCGTTGGGGCTTTGCCCAGATCCCCAGTGTAGCCTAATGCCACATTCTTTACTTTCCCTCCCTGCCTGTGGGTGCTAGGCCGCCTGCCTTAATGCCTCCCCTCTTCTCATGAAGGAGCTGGTTAATATTTAGGGGAGAGAACTGGACGAGGAGGAGTCAGATCTAGTTTCTAGTTATTGAAGCTGGGTGATCTTGGGAAGCATCTTTAAGCCTGGCTTTCCTCACCTTTCAAAAGGGATAATAATACAAGCCTCTTTCCTTACAGGAGAAACAGCATATGAAAATGAAGGACTTTTGTCCAGATGTGAGGATTGACTATTATAATCCTGTGGTGTTTCTGAGATGGTTGCAGTTGTTTATCATTTATAAGAATCATTAGTGTTGTCTTATTTCGTGCCTTTAGTGTCAGTGGTTTCTGTACCAATGTGGGTTCTGCGAGCCAAACATATGTAATAACTCTGGCCGGTCCAGACACGTCCTGACTCAGGGCTGAAGACTGGTCGAATGCCGAGGCTTGAAAGACCCGTTTATGGTTGAGCCAGCTCTGGGCTCACAGGGGAGCAAACTCACCTCCTGCTGCTGTCCTCGGGGTGTGTAGTAGAGTGAGACCATCTTGCCCTGCTTTCTGTTTTCTATTGGTAAATTTTAGAAAGATGCACTCCTTTCCTGACCAGTTTGAAGCACTCTGAAATGTAAAATTCTGGCACTGTCCCAAGCCGCTCTTTGAGATCCTGGATGATTGCGTGCGAGCAGGAGGAAGTGTGGGCTCAGGGACAGACCCAGAGGGCAGCGGCAGAAGGGGAAGGGCCTGAATTGGGAGTCTCAGCCAGTCCTGGCAAGCCAGGGCCACAAGCTGGGTCTTCCAGCGCCATCTAGGAATTCTGTCTCTCTGGTCTTCTGAATGCTCTTCCCGCTGCTCCTCACAAGGCAGGCAGAGCCTCGTCCAAGCCCGCCGAGTGGCCCAGCCAGAATGGGCAAGAGCTTGGCCTGGGGCTGGCAGAGGAGGCACATGGCCTTTTCTCTAGTTCTTTCTGTGTCTGATGTACCAGGTGACAGCCTTCCGCTCAGATAATAAGTGAAGTGGGAGGAAGTCAGTGGATGGGGGTGGAAAGCACCTGGTTTTCAGGAGACAGCTTGCTGGGGAGGCCACGCCCACCCCGGGGCGTCCTTGGCTTCAGGAAGTCCTCGACATCAGCTGCTGCTTGTCCTCCATCACTTCTGTCCTGGTCACAGTCCTTGCTGAGGGCAGCAGGGTGCTTCCATCATGGAGCACTTTGTCCCGTTTTCAGTCAGATTATCTCAGACGTGGCTCTTCCCAGCTGTCCACCCAGATCCGGGAGGTTGAAATAGAAAGTGCCTGAAGCGGCCGGGCGTGGTGGCTCATGCCTGTAATCTCAGCACTTTGGGAGGCTGAGGTGGGCGGATCATGAGGTCAGGAGATCGAGACCAACCTGGCTAACACGGTGAAACCCCGTCTCTACTAAAAATACAGCCGGGCGTGGTGGTGGGTGCCTGTAGTCCCAGCTACTTGGGAGGCTGAGGCAGAATGGTGTGAACCTGGGAGGCGGAGATCGCGCCACTGCACTCCAGCCTGGGTGACAGAGCAAGACTCCGCCTCAAAAAAAAAAGTGCCTGAAGCTTGGAATCAAATTCAGAAGACACATTCAACTTCAGCTCTGCACCTCCTGCTAGCTGCGTGCCTTGGGGCAGGTCTTTTCCAAGCCCTGTAAAAATGAGACTTGTGGCCAGGTGTGGTGGCTCATGCCTATAGTCCTGGCACTTTGGGAGGCCGAGGTGGGAGGATCATGAGGTCAGGAGATCGAGACCAACCTGGCTAACATGGTGAAACCCCATCTCTACTAAAAATACAGCTGGGCATGGTGGTGGGTGCCTGTAGTCCCAGCACTTTGGGAGGCCAAGGTGGGTGGATCACGAGATCAGCAGTTTGAGACCAGCCCGACCAACATGGTGAAACCCCATCTCTACTAAAGATACAAAAATTAGCCAGGCGTGATGGTGCAGGAGCTACTCAAGAGGCTGAGGCAGGAGAACTGCTTGAACCCGGGAGGCGGAGGTTGCGGTGAGCCCAGATCGTGCCATTTCACTGCAGCCTGGGTGACAGAGCAAGACTCTGTCTCAAAAAAAAAAAAAAAGGCCGGGCGCGGTGGCTCAAGCCTGTAATCCCAGCACTTTGGGAGGCCGAGACGGGCGGATCACGAGGTCAGGAGATCGAGACCATCCTGGCTAACACGGTGAAACCCCGTCTCTACTAAAAAATACAAAAAACTAGCCGGGCGTGGTGGCGGCGCCTGTGGTCCCAGCTACTCGGGAGGCTGAGGCAGGAGAATGGCGTAAACCCGGGAGGCGGAGCTTGCAGTGAGCTGAGATCCGGCCACTGCACTCCAGCCTGGGCGACAGAGCCAGACTCCGTCTCAAAAAAAAAAAAAAAAAAAAAAAAAAAAAGAGGCCGGGCATGGTGGCTCACGCCTGTAATCCCAGCACTTTGGGAGGCCGAGACAGGTGGATTATGAGGTCAGGAGATTGAGACCATCCTGGCCAACATAGTGAAACCTCCTCTCTACTAAAAACATAAAAATTAGCTGGGCATAGTGGCGTGCGCCTGTAATCCCAGCTACTCAGGAGGCTGAGGCAAAAGAATCGCTTGAACCCGGGAGGTGGAGGTTGCAGTCAGCCGAGATCGCGCCACTGCACTCCAGCTTGGGCGACAGAGCGAGACTTTGTCTCAAAAAAACAAACAAACAAAAAAACACTTGTGCCCACCTCCCAGGGTTGTTGTGGGCATTAGGTAAGAACACACGACTGGGCATGGTGGCTCACGCCTGTAATCCCAGCACTTTGGGAGGTGAAAGCAGGTGGATCACGAGGTCAGGAGTTCAAGACCAGCCTGACCAACATGGAGAAACCCTGTCTCTACTAAAAATACAAAATTAGCCAGGTGTGGTGACGGGCACCTGTAATCCCAGCTGCTTAGGAGGCTGAGGCAGGAGAATCACCTGAACCCGAGAGGCGGAGGTTGCAGTGAGCCAAGATCATGCCATTGCACTTCAGCCTGGGCAACAAGAGTGAAACTCCATCTCAAAACAAACAAATAAACAAAAAAAAGAATATACATGAAATCCATTGTGTACATTTTTAAAGCATTATAATTTAGAGAGTTTAGAAAAATATATGTAGCCATAAAGAAAAAATATATAGATAACTGTGAAAAAAAAAGGTCTCCCACACACCCACCATCTAGAGAGAAAGTTACTGTTAATATTTTTGTGTAGTAATTTCCTATTTTTTTAATAATGTATATGGAACTGTATAGTCAGTTTGGTATCTTTTTTATTTTTATTTTTTTTGAGACCGAGCCTTGCTCTGTCACCCAGGCTGGAGTGCAGTGGCATGGTGTTGGCTTACTGCAACCTCCACCTCCTGAGTTCAAGCGATTCCCCTGCCTCAGCCTCCCAAGTAGCTGAGATACAGGCGTGTACCACCACACTCAGCTAATTTTTGTATTTTCATTAGAGAGAGGGTTTCATCATGTTGGCCAGGCTGGTCTTGAACTCCCAACCTCCGGTGATCTGCCTGTCTCTGCCTCCCAAATTGCTAGGATTACAGGTGTGAGGCACCACACCCAGCCTGGTTTTGTATCTTACATAACACTTTTTTGGCCGGGCGCGGTGGCTCAAGCCTGTTAATCCCAGCACTTTGGGAGGCCGAGACGGGCAGATCACGAGGTCAGGAGATCAAGACCATCCTGGCTAACACAGTGAAACCCCGTCTCTACTAAAAAATACAAAAAATTAGCCGGGCGTGGTGGCAACGCCTGTAGTCCCAGCTACTCGGGAGGCTGAAGCAGGAGAATGGCGTGAACCCGGGAAGCGGAGCTTGCAGTAAGCCGAGATCCGGCCACTGCACTCCAACCTGGGTGACAGAGCGAGATTCCGTCTCAAAAAAAAAAACAAAAACAAAAAAACCACTTTTTTTCTGAGCATTAAACATTCTTCAAAGATACCTTCTAAAAAACCTTTTATTCCATCTAATATGCCGGCAGAAAAGTGAATACATTATAAGCATACTCTGTGAATTTTTGTGTCACTCACACCCTACAAAAGGTATAACCACTGTTCTGACATCTGACTTCACAGATTCATTCTGTCTGCAGAAATGTCCTGTGAGCCGTTCTATTTATGGTTGTCACGTGGTTGATGTAACCAATTCCCTGCTGTTGCAGTTAGCTTGACACTAGATTTTTTTTCCCCCATCATAAAATGGGCCATGAAGAACAGCCTTCTACAAAAATGTTTCTGTTCATCTCAGATTCTTTCCTTAGGACAAACTCCCAGACATATTTTTACAGGGTCAGAGAGTATGAGCATTTTATAGCTTCTGATAAACATCACTTTATTTCCCTACAAAAGGCCATAACCTCTGTCAGTGGATGAGAGTATCTGTTTTCACTACAATCTTTGCTATTTTTGTAGTTGCAAAATGCAATCTCTTTATGCTACAGCTCTTTGTAAAGTGCAGTGCTCAGTGTGGAAAAGCTGTAAATGACCACGTACTGGGGATCCCCGTATCAGCCGCCCCATGCCTGCCTGTGCTAGCCCAGCCTGGCACCCATGGGCCAGTTTTGAGCATACTCTCTCCGGGTTAGGTCAAGCTCTGGCCACTTCACCAGGCTTCTCTCCTTCCCTGCCTCTCCTTGGAAGTCCTTAGCATTCTGTCTGCCTCGCCTCCCAGCCTGGAGTAGTGTCCCTTTGGGAGCCTAGGAGCTGTTTGGCCAACTAGAAAGAAGGCTTTATGGCCAGGCACAGTGGCTCACACCTGTCATCCCACCACTTTGGGAGGCTGAGGCAGGCGGATCACCTGAGGTCAGGAGTTCTAGACCAGCCTGACCAACATGGAGAAACCCCATCTCTACTGAAAATACAAAATTAGCTGGGCGTGGTGGCGCATGCCTATAATCCCAGCTACTTGGGAGGCTCAGGCAGGAGAATCACTCGAACCTGGGAGGTGGAGGTTTCAGTGAGCTGAGATCACGCCACTGCACTCCAGCCTGGGCAACAAGAGCGAAACTCCATCTCAAAAAAAAAAAAAAAAAAAAAGGAAGAGGGCTTTACATGCACCCCCCCCCTTTCCCCAGTTCTTGTTCATTCCATCCATACCTCTCAGTGTGCTCAACACCAGGTGTGTATATGTTTGTGCTGAGCTCGTAGATAGCGTGCTATGAGCATAATAGGGAACCAGAGGAGTTGGGGCTCTTTGGTCCACTAAAGGCCCAGTGACTGGAGCAGGTGACTCTCTGGCCACCCCGTCCCCTCTCATGGTCACAGTGTTTTGCCACCGGCGCTGGAGTTTGTGTGTAAAAGGCAAAGCTGTCCCGTGGTCAAGAATGCAGGCTTCCAACTGGGTGCAGTGACTCATGCCTATAATCCCCCAGCACTTTGGGAGGCTGAGGCAGGAGGATTACTTGAGGCCAGGAACTCAAGACCAGCCTGGGCAACATAGTGAGACCTGTCTCTACAAAATAAAAACTGAAAAAATGAGCCGGGGATGGTGGCTCACACCTGTGGTTCCTGCTACTCAGGAGGCTGAGGCAGGAGGAGAGCTTAAGCCTGGGAGGTCAAGGCTGCAGTGAGCTGTGATCATGCCACTGTGCCCCAGCCTGGATGACAGTAAGACCTTGTCTAAAAAAAAAAAAAAAAAAAAAAAAAGCAGGCTTTGGTGTTAGACACTTCACTTCCAGGATCTACCACAGGCTGTGTGACCTTGGATCAGCACTTGACCTCTCTGGTCATTGCCTCCATTTGTAGGATGGGGATTACATCAGCCTCAGTTATAGCAAGGTATGAGATAATGTATGCGAAGTGCTTGGCAGACACTAAAAGCTTAATATTGAGAAATGGTGACTGTCATCATTATTATTGATTCAGGGAAATCCTGATTCAGGGGAAATGTCATTCCCATTTTCACTGCAGGCCTAGGAGTGCCCGGGTTAGGGTCTTGGTCTCCTGACATCTAGTTCCTGCTCAAGAGTGAAAACTGTTATTATTATTACTATTACTGAGACGGAGTTTCACTCTTGTTGCCTAGGCTGGAGTGCAGTGCCACAATCTCTGCTCACTGAAACCTCCGCCTCCTGGGTTCAAGCGATTCTCCTGCCTCAGCCTCCCGAGTAGTTGGGATTACAGGCATGCACCACCATGCTCGGCTAATTTTTGCATTTTTAGTAGAGATGGGGTTTCACCATGTTGGCCAGGCTGGTCTGGAACTCCTGACCTCAGGTGATGCACCTGCCTCGGCCTCCCAAAGTGTTGGGATTACAAGCATGAGCCACAGCGCCCGGCCCAAGAGCTGTTATTATTATTGTCATTCCTCCCCCCAGCCACTACCCTGGGTCTCCTCCATGGGAACCTGGTGACTGATTATGAGCCAGAACAGACTGTGCTAGGGGCGGGCCGTGGGGAAGGGGCTGTGACATGGCGGGAGACCCCTGGGGCTGCTTTCTGTCTTCACGGGGCCGCCCCTATGCACAGGGCAGGCCTGAGCAGGACTTTTCCCTGGAAGGTACCTGAAGCACACCCTGGACCAGTATGTGGAGAGTGACTACACGCTGCTGTATCTGCACCACGGCCTGACCAGTGACAACAAGCCCTCCCTCAGCTGGCTCCGTGACGCCTACCGGGAGTTTGACCGCAAGTGGGTTGGGGCATGGGGCCTGCACAGGCAGATCCAGAGGCAGCGGCTCTGCCAGCTTCCGGGCTGCCCTCCACTTGGGCATGAGCTTATTCCAAGGCAGGGGGCGGCGGGGGCTGCCATCTACGTCAACGAAAAGAATCTGCGGTCAGATCACCCTGGGCTTAAAGCCCAGTTTCTCAGCTTATTCGCACTCTGACCTCTTGTTTTACTTAACCTCTCTGAGCCTCCTGTTTTCAAATCTGTAAAATGGGACAGTGGGAGATGCTGCCTCCCACTCCCAGCAGCCACCACCAGGGCGCAGAGGAGGCGGCAGCTCCTCCTTCCCCCTCCCTTCACCCCAGAGGCCAAGTCCAAGGTCTCACCTGCACCAGGAAAGCAGTCAGGAAACGAAGCACCTGGTAGTTCTCCTCAGGCAGCGTCTGGAGGACCTGCAGCGTCTCTGCCACCCTCTGGCTCTCATCAATGTCTATGAGGAAAGGGGACCCAGGTTACAGGGGCCCTGGGCTGGGCTGGTTCAGGACACTCTGATGCAGGCTAGAGGGGAGACCCCCCAGCAGTCTTCCCTGGGAGGCACCTAGGCCCGAAAGCCTGCAGCGCACCTGCCCTAAGTCCAGCCCCAGGCCCAGCAGAAGAGAGGGGGACTCTTCTGTAAAATGGGACCCTTACCTTGCATGCTGGCCATGCGTGTTCAAATCAGAAAGTATGCACTGAGGCTGGGTGTGGTGGCTCACACCTGTAATCCCAGCACCTTGGGAGGCCGAGGCGGACGGATCACTTGAGGTCAGGAGTTCAAGACCAGCCTGGCCAACATGGTGAAACCTCGTCTCTACTGAATACAAAAATTAGCTAGGTGTAGTGGTGGATGCCTGTAACCCTAGCTACTCAGGAGGCTGAGGCAGGAGAATAGCTTGAATCCGGGAGGTGGAGGCTGCAGTGAGCTGAGATCACACTCCAGCCTGGGTGAAGGAAACTCTGTCTCAAAAAAAAAAAAAAGTATGCACCGGGACCCTAGCATGGTGCCTGTCCCACCATGCCTGCTCCTGAGTTGTCCCTTCTGCCTCTGCAGGTATAAGAAGAACATCAAGGCATTGTACATTGTGCATCCGACCATGTTCATCAAAACTCTGCTCATCCTCTTCAAGCCCCTCATCAGGTGAGTGGCCATGGGCAGGGCCGGTGGTCCTGGCTTTCCTGGAACTCTGAAGCCAGGAGACTGGGCAGCCTGGGGACCACCAGGTGCAGCTGGGCTTTGGTCTGAACTGGGTCGGTGTTGAGGGGACAGTAGAGGCCACCGGAAGGGGTCCCCACAACCCAGGCCCTGTCCTCCACCAACAGCTTCAAGTTCGGGCAGAAGATCTTCTACGTGAATTACCTGAGTGAGCTGAGCGAGCACGTGAAGCTGGAGCAGCTGGGGATCCCTCGCCAAGTGCTCAAGTGAGGCGGGTCCGGCGGCCGGGCGCTCGTGAAGCCAGGGTCACAAGGACGCGTGTCCCCATTCAGAGACCGCGTGGGGCTTAGGCAGAGCAAGCCCGTGTCCCGAGCTCTCCCAGGTCTTTGCTACTGTGGAAAGCGGAGTTGTTAATGGAGATCGCATGAGACGATCCTCCTGACCCCGCGTGGTCAATGCTTGATTGAACTGGCAGAGCGACTCCAGAGCCAGGCAGGGCCTGACCCACCTCCCTCTACTCCTGCAGATATGACGACTTCCTCAAATCTACACAGAAGAGCCCCGCGACAGCCCCCAAGCCCATGCCCCCACGGCCCCCCCTGCCCAACCAGCAGTTTGGAGTCTCGCTGCAGCAGTGAGTATGAAAGGTGGCTGGGCCGTGGCGGGCGGGAGGGGCTGCAGGCCCGGCTCACCAGCCTTGTTCCCGCAGCCTCCAGGAGAAGAATCCAGAGCAGGAGCCCATTCCCATTGTGCTCAGGGAGACTGTTGCCTACTTACAGGCCCACGGTGAGTGCCGGGCCTGCCTCCTCACCATTCGGGTCTCCTGGCTCCCCTCAGGAAGCTGGGGCAGCTGCTGGGCAGGGCAGAGGGCAGTCCTGCAAGCCTCAACGCCCCCACCCAGCCCTGCCTAGAACCCCAAGACAGAGAAGGGGCAGGGAATCCAGCCGGTGCCCAGTGCTCGGAGGCTCACCAGGCCCTAATATTTCCCAGCTCTCACCACCGAGGGCATCTTCCGGAGGTCGGCCAACACCCAAGTGGTCCGGGAAGTGCAGCAGAAGTACAACATGGGTGAGCGGCCCTGGGCTGTGGCAGGGCCATGTGTGTGTGTAACTGGTAGGGGCTTCTCTGCTCTCTGCTGCCCTGTAAATGAGGGTCTCAGTCTTTTCCTGCTGGAGGTTTCCGTGGCACTTGGTGTCACGTAAGTCCCCCTTCTGCCAGGCCTGCTGCCTTATTGGTTGGGCTCCCGGGTCCTGGGTATAGGCACATTCAGAGGTGAGAAATAAGGGTGCGGTGTGCCAGGCCCCACTCGCCCCAGATGGCTGGAACCTGCATTCTCTGGTCACAGAGGAAGAGGGAGGCAGGTGTCAGAGGAGCTTGTGCAGGGTCCAAGGGCAGTCAGGCAGTGCGACCCGCATTGTCTGCAGATGGGTGCTGCCCTTCAGGCTGCACCGAGCTTCTCTCACGCTGCCCCCATCCCAGGGCTGCCTGTGGACTTCGACCAGTACAATGAGCTGCACCTGCCAGCAGTCATCCTCAAGACCTTCCTCCGGGAGCTTCCTGAGCCCCTGCTCACCTTTGACCTCTACCCCCATGTGGTGGGCTTCCTCAGTGAGTCCCCTTCTCTTCTCCTGGACCTGGGGCTGGACTTAGGGCAGGTGCGCTGCAGGCTTTCGGGCCTAGGTGCCTCCCAGGGAAGACTGCTGGGGGGTCTCCCCTCTAGCCTGCATCAGAGCGTCCTGAACCAGCCCAGCCCAGGGCCCCTGTAACCTGGGCCCCCTTTCCTCATAGACATTGATGAGAGCCAGAGGGTGGCAGAGACGCTGCAGGTCCTCCAGACGCTGCCTGAGGAGAACTACCAGGTGCTTCGTTTCCTGACTGCTTTCCTGGTGCAGGTGAGACCTTGGACTTGGCCTCTGGGGTGAAGGGAGGGGGAAGGAGGAGCTGCCGCCTCCTCTGTGCCCTGGTGGTGGATGCTGGGAGTGGGAGGCAGCATCTGTGGCTTTCTGCTGCAGTCCCTGATTCCCTCCACAGATTTCTGCACACAGTGACCAGAACAAGATGACCAACACTAACCTGGCTGTTGTCTTCGGCCCTAACCTGCTGTGGGCCAAGGATGCAGCCATTACCCTCAAGGCCATTAATCCCATCAACACCTTCACCAAGTTCCTTCTGGATCACCAAGGGGAGCTGTTCCCCAGTCCGGACCCCAGGGGGCTCTGAACCTGGCCCCTGCCCCACCAGACCCTTTTCTGGTAGCCCAGGTTTGGACTCTTCCCCCTGGCATCAGGGGCCATGAAGCCCCCTGGAGAGAGATGCTGGAGCCATCCATCAGGCATGCTCTCCCCCACCTCTGTCCAGCCCGCCTCACGGCCCTGGCGGCCTTGCTGTTACCAGAAGACGTTTTTCTTCGCCTTACACTTCTCACTGCCTCTCTGGACACCTGGCTTTTGCTGGGCTCTCCAGAGCTGGGCTTGGCTCTTCTAACTGGAGAAGGACTGAGCCCCAGTAACCCTTTTCCTGCTTTTTCTGCCTCTGTTTCCCTGGCAACTGTGGATGAACCAAATCACTGCCGGCTGGGCTGGTAGCAGGGGCCGGTCCTCCCCTCTGGATTGCTGGAAATGTGCAGCTGAGCTCCTTGGTGTGGACATCACCCCAAGCTGAGGTGCCTCCCTGTCTGGTAGGCTGCCCTGCTTTGCAGAAGTCCCACTGCATGAAGGCCTGAGTGCAGGCACCCTTGCTCCTATACTGCCCCCAGCAGCTCAGTCTGGGGTATTTCCCCTGCTGAGGAGTGACAGGGCTGGAGCCTGTGTCTGCTTTCTGCCTCCTTCTCTTCCACACATCCTGGGTCAGCCTTTCCCAAGTGATACTGCCCCTGGGGTGTCCTAACCCCTTGGTTCTGCTGGGACTGGTAGCTTGGATGACAGTGCTCAGAGTCCCAGCATCCACTTGAAACCTCCCTCTCCACCTTCCCGCCCCTGAGAGCTACAGTGTGCGGTGGGATCAGTGACTGGCTGGGTTGGCCTCTCCCCTCCTGGCCTCCTTTCCCACACGGGCAGATCATCAGCCTTCAGGTTCTTGTGGACCTGTCTGTTGTGGAGTCACACTGGCCCCTGCCCTGGCCAGAGGTGACTCAGTGCCTTAGGATCTCTGTGGCTCCTTCCTCCAGCTGGGGGACTCTTAAAGGGGCTGGGGTAGAGGCTATGAGTGCCCATAGGAGGGGCAGAGATTGTGCTGATAGATCAGCCCAGGTAGGTGGGTTCTAGCAATTTCCCCAGGGGATTAAGGGGCTCTAGGGCCCCCCACTTTTTCTGAGATGGAGTCTCACTGTTGCCAGGCTGGAGTGCAGTGGCACAATCTTGGCATACCTCTGCTTTCCGGGTTCAAGCGATTTCTCCTGCCTCAGCCTCCTGAATAGCTGGGACTATAGATGCACGCCACCATGCCTGGCTAATTTTTGTATTTTTAGTAGAGACAGGGTTTGACCATGTTGTCCAGGATGGTCTCGATCTCCTGACCTCGTGATCCACCCACCTCGGCCTCCCAAAGTGCTGGGATTACAGGTGTGAGCCACTGCACCTGGCCAGCCCTGTTGTCTTTCAAAGAACCTCGACCCCAATGATGGCTGATCTCTCACTCCCACTGTCTCATAGAATTACACTCCTTCCTGGGGACTCCTGTTCCCGCAGTCTTGTCCTTGGGGAGTACAGGGAAGTACCTGCAGTGACCCTGCCCCCACGACCTTGGCCAGGCAGGACAATTCCAGACCCCATACTGTGGGAATCCTCACTGACCAGCCCAGCTCCATCCACAAACCAGGCTGGGCCTGGGTGTAACTTCGCTGGGCTCTCCCAAGACCATCGGCAGCGCATTCAGCCCCCTGGGGCCTGGGCTTTTGCTGGTTCTCTATCAGTCCCTTGGTCTCTAGCCTCATCCAGGGCTGCTCTGCTCTCCGCCTTCCTTTGTGTATCAAGTGTCGCTCACAGCCCCATTCACTGGGGAGCCTTTTGGATCTATTTGGTCTTTCTCATGCCCCCACTGGTCTGTACCCCAGGGAAGGGGCGCTTGTACTGTGAATCCAGTGTTCACATTCACACTTAATGACTTCCTTGGCACCAATCATGTATTTCACCATTTGCACTTTTTGTATTTCAATAAAAATGGAGATGCAAAACGGCCCATCTGGATGTCGGGGAAATGAGTGGGGTGTGGAGGTTGGGAACTGGATGGCAAGTGTGGTGCGGTGGAGGAAAAGGAACAGATGGGGCTTCAGGAAGTCCCCTCCCCAGTCCGTCTGCTGCTTCCTCATCTTGTGCACTCGAGTGGTGATGAGGGCAGCTTCCTGACCAGCTTCTAGGCATGGAGGTGTCCACAGCCACCTTCCTGTTGTTTGTACCCCCAGCATTCCAGTGGGCCACCATGTGCTGCATCCTATGACCAGGGCCTCTCTTCTTTTCCCAACTGGAATGTACCAGAAGTTTGAAGGGAGCTTAATCTAAGGCAAGCAGGGGGAAGAAAAGTGGTGGGGACGGTGGTGGACAACGGTGTGGGATCTGGAGTCACACAAGAGTTTGAGTCCTCATTCCCTCACATGCCAGTTCTCACTGCTAACAGTCATCATCACTGGCTCACCACCCCTGTGGCTGCTGCTTCATCAGAGGACAGTTCCTTTGAGATTCAGAAATAATGCAGACACCCCAGGCACATGGCTCACACCTGTAATCCCACCACTTCGGGAGGCAAAGACAGGAGGATTGCTTGAGCCCAGGAATTAGAGACTAGCCTGGACATAGATCTCACATAGTAAGATCCTGTCTCTACCAAAAAAATACATATATATATATTAGCCGAGCGTGCTGGCACATGCCTGTGGTTCCAGCTACTGAGGCGGCTGAAGTGGGAGGGAGGATTGCTTGAGCCCTGGAGGTCAAGGCTGCAGTGAGCCATGATTGCACCACTGCACTCCAGCCTGGGTGACAGAACGAAACCCTACCTAAAAAAAAAAAAAAAAAAAATGTAGACAGCATCTAACACCGCGAGTGTGCAGTGGTTATGGGTGAATGGTGTGATAGCCCCAGCCTCATGCAGCAGCTGGGAGAGGGTCCCTCAGCCCGAGCCCTCCCTTCCTGCCCACCCCTCAGCCTGAGGCCAGGCCGTTTCCCCTGCCATGCCTACACAGAGGCTGTGACAGATCCAGTTCTCCTATCCTCTCTTCAGCAGGTTTTGCTTTGCTTTAAAGGTTAAGATGGTTATTTACTGCATTTTTTTTTTTTTTTTTTTGAGAAGTTTGTTGGTGGGAGAGTAGGCTGGAATTTCACCTCCCACAGTGGTCAGGGTTCCAGGTGTCTGCTGCTTGCTTGCTAATGGCAATCAGGAGGCTATAGCAGCCCCAGCTGGGCCTGGTTTTTCTCCTCCTCGCTGGTCTGGGCTGGGGGAGCAGCACCAGAGCTGCAGCATCAGGCTGTGGTTACAGATGGTGGTTACAAACACTGGGCCTGAGCCCCAGGAAGCAAGTCCCATTCCACAATGCTGGCCTTCCTCCAGGCACTGGCGGCCTCCTCTCTCTCTGGATCTGCTCAGCTAGAGCTGGGTGACTGCAACAGAGAGGCAGTGACCCAGGGAAACAAGAGCGAGGAAACTGTTTACTTGGGTTGGGCTCCTGGCAGGGCCTCTGCTGAGTGACTCAAATGCCCATTTACCAAGACCTTAGCAATGCTGGCCGCCGGGGTTGGAGTGTAGGGAGATGCTTTAAAGAGGTAGGACACCATTGCTGGGCATGGGGCAACTGAGAACTTTGTTATTGGAGGTTCCTGGTTGAAGGGCAAACACTAGGAACAGACTTTTCATCACTTCTGACTCAGGTATTGGGCAACTGTCCTGGTTGGCCACACGGTCAGTGTCACCTGGTTTACTAATAATCAGGAGTTCCCGGCTCCAGGAATAGGCTGGATTTGGACTTTTCTAACCAGCACCGCCCCCCCGCCTTTTTTTTTTGAGACGGAGTCTCGCTCTGTCGCCCAGGCTGGGCTGCAGTGGCTGGATCTCAGCTCACTGCAAGCTCCGCCTCCCGGGTTTACGCCATGCCATTCTCCTGCCTCAGCCTCCCGAGTAGCTGGGACTACAGACGCCCGCCACCTCGCCCGGCTAGTTTTTTTGCATTTTTAGTAGAGACGGGGTTTCACCGTGTTAGCCAGGATGGTCTTGATCTCCTGACCTCGTGATCCACCCGTCTCGGCCTCCCAAAGTGCTGGGATTACAGGCTTGAGCCACCGCACCTGGCTTAACCAGCCCTTTTTAATCCTGGGCCCGGCTTCAGCCTGAAGGCGGGTGGGACAGCAACCCAGACAGCAGCTGTCTAGTTATTGTCAGTTCTCTTTTGCCCCTAGAACCATCTCTACCTCTGGGACCTTGGCTCCACTAATCAGCTCCCTCCTGCAACTATGGGCACAAACTAGGAGAATTAGGAGGCGGGGCTGGCCCTGGCCGGGTTGAGAGTCCTGCAGCCCCGCCCCCGGGAGCCAGACAGGACACATCCCCCCGGGGCTCTTCTACTCTTCCTGGCTCCTCACGGACTGCCAGTCAGATCAAGGCAGCTAACAAACTTGCATGAACCTTTAAATTCCTGCTACTTCTCTTCTGCTTGCTCAGCCACAAATCCCCCGGATGGCCTGAGGAGCCCTGCACTCCCTGCCTCCCACTGTTGTTTTTCTCTCCAGGGTGAGTTCTGTTACATAAGAGCAATAAAGAGCTGATGACAGTGGCCTACATTTTATGGAGATTTTACTATGGGTGTATTTTAAATGCATTCTCTAACTGAATATTCAAATACGAGCCCCTGACAGGGGACCAGGGAAAGAGAAATTCTAAGAAGTTTCCTGACCCGGGAAACCCCAGGGTGTACAGCTGCTAAGTGGCCACACCCGACTCAAAATGGGCTTGCCCAGACACTGAGGTCTTTCTGCACTTTCCAATGCACCACTCTCCCCTTTCCCAGACCTTCACTGGGGCAGGGGTGGGGAGAAAGGGGTTACGAGGTCTTCAGACAACCTGCAGGACAGGAGGCTGTAAAGTACAGAAAAAAATTTATTGGAAATCTCTTGAATACATTTTGAAGTGTAGCTCAGTATTTCCAAACAAAGTAGGTTGGAAAGGTTGGAGGAGGAGGGACTCTGCCACCTGGAGACAGACAGCTGGTCCCAGCCTTTCCCGGGGGTGCTGCAGGAGTCAGTCTAGGGCTTATTCCTTTTATGGTAGGGCTGAGGGGCAAGGGCCGGCCTTAACAGTTGCTTTACTTCTCCCAGGCTCAGCCCAAAGTTATGGCTGAGACTCTTCACAGATGGAGCACTGGTGAAAGGCTGCTGCCACCTGCAGAGGCCAAAGATTGCTGCCTGGGACAATGGCTAGTAGGCCTTTCCATGCAAGGCCTTGGAAAGAGAGCAGTGGCTGAAATATGGGGGCATTAATAACTTACCAGGGGCCTTCCCCCTTCTCAAAGCTGGGGCCTTGGCGATACACCTGGGCCTGGGTTCAGCAAGCCACGCGTGTGCTCTGGGCCAAAGATAGGAGGGCCAGTTGGCTGCTGCTGCTGCTGAGAACAGTTCTCTGTGGCAGCAGCAGCATGCAGAGCTCGGGTCCCCTCCAGAGCCTGCTCCAGTCCTCAGAGATCAGCCTTGTAGGTGAGAACAGTGTCACATGCAGTTTACTAACAAGCAGTTGAGAGCCACCTGGTCCACTGAAGCACAGCTGCTGCCAGTGAGTGCCCCAGGTGGGTCAGGAGGAATGGAGTAAGCCTATATCTCCTTGGCCAGGACTACCAGCGAGGCTGGGAAAGGACAGATGGTAGGTGGGTGAGGCTAGACACTGGACTTATTCAAGTAACAATACCTGAAGGGTTAAGTCAATCATACGCCCAGCTTTGGTTTCTCAACCAGGAGCCAATCCAGCTGGTAAATCCCAGGGCAGTGTACAGACCCTGGGTTAGAGGGAGGTGTAGCTAGGCCCAAGCAGGAGAAGGAAAAGCTCCACAGGACAGCCCCAGGGATCAGGAACAAGTACTCCAGCAGTCAGGGGAACATACACAACATCCCCTAACCACTACATGTGGCCATCACATTTAGCACCCAGGACTTCCTGGGCTGCCAGAATGGAGTCAGTCACTCTGCAGAAGCTGTGGGAGATGTAAGGCTCTCACCAGGAATATGCAGCTGTCCAAGGTAAAGCCTGTAGTCAGTTCCAGTGCAGCCACGCTGGGAGGTGACTTTGCCCCTGGCCAGCCCTCTTCTTGGATCTCGCCGTCTGTATGGTGGGAAGGAAGATCCTCGCAGCAGCAGCCCGGATTCTCAGGAACCTCCAGAAGAGGAGGTCTCCGTCCCAGGAAGAGCCCTCCACCTTCTCCAATGAAAAACAACTCACCTCAAACATCTTTTCTCTATAAAATATCTGGTTTCTCTGAAAGTAATAAATATTTACCGTGTTCTGTAACCAAGGAGCAGCAACAGGGGAAAAAGAAGAAGAGAACTTTGCTGTGACTCCAAGTGACAAAATCCTAGAGATTCAGGGTTCCATTTTTATCTCCCATGGAGCTGAGGACCTGAGCGCAGGCAGCCACCAGGGCTGCTCAGACCCTCCCAACCTTCAGGGGTGGGAGTGGCTGGTTTTGGAGTTCTCATCTTGGGCAGGCAGGCCTGTCATACTGCCAGAAGTACAGGCATTGGGGCAATAGAGGGAGGAAGAGGGGAAGAAGATAGAAGGAAGTAAAGAGGACAATGAAGAGAGCCAAGGGACTCCTTCCTTCTTCCTCCTGGCACTGTCTCCTTCCTCTTTCTGCCTCCACACCAATCTCTTGGCCACCAGCTGGAATGTCAAATAGTGGATGGTAACAGCAGGCAGGGAAGGGGCCAGCTGCAAGGCAGGCCCAGGCAGGAGGCCAGCAGCAGGAGGAACAGGATGACATCCTTGGGAAGCAGTTGGTGATGGGCGGGGCACACAGATGGCCCTGCTGAGGGCTTTTTCGTAGGGTCTTCCCATCTCCAAGGCCAGCATGTGAGTCTTCTCCAACTGGGCACTGGGCTTGACTGCCACCACGGAGTCTCCAGGAGGTCCAAGAGTAGGGACTTCTGGGTCCCCATGAGAGAAGCCAGCCTCCCTTCCACCTGGCTCAGAGCAGGATGAGGGGTGGGAGCAGCTGATGCATGGGAGGCTGCCTGTCCTCTGGGGCCACAAAAAGGGGGTGCTGCTGGGACTTGAGGATACTTTTACTGCAGGGTTTCCACAAAGGCATCAAACTCGCGGACATTCTTCTCATGCACAGCCAGCTTCTCTGGTAATGAGTCCTGTACCGGAAAGAGAAGGAAGAGCCATTTACTCAGGCAGGGCCTTGAAAAGGCAGCTAGCCCAGTCCCCAAAAGGGGAGGAAGCAAGCAAGACAAAGTTCAGCCCTAGCTGGGCCGAGGAGGTGGGAGAACGCAGGGCAGCTGCGTAGGCACAGGGTGGGGAAGGGTATATGCATCAGGGCTTTGCGGGGCTGGAGGGTTAATGGAACGACCTTGGGAGTCCAAGTGGGTCACACACTTAATGAAAGAGAAAAGGACCACAAGAGCGAAATGATCCAGAAATTAAACATGAAATATCCCTGGCACAGATCTGACTGACACTAGAATAAAACACGAAGTGTACAGCTCTACAAATTAAACAGAGTTTACAAAAGATTTCTTCACACCCTTTGCTGGGCATCAGGACCCCCTGGGGAACATGAACCAGGTGGCCCCGCTATACTCCCGATATTCTGACACAGCAGCAGGTCTGTGGTAAGGCCTAGGAATCTGTATTTTTTTTTTTTTTTTGAGACAGAGTCTTGCTCTGTCACCCAGGCTGCAGTGCAGTGGTGCCATCTCAGCTCACTGCAACCTCTGCCTCCTGAGTTCAAGCAGTTCTCTGCCTCAGTCTCCCGAGTAGCTGGGATTACAGGCGCCCGCCACCACGCCCAGCTTATTTTTTGTATTTTTAGTAGAGATGGGGTTTCACCATGTTGGCCAGGCGGGTCTTGAACTGATGTTGTGATCCACCCGCCTCGGCCTCCCAAAGTGCTGGGATTACAGGCATGGGTCATTGCACCCGGCCAGAATCTGTTGTCTTTACGCCAGCTGAGGAAGGGGTGAGTTAGAGGAGGTTGAGAGAGAATGGTAAAGAGAGCAGCAGAGGAAAACAGAACTGTGAAAAGTTTAACTGTCCTAGAGTATCAACTATTAATAAAAATGTGTGTCTACTGATGACTAAATGAACAGAAGCTACATCTGCAGTTTCACCATCACAATTTCCTGACAGTAGGGGTTTAAACATGACCACAAGGCAGTCTGGAGAGTCTCTTGCGTCGGAGCTTATAATGTGGCCTGAACACACCAAGAGCTGAGGGTGGTTTGGGTGCAGCTTCCTGAAAGGAGAGGGAGGCCTCAGAACTGGCTATGGCTGTGGCATCAGTTGAGAGAACTGGAGCCACACTTTCTTCCAAGTGCACGTCATGATAGGGGGGAGTTTGGTGGTTAAAAGGCTAAATTGAGAAGCCAGATCCTCTAAGATCAAACAAAGCTTTGTTTTGCCTGGGTCTGTGTGACCATGAGCAAGCTAATCATTGTTGGTTTTCTCATCTGTAAACTGGGATGAGAAAATTTACCTCTTACGACTGTTGAAGATTCATGTAAAACACTAAGAAAAATGCCTGGCACTCAAAAAGCCTTTATTTTTATTTTTATTTTTTTCAGACAGAGTCTCACCCTGTCACCCAGGCTAGAGGCAGTGGCACAAACATGGCCCACTTCAGCACTGACCTCCCCAGCTCAAGCAATCCTCCTGCCTCCACCTCCCGGGGCAGCTGGGACTACAGATGCATGCCACCACGCCCAGCTAATTTTTTGTACCTTTTGCAGAGACAAGGTTTCACCATGTTGCTCAGACTGGTCTTAAACTCCTGAGTTCAAGTGAAGGCCTCAGTTGCTTCAGCCTCCCAAAGTGCTGAGATTACAGGCATGAGCCACTGTGCCTGGCCCCAAAAGCCTTGGTAATAATAATTATTACTGTATTTATTCATTTTTTTTTGAGATGGAGTCTCACTCTGTCACCTGGGTTGGAGTGCAGTGGTGCAATCTTGGCTCACTGCAACCCCCACCTCCCGAGTTCAAGTGATTCTCCTGCCTCTACCTCCTGAGTGGCTGGGATTACAGGTGCCCGCCACCATGCCTGGCTAATTTTTGTATTGTTAGTAGAGATGGGGTTTCACCATGTTGACCAGGCTGGTCTCCAACTCCTGACCTTGTGATCTGCCTGCCTTGGCCTCCCAAAGCGCTGGGATTACAGGCGTGAGCCACCGCGCCTGGCTATTACTACTGTATTATTATTACTGGGCATGCTTTTCTCCTTAAAGCAAATACAGGGCAGCTACCATAGGATCTTAGTATCTATTTAGGAGGTGTTCATTCCACCTCAAAGAGGGACATCTCCTGGCATGGGGCACCCAAAGTTTGTGGCTTGTGCAGGGCACTCTTCTGCCCCTCAGAGGCAGGAAGAGGAAATGCCCTAAGCAGAGATGGGGTCATTATGGTCAGTATCAGGACATCTGGCCAAGCGTGAGAACTGCTAGATGATGGAGTGAGCTCTCTGAGGAAAGGGCAAAAACAGACACTCAGGACCTCACAATCTCCTCTGCCCAGTACCACTGGCATCTCCCTGGAAAGCTAAATAGCTAATGCAAGGGCTGTCAGAGCAACTTGGCCTAGTAGCATCTGCAAGGAGAAGACGTCAGGCACAGAACAACAGGAGCATGTGAAGTAATGCTGAGAATGTGCAGAGAAAGGAGGAACCAAGCTCAAGCAAATTCCAGATAACGACTGCTGGGCACAATGCAAATCTCAAGTGTGATCAAAAGATAATGGTCTAAGTATGTCTCTTCTCTACTACAGGGAAGACAGAAGGTGGGAGGCCTCCTAGGCCTGTGGCAAAGGAATGACCATCAAATAAGGATGCACTGTGGTAGAGGAAGGCTTTTCCATACCAAGTCTTCAGCCATGGACTGTGCTCCAATATCTATGGAGAGGCTGCTCAGCTGAGGGGGGTTCTGAAACTCCCGATAGAAGGTCCCCAGGTCCATCGGAAGAATGTCATCTTTAGAAAAAGCTGGTTTCTTCAAAAACAAGACAGACTCAGTTTAGCTTGCCTTGAACCACAGAGGAGATAAGCTATGAACAAGTCTTTCCTTCTAGCAATTATCAAAGAAAAGGTTCTTCTGGGCTTATCTTAGGGAGCGAAATCTTTACACTTTTCTCTTCCAGACTGTTTACTTCTAATGCTGGTAATAATATTCCTCTTCACTAGTTAAGTTTATGTCCCCTTTCTTCAAACTCCTTGCCTAGGCACGAATAGGACCTAAGTAGATATCAGTGGAAAATCTCCATTTACAGTTGAATTTCATTATGAATTTTAACCAAAGGCATGACACAAAATGCCTTGTTATTTACTGGCCTCCAAAATATCTCCCCAGACCAGGCTCCACCTGTCCATCCCTTCTGTCTATACCAGCACATCTGATCCCTATGAAGGAAATCTGGATCAAGTGCACTAGGTACTTCTAGGTCTAGTTCCCCGGGACAGCAAAGGTCAAGGAAGGTGATGGTGACTTACAAAGTCTATCATAACAAAGTCATCATGGGTATTGCCACTGCTGCCCCCGCTGGAGCCATCTGAGTGCAGGCTGCCCTGGAGAGGAGATTCAGTCTGTGGGGAATCTGGAGGATTCACCTGTTTCATAGCAAGGCAGGGTTAGGGCTGATGCTGTGACCCAGATTCAAGTTACTGTAAACAATCTGAAAATTCTGGGAAGAACTTAATGCTGGCTACAAATCCATAAGCCAAGGGGCCATGGTTTACTGTTTGTGGGGGATTAGTGTGACTCTGGCCCAGGAAGAACAATGACTACCGCACCATCTACTGGGAACTCGTAGTCAATGGTGGGCTCACCATCGGATCCGTATCCTCCAGCTCCAAATTCTTGGGAGCAAACATGGCAAAGGGTATATCCAAACTCGTCAGGGTCACCTAAAGAGACACAAGAGAAAAGCATTCATGCCTGCCCCTCCTGCAGTGTTCATGCTTCCTTCCAGGCTGCCCAGAGGTCCAGCAAGTTCGCCCACCTATGCTGACCATGTTGCCCCTCAGGCTCCTGCCTTGTTAGAGGCTCCCCAAGCTCCCTCACCTCCCTGTCCCCCATCATAACAAGGGTTGGGGTCCTGAGGACCCTCTGGGAATTCAGTGTTGCAAGCCTGCCCCACAGTCATGCAGTAACAATGTGCTTCACTGGCCCCGCTGAGGAGGAGCCTCCCAGTTCAATTCAAATAAGGCCGAGGCAATGACACAGTGCTGTGTTTTTGTACTAAATGGTATCTAGGTCTAGTCTCCCTTTCTTGTAGGCGGCCT
The DNA here is from genome assembly GCF_047675955.1 of Chlorocebus sabaeus. Taxonomy (NCBI): domain Eukaryota; kingdom Metazoa; phylum Chordata; class Mammalia; order Primates; family Cercopithecidae; genus Chlorocebus; species Chlorocebus sabaeus. The sequence continues at coordinate 18,512,538 of NC_132904.1, forward strand.
TTAAAAGGTCACAGAACAATAGTTCTTAACTTACTCTGGAGGGGTAGCACAGGTTATTAATCCTCTTCACAGAAAAATTTACACACACATGCAGTTTTGAGATATTAATATTTCAGGTTAAGAAAACTGCCTGTGGGGCCTTACTCTAAGAACTCAGACATTCTCACAGGTGGCAATGGCAGGAAAATCACCTGATTAATGGGTTTGTTGACAAAAGCCCCCACTTTTCGGACAAAGATGGTCTCCAAGACATCATGGGGGGAGGCCCGTCCCTCGCTGCTGTTTGATACAGTTTCAGTATCCTCACTGGAGAAGAAAGGTTAAGTTAGTACTCATTCTCAAACCACAGCAGGACAACTTAGTTCTCTATAAATCCACCATCTGGTGGGGCTGGGGCCTAGGGCAGGAGTTGGCCCCCACTGGCCCATCAACGGGAGATGGCATTACGTGGTCTGGCTGATGCCACTATTGCCCTGCCTTTTGAGTTGATTGCAGAGGGCTGCACTTCCTGGAACTACTAAAAGTTCTAGCTTTTCTTCTTCTTTAGTTCCAAACTTGATTCCTTAGCCTGCCAGAGCTCTCTTCGCCCTTGACAAATTGCCTGGGCTAAGGTTCTCTGGGCTCCCTGCCATGTTTCTTCCCCTCTCCTCGCCCCCAGTCATCCCTCCCCTCAACTAAAGGTCTTTGAATGACACATTTACTTTGGCTGCTCCCACTCCCTCCTTCCCCAGCCCTTCAGATTGAAGCTGAGTCCTGCACAGGGGGGCCTAAGCAGCAGCAGTGGGGGCCCATGGCTGAGGCTGCCAAACCAGCAAGCAGCAAGGGTTAGGAAAAGTCCTCTGGCCAAAAACAGGGGTTCAAGGTGGGCAGAGGATTGTGCAGTCAAGTGGCCCCTGGGCTCCAGCCAACAGGGAGGACCTGTACTGTGCAAATTTTGAGCTCTTAAGACCTCCATTTAAGAATTCTCATACAACAGGGGCCTCTGTCTTTACTCCTGGACATGTCCCAAGAGTCAAGGCTCAGAAAACTAGAGTGTAAAATGCCTTTAATCATCTAACAGAGGGAGAAAAGGGAGAGGATGGAAGTTTGAGAAGACAGGAATGACACAAATTATTTTTCCTGATGCATGGCACACACACAAAAAAACTTCCTAAAGGACTTCCTTCCCACTTTACCGTGGGAATAAAAAAAAAAAAATCAGGAATTTCTATCATGAGAAAGTTCATTTAGAATGTGAGGAGGCAAAGTAATCTCATTATCTCTGGGGACTTCAAAATCAAGGGAGGGTAGGGCAGGTCAAAACAGCCCATGGCTCCCCAGGGAGAGTGAAAGCATCGTGGAAAGAAGGGGTGGGGCTCTGGAGTCAGAGAATCTGCTTGCCCTCCTGCCCTGTGAGCTAAGTGAGCTCAGGCCAATCACTTAACCCTTCTGAAGGTTTCTTGTCTTTAAAAAAAGCAGGCAGGCCGGACGCAGTGGCTCAAGCCTGTAATCCCAGCACTTTGGGAGGCCGAGGCGGGCGGATCACGAGGTCAGCATATCGAGACCATCCTGGCTAACATGGTGAAACCCCGTGTCTACTAAAAAAAAAAAAAAATACAAAAAACTGGCCAGGTGAGGTGGCGGGCACCTGTAGTCCCAGCTGCTGGGGAGGCTGAGGCAGGAGAACGGCGTAAACCCAGGAGGCGGAACTTGCAGTGAGCTGAGATCCGGCCACTGCACTCCAGCCTGGGCGACAGAGTGAGACTCCAACTCAAAAAAAAAAAAAAAAAAGCAGGCAACAGTAGTAACTTCTGCAGGGTGGAAACCTAAGAACGTTCGCTTCCTATCTAATGTCTTCAGGATTTGAGTTCTATAGAATGTATCACTTCGGTAACCAGAAAACACAAAGCTTTACATTTTTTCACATGAAGAAAATAGTTGTTCCAAAGGCTCTCCACGAGGCTCTAACGCAGCAGAAAAACGAGATCAATCCCAACTACAACATAGACACACTGTGGCCCAGACTTCAGGGCTACGGTCAACAACCTGTTCTGGTCCTTGGAGAATACTAAGGATATAAATCTTGGGGTAAGAGAAAAACATCTGACAACCCCTTTACTGGATAAGGGTGACAAGAACTGAGCTCCTGCTGTTTCCTATTAGTACTGAAGTTCCAGGCCAGCTTCCTGACATCCCAGCAGATGTATCAGATTCTTATCAGGGAACTTCAAGGAGTCCACACTTTGTTTTTCTTTCTTTTTAAAAAATATATTTTTGAGGCTGGGTGTAGTGGCTCACGCCTGTAATCCATGCACTTTGGGAAGTCAAGGCGGGAGGATCACTGGAAGCCAGGAGTTCAAGACCAGCCTAGGTAACACGACGAGACCCCATCTCTACTAAAAATACAAAAATTAGCAAGGTGTGGTGGCACGCATCCATAATCCCAACTACTCAGGAGGCTGAGGCAGGAAAATCGCTTGACCCCAGGAGGTGGAGGGTGCAGTGAGCCATGATTGTGCCACTGCACTTCCGCCTAGGCAACCGAGTGAGACTCTGTCTCAAAACAACAACAAAAAAAAGGAAAAATAAATTTTTTTGAGAGACAGAGTCTCCCTATACTGGCCAGGTTAATCTCAAAATCCTGACCTCAAGCAGTCCTCCCACCTCAGCCTCCCCCAAAGTGCTGGGATTATAGGTATGAGCCACCACTCCCAGCCAGGAGCCCATGCTTTGGGCTCAAATGCCACGCCCCAGCCAGTGCTGAAAGTTACTTTTTACCGATACTAAATAAGCACGTGTGTCAGGGAGCCCAGGCCCCTGGCCAGCCTTACCAGAGACAGAGCCAAAATGTGAACTCACCTACTGGAGGGTGTGGCAGCACAGTGGGTTCCGTCAGAAGGGGTGCAGGTTGCCAGTCTCTCCTGGTCAGCCTGGGCACCATGGACAGGCTGGTTGGAAGCAAGGGGTACCCCACCTTCCTTCCCAAGAACCATCAGCTTTGGGGGAAAATGGAAAGAGACAGTGAATCATGGCATGCCAGGCAGGAGGGCAACCTCACATTCTAGCATGATAGTATCTGCTTTTGACTTTTCCATCACCAACGCTGCCACCAAGTGGGCAGTAATCCCTGGATCTTTATCCTTTCTGAAACTCAGTTAATGGAAGAAATGCACGGTAATGACTACAGATGAAAAAGGAAAGGGGGAAAAATCCTGGAAAAGCCTTTCCTTTCTGAACTCTAATAGGCACCTTCCTCTCAGAGAGTCACTTTAGGTCTCTGAAGTTACAAAAGAGCTCTGCTTCAGAATATAGCACTTATAACATATCCCTCTGCCTAGACAGAGTCCTCAACTGCCTCCGGGCAGGGGAGGCAGCATTGGAAATCCATGGTCCTCCCCATCTTTAAAGATACCTGGTGAGGGTGTGTAGCATTTAAGCCAGCAGCAAACACTACTGGATAAGCCAGGTCAGCTGATCCAACGCCCAGGGCAGCAGGCTGATAGGAAAGGCGAGAGCTTGAGAGCTAAGCAAGAGAAAAACAAAGAGAAGAGGAAAGGCAAGGAAAAAATAGGCAATCCCAGAGCGTGACAAACAAGAGGGCTCAGCAGAGAGATGAGGAATGGCTCCCGCCCACATGCCCACAGTGCAGGGTCCTGACGTGATAGGGTTAGGGATATACCAGGCCATTATCAGAGGAGAAAACACAGACTTGTTTGTACTGGAACTGGGATTCCAAGCTGTGGAGCCTCCCAAAGGCCTCAAATAAGTTCCTTTCTCCCCGTTTTCCCAGGGGCTGAGCTAACTGTTTCAGTGCTAAGCCCAGCAGATGTGTGGAGCACAAGCCTGGGCAGAACTGGCAGCCAAAATCAGGTTCTCCAAAGTCATTTTATTCTCTCCTTTGTCCTGAGGCCCCTTTGAAACAGAAAGTCATCTTCTCTAATCACACCCTCCATCACCCCTGGGTATGGGAATGTTGCTATTTATATTGAAAAAAGACAGAATACCAGTTGTGAGTTGTTTATTTAAAAATCTGATATAAATAACTCCATGTATTTTTCACATCAATGGTAGGAGGAGGGGCAGATGAAAAAATTCCCTATTTTGGGCTGCTGGGCTGTGGCTGTGTCCTATTAAAATCTATTACCAAGCCTCAAAATAATCCCAAAGAACACTCGGGACATTTAAATAACTACACCCTGTAATTTATTTACAATTTTTAAATAAAAGTATGCCATCTGATTATATCCCCTTCTTCCCATTATGGACTCACTTGATGGGAAAAGGCCAGTCCTGCCATGGGGACCCTCAGGGTGTCCGTCACCACAGGAGTAGGGGTCTGAAAATGTGCCTTTGTGACAGTAAACACACACTGTGCACAGACACACACAGAGACAGGAGAAACAAAAGAAAAGAAAAGAAAAGAAAAGGGACTTGAGAAAGAAGTGAAGAAACTCTGGAAGGGGCAGTAGTAAGAGAGGCTGGAACCGACACTGGAGTCAGCAGTGAAGCAGGGCGAGGGCGTGGGGCTGTCTTTCCAAAGGGACAACTTGGAAGGTCCCTACAGTGATGTTTATTTCAGGGCATTCCATGTATGCCTGTCTCCCTGATGAGCAGCTAGAAAACAAAGCTGAGGTGAGCTGGCTACAACTTGGCAAAACAGAGAAACTTGAGTCAACTATTGGTCTGTCTCTACTCAAAAAAGAGAGGAAGTCAGATAGCAGCTTCCAAAAGAAGGGCCTGACTGCAGATGCAAGGTGTGCTGAAGATGAATAAGGATGTGGGGCTTGTAATGTTCAACTGAAAGCTTTTTTCAGGAAACCCAGAAACTGCAGGACAGTTTCAAATAGCTGACATTTGTTGGCTGGAACTTTAAGAAGCTCAGATGCACGCTTTCCTACGTCATTCCAGGGAAGGCAAGTGGGTGTGCAGGGGTGTGTGTATGCAGTTCTTACAGTCCCTGGTGGCGTAGGTGAACCTGATGAAGTAAAAAGCTGGGGCACGTTGAAAACTCTCATGATTTCAAAGCTACTTAGGGGCATAATGATTATGGTCATGATGATTATTTTGGGTCTTGCTGTTCCTTTTTTTTTGGAGACAGAGTCTCACTGTCGCCCAGGCTGGAGTGCAGTGGTGTGATCTTGGCTCATTGCAAGCTCCGCCTCCTGGGTTCATGCCATTCTCCTGCCTCAGCCTCCCAAGTAGCTGGGACTACAGGTGCCTGCCACCATGGCTGGCTAATTTTTTTGGTATTTTTAGTAGAGATGGAGTTTCACCATGTTAGCCAGGGTGGTCTCGATCTCCTGACCTCATGATCCGCCCACCTCAGCCTCCCAAAAGTGCTGGGATTACAGGCGTGAGCCACCGCACCTGGCCTGTTGTTCCATTTATAAACCTGACCAATTAGCTAATTAATGCTTAGAACTGGAGGGAGGACCTTAGGCCACATAGTAGGTTCACTTCTAGACTCAACTCTGTGCCCAACTGGCACAATGATCCTTATACTGTTGGCAAAACCAACAACATGTATTTACTGGACTCCAGCAAAAGCTCCAGTAGAAACTGCTGAATTAAGTAATTACGCAAGTCACTAAGAAAAACACTACTTCAATATTAACAAGAATGAGGAGAAATGACAGCAAATGATTGTCTCTCTACCGCTGAGAGAAATTAGGTTCAAAATTGAGTATTTTTATACCAAATTGTACCAGCCTTGATCAGAGGTCCCCAGGGAGTAACGACAGGGCTCACTTATGGAGTGCAGACTGTTGATAAGAATTTGGCGTGATCTAGTTTTATACTGCGATAAGACACAATAAGAGTTACCATAAAAAAGACAGCCTCTAGTCACATAGGCATACAAACTTTGATGCAAACATCAGGTGCAGAAACTACTAAACTTCCCTTTACTTTTAGGTTCAACTTTCCATTGTATCAGGGAAACAGACAAACTGATTTGGTTAAGGCCCAGTCTCACCATCCTTCATATCTCATAAGTCACAACCTTATTTTTTATGAATCTATTACTTGTAAAACAGAACTGCTTACTGAAATTTAAATTTGACATATCTTTTAGAACAGCTGGGATGAGCTTATTAAAAAAAAAGAAAAATATTCAACATATCTACAACTTAATTACCTAAAAACAATAACAAAAAAACCCTGCTTCCATTAATGTGCACTAGAAAGAAAGTAGGTCTTTGTCCGCTTTTTTTGTCAATGCTACTCCGTGTCAGTAAGCATACAAGAAGCTCCCCTGACCAGATCAATGCTGACATTCATGCCTACACATGTTCATGAGAGCAGGGGAATGACAATTCTCAAACCCCCAAACTAAACTGTTTTGGCAACTTTAGAACAAGAATCTTTTTCACCCTAAACAAACTAGGACAATAGAAACAATAGTGATCCATGGATTTTACAACATCAATAACAGACATTAACTCCTGCTTTTGAAACAGATTACAACTGAGTTTATTATTTTTTTTGAGACAGGACCTCACTCTGTCACCTAGGCTGGAGTGCAGCGGTACGATCTCAGCTCACTACAGTTTCAACCTCCTAGGCTCAGGCGATCCTCCCAGATCAGCCTTCCAAGTAGGTGCAACTACAGGTTTGTACCATCACACTCACTAATTTTTGTATTTTTGGTAGAGACAAGGTTTCACCATGTTGCCCAGGCTGGTCTTGAACCCTTGGGCTCAGGCGATCCTCCCTCCTTGGCCTCCCAAAGTGCTGGGACTACAGGCATGAGCCACTGAGCCCTGCAGAACTATGACTTTTTTTTTTTTTCTGTTGCCCGGGCTGGAGTGCAGTGGAGAAATCTTGGTTCACTGCAATCTCTGCCTCCCGGGTTCAAGTAATTCTCCTGCCTCAGCCTTCCAAGTAGCTGGGATTACAGGCACCCACCACTACGCCCAGCTAATTTTTTTGTATTTTTAATAAAGACGGGGGTTTCACCATGTTGGCCAGGCTGGTCTTGAACTCCTGACCTTGTGATTTGCCTGCCTTGGCCTCCCAAAGTGCTGGGATTACAGGTGTGAGCCACTGTGCCCAGCAGAACTATGGCTTTAATCCAATATTTCCTCCAACAACCAAGGATGGAAAAAATTTTTTAATTTTTGGAATTACAAAGACAGTACTTGGGAGACTGAGGTAGGAGGATGGTTTGAGCCTGGGAGGCGGAGGCTGCAGTGAGCCAAGATTGCACCACTGCACTCTAGCCTTGGCGACAGAGCCAGACCCTGTCTCAAAAAAAAAAAAAAAAAAAAACGCAGAAGGGCTGGGTGTGGTGGCTCAAGCTTATAATCCCAACACTTTGGGAGGCCAAGGCAGACAGATCACTTGAGTCCAGAAGTTCAAGACCAGCCTGGGCAACATGGCAAAACCCCATCTCTACAAAAAATTCAAAAAATTAGCTGGGCATGGTGGCATAAGCCTATAGTCCCAGATATTCTGGAGGTTTAGGTGGGAGGATCACCTGACCCTGGGAGGTCTAGGGTGCAGTGATCCATGACTGACTGCACCACTGCATTCCAGCCTAAGTAACAGAGTGAGACCCTGTTTCAAAAAAAAAAAAAAAAAAAGGGAAAAAGAAAAATTGAAAAAACAAAAACCAATAACAGTAAATAAAAACACATGGACAGCTAATGAATTTGTCTAGTTCCCCAAATAAAAAGTTGAAACGGGAGAATCTGGGCTGATTTAAAGGCAAGTAGAACTGAAGTAGGTCTAGAAGAAACCACCTAATATGAAAGTGAAAGAGGAGAACAATAATTAAGACAATGCAGACAGAAGAGGAATCTGGAGGCAAGGAAGCTGGGGATGTGTGACTTGTGGTGGAAGGCAAGAAATGTGCCCCTGCAATTCAGCCAGGTGCAAAAATCACTGTTTAGCCAAAGCTGCCTTGGCACTACACGCATTACACAAGACCACAGGGGTGCTTTCCCTGGGGAAGCTGACAACAGTGTTTGGAGCCTGTGGGTTTTTTTTTTTTTTTTTTTTGGAGACAGTCTCACTCTGTCGCCCAGGCTGGTGTGCAGTAGCATGATCTTGGCTTACTGCAACCTCCGCCTCCCTGGTTCAAGCGATTCTCCTGCCTCAGCCTCCTGAGTAGCTGGGAATACAGGCGCACATCACCACGCCTGGCTAATTTTTGTATTGTTAGCAGAGACAGGGTTTCATCATGTTAGTCAGGCTGATCTTGAACTCCTGACTTCGTGATCCACCCACCTCAGCCTCCCAAAGTGCTGGGATTACAGGTGTGAGCTACCGTACCTGGACTGGAGCCTGTTTTATGAAACTGGGTTTGCCACTGAAGACTGATTGAAGTGGAAAAGTTAATGGTTAAAAATGTCTGGATAGAGAATACACACAAGCAGAAATCTGTATCACCTATAAAGCAGAAATCTGTATCACCTATAAAGAAAAGCTGTATTACTGGTTTCTCCCTGGCATTTTACGCTAAATAATTTTTGGCTCTTTGGGGCCTCTTCCATTATTAGAAATGAAATTTACCACTCGATAGAGAAGTAGCTATGAAGTTAACAAGTGTAAGTCAGAGAAATCTCTGGTGTCAGAATGCATTTGGAATTCTGTGACTGATGTTCTAGGGAATTTTAAGATGTCATCAGGAAGGTAAGGGCTAAATGTAATCCCGAAGGTTATGAATTATTACAGACTAGAAATATTATCTTCTGGACAAGGCGGCTCTCCCTTACCCCTCAAAGTAATCCCCTTGAAATAATCACCATCACTACCAAAAGGGATTGTAGCTAAATTTGGACACCATTTCATAAAGCCCATATACATACCAAATAACAACCATCACCCAGAACCTGCTTCCCCCTACCTGGGATGGTGGGGAGGTGGAAAAAGAGGTGGTACACACTTCTTGAGAGTCTTCCACAGATGGGTATATTACTCCAGTGTCCTCACCAGCAGTTCTAAAGTGGAAAGAAAGAAATAATGTATTTTATGGTGGTGGCAGTCTTTCAGAAAGGCTACAAAAGCTGATTAGATAGGGATGGGACCTGTGCTAAGAACTATTTCACACAGTTCGTACTGGCAAGAAAGGCGTGTGGAGTCCTCGATAATTTCAAACATTCCAGAGAGTGGCATTCAGAGGTCTGACAACGTTTTGTTCTTGTTTTTCATTTTTGAGACAAGGTCTTACTCTGTCACCCAAGCTAGAGTGCTGTGGCGTGGCTCACTGCAGCCTTCCCAGGCTCAAGCAATCCTCCTGCTTCAGCCTCCCGAGTAGCTGGTACTACAGGAACGTACCACCACGCTCAGCTAACTTAATTTTTTGTAGAGACAGGGGTCTCCCTCTGTTGCCCAGGCTGGTCTAGAACTCCTCAGCTCAAGCAATCCTCCTGCCTCAGCTTCCCGAAGTGCTAGGATTACAGGTGTGAGTCACTGTGTGCAGCCTGTTTTGTGTTTTAAACCCAAACATCTTACCTGACCTATTATTTGCGAGAGCATTTTCTTTTTTTTTTTTTTTTAAATTGGTAGACTCACTCACACCTGTGAGTGAGCACTTTGGGAGGCCGAGGCAGGTGGATCATCTGAGGTCGGGAGCTTGAGACGAGCCTGACCAACATGGAGAAACCCCATCTCTACTAAAAATGCAAAAATTAGCCAGGTGTGGTGGCACATGCCTGTAATCCCAGCTACTCGGGAGGCTGAGGCAGGAGAAACATTTGAACCCGGGAGGCAAAGGTTGCAGTGAGCCAAGATCACACCACGGCACTCTAGCCTGGGCAACAAGAGTCAAAATTCATCTCAAAAAAAAAACAGTAATAATAAAAATTGGTAGAGATGGTGTTTCGCCACGTTGCCCAGGCTGATCTTGAATTCCTGGGCTTGAGCAATCCACACATCTCAGTTTCCCAAAGTGCCGGGACTGTAGGTGTTAGACACCATGCCTGGTCTGAGAGAGCATTTTCTTAAGCCAGACCAGTAGTGGAGCTCACATCTGGGTTTTCAAAGAATTATCAGTAGTAGAGACTCCATGAAACAAGTATCTAAACCCTAAAGACAAGCTTATTCAATTTCACAAGTCTACCACATAAAGGTACTATCCTTCCTGATATACATCTATTCTAAACCCTGTTTTCTGAGTTCTAGACCTGGAGGCATTTTATTCTGATATAAAACTAATGTGCCAGATGGTAACCTGAAAACCAATTAATCCGCCAAGGATATTCCAGAAATCATTGCCACTCTTCTAAGGCTCCAAGTAACTTGTAACTGAGAAAAGTCTTTTTTTTTTTTTTTTGAGATGGAGTCTTACTCTGTAGCCCACACTGGAGTACAGTGGCGCAATCTCGGCTCACTGCAACCTCTGCCCCCCAGGTTCAAGCAATTCTCCTGCCTCAGCCTCCTGAGTAGCTGGGATTATAGGCACACGCTGGCACGCCCAGCTAATTTTTGTATTTTTAGTAGAGATGGGGTTTCACCAAGAAAAGTCTTATCACTAACATCAAGATCCAAAATATCCCAAGAATTTTCTGAGACAGTCTGTATACACTAAGTCTTGGTGTACCTAAGAGGGAGCAGAAAGAAGGGAAATTAGCCCATTTGATTTCTCTCCATGTGGGGTCTCCATCAGTGCTCCCCTGCCCATTGGAGAGTGAGTGCTGAGAAAGGTGTTCTATGCACCTGTGCAGGATGGATGCTTCTGCCCAGCTGCAGTTTGGGAGAGCACCTTTTCACATTCCTCACCTGTAATTGCAGGGGTGCATGGGAGAGGAGCTGGGATAGGGACGGTCCACAAAGTGATCAATAATAATCCCCATGATAGGTGGGGTCCTCTCAAATTGCCTGTAATACAATAAGCAGATTCCAGTATTTGTTAGAATGCTTTTCCAGCCCCCACAAAGTCCTCAGAGGGCCCCTCATCTTGTATCTGTTGGCAGGCACTACCACAGCTTTAACTATCACAATCCCTAAATATAAACTACCAATCCTACATTCTGGACAAACTGGCTCTGGGACACTCAAATTCTCCAATCTGGCAACCGTGCTCTCTCTTTCTTGATTTTATTCTTCTGAAGGCACTGCTTTCAGCAAAGCTGCATTGTAGGTTTAGTCTTAAAGTTTAGGAGAAAAAAAAACTATCTTTGGAAGAGTTCTTTTGGATTCCAGGGCTCTTCCTCACCTGGTAGACATGAATGCCAAGTTAATTCTGTAAGCACAAGAAAGAGTGATGGTGCCCACAGGGGTGCCCACTGTCCCAACACGAACTGTCTGGAAGCCTAGGAGAAAAGATACATTATTAGCTTTTTTTGCAGAGAATACTGATACTGACACTGCCCCTAGACCGTTTTTCTCTGAATTATTTGGCCTATTGTGTAATCTCTGGCATTATCCACTTAGCACGTTAAGTGTAGCAGCCTTAATTTCGTTTGTGTGCGTGTATATATAGGTTCCTTCCCTCTCAATGTATTCTATATCAAGCCAATATTGGCAGGGGAAATAGCACTCTATTTATAGATAAAGCTACCTTCAAAGAGACAAAATAACTGTTAGTCTTAAGGCCTGAGAAAGTTCTACTAACCAGCCCTGCAAAGGATACATTACATGCTAAAAAAGACAGTGAAGGAGCACTAGAATGTCACACAAACACCTCAATTTAAGAAGCAACTGCCTTCCACCCAAGCTGCCACTCCACAGCTAAGTCAAGAGCCAGGCCTCTGCAAGTGACACTTTCGACAAAGCTTTCCTGATTTTCTTGGTTTCATTTCCAATTTTTCAAAATTCTTGGTGTTCACCAGAAACACTTAACATCCTCATTGTAAAAAATTAGGAAAATACACAGTTTTATAAAGAGTAAGAAAGAAAACTGAGTTCCTGGAACTTTGGGAAAAATTATTTGGTTACCCCTGGCAGATCGGGGTAACCTGGACCACCTACCTGCATTCTCATCTTTTCTTTACTTGTATTATGCATATTAAGATGACAATCTACATATTATAACAAGCAGAAACAAAGCTCATCTCTGAAGTTAGGCGAGCTCTGAACACTAAGAATGTTTTTCAACCTTGATACATACCTTCTCCTAAGCCATTCAGCTGAACTTCCCCAAAATATATCCTGTATGCAAGAAAAAATAAGAAATGTTACGTGATTCTTTACTCCTAGGGGCCCCTATAGCCAAAACACCTAGAAACAAAATAAACAAAACAAAGCCTTCCTTACTCATCTGCTCAAATACCTCTCCTGATGGAGCATTAATAATTCCTATTACTTCAATTAAACTACAGGTATGGAGATGCATATAGAGTGGGTTGGTTAAAAAATAAGGAAAATAAGGTCAGGCACAGTGGCTCATGCTTGTGATCCCAGCACTTTGGGAGGATCACTTGAGGCCAGGAGTTCAAGACCAGTCTGGGCAACACAGCAAGACCCTGCATCTACAAAAAATGATTTTGCTGGGTGTGGTGGTGCATGCCTGTAGTCCCAGATACCCAGGAGGCTGAGGTGGGAGGATCACTTCAGCCCAGGAAGTCGACACTGCAGTGAGCCAAGATTGCACCACTGCATTCCAGCCTGGGCAAAAGGAGTGAGACCTTGTCTCAAAAAAAGAAATGAGGAAAATAATAATAAAGTGGAAATTGCTATTTAAGTTTCTTCTCTCTGCTACTAAAACATACTTTAAAATTACACCTACTGAGAAATAAAGAATATATAAAAAAAAGTGGCCAACAGGTCAAGGATTGCTACTAGAAGGCTTTTTTTTTTTTGAGACGGAGTCTTGCTCTGTCACCTAGGCTGGAGTACAGTGGCATGATCTCAGCTCACTGCAACCTCCAGCCTCCCGGGTTCAAGCGATTCTCCTGCCTCAGCCTCCCAAGTAGCTGGGATTACAGACATATGCCACCACGCCCGGCTACTGTTGTTTTTTTTTGTTGTTGTTGTTTTGTTTTCGAGACAGAGTCTTGCTCCGTCATCCAGGCTGGAATGCAGTGGCACGACCTCGGCTCGCTGCAAGCTCCGCCTCCCAGGTTCATGCCATTCTCCTGCCTCAGTCTCCCGAGTAGCTGGGACTACAGGCACCTGTTGCCACGCCCGGCTAATTTTTTGTATTTTAAGTAGAGACGGGGTTTTACAGTGTTAGACACGATGGTCTCGATCTCCTGACCTTGTGATCTGCCCGTCTTGGCCTCCCAAAATGCTGGGATTATAGGAGTGAGCCACCACGCCTGGCCCTGTTTTTTGTTTTTTGTTTTTTTGAGACAGTGTTTCGCTCTGTCTCTCAGGCTGGAGTGCAATGGCACCATCTTGGCTCACTGCAACCTCCACCTCCCGGGTTCAAGCGATTCTTGTGCCTCAGCCTCCCAAGTGGCTGGCACTACAGGTGTGCGCTACCATGCCCGGCTAATTTTTGTATTTTTGGTAGAGACAGAGTTTCGCCATGTTGCCCAGGCTGGTCTTAACTCCTGAGCTCAATGATACACCTGCCTTAGCCTCCCAAAGTGCTGGGATTACAGGTGCGAGCCACCACACCTGGCCTGTTTTTTGTTTTTTTAAAATAATTTTTTGGTAGAGACAGGGTCTAACTATGTTGCCCAGGCTGGTCGCAAACTCCTGGCCTCAACTATTATTTTTTTGAGACAGGGTCTCAGCCTGTTGCCCATGCTGGAGTACAGTGGTATGATCACTGCTCACTGCAGCCTTGACCTCCTGGGCTCAAGAGGTCCTCTCGCCTCAGCCTCCTAAGTAGCTGGGACTACAGGCGCGTGCCACCTCACCCAGCTATTTTTTTTAATTTCTAGTATAGACAGGGTCTCGGTGTGTTGCCCAGGCTGGTATCAAACTCCTGAGCTCAAGCGATCCTCCCACCTCAGCCTCCCAAAGTGCTGGGATTACAGGCGTGAGCCATTGCCCCTGGTCCTGGCCTCAAATTACTCTCCCACTTCAGTCTCCCAAAGTGCTGGGATCACAGGCATGAGCCACCATACTTGACCAGAATGTACCAGAGTTTGGTAAGTGGTCTTTAGTTGTAGGATGCTCTCTTTTACATATATATATATAATTTTAAAAATAGTAGTGATGAGGTCTTACTATGTGGCCCAGGCTGGTCTTAAACTCCTGGGCTCAACCAATCCTCCCACCTCAGCCTCCCAAAGTGCTGGGATTACAGGTGTGAGCCCACTGTGCCTGGCCATGAAGAAATCTCTAAGTAGATGGCTTAACAAAGCAGGAAATCTTTTCCACCATGGAATAATTAACTAGATAAGACTATTCTGAAAAAAAAAAAACAAAAAAAAAAAACAGGCCAGGCGCGGTGGCTCAAGCCTGTAATCCCAGCACTTTGCGAGGCCGAGACGGGCGGATCACGAGGTCAGGAGATCGAGACCATCCTGGCTAACCCGGTGAAACCCCGTCTGTACTAAAAAATACAAAAAAAAAAACTAGCCGGGCGAGGTGGCAGGCGCCTGTAGTCCCAGCTACTCGGGAGGCTGAGGCAGGAGAATGGCGTAAACCCGGTAGGCAGAGCTTGCAGTGAGCTGAGATCCGGCCACTGCACTCCAGCCTGGGCAACAGAGCAAGACTCTGTCTCAAAACAGACAAACAAACAAACAAACAAAACCCATAAACATAGTGGAACCTTCCTATGATTCTCCCTGGACAGGCCAGTCTATATTGGCAAAAAGTTTGAATTCTAAATACCTAAAATCTATTTTATATTTTTCAAGTAATACTGTTAAAAATTAAAATATATACATGGGTTTACTCAACAAATACTAAGCTCCAACAATGTATGAAGAAGCTTCATGGTTAGAAGTTAGGAATGAAATAAGGATAAATCTGAATCCTAGGTCTTACAGACTAGAGTCTTATATGAAAGAAAAGAAATGTAGCCGGACGTGGTGGCTCATGCCTGCAATCCCAGCACTCTGGGAGGCTGAGGTGAGCAGATCACTTGAGGTCAGGAGTTCAAGACCAGCCTGGCCAGCATGGTGAAATGCCATCTCTACTGAAAATACAAAAATTAGCCACGCGTGGTGGTACATGCCTATAATCCCAGCTACTTGGAAGGCTGAGGCACGAGAATCACTTGAACCCAGGAGGTGGAAGTTGCAGTGAGCCAAGATCGTGCCACTGCACTCCAGCCTAGGTGACAGAGCAAGACTCCACCTTAAAAAAAAAAAAAAAAAGAAAAAGAAATGAAATGTATATAAATATCTGAAATACAAAGCACAAAAGAAAGACAGACAAAAGATACTAAAAAGCATGGATCAGCAAACCTTTCTGTAAAGGACCCAATAGTAAATATTTTAAGACTGTGGGCCGTATAGGCTATAACAACTACTCAGCTTTCTGTTGTATTGCAAAAAGTAGCCATAGACAATATGTAAACAAAGGGGATGGTGTGTCTTAAAAAAACTTTATAAAAACAAGCAGATGGTCGGCTAACCATAGTTTAGTGACTCCTGCCATAAAGTAATATAGGAACAATGTTAATAAAGTGTTGGTAAAAGAAATCTTGCTACATAAATACCCTTTAACGAAAAGTTGAGACTTAGGCATTCACTATTCATGTAAATGCTGATACAGTGCTTAAAATTTGCTAAACCTTTTCTTGGTTATGTGTATTTTTTTGAGACAGGGTCTTGCTGTCACCCAGGCTGGAGTGCAGTGGTATGATCATGGCTCACTGAAGCCTTGACCTTCTGGACCCAAGCAATCCTCCCTCAGCCTCCTGAGTAGCTGGGACTACAGGTGCGAACCACCACACTTGGCTAATTTTTTAAATTTTTAGTAGAGACAAGGAATCACTATGTTGCCCAGACTGGTCTCTAACTCCTGACTTCAGGTGATCCTCCTGCCTTGGCCTTCCAAAGTACTGGGAATACAGGCGTGAGCCATTACATCTGGTCAAGACTATTCTTTAATGGTATCAGGCTGTTAACCTTCTAACAACAGTATAAAAAGCAAGGGGAAACGCCAAGTCTACCTCCTCTGAGATCACCCACCTCTCTAGATCTAAGCTACACTTATTTGTATCCAAAAGCACCCCTAAATGATCAACATCTTGTGAGAAGTACTAGTTTGGGTTTTTTTGAGATACAGTATTGCTCTGTCACCCAGGCTGGAGTGCAGTGGTGTGATCTTGGTTCCCTGCAACCTCTGCCTCCTGGGTTCAAGCGATTCTTGTGCCTCAGCCCCCAAGTAACTGGGATTACAGGAGCGTGCCACCCTGCCCAGCTAATTTTTTGTATTTTTGGTAGAGACAGTGTTTCATTATGTTGGCCAGGCTTGTCTCGAACTCTTATCCTCAAGTGACCACCCACCTCAGCCTCTCAAAGAGCTGGGATTACAGGCGTGTGCCCAGTCCCTGTGAGCAATAATGATTACTCCAGAGATACATGATAAAGGAACACTTTAAACACCGGTATGAAAAGGACTAGCAGTCCTAGGTAACTAAGCCGATGATTTTAGTAGGGTATCTTTCTAGTAAATCTGAATAAAAGTCTAGCAATTTTCAAATACAACAACTTGAAACCAGAAGAAGACTAGAGAGAAGACAACAAAAATTTATTAAAGGCCTAGAAAAGTAGACACGGTTAGGCTTGCTAGGATATTGCTAAGAAAGTTAAAGGAAATGACAAGTATTCTCTGGTACTGAATTGTTTCAACAGAACTAGTTAAGTCTCTCCTCCTTTGGTCCCGTCTTACTATACTATTTGTCTAAAAATCAGCACTATACATGTAAGGCAAAGGCTAAAACCAACGGCTCATCACTAAGTACAAAAGAAAGGCATCTTTAGTAGATTTGGGACCCCAGCATTCCAAGCTCTTCTCTCACACTTTGCTACATACCCTCTACTCCACCACTCTGGTTCATCTGACAATCTGAGCAGAGCTCTTACCCTGCCCTCCACTTCTGTGCCTTGCTAGCTGCTGAACTCTCCATCTGGAATAATTATTCTCCCTTACTTCTCCCAGCTCAAATTCTCTTTCCCTAATGGGCCAGCTTGAATGCCACTTCCTCCATAAGACCTGCACTGTTTACCAACCAGAACAAACTTTATCTTTCTATATTCTCTCAGTACCCTTTTTTCCTGATTCTGGTTTGGAGTTTTCAAATCCTGCTTTTTAAAAATAATTATACATGTATCAAACTGTTTCCCGCACTACATTAGAACCACCTCTAGTGCTGGGACTCTGTACAGTTCTTCAGTGCTCCTAGCACAATGCTTGCACTAAAAAGGCACTCAATAAATATGCTGAAGTGAAATGCTCCAAAGAAAATACTCTGTTGACCAGTTCTTTATATCCAGACAACTAATTAACAACTTAAACTGAGTTAGCAGTTTGTTAGACAAAGTTTTAATTTAACCCTGGAATACAGAAAACTGTGGAATCTTCCCAGTATAGACTGTTTTTTTAAAGTCTTGACTTCCAGGCTGGGCGCTATGGCTCACGCCTGTAATCCCAGCACTTTGGGAAGCTGAGGAAGGCGGATCACAAGGTAAGGAGTTCGAGACCAGCCTGGCCAATATGGTGAAACCCCGTCTCTACTAAAAATACCAAAATTAGCTGGGCATGGTGGTGGGTGCCTGTAGTCCCAGCTACTCAGGAGGCTGAGGCAGGAGAATAGCTTGAATTGGGGAGGCAGAGGCTGCAGTGAGCCAAGATCGTGCCATTGCACTCTAGCCTGGGCAATGGAGCGAGACTCCGTCTCAAAAATAAATAAATAAATTAATTAAATTAAGTCTTGACTTCCTTCCCTAGCTCTAAGATGTTTATCACTAGGACCTCAACATCCATTCCACAGGAATCATGATTGTGCATATAGAAAAGGATGATAAACCTGGTGGTTTTGGAAAGGTAAGGTTCATAAGGAAGGCTGGATACCAATCACATGAAAGCGACAGCATCAATAATCCAACAAACCAACCAACTGTCCGAAACATCATCACATAATATCTAAATGCTAGACAACGTGCAAAGTGAGGAGACTGATGAGTGAATCAAGATGACCATCTATGCTGTTTACCTGTATAATATGACATATTCATGCCCTTGTTTTCTGGAGAGCCTATAGGCTGGTGTCACCCTAGTTATAGCAAGAAGAGACTTCAGCAGCAATGACAGTCTGTTGTACACCGTGTAGGAAACTTTGATTTCTTTATCACACCTGCCAGGCACAAAGACACGGTCAGCATTCTCCTATTAAGCACTGGAACTACACAAGACCAAATTTATTATTAAGACATGCTCTGAACTAACCAGAGAACTCTAATTACACCTTTATCAACAGATGATTGAGGTTAAGTCAATGTCTTACTTTCTCATGTACAAGACACAGGGAAATGAGCACCAAAAGGCACCCAATGTATTTTTTTCTAGCTTCAAAGTACTTTATTTTTTTAGAAATAAAGCAGCACATCTGAAAACATATAAATAAATAAATACTGCAATTATATACACTGAAGGCGCAAACACGTACTATCCTATGAGCTGTCGCCCTTTCTATCTTGATAATCTAACAGAAGTCTGGGAAAAGTCAGCTTGGCTCTAAAATTTTGGGCCATAACCTGGCAATTGCATTTATTCAATAAAGAAAATTAATGTCCCCACATATACTTATCACTAAGATTTTTCTTTTGATGTATTGATATTTCCTCAATTTTCCTATATACTCTTGTTGAAAACTGAAGCTTCAGACAGGAGGTAAGCTAATCTGCCTTGAAAGAAGAAAACGGGGGAAAGAAATAACATGTATTTCCAATCCATGACCCATACAGTCTGTAAAAAGGAGCAGGGAGGGGAAATCTTATTGGATGGCTGCCACACAGAAAACAGACAAAACAGAGTAGTCATATTACAAGAGCTCGCAAGGGATTTAATCAGAGAACTAGCTGTACTCTGGGAAAACAACAAAGCCTTTTCAGCTTTCTCTGCTACTCCTTTCCCCGTAGTATCTGAGTCTCTCTGGACTGACGTTCCCTCTGAAGGTCATCTCTGTGTCTAGGCTGGAAGCCAAGCATGAAGCAAATTGTAGCACAGACCTATTGGCTTTGTTAAGTGGTCAGAATGCCCTCCCTGACTCTGAAAACAAAGCCCTGCTTTTCACATGATGTCATCTGATTTATCCTCAGCAACCACAACCAAGGACCCTAAGATGCAGCACTTACTTTTCGTTCATTTCAAGACACCATATTTCCAGCTCCATGGAATCTCCCTGTAGAAAGGACAAATTTAAAACATTTGTTTTAAAAATTTTTAATTTCAAAGCATTACAGTCACTATAAAAATATTAAAAGGTATAGATAAGCAAAAAGAAAAAAAGGGATATCAACTTATAATCGAACCAGCCTCTTCTCTAACTAAAAGGGCAATCACAGTCTATATACTACTTTGAGGACTTGCTTTTTCTTAATAAATACTTCATGGAATTTTCCCTAAAATTAAAAATTCTAAATCATTTAAAATGGTTCCGCAGTATCCCACTATAGGACTATCATTTTATCCAACCAGTCCTCCAATTCTTGGACATAAAGGTTGTTTCTTTTTTTTTTTAAGACAGAGTCTCACTCTGTCGCCCAGGCTGGAGTACAGTGGTGTAATCTGGGGTCACTGCAAGCTCCGTCTCCCAGGTTCATGCCATTCTCCCGCCTCAGCCTCCCAAGTAGCTGGGACTACAGGCACCCGCCACCACAGCTGGCTAATTTTTTGTATTTTTAGTAGAGACGGGGTTTCACGTGTTAGCCAGGATGGTCTTGATCTCCTGACCTCGTGATGCACCCGCCTCGAACTCCCAAAGTGCTGGGATGACAGGCATGAGCCATAGCACCCGGCCAAGGTTGTTTCTTTAGTCTTGGTTTTTGTATCTTCATCTGAGTTTGAACATAAAGGTTGTTTCTAATTTTCATTACTGCAAACATTAGTGATAAACAACCTTGAGACTAAACTTTTCCAACAAACTCAATTAATTTCTTTGGGAAAATTTTCAGAACTACAACTGCTGAGCCGGGCATGGTGGTTCACGCTCATAATCCCAGCACTTTGGGAGGCCGAGGCCAACAGACCATGAGGTCAGGAGATCAAGGCCATCCTGGCCAACATGGTGAAACCCCATCTCTACTAAAATACAAAAAATTAGCCAGGTGTGGTGGCACATGCCTGTAATCCCAGCTACTAGGGAGGCTGAGGCAGGGCAATCACTTGAACTCGTAAGGCAGAGATTGCAGTGAGCCAAGGCCACGCCACTGCACTCCAGTCTGGTGACAGAGCAAGACTTCATGTCAAAAAAAAAAAAAAAAAAAAAAAAAGAATTGCTGGGTCAAAGAGTGAGTATACATGCTTTTAAGACTTTTGATATGTATTTCCAAACTGCTCTTCAGAAAAGCGAACACATTTCAAATGAGGGGGAGCCTTTCCCTCCAATTCCAGGAGGAATACTTTTAGGTGATAACCACAGTTTAGGAAAGCTTGTTACCTTAACAAGTTCTTTAGTTAAAAATCTTTTAGGGCCGGGCACAGTGGCTCACGCCTGTAAACCCAGCACTTTTGGAGGCCAAGGCAGGTGGACCATCTGAGGTCAGGAGTTCAAGACCAGCCTGACCAATATGGTGAAACCCCCGTTTCTACTAAAAATACAAAAATTAACTGGGCGTGGTGGCTCATGCCTGTAATCTCAGCACTCTGGGAGGCAGAGGTGGGCGAATCACGAGGTTAAGAGATAGAGACCATCCTCGCCAACATGGTGAAACCCCGTCTCTACTTAAAATACAAAAATTAGCTGGGTGTGGTGGCGGGTGCCTGTAATCCCAGCTACTCGGGAGGCTGAGGTAGGAGAATTGCTTGAACCAGGGAGGGGAAGGTTGTAGTGAGCCAAGATCGCACCACTACACTCCAGCCTGGGCAATAGAGCAGAAAAAAAAAAAGTGCTATGGGGGTGGGGTTAAGTAATTTAGCTACAGTCACTTGGCTGGGATTGAACTTGGGTCTGTGTAGCTCCAAATTCTATTTACCTTTAATTATACCATACAGCCTTACAATCTATTAGTGAAAATACATTGAAACAGTATCTGCATCAATCCTAATGTGAAATAAGGCAAGCAAACACATTTTTAAAACTCATAATACTGGCTGGGCAAAGTGGCTCACTCCTATAATCCTGGCACTTCGGGAGTGTGAGGCAGGAGGATCAGCTGAGGCCAGGAGTTTGAAGCTGCAGTGAGCTATAAGCAGAACTGCACTCCAGCCCGGGCAGTACAGGGAGACCCTGTCTCTACAAAATTTTTTATTTTTTTTTTAAACATTAGCCGTGTGTGGTGGTGCATGCCTGTACTCCCAGCTACTCGCAAAGGCTGAGGTGGGAGGATCCCTTGAACCTAGGAATTTGAGGCTGCAGTAAGCCATGACTGCACCACTGAACTCCAGCCTGGGTTACAGAGTGAGACCCAGTCTCAAAACAGTAGCAGGCTGGGCATGGTGGCTCAGGCCTGTAATCTTAGCACTTTGGGAGGCCCAGGCAGGTGGATCACCTGAAGTCAGGAGTTCGAGACCAGCCTGGCCAACATAGTAAAACCCTGTCTCTACAAAAAATACAAAAAATAGCCGGGCATGGTGGCACACACCTGTAACCCCAGCTACTCGGGAAGCTGAGGCACGAGAATTGCTTTAACACGGGAGGTGGAGGTTGCAGTGAGCTGAGATCATGCCACTGCACTCCAAGCTGGGAAACAGAGCAAGACTCTGTCTCAAAAAAAAAAAACAACAAAAAACAAAACAACCCCAAAAGCAACTACCACCACCACCACCCAGCAAGTCACACTGTAGAAACAAATATAAACAAAGCACCATAGGAATTCTAAGTAAAGACTGCAGTTATATCTCCCACTAAAAGGGGGAAACTTTCTAGAGCACGTGAGTCTTGAAGGACGAGCAAAAGTATGTCATGTGAACAAGAGGGTAAAGAGCCTACATCAAGTGGTTGGAATAATAAGTTCAAAAACCATGATCCCTGTAATCCCAGCACTCTGAGAGACTGAGGCAGGCAGATTGCTTGAGCTCAGGAGTTTGAGACCAGCCTGGGCAACATGGTGAACCCCCATCTCCACAAAAAATACAAAAACTAGCTGGGCATGGTGGTGCATGCCTATAGTCTCAGCTACTCAGGAAGCTGAGGTGGGAGGATTATTTGAGCCTAGGAGGTTGAGGCTGCAATGAGCCATGATTTTGCCACTTACTCCAGCCTGGGTAACTGAGCAAGACCCTGTCTCAAAAAACAAAACAGGCCGGGCACAGTGGCTCACACCTGTAATCCCAGCACTTTAGGAGGCAGAAAGTGGGCGGGTCACCTGAGGTCAGGAGTTCAAGACCAGTCTGGTCAAAATGGCGAAATTCTGACTCTAGTAAAAATACAAAAATTAGCCAGGCATGGTGGCAGGTGCCTGTAATCCAAGTCACTTGGGAGGCTGAAGCAGGAGAATTGCTTGAATCCAGGAAGTGAAGGCTGCAGCGAGTCAAGATCGTGCCACTGCACTCCAGCCTGGGCAACAAGAGTGAAACTCTGTATCAAAAAATAAAATAAAAGAAAAACAAAAAACAGGGCGGGCGCGGTGGCTCACTCTTGTAATCCCAGCACTTTGGGAGGCCAAGGCAGGCGAATCACAAGGTCAGGAATTCGAGACCAGCCTGACCAACATGGTGAAACCTCATCTCTACTAAAAATACAAAAATTAGCCAGGCGTGGTGCATGTACCTGTAATCCCAGCTACTCAGGAGGCTGAGGCAGGAGAATCACTTGAACCCGGGAGGCAGAGGCTGCAGTGAGCCGAGATTGCTCCACTGCACTCCAGCCTGGGCAATAGACTGAGACTCAGTCTCAAAAACAAACAATCAAGCAAACGAACAAAAAAAACCCATGACCCCCTGAGAGAATGATAAGCACATCAGAGAGGAAAGGGCAGGAATAAGACTGAGAAATGAATTCGACTCAGAGGAAGAGCCTTGAGTGCTAAATGAAGACACCAACCTGGCCATAGCCTTACCTCAGAAGTCTTAAGTGAAATCTCCACACACATAGACCTCCCGACCGCAGGCAGCTGCCCTGCCAGTGCCTTCTTTGCTTCATGTGTAACCTCTGGGATGTCTTTGATTGCTAAGTTGAACTGGAAAACAAAAGGGACTTTTGCATGAAACACTCACAGGAACATTATGAAAACAGAAATTAGTGTATGTTGGGTAACACAAGTATTGCTGTGGCTGATTAAGGAAGACAATTCATTCACTTCTCCCTTTCCCATAAGGGATAATACTGCATCAAAGCCACAAATCTCAAGTTGAAAAAGGTAATTATCATTACAAAAATTGGCCAAGATACAATTTTTGTCTTCCAAGGACTAAGCTTTTCATCTATCATAGCAGAAAGTTAAGAACCAAATAAATTCAGGATTAACATACAATAAGAATATCCTTTTCAAGTAAATGGATCAAATAGAATTAGATATTTTAATGTTATTTATAATAATATAAATGGTATTACTTATTATTATTGCACTTGAGAACTTTACATTCATTCCTTGTGACAAACACTACAGTATATCTTAGTAAATAATAGAATTTTACCCAATCTGAACCCGTTGGAGAAGATGATGAACGAGTGCAAATCTTTTCACCAAGACGAGCCTGGACAATCACTTGGACAGTCTGGGGGAAAAAAAAAAAAAAAAAGAAATCCCAAAATGATGAAAAGTCTTAACAAACTAATCTGGCTCCTGATCAGGGTTAAAATCCTCCCAATACAGGGTTTAAACGATGCCAATTAACCATAAGTATACTTTGGGAAACAGTATAGTTTTAATTTTTGAGAACAGATAGAAAAAACATTACATACAAAAAACAACTTTATAAACATTCCTGAAGGTATAGTGTCAACCAATGAAAGGAATTACAGGTTGAGGCTTGGAAACTGTAATATTCTCATACGGCAGAAGGAAAGCTGAGCATAGTGGTTTGATGTTCATAAAGAAACGAGTCCAACTGTGGTTTTAAATATTCACTGTCACAAACTTACAACCCCATGGTAGATTTAAAACAAAAATTCCACAATTATTCATACCATTTGGCCCATATGGCAAAAGTCTTCCACATAATTTCACAACTAAAATCAACTACATGGATTGTTCTAGCATGGCAATGGTTGAGAGGAGTGACATAGGTGGAAATGATTTTTAGATTTAGGAAAATATGGGATTCAAAATTCAATTTTAATTCCCCATTTACCAGGAAGGGAACAATACATAAAATTTGAACATTTCAGGATTAGTTGAAACTTAAGGAAAGATGTCCGAAATGCTGCCCATTCCAGCTGACGGTCTTTGTTCCCACCCAAAGGGAACATACTGTGCCAATAACCTGGCATAACAATTTGACATTTCTGCAGTCTTACAAAAAAAAAAAAAATTTTTTTTTGAACAAGTAGCTGTAGAAAATTGGAAGCTACATTTTAGCTACACCCCCAATACCGCCCCCATACCTCACAGTTTGGTTGACAACAGACAGAAGTATCCCTTAAAATGGGCAAGCTGCAAGCTGTTATGCTACTTTCCAAAGAGAGTTGTTCGCAAAAGGCAGAAGCACGGAAGTTATTTCTAACACTTCTGGGCTCACGAGAATGGACATATTACCTTGAGGGCAAAAAATTTAATAAACTTGTCCAGATCCTTTCTGTCCTGGGAATTGAGATCAGTTTCCATTGCCTATAGGAATCTAAAAAAAAAAAAAAGTGAAAAAAACATGACTAATATCTTTAAAAAGGCATTGATACATCAAAGCATACAGAGATGGTATTGTCTACTAGCCTAGGAATAATCATGTGGGAGTGGGAGG
Organism: Chlorocebus sabaeus; assembly: GCF_047675955.1. Taxonomy (NCBI): domain Eukaryota; kingdom Metazoa; phylum Chordata; class Mammalia; order Primates; family Cercopithecidae; genus Chlorocebus; species Chlorocebus sabaeus. The sequence continues at coordinate 18,537,369 of NC_132904.1, forward strand.
AAAAAAAATTTCCTTTAACTAAAGATACCAATGTGAAAAACACTGAGATACTATCTCTTGAGGAAAATAGATTTCACAAAGAGTTACATCTAGGAACCTAAAAAATGAATGAGAACATTTTACCTGATTCTGAAACTTCGAGCTTTAAATATAATTATCCATTCAAAATTATTTCATCATCCAGCAGATTTAGGACTACATTTTAATGAGACATAAACTTTGCTGAACTCACATGAGTTAATTTATCTTCCTTCAAAGGTCACTAAATCAATTTAACTTTGGGGAGTTATGGGCTTTTGAGAATCTATTGACAAAAGCCCTTTCTCCAGAAAAATATATACATACAGGAATGTTTGCATATAATTTCAAGGGGATTCATGGATTTCATGAAACACACCATAAATGTCCTTCCTGGCTGGCCGCTATGGGTCATGCCTGTAATCCCAACACATTGGGAGGCCAAGGCAGGAGAATTGCTTGAGCCATGGAATTTGGACCAGCTTGGGCAAGACCAACATGGTGAGACCCCCATCTCATATTTAAAACAAAAAAAGGGGGGCCCTCCCAGGTTGACATGATTTGAGATGATTTGATAGAAAGGATGCATTTAGAGAGAGACAAGCATGAACAAAGAGGCATAAACAACAGAGAGCAAATTAGGTTTAGAAATAATAAGTATTCCAGTTTTCCAAAGGATTGAGTATAGATGGAAAATGTTAATGGACGTCCTGGGCCAGCAGATAAAATGGATTCCCGCAGCTGAGGGGTGCCATGTTTAAAACAGAACAAGACGGCCATAGCTGGTGGACCAAGTAGTTATGTACGCTTTGTTCTCAAAAATATGTATAAAAGTAGTACAGGACCTCCCTTTTTATAATCAAGCCGAACGTGTTGGAGCTGTTGATTCCAAGCTAAATTGGGCAAGAACCCCCAACCCCCAACCCCTGAACTCCCTCAATCAGCCGTTTGAAACAAATGTCTGAGAGACTTCTGGTTTTGGGCTTGGAAACTAACCCTTTCTGGCTCAGGGCTCAGCTGTATCAACCAATCAGAACTCGGCTATGCTGACCAACCAGAACTAAGCAAGTTTCAATCCTTCCTTTGCATAAGCAGACCTGACTCTGAACCTAGGCACTATAAAACCTGCACCCTCCCTTTGTTCTGCCAGTTTGCAAACTGTTCACTGGGATAAAGTCTCTTTCCCCCAAATTCCTTTGCAGAGAACTTTTGTTCACAGGAAGTAATACAGTGTTGGGGCCAGACCATGAGCATCTTGAATATAATCAGCATCTAGAAGCCAGATCTGCACCTAGTGTAGGAGACAGGGGAGCTCACCCAAGGCTTTTGACAAGAGGAAGTGACACAATCAGAGTGGTAACAACATCCTGAATGTTGCTTTAGAAAGACAGCTTTGGCCGGGCACGGTGGCTCACGCCTGTAATCCCAGCACTTTGGGAGGCTGAGGCGGGTGGATCACGAGGTCAGGAGATCCAGACCATCCTGACTAACACGGTGAAACCCCGACTCTACTAAAAATACAAAAAATTAACAGGGCGTGGTGGTGGGCGCCTGTAGTCCCAGCTACTCAGGAGGCTGACGCAGAAGAATGGCGTGAACCCGGGAGGCGGAACTTGCAGTGAGCCAAGATCACGCCACTGCACTCCAGCCTGGGCAACAGAGCCAGACTCTGTCTCAAAAAAAAAAAAAAAAAAAAAAATTACACAGCTTTACAGGCATAATGCAGAACACTTTTGAGTATGAAAAGTGGGGAAATCAGTTAAGTCCTTGGCAATTTTAATTAAGGATTGTGATCAAGGCCAAAACTCTAGCACAGGCATGATTGGGCAATATTTTAGAGAAGCTGAAGGCCAGGGGTGGTGGCTCACGCCTGTAATCCCAGCACTTTGGGAGGCCGAGGTGGGTGGATCACTTGAGGTTGGGAGTTTGAGATCAGCCTAGCCAACACGGTGAAACCTCGTCTCTACTAAAAATGCAAAAATTAGCTGGGTGTGGTGGCACACACGCCTGTAACACCAGCTACTCGGGAGGCTAAGGCAAGAGAATTGCTTGAACCCAGGAGGCAGAGGTCGCAGTGGGCCCAGACTGCACCACTGCATTCCAGCCTGGGTGGCAGAGTGAGACTTCAACTCAAAAAAAAAAAAAAAAAAAAAAAAAAACCCAAAAAATAAAAAAACAAGGAAGAGTTAGTAAGATTTAATGACCAACTTAAGAAACAGGATAAAGGAGTGGCAGAGTTTTAAACGTGGATAACTGAGAGGCTAGAGTTTCATTTAACAAAAACAGGGAAGCCAGATTGGGAAAAGATTTTAAGGAAAAGAATAAAGAAGGCCGGGCGCGCTGGCTCAAGCCTGTAATCCCAGCACTTTGGGAGGCCGAGACGGGCGGATCACGAGGTCAGGAGATCGAGACCATCCTGGCTAACACGGTGAAACCCTGTCTCTACTAAAAAATACAAAAAACTAGCCGGGCGAGGTGGCGGGCGCCTGTAGTCCCAGCTACTCGGGAGGCTGAGGCAGGAGAATGGCGTGAACCCGGGAGGCGGAGCTTGTGGTGAGCTGAGATCGCGCCACTGCACTCCAGCCTGGGCGACTGAGCAAGACTCCGTCTCAACAACAACAACAACAACAACAACAACAAAAAAAAAGAATAAAGAAAAGGAGAACTGAAAGAGGAAATAATGGGTACACATTAAATTCTTTTTTGGCCGGGGACGGTGGCGTACACCTGTAATCCCAACAGTTTGGGAGGTTGAGGCAGGTGGATCACTTTAGACCAGGAGTTGGAGACTAGCCTGGACAACATGGCACAACCTGTCTCTACTTAAAATACAAAAAAATTTAGCCAGGCATAGTGGCGCATGCCTGTAGTCCCATCTACTCAGGATGGTGATGTGGGAGAAAGGCCTGAGCCCTGGAGGTCAAGGCTGTAGTGAGCCATGGCTGCTCCACTGCACTCCAGCCTGGGCAACAGGAGTAAAACTCTGTCTCAAAAAAAAAAAAAAAGAAAAAAAAATTCAGGTATAACTTAGATGCATTGAAATGCACAAATCTTGGGTGTACAGGTCAATAAATATTTTTATATGTATACACCCATATAACCACAATCCAGATACAGTTATAGAACATACCCAATATTCTAGAAGGCTCCATTACACCCCTCTCAGTCTATAAATCCACCAAAAGGAAATAATTACTGATCTCTGTCACCACAGATTAGTTTGGGTTGTTTTAAATTTCTTACAAATATAATCAATAATATTAACTCTCTTGTGTGTGGCTTTTATTCAACATTATGTCTGTAATACAATTCATCTACACTGTTGGATATAGCAGCAGCTTATTCTTTTTCATTGCTTCATAGCACCCTCTCTCATGAATATAACATAATATTAAAAATAAATTCTAGGCCGGGCACAGTGGCTCACGCCTGTAATCCCAGCACTTTCGGAGGCCGAGGCGGGTGGATCACGCGGTCAGGAGTTCAAGACCAGCCTGGCCAAGACAGTGAAACCCCTTCTCTACTAAAAACACAAAAATTTGCTGGGTGTGGTGGTGGGCACCTGTAATCCCAGCTACATAGTAGGCTGAGGCAGAGAACTGCTTGAACCAGGAGACAGAAGTTGCAGTGAGCCAAGATCACACCACTGTACTCCAGCCTGGGCAATGGAGCAAGACTCCGTCTTAAATAAACAAACAAATAAATAACATTCTACTGATCATAAACATTTGGGTTGTTTCCTGTTTTTAGCTATCATATTCTCGTATATGTCTTTTGGTGGATGTAAACATTCACTGCTATCAGAGGCAAAGCCAGGAATGTTAATGGTGGGTCACTGAGTATACGGTACATATGTTTAGCTTAAATAGACACTGCCAGAAAGGTTTAAAGTATCTGTACCAGTTCACAGTCCCAGCAGCAGTGTTTGAGTGCTCCAGCTGCTATAAATTTATATACCACTTGGTAATAGTTATTCTTTAATTTCAGCCATTCTGGTAAAGATAGTAGTATCTGGTAGTATCTCATCTAATCTGCATTTCCCTGATAACTGAAATTTCCCCTATTAGCACCTTTACATATGCTTATTAGCAATTTGGATATCCTATTTTATTATTGTATTTTTTAATTTTGTGAGACAAAATATTGCTCTGTTGCCTAGGCTGGAGTGCAGTGGCATGATCATAGCTCACTGCGGCCTCAATCAACCAGGCTCAGGCAATCCTCCTGCCTCGGCCTCCAAGTAGCTGGAATCACAGGCTACAGCTAAGATATCCTCTTTTGTGAAGTGCTAGTTTAAGCCTTTTGCCCATTTTTACCATTGTGTTTTCTTTTTCTTACTGGAGTTTTAAACATATATTCTGGATACAAGTACTTCGTTGGATATACATACTGCAAATATCTTCTCCCAGAGGTGGCTTGCCATTCTGATGGAACCTATTTTTAATTTATTTTTATTTATTTATTTATTTTTGAGACGGAGTCTCGCTCTGTCACCCAGGCTGGAGTGCAGTGGCGCGATCCCCGCTCGCCGCAAGCTCCGCCCCACTGGGTTCACACCATTCTCCGGCCTCAGCCTCAGGCGCCCGCCACCATGCCCGGCTATTTTTTTTTGTATTTTTAGTAGAGATGGGGTTTCACTGTGTTTGCCAGGATGGTCTCGATCTCCTGACCATCTGGGATTACAGGCATGAGTCACTGCGCCTGACCTATTTTTCATTTTTTAAAAAGAGACTGAATATACTAACAGACAAGGGCTATGAAGCCATTCTTAGAAGATTAACAAGAATTCTGGACAGAAATATAATTAACCATTAATCAGGCTGCACTTTGACCCACTTCCTTGTAACCATTTGCATCCCTACTGTTCTATAGGTAGGCTCCCTGATGTTAGAATCATAAGACTTTTGTTTAAGAATTGCTTAAGTACACAGGCACAGTGGCTTATGCCTGTAATCCCAGTACTTTGGGGGGCCAAGGTGGGAGAATCACTTTAGTCCAAGAGTTTGAGACCAGCCTGAGCAACATGGTGAATCACCATCTCTAGAAAAAATATATATATAAAAATTAGCAGGGCATGGTAGTCCCAGTTACTCAGGAGGCTGAGATAGGAGGATCGCTTGACCCTGGGAGGCAGAGATTGCAGTGAGCCGAGATTGTGCTACTACACTCCAACCTGGTCGACAGAGCAAGACCCTGTCAAAAAAAAAAAAAAAAAAAAAAAATTGCATAAGCAGATCCTGAATAGCTGACACCAAACAGTTTAAAGACCCCCACAGAGGCCAGGTGCCGTGGCTCAAGCCTGTAATCCTAGCACTTTGGGAGGCCGAGACGGGTGGATCATGAGGTCAGGAGATCGAGACCATCCTGGCTAACATGGTGAAACCCCCGTCTCTACTAAAAAATACAAAAAATGAGCCGGGCGAGGTGGCGGGTGTCTGTAGTCCCAGCTACTCAGGAGGCTCAGGCAGGAGAATGGCGTAAACCCGGGAGGTGGAGCTTGCAGTGAGCTGAGATCCGGCCACTGCACTCCAGCCTGGGCGACAGAGCAAGACTCCGTCTCAAAAAAAAAAAAAAAAAAAAAAAAAAAAAAAAAAAAGGCCCCACAGAGAAACCAAACCAGCATAAGAATATAGCTTCTTCATCTCTCTGTGCCATGACTTTACCCTGCATACTCTGACCAATCAATGATCTCCACACTTCAGCCCACTCTCAAACTCTTAAATTCAAACTCTACCCCCAAACTCCCCGGGGAGGTGGATTTGAGGGTTCCCCGTTTCCTCTTTGGGCAGCCCTACAATTAAACCTCTTTCTCTGTTGCAATCCAGTGTCTCGGCATACTCGCTGCACAAAATGAACAATGGACCTATAACAGTTACAGCTGGACAATATACATATAAAGACAGAATTCTGACCCACAACCTGAAGCAACCAGCACAAGAAGCCAACCTACTATCTATACTAATGAGTCAATGAAGTCAGACTATCTCTAGCAACGAGTCCAGGAAGCCAACAATAACCACTATAACAATAGGCTCAATTCACAACAGCCAAGATATAGAATCACCCTAAATGTCTAACAACGAAGATAAGGACAATGTGGAAGCCGGGCGTGGTGGCTCACGCCTATAATCCCAGCACTTTGGGAGGCCAAGGCAGGCGGATCATGAGGTCAGGAGTTAGAGATCAGCCTGGCCAACATGGTAAAACCCCTTCTCTACTGAAAATACAAAAAATTAGCCAGACATGGTGGCAGGCGCCTGTAGTCCCAGCTACTCGGGAGGCCGAGGCAGGAGAATCACTTGAACCCAGGAGGCAGCGGTTACAGTGAGCCGAGATCGCACCACTGCACTCCAGTCAGAGCAACAGAGTGAGACTCCTTCTCAAAAAAAAAAAAAAAAAAAAAAATTAGCCGACTGTGGTGGCACACACCTGTAGAAAAGGCTACTTGGAAGGCTGAGGCAGGAGAATGGCTTGAACTCGGGAGGCGGAGGTTGCAGTGAGCCAATACCACAACAATGCACTCTAGCCTGGGTGACAGAGTGAGACTCTGTCTCAAAAAAAAAAAAAAAAAAAAAAAAAAAAAGGGAATATATATATCATGGAAATTACCAACAGAAAAAGAGTAAAATCCTGTCATTTGCAGCAACATGAATGAACCTGGAGAGCATTAAGTGAAATAAGCTAAGCACGGAAAGACAAATGCTGCATGATCTCACTCATGTGGAATCTAAGATGTTGTTACTAAAGTAGTGGAGAGTAGAATAGGAGTTACCAGAGGATAGGGAAGTAGGGCGTAGAATGACGGCGAGAAATTTGTCAACAGGTACAAGGCCACAGTTAGAGAGGAAGATTAAGTTCCGATGCTCTATATCATAGCTGAATGACTAGAGTTAACAATAATGTCTATTTCAAAATAGCAAAAGAGAGGTTTTTTTGTTTTGTTTTGTTTTTTGAGACAGAGTCTCGCTCTGTCACCCAGGCTGGAGTGCAATGGTGCGATATTGGCTTACTGCAACCTCCGACTCCTGGGTTCAAGCGATTCTGGTGCCTTAGCCTCCCTGAGTAGCTGGGATTACACGCTTGCGCCATCTTGCCCAGTTGATTTTTGTATTTTTAGTAGAGACAGGGTTATGCCACATTGGCCAGGCTGGTTTTGAACTCCTGGACTCAAGCAATTCACCTGCCTCAGCCTCCCAAAGTGCTGGGATTGCAGACATGAGCCACCTCGCCCATCCAAAAAGAGAGGTTTTTAAATGTTCTCATCACAAAGAAACAATAAATGTTTAAGGTGATGAATATGCTAATTATCCTGAATAGGTCACGATACAATTTAGACATGCATCAAAACATGAACCCCATAAATATGTATAATTATTATGTATCAATCATAAATTAAAAATGAAAACAAAAAACCACTAGCCCAAAAGAGCTAGGACTTAATACCCTACCATTTTGGTCCCCATGACCTCCAACTTAGGACCAACTGAAGAAAGCCAAATACGCACCTCCTAACCAATCACACAGGATGCTCTGCTTCTAGTCAGGCTGCCTCCGGCTGCCCTATGCCAGGAGCCTCCAATTAGGGCAAACCTGAAACCTTCCCCTTTCCCCTCCAACTATAAAGCTTTCCCATTCCTCTGTCCGCTTCTGAGTCTCTGCCAAATGCAAATGGTAACAGCTGACTCTTTTGCTCTGAACAGCCTTTGCTTGTTCTCATCTGGGTGCTCTTTATTTCCATATTAAAAATAGCTTTGATGCACTTTGGGAAGCTGAGGCAGGCAGATCACTTGAGATCAGGAATTTGAGACCATCCTGGCCAACATGGTGAAACCTGTCTCTACCAAAAAATACAAAAATTAGCCAGGCATGGTTGTGCATGCCTCTAATCCCAGCTGCTTGGGAGGCTTAGGCAAGAGAATCACTTGAACCCAGGAAAAACATTATTTTTTTGAACATAAAAAAGTGCTAACCATCAAACGAAAAATTATTAAAATTAAGAGAAAAGAAAATAGATTTTTGCTGATCTGCAAATCATGAAGATAATTCTCCTATATTTTCTCATAGAAACGTTTTGTTTTATTGCACCACTGCATCCCATCCTGGGCAGCAGAGTGAGACTCCATCTCAAAATAGATAAATAAAAATAGCTGAGTTGCAGCTCTCAACAAACAATATGTTGAAGGTATACAATTTAATACGATTTAACATATTTATGTACGGTAAAACCACCACCAAAAACAAAATAGTGAACCCCAATAGTTCCCAAAAGTTTCCTCATGGCTCCTTTTAGCCACTCCTTAATACTCCTTATCCTTAGGCAACCACTGATCCTTAATCTGCAGTTGGTAGAATTCTTTATCAATGGCTGGACGCGGTGGCTAATGCCTGTAATCCCAGAACTTTGGGAGGCCGAGGCAGGCTGATCACAAGGTCAAGAGATCAAGACCAGGCTAGCCAACATGGTGAAACGCTGTCTCTACTAAAAATACAAAAATTAGCTGGGTGTGTTGGTGCATGCTTATTGTCCCAGCTACTCAGGAGGCTGAGTCAGGAGGATTGCCTGAACCTGGGAGGCAGAGGTTGCAGTGAGCTGAGATCATGCCACTGTACTCCAGCCTGGGCGACAGACTCCGTCTCAAAAAAAAAAAGAAAAAAAAGAAAAGAAAAGAAAAGAAAACTAAACTAAATTAAAAGAAAAAAAGAATCCAATCCCAGCACTTTGGGAGGCCGAGGCGGGTGGATAACAAGATCAGATCGAGACCATACTGGCCAACATGGTGAAACCCCGTCTCCACTAAAAATAAAAAAAAAAAAAATTAGCTGGGTGTGGTGGCACATGCCTGTAATCCCAGCTACTCAGGAGGCTGAGGCAGAAGAATCTCTTGAACCTGGGAGGTGGAGACTGCAGTGAGCCGAGATTGCGCCACCGCACTCCAGCCTAGCGATAGAGCGAGACTCTGTCTCAAAATAAAATAAAATAAAATTAAAAAATAAATAAATTCCAGGCAAAGTCAGCTGTGAAAACAGGTTAAGTGATTTCAAAAAGGTGATCAGAGGCCTGCTGACACTTTCAGCAAAGAGTCTAGTCACTGAAAGTGGCAAATGGTGATCCTGTACCAAAGTCCAGGATTCCAATATTCAGGCTTAGGAAACTAAAAAATTTTTTTCATTTATTTGTGGTCTTAATGAAGTAAAAGAAACTAATTTTATTAATTCAATCAAGGTTTTGGGGACAACACAAATTACAAGAGACTGTTTATATAGCACATATATATATATTTTTGAAATAGGGTCTCACACTGTTGCCGGGGCTGGAGTATAGTGGCACAATCATAGCTCACTGTAACCTGGAACTCCTGGTCTCAAGCAATCCTCCTATCTAAGCCTCTCAAGTAGCTGGGACTATAAACTCCCACCACCATGCGCAGCTAATGAAAAAAAATTTTTGGCCAGGCATGGTGGCTCACACCTGTAATCACAACACTTTGGGAGGCAGAGGTGGGTGGATCACCTAAGGTCAGTAATTCAAGACCAGCCTGACCAACATGGCAAAACCCCGTCTCTACTAAAAATACAAAATTAGCCAGGCGCGGGCACAGTGGCGGGTGACTGTAATCCCAGCTACTCAGGAGGGTGAGGCACGAGAATCACTTGAATACAGGAAGTGGAGGTTGCAGTGAGCCAAGATTGTACCACTGCACTCCAGCCTAGGCAACAAGAGCAAAACTCCATCTCTAAAAAAATAAATAAAACAAAATTTTGGGGGGCTGGGTGCAGTGGCTCAGGCCTGTAATCCCAGCACTTTGGGAGGCTGAGGTTGGTGGATCATGAGGTCAGGAGTTCTAGACCAGCCTGACCAACATGGTGAAGCCTCATCTCCACTAAAAAATACAAAAATTAGCCAGGCATGGTGGCAGGCGCCTTTAATCCCAGCTACTCGGGAAGCTGAGGCAGAATAGCTTGAACCCAAGAGGTGGAGGTTGCAGCAAGCCGAGATCCCACCCTTGTACTCCAGCCTGGGCGACAGAGCAAGACCCTGTCACCAAAAAAAAAAAAATTTTTTTTTTTGGTGACAGGGTCTTGCTCTGTCGCCCAGGCTGGTCTCAAACTGCTCGCCTCAAGTGATCCTCTCACTCCCACCTCCCAAAGCACTGAGATTACAGTTGTGAGCCACTGTGCTAGGCCCATGATTCCAATTTTTGAGAAAGTAGAGAGAAAGAGATGTGTCAAGTATAAGGATGCTATCTTTCCTAAAAACATACTGTTTTGGGAAGTAAAATAGTACCAGATGGTTACCTGGTATCACCCCACACTACAAACTTCACATATCATTCTCTACCACAGGGGCAAATGGTTTGGTGGTTCTACTGCCAAAAGTCTATAGAGGCACCTGACAACGTATGTATTTGACTTTCTTCTCTTCAGACTTTGCAGACTACTTACTGCCACAATTCTTGTTATGGCCAAAATGACTGTCTACATTAAGGGTGGAGACTCCTTGATAGTATAGGTTTTAAGGCCACACATCAGCTGCTAGGAGACTAAGCCAAAGAAAAAGAGCTTTTAGGTTACCACTTACTTCAAATCAAGGCCACTTTGCCTTTGAGCATTCTAGTCTCTCATTTACTGTGCAACTTTTCTGCAAGTTCTTCAAATTTCTTGCCTCTTTCCTGCTACTATGCTGAATATGTAAGTTCCCGTGAGCTGCTTACTATCTTGTTATTAAAATTTTCTGTCCTAGGGATGTAACCCAATTACTATGTATAATTTCAGGTTTTCACAAAAAATTTATGTAGTTCCCATTCATGAATAATTGATTAAATGTATCATGTCACTGTTTCTAAAATGCCTTCATCAGTTAAAAAAAAATTATACTCTATAATGTTCCCACAAATATTGCTATCCCTTTAAACTTCATCTACACTTATTGTTCCATGACTTGATACAGGTTTTCTTGTCTTAGAAGTAATCTCATTTAATTAAGACCTTTCTTCATGACAAGACAGTTGAGTAATAACAAAAACTATTTATTGGACTTTAAATAGCAATTTCAATTTTGCAACATCTCTGCACATCACTTTTGCAAATAGAAATTGCTAACAAATAACACTTTGAGGTTCCCAAAGTGTAAGAGAACATGTATAGACTTGTATTAGATTAAATGCTTTTTTGTTTTTGTTTTGAGACAAGGTCTTGTTCTGTCATCCAGGCTGGAGTGCAGTGGTGCCATCAAAATTCACTGCAAGCCTGGACCTCCTGGGCCCAAGTGATCCTCCCATCTCAGCCTCTCGAGTAGCTGAGACCACAGGTATGTGTCACTACACCCAGCTAATTTTTTAATTTTTTGAAGAAACCTGGGGGGTGGGTCGAGTGTCTCCGTTTGTTCCCCATGCTGGTCTCGAACTCCTGGTCTCAAATGATCCTCTCACCTCAGCCTCCCAAAGTGCTGGGATTAGAGTTGTGAGCCATGGCACCCAGACCAGACTAAATGTTTTTGAACAATTACCAAAAAAACAAATTATCCCATTGTTAGATAATGCCTATAGATAATCACTGACTTCCAAATGCTGGACAGAAGATTCTATCACACTACTTAAGTGCAAAAGGTAATAATAAACGAATGGAAAACATTTAACTGGATAAACAGGTTCTCTACATCTTTTACTTACTTTTGTACTGAAATTCTAATTTTAAATAAAGAAATAGGCCAGCCTGGTGGTTCAAGCCTAAAATCCCAGCACTTTGGAAGCCCGAGGTGGACAGATTGCTTGAGCCAGGAGTTTGAAACTACAGTGAGCTATGATTGCACCACTGCACTCCAAATTAGGTAACAGAGTGAGACCCTGTCATTCATTAATTTATACTTACATACATACGTACAGGGTTCTACTTAAATAGGCAGATAAAAAAGACATATTTAAACTATCTTCCTAATCCTCAATTAAAAGCACAGACATAAAAAAGCTATAAATAAAGCCCAAAGACAGAAGAAGAAATAACAAAGATGTCAACGAATGACTGGAAAATAAAAAGTGAACAGGCTTGGCATGGTGGCTTACACACGTAATCCCAACAATTTGGAAGGCCAAGGTGGGATGACCTCTTGAGCCTAGGAGTTTGAGATCAGCCTGGACAACACGGAGAGACTCTGTCTCTACAAAAAAAAAAAAAAAATTAGCCAAGTGTGGTGGCATGCACCTGTGGTCTCAGCCACTTGGGAGGCCAAGGCAGGAGAATCACTTGAGCCCAGGAGTTCAAGACCAGCCAGGGAACATAGTGACACCTTGTTTCTGCAAAAAAAGTAAGTAGCCGGGCATGGTGGCTTGCACCTGTAGTGCCAGCTACTGGGGAGGCTGAGGTAGGCAGACTGCTTTAGCTGGAAGGTCAAGGCTGCAGTGAGCCGTGATTGCACCACCCCACTGCACTCTAGGTCTGGGTGATAGAGTGAGACCCTGTCTCAAAAAAAAAAAAAAAAAAAAAAAAAGCCTCTAATTTCTTGCCAGGGCCAAGCATAAGTCTACCTATCAGCTTTCTGGATGTAGCAAGTAGAATGAGAAATCAGGTAAATTGATTTTACCATATTTGTTTCCATTTGGCCTTTGTAACTGGTCCACTCACTCACCATGAAACACACAAGCGGTGTTTGTTATTCTGAATCTGGAGCCTTCCCTGAACCTCAGCTACCGAGAACCTCCAGTCTGGAACCATTACAGGGTTCTTGGTTCAAATCAGTTCACTTCCTGTTCCAACTTCATTTCACTCTTAGGCTGCTGCTGCTTCTGCATTGTTAAAACAGTTAAAATTCCTCCTCTAGGTTTCCTTCTCCCAAAAACGTAGAGAATCTCTCCTTCTCTACTTTTCCCGTTCTATTCTTGCATGTTTATATCCATTTTATTCCTTTACTATAATTTTATATGGCTTAAAAAGAAGTGGGGCCTGGTGGCACACACCTGTAGTCCCAGCTACTCAGGAGGTTGAGGCAGGAGAATCACTTGAGTCCAAGATGCTGTAGAGAAATATGATCATGCCTGTGAATATCATCGCACAACAGCCTGGGCAATAGAGCAAGACCGCATCTCTTTAAACAGAAATTTGTGCCATATCCAATTCTGCCTGTTACTTAGTATCCTTGGGACGACAGAGCCTTAGGAGACCAAAAGTAAAATAAATAAACAAAACAGAATAGATATATGTAGTCACCCTGTCATGTTTAACCAGAAATTTGTAATCAGTCAAAAGTTCCTGATATTATGGAGCTTGTATTCTAACAAGGCAGAAACTGACAATAAAAATAATTAAAATATGTTTGAAAGTAGTAAGTGCTTATTAAGATTAAGCAGGGTTGGCCAGGCGCAGTGGCTCATGTCTGTATTCCCAGCACTTTGGGAGGCCAAGGCGGATGGATCACCTGAGGTTGGGAGTTCAAGACCAGCGTGACCAACATGGAGAAACTCCGTTTCTACTAAAAATACAAAAATTAGCCGGGCATGATGGCGGGCTCCTGGAATCCCAGCTACTTGGGAAGCTGAGGCAGGAGAATGGCTTCAACCCGGGAAGCAGAGGTTGCAGTGAGCAGAGATTGTGCCATGGCACTCCAGCCTGGCAACAAGACCGAGACTTTGTCTCGAAAAAAAAGAAAACAAAAAACCTTATGAATACAAACAGATGAATCTCACATAATACAAAGTGAAAGCAGACACAAAAATACACACTATGAGTGTGATTGCATCTATACCATGCTCTAGAAAAGGTAAATGTAGTCTCTTATGATAGAAAACAGATCAGTATCAGACAGGTGCAGTGGTTCATACCTGTAATCCCAGCACTTTGGAAGGCTGAGGTGGGTGGGGCACCTGAAGTCAGGAATTCAAGACCAGCCTAGCCCACATGGTGAAACCCGCTCTCTACTAAAAATACAAAAATTAGCCAGGCATGGTGGCACACATCTGTAGTCCCAGCTGCTTGGAAGGCTGAGGTGGGAGGCTCTCTTGAGCCCAGGAGGAGGTGGCTGTAGTGAGCCAAGATCAAGTCACTGCACAGACACTCTAGCCTGGGTGACAGAGTGAGACTCCGCCTCCAAAAAAAAAAAAAAGAAAAGAAAACATCAGTATTACTTGGGGCTGGGCGTGGAGGTAGAAATGGTAGGGAGAAAAGTTCTACTGATAGGAATTTCCATGTTTTGATTGTGGTGGTGATTATAAGACTTCCACATTTGCCAAAACTTGTCAAACTAAATTTATAATGGATATAATTTATTGTATGTCAATTACACCTCAATCAAGTAGATTTTTAAAAAGGATTGCTCAGGTTGCTGTGTAGAGAACAGACTGTTAGATGTATATGGAACTAATCTAATATTAACAATGAACAGTTAACCAATTAATATTTCCTTGATTCTAAAAATGAATCCTAAATTCAGTTTTTCTGAGTAACAGTTCCTGGCAAATTAACAACATTGCTTTCACATTTGTATAATGCCTACTTCTACTTACACAAAGTCTATAAGCAGTAACCTCAAAACTATTACAGAAATAATAGAATGTTTTGCCTGCAATTAAAAAAAAAAACAAGGCCGGGCGCAGTGGCTCACGCCTGTAATCCCAGCACTTTGGGAGGCCAAGGCGGGCGGATCATGAGGTCAGGAGATCGAGACCATCCTGGCCAACACGGTGAAACCCTGTCTCTACTAAAATTACAAAAAAAAAAAAAAAATTAGCTGGGCATGGTGGTGGGCACCTGTAGTCCCAGCTACTTGGTAGGCTAAGGCAGGAGAATGGCGTGAACCCGGGAGGCAGAGCTTGCAGTGAGCTGAGATCGTGGCACTGCACTCCAGCCTGGGCAACAGAGCGAGACTCTGTCTCAAAAAACAAACAAACAAACAACTTCCTGACAAATACTTAACACTTCGGATATTTAAAATGCAGGGTTTTATTTTTGGGTTTTATTTTGAGACAGAGTCTCACTCTGTCGCCCAGGCTGGTATGCAGTGGCGCAATCTCACTGCAATCTCCACCTGCCAGGTTCAGGTGATTCTCCCGCCTCAGCCTCCTGAGTAGCTAAGACCAGAGGCACATGCCACCATGCCAGCTTATTTTTGTATTTTTAATGGAGATGGGGTTTCACCACGTTGGCCAAGCTGAACTAGAACTCCTGACCTCAGGTGATCTGCCCACCTGGGTCTCCCAAATGCTGGGATTACAGGCGTGAGCTACTAGGCCTGGCCAAAATGCTTTCTTTTTCCTGCCTTTTTTTGCTTTTGTTTTTGTTTTTGAGACAAGGTCTCAATCCTTTGTTCAGGCTGGAGTGCAGTGGCTTGATCACTACTCACTGCAGCCTCAACCTGCCGGACTCAGGTGATTCTCCCACTTCAGCCTCTGGAGTAGCTGGGACTACTAGCATGCCACCACACCCAGCTGATTTTTTGTATTTTTTTTGTAGACATGGGGCTTCGCTTTGTTGCCCAGGCTGGTTGTGAACTCCTGGGCTCAAGCAATCCTCCCATCTCAGTCTCCCAAACTGCTGGGGATTGCAGGCATGAGACACTGCACTTTGCCTTAAAAATGTTTTTAAAGGCCGGGCGTGGTGGCTCACGCCTGTAATCCCAGCACTTTGGGAGGCCAAAGCGGGTGGATCACAAGGTCTGAAGATCGAGACCATCCTGGCTAACATGGTGAAACCCCGACTCTACTAAAAATACAAAAAATTAGCCGGACGTAGTGGCGGGCGCCTGTAGTCCCAGCTACTTCGGGAGGCTGAGGCAGGAGAATGGCGTGAACCTGGGAGGCAGAGCTTGCAGTGAGCCGAGATCGCGCCACTGCACTCCAGCCTGGGCAACAGAGCCAGACTCCGTCTCAAAAAAAAACCAAAAAATGCTTTTAAATTCAGGCCGGGCATGGTGGCTTACGCCTGTAATGCCACTGCTTTGGGAGGCTGAGGCAGGCAGATCACCTGAGGTCAGGAGATCAAGACCGGCCTGATGAACATGGAGAAAAACCATCTCTACTAAAAATCCAAAAAAAAAAAAAAAAAATTAAGCCATGCATGGTGGCACATGCCTATAATCTCAGCTACTTGGGAGGCTGAGGCAGGAGAATCGCTTGAACTCAGGAAGTGGAGGTCATGATGAGCCGAGATCGCGCCATTGCACTCCAGCCTGGGCAACAAGAGCAAAACTCCTTCTCAAAAAAAAAAAAAAAAAAAAGAAAAAGCTTCTAAACTCATGTTTATCATGTCAGAACATGTAGGTTTTGAAAGCATTAAAATTAAGTTTATAATTTTACATTTCTCTTTATTTATTTTTTGAGACAGAGTCTTGCTCTGTCACCCTGGATGGAGTGCAGTGGTGCGATCTCAGCTCACTGCAACCTCTGCCTCCCAAGTTCGTGATTCTCTGGCCTCAGCCTCCCAAGTAGCTGGGATTATGGGCACCCGCCATCATGCCTGGCTAATTTTTGTAGAGACGGAATTTCACCATGTGAGCCGAGATCGCGCCACTGCACTCTAGCCTGGGCGACAGAGCCAGACTCCGTCTCAAAAAAAAAAAAAAAAAAAAAAAAAAAGATCACCTCAGGTGATCTTCCCACTGTGGCCTCCCACAGTGCTGGGATTACAGGCATGAGCCACCATGCCTGGCCCAGGCTAATTTTCTTATTTTTAGTAGAGATGAGGTTATGTTGGCTAGGCTGGTCTCGAACTCCTGGCCTCAAGTGATCCATCCGCCTCGGATTCCGACAGTGCTGGGATTACAGGATTACCACACCCAGTCTTATTTCTTAAGCTAATAGTGGAAGACCAGATACAATCCTTTCCTGACATAGTCCTTTTTTTCTATAGCAAACGTTCACATCTTCCTCCTAACACTTTGGCTACAAAGGTAACTGTGCAATAAATGAAGATGGGAAAACACTTATTTATAGTATAATGCAATAAATAAATGTAAGAAGAATAGCAGACTTAGAAAATGACAATTTTGTAACCATTATAGGAATAACTGGGTTAAGCAAGTCACCAAGGAACGCTAAAATTTGAAACTTTTATTTATAAATGAAAAGGTGAAACTTTATTTATAAATGAGATATTTACACAATCTATGGGAACACAGGTCACTACTTATCAATTACAAAGAGAAACCTGGTAGATACAATCTTAACAAAGTCGTCAAAGATAATAGCTGATATTGGGGCTCAGAAATCAATACCCAGGCAGGGCGTGGTAGTTCATGCCTGTAATACCAGCACTTTGGGAGGCTGAGGCGGGTGGATCACTTGAAGTCAGAAGTTTGACATCAGCCTGGCCAACATGGTGAAACCCTGTCTCTACTTAAAAAATAAGCCAGGCATGGTGGTACATGGAGGCTGAGGCAGGAGAATCACTTGAACCCAGGAGGTGGAGGTTGCAGTGAGCTGAGGTTGCGCCACTGCACTCCAGCCTGGGCAACAAGAGCAAAACTCTTGTCTCAAAAAACAAAAGAAATCAATACCCCCAAATATGGCTATGCTCAACCAAAGAAACCTCAAGGTATCTCTGATACCTCACTCCACCCACACACCTTCCCTTCCAAAGCATACAGTAGCTTAAGTTCCTTTATGCGCCTAAAATACAGACCCACCCAAAGGAACAACTGTTTTTCTTCTGTACGCTGTAACACCAAGAATGTAACCACACCTAAAAGGACTCTTTTACAAGATAATGTACAAGTTAATCTCTGTTCCCTGATCCAGTCATTCTCCCTAGTAATCCCCTCAGCAGAATTCCTCTTCTCCAGGTTTCCATAACTTGTTTTGCCAGAATGGTATATAACCTTCTGAACCACCTGGGGGGATAGGCAATCACTCTGTGATAAATTTGTATGCCTTGGACAGCTCAGTGACTCATGCCTATAATCTCAACACTTTAGGACCCCGAGGCAGGAGGATAGCTTGAGCTTAGGAATTCAAGAACAGGCTGGGTAACATTTATCTACAAAAATACAAAAAAATGACTGGGTGTGGTGATGCTCGCCTATAGTCCCAGCTACTCAGGAGGCTGATGTGGGAGGATCACTTGAACCCAGGAGGTTATGGCTGCAGTGAGTTGTGATCATGTCACTGCACTCTAGCCTGGGTGACAGAGCAAAACCCTGTATCAAAAAGAAAGAAAGGAAAGAAAGAAAGGAAAGAAAGGAAGAAAGGAAGAAAGCAAGAAAGAAAGAAAGAGGAAGCTATAGCAAAAGTACCTTAGGGAAAAAAAATCTGTATGCCTTTTTTTCCAATTCACATGCCTTTTGTGAGTTGGTTTTTATTTTTATTTTTTTTGGTAGCAACACGATCTTGTACGTTGTCCAGGCTGGTCTGGAACTCCTGGCTTCAAGTGATCCTCCCATCTTGGCCTCCTAAAGTGTTGGGATTAGGAATCTGGCCTTGTACATGAGTTGATTATCTTTTGGAGACAAGGTCTTGCTCTGTTGCTCAGGCTGCAATGCGGTAACACGATCATGGCTCACTGTAATCTCGACCTCCCAGGCTCAAGCAATCCTCCCACCTCAGCTGGGACTACAGGTACACACCACCACACCCAGGTAATTTTTTATTTTTTTATACAGATAGCAACTCACTATGTTGCTCAGGCTGGTCTCAAACTCTTGCACTCAGGCAATCCTCTCACCTCAGCCTCCCAAAGAGCTAGGATTACAGCACGAGCAATCATGCCCAGTCAATGAGCTAACGAGATGATTTTTTCAAGGGTGAAGGGGAACTTTCACCTTGGCCTGGACAACTGAAGAAACTGACGTCCATCCCTTCTGATGTGATGTATTACTTACATAGCTTTCTTGCTAAAACTGTATAACCTGAAACTAACCATGAGGAAGTGACTGGACAAGCTCAAATTGAAAGACAGGACATTTAATAATATAATCGGCTCATCATTCTTCAAAAACGTCACTGTTATAAAAGACCAAAAAAAGAAAAATCTGAAGAATCATTTTAGATTAAAGAAGAATAAAGTATGACAACTAAATGCAAAGCTAAAGCTTGATTCTGGACTGGTTCCTGGATTTTCTAAAAAGTTTCTGTTAATGACAGTATTGAAACAACTGGAAACATTTGAACCCAAATGTATACTAAGTAACAGTATTGCATCAATATTAAATTTCCTGAATTTGGCTGCTTGCAGTGGCTCACGCCTGTAATCCCAGCACTTTGGCAGGCTGAGGCGTGTGAACACTTGAGATCAAGAGTTCCAGACCAGTCTGGCCACCATGGTGAAACACTTTCTCTACTAAAAATACAAAAATGAGCCGGGTGTGGTGACGCATGCCTGTAGTCCCAGCTACTCAGGAGGCTGAGGCAGCAGAATTGTTTGAACCCAGGAGGTGGAGGTTGCAGGGAGCCGAGACTGCGCCACTCTACTCCAGCCTGGGCGACAGAGCGAGACTACATCTCCAAAAAAAAAAAAAAAAAAAAAAAAATTGAATTTGATAAAATTACATCTTAGTCCACACTCTTAATAAGAGATAAAAGTAACATCTCTCAAGTGTTCAAGAAAAAAAAAGAATAAGAATGTGTAAACACAACGCAAAAATAATAGTTACACAATATATAGGACAAAGAAATGAAGTAACGTGGTAAAGAACAAACAATGTGCAAATCTAAGAGAAGAGTACATAAAAATTCACTGTAATATTCTTCCAACTTTTCTGTAGATTTGAATTTAAAAAAATCAAATTAACAAAAAAACTAGTTGCCAGCCGGACGCTGTGGCTCAGGCCTGTAATCCCAGCACTTTGGGATGCCAAGGCGGGCAGATCATCTGAGGTCAGGAATTCGAGACCAGCCTGGCCAACACGGTGAAACCTCACTTCTACTAAAAATACAAAAATTAGCTGGGTGTGGTGGTGCACACCTGTAATCCCAGCTACTTGGGAGGCTGAGGCAGGAGAACTGCTTGAACCTAGGAGGCGGAGGTTGCAGTGAGCCAAGATCATGCCACTGCACTCCAGCCTAGGTGACAGAGACAGACTCCGTCTCAAAACAAAACAAAACACAAAACAAAACTAGTTGCTATTATATGGTCCATAATACAGTGGAGAAAAACTTTCACCCAGCATAAAGGTCTTCTAAAATTAGGTCTCTTTCTTTATGAACGTACTTCAAATACATTTTTTCTTTTTTTTGAGACAGAGTCTCGCTCTGTCACCCAGACTGGAGTGCAGTGGCGTGATCTCGACTCACTGCAAGCTCTGCCTCCCAGGTTCACGCCATTTTCCTGCCTCAGCCTCCCGAGTAGCTGGGACCACAGGTGCCCACCACCACGCCTGGTTAATTTTTTTTTTTTTGTATTTTTAGTAGAGATGAGGTTTCACCGTATTAGCCCAGATGCTCTCCTGACCTTGTGACCCACCCGCCTCGGCTTCCCAAAGTGCTGGGATTACAGGTGTGAGCCATTGCGCCTGGCCCAAATACACTTTTTCAAACAGATAGAATGATGACTCTAGCTGTACTTCCAAGATTTCATCACAGCATATCCTTGCCTTAGAATGAAAGTGGCACCTGAACCATGGCCAGTCCACTATAGCCAAATCTAAAATAAATATACACATACAGTGTATATAAACAAAATTGCACCCCAAAGATGACAGAGTTTTGTCAGTTTTGTCACAGCTTGTGAATTCTGTTCACCAAGTGTTGGAATCTAATCTGCTGTGCCCCTAAAATAGCATTTACAAGTTTTGGATATGAAAAACAGAAAAGAGAAAAACATACATTATAAAAGCAGAACATACATATATCAGTTTTTGGATACTAAATGACAACCTGTTTCTCCCTTTTGAATCAGCAGACACCATGGATTATATTTTTTTTCCCTTCAGTAGTGAGCAGTTTGCGTGTACAGAGAAAATGGACTTACAAAAACTTGCAGCAGTAGTTTGTTCTTGCTTTAAAATTTCGTTTTTGCCGGGGGAGGTGGCTCACGCCAGTAGTTCCAGCACTTTAGGAGGCCAAGGCGGGCGGATCACGAGGTCAGGAGATCGAGAATATCCTGGCTAACACGGTAAAATCCCGTCTCCCCTAAAAATACAAAAAATCAGCCGGGCGTCATGGCGGGTGCCTGTAGTCCCAGCTACTCGGGAGGCTGAGGCAGGAGAATGGCGTGAACCCGGGAGGCGGAGCTTGCAGTGAGCCGAGATCGCGCCACTGCACTCCAGCCTGGGCGACAGAGCGAGACTCCGTCCCAAAAAAAAAAAAAAAAAAAAAAATCGTTTTTGGTTTAGATTGTGAATGCATGAAGTAAGGGAGTGAATCAGTTTCTTGTTTACATTTTTTCCCCTTTTAAACAACAAAAAAATTTTTTAAAATACTTTAATGCATTCTTGGCCGGGGGCGGTGGCTCACGCCTGTAATCCCAGCACTTTGGGAGGCCGAAGCGAGCGGATCACAAGGTCGGGAGATGGAGACCATCCTGTCTAACACGGTGAAACCCCGTCTCTACTAAAAATACAAAATTAGCTGGGTGTGCTGGCGGGCACCTGTAGTCCCAGCTACTCGGGAGGCTGAGGCAGGAGAATGGCGTGAACCTGGAAGGCGGAGCTTGCAGTAAGCCGAGATTGCGCCACTGCACTCCAGCCTGGGCGACAAAGCGAGACTCCATCTCAAGAAAAAAAAAATACACATATATATATTTTAATGCATTCTTTTGAAGAGGTAGATGTTTGGTAATTTTATGGCTCCCAGAGCATATATTCAATTGGTGCATGTTGTGGGAGGGGGAAATGGAAATTAAATGAAAACATATGGCTTTGGTCATGTCAATCTGTAAGACACATCAGTAAAAGCGTTATTATGTTCGGTTGGGATTTTTTTGTTTGTTTTGCGTTTTGTTTTTTGGTGATGTGGCTTAAATGCAATCGTTTCTTTTTTGGGACATATTTTACCAATTAAAGACTAGAAGGGTACACACAAATTTTTTTTTTAATTCCATAGAGAAGATACATTAAAAAAGAAATCTTCTGATGTTTTGTAGCCGTAACTAAATTATGGTATAAACGCACACTATTGTGAAAAGGAGCAAAGTGGTTTTGGGTTTTTGTTGTTTGTTTGGTTGGTTTTTTTTTTTTTTTTTTAAGATAGAGTCTCGCTCTGTCACCCAGGCTGGAGTGCAGTGGCGCGATCTTGGCTCACTGCAAGCTCCGCCTCCTGGGTTCACGCCATTCTCCTGACTCAGCCTCCTGAGTAGCTGGGACTACAGGCACCCGCTACCGTGCCCGGCTAATTTTTTTTTTTTTTTTGTATTTTTAGTAGAGACGGGGGTTTCACCGTGTTAGCCAGGATGGTCTCGATCTCCTGACCTTGTGATCCGCCTGCCTCGGCCTCCCAAAGTGCTGGGATTACAGGCGTGAGCCACCACGCCCGGCCTTTGTTTTTTAACAGATTAAAATGTTTCTGGATTAAAAAAAAGAATGAAGGTGGCAAAGACTTTAATGCATTAAGCCATGATAAACATGAGTGAGACCAGGCGCGGAGGCTCATGCCTGTAATCCTAGCACTTTGGGAGGCTGAGACAGGTGGATTGCTTTAGTCCAGGAGTTCAAGACCACCCTGGGCAACATGACGAAACCCCATCTCTACCAAAAATACAAAAAGTAGCTGAGTGTGGTGGAATGTGCCTGTAGTCCCAGCTACCCAGCAGGCTGAGGCAGGAGAATCTCCTGAACCCAGGAGGCAGAGGTTGCAGTGAGCCAAGATCACATCATCGCATTCCAGCCTGAGCAACAGAGCAAGACTTCAGCAAAAAAAAAAAAAAAAAAAAAAAATTCTCTGAAGCGGGCCATGTACAGTGTGGCTCATGTCTGTAATCACAGCCCTTTGGGAGGCTGAAGCAGGTGGATTACCTGAGGACAGAAGTTCAAGACCAGCCTAACCACCATGGTAAAACCCTGTCTCTACTAAAAATACAAAAAATTAGCCCCGTGTGGAGGCGGGCACCTGTAATCCCAGCTCCACGGGAGGCTGAGGCAGGAGAATCGCTTGAACCTGGGAGGCAGAGGTTGCAGTAAGCTGAGATTGCTTCACAGCACTCCAGCCTGGGCAACAGAGCAAAACTCTATCTCCAAAAAAAAAATCTCTTAAGTAGCCTTTCATCAACAGGGTGGACTGAACTGATGCTGTCAGTTCTCCCTCTCACTACAAACACATAAAGATGTAGATAAAATGACAATAAAAATGTTCTGACACACAGCTAAACTAAAAAAACGGGAGATATCCCAGATTCCATACAGAGTACAATCAAAGCTATAGATGTAAGAGAAATCTGATGCCAGGGAATCGAGGCCTACAAGGGACAAGGGTTAGGTCCTTTGGACAAACACATGAGAGTAAGAATAGGGTTGGGAGAAATGACCTTAACCTTATAGGCAGGTAAAAGCCCTGTACCCTGTATCAAGCCCTAGAGCCAGGTGCTCCTTTCCTTGATCACAGATGCTCAAAAAATCCTGGAGAAGCCACAAAGAGGTTTGCCATCTATCATGGCAACGTTGAGAGGTGGGCAAATTGCTCTCAAAACATTAAAAGCACAAGTCAGAAGAGCACATAAATGTAAGATCCATAATCAAACTACCTACATGCATAAGGAAATGAAAACCCAAGATATTAAGCTAAAACTTAGTTTAGAAACACTGAAACCCCAAGAAACAGATAGAAACAAGACTGAATAGCCTTGGGAGAAGCTTTCACAGCTCCAAATCCACAGCCTACTGCCAGTACACACCCATAACTCTTCCCCCCAACTCTTAAGTAGACAAATTCATCATTTTATAAACTACAGACTTCATGTAAAAAGAAAATATCAACAACTCAAAATAATAAGCAAATATGGCCGGGCGCGGTGGCTCATGTCTGTAATTCCAGCACTTCGGGAGGCCGAAGTGGGTGGATCACTAGGTCAGGAGTTGGAGACCAGCCTGACCAACATAGAGAAACCCCGTCTCTACTAAAAATACAAAAACTAGCCGGGTGTGATGGTGCGCACCTGTAACCCCAGTTACTCAGGAGGGTGAGGCAGGAGAATCGCTTAAACCTGGGAGGCAGAGGTTGCAGGGAGCTGAGATCGCGCCACTACACTCCAGCCTGGCAACAGAGCAAGACTCAAGAAAGAAAAGAAAGAGAAGGAAGGAAGGAAGGAAAGAAAGAAAAAAATGTAAAATGATTCTTAACTATTTCTTTACTATTTCTTTCTTTTTTTTTTTTTTTTTTTTGAGGCGGAGTCTCGCTCTGCCGCCCAGGCTGGAGTACAGTGGCCGGATCTCAGCTCACTGCAAGCTCCGCCTCCCGGGTTCACGCCATTCTCCTGCCTCGAGACTCCCGAGTAGCTGGGACTACAGGCGCCCGCCACCTCGCCCGGCTAGATTTTTGTATTTTTTAGTAGAGACGGGGTTTCACCGGGTTAGCCAGGATGGTCTTGATCTCCTGACCTCGTGATCCGCCCGTCTCGGCCTCCCAAAGTGCTGGGATTACAGGCTTGAGCCACCGCGCCCGGCCTATTTCTTTCACGTGTATGAATCAAAAGTGAAAGCAGCATTTTCCAAAACAGCAATACTAAGTTATTACTTTTTTCATTTTATTTTTCTGCTGCACAGGAGGTTTCTGTAAGTTATGACTTCTATGAATTCTTGATTTACCTTTACTTTTACTGAGGAGACCCTGTTAAGTCAACCATGCATGTTAATTGACTTGTTTTTCTTTTAAGACGGAGTTTTCGCTCTTGTTGCCCAGGCTGGAATGCAATGGCGTGATCTCGGCTCACAGAAACCTCTGCCTCCCCAGTTCAAGCAATCCTCCTGTCTCAACCTCCTGAATAGCTAGGATTACAGGCACGTGCCACCACGCCTGAGTATTTTTGTATTTTTAGTAGAAACAGGGTTTCTCCATGTTGGCCAGGCTGGTCTCAAACTCCCGACCTCAGGTGATCTGCCAGCCTCAGCCTGCCAAAGTGCTAGGATTTCAGGTGTGAACAACCGTGCCCAGCCCAATTGAGTTGTTTTTCTAAGCAGTGGTAATTCACATTCTCATCCCTTCTGTTATGACCAAGGGCATACAAAAAAATACCAGGATAAGACAGATTGCCAGGCCTGGTGGGGTCGCTCACACCTGTAATCCCAGCACTTTGGGAGGCCGAGGTGGGTGGATCACCTGAGGTCAGGAGTTGGAGACCAGCCTGGCCAACATGGCGAAACCCCATCTCTACTAAAAATACAAAAAATTAGCCAGTTGTGGTGGTGGGTGCCTGTAATCGCAGTTACTCGGGCTGAGGCAGGAGAATTGCTTGAACTTGGGAGGCGGAGGTTGTTGCAGTGTGCCAAGATCATGCCACTGTCCTCCAGCGTGGGCAACAAGAGTGAAACTCCATTGCAAACAAAACAAGGAAAAACCCAAAAAAAAAAAAAAAAAAAAAATAGACAAATTGCCTATGTAACCTATACTGGTCCACAGAGGATTTTTTTTTTTTTTTTTTTTGAGACAGAGGGGTATTGTCTCCCGGGTTGGAGTGCAGTGGCGTGACCTAGGGCTCACCGCAACCTCCACCTCCTGGGTTCAAGCGATTCTCCTGCCTCAATCACCCGAGCAGCTGGGATTACAGGCGCCCAACACCATGTCCAGCTAATTTTTTGTATTTTTAGTAGAGACGGGGTTTCACCATGTTGGCCAGGCTGGTCTTGAACTTCTGACCTCGTGATTCGCCTGCCTCAGCCTCCCAAAGTGCTGGGATTACAGGCTTGAGCCACCATGCCTGGGCCCTTCAGAGGATTTTTAATAAACTGGCCCACACTTACTCTTTAGTTAAAAGCAAGAAATTGGCTGGGCGTGGTGGCTCATGTCTGTAATCTCAGCACTTCAGGAGGCCAAGGAGGGCGGATAACCTGAGGTCGGAAGTTCAATAACAGCCTAACTAACATGGAAAAACCCCATCTCTACTAAAAATACAAAATTATCTGGGTGTGCTGGCAAATGCTTGTAATCCCAGCTACTCGGGAGGCTGAGGCAGGAGAATCGCTTGAACACGGGAGGTGGAGGTTGCAGTGAGCCAAGATCGCGCATTGCACTCTAGCCTGGGCAACAAGAGTGAAACTCTACCTCCAAAAAAAAAAAGCAAGAAATCTACCTTCCAAGGACATTAAAAAAAAAGCAGCTAATTATTTAAAATAACCTTTAAATCCTTTTAGAGACTTAAAATCCTTTTAAAGATTTAAAACCCAAACTTTACAAAGGTTTGATTCCCTCTGGGCAGCCTCCTTTGCATTCTTCCTAGCTACAGTACCTCTATTCTCTCATAGAATACTTTCAGTTTTTATTGGTTTCCACAATTTGATAGGAAGCAATGACCAGCAACTCTATGCACTCTCCTCCGCTAAACACATGCAGGAAAAATGATGGTTTAGGTAAATTCATCTTACTTAGCTCCACATCCCATGCTGGAAGTTACTTTCGAATATTCCACACCTAAAGTTCAGGTAAACTTCCTTTGAGATTAAGCTCCTGGGCCGGACTCTGTGGTTTATGCATGTAATCCCGACACTTTGGAAGGCTGAGATGGGATGATTCCCTGAGCCTAGGAGTTTGAGGTTAAAGTTAGCTATGAAGACGCTACTGTACTCCAGCTTGGGTGACAAAGCAATACTTTATCTCTAATAATAAAAATTTTAAAATCTGAAAAATTAAGACTTCACCTGAGCTGATAAATGCAGAGTTGAAAACAACAACAACAAACCTTATAACTGAGCTGGAGCCACTACATGCACACATGAAAAGGACTAACAGTCATAAAATAACATACAAAATCTGGAAGCTAATTTAGTGTAAAGGAAGAGTCTGTTGTTTCTTATTATAATACATTTCCCACTAAATTCTATCACCTTACGAGATGAGTTTTAAACTAAGCGTGTAATGAGAAAATAGGTAACTTTTTTTTTTTTTTTTTTTTTTTTTTTTTTTTTTTGAGACGGAGTCTCGCTGTGTCTCCCAGGCTGGAGTGCAGTGGCGCGATCTCGGCTCACTGCAAGCTCCGCCTCCCGGGTTCACGCCATTCTCCCGCCTCAGCCTCCCAAGTAGCTGGGACTACAGGCGCCCGCCACCACGCCCAGCTAGTTTTTTGTATTTTTAGTAGAGACGGGGTTTCACCATGTTAGCTGGGATAGTCTCGATCTCCTGACCTCGTGATCCACCCGCCTCGGCCTCCCAAAGTGCTGGGATTACAGGCTTGAGCCACCGCGCCCGGCCCAAAAATAGGTAACTTTTTTAAATCTCTTTTTTCTTTTGGGCTGCGGGGGTGGCGAGAGAACAAAGAAATACTAAAAGTGAAATGCTACGCTAAACTGATCAGGCTAACTGGGAACTCACTGGAAAAGTGAAAACGGAGATGAATTAGTGATGAGCTCAAGAAGGTGCTTAGCCACTTACCCAGAGATTTATTTAATGAGAATGGATCGCAGGTTTCCACAGGTCGTTCCACTGACAGTAAGAAGACAGTCGTGAACCTTGGATCCCTTTTTTCACTAGTCAACAGTCACCCTCACCTACACGCGGAGTACATATTTGGCACTCAACAAATCTTGATTGAATGAAACCCTACCACACTCATACTGGCACCCAACCCCGGAGTTATGGCCCCCCAAATTACCTCCAAAACGCCTGACGACCTAACCCAAAGAGCAGAAAAAGTAGAGAGGAAACCTCTAGGGGTGGAGGGGATTCTCTGTCAAACAAGCAGGGGCCAACGGGGCCTAGACCAACCCAACTTCCCACAGAACACTCAAGGGCCCAGGGGATTGAACCGTGGCTAATCTCCTTCGACTTCCACGAAGCAGCAGCCAAGGGGACGCAGATCCATAGCCTCCCACCCGGGGGCGCTGAGAGATCTCGGGGTATCCCCCCCAAAAGTTAGTACCTGCGAAGCTGCGCCACAAAGTGTGGCTCCGGGCTCTCATTACGGAGGCCGCGACCTGTGACCGGCCAGCCGCGTCTCCTGGCTGAGGGTTCCGCGCTCCGGAGCTGCAGTGACCGTACACGTCGTCGATAGACACCTAAGGCTTCGGAAGGGTCCTGGCTCGCAGGCCCCAGCCGTTTTGCTCTTAGGACTCCGCGAGTTGTCGCACCCACGTCGACGGCGCTCTTCAGTGCTTCCCTCACTGGTTAAGCGGTCACTCCTGCCTTAAGCCCAGCAGCCGGTCGCTCTCCGGCGCCGCCATCGTTAGTGTTTGTTTTCATCCGCTTCGGTAATGGCCGGGGGCGGGGGGTGGAAGAGGGCTATGGGGGAAATCCAGATACCTAACCTTAGTCGCACTTTCGCTACAGTAATGATGCCCTATTTATTCTTTTAGTCCTCAAAATCTCCATGAAAGTTGATTTTCTTTCAACGTAAGCTTTGTTCTCTAATCTTTCTAAGCGACTCAAGATAAAATAAAGACGGAAAGGAGGTGTTTGAGAGAGAGAGAGACCGTTTGGGTGATGTGTGGAATATGCGGAGACGAACCGCAGGTCGCAGTGGCAGCGGCAGTGAGGACGCGGCGTGGGGCGGGCCCTGACGCGGAAGGGGCGGTGCCGCTGTTGCGCGCCGTGGCGGCCTGTGTGCAGTAGCCGGTTCCGGAGGAGGGTCCAACCCGGCTAGGTGGGTGGGGAGTGTGGCTGTTAACCTGGCAGCCGCGGAGAGGTGGGTGACGGGCCTGGGCTAACTGAGTGGCCGGCGCAATCAGACTTTGACATCCGTTTTTAGGGTGCCCTTTAAAAGTGGCGGAATCGTCTCCCAAACCTGGTTCGGCCAGCCTCTTTTTCGCTCCCGACTTCCAATGTGTCTGGTCTTCCCTACTTCCTGGCCCTCGGCTTCACGATTTGGAGTTCTTGGAGTGAGGGAAAAGCCTTTTGTTAGAGAACACAGTGTACGTCCATAAGGCTGGGTTGTGGACTTTGTTGTTGGTGGTTTTTTGTTTTTTGGTTTTTTTGCCCCTTCTTTTCTTGTTAGACTGGTTTGAGCACCCCAGCATCTGTCCTGTACTTATCAGGTAGAACCAGAAGTTTATGGATATTGAAACCCATGACCAATTCTTACCCAAGGTGGTTATGACATACGTCAGCTGCTGCTTGATCTATATAGTTAGGAGCTGACCTCTTTTACCTTGTGAATAATTATGTCATCACCTCCATTATTCTTTTGGTGTTCTCAATTGAAATGCCAGGCATTAAATGAGCCACAAAGGTTAAATTCCCATTATCCTTCAATCAGAGCAAGCCTGTCGTGCAGCCATGAGTTAGTGGAGAAAAATCCAGAGTTGTAAGTACAGTACGTTTTGCCTCAACAAAATGGAAATTTGCAGAAAAGGAGCTGCTCCAGCCTTTGAGTCACTTTAAAGTCTTTGGTAGGTTTCTAATGTTTTTTCTTTTAACATTTACAGAGAGAAGATTATAAATGGCAGAGCCATTTAACTGTGGTTAGCTGTTGGATTCTGATACTTTCTTAAAAATACCTTCCTGCACCAACATCTTCATTGGAAACAGTTCAGAAAAAGCAGAGGAGAGAGACAACTTTCACATTTACCATGGCTATACCAATAACAGTGCTTGACTGTGACCTCTTGCTGTATGGCCGTGGTCACCGGACATTGGACCGTTTTAAGCTGGATGATGTGTCTGATGAATACTTGATGTCCATGTATGGGTTTCCGCGACAGTTCATTTATTACTTGGTGGAGCTCTTGGGGGCGAATCTTTCTAGGCCTACTCAGCGATCCAGGGCTATTAGCCCAGAGACACAGATCCTTGCAGCATTGGGTTTTTATACCTCAGGTTCCTTCCAGACTCGGATGGGAGATGCCATTGGAATCAGTCAGGCGTCTATGAGTCGTTGTGTTGCCAATGTCACCGAAGCACTTGTGGAAAGGGCCTCACAGTTCATTCGCTTTCCAGCTGATGAAGCCTCCATACAGGCTCTGAAGGATGAATTCTATGGGTTGGCAGGGATGCCAGGGGTGATGGGGGTAGTTGACTGTATCCATGTGGCCATCAAGGCACCAAATGCTGAAGACCTCTCCTATGTGAACCGAAAAGGCCTGCATTCTTTAAACTGCCTGATGGTGTGTGACATTAGAGGGGCACTAATGACCGTGGAGACAAACTGGCCAGGCAGCCTACAGGACTGTGCCGTGCTGCAGCAGTCTTCCCTCAGTAGTCAGTTTGAAGCCGGTATGCACAAAGATAGCTGGCTTCTGGGTAAGTTTGCAAGTGTGAATTTTCATTTTGTTTGGAGGCATAGAAAAGTTATGTAGGCTGGGGGCACACAGCCCCAGCACTTTGGGAGGCCGAGGTGGTGGATCACCTGAGGTCAAGAGTTGGAAAGCAGCCTGGCCAACATGGTGAAACTTCGTCTCTACTAAAAATACAAAAATTGAGCATGGTGGCAGGCGCCTTTAGTCCTAGCTACTTGGGAGGCTGAGGCGGGACAATCGCCTGAACCCAGGATGCAGAGGTTGCAGTGAGCCGAGATAGCGCCATTGCACCCCCACCTGGGCAACAGAGCAAAAACTGCATCTCAAAAAAAAAAAAAGTGGCTATGCGGGTAGCTCATGCCTGTAATCCCAGCACTTTGGGAGGCTGAGGTAGGCAGATCACCTGAGGTTGGGAGTTCAAGACCAGCCTGACCAACATGGAGAAACCCCGTCTATACTAAAAATTCAAAATTAGCTGGGCGTGGTGGCGCATGCCTGCAATCCCAGCTACTGTGGAGGCTGAGGCAGGAGAATCGCTTGAACCCAGGAGGCAGAGGTTGCAGCGAGCCGAGATCGCGCCAGTGCACTCCAGCTTGGGCAACAAGAGCGAAACCCTGTCTCAAAAAAAAAAGAAAAAGAAAAATTGTGCAGTGGAGTAGAATGAGATATGGGAGTCTGTAGAGGTGAATCTCAGTCCTGTCATTTTTTTATGAGACCTCAGGTGAGAATTTTCTTAGCCTTAATTTTTTAAAAATCAACATTTAATAGACATTATTAAAACCTTAAAGCATACTATTAGAGCCAGTATAGTGGCACGTACTAGTACAACTGGTAATTGTAATTCCAGCTACCGGGGAGGCTAAGGCAAGAGGATCACTTGAGCCTGGACCTTGAGACCAGCCTGAGCAAGATAGCAAGATGCTGTCTCCAAAACAATTAAACATTTTTTTCTTATTTTAATTTTTTTATTTTGTGTAGAGGCAGAGTCTCACTATGTTGACCAGACTAGTCTTGAGCTCCTGGCCTCAAGCTATCCTCCCATTTTGGCCTCTCAAAGCTCTGGGAATGTGACTGTGAGCCACCACACCCAATGTAAAAAATATTATTATTATTATTTTTTTTTTTTTTTGAGACAGAGTTTTGCTCTTGTTGCCCAGGCTGGAGTACAATGACGCGATCTCGGCTCACCGCAATCTCTGCCTCCTAGGTTCAAGCAATTCTCCTGCCTCAGCCTCCTGAGTAGCTGGGATTACAGGCATGCACCACTATGCCCAGCTAATTTTGTATTTTTAGTAGAGATGGGGTTTCACCATGTTGGTCAAGCTGGTCTCTAACTCCCAACCTCAGGTAATCTGCCCATCTCAGCCTCCCAAAGTGCTGGGATTACAGGCGTAAGCCACCGTGCCCAGCCAAAAAATATATATATATAAACAAACGTATTTTATGTTATTTCACCCAGCTCTTCTATTCCTAAGAATTTGTCTTACAGGTATAGATTTATACATGTGTAAAACAAAATTGCATACAAGAATTTTTATTGCAAACAATAGCTGCAGCAACAAAAACAACCTTATAAAAACAATCCTGTCTGGGTGCGGTGGCTCCTGCCCGTAATCTCAGCATTTTGGGAAGTCAAGGTGAGAGAGTCACTTGAATCCAGGAGCTCGAGATCAGCCTGGGCAACAAAGTGAGACAGTGTCTTTCAGAAAAGTAATAATAATATAAACAAGTAAACAAATAAAACAATCCTCTGAAATAAAGCCAAAATAGTGCTGGACACGATGGCTCACGCCTATAATCCCTGCACTGTGGGAGGCCATGGAGGGCGTATCACCTGAGGTTGGGCGTTCAAGACCATCTTGGCCAACATAGTGAAACCCCTCCTCTACTAAAAATACAAAAATTACCAGGGCATGGTGGCACACGTCTGTAATCCCAGCTGCTCAGGAGGCTGAGGTAGGAGAATCGCTTGAACCTGGGAGGTGGAGGTTGCAGTGAGCCAAGATCATGCCACTGCACTCCAGCCTAGGCAACAGAGCGAGACTCTGTCTCAAAAAAAAAAAAAAAAAAGCCAACATACTTACCAGGATTGTCCAGAATTGTTTAAGTATTGTACATCCATACAATTAAGCCTTATCTGGCTCTGTTAATTGTCTGTAAAATGATTAATCTGACACCAACCACAGTAATATCTATTGTGAGGATTAGGTAATATATATGAAAGTTCCCTATAAAGTATTATACAGATATACAAATGTGGCCTGGCGTGGTGGCTCATGCCTGTAATCCCAGCACTTTGGGAGACCAAGGCGGTGGATCACCTGAGGTCAAGAGTTGGAGTTCAAAACCAGCCTGGCCAATGTGTTCAAACCCCTTCTCTACTAAAAACACAAAATTTAGCAGGGCATGGTGGCGCATGCTTGTAGTCCCAGCTACTTGGGAGGCTGAGGCAGGAGAATTGCTTGAGCCCAGGAGGCGGAGGTTGCAGTGAGCTAAGATCACGCCACTGCACTCCAGCCTGGGCGGTGGAGCAAGACTCCATCTCAAAAAAAAAAAAAAGGCCAGGTGCAGTGGCTCATGCCTGTAATCCCAGTACTTTTGGAGGCCGAGGCAGGCGGATCACCTGACGTCAGGAGTTCAAGACCAGCCTGGCCAAAATGGTGTGAAACCCCTTCTCTACTAAAAATACAAAAAATTAGCTGGGCGTGGTGGCAGGCGTCTATAATCTCAGCTACTTGGGAGGCTGAGGCAGGCGAATTGCTGGAACCCGGGAGGCAGAGGTTACAGTGAGTCGAGATCATACCATTGCACTCCAACCTGGGCAACAAGAACGAAACTCCATCTAAAAAAAAAAAAAAAAATTATTTTTGCGTTATTGATTGTCACTGTGATATCTGCATAAAAATGATAGTAGACAATGCATGTACACAATTCTTATGGTATCAACTTACTTCACAGACCTGCCCGAGTTCCATTGGAAAGACTGGCTTACTGTTATGAGTAGGACAAGAATCTATTCAACAGTAAGCAGTGTGAACCAAGGTGACTGTACAGCTTTGAGGAGTGCAGTTAGTTAGCAGTGATAAAACCCTTGAACCCAGCAGCTTAGTTTTTTGTTTTTTGGGTTTTTTTTTTTTTTAATGTGCTACTTTTATATGAGCATCAGGACAAGGCTTATCTTGTATACAACATATGAGAGATGAAAGCTATGTGAAGGATTGGAAGACTTCTCTAACTTTTGTTTTTTTGAGATTGGGTCTTGTTATGTTGCCCAGGCTAGTCTCGAACTCCTGGCCTCAAGCAATCCTCTGGCCTCAGCCCAGGCTCGTAATACCAGTAGCTGGTATCACAGACATACACCACCACACCCAACTAATCACAACCACTAATCATATCTACACTGCACAGGCTCGTAGCACAGTGCTTACTATGAGTTGATGCTTAGGAAATATTTCTCTTTAACATATTTACTAGCACTTTATAGAGAAACCTCCCATGTTCCGAGTGGGCGAAGACGACACTGATGGGTGTAGAGCTGCCAGGGTACCACGTGTAATATCTTGGAGCTTAGTGAATTTCTTGATTGTTGCTTGTCCATACCATTTTTAGTGCGCCACCTTCTTGCTATGCTACTGGACCTTTATCTTAAACACACCTTTTGCCTATTTTGAGCTTTCAAATTTTATTTTCATACAACTCACATCAAGAAGTGTGGGAAAGTCTATTTTGCAATTGTCTCATCTGGCCGTTTCTTCTATAGCTGTGGGACTACTTGGTTTCCAAGCTGATTTCTTACGAATCTCTTCACTTTGGTTCCCCCCCAAATTTTTTTTTTTTTTTTTGGTGACAGGGTCTCACTCTGTCACCCAGGCTGGAGTGCAGTGGTGTGATTATGACTCAGTCAGCCTTGACCTCCTGGGCTCAATTTATCCTACCTCAGCCTACTGAGTAGCTGGGACTACAGTTGCACACCACCATGCTGGGCTAATTTTTGTATTTTTGGTAAAGTTGGTGTTTTGTCATGCTGCCCAGGCTGGTCTCGACCCCTAGGCTCAAGCAGTTAGCCCACTTTGTACTCCCAAATTGCTGGAATTACAGGCATGAGCTACCGCACCCTGCCCAGTTCACTAACTATTAAGCTAGCTAAAACTTAGCCCTTAGAATTTGACAGGCAATATTGTAAGCATTTTGCATCAATTATATCACTTAATGCTTATAAAAACTCTTTAAGAGTTAAATAATAATATTAACATTTTTACAAAAGAAGAGACTGAGGGACATAACATTTAAATCCCTTGTGTTTCAGTGTTTAAATGAGATCATAGTACGAATTACTCTATTTGGCAAATATTCCTTGTAAGGACTTCAAGATCATGTAGGAGGTAGTGATTTTCTTTTTCTTCCCACCTTGGGATCCAAGATTCAGTTGGAATTATGGCTTTAAAGTAGTTTTTTACATTGTTTATAGTACATAATTGAAAATTAGTAAAAATTCTGATAAATAACTTTGCTGATTCCCCTCTCTACAGAAAGAGTAGGAGTGGGAAAAATGGATATTGTAGCAACATTTAACAAATGTTTATTTTTTATGCTTTTTTGAGATGGAGTCTTGCTCTGTCACTGAGGCTGGAGTGCAGTGGCGTGAGCTCGGCTCACTACAAGCTCCGCCTCCCGGGTTGACACCATTCTCCTGCCTCAGCCTCCCGAGTAACTGGGACTACAGGTGCACGCCACCATGCCCAGCTAATTTTTTGTATTTTTAGTAGAAATGGGGTTTCACCGTGTTAGCCAGGATGGTCTGGATCTCCTGATCTCGTGATCCACCTGCCTCGGCCTCCCAAAGTGCTGGGATTACAGGTGTGAGCCACCACGCCCGGCCTGTTTATTATATTATATATACACAGACATTTTTGAGACAGGGTCTCACTTTGTCACCCATGCTGGAGTGCACTGGCATGATCACAACTCACTGAAGTCTTGACCTCCTGGGCTCAGTTGATCCTCCCACATCAGTCTACCAAGTAGTTGGGAGCATAGGTGCTTGCCATCATGCCTGGCTAATTTTTTTTTAAATTTTTTGGCTGGGCGCTGTGGGTCATGCCTGTAATCCCAGCACTTTGGGAGGCCAAAGCAGGCGGATCACCTGAGGTCAGGAGTTTGATATCAGCCTGGCCAACATGGTGAAACCCTGTCTCTACCAAAAATACAAAAATTACCCAGGCGTGGTGGGGCACCTGTAATCCTAGCTACTGAGGAGGCTGAGGCAGGAGAATCACTTGAACCCGGGAGGTGGAGGTTGCAGTGAGCCGAGATTGCACCATTGCACTGTAGCCTGGGCAATGAGTGAGACTGACTCTCAAAAAAGTAAGAGTCTAGCCGGGCGCGGTGGCTCAAACCTGTAATCCCAGCACTTTGGGAGGCCGAGACGGGCAGATCACGAGGTCAGGAGATCGAAACTATCCTGGCTAACACAGTGAAACCCCGTCTCTACTAAAAAAATACAAAAAACTAGCCGGGCGTGGTGGCAGGCTATAGTCCCAGCTACTTGGGAGGCTGAGGCAGGAGAGTGGCGTAAACCCGGGAGGCGGAGCTTGTAGTGAGCTGAGATCCGGCCACTGCACTCCAGCCCAGGCGACAGAGCAAGACTCTATCTCAAAAAAAAAAAAAAAAAAAGTAGGAGTCCAGGTCTCACTGTGTTGACCAGGCAGGTCTCAAACTCCTAAGCTCAGCTGGTCCACCTCAGCCTCCCAAAGTGCTGGGATTACAGGTATGAGCCACTGAGTCTGGTCAGCAAGTGTTTATTAAAGCTAGTTTTGGTATGAGGCACTAAGAAAGCTTCGAATATACCTGTGGAAGTTGAAGATGTGGAAACTGATTTCCTTAGTCTGGGCGTGGTGGCTCATGCCTGTAATCCCAGCATTTTGGGAGGCCAAGGTGGGTGGATGACTTGAGGTCAGGACTCCTTGACCAGCTGGTCAACATGGTGAAACCCCGTCTCTACTAAATATACAAAAAAATATACAAAAATTAGCCGGGCATGGTGGCATGAGCCTGTGATTCCAGCTACTCAGGAGGCTGATGCAGGAGAATTACTTGATCCTGGTAGATGAAGGTTGCAGTGAGCGGAAATCGTGCCTCTGCATTCCAGTCTGGATGACCGAGTGAGACTCCATCTTAAAAAAAAAAAAAAAAAAAAAAAAAAAAAAAAAAAAGAAAGTGGCTCACACCTGTGATCACAGCACTTTAGGAGGCCGAGGCAGGTGGATAATGAGGTCAGGAGTTCAAGATAAGCCTGGCCAAGATGGTGAAACCCCATCTCTACTAAAAATAGGAAAATTAGCCTTGTGCTAATTTTAGCCAGGTGCTAAATCCCAGCAATTTTGGAGGCTGAGGCGGTCGGATCACCTGAGGTCAGAAGTTTGAGACCAGCCTGGCCAAGATGGTGACATCCCATCTCTACTAAAAATACAAAAATTAGCCAGGTTTGGTGGCAGGCACATATAATCCCAGCTACTCGGGAGGCTGAGGCAGGAGAATCGCTTGAACCTGGGAGGCAGAGGTTGCAGTGAGCTGAGATCACGCCATTGCACTCCAGCCCGGGGGACAACAGTGAAACTTTGTCTCGGAAAAAAAAAAAAAAAAATTATCAGGTGGGGTGGCTCAAGCCTGTAATCCTAGCACTTTGGGAGGCTGAGGCAAGCAGATCACCTGAGGTCGGGAGTTCAAGACCATCTTGGCCAACATGGTGAAACCATGTCTCTACTAAAAATACAAAATTAGCCGGGCATGGTGGTGCACGCCTGTAATCCCAGCTACTCGGGCAGCTGAGGCAGGAGAATTGCTTGAACCCGGGAGGCGGAGGTTGCAGTGAACCGAGATTCTACGACTGTACTCCAGCCTGGGCTCAAAAAAAAATTTTTTTTTTAAATTGCCAGGCATGGTGGCTTGTGCCTGTAGTCCCAGCTTACTTAGGTGGCTGACTTGGGAGGATCACTTGAGCCCAGAAGTTCAAAGCTGCAGTGAGATATGATCGTGCCATTGCACTCCAGTCTGGGCAACAGAGAGAGACCCTGAATAATTCATATGAATAGACAGATTTGGAAAACGCTGGTCTCTAGAGGTTGTGTGGACAATGGGAGTAATTATGGGAAGATTGGCAGGATTATAAGGAATGACAAGATGTTAACGAAAGAGAGAATAGATGGCTAATTGTATTTTTGTTGTTTTTTTTTTGAGACGGAGTTTCGCTCTTGTTACCCAGGCTGCGGTGCAATGGAGCAATCTTGGCTCACTGCAACCTATGCCTCCTGGATTCAAGCAATTCTCCTGCCTCAGCCTCCTGAGTAGCTGAGATTACAGGCGCCCGCCACCACGCCCGGCTAATTTTTGTGTTTTAGTAGAGACGGGACTTCACCATGTTGGTCAGGCTGGTCTCAAACTCCTGACCTCAGGTGATCCACCCACCATGGCTTCCCAAAGTGCTGGGATTACAGGTGTGAAGCCCTGCACCCGGCCACCTAATTGTATTTTAAGAAACAACCCTCAGGTTTGAGGAACAGTTCTAGATTTCTCAAACCTAGAACTAGCTGTGATCCTCCAGCCTTTTTTTTTTTTTTTTTAGCATTATTTTTCCTACAATATTATCCATTCCTGTCCTCATTCTCATCTGTCCCTTCAGAATGCATTATCTAAATTCCCTTCTAAATATACCTATTCCTGCAAACAATTCAGCCTCAGTTCTTATTTCTTTAGCTCTTGGCCTAGTCCTATTAAGCAGCTTTGGGTAAGATCTGTCAGAATGTCTTGTGGATGACTGATCATATAAGCAATTGTAATCTGTTTAGCAATTCTGATCCTAATCCCCTCTTGAGTGTCTGTTTTCCAGTGGTGCTTGGTTTATAACCATTTAGTGAGAGTAGAACAATTTTACAAAAGGTCTCCTTTAGCTTTTCCTGTATGTCTCCTCCATTTAAGACTCATACGATTTCTTAGAGAAACTTTAACAAGTATCATTTAGCATCTCCAGGTTTCAGTATTCATCTTATATACTTACTTTATTCTCTTTTACAGCATTATACTCTTCTTTTATTATGCTCTTGTTTTAGTATTTTGAGTCTGAAATTAGCATTTAGTGACTAGGTCTTTCCTTTGCCTGACATATCAAAGGATGACAGACATATACTTTGAACTTCTCATTTGAAAAATGAGTTCAATATCTAACCTAGCAGAGTTGGGATTGCATAATAAGATATAATCTTTTTTTTTTTTTTTTTTTTTTTTGCAGACAGTCTCATCCTGTCGCCTAGGCTGGAGTGCAGTAGCGTGATCTCGGCTCACTGCAACCTCCACCTCCCAGGTTCAAGCAGTTCTGCCTCAGCCTCCCAAGTAGCTGGGACTACAGGCACGCATGACTGATTTTTGTATTTTTAGTAGAGATGGGGTTTTGCTGTGTTGACCAGACTGGTCTCAAACTCCTAACCTCAGGTTATCCGCCTGCCTTAGCCTCCCAAAGTGCTGGGATTACAGGCATGAGCCACCGTGCCCAGGCTGATAATCTTTAAACAGTACCAGCTGGGTGTAGTGGTCACGCCTGTAATCTCAGCACCTTGGGAGGTGAAGCGGGAGGAATGCTTAAGGCCAGGAGTTCAGGATCAGCCTAGCAACATAACAAGACCCTGTCTCTACAAAAAGTTTAAAAATTAGCTGGGTGTTGTGGCATGCGCCTGTAATCCCAGCTACTCAGGAGGCTGTGTTGGGAAGATTGCTTGAGCTTAGGAGTTTGAGGTTGCAGTGAGCTATGATCATACCACTGCAC
Organism: Chlorocebus sabaeus; assembly: GCF_047675955.1. Classification (NCBI taxonomy): domain Eukaryota; kingdom Metazoa; phylum Chordata; class Mammalia; order Primates; family Cercopithecidae; genus Chlorocebus; species Chlorocebus sabaeus. Next base: position 18,576,428 of record NC_132904.1, read on the forward strand.
TTCAGCGTGGGTGACAGAGTGAGACTCTGTCTCAAAAACATAAAACTAAACTAAATAAATATTGAAAGTTAGGCCAGGGTGTGGTGGCTCACGATTGTAATCCCAGCACTTTGGGAGGCCGAAGGGAGTGGATCATCTGAGGTTGGGAGTTCGAGACCGGCCTGGCCAACATGGTGAAACCCCCATCTTTACTAAAAATACCAAAATAAGCCAGTCACGGTGGCACATGCCTGTAGTCCCAGCTACTCGGGAGGCTGAGGCAGAAGAATTGCTTGAACCCAGGAGGCAGAGGTTGCAGTGAGCCGAGATTGTGCCACTGCACTGCAGCCTGGGTGACAGAGTGAGACTCCGTCTCAAAAAAAAGAAAAAGACTGGCCGGGCGCGGTGGCTCAAGCCTGTAATCCCAGCACTTTGGGAGGCCGAGATGGGCGGATCACAAGGTCAGGAGATCGAGACCATCCTGGCTAACACGGTGAAACCCCGTCTCTACTAAAAATACAAAAAATTAGCCGGGCGAGGTGGCGGGCGCCTGTAGTCCCAGCTACTCGGGAGGCTGAGGCAAGAGAATGGCGTAAACCCGGGAGGCGGAGCTTGCAGTGAGCTGACATTCGGCCACTGCACTCCAGCCCGGGTGACAGAGCAAGACTCCGTCTCAAAAAAAAAAAAAAAAAAAAAAAGAAAAAGACAAGAAAGTAAAAAAAAAAAAAAAAAAAAAAGTACCAGCACAGTACATGCTACACAGTAGGCATTCAATGAGTCATGGATATTATTTTTCATTATCATTTATAGCATCAGTTTCTTAAATTCATTATTTAGTAGGGTTATGTTCAATGAAAAAAAAGGTTATGGCTGGGTGTAGTGTCTCACGCCTGTAATCCCAGCACTTTGGGAAGCCTGAGGTCAGGAGTTTGAGACCAGCCTGGCCAGCATAGTGAAACCCCGTCTCTACTAAAAATACAAAAATTAGCCGGGCATGGTGCAGGCGCCTGTAATCCCAGCTACTCGGGAAGCTGAGGCGGAGAATTGTTTGAACCTGGGAGGTGGAGGTTGCAGTGAGCTGAGATCATGCCACTGCACTCCAGCCTTGGCAACAGAGTGAGACTTTGTCTCAAAAAAAAAAAAAAAAAGGCTAGGCGCGATGGCTCACGCCTGGAATCCTAGCACTTTGGGAGGCCGAGGCGGGCAGATCACGAGGTCAGGAGATTGAGACCAGCCTGGCCAAAATGGTGAAACCCTGTCTCTACTAAAAACACAAAAAATTAGCCGGACGTGGTGGCACGTGCCTGTAGTCCCAGCTACTCAGGAGACTGAGGCAGGAGAATCGCTTAAACCTGGGAGGCAGAGGTGGTAGTGAGCTGAGATTGCACCACTGCACTCCAACCTGGGCAACAGAGCAGACTCGGTCTAAAAAAAAAATAAAAATAAAAAGTTATACCTGGGAGGGGAAAAGTCAGCTAAACAGTAAATTTGAAAATTCTGTGAGACTTCTTAGATACTTACAGTTAATCCATTTCTTAGAAATGTAAGCTCCTGCTAGGCGCTGTAATCCCAGGGTTTTGCGAGGTGGATTGCTTGGGCACAGGACTTAAAGACCAGCCTGGGTAACGTCGTGAGACCTCCTCTTTAGAAAACATTAAAAAAATTTGCCAGGCGTGGTGGCACATGCCCGTGGTCCCAGATATTCGGAAGGCTGAGGTAGGAGGCTGGAAGGTTGAGGCTGCAGTGAACTGTTACCACTCCACTGCATTCCTGCCTGGGTGACAGAGCAAAACTCTGTCTCCAAAAAAATAAATGTAAGCGCCTAACAGAAATGAGCCCTGTATGTTGGGAACAGTGCCTACCACTGTCTGAACAGTCCAGAACGATTTACTGAAATTGGTGGTGGGGCTGGAACACAGTGGTATGCAAACTGGTACTCCAGGGGCTATTTGTCTCTCAAATTTCTAAGAGGTTTTGCCTCTATGTGGGACATCTCATCTGCCAGATGTAGTGACAGTGAGTCAGGACAAGAAAACATTATACTAACATTGTGTTGTTGTATCAGGACATTGCACCCCAGTTTTTTGTTGTTGTTTTGTTAGCACTTCCTGGGATCATTTGATAAAGAAGTCACTTAAGGAGAATGCCTTGTGTGTATTTTTTTTTTTTTTTTTTTTTTTTTGAGACGGAGTCTTGCTCTGTTGCCCGGGCTGGAGTGCAGTGGCCGGATCTCAGCTCACTGCAAGCTCCGCCTCCCGGGTTTACGCCATTCTCCTGCCTCAGCCTCCCGAGTAGCGGGGACTACAGGCGCCCGCCACCTCGCCCGGCTAGTTTTTTGTGTTTTTAGTAGAGATGGGGTTTCACCGTGTTAGCCAGGATGGTCTCGATCTCCTGACCTCGTGATCCGCCCGTCTCGGCCTCCCAAAGTGCTGGGATTACAGGCTTGAGCCACCGCGCCCGGCCGCCTTGTGTGTATTTTTTAAATTGACTTCTGAATTCATTTCCTTATCACTATTACTATTTGCATTATTATATGTATGCTGTCTTTGTTCATGTGAAATTCTTCCTCTTACAAAGGCATGGTTCTAGTAATTGTGATATATAGGAAGGCAGAACACCTGAGTTCTGATCTCTGCCATAAGTGCTCGGACTTTTATCTTGTTCTTTTTTTTTTTTTTTTTTTTTTGAGACGGAGTCTTGCTCTGTCGCCCAGGCTGGAGTGCAGTGGCGCGATCTCAGCTCACTGCAAGCTCCACCTCCTGGGTTTACGCCATTCTCCTGCCTCAGCCTCCCGAGTAGCTGGGACTACAGGCGCCCGCCACCTCGCCTGGCTAGTTTTTTGTATTTTTTAGTAGAGACGGGGTTTCACCGTGTTGGCCAGGATGGTCTCGATCTTCTGACCTCGTGATCCGCCCGTCTCGGCCTCCCAAAGTGCTGGGATTACAGGCTTGAGCCACCGCGCCCGGCCTATCTTGTTCTTCTCAGCACTGGGAGAATAAATTACTATAGTCCATGAAATCACCTGAAATCCCTTGGTAGTGCTTTTTATCACAAGTGTTTTGGGATCTCTCGGCCGAATTGTCTTTTTTCCTCTTTCATTCTTGCTCTTTAGAGATTTTAAAGATTGGCATGCTATTTGATTTTATTTGGTTTTATTAAGCCTTTTATTAAATAACAATATTAGGAAAATGCAGGAATTTTATTTTATTTGAGATGGAGGTTCGCGCTTGTCGCCCAGGTTGGAGTACAGTGGCGTGATTTTGGCTCACTGCAACCTCCGCCTCCCATATTGGTCAGGTTGGTCTTGAACTCCTGACCTCAGGTGGTGATCTACCCGCCTCGGCCTCCCAAAGTGCTGGGATTATAGGCGTGAGTCACCGTGCCCGGCCAAATGCAGGAATTTTATTTCCTCCAGTGCCTTCACCTCCTTTCTACATTCTTTGATATTTGGCTTCCTTTAGGTGCCAGCGTTTTTCTCTGTCAATTTTTACCAACAATATTCTCAGCCAGAACTCGTGTCTTTCTGCTCCTGGCATTGGCATGATTTCTTTTTTCTGCTTGGTTTTTCTAGTGTGCTTTGGCACCAGAGGCTGTTGTGTTTTCTTGTCCATTGTCAGTATATGTTTTCTGAATTTCGCTTCCTGTTTGTATTCCACTTATAGTCACTTATGATTTCTTTGGGCCCTCCCCACAGGTGACAGTTCCTTCTTTCTTCGAACCTGGCTCATGACCCCACTTCACATTCCTGAAACTCCAGCAGAATATCGCTATAATATGGCCCATTCTGCAACTCACAGTGTAATTGAGAAGACTTTCCGAACCCTCTGCTCCCGATTCCGCTGCCTGGATGGATCCAAGGGGGCACTGCAGTACTCACCAGAGAAATCCAGCCACATCATCTTGGCCTGTTGTGTTCTCCACAACATCTCCCTGGAGCATGGGATGGATGTTTGGTCCTCTCCAATGACAGGACCCATGGAACAGCCCCCTGAAGAAGAGTATGAGAACATGGAGTCCCTGGACTTAGAGGCTGACCGTATTCGTCAGGAGTTAATGCTCACTCATTTTAGCTAATGTAGAAGGTGGAGAGGAGGGAGACTTCCCAGGAGTTGTGACAGACTTTCTTCCTCATCACCTTCTACACAGTTCCATCATCTAGCATGACTGAGTATTCAGATACTTGTCATAAACTGACATTTAATCTGTGTGTTTTGGTAAGGTTGGGGCTATGCCGGAATGTCTTGATTCATTTGCAAATGCATTAAACCGAAACCAAGACAGCGGTTACCTACTGTGCAGTGAACTCCAGGTTGAGTACCACTAATTTGAAAGCTCAGTGGTTGCAAACATTTATGATTGTGCCTATGAAGTCATAGTAAAGGTCAGGAGTTCAAGACCAGCCTGGCCAACATGGTGAAACCCCATCTCTACTAAAAATACAAAAATTAGCGGCCAGGCACGGTGGCTCATGCCTGTAATCCCAGCACTTTGGGAGGCCGAGGCGGGTGGATCACCCGAGGTCAGGAATTCAAGACTAGCCTGGCCAACATGGCGAGACCCTGTCTCTACTAAAAAGTGACAGGTGCCTGTAATCCCAGCTACTCGAGAGGCTGAGGCAGGATAATCGCTTGAACCTGGGAGGCGGAGGTTGCGGTGAGCCAAGATCGTGCCATTGCACTCAGCCTGGGCAACAAGAGTGAAACTCCGTCTCCGAAAAAAAAAAATTAGCCGGGCGTGGTGGTACACACCTGAAATCCCAGCTACTTGGGATGCTGAGGCAGGAGAATCCAGGAGTCGGAGGTTGCAGTGAGCTGAGATCATGCCACTGCACTCCAGCCTGAGTGGCAGAGCAAGACTCTTTCTCGAAAAAAAAAAAAAAAAAGTCATAGTAAAGGGGAAAACAGCATATAGTCAAAACACATTTTTGGTTTCAATTATCTGCAGATTTCAGATGAAAACAATATTTACATAGGCCGGGTACGGTGGCTCACGCCTGTAATCCCACAATCCCAGCACTTTGGGAGGCCAAGGCGGGCAGATCAGGTGAGGTCCGGAGTTTGACACCAGCCTGACCAATATGGTGAAACCCCGTCTCTACTAAAAAATACAAAAATTAGCTGGGCATGGTGGCATGCACCTGTAATCCCAGCTACTCAGGAGGCTGAGGCAGGAGAATTGCTTAAACCCAGGAGGCAGAGTTTGCAGTGAGCCAAGATCACGCCATTGCACTCCAGCCTGTGCAAGACTCCATCTCAGAAAAAAAAAAAAAAAGGAAAACAATATTTACTTGTTCTGGATTATCTGGGTGGCATTTTAGTTTTTCTACTTTGTTGCCTATATAGGCATAATCTGAGGCAAATGTGAAGAGAGAATTTCAGTTGGGGAATGGTCTTCTGACAGTAAATGGCTACTAATCCCAGTCTCCAGCTTTGTGCTTTTAAGAGGATATTTTAAAGACAGTCAGAAACCTCCATCTTTAGCCTGTCTGCAATAATTGGACTGTGACTTGGACCTAAATCCTAGGGAGAACATCTGGACTCCAGTTTCCTATTTCCAACCCTGAGTCGGAGTTAGAGGCTAAATGGGTTTAAGAACCCAATCAGCTTAAAAAAGGCAATTTGAATATAGATAAAATAGCAAGCTTATGCTTTACAAGCCATCTAAGGACTGAGAGAGATTGATGAGCAATGCGGATTCACCCAGGTTCAGACACCTCACATTAAACTAGATCACATTTCTTACAACTGTGATGTTAGAAAGTCTGTTTGGTCATTCTGTTTTGAAATTCCTTGTACAAAAGGAAGATTCAGGGAATAAAGAAGGCATGTGAAAGTATTAAAAAGGAGAGGTAATAGGAATATAATTTGTTGGCTTGAAATGAATTCTGGCGCTAGACCTTGGATATGCGGAGTGATGGACAGAATTTCCCAAGAAATAAATAATCCCCTAGCAAGTCTTGTTCTAAAATTACACTGATATAAAAATAACCTGATTAGAATAATGAAAGTGTGAATTAGGTTCACACATTGGTGCCTCTGCTGGGACAAAAAAGAGACTTTCCTGAGGGTTGTCTTGTTCCCAGTTTCTCAGCCACTCACCATGTGATACCTCTGACTTGTCCTCTTGGATCATTTCCTACCTCCTGCCTTTGGCAGTGTTAATCTGGTGATTTTCAAAGTAAAGAAATGAACAGCTGATGACAGAAGAAATTTGGAAATAAATTGAGGGTGACTCATCCTCAAGATTAAAAACAATTATGGATTATTATCTGCTGTTTTATTTCTACTCCAAATGCTATTCACCATCATTATCCTGCTCTATAAAGAGAGGGTCCATTTGGCAGTAGGTTGTGCTTAAAATGTTCAGGGATGTCATTGAGGTGGGAATGGACAATGAAGAGTTGGCTAGAAATATTAACTCTATTCATTGTGCAACAGAGGTGCCTGGTTACATTTTTTTTTTCTTTGTAAAGTTCAACTTGTGACACAAGCTTGCTTTGTTTCCCTCATAAGGCAATGTTTTAATTCTCAAGGTCTTTCCTTTTTAAGTCTTTTAAGATGGGTATTTTCCCCATAAAGTTTTGGTTCTGTTTGGTATATCCCATCAGGAAAGGGTTACTGCCAAACATGTATCATAAGTGGCAAGGTGAAGTGTGATCATGGAAAATGCCTTGCATTTTAGCCTTACATAACTACATTTAAGGAAAATTGGAGTTTTTCACAACTCACTAGATGGTGACATAAAAGACTGAGTGGGATGGACAGTCTTGGAGAGATTTCAAAAGCAATTTCAAGTCTGTTTACTTGCACACCAAAGATAATCTAAGTGCTGAGCTGACTGAACATTGGCTGACTGTGTTTTTTCCTGGGAGCATTTTATTTTCTAATAATCCCATAGGGAAACTATTCAGATCTACACGTTTAACCTCCTTTCAACCTGTAGTTTTGCAGGCCAGGAATTTTTTTTTTTTTTTTTTTTTTTTTTTTTTTTTTTTTTGTCATTAGTTATTTCCCCAAAATGATGTAGGGGAAGGATCATGGTCTGTACTTCCAGATTGCCAAGGGTATCTTCATAGGGGCTTTTTATAAGTGTCTGAGAAAGCTTCTGCCTTTGTGGTCCTTAGTGTGGATTTATAGCTTTTTTCTGGCATGGTTTTGGGAAAGAATCAAGAATTTTCTCCGTCTTATGTAAGCCTTATTTTCCCATAGATAACTCCATCTGGCCAGCATAGTAGTTTTCCAGATTTACCCTTAGATGTTTCAAGGCAGTAAGGTCTCAGGATATATCAAAGGAAAACAATATTGGGTGACCACCAATTTACCAATTCCAAATTATACAAAAGAGGGACCATAAACATATTCTTGGTTTAAGTTAACCGAATAGGGATGAAGGTGTTTTCCTGATCCTAGGACTGTAAAGGATCTAGACCAAGTTAATCTAACTTAGGGATAAAAAACAAGACACAATTGTAATGGAGTCATATAGTGACGACATAGAAGAGGTGGGTAACGGTGAAAGAGGCTAGACAGATCATAGATATAATAAGATTTTATCTCTATCTGAAACAAACTGAAAATAGCCACAAGACTGAGCTTCGTAGTTACTTTCCCTGGCAGTGGAGGGGAAGTTAGAAGGAGGACAAGAAAATAAGAAATGAAAGGGTTTTTGTGCATACACATGTCCTCAGGGCCCATTTTGCTCTCTAGATCCTGCCAAGATTTTCCAAAATTGTTGTGGGTATGAGAAATCACAGATTCAGGATGAAGACTTTGTTGATTATGTAGAAAGGAAGGAAAAATACTAGCTGAAGGCTGGGGACATGCTAGTTTCCTAACACATAAAATTCATAGACTTTTTTTATCACACAGAAATCCTTGTTCTAAAAAAAATTTTTTTTTTTTTTGAGACAGGGTCTTGCTCTGTTGCCAAGGCTAGAGCAGTACAGTGGAGTGATCTCGGCTCACTGCAGCCTCCACCTTCCAGGCTCAAGTGATCCTCCCATGTCAGTCTTCTGAGTAGCTGGGACTACAGGCACACACCACCATACCCAGCTAATTCTTGTATTTTTTGTGTAGCAATGGGGTTTTGTTACATTGGTCTCGAACTCCTGGATTCAACTGATCTGCCTGCCTTGGCCTCCAAAAGGTGCTGGGATTGTATGCGTGAGCCCCTGTGCCTGGCCCTGAATTTTTTTTTCTTTTTCTTTTTTTTTTGAGACGGAGTCTCACTCTGTCGCCCAGGCTGGAGTGCAGTGGCACGATCTCGGCTCACTGCAACCTCCACCTCCCTGGTTCAAGCCATTCTCCTGCCTCAGTGTCCTGGGTAGCTGGGATTACAGGCACGTGCCACCATGTCCAGCTAATTTTTGTATTTTTAATAGAGACAGTTTCACCATGTTGGCCAGGATGGTCTTGATCTCCTGACCTTGTAATCTGCCCACCTCAGCCTCTCAAAGTGCTGGGATTACAGGTGTGAGCCACCATGCCTGGCCCTGAATTTTTTTTTTTTTTTTTTGAGACGGAGTCTTGCTCTGTCGCCCAGGCTGGAGTGCAGTGGCCGGATCTCAGCTCACTGCAAGCTCCGCCACCCGGGTTCACGCCATTCTCCTGCCTCAGCCGCCCGAGTAGCTGGGACTACAGGTGCCCGCCACCTCGCCTGGCTAGTTTTTTGTATTTTTTTAGTAGAGATGGGGTTTCACCGTGTTAGCCAGGATGGTCTCGATCTCCTGACCTCGTGTTCCGCCTGTCTCGGCCTCCCAAAGTGCTGGGATTACAGGCTTGAGCCACCGCGCCCGGCCCTGAATTTTTTTAAATTAACTTTTGTAGAGACAGGATCTCACTCTGTCACCCAGGCTGGAGTGCAGTGGTGTGATTGTAGCTTATTGGAGCCTTGAACTCTTGGTCTCAAGTGATCTGCCTCAGCCTTCCAAGTAGCTAGGACTAGAAGTGTGCACTACCATGCCTGGCTAATTTTTTTTTTTTTTTGGGTACAGACAGGGTCTGACTATGTTGCTCAGGCTGCTCTTAAATTTCTGGCCTCAAGCAATCCTCCTGCCTTGGCCTCTTGAAATGCTCTGAGATTATAGGGATCATAGGCATAAAGTAGAGTGCCCAGCCTAAACTTTTTTTTTTAAACATGACTACAGACTGGGCACGGTGACTCATGCCTGTAATCCCAGCACTTTGGGAGGCCGAGGCGGGCGGATCACAAAGTCAGGAGATCAAGACCGTCCTGGCCAATATGGTGAAACCTGTGTCTACTAAAAATACAAAAATTAGCTGGGCGTGGTGGCGGGCACCTGTCATCCCAGTACTAGGGAGGCTGAGGCAGGAGAATCGCTTAAACCTGGTAGGAAGAGATTGCAGTGAGCTGAGATCGTGCCATTGCAACTCCAGCAACAAGAGCAAAACTCCAAAAAAAAAAAAAAAAAAAGACTACAACTGAAGGCCTCTTGTGATTGTAAAGTAGAAGAAATTAGATCTCTGGATACTGAACAGGAGAAAGAAGATTAGACTTTGAAATCATAAATTAGCAAATTTCAAAAAGGGGCCTCCCTGTTTGCCCAGCAAAATGTTAAGGATCTGTTATTCTGTTGACATGTTAAGTTTCTCTAATCTTTATGCTGTCTTTTATAGATGGGCTGACTTATTTGTCATTCTAGAGCCTTAAAATATTCATACATTTTGATCTATTGATAAATTTCATCACTGGAGATTTATCTTATAGAAATAATTCCAAAGAAGGGAGAGCCTTCTATCATTCTACAGCTAGCAGTTCCCTGCTGTTCTGGGGTCTCTCCTTCCCTAGGCTGCTCCTACATAACTATACTACTTTTTTTTTTTTTTTTTTTTTTTTGAGACGGAGTCTTGCTCTGTCACCCGGGCTGGAGTGCAGTGGCCGAATGTCAGCTCACTGCAAGCTCCGCCTCCCGGGTTTACGCCATTCTCTTGCCTCAGCCTCCCGAGTAGCTGGGACTACAGGCGCCCGCCACCTCGCCCGGCTAATTTTTTTTTTTTGTATTTTTAGTAGAGACGGGGTTTCACCGTGTTAGCCAGGATGGTCTCGATCTCCTGACCTTGTGATCCGCCCATCTCGGCCTCCCAAAGTGCTGGGATTACAGGCTTGAGCCACCGCGCCCGGCCTAACTATACTACTTCTATCTTTACCATTCCATCATCAAATGTATACATTACCCCACAGCACAAAAAGAACAGGCTAGAAAAGAACAGAACAGAATTGCAATGGCAGAATTGACAACTGACTTAGCATTTCGGCTGTTCAAGGCCTGACTGTTCTTCCTGCACTTCCTAATAAGATGACTCACAGTACTATTACAGAATTATCTCAGGTTAGGTTCAAGCCTGATATCTACCACCAAGTGTGTGGTAGAGGCATGTTTCTCAGAACCCAGAGCCAAGATAAGGAACAGTCTCCAATTCCCTCTTTTCTCCCCTCCCTCCTTCACCCTTCATTCCAGGCAAGTCTCCTAGGCAAGTGTGCCCCATCCTCATCCTCTTTTTTTTTTTTTTTTTTTTTTTTTTTGAGGCAGGGTTTCACTGTCTCTGTTGCCCAGACTGGAGTACAGTGGTGTGATCATGACACACTGCAGACTCGACCTCCTGGGCTCAAGTGATCCTCCTGCACCAGCCTCCTGAGCATCTGGGACTGCCAGTGTATGCCACCACTCCCTGCTAATTTAAAAAAAAAAAAAGGCCGGGCGCGGTGGCTCAAGCCTGTAATCCCAGCACTTTGGGAGGCCGAGATGGGCGGATCACGAGGTCAGGAAATCGAGACCATCCTGGCTAACACGGTGAAACCCCGTCTCTACTAAAAAAAAAAAAATACAAAAAACTAGCCGGGCGAGGTGGCGGGCGCCTGTAGTCCCAGCTACTCGGGAGGCTGAGGCAGGAGAATGGCGTAAACCCGGGAGGCGGAGCTTGCAGTGAGCTGAGATCCGGCCACTGCACTCCAGCCTGGGCGGCAGAGCGAGACTCCGTCTCAAAAAAAAAAAAAAAAAAAATTGTTTTTTAGAGACACAGTCTCACTATGTTGCCCAGGCTGGTCTCAAACTCCTAGACTTAACCTACCCTCCCACCTTGGACTTCCAAAGTGCTGAGAGTACAGATGTGAGCTGCCACACCTGGCCTCTTGTTGGTTTAGTCTTTCCAGAGTTTTTTCTATGTGATTGACAGGGGCAAGGTCCATGCTTAAAAGTGAACTGTCCCAGATTGCCCATGGCTGTCACAGTTTTAACACTGAAAGTCCCATGTTCTGGGAAAAGTCCTGGGCAAAGCTAAGACTGGTTATCCTACTTCAGGGAAGCACCGTCCTACCTCCGGGGAGTGGATCCATGAGGAGAGTCCTGCCAGAATTCAGTGATCAACATTCAACACCATAATAAGTTCTTGAGTCTTAACACCAATATGAGGAACATCAGGGGTACAGCCCAGGATGATCTTCACTTCTGCTGGCCTTGTTTCATTTTTACAGTTTTTCCTCTAGTGTGAGGAGATTCCCGCAAGGTTGATGGTTTCAACTCCTGATCCCTTGTGATCCATCTTCAATCCAAATAAATATTTCCATAAGAACATGCAGTAGTTTGCTGTCAAACTGAAGCTTAAATCCATATATATATATATATACACACACACACACACACACATATTTAAAAATAACAGTTCTCTGAAGGAAATTTATCTGTAGAGGTGCAACTCTGCCCATAGAATAAGCCACGCTTTCCATGGTCTCACAAAGCAGTCTAGACTCAGCTTTGCAAATATCGCCATTTTCAGATGATTTTAGATAAATCTTTGCCGAACTTTCAGGTGTTTTACTCAAAAGTCTCCAGCTTTTGAAAAACGGAAAATGTCTTAGAGCAGTGAAATTAGTTTCTTTAGGTTTTTTCACTGCAATCAAGGTTTCAAAACAATGTAGTTGACCGGGCAGGATGGCTCAAGCCTGTAATCCCAGCACTTTGGGAGATCGAGGCGGGCGGATAACGAGGTCAGGAGATCTAAACCATCCTGGCTAACACAGTGAAACTAGTCTCTATTAAAAAGGCAAAAAAATTACTCGGGCGTGGTGGCGGTTGCCTGTAGTCCCAGCTACTCGGGAGGCTGAGGCAGGAGAATGGCGTGAACCCGGGAGCCGGAGCTTGCAGTGAGCCAAGATCGTGCCACTGCACTCCAGCCTGGGCGACAGAGTGAGACTCCGTCTCAAAAAACAAACAAAAACAAACAAACAGAAATGTAGTTGTCTGAGTCAAATTTGAATGAGGGCTATAGCTATGCCCCACAAGCCTCTCCAAGAAGGAAGCTTCCTTTTTTTTTTTTTTTTTTTTTTTTAATTTTTATTTGAGACGGAGTCTCGCTCTGTCGCCAGACGAGGTCAGTGGCGCGATCTCGGCTCACTGCAGCCTCCGCCTGCCGGATTCAGGCAGTTCTGCAGCCTCAGCCTCCCAAGTAGCTGGGACGACATGCGCCCACCACCACGCCCAGCTAATTTTTTGTATTTTTAGTAGAGACGGCGTTTCACCGTGTTAGTCAGGATGGTCTCAATCTCCTGACCTAATGATCTGCCCACCTCGGCCTCCCAAAGCGCTGGGATTAAAGGCATGAGCCACTGCGCCCGGCCTGGCCAGTATTTTCAAAGACTTACAGGAGATTTTTGTAAAGTGGCAATACATTATTTTAAAAAGGCTCAAACTGTAAGGATGTGCTCTTGAGTCTTTAAAGGCTGGATCCTTTTTTTTTTTTTTTTTTTTTTTTTGAGACGGAGTCTTGCTCTGTCACCCAGGCTGGAGTGCAGTGGCACGATCTCTGCTGACTGCAACATCCGCCTCCCGGGTTCAAGCGATTCTGCTGCCTCAGCCTCCCGAATAGCTGGGGTTACAGGCGCCCACCACCACGCCCGGCTAATTTTTGTATTTTTAGTAGACACGAGGTTTCACCATCTTGACCAGGCTGGTCTCAAACTCCTGACCTCGTGATCCACCTGCCTCGGCCTCCCAAAGTGCTGGGATTACAGGCCTGAGTCACTGCGTACGGCCTTTAAAAAAAAATTTTTAGGCAGATCTTGTTCAATAGATCAGGCAATGGTATGATCATGATCATTGCAGCCTCCACCTCCCGGGCTCAGGATATCCTTTCATCTTAGCTTCCTGAGCAGCTGGGCCTACAGGCGGGAGCCACCAGGCCCGGCTAACTTTTTGTATTTTTTTTTTTTTTTTTGTAGAGGCTGGAGTCTCACCATGTTGCCCAGGCTGGTCTTGAACTCCTGGGCTCAAAGCAATCCACCAGCCTCGTCTCCTAAAGTCCTCAAATTATGGACGAGAGCCGCTGCGCCCGACCAAACTGGGACTATCTTTTTTCCTTTTTACACCCTTCCTAAGTAGTGGGGAAGGGTGTAAACCTCCCTAGGAGGATGTAAGGTAGACTATGATTGGTCACACTTGGTAACCATACTTGCAGTGATCTTTGTGATTTATTGAATCATACCTAGGATGTACATATTAATTCATATTTGTGCTGAGCATATTCATTTATCAACTAAGAGACTACAGGAAAAAGCCATTGTTGTGATGATGAAAATGTCAACACTTTATCAGGTTCTGAACCCAAAGAGACTTTTGCTTATTATGTGAGAAGCACACCTGTGGCTCTAGGCCTTTGGATGAAAATAAAAGAGAAAAGCAATCCGTGTACTTTTTTCCCACCCCCCGCCTTAAGGTCAGGCTACAAAATTCTGAGTTTTCCCAGCTTCTCTTGGTCATGCTTTGTGGGGGCTACACTGGAGCTTTTACGTAGACTGTTCATTTTGTTCCTCAGCCTGAATTCTCTCTCGTTTTCTTTCTCTACGATTTTTAATTCCCCTCACTGTTCTGTTAGGAAACCAAGGGTCAAATGAGGTTAAGTAATTTGCTCAATTGGGATAAAGAGTGTTGGGAGTTCATAAAACAGTCGCGGGGCTATAGACAACAAGTGTTATTGCGCTATGATTTGATCTTCAACACATTCACGAGAAACTACAGTTCTCTAAACAACCTTAACTGCCGGCGACCCACAGAAAATGGCAGAAGCGCAGGCTCTTTTTTACCCCGTGGCTTATCGTCTGGGTTTGTTTATTTATGCCTCGGACAGGAGCCGGACCTTGAGTAGGAGCTGAGCTGCTTTTCGGCGCTCGGCTGCGGTTCCTTGAACGATTGCTTGGGCGTTCCTCCTTTGATGTCTGGGGCGTTCTTGTATTCGGTGATCTTTTGCGCCGTCTTCTTGCTTGATGTCTCCTGAGCGGCGGCGGCGCCGGGTCGAGGACTGAGTTATCCGCGAGGCCCCGCGCTCAAGCCGCCTTCTCCTGCCGGTCAGTAGAGCGGACCCTTTGCTTTATTCGTGCCTCCTCCTTCTTTTTCCCTGTGGCTCAGCTCGTCCGCTGGACTGCAAACCGAGCTCCCGTCTGCCTTGCAGGTAGGCCCAGGAGGAGCCTGGGAGGCCCAGCCCGGCATCCTTCCGCCGCGGGGTTGGGAAGACCTTGGCGCCGGCGGGTGGGCAGGCGGGCCGGCCGCCGTGACACTGCCAGAGGAGGGGCTACCGGACTGCGTTGAGGGGCGCGGCCGGTGGGGCAGCCCGGAACCGTGGGAGAAGCCAGAAGGAGGGAGAGATGCTGGGGCTTCCCGGTGTGGTTCTTTTGGGAGGAGATGTTGGGTCTAGGGCACCCCCAGTGTGTGGGGAAAATGGCTTTCCAGGAACCGACAGAGCTTTGCGCACTTTGACCTACCTTCCTTTATCCTTTCCCCCCACCCCGAAGTCTCCGGGTGTCATGCCTCAGTTGCACTGGGGACCCCTACTGAGTCCAGCCTTTGAAGGGACCTTTGAGTAGGTGGAGGCGTATGGAACAAGGTCCTCTGGCTCCTCTGAGCGAAGTGTCATGTTCTCGCCTTTTTTGGCTGGGGAAACTGAGGCTGATGTCTGGGACGTGACTTCCCCCCATATCCCCAACAGATCATTAAATGCACTGTAAGTCACTTTTTGTCATTTACCAGTTCCCTTCCCCCCAGTTACCAGTCAAGTTATGAAAACAGTGAGTTGTTGTTTGATCGCCTGTGATCCCTCTTTTCCTAGGAATATAGACTGTTAGGAATACAAATCCTGTCACTAGAGGCTTCAGAAGTAAAGGAACCATGTGGTTTCTTGGCTGTTTAGCTTTTCAAAGTCTGTATCATTTTAGCTAGTGTAGCAATGACAGTTTCTTTTTGTTTCTTGATAACCTTGTTGCCTACTTTGTTTCCTGATAACCTTGTTGTCTACATTGTTTCCTGGTTGGTTTATCCTCCTTCTCCCCAGCCTCTTTGGAAATCTTAACAACTATAGTGTTTGTGGTTAGTCTAGTAGAGGATGGTCAAGACTTTGAAGGCAAACGCTTGCCCTGTGTGAGGGTCTGCTTTCTGGGGAGTATCCAAAGGAAACCCAAGGAGTCTCTCTCTCTCTCTCTCTTTTTTTTTTTTTAAGACAGTCTCGCTCTGTCGCCCAAACTGGAGTGCAGAGGCACAATCTTGGCTTACTGCAACCTCTGCCTCCCGGGTTCAAGCGATTCCCCTGCCTCTGTCTCCTGACTAGCTGGAACTACAGGCGCGCGCCACCACACTCGGCTAATTTTTGTATTTGTAGTAAAGTGGGGTTTCATCACGTTGGCCAGGCTGGTCTTGAACTCCTGGCCTCAAGTGATTCGCTCACCTTGGCCTCTCAAAGTGCTGGAATTACAGGCATGAGCCACCGCGCCCGCCCAGTTTTGTTATATTTGATTAGTAGTTTGGTCACTGCACATACAAAAGCTAAAAAAGGCTCTATGTAGAAATCATTCAAATATTGAGATATTTAAATGAAACTCCTTTGTGGTTCTCTTTTCCTTCCCAACTTGGAAAGTTTGGGAACTGTCTCTCATTTTCATCGGATTCAGTGTCATGATCCTAATTTGTGTCACTTCTTTGTTGGGGAAAAAAAAATATCAGCCTGCCGGGTGCAGTGGCTCACACCTGTAATCCCAGCATTTTGGGAGGGCAAGGCGGGTGGATCACCTGAGGTCGGGAGTTCGAGACCAGCCTGACCAATGTGGAGAAACCTAAAAATACAAAATTAGCCGGGCATGGTGGTGCATGCCTGTAATCCCAGCTACTCGAGAGGGTAAGGCAGGAGAATCACTTGAATCCGGGAGGCGGAAGTTGCCATGAGCGAGATCACATCATTGCACTCCAGCCTGGGCAACAAGAGCCAAACTCTGTATCAAAAAAAAAAAAAAAAAAAAAAAAAAAATCAGTCTTGAGGTCATTCTGGGTTGTATACGTTTCCAAAGTATGTAGAATCAGTAAGAATCAGTAGGAGGGTGTTTTTTGTTTGTGTGTTTGTTTGTTTGTTTTGAGACAGAGTCTTGCTTTGCCCCCCAGGCTGGAGTACAGTGGCGCTATCTCAGCTCACTACAACCTCCTCCGCTTCCCAGGTTCAAGCAGTTCTCTGCCTCAGCATCCCGAGTAGCTGGGATCACCGCCACACCTGGCTAATTTTTTGTATTTTTAGTAGAGATGGGGTTTCACCATCTTGGCCAGGCTGGTCTTGAACCCCCGACCTCGTGATCCACCTGCCTTGGCCTCCCAAAGTGCTGGGATTACAGGCATGAGCCACCGCGCCCGGCCAAGAGAGTGGTTTTAAGGGTATAGAGATTCAGTTCCTAGTCCTTGAGTGGAGACTGTACAAGGCGACATTCTCCCACTATTTTAGTATTCTTGTATAAGTTTTGGAAAGATTACTGTTCCTTTAATTTTTTTGTGTGAGGTCAGCAAGATTTAAATGAATGGCCCTTAATCATGAGCAATTTCCTAGTTACACGACCTCAGTGCTCCCAGAAAGGGATTAATGAAGAGCCACCACACTATCTTTATGGAGAATCTAGATTGGGGAGTCAAGCTAAGAATGTGCATTTTTGAAAAAGTTTTTATGGTAGAAGAGAATGTATATCAGATAAAAGAATGTAGAGAAGAAAGCAACCTTGTCCACTGGGAATTGATAAGTTCTGTGTAGAATTTAGAGTTATAAGGAATATCTCATTGGCTCCTAATGAATGCTAAACAACAAATGGAAATTGCTGTGAGTGTCTTGAAGCAATCTTAGGAATATTTTATTATGTTTCTGCAGGAAATAATTGGCAGAGGCTTAAGGTGAATTGAGGCCAAGAAATTTGGTGGTGTTGATGGGAGGTTACAGGGATAGAGCTTATCAACTTAATCAACTTATCCCATGCTTTGTGATAGAAGTTCACTCAGCTTTTTTTCTTTTTCTTTTCTTTTCTTTTTTTTTTTGAGATGGAGTCTTGCTCTGACGCCCAGGTTGGAGTGCAGTGGAACTCACTGCAACCTCCACTTCCCGGATTCAAGCAATTCTCCTGCCTCAGCCTCCCGTGTAGCTGGGATTACAGGCGCAGGCCGCCATGCCCGACTAATTTTTTGTGTTTTCACTCAGCTTTTAACTTACTTGGTTAAATCTTGCATTGTTCTGTCAATGTTAGATTGGGTTCTTTTTTGACATTTCCTTTAAAAACTGAACAGGTTCAGAATGTAAATGAATTCTGTCTTTTAGTAAGAAAGTTCTTGGAGATGATTGAAGATTTGAACTTCTAGAACTTGACCTGGAACAGAGTTATGTACATCGTTTGAAAAATATTAGTTATGTTTGTCGTTAAAAAACAATTATTTTTATTAATAAAGTAGTAATTTACTTTTTTTTTTTTTTTTTGTGAGAGATGAGGTCTCCCTATGTTGCTCAGGCTGGACTCAAACTCCTGGGCTCAAGTAGCCCTCCCCAATAGCTGGAACTACAGGTGCATGCACCTGGCCTACATTTTTTTAAATTTATTTTTTTGAGACAGAGTCTTGCTCTGTCACCAGGCTGGAGGCAGTGGCGCAATCTCGGCTCACTGCAACCTCTGCCTCCTGGGTTCAAGAGATTCCTGTGCCTCAGCCTCCCGAGTAGCTGGGACTACAGGTGTGCACCACCATGCCCAGCTAATTTTTTGTATTTTAGTAGAAATGGGGTTTCACCATGTTGGCCAGGGTGGTCTTGATCTCCTGACCTTGTGATCCGCCCACCTTGGCCTCCAAAACTGCTCAGATTAGAGGCGTGAGCCACCGTGCCTGGCCATATGTTTTTATACTGTATAATTTTCACAATATTTTCAATATGTGTTAGGATACTTATAAAACTTTTGTTTTGATCTTGTAACTTTAGGGTGCTTGTTAATATCGAATCCAAACATTATGGTCCTCAAGCATATTGGTGAATGTTGTCTGTTTAAGTTGACAGTTTCTCTTACTCTTCCAATTTATCTCACTCTTAAAGGAATAAGAGAAAATGTTTCGTTGTTAGCACAGTAAGGTGTCTTTTTCCAAGATATGCCTCAGCCTTGATAGAGTTATTTTGGAGTGGAATCCACATTTTTTTGCCCAGTGGTTTGGTTTATCCCAAAAAAACTTAAGTTCCTTTAATCACAGTCATTCTTGTTTCATTCTCCAATTGTTCCTTATAAACTCAGAGAGCTTTCAGTGTCTTAATTTCTGTTTGTACAGAAGTGTTCTGGTACAGCCTGTCCTGTGGTTTGGGGTCATTTATATTTTATCTTTTCTAGCTCCCCCAGGTTAATATGATCAATTTTTTTTTTTTTGCACAGCTAAAATTAGTTACTGATGGATAAAAATTTTGTGATTAGTTATTGTCAGAATGTATTTATGTGTCCAGTACTATGTGGCAGCCTGCCAATGTAATGTAAGGAGAAAATACATTAAGTAATTAGGAGATCTGGGTTTAAGCCCTAGGTTTACTACCTGAGAAGTCTTGTATAAATTATTTAAGGAGGCTATAGGGAAGGTTAGTGTCCTTTATTGAGCATTTACTGTGTCATGTTCTTTACATGTGTTATTTCATTTAATACTTGTAAGAGTCCTTTATAGTAGATGTTAATTTCCTTATAGAGATACTGTTTTTTTCCATTTTTTTTGCTGAAGCTCAGTGACAATAAATAATTTAACCAAGATCACACAGTAGGTATAGTAGAGCTGAGATTCAAATCAAAGGCTTTGAATGCTTTTCTGAGTCTGTATTTAAAGAATGGAAAAGTAAAACATCCATCATAATCCTTTTTTTTTTTTTTTTTTTGAGATGGAGTTTCACTCTTGTTGCCCAGTCTGGTGTGCAATGGTGCAATCTCGGCTCACTGTATCCTCCGTCTCCTGGGTTCAAGCAATTCTCCTGCCTCAGCCTCCCTAGTAGCTGGGACTACAGGCATGTGCCTGGTTAATTTTTGTATTTTTTTTTGTAGTAGAGATGGGTTTTCACCACGTTAATCAGGCTGGTTTCAAACTCCTGACCTCAGGTGATCCACCTGCCTTGGCCTCCCTAAGTGCTGGGAATACAGGTGTGAGCCACTGTGCCCAGCCCATCATAATACTTACGTTGATTACGTTGAGAAAAAGTATGTGAAAATGCTTTAAAAAGATAAAGTACTCTTCAAGTGTTAACTTCTGTGCTGTTTTACAACAACAATGAACAGATGTTATTTAAGTTCTTGGGCAACTTGCTACTTTCTCTCTTTTTTTTTTTGAGATGGAGTCTCGCTCTGTCACCCAGCCTCCTGGAGTGCAGCAGCGCTATCTCGGCTCGTTGCAACCTCAGCCTCCCAGGTTCAAGTGATTCTCCCTCCTCAGCTTCCCGAGTAGCTGGGATTACAGACACGTGCCACCATACCCAGCTAATTTTGTGTTTTTAGTAGAGACCTGGTTTCACCATGTTGGCCAGGCTGGTCTTGAACCCCTGACCTCAAGTGATCCACCCAACTTGGCCTCTCAAAGTGCTGTGATTACATGCGTGAGCCACAGCACCCGGCCTCCTTCCTTTTCTTTTCTAACTTATTTTCTGTCTCTTCCTCTGTTCTTAGAGTTAATAATCTTCACTTCTCTACCCAAATTTTTTTTCTTTCTTCATTGTGTGTTGTTTTGGTACGGTGTTTATTTCTTTTTTTTAAATTTATTTTATTTATTTATTTTTTTTTGAGATGGAGTCTCGGTGTGTCACCCAGGCTGGGTACTGTGTTTATTTCTGAGGTCAGAAATATTCCCGTCAGACCTTGTGGAGCTATTTCTTGATTGTGACTGTGTGTATCAACCCTTAGCTTTGCAGAAGTTTGTTCATCTAGCAAATATTTATTGAAGACTCATTAGATGTTGGGATACAATGGTAGACATAGGTGTTCTTATCCTTATGGAGTTTATTCCAGTGGAAAACATAGGTATTTGATAAATGTTGAAATTTAGACTGAAACAAGTATTCTGAAGGAAATAAACAAGGGCTGACGGAGGAAGAAGAAGTGAGGTGGGCCCTGGGTATTTACAGGGATTGGAGCCTTCAGTCATAGCATCCTTAATCCCCTTGAAAAGTTGGAATCATAAATCGTGATTGTGTAAATTTAAGTTTCCCTGCTGCCATTTAAGCCGTCACTTAAGATTGCTACATGTAATATTTGTCTGATATTTAATGTATGATAACATTGGGTTTTACATAGCCAAGGATAACTATGACTTAAATATCTAGCATGCTTGACTAATGAGTTTAATTTTTTACTTTTTTTTTTGTGGCAGGGTCTCACTCTGTGGCCCAGGCTGGAGTGCAGTGGTGTAATCTTGATTCACTGCAGCCTCTACCTCCTGGGTTCAAGTGATTCTCGTGCCTCAGCCTCCCGAGTAACTGGGACTACAGGTGTGTTCCGCCGTGTCTGGCTAATTTTTGTATTTTGAGTCGAGATGGGTTTTCACCATGTTAGCCAGGCTGGTCTCAAACTCATGTCTTCAGGTGATCTGCCCGCCTTGGCCTCCCAACATGTTGGGATTACAGGCGTGAGCCACTGTGCCTGGCCTGAAGTTGTATTTCTGTAAAATGAGCTGAAACAAATTTCACACTTCATGATTTCATCACTTATTTCTGCTCTCCAGAATAGATCATAGGCATATATACCTATAGTGTAATGAAGCATCTGAAATTTTGCTGAGTTGGAGAGGATTAATAAGCACATTTGACTTGCAGAGAAAATTGGAATATTTTATTCTAGGTGACCACTGAAAACAGGACAGAAAAATTTCTCTCCCCAGACTTTTGAATAGCAGCATAGTTGCACTGACTCCTGGAGTCAAGCAGCCTGGTTCAAATTTCAGCACCCCTACTTACTAGCTGTACAACTTGGGGAAGTTACTTAGTCTCTCTGTGCCTCTCCTCATCTGTAAAATGTTGTTATAGTTGTTGTAATAACTAAATTAGTTAATATGTATAAAGCATTTAGAACAGTGCTAGGTGCTGTATATGCCAGTTGTTAGTAACAATGTTATTATTATAACAAAATAAAGTTTTCCAAAAGAACACATGATAGTGATTCTTAGATTGAAGTTTAGATGCTTTGGTAAAACTTTAATAGGGAAGAGGAAGTTAAAACAGAATATTTGTCCCTCTTTCCCCTCAGTACCCTTCAAATTAAAGTAAAAGGATATAGGTTCAAATCCTAGCTAGGAAAACAAAGATGAATCTTTATTTTTAATTCAAAAATTATTTTATTATTATTTTTTTTGAGACAGTCTTACTCTGGTGCAGTGGCACAATCTTGGCTCACTGCAAACTCTGCTTCCTGGGTTCCAGTGATCCTTGTGCCTCAGCCTCCCGAGTAGCTGGGATTATAGGTGCGTGCCACCACACCTGACTAATTTTTGTATTTCTTTTAGTAGAGACAGGGTTTTGCCATGTTGGCCAGGCTTGTCTTGAACTCTGGCCTCAAGTGATCTGCCCACCTCAACTTCCATAAGTACTGGAATTACAGGTGTGAGCCACTGCGTCCACCTTTAAAAATCATTATTATTTTCGGCCGGGCACGGTGGCTCACGCCTGTAATCCCAGCACTTTGGGAGGCTGAGGTGAGTGGATCATCTGAGGTTGGGAGTTCAAGACCAGCCTGACCAACGTGGAGAAACCCCGTCTCTACTAAAAATACAAATTAGCTGGGTGTGGTGGTGCATACCTGTAATCCCAGCTACTTGGTAGGCTGAGGCATGAGAATCGCTTGAACCAGGGAGGTAGAGGTTGCAGTGAGCCGAGATCGCGCCATCACACTCCAGCCTGGGCAACAAGAGCGAAACTCCATCTCAAAAAAAAAAATTATTGTTATTTTCTAATTATAAAGGTCTTTATGCCTGGTGTGGTGGACTATACCTGTAATCCCAGCAGTTTGGGAGGCTGGGATTTTATATATATATAATAAGTCTTGAAGTCTTGATCTGTCGCCCAGGCTAGAGTGCAGTGGTGCAATCTTAGCTCACTGCAACCTCCACCTCCTGGGTTCAAGCGATTCTCCTGCCTCAGCCTCCCGAGTAGCTGGGACTACAGGTGCATGCCATCACACCTGGCTAATTTTTGTATTTTTAGTAGAGACAGGCTTTCACCGTGTTAGCCAGGATGGTCTCGATCTGCTGACCTTGTGATCTGCCCACCTCAGCCTCCCAAAGTGCTAAGTGCTGGGATTACAGGTGCAAGCCATCGCGCCCGGCCCTTTTTTTTCTTTTCTTTTTTTTTTTTTAAAAGAGTCTCACTCTGTCGCCCAGGCTGGAATGCAGTGAGTGGTGTGATCTCAGTTCACTGCAACCTCTACCTCCCATGTTCAAGTGATTCTCCTGCCTCAGCCTCCTGAGTAGCTGGGTTTACAAGCGCCCATCACCTCATCCAGATAACCTTTTTTTTTTTTTTGATGGAGTTTCGCTCTTGTTGCCCAGGCTGGAGTGCAATGGCGCAATCTCAGCTCACCACAACCTCCACCTCCCAGGTTCAAGCGATTCTCCTGCCTCAGCCTCCCCAATAGCTGGGATTACAGGCATGCACTACCACGTCCAGCTAATTTTGTATTTTTAGTAGAGACAGGGTTTCTCCACATTGGTCAGGCTGGTCTCGAACTCCTGACCTCAGATGATCCACTCACCTTGGCCTCTCATAGTGCTGGGATTACAGGCGTGAGCCTCCGCGCCTGGGCCCATGTCCAGATAATTTTGTATTTTTAGTAGAGACGGGTTTTCACCATGTTGGCCATCCTGGTCTCGAACTCCTGACCTCACGTTATACACTCACCTTGGCCTCCTAAAGTGGTGGGATTACAGATGTGAGCCATTGCGCCTGGCAACAATTTTTAAAAATTAGCTGTAAATGGTGGTGCATGCCTGTAGTCCCAGCTACTTGGGAGGCTGAGGCAGGAGGATTGCCTGAGCCTGCAGTGAACCAAGATCACACCACTATATTCCATCCTGGGCATCATCATGGCAAGACCCTGTCTCAAAAAAATTTTTTAAAAATTCTATCTAGTGATTATAGCAGAGTGTGTATTTTTTAGTCATTCATTTGATAAATGTTTGTTGCATGTGTACTCCTTCAGTAGGCAGTGAGGATACCATAATGCTGTGTATTATGTACTATGGATTTTTTTTTTTAAGTTATGACATATCCCTGTGAAGCCTTTTAGAACTATGTCTTGGTTGCGATCCTGTGTCTCAATTCTTACTTTTTCAGACTTTTGTTTGTCTATCAAATATTGGTTCTGATCAGAACCAGTCCTTATGAATGCTTTGTGCCAGGTACTGTAGTAAGCACTTTTCGTTGATTCTTTTCATTTTCACTAACAACCTTATGACATAAGCACTTTTATTCTTCCCATTTTATTGATGTAGCAGTTGTGGCACAGAGAAGTTAAGCAATTTGCCCAAGGTATATAGCTAGCAAATGGCAGAACCAGGATTCGAGTCCACACAACCTGGCTCCACGTTCCCCTGCCCTTAACCTCTAAGTTATACTGATTCTCAACTACTAAACACTTTAAGCTAAACACTAGGTCAATATACTAA
Source organism: Chlorocebus sabaeus (assembly GCF_047675955.1). Taxonomy (NCBI): domain Eukaryota; kingdom Metazoa; phylum Chordata; class Mammalia; order Primates; family Cercopithecidae; genus Chlorocebus; species Chlorocebus sabaeus. Next base: position 18,600,360 of record NC_132904.1, read on the forward strand.
GAGTAGAGTGGAAAAATAGATGTCCATGCCTTTATGGAGATTATAGTCCAGTTTATGGAGATTATAGTCCAGAGGAAAGAGAGACAGTAAACAAATAATTATACCAATAAACATATAATTGCAATGTGTGACAAACCTATGCCAGAAAAATAAAAAGAGATTATAGTAGGGGAACCTGAATTAAACTGGAGGTTTGAGAAGTATTTTTCTGAAGAAGTGATATTTAAGCAGAGACTAGAAGGATAGAAAGGGAAGGGACTAGCATGTATGAAATTCCCAAGATAGGAAGGAACTTGACACATTTGAGAAACTGGAAGAAGATTGATATGGTTGGAATACAGTGAACAGTAGGGGATGGAGGAAAGAGGCATAGAATGAGGATAGAGATTTAGGCACGACTATGTCAAGGCTTTCGGATTTTTTTTTTTTTTTTTTGAGACAGGGTCTCTGTTTCCCAGGCTAGCATGCAGTGGTGTGATCACAGCTCACTGTAGTCTTGACCTTCTAGGCTCAAGGATCCTCCCACCTCAGCTTCCCAAGTAGCTTGGACTAGAGGCACCCACTACCATGCCTAGGTAATTTTTGATTATTTGTAGAGACAAAGCCTCACTATGTTGCCTAGGCTGATCTTAAACTCCTGGACTGAAGAGATCCTTTCCCACCTTGGCCTCCCATAGTGGTGAAATTACAGGCAGCAAGGTCTTTGGAATTTTTTTTTTTTTAGGTGGAATCTTGCCCTGTCACCCATGCTGGAGTGCGGTAATGTGGTCTCAGCTCAGTGCAGTTTCCGCCTCCTGGGTTCAAGTGATTCTCCTGCGTCAGCCTCTCGAGTAGCTGGCACTACAGTCACGTGCCACCACACATGGGTAATTTTTAAAATTATTTATTTATTTATTTATTTATTTATTTTTTGAGACAGAATCTCTCACTGTCGCCCAGGCAGGAGTGCAGTGGCGCGATCTTGGCTTACTGCAAGCTCCGCCTCCTAGGCTCACGCCATTCTCCTGCCTCAGCCTCCCAAGCAGCTGGGACTATAGGCGTCCGCCACTGCACCCAGCTAATTTTTTGTATTTTTAGTAGTGACGGGGTTTCACGTGTTGGCCAGGATGATCTCGATCTCCTGACGTCTTGATCAGGAAAGCCACCGTGCCTGGTCAAATTTTTTCTTTTTTTTTTTTTTTTTTTTTTTTTTTTTTGAGACGGAGTCTTGCTCTGTCGCCCGGGCTGGAGTGCAGTGGCTGGATCTCAGCTCACTGCAAGCTCCGCCTCCCGGGTTTACGCCATTCTCCTGCCTCAGCCTCCCGAGTAGCTGGGACTACAGGCGCCCGCCACCTCGCCCGGCTAGTTTTTTGTGTTTTTAGTAGAGACGGGGTTTCACTGTGTTAGCCAGGATGGTCTCGATCTCCTGACCTCGTGATCCGCCCGTCTCGGCCTCCCAAAGTGCTGGGATTACAGGCTTGAGCCACCGCACCCGGCCAAATTTTTTCATTTTTAGTAGAGACAGGGTTTCACCATGTTGTCCTGGCTGGTCTTGAACTTCTGACCTCAGGTGATACACCCGCTTTGGCCTCCCAAAGTCCTGGGATTACAGGCATGAGCTACCTTACCTGGCCGGCTTTTGGATTTTTATCCTGAGTATAATTAGAAGATTTTGAAGGTTTTAAGCATGAGTGTCATGACCTTATATATTATTTTAAAACGTTACTCTGGGGCTGGGCACGGTGGTTTATGTCTGTAATCCCAGCACTTTGGGAGGCTGAGGCGGGGGGATTGCTTGAGCTCAGGAGTTTGAGGCCAGCATGGATGACGTGGTGAGATCCCATCTCTACAAAAAGTTCAAAAAAATTAGCTGGGTGTGGTGGCTCACACCTGTGCTTCCAGCTACTTGGGAGGCTAAGGTGGGAGGATCACCTGGTCTGGGGAGGTTGAGGCTGCAGTGAGCTTAAAACCATGCTACTGCACTCCAGGCTGGGTGACAGAGCAAGGCTCTGTCTCCAAAACAACAATAACAACAGCAGTACCCCATTACTGTGGGTACATTGTGGGGAGTGATTTGGAAAGAGAAGAAATGGGGGAAGTGTGGTTAGGAAGTATTACAGAGGTCCAGGCAAAAGGCAATGATGGTTTGGATTAGACTGTAAGCAGTGGAGATAGAAGTAGAAAGATTCAGTAGATATTTTAGAATTAGGACAGGCAAGACTTAATGGATTGGATGTGTGGGAAGAGGAAGGTGTCAAGTATAATTCCAGATTTTTGGCCTGAGCATCTGGGTAGATGAAGGTGGTGTTTCTGAGATGGAAACATTGGAGGAGGAGTAGATTTGGATTAGAGTTGGGGAGTGGAATGAAGATCTCAGTTTTAGCCATGCTAAGTGTTAGATGCCTGTGAAAACATACAAGTGTAGATATCAAGTACGTAGTCTCTGGGCTGATTCACAAAAGTGCCGCTGGGGAGAAATCTGGATGGTATTAGTATATAGATGGTATTTACAACAAAGGGAAGTGGATGAGATCTCCTAGAGAACAAGTATAGAGTAGGAGGAGAAGACCATGCTCCAAGGAATTCAAGAGAAAATCTAAGAGCTTGTTATTAGAGAAACCAACATAAGAGCATATTTCAGGAAGGGAGTAATCACTGTACATTGTTGGATTTAGCAACACAGAGATCATTGATGATTATAGCAAGAACAATATTGGAGGAAAGCAGGGCCAGAAGCTCAATTGAATTGGGTTTAAGGCATGGGAAGGGATGAAGTGGAGATGGTCTGTGTATTTTGATTATTAACATGTGTAGGCTGGGTGTGGTGATTGATGCCTGTAATCCCAGCAATTCGGGAGGTCGAGGCAGGCAGATCACCTGGGGTCAGAAGTTCAAGACCAGCCTGGCCAACATGGTGAAACCATGTCTCTACTAAAAATACAAAAGTTAGCCAGGTGTGGAGGTACACACCTGTAATCCCAGCTCCTCAGGAGGCTGAGGCAGTAGAATCACTTGAACTGGGGAGGTGGAGGTTGTGGTGAGCTGAGATCCCCTCACTGGACTGGCCTGGGCGATCCCAGAACAAGACTCCATCTCGAAACAAAACATGTCTGTTTCCTCATAAGAAGTATACTCTAAGACAGTAAGATCTATGAAGATAGAAGCTGTACCTTTCCATTTTTTGTATTCTTGGCTGCCTAGCTTGGTATCTTGCCCCAGAAGGTTATATTAAGAGAGAAAAGAGTGAGGGCATGAAGATATTTGCAAAATGGTCAGAGTAATGATTCTCATGGCCTTTTTATGTTGGCCTTAAGGGTTTATCCATTTTTTATGTTACTTTATTTATTTATTTATTTATTGAGATGGAGTTTTGCTCTTGTTGCCCAGGCTGGAGTGCAGTGGCGTGATCTCAGCTCACTGCAACCTCTGCCTCCCGGGTTCAAGCGATTCTCCTGCCTCAGCCTCCTGAGTAGCTGGGATTATAGGCATACACCCCCACGCGCCGCTAATTTTTTATTTTTATTAGAGACAGGGTTTCTCCATGTTGGTCAGGCTGGTCTTGAACTCCTGACCTCAAGTGATCCTCCTGCCTCAGCCTCCCAAAGTGCTGGGATTACAGGTGTGAGCCACCATGCCTGGCCCTTTTTATGTACTTTTAAACTTTGCTATGTTTAGCCTTTCTTTTTTCACTTCCCTACTGAATGGGTCTTAGTATTTTGGTATTATTGGCTTTTAAAGTTCATTCCTTTATTTACTTATTTTTTTTAATTGCTTTCCTGTGGTCATTGTTGCTGTAGCTAATTAGCTGAGGTGCTTGGTTAATCTCTTTATTCATTTACTTGTTTATTGGCTCTTATTTCCATATAGTGATTGTATAATTGTGACAGAGTTCTATACTTTTTCTATTAATAGTTTGTGATTTATATACTTTGCACAGAGTCTAATTAGCCATATTGATATGATAATAATAAACATTTTGGCTACAGTCCTACATATATGTGTGTGTGTGTATATATATATATTTCTTTTTTTTTTTTTTGTAAAACAGAGTCTTGCTCTGTTGCCCAGGCTGGAGTGTAGTGGTGCAATCTTGGCCTACTGCAACCTCTGCCTCCTGGGTTCAAGCAACTCTCTTGCCTCAGCCTCCCAACTAGCTGGGATTATAGGCACATACCACCACACCTGGCTAATTTTTGTGTTTTTAGTAGAGACAGGGTTTCGTCATGTTGGCCCAGCTGGTCTCGAATTCCTGAGCTTAGGTGATCCACCCACCTTGGCTTCCTAAGGTTCTAGGATTACAGGCATGAGCCGCCACGTCCGTCCCTACCTGGAATTTTATATGGTAACTTTCCTGGGAAATGCTTATATGGACATTGTCCTTATTAGTTCTTCTAGCATTCTTTTATTTATTTATTTGAGAAACTCTTTCTTCCAGGCTAGACGGCAGTGGTGATCATAGTTCACTGTAGCCTTGAACTCAAGCTTTCCTCCTCTTTCAGCCTCCCAAGTAGTTGGATTACAGGTACAGACCACCACACTCAGCTTCTAGCATTTTTTGTTTTGTTTTGTTTTTGAGCCAGAGTTTCACTCTTGTTGCCCAGGCTGGAGTGCAATGGCACGATCTTGGCTCACCGCAACCTCCTCTTCCCGGGTTCAAGTGATTCTCCTGCTTCCACCTCCTGAGTACCTGGGATTATAGGCATGCACCACGATGCTCGGCTAATTTTGTACTTTTGGTAGGACAGGGTTTCTCCATATTGGTCAGGCTGGTCTCGAACTCCCAACCTCAGGTGATCTGCCCACCTCGGCCTCCCAAAGTGCTGGGATTATAGGCATGAGCCACCCTGCCTGGCTGCATTTTTTTTTTTTTTTTTTTTTTTTTTTTTTTAGAATAAGGACTTACTGAACTGAAATTCACCTCACATAAAATTAGCCATCTTAAAATGAACAATTCAGTGACATTTAAGTACATTCACAGTGTTCTGCAACCTGTTTAGTTTCAAACATTACCGTCTCTCCAAAGTAAAACCCCTTACCAGTTAAGCAGTTTATCCTCATTCCGCCCTTCCTCCAGCCCGATAACCACCAATCTGCATTCTGTCTCTGTGGATTGACCTATTCTGGATATTTCAAACCTGTTGAGTTTCAAACATTATCATCTCTCCGAAGTAAAACCCCTTACCAGTTAAGCAGTTTATCCTCATTCCACCCTTCCTCCAGCCCGATAACCACCAATCTGCATTCTGTCTCTGTGGATTGATCTATTCTGGATATTTCATATAAATGTCATACTACAATATGTGATCTTTTTTTTTTTTTTTTTTTTTTTTTTTTTTTTGAGACGGAGTCTCGCTCTGTCGCCCAGGCTGGAGTGCAGTGGCCGGATCTCAGCTCACTGCAAGCTCCGCCTCCCGGGTTCACGCCATTCTCCCGCCTCAGCCTCCCGAGTAGCTGGGACTACAGGCGTCCGCCACATCGCCCGGCTAGTTTTTTATATTTTTTAGTAGAGACGGGGTTTCATCGTGTTAGCCAGGATGGTCTCGATCTCCTGACCTCGTGATCCACCCGTCTCGGCCTCCCAAAGTGCTGGGATTACAGGCTTGAGCCACCGCGCCCGGCCAATATGTGATCTTTTGTGTCTGACTTCTTTGACTTAGCGTAATGTTTGGAGGTTTATTTACCTCCATTGGAGTATTTGTCAGTACTTCATACCTTTTCACGACTGAATAATATTCCATTGTGTGTATATATCACATTTGTTTATCCATTCATCCATTGAAGAACATTTGGGCTGTTTCTGCCTTCTGCTATTGTGAATAGTGTTGCTTTGAACATGCATGTGTGTGGGCTTATTTTCAGTTAGTTCAGGAATATACCTAGGAATGGAATTGCAGGTCCTATGGTAATATATTATTGATATATTACTGTTAATGATCTTCTGACATGTTAGAGATCAAAGCCAACATCTGCAGCTTCTCCAGAGTATGTGATTTCTGAGTTTGGCTGGTCTTAGATTGGGACTCAGAATCTCTTTCCTGTATGAAGAACTGAGTTCTAACATTCTGGTTTTATTATTTGCATTTTACTGATGGGATAATTGAAGCACAGCATCTGCATGGTTTTAACTTCCTATCATCTTCAGAGCAAGTCAGTGATGGAATTAGGAATTTAAGACTCTTAATCATGTTCTTTGTCTAAGGTGACCCATATAAAGCCATGTTGCATTTACATGAAGCTATTTGAAACCGGCTTCCTATATTTTATAATCTCTTGGAGGGATATTGTTCAGGTGGTGTTAAGCAGATGTTCTCTTTCCATAGAGGACAGGACAAGAGGGAATGTGTTTTAATTGCAACATAAAGGATGTAGATTACATATTAGGAAGAACTTCCTGACTACAAGATACTGAAATGTTGTTACCAAGGGATATTGTGAAGTATCTTCTCCAAAGACTATCTTTCTGGGATCATTTAGGTGTGAGCTTGTTTAGAAATGAGGGAGATGACAGAGATGACTTGCTGAGGTCCCTGGTAACCCTGGGACATAATTGATGGTTAATCAAAGCAGTATGTCTGGCTGGGCACAGTGAGTCATGCCTGTAATCCCAGGACTTTGGGAGTCTGAGGCGGGAGGATCTCTTGAGCCCAGGAGTTCGAGACCTGCCTCAGCAACACATGGAGATCCCTGTGTACAAAACAACAGCAAACACCAACGTCTCTGGCATTTTCATGACTGTATTTTCACTTTTTTCACAAAGCAATAATAGAAAGCAGGTGAATTGCTCAAGGTTCCTGGTAAAATACTAGATTAGTATTCTAAATCTTTTTGGATTCCACATCCATATTGAATACTCAGGGATGTCTTCCTTATCTTAAATGACTCTTTTCTTAGCTATGTGATCTACTGTTATGATTCTTCCTGAATCATAGTGATCAAAGCCAACATCTGCAGCTTCCATAGAGTGTGTGATTTGAGAGTTGGCTGGGCTTAGATTGGGACTGACAATCTCTTTCCTATAAAAATAGCTTTGGTCTCTGGTTATACATGAAGAAATGGGAACATGTTATTAATAATAGATCATGGCAATGGATTCTTAATGACTGGTTTAGGCAAGAGCCAGCTTAAAATTTCTTAGGTGAGGATGCACATGACATAGATGTATTTTTTGGCTTGCGGTATCTGAAAAAATAGAAGCCTGGAAGATGGGCAAGTGAACATTAGATTCTGTTGTAGAATATGAACATTAAAACACTCATTAAATCTTAGAATTAAGTTGCCAGTTGAAATGCTCAGCTCAGGAAATGCCAAAGTTAAGATACTCAGTACCACAGTAACTTATCCATCTCAAACATCATGTCTATGTTAAGGGGTGTCATAAGGGATCTCTTTTTTCTCTATTATCAAAATTGTGGTTTTGGGTCCATGAGTCAGTGGCTGACTGGGAGGCTAAGCTGGGAGGGTGCTATGGTCTAAATGTTTATGTCTACTTGGAATTTATATATTGAAATCCTCACCTACAGAGTGATGGTATTAGAAGGGGGGGCTTTTCGGAGATGATTGGGTCATGAGGACAGAGCCCTTATAAAAGAGACTTGAGAAACCCCCTTGCCTCTTCTAGCATGTGAGAACACAGCAATAAGGCGCTGTCTGTGAACTGGGACCTGGGCCCTTACCAGACAGCAATGGACTTTCCAGTTCCAGAACTTTGAAAAAAAATTTCTGGCTGGGCACGGTGGCTCATTCCTGTAATCCCAGCACCTTGGGACGCCGTGGCAGGCAGATCACGAGGTCTGGAGTTTGAGACCAACCTGGCCAATATGGCGAAACCCCATTTCTACTAAAAAGACAAAAAATTAGCGGGGCGCGGTGTCGCACACTTGTAGTCCCAGCTACTTGCGAGGCTGATGCAGAAGAATTGCTTGAACCCGGGAGGCAGAGGCCGAGGTTGCAGTGAGCCGAGATCATACCACTGTACTCCAGCCTGGGTGACGGAGCAAGACTCTTGTCTCAAAAAAACAAAACAAAACAAAAAAACAAATTTCTGTTATTTATAATGCTACCCAGTTTTGTTTGTTTGTTTTAAGATGGAGTTTTGTTCTTGTTGCCCCGGCTAGAATGTGATGGTACTCTCAGCTCGCTGCAACCTCCACCTCCCGGATTCAAGCTATTCTCCTGCCTCAGACCCCTGAGTAGCTGGGATTACAGGCACGCGCTACCACGCTGGGATAATTTTGTATTTTTAGTAGAGATGGGATTTCACCATGTTGGTCAGGCTGGTCTTGAACTTCTGACCTCAGGTGATCCACCCGCCTCAGCCTCCCAAAGTGCTGGGATTACAGGTGTGAGCCACCGTGCCTGGGTGGTTTTTGGTATTTTGTTAAAGCAGCCCAAAAGGACTAAGAGGGAGTTACTAATACTTTTAATGAAGGTACTTTTAATGAAGGATTTATTAGGTTCGTTTATTTTAGTTGAATTACGGGAGCATTTACTTGTTCACTTCTCTGCTGCCAAGAATATCTTCAGATATATTTATTGAGCTTTCTTGAATTGGCAACAACTATTAACACTGTAGATAAAGAAGAAGGAAACTAACTTTTGGATGTGAACCATGTATAGGGAGTTTTACATTTATTTTAACATGTAATATTTGTAACAAACCTATAAAGGATGAGAGAAAGTGAAACATTGTTTTTTGTCAAAGGTTATACAGCTGCCAAATGGTAGAGCTGAGATGGAGAAAGCAGAGTCTTCAGTTTTAAACCAGTATTTTTCAAAGTATTCCTTGGAAGTGCCCAAGAGTTGGCCATGAGAGTAAGGAAGAGCTTTAGTTCTCCCACCTTGCTTAAGCCAAAGCAGCTCAACTTTGACCTGCTTTACATTTTAGTGTTTTCACATAAGATTTCATTTGGAAAAAGGATTCTGCTTCCTTAAAAAGAGAAACCCTGGAAGACCACTCATTTGAGGAATCATAAAAGAAAATTAGCTAAACCAATCTAAAGATTGAAAAGATGGCTAAATTACATAACTTCCAGTCAGGAAATTATGTCAAAGTTTGAAGTGACTTGATATTACAGCCACATGTGCAGTGTAGTTATTCTGCCCTTAGGGAGCATGGTACAGCAGGAAAAGTGCATGGACTCTGAGATTTTTTTTTTTTTTTTTTTTTTTTTTTTTTTTGAGACAGAGTCTCACTCTGTCACCCAGGCTGGAGTGCAGTGGCACAATCTCAGCTCACTGCAACCTCTGCCTCCCGGGTTCCAGCGATTCTCTGCCTCAGCCTCCCGAGTAGCTGGGATTACCAGGCACGTGCCACCACACCCGGCTAATTTTTGAATTTTAAGTAGAGACTGAGTTTCACCATGTTGGCCAGGCTGTGTTGAACTCCTGACTGCAAGTGATCTGCCTGCCTTGGCCTCCCAAAGTACTCAAATTACAGGCATGAGCCACCGCGCCTGGCCAGAATACTTCTTCTTCTTCTTCTTTTTTTTTTTTTTGATGGAGTTTTGCTCTTGTTGCCCAGGCTGGAGTGCAGTGGCGCGATCTCAGCTCAGTGCAACCTCCCCCTCCCGGGTTCAAGTGATTCTTCTGCCTCAGCCTCCCAAGTAGCTGGGATTACAGAGCTCACCACCACACCTGGCTAATTTTTTTAATTTTTAGTAGAGATGGAGTTTCACCATGTTCGCCAGGCTAGTCTTGAACTCCTGACTTCAGGTGATCCGCCTCAGCCTCCCAGTGCTGGGATTACAGGCGTGAGCCACTACGCCCGGCTCAGAATACTTCTTTTTAAATCTGGCGGCCACAAATGTACAGTGTGGGGACGATAATACCTGTCTTTCAAGAGTTGTTGTAAGGATCAGAAATAACATGTGAAGTGCCTGGTTCAGAGTAAACACCCCAAAATACTAGCTAATTGTCAAGATGATGATAATAATGCTGACAGTTTTTCAGTGTGTATTGACATTTCCCTCCAATGCCTAAGAGCGTTTGCCATATCAAAGATAGGCAGTTCTTTGCCTACTATATGCACCTCATGGTGGGTGCTTCGTGTGCTTGTTTTTGATGAAGTTAGTCTTTAAACTGGTATGATTATTTACTCAGGAATGTATCTATGATTGATTAAATGAGAAAACTTGGACTTCATTCAATTCATTGTTACTGGATTTAAAGCAGCAGCAGTGCAAAGGAACCCTATACAGTGAGTTAAGAGCCCTGGGTTTATGTCTCAGAGATGCCGTTAGTGGGTCTTATAACAATGGACAAGTGAATCTAACTTTTTTTTTTTTTTGAGATGGAGTTTTGCTCTGTCACCAGGCTGGAGTGCAATCTCGGCTCTCTGCAACCTCTGCCTCCCAGGTTTAAGTGATTTTCCTGTCTCAGCCTCCCGAGTAGCTGGGATTACAGGCTGTCACCACCACACCCAGCAAATTTTTATATTTTCAGTAGAGACAGCATTCCATCATGTTGTCCAGGATGGTCTCGATCTCTTGCCCTTGTGATCCGCCTGCCTCGGCCTCCCAAAGTCCTGGGATTATAGACGTGAGCCACCGCGCCTGGCTGTGAATCTAACTTTTTAAGATATTGATTGATTGGGCAGGGCACGGTGGTGGCTCATGCCTATAATCCCAGCACTTTGGGAGGCTAAGATGGGCGGATCATGAGGTCAGGAGTTCGAGACCAGCCTGACCAACATGGTGAAACCCTGTCTCTACTAAAAACACAAAAATTAGCCCGGCGTGGTGGCACGCTCTTATAGTCTCAGCTACTCGGGAGGTTGAGGCAGGAGAATCACTTGAATCTGGGAGGTGGAGGTTGCATTGAGCCAAGATCACGTCACTGCACTCCAGCCCGGGTGACAGAGGGACAGTCTGTCTCAAAAATAAAAAATAAAATAAAATAAAATAAAATAAAATAAATAAAATAAATTGATTGAAACAGGGTCTCATTCTGCCACCCAGGCTAGAGTGCAATGGCGCAGACCATGGCTTACTGTAGCCTTGACCTCCCAGGCTTAAGTGATCTTCCTGCCTCAGCCTCCTGAGTAGCTGGGACTACAGGTGTGTGCCACTATGGCTGGCTAATTTTTGTATTTTTTGTAGAGACAGGGTTTTGGCATATTGCCCAGGCTGGTCGTGGACTCCAGGGCTCAAACAGTCCTCTTGCTTTGCCTCCGAAACCACTGGGATTACAGGAGTGAGCCACTGTAATATGGCCACTTTTCAAGATTTTATGTTCAAAACGATCCCTAAGTCACTTTTAACTCTGTATATCCATGATTTGACAAAAAAGTTAAAGATACTTTAATTTCATTGCTAGAATTTCCAAAAATTACAGGGTTATTTTTAGAGAAGGAGCTTTGTGCTGACTTGAGCTGGCAAACTTCTGTCATACTTACTGAGTGTGTCCAATGGAGTGATTTGTATAGAAGAACACTGGGGACCTCTTGCCCAGGCATAAGAATTAGTATTTGTGGTTTATAGAATATCAGCAGAATTGAAGCCAGAACCATTCATTGTAAGGAAGCAAATGTGAGAGATTATCTGTTGCTTTTGGGAAGATAGCTGGAGTTTTCAAACCATGCCACTTTGTACTTCCTTGAGGGTAGCACTTGCCATATTTCAGCACAGTGGTTATAGTTAAAGTATATTGCAGTTGTAGTCTCCCCACAAGCTCTCAGAGGTTGGAGTCCTTTTTTGTTCATTTGTTTTTTCCAGTTCTCTATCCCTGTCACCTGCAGTAGGGCTTGCTGCATCGTGTAGTCCTCCAAAAATATGCTAAATGGACAAAAATAGTTGAACCAAGATCAGCAGATGTATTTAGAAAATGACTTGTGCCTACATACTTGTTAAATGTATTGCATTTTTTTCTGTTGGCATGTGATAATATAGAAAAACCTGATAAAGGAAAAAAACCCAGTGTTGGCCGGGCGCGGTGGCTCAAGCCTGTAATCCCAGCACTTTGGGAGGCTGAGGCGGGTGGATCGCTTGAGGCCAGGAGTTCGAGACCAGTCTGGCCAAAATGGTGAAACCATGTTTCTACTAAAAATACAAAAATTAACTGGGTGTTGTGGTGTGCACCTGTAATTCCAGCTGTTCGGGAGGCTGAGGCATGAGAGTAGCTTGAATCCGGAAAGTGGAGGCTACAGTAAGCCAAGATGGGACCACTGCACTCCAGTCTGGGAGACAGAGCAAGACTGTCTCAAACAGACAAACAAACAAACAAAATAACACTATTTAATGTGCTTACATTTTTATTTATTTTATTTTATTTTATTATTTTATTTTTATTTTTTGAAATGGAGTCTCGCTCTGTTGCCCAGGCTGGAGTACAGTGGCCGGATCTTGGCTCACTGCAAGCTCCGCCTCCCGGGTTCACACCATTCTCCTGCCTCAGCCTCCCGAGCAGCTGGGACTACAGGCACCTGCCACCCCGCCCGGCTAATTTTTTGTATTTTTAGTGGAGACAGGGTTTCACCATGTTAGCCAGGATGGTCTCGATCTCCTGACCTTGTGATCTGCCCGTCTCGGCCTCCCAAAGTTCTGGGATTACAGGCATGAGCCACCGCGCCCGGCCTCTATTTTATTTTATGTTGTTTTATTTTCTTGAGACAGGGCTCACTCTGTTGCCCATGCCAGAATGCAGTCGCGCAATCTCTGATCACTGCAACCTCCACCTCCTGAGTTCATATGCTTACATTTTAGCAGAGTTCAGGCCCCTCTCATAATCCTAAACTTGGGGCCTTTTATTAGTTTTACAATGGCGGTTTAGTTTTGAGAAGGGCTATTATCATTTAAACTATAAACTAAATTTCTCCCATAGTTAGCTTGTCCTACACACAGGAATGACCAAGGACAGTTAAAGGCAAAATGGAGTTGGTTAGGTCAGACTGTTTCACTGTCACAATTTTCTTACTGTTACCATTTTTGCAAGGGCAGTTTCACAGTGGATAAAGTTGCAATGAAGCTTTGCCCAGAAAATCCAGGGAGCATGCCTTCGAGGGGCAGGTAGCTCAATCCCCACCCCACTGATTCCCTTCTGTAATCTCTTTCAACCATTAATGTCTCTCTTTGTCATTTTAAAAATGTTGTATAAATGGAATTATATAGAATATAACTGTTTGGATTGGCCTTTTTTCACTCAGTGTAATTCTCTTGAGATTTATCCAAGTTATAGTACCAATAGCTCCACTCTTTTTTTTTTTCTTGAGGTGGAGTCTCCCTCTGTCACCCAGGCTGGAGTGCCATGGCTCAATCTCGGCTCACTGCAGCCTCTGCCTCCCTGATTCAAGCGATTCTCCTGCTTCAGCCGCCTTGGTAGCTGGGACTACAGGTGCCCGCCTGTAGAGACGGTTTCACCATGTTGGGCAGACTGGTCTTGACCTCCTGACCTTAGGTGATCCACCCTCCTCGGCCTCCTGAAGTGCTGGGATTAAAGGTCTGAGCCAGTGCCCCTGGCCAATTCCACTCCTCTTAATTGCTACATAGTAATTCATGATTTGGATGTACTGTAGTTTGCTTAATCCTTTACCCATTGAAAGACATCTGGCTGGGCACAGTGGCTCACACCTGTGTTCCCAGCACTTTGGGAGGCTGAGGCTGGCAGACTGCTTTGAGACCAGCCTGGGATTTGAGACCAGCCTGGGCAATCTGTCTCTACTAAAAGTACAAAAAACATTAGCCAGTGTGATGGCACACATCTGTGGGCACAGCTACTTGGGTGGCTGAGGTGGGAGGATCACTTGACCCTGGGAGTTGGAGGTTGCAGTGAGCAAAGATTGGTCATGCCACCCACTCCTGCCTGGGCAACAGAGGGAGACCCCTTCTGAAGAAAAAAAAAAAAATCTGAATTTTTCTAAATTTTTTGGCTATTATGAATAAAACTGCTGTTAACATTTGTATACACATTTTTTTTTTTTTTTTTTTTTTTTTTTTTGAGACATGATCTGGCTCTGAGCCCAGGTTGGAGTATGGTGGCATGATCTCAGCTCATTGCAACCTCTGCCTTTCAGGCTGAAGTGATCCTGCCACCTCTGCCTCCTGAGTAACTGTGAGCACAGGCGCATGCCACCACACCCAGCTAATTTTTTTTTGTTTATGTAGAGACAGCGTTTTGCCATGTTGCTCAGGCTGGTCTCCAACTCTTGGGCTCAAGCGATCTGCCCACCTCAGCTTCCCAAAGTGCTGGGATTACAGGTGTGAGCCACTGCACCCAGCTGATATACAGGTTTTTGTGTGAACATAAGTTATTTTTCTGGATAAATGCCCAAGAATGCAGTTGCTGATTCATATGGTGTGTATTGATTTTTTTAATTAAAAAGAAAAAGGAAAGCAGAAGTAAAATAACAAATTATGTGGTTCCTTTTCTTTCTCTCTTTTTTTTTTTTTTTTTTTTAGAGGAAATTTTCCTCTGTCTCCCAGGCTGGAGTGCAATGGCATGATCTCAGCTTATTGCAACCTTTGCCTCCTGGGCTCAAGTGATTCTCCCACCTCAGCCTCCTGAGTAGCTGGAACTACAGGCGAATGCCCAGCTAATTTTTATTTTTTTTTTGTAGAGATGAGGTTTTAACATGATGCCCAGGCTGGTCTCAAACCCTGGACTCAAGTGATCTTCCAGCCTTGGCCTCCCAGAGTGCTGGGATTACAGGCATGAGCCTCTGTACCTGGCCATGATTTATTTGTAGAGTACTTACACTCCACATTCTTGGTGCGCGTAACTTATTTACCGTGATTTCTGGTGCCTTGCTGTAGATATCGAAGCAATAATAATAGTTTTTGAGATGGTATAGTTTTCCTTGTCTCATCTGATCTGTGTATATATTGCATATACTAATTAATATTCATAGCCCACTAGGAGGCAAATAATGGTTACCTCCAATGAGGTTAGCTCCTTCTTCAGATAGATAGGTTGAGGCATGGATATTATAGAATTTGTCCAAGGTTATAGCATGAGTCACTGTGTTCTGACTCAGATTCATTCAGATTTATTAATTCTTTCTCCCTCTCCTCATCTCTTGAATCAGATCTTTTTAATTATGACTTTCTAGGTGTGGGGACATGAAAAGAGCTTTTTTTTCTTTTTCTGTATTTTATTTTATTTATTTTATTCTATTTTATTATTCTATTTTATTTTATTTTATTTTATTTTAGTGAGATGGAGTCTTACTCTCTCGCCCAGGCTGAAGTGCAGTGGTGTGATCTCTGCTCACTGCAAGCTCTGCCTCCCGGGTTCACGCCATTCTCCTGCCTCAGCCTTCTGAGTAGCTGGGACTGCAGGCGCCCGCCACCACGCCCGGCTCATTTTTTTTTTTTTTGTATTTTTAGTAGAGACGGGGTTTCACCATGTTAGCCAGGATGATCTCGATCTCCTGACCTCGTGATCCGTCTGCCTCGGCATCCCGAAGTGCTGGGATTACAGGTGCGAGTCACCGTGCCCAGCCCTTTTTCTGTATTTTATAGAAGCAGTATTGTCTAATGGTTAGAGCACTATACAATTGTGCTCATTTGACAACAGATTTGATTTTGAATCTCTCCTTCACTTAGGTAAATCATTTAGCCTCTTTATTTATTTATTTATTTATTTTTTGAGACGGAGTCTCGCTCTGTCGCCCAGGCTGGAGTGCAGTGGCCGGATCTCGGCTCACTGCAAGCTCCGCCTCCCGGGTTTGCGCCATTCTCCTGCCTCAGCCTCCCGAGTAGCTGGGACTACAGACGCTCGCGCCCGGCTATTTTTTTGTATTTTTTACTAGAGACGGGGTTTCACCGGGTTAGCCAGGATGGTCTTGATCTCCTGACCTCGTGATCCGCCCGTCTCGGCCTCCCAAAGCGCTGGGATTACAGGCTTGAGCCACCACGCCCGGCCCATTTAGCCTCTTTAAGCCGGATTTTCTGATCTGAAACGGGAATAACAGTACCCATCTTCATAGTATCATTGTGAGGAAAAAGTGAGATACAGTGTTTAGCACTACCAAGTGTGTAGCAAATGTTCAATGAATATTAGATAATATGTTGCTTTAAGTATATATATGTGTTACATTCTATCACTTGTCTTTATCAGTTCATATGTAATTGGATACATACTGGGATTCTTCTTTTTTTTTTTAATACTGGGATTTTTCTGCCATGTACTTAAGAAGGCTGTAAGATTGCTCTTACTTTTTTTTTTTTGTTTGTTTTTTGAGATGGAGTTTTGCTCTTGTTGCCCAGACTGGAGTGCAATGGTGCAATCTCGGCTCACTGCAACCTCCACTTCCCAGGTTGAAGCAATTCTCCTGCCTCAGCCTTCTAAGTATAGCTGGGATTACAGGCATGCACCACCATGCCTGGCTAATTTTGTATTTTTGGTAGAGACAGGGTTTCTCCATGTTGGTCAGGCTGGTCTTGAACTCCTGACTTTAGGTGATCCACCCGCCCCAGCCTCCCAAAGTGCTGGGATTATAGATGTGAGCCACCACGCCTGGCTTTTTTTTTTTTTTTTTTTTTTTAAGACAGTCTCGCTTTGTCGCCAGCCTAGCCTGGAGTGCAGTGGTGTGATCTTGGCTCACTGCAACCACCATCTCCTAGGTTCAAGTGAATTCTCCTGCCTCAGCCTCCTGAGTTGCTGGGATCACAGGTGCACACCACTATGCTCAGCTAATTTTCATATTTTTAGTAGAGACGGGGTTTCACTACGTTGACCAGGCTGGTCTCGAACTCCTGACTTCAAGTGATCTGGCTGCATCTGCTTCCTAAAGTTCTGGAATTACAGGCATGAGCCACTGTACCCGACTGATGGTTTCTTTTAAAGAGATGAGGTTTCTCATCAGGGTGCCGGGTGGCTCATGCCTGTAATCCCAGCACTTTGGGAGGCTGAGGTGGAGGGATTCCTTGAGCCCAGGAGTTTGAGACCAGCCTGGGCACATAGTGAAACCTTGTCTTTACAAAAAATAAAGATAATTACTGGGGTGTAGTTATATGCACCTGTAGTCCCAGCTACTGGGGAGGCTGAGATGGGAAGATCACTTACTCCTGGGAAGTCAAGTCCGCAGTTCAGTTGAGATCCTGCCACTGCACTTCAGCCTGGGTGACAGAGTGAGATCGTGTCTCAAAAAACAAAAAAAGAGATGATGTCTCTCTGTGTTCTCTATGTTGTGGGCTGGTCTTGAACTCCTGGCCTCAAGCAGTTTTCCTCCATTAGCCTCCTGAGTTAGCTGGACTACAGGGGTGATCTACCTTGCTTGACTCTCAATGTTATATATAATTATTTAAGAATAGGAAGCAGGCGAGGCACGGTGATTTCAGCACTTTGGGAAGGAGAGGTGGGCAGATCACCTGAGGTCAGGAGTTTGAGACCAGACAGGCCAACATGGTAAAACCCTGTTTCTACTAAAAATACAAAAAATTAGTCAGGTGGGGTGGCACATGCCTGTAATTCCAGCTACTCAGAAGGCTGAGGTGGAAGAATCGCTTGCACCTGGGAGGTGGAGGTTGCAGTGAGCCGAGATCATGCCATTGCACTCCAGCTTGGGCAACAAGAGTGAAACTCTGCTCAAAAAAAAAAAAAAAAGAAGAACCAATGCTGCATTATATTTATTACACTATTAATTTATAGGAAAAGTTTAAGTTTCTCCTGAATTAATTCATATTTTCTCAGGCTCATATTCATAGAAAAATAGAAAGTGATCCTAAACTATTGATTTCTCCCTTTAATCTGCTCCCTCACCCACAAATATACACATATAGTAGAACCCTTCTCAATAAGTGTCTCCACTATCCACTTGGGACTTAGGCCGAAAACTTAGGAATCACTCTTAATTTCTCTCTCACACCTCACATACAGTGCATCTGTAATTCCCGTAGCTGTTTCTCCAAAATATATTCTGAGTATAACTATTCATCTCTTACATTGCTATAACCCTGGCCCAAATTCCCATCATTTTGTCATTTCCTTAGCTAAAATCCTTTAGTAGTAACCCATTACACTTAATAAAATCCAAATTTTATCATGGTCTGCTGGTACCAACCTGTCTTTATTCTCTCCCTTGTTAGTGGTGTTCCAGCCATGTTGGCCTTATTTCTGGCTTTCACATGCACTAAGCTTACCTGTTAGGGACCTTAGTACTTGGTACTCTTCATTCTCCTTGAAATATTTTTTTCACCTGCCTCTTTTCTCAAGGTTTCTATTTCAAGATGCCAGTCTTAACTCAAATGTCATCTCAGAGAGGCTTTCTCTGGCCACCCCAGGTAAAAGGTTGTGTGTGTTGTTTTCTTTCACCTGCCATATTTTCCTTTTAGCCCTTTTCAGTACTTGAAAGTATTGTTAATATGTAATTTTATAAAAATCACATAAGCTCTTGAGGGGCAAGAATGTTCTTTACTAGAGTATACTCAATGCCTAGAACAGTGCCAAGTACATAATATCTGCTTAATCAATGCTTGTTTGGTTATTTATCAGTGCTTTTACATCCTTCCCCATCCTTAAGTGTTCTTTATTTGGAAAGTTGGGGAAATGGAATCCAGCTTCTACTCAGATTTAAATAACTAGGTTCTTAAATCTAATGCCTTTTTTTGATTGGCTGAGAAATGTGATTGGCATGGTAGGGTGGCATCTCGGCCTTTTAGCATAAGAACTCTGCGTTTAATAATTTGACTTCTTTTCTTGAAGCCTCGAGGGAAATTTTTTTCTTTCCCTATTTTGGTCAGCCAAGAACCTGACCTGGGCTGACTCTAAGATTGGAAAACACTGAACACAGTATCTACTGAGCCAAGCAAGGACTGGGAGTGTAGCTCTAATACTATCTGAAGGAAAAGCCTGAATTCAAATCCTGCTTTGGCTCCTGACTCATCTGTGAATCTAGATGAATTTCTTAACCTCTTCCAGGTTTTGTTTTTCTTATTTGTCTAATGAGTAATCATGTCTGTCCTAGGACTTGTGAAGATTCCTGGGTTAATGTTCTCAAAGCTTTTTTTTTTTTTTTCTTTTTTGAGACAGAGTCTCACTCTGTCACCTAAGATGGAGTGCAATGGCATGATCTCGGTTCACTGCAACCTCCACCTCCCAGGTTCAAGCAATTCTCCTGCCTCAGCCTCCCGAGTAGCTGGGATTACAGGCGCATGCCACCACGCCCAGCTAATTTTTGTATTTTTAGCACAGATGGGCTTTCACCATGTTGGCCAGGCTAGTCTCGAACTCCTGACCTCAAGTGATCCATCCGCCTTGGCCTCCCAAAGTGGTGAGATTACAGGCGTGAGCCACTGCGCCCGGCCCTTTACAATATTCTTGCTGTAGCTCCAGGGGTTTCCAGGAAGAATTGGGGGCAATGTGGTGCTCCCAGGAAGGAGTTGGACTCTTTCTCAAAGACTGTGCAGAGAATAGAAAGATGTGATCCTTTATGATTTGAAACTGGCCCTACTCCAACCTCCTGATATTGTTGGTGGATGAAAGGTATGTTGTTGCCAAAGTCATTAGGTCTGTTTGAGGCAGCTGGTTTCAGTTCCCGTTTCTGGGGTTAAGCTGTTTTGCCTCTGTGAAATTTCTTCCATCAGAAGCTACTCTTTTTTTGTTGCTTGCTAATAGGAAATCTTTTGCCATTTCTGTACATTTAAGAGTAGCCTTCTTGGTCTTCTTGATTCTTTTGATAACTTGAAACCAAAAAAGTGAGCTTCAGTTTCTTCTTGGTTTAGTGCTTTCCTCCTTGTTCTTTCTTCACTTTTAAGGAGTTCTTGTGTTCTCAGTGCACTGTTTTCTCCAGAATAATTTGCGGATAAAACTTCGTTTCTTTTTTCTTCATCCTTCTGAGGTAAGTGGGAGTAAGGAAAATTGTCAGTCTCAAATTTGGGTCTTATGGCTTTCTATTTCCGGTTTTGATCACACTTTGTTTTAAGCACACGCTTTCCCATGTTTCAGACATTAGGCAGCATCATTGTGAGTTACTTAAGCTCTAGTAAGCAAAACCTGTAGCAGGAAAGCTGGTGCTTCACATCTCCCCCCTTATTTTAATTATAGTAATTAGAATTTACTCGGTTTTGTATCTTCAAAACATTTTGTAAAATGGTTAGCCCATTTGTGATATACCCTGTAGAGAAGTTGGTTTTATTTTGAGTTTATATATAAAAAAAACTAATGCTGCTGCATGTGTGCAGTAGAGGTGCAGTTTCTGTCTGTTGGCAGTTTATTTCTGGGATTTTGGCTTCTTATAAAGAAAGGGATTGTGTGTAATTTTAATTGTATTAATCTTAGTTCTGTTGAATTATTTGTTTTCAATTTGTCCAGTGGTTAATTAGGGATAATATACTCTGTGATTCTTCTTTATAATCACTGTAGTTTCCTTTGCAATCTTTCTCTTAGAACTGTAGGTGCCAGACTTCTTTGTGTGAACTTCCGTTTATCATATACTCTGGTTATTGTTCTATCTTGAGTTTTACTTTGAAAAGTAGTAATCTTATATTGGAATTTTATAACCCATTTCTCCTAAGATTCTTCAAGGATTTTATTCCTTTAAGATAGAAGGAAGGTGTTATTACTTTCAGTTTACATATTGTAGGAAAACTTGAAATTCAGCGAGGATGTGATTTGTCCAAGATTATATAACAAGCCAGCTATAAAAATCAGTTATTGAAGCTTCTTACCTCTTAGTCTTATCATTATTTATTTATTTATGTCTTTGAGACGGAGTCTCACTCTGTCGCCCAGTCTGGAGTGCAGTGGCCGGATCCCAGCCCACTGCAAGCTCTGCCTCCCGGGTTTACGCCATTCTCCTGCCTCAGCCTCCCGAGTAGCTGGGACTACAGGCGTCCACCACCACACCCGGCTAATTTTTTGTGTTTTTAGTAGAGACAGGGTTTCACCGTGTTAGCCAGGATGGTCTCGATCTCCTGACCTCGTGTTCCGCCCGTCTTGGCCTCCCAAAGTGCTGGGATTACAGGCTTGAGCCACCGCACCTGGCCATCTTTATTTATTAAATCACTGATTCTTGTTATGGACTTGATTGATACCCCTATATCCCCAGACTGCAGGATCAGCTTTCTTAGGGAGTAAATTAGGATGAAGGTTTTGTGTTTAGTATTCTCAAGCTTGAAAGGTGTGATATCCCATATTCTTATCTCTGCTATCAGAATATCCACTGCCTCTGTACTGTGTTCTTAATATTCTGTGTTTCAAATAGGAGGATAAAAAATTTTACTGCTATTTTTGAGGGATTTTTTTTTTCTTTCCTACCTATAGTTGAGGTAGTGATGGATTAGTCCTTTACTTACTCTGTTGCCTGGCCCTCTTGTGATCAATGACATTTGCATAATGAAATTACTGGCTGAAATTAGGTTGGTAATGGTGCAAAGCCTTTTCTTTACTTTTTTTTTTTTTTTTTGAGACAGGGTCTCACTCTGTCATCCAGGCTGGAGTGCAGTGGCGTGTTCTTGGCTCACTGCAACCTCTGCCTCCCGAGTTCAAGCAATTCTCCCACCTCAGTCTCCCGAGTAGCTGGGATTACAGGGGCATGCCACCACGCCCGGCTAATTTTTGCATTTTTAGTAGAGATGGGGTTTCACCATCTCAGCCAGGCTGGTCTCTAACTCCTGACCTCAAGTGATCCACCTGCCTTGGCCTCCCAAAGTGCTGGATTACAGGCGTGAGCCACTGTGCCTGGCCTAGGTTTTTCTTTTTAAGGTATTTGACTTGTAGAAATTGAATTTATGACCTTGAACTCATAACTACCACACTTTCTAAAATTCCAGATGTTGCTGTTTATGATAGTTTTGGGTTCATTTGGGATCTTTCCACAACTCTGAATATAAGTAAATATATATATTCATGCTCTTTTGTGCTAGACATTGTGCTAGGTACTGGGACTATGACTGATATGTTTTTTGCCCTCACAGAGTTTATAATCTAGTGAAGAAGAAATTCGAGTCCTAAGAAAGGATTACCAGTGTGATAAAATAAATTTACTTTGAGATGTCTTTGGTTACCTAAATTTATTAATTTAATTTCCGTATTTTCTGCAAAACTTCTTGTTAGAGTATTGAGCAGATAGTGGGTTTTCTCTAGAAAATTCTTGATATTTGTCAGCTAGATATTAGTAGATATTAGGTAGTGTTTTGTTTGTTTCATTTTGTTTTTTGAGAGGGAGTCTGGCTGTGTCACCCAGGCTGGAGTGCAGTGGCGGGATCTCGGTTCATTGCAACCTCTGCTTCCTGGGTTCAAGTGATTCTCCTACCTCAGCCTCCTGAGTAGCTGGGATTGCAGGCATGCGCCACCATGCCCAGCTGATTTTTGTATTTTTAGTGGAGATGGGGTTTCACTGTTTTGGTCAGACTGGTCTCGCATTCCTGACCTCGTGATCTGCCCGCCTCCGCCTCTCAAAGTGCTGGGATTACAGGCATGAGTGACTGCCCAGCGATATTAGGTTAGGTAGTGTTTTAGTTATCTATTAATGTTCAAAAAAACCACCATAAAATTAGTGGCTTAAAATCATAAAAATTTATTTTGTCTCATAATTACTTGGGTTAGGAATTTGGGCAGGACTTGTCTGGATGGTCCTTCTCCCCTGTGTAGCATCAGTTGTGCTTCATTCGTCTGCTTTCAGCTGGTGGTTGGGCTGGGTTAGAAGGTCTAAGAAGGTTTCACTCATTTGCTTGGTATCTTGATAGTCTTCCACATGGCTTCCCTCTCTCCACATGGTATCGTATCATTCACGTCCTCTCTGAGTCTTGCTCAGTTGCCCAGGCTGGAGTGCAGTGGCACAAGCTGGGCTCACTGCAACCTTCACCTCCTGGGTTCAAGTGATTCTCTTGCCTCAGCCTCTCCAATAACTGGGAGTACAGGCACGCATCACCATGCTGGCCTATTTTTGTTTGTTTTTTTGCGTCAGGGCCTTGCTCTGTCACCCAGGCTGGAGTGTGGTGGCATGATCATGGCTCACTGCAGCCTCAACCTCCCGGACTCAGGATATCCTCCCACCTCAGCCTTCCGAGTAGCTGGAACCACAGGCACATGCCACCATGCCCAGCTAATTTTAAACAATTTTTTGTAGAGATGGGGGTCTCACTGTGTTGACCAGGCTGATCTTGAATTCCTGTACTCAAACAATCCTCCCACCTCAACCTGCCAGGGCAGGGATTACAGGTGTGAGCCACTGTGCCTGGCTGGTTTTATTTTTTGTTTGTAAAAAGGTGACAGTGGTAAGATCTTTTATATGAAATGGTTTGGAGACCTCTACAGTGGACAGTCTCATTTTGCCTAACAATTTGTTTTAAATTTAATTTGTCTGACTGTTTACAGGGCTTTGTGGCCTAAACTTTTTATTTTTACTAGTTCAACCATTATGGAAAACAGTATGGTGATTCCTCAAGGATCTAGAACTAGAAGTACCATATGACCCAGCCATCCCATTACTAGGTATATACCCAAAGGATTATAAATCATGCTACTATAAAGACACGTGCACACGTATGTTTATTGCGGCACTATTCACAATAGCAAAGACTTGGAATCAACCCAAATGTCCATCAGTGACAGACTGGATTAAGAAAATGTGGCACATATACACCATGGAATACTATGCAGCCATAAAAAAGGATGAGTTTGTGTCCTTTGTAGGGACATGGATGCAGCTGGAAACCATCATTCTCAGCAAACTATCACAAGAACAGAAAACCAAACACCGCATGTTCTCACTCATAGGTGGGAACTGAACAATGAGATCACTTGGACTTGGGAAGGGGAACATCACACACCGGGGCCTATCATGGGGAGGGGGGAGGGGGGAGGGACTGCACTGGGAGTTATACCTGATGTAAATGACGAGTTGATGGGTGCTGACGAGTTGATGGGTGCAGCACAGCAACATGGCACAAGTATACATATGTAACAAACCTGCACGTTATGCACATGTACCCTAGAACTTAAAGTATTAAAAAAAAAAAAAAAAAAAGAACAAAGAAGCATGGGTGACTTACAGTAATAGAATTAAAATATGTTAATTACAAGTAGGAATGAATGTCAAGAGAAATTATTTGCAGTAGTCTAATTTTTCGGGTTCACAAATTTCTTAACTTCCCTTAGGATCACAAGCATTATATGAGTAATGTGTCCATATGTTTGTTTCTTATAAACTTATTTTTTGTTAAGGAGATTTATGGGTTCATATAGTTTTTATAACAATTATTGTGGTTCCAGTTTTAGAGAATCTCTCAAAGGAAGCTGTGCAATAAAATTGTCCATTACAAATACTTCATTAAATCTTTTTATTTTATAATTTATGATACTATGAGAAAGATAATATGTCAAAATATATATTTAAAAATTAATGTTCTAAATATTAATTCTTAATTATTAAATCTTATAATTTTTATTTTTGCATATATCTTTTTTATAGAGGTGTAATCAGAGTGCAGTATGTTTGCTATTTTTTTCGTAGACTTAGGCTTTTTCTAAAAACGTTTTAAATTGTTGCATAATTTTTTTATTTAATGAATGAGTGCTTAGTTGTTCATTGGTTCTTGACCAAATAAAGAGTATTTCTTTTGTGGAAAAAAAAAAAGAAAAAAAAGAAATTAAATGTTGTGTGTTCCTATTACCATTTTCTGTCTTGTCTTTTCTTGTCTTTTTCTTTTCTCTTCTTTTCTTTTCTTCTTTCTTGAGATGGCGTCTCACTCTGTCCCCCAGGCTGGAGTACACTGGTGCGATCTTGGCTTACTGCAACCTCTGTGTCCCGGGTTCAAGTGATTCTCCTGCCTCAGCCTCCTGAGTAGCTGGGACTACAGGCACATGTCACCATGCCTGGCTAATTTTTTTTTTTTTTTTTTTTTTTTGAGATGGAGTTTCACTCTTGTTGCCCAGGCTGGAGTACAGTGACGTGATCTCTGCTCACCACAACTTCCTCCTCCCGGGTTCAAGCAATTTTCCTGCTTCAGCCTCCCAAGTAGCTGGGATTACAGGCATGTGCCACCACACCCGGCTTGGGGTTTCTCCAAGTTGGTCAGGCTGGTCTCAAACTCCTGACCTCAGGTTATCCACCTGCCTCAACCTCCCAAATTGCTGGGATTACAGGCGTGAGCCACCGCACCCAGGCTTTATTACCATTTTCATACTAATTCTTCATCACAGAATGAAGCTATTATTCTACTATAAGCATTTTTCACATGGTAAATATTTTGATCCTTGTGGTAGCCCTGTGATATACATACTATCAATAGTCACATTTTATGGATGAGGAAACTGAGGTACAGTCAGGTTAAGTAACTGTTCCTAGAAATCAAGATACTATCATATACCAAGAAAAGGATGGAGCTGGAAGTCAATCAACCATTCTGACTGCAGGGCCCATATATATGACTATACTATACTGTCTCTAATTTGGGTGTTATGGATAATAACAATAAAATAAACATCACTCATGACTTCTCCATCTAGAGTTAACCAGTTAGCATTTTGCCATATCTTTGGATATCCTTTGCACACAATAGATACACAATTCAGGGAATAGTTGGAGTTTTTCTGCTTCTAGGTGTGTTTGCCTTTGGAATGTGTTGTTTCCTGTTCTAAATTTATGATGCTTTTCCCCACATTCTCTGTACCCCTGTAAATTCAGTCTAGTCTAAGAGTCACACAAGAGCTGTATGGAGTCAGGTGTGGGTGCTGGCTCGTGGTGCTTACAATTTGAACTTTGGTCCTACATGAGGTCACTTGAAGTATCCTCAAATGCCCATAGGAAAGTCCTATTAATAAAAACAAAGCTGCCAGTCATAGAAAAGCCTGTGTATTTCCATCCGTATGGAGTTTCCAACGAGTACTGGGGCAGTTTTAGGCTTCTAATTAAAAACCTGAAATTTTGTAGTTAATTTTCCATTTGGGTAAACTTTACTTATGCAAGTGGTCTTAGAATAAATATTTAAAGGATTTTTAAAAAAATAATTATATCCTTGGGTTAAATCAAGTTATGGAATATATGTCAGTATTACATGGTTGGTTTGACTCTTAGACTTTGCCCACATGGGCATAGCGAAGTGGAAGAGAGATGTAGTTACTCACATAAATGAGGAAATTGGACCCCATTTTAACAGCTTCTTACAGGCCTATAGTTTTCTGAATCACACTTCTAAATGCAGTAGGAAGGGGAAGATTTGGGGTATGAAATACTAGTCAGGTTTTAGATACAACTCTAAATTGTTGGTTCTGGTTTTTAATTCACTTCACCTATGTAGAGGGAGCCCACATCACAATGAATTATTTTTGCCACGTAAACATACTTTATTGTTTCCCCAGCACTTTTTACTTTGTTTTCTGGTTAACAGCCTTTGGCATAATTCTTAGAAATCTGCTACTCTTGGGAATTGTGGTGTCTCTGGGGTTTCAGTTGGCCCTATTGTTTGGTGAGGGAAACCATAGTGAACCTTAGAGAGGATTCAATAGTAATAAAAACAACAGCAACAAGATTCATATTTCCACAGCTCTTTTCTTATTTGGAGCCTCATAACAACCCTATGAAGCAGACATTGTGATCCTGTTTTACAAAGGAGGAAACTAAGCCTCAAAGAGGTTAAGTATTCCCAAAGTCGTATAGCTAGAAGGTGGAGTAAAATTGCTGACGTAAGATAATCAGATTGCACAAGGAACCTCTAAATCTAACTTTTAATTCCCACTGGGTTGTGGCATACTCTTTAAATGGTTTTTATGAGTAGTCGGTAAATATAATTATCTCTTAGAATTAAATAGAGAAAATCTGGAAAGGTGGTTGCCTTCTCACCTTTGGAGAGTAATCAGTCATGTTATTGGGAGTGGGAGTATGTGTGTGTGGAAATGGGATGAATCTTGGTATTTGTCTTTTTTTTTTTTTTTTTTAGACAGGGTCTCACTCTATTATCTGGGCTGAAGAGTGCAGCGGTACAATCATGACTCACTGCAGTCTTGACCTCCTGGATTCAAGGAACCTTCCCATCTTGGCCTCCCACTATGTCTGACTGGCATTTGTCTTACGTACATATCCTAGCCATGTCTTTTGCTTCTACTTGGATAAGCTTTTGATGATTGAGAGTTGATTTTGGGGACTGTGTGACGGTATCACAAAGACTATTCTTGGTAACCTTTGTCTCAGTCTGCTTTACTTTAAGGGACATTTTGGGAAACTTGTTTCTTCTTCCTTTTTAAAAGAGGAATGAAAAACACAATTGACTGGCACTTCCTCCTCATCAGCAGCCCTGTCTGACTTCAGTTTGACTTAGCTCCCTTTGTTCTTTACAGGGAACACGGTAAAATCTCTTCTCAGGTGGCTGGTAAGAGCATATCAGGAGAGAAGTCCCTTATCCTTTTAAAGCAACAGCAAATATTTTTCTTCAGACGAAAGAGAGATTGTGTAATTGTTTTACTCCCTCTGACTTCTTCCCATCAGTAAAGCTTTCTCTTGTTTCAGCTTTTAGTGTGTTTAGGTCCCTGGAAATTGATAGACATGTTTTTTGGTAATCCTGATCTTTAGATTTTTGTTTTGATATTGATATTTGTAGCTACTCTTTCCCCTTTCTGAATCCTGTAGGAATCTGAGGTTGCAGCACAGTTTTCTTAGTCATACAGTACTTCCTAGTCATACAGTACTTGTGACCTGTATTTTATTGTTCCTCTTGAGTAACAGGAGGTCAGAAGGTCAGTTTTATTTTTTTTTATTTTTAGGAATTGGACTACTGCTGTTTCTACCACACCTTGTGTAAGATTTAAATCTTTTTTTTTTTTTTTTTTTTTTAGGGTTTGTTTGTTTGCTTTTTTTTTAATTATACTTTAAGTTCTAGGGTACATGTGCATAACGTGCAGGTTTGTTACATATGTATACTTGTGCCATGTTACATCAGTTATACCTAATGTAACTCGTCATTTACATCAGGTATAACTCCCAATGCAATCCCTCCCCGCTCCCCGTGATAGGCCCCGGTGTGTGATGTTCCCCTTCCCGAGTCCAAGTGATCTCATTGTTCAGTTCCCACCTATGAGTGAGAACATGCGGTGTTTGGTTTTCTGTTCTTGCGATAGTTTGCTGAGAATGATGGTTTAGCTGCATCCATGTCCCTACAAAGGACACAAACTCATCCTTTTTTATGGCTGCATAGTATTCCATGGTGTATATGTGCCACATTTTCTTAATCCAGTCTGTCACTGATGGACATTTGGGTTGATTCCAAGTCTTTGCTATTGTGAATAGTGCTGCAGTAAACATACGTGTGCATGTGTCTTTATAGCAGCATGATTTATAATCCTTTGGGTATATACCCAGTAATGGGATGGCTGGGTCATATGGTACTTCTAGTTCTAGATCCTTGAGGAATCGCGATACTGTTTTCCATAATGGTTGAACTAGTTTACAATCCCACCAACAGTGTAAAAGTGTTCCTATTTCTCCACATCCTCTCCAGCACCTGTTGTTTCCTGACTTTTTAATGATTGCCATTCTAACTGGTGTGAGATGGTATCTCATTGTGGTTTTGATTTGCATTTCTCTGATGGCCAGTGATGATGAGCATTTTTTCATGTGTCTGTTGGCTGTATGAATGTCCTCTTTTGAGAAATGTCTGTTCATATCCTTTGCCCACTTTTTGATGGTGTTGTTTGTTTTTTTCTTGTAAATTTGTTTGAGTTCTTTGTAGGTTCTGGATCTTACACAAGGTGTAAATCATTGGCCAGGCTGGTCTCAAACTCCTGACCTTGTGATCTGTAAGATTTAAATATTACAAAGTGCTGGTTTAAATGTATTTCTTTGAAAGTGCTTTTATATTTCACTGTTAAGACAAAGGACCCTCAAAATGTTTCTTCTGAACTTTTTTATGTTGAGTAAAATAATTGCAGTAGAGGGTTAAGATAAACTAATAGGAACTGTAGTTTTGGCACCTTCCTAGTTAGTAATTAATCACTTATGTGGCAGTTTGACCAAAGGGCAACCCTGGGTTCAGGTCTAGACTTCTGATCCTAATCTGTGAGTTGTCAGGGTTACTAAGGAGATGATTTCCTTCCAGTTAGTTCATCCTTAGTTGGCCTGAAAATGTTGATATTTTCAGTACATATTTTTGCACTAATAAGTGATAAGAGCTGTATCATGAGGATACAGGCTAGAATTTGTTTCTTTGTCACTCCTTAGGTAACTGTGTGCTGTGTAGGACTAGGAACTTGGTGGGTGTTTTTGTTTTTGTTTTTGTTTTTTTGAGATGGAGTCTCACTCTGTCACCCAGGCTGGAGTTCAATGGCGCGGTCTTGGCTCACTGCAACCTCCGCCTTGCAGGTCCAAGCGATTCTCCCACCTTGGCCTCCCAAGTAGCTGGGACTACAGGCGTGAGCCATCACGCCTGGCTAATTTTTATATTTTTAGTAGAGACGGGGTTTCACTATGTTGGCCAGGCTGGTCTCAAACTCCTGACCTTGTGATCTGCCCGCTTTGGCCTCCCATAGTGCTGGGATTACAGGTGTGAGCCACTGTACCTGGCCAAACTTGGTGTTTTCTTACTGTGAAATCTTTCTGACTTTTACATCTTAGTACTCCAGTGAGAGAACTTCAACGCAGGCTCTTAATGTTTATTTTTCTTTCTGTATTTGGATACATCTGGTTGTATACTCTTTAGATTGCAGCCTTTTGTGAAATGTAAAGAGCCAATTATTGTTTGGCTTTTTACAATAAGTAGTTACTACTTTAAAAAAAAAAAGAATGGTGGCCGGGCATGGTGGCTCACGCCTGTAATCCCAGCACTTTGGGAGGCTGAGGCGGGTGGATCACCTTAGGTCAGGAGTTCGAGACCAGCGTGACCAACATGGTGAAACCGTGTCTCTACTAAAAATACAAAAATTAGCTGGACATGGTGGCAGGCACCTGTAGTCCCAGCTACTCGGGAGGCTGAGACAGGAGAATTGCCTGAACCCAGGAGGCAGAGGTCGCAGTGAGCCAAGATCGTGCCGCTACACTCCAGCCTGGGTGACGGAGTGAGACTCTGTCTCAAAAAAAAAAAAAAAAAAGTGAAAGGTGAGGTTTGGCTTCTGGTAATAATTCTTAAAATTAAAAAGTGAAAAAAAATAGAAACTTGCCTATTAAAATTATTAAATCACCAATAATGCCACCACTCAAAGACAACCATGGTTAGTATTTATTATATTTCTTTTGTGTCCTTTTTCTCCAAACTTTTTTTTTTTTGAGATGGAGAATCACTCTGTCGCCCAGGCTGGAGTGCAGTGATGTGATCCCACCACCACGCCCGGCTAATTTTTTGTTTTTTTAGTAGAGATAGGGTTTCACCATGTTAGCCAGTATGGTCTCGATCTCCTTACCTTGTGATCCACCCACCTCGGCCTCCAAAAGTGCTGGGATTACAGGCGTGAGCCACTGTGCCCGTCTCTCCAAATATTTTTTAAACAAAGTTGGGATTATACTGCATATAAAATTTTGTGTTCTTTTTTCACTTAACATGTACTTACTGCATAATTTAATTTTTTTTTTTTTTTTTTTGGAGACAGAGTCTCGCTCTGTTGCCCAGGCTAGAGTGCAATGGCATGATTTCAGCCCACTGCAACGTCTGCCTCCGTGGTTCAAGTGATTCTCCTTCCTCAGTCCCCCGAGTGACTGGGATTACAGGCGCGTACCATCACGCATGGCTAATTTTTGTATTTTTAGTAGAGACGGGGTTTCACCATGTTGGCCAGGATGGTCTCGATCTCTTGACCTCGTGATCCACCCACCTCAGCCTCCCAAAGTGCTGGGATTACAGGCTTGAGCCACCGCACCTGACCATTTTTTTTGTTTTTTGAGATAGAGTTTCACTCTGTCACTCAGGCTGGAGTGCAGTGGCGCCGTCTCGACTCACTACAACCTTAGCCTCCTGGGTTCAAGCATTTCTCGTGCCTCAGCCTCCCAAGTAGCTGGGATTACAGGTGTGCACCACCATGCCTGACTAATTTTTGTATTTTCAGTAGAGATGGGGTTTCTCCATGTTGGCCAGGCTGATATCGAACTCCTGACCTCAAGTGATCTGCCTGCCTTCATCTCCCAAAGTGCTGGGATTATAGGCGTGAGCCACCATGCCTGGCCTCATGTAATATTTTATTTTATTTTATTTTTGATTAATTAATTTGTTAATTTTTTTTTTTTTTTTGGAGATGGAGTTTCACTCTGTCACCCAGGCTAGAGTGCAGTGATGTGATCTTGGCTAACTACAACCTCCATCTCCCGGGTTCAAGCAATTCTCCAGCCTCAGCCTCCTGAGTAGCTGGGATTACAGGTGCCTGCCACCATGCCGGGCTAATTTTTGTATTTTTAATAGGGATGGGGTTTCACCATTTTGGCCAGCCTGGTCTCGAACTCCTGACCTCAGGTGATCTGCCCACCTCGGTCTCCCAAAGTGCTGAGATTACAGGCGTGAGCCACTGCACCCGGCCTAATTTTTGTCTTTTTAGTAGAGTAAATTTTATATTTTTAGTACAGTAGGTTTTGCCATGTTGGCCAGGCTGGTCTTGAACTCCTGATCTCAGGTGATCCACCCACCTCGGCCTTCCAAAATGCTGGGATTATAGGCGTGAGCCATTGCGACTGGCGTTGTTTAATATTTTAAACAAAATTTTTCATAAAGGTAACAGATACACCTTTTTCAAAAACTAAAATTTCAGCACCTAGTGCAGTGGTTTGCACCAGCCTGGGGAACATAGTGAGACCCCATCTTTAACATAATTTTAAAAGTTAGCTACTCTGGAGGCTGAGGCAGGAGGATTGCTTGAGCCCAGCACTTTGAGGCTGCAGTGAGCCATGATTGCACCATCGCACTCCAGTCTGGGTGATAGAGTGATACCCTGTTTCTAAAAAAAAAACAAAAAAACAAAAAACATACCACAAACTAACATTCCATTTCAAAAACACTGACAGGTATTGCATCCATTTTTGTTTCCATTTATCTAGTCCCTCCGGTCCCCAGTGCATTACCATTAGTTTTTCTTCTTATTCAAAAGTAGCTTTACTCAATATATTGTTTTGTACCCTGCTTTTTTTCCTCTCTCGACAATATATTTTGTACATCTATTATCAGTAGCCAGAGAATCTTCCTTGTCATAGATTAGTCATCCAGTACCCTTTAGATGGACAGTTGGGTTGTCCTCAGTTTTTGCTATTGTAAGCAATAAGACAGAATTAGTACCTCCTCTGCACCAATTTTTAAGGGAAATTTATTATTTGTACAGGAAAGCCAGCTAATACATCTAGAAATAATGATAGAATTAGAAAATCAATATTTTCAGCATCTCCCCCCTTTAAAAAAGTACAAGAGGGAATCATTAATGAATGTTAAACCATTAAGTAAAAAGTTGAGAAGGAATAGTATATTTACATGATGCCAAATAATAGCCACAGATTACTAACTGTAAAGGGGGAGATATTTCTTTACAAAGCGGTCTGGCTGTTAACAACCTCAACCAAGTAATCGTATTTCAACAAATGATCACTAATGATTGTACAGTCTGAAAATATGTGCCACCTGATGTACTCCACCTTGAGGTATTTAGGCACATCAACTGTGATGCACTGTCACCAAAAACATGTAAACTAATGAAGATTTTAGACCTAACCTATTGTTTACAGGAAATAAAGGTATAGAAAGGCAAGCTAAATGCTACTATGAGGAAGCAATCAGTTGAGTCTAGGATGTAAGGCATTCTAACAAGTCAACTGTCCTAATCTTTTAGAAAAGCTAGTGTCAGCTGGGTACAGTAGCTCAGGCCTGTAATCCCAGCACTTTGTGAGGCTGAGGCGGGTGGATCACCTGAGGTCAGGAGTTTAAGACCAGCCTGGCCAACATGGCAAAACCTGGTCTCTACTAAAAATACAAAAATTAGCTGGGTGTGGTGGCAGGTGCCTGTAATCTCAGCTACTTGGGAGGCTGAGGCAGGAGAATTGCTTCAACCCAGGAGGCAGAGGTTGCAGTGAGCCGAGATTGCACTGTTGCACTCCAACTTGGGCCACAGAGTGAGACTGTGTCCCCCGCCCCCCCCCCCCCAAAAAAAAGCTAGTGTCACAAATGAAAACAAAACAAAACGTGGAGGCCATTCTAGGATAAAGGAGACTAAAGAGACATAAATGTCCAAAGTCATTGCTTGAGTTTTGATTAGATTCTGGATTTTTTTTAAGTCAACTATAAATGAAATTTTTTTTGGCAATTGGGAAGATTCGAACGAGAACTGAAGTATTCGATGATAATTGGTATAGTAATGTTATTGTGGTTATGAGGCAGAACGTCCTTCTTCCTAGGAGAGGTGCATAGTGAAGTAAATATGCGGGGTTAAAGTGTCTTGATACCTACTGAAATAATTCCAAAATTATACAACAAAACAAAACAATAAAACAACTTTGATGTAGCCATATCTCTATCCATGGAGCTAGATGAGGCAAATTTGGCAAAATATTAACAATCTTGAGTCTAGGTGGAGAATAGTGTATGTTTATTGTACTATTTTTTCAACTTTCCTATTTTTTGAAAACATACATAGTGGAGTTGGAAGAAACAGTGCCACAATGGATAACATTGTACATATGTAGATATTCTTTTGAAATACCATTTTATCAGGCTACATAGTCCAGTGTATAGACCACAATTTGTTCTTTAATCATTATACTTGTGTGTACTGTTCTGCTAGTTGCCATTTTAGTAGAATTTTAATTTGTGATGAAGTTTTTTCTTTATAAGTCTTGTGGTAGATGAGAAAAAGAACCTGATTTTTTTTTTTTCCTTCCTTTTCCTTCTCTGTCCTCTACCCTGAATCTTTAGTGGAGAGGAGAAAATGAGTGAGAAAGGTACTCTCAAATAATCTTTTTTTTTTTTTGAGACGGAGTCTCGCTCTGTCACCCAGGCACTGGAGTGCAATGGCACTATTTCAGCTCTCTACAACCTCTGCCTCCTGGGTTCAAGCAATTCTCCTGCCTCAGTCTGATGAGTAGCTGGGATTACAGGTGCTTGCCACCACACACGGCTAATTTTTGTATTTTAGTAGAGATGGGGTTTCACCATGTTGGCCAGGCTGTCTCAAACTCCTGACCTCAAGCAATCCACCCTCCTTGGCCTCCCAAAGTTCAGGGATTACAGGCGTGAGCCACTGTGCCTGGCCTGATCCTTTCTTTAGATATAAGGTTGAGCTATGGAGAATATGAGAGTATGAAATATTTTTGGAAGAAAAATTCTGGGAGAAGGGTCTTTTCTGAGAAAGTGTCATTAAATAGGAAAAGAATAATTTGCCTTTTGAGCTAGAATTGTATTTGCAATGGAAAGCTTCTCGTTGCAGAATAGTCATTCTTTGACATTATTCTTTATTCCTTAGATTTCCATGAAGACAACTTACAAGGACCTGTATGGCCTCATTTTAGCTGCTTCAGTGTGTTGGAGCTGTTACTTGCTCCTTCATTTCCTGGGCCTGGTGTGACAGTGGCTACTGAGCGCCATGAAGGTTGTCCCAGAAAAGAATGCTGTCCGGATACTCTGGGGGCGAGAACGGGGTGCTCGGGCCATGGGAGCTCAGCGGCTTCTGCAGGAGCTGGTGGAAGATAAAACCCGGTGGATGAAATGGGAGGGCAAGGTAAGGAAAATGGCTATATTTCACATAGGATTTGTGCTGGTGATGGTAGAATGAGATCTTAGAATGGTTTAACAGCAGAGTTGGGATATATTTATCTTGTGTGGGAGAGTTGACATATCTGACTTAGGGAGTTGTTTGTAAATTTGAAAGAATTAATGTGCTAGAAATATCTTTTTCCTTTAGAGCTAGACAGTTTTCCTGAAGGTAATTTAGGTTTATCTCTCTCAATTTGTAGCTTGATCATTGTCTCCAGTTTTTAAGCCTACACTGTGAATACTAATCTAGAATGGTTAATGTGCTTTTGAGATAGGGTGAACCATAGTGTATAAAATACATAGTCTATGTATTTTAACTTCTTTTTTTTTTTTTTGTCTCCCAGAGAGTAGAACTGCCGGATAGTCCACGCTCTACCTTCTTATTGGCCTTCAGCCCAGACAGGTACTTAGTAATTATCTGTAACTTAACCTTAAGATTTGTGATAACAGTGCTTTCTGTATATTTGGCCTGGCTTGATCTTCCAAGTCAGTCCCTAAAGGCTCTCTGAAGTACTTTATGAACAGTGCTTTGGCCACGTGTCAGAAAGGGAAAGAAAGTAGATGAGCAGTGCTAACCTGAAAAATCATGAGAACAAGCAAAGGAAACTGAGAGGATCAAAACTTGGAAAGTTTCTCAATAACAATCATTTGCCTGTGTGATACAGCTCACCAGTGGCATGATGGTTATTCCAGTGGGAAAAAACATTTTCTGAATGTGGCATGTGTCATTTGGGGACAGCGTGGACAAGCCAAAAGCCTTTAAAGATCAGAATATTTCTGTTTGTAGATATACTGCCTAACGTACAAAGCTTAGGTTCTTTCATGTTGGGATTGGCAGGTAGCATCACTATTCTGTGTTGTCCAAAGTTGATAAGGTTGGTTACCCTTCCACATGCTTCTGAATTAGTTCTACTCTTTGATTTTCTAGGACTCTCTTAGCCTCCACCCATGTGAATCATAATATCTATATTACGGAGGTGAAGACTGGCAAGTGTGTTCATTCCTTGATTGGACACCGCCGTACTCCGTGGTGTGTCACTTTTCATCCCACCATCTCAGGCCTTATTGCTTCCGGCTGCCTAGATGGGGAGGTTAGGATTTGGGATTTACACGTGAGTATTTCCTTAAGATACCCTTTTCTTTTGGTATTCTGTTTTTTTTTTTTTTTTTTTTTTCCTGAGACGGAGTCTCACTCTGTCACCCAGGCTGGTGTACAGTGGCGCGATCTCAGCTCACTACAACCTCCGCCTCCCAGGTTCAAGTGATAACTTCTGCCTCAGCCTCCCAAGTAGCTGGGAGTACAGGCATGTGCCATC
Organism: Chlorocebus sabaeus; assembly: GCF_047675955.1. Classification (NCBI taxonomy): domain Eukaryota; kingdom Metazoa; phylum Chordata; class Mammalia; order Primates; family Cercopithecidae; genus Chlorocebus; species Chlorocebus sabaeus. The sequence continues at coordinate 18,636,229 of NC_132904.1, forward strand.
ATGCCTGGCTAATTTTTATGTTTTTGGTAGAGACGGGATTTCACTATGTTGGCCAGGCTGGTCTCAAACTCCTGACCTCAAGTGGTCCGCCTGCCTCAGCCTCCCAAAGTACTGGGATTATAGGTGTGAGTCACCATGCCCAGCCTCTTTTGGTATTCTAAATACAGAGACTTGTTTACCATTGAGTTTTTAATTCTGGAAGAGCCTAACCGGGTTCTTAGGACTACATCTGAATATATTGTGGTAGACATTGCCCACTTAATTAATAGGAAGTCTAATTCCCTGTCTTCCATTCCTTTTTGGTTTTTTTTGCAATAGCTTAAGCATGCCCTGAGATTGTCTTCCATTCTAAGATGAACATCTGCTTTTGCTTCCTTTGGCCCATTGTGACATAGTACAGGAGAATCTAAGATATGTTCAGGATGGATTTCTGTTGTGTAAGGGCAAAGATTGTCCTGTACTCCGATCATGATCATCAAAGCAAGATCCTCTTTGTCCTAGTAACTGGCTAGCAGGTTGTCTTGCACCATGTTGTGCACCAAGCTTGAGTTTTTCTCAGGCTTTAGATATAGGAACTGTGAGCTGGGCGCGGTGACTCACGCCTGTAATCCTAGCACTTTGGGAGACCAAGGCAGGAGGATTGCTTGAGTTCAGGAGTTCAAGACCAGCCTGGGCAGGATATTATACCAAAAATATTATACACAAAATTATACAAAATTAGCCGAGCATGGTGCCATGTGCCTGTGGTCCCAGCTACTTGGGAGGCTGAGGTGCGAGGAATGCTTGAACCTAGGAGGCAGAGGTTGCAGTGCACTGAGATTGTGCCACTGCACTCCAGTCTGGGTAACAGAATGAAACCCCCTGTCAAAAAAAAAAAAAAAGAAGTAGGAACTGTGTATATATGCTTATTGCTTGTAGATTGTGAATAATTTGAAGAACTGAGCTGATTGTATAGTATTTGTCTGATAAATTAGTGGCACTGCCAGATCACTGATCTTCTACATCTTTTTACAAGGGTGTATTTAAAGTAGTCACTAGACGTAGTCATTTTACCTTAAATGGACCTTTCTTGAAATTGACTTCCCAGTATGCTGGTGGCTTGTAACCTGAGAATATCTGGAATTGGTTTGTTCGCAGGGTGGCAGTGAAAGCTGGTTCACAGATAGCAACAATGCCATTGCCTCCCTGGCTTTCCACCCTACGGCTCAGCTCCTGCTGATTGCCACTGCCAATGAGATCCACTTCTGGGACTGGAGTCGACGGGAACCCTTTGCTGTGGTGAAGACAGCTAGTGAGATGGAACGGGTCCGGTGAGTGCGCTGCCCCATCAGCATTGTCTGGCACAGGACTCACATGATAGAGAACATTCTGCCGGCTGTCACTTTGGAAGACAGGTTGTTATCCCTGCTCAGGGGAAGTTGTCATCTTCACAGCTCCTCCTATGTTTTTTTTTTTTTTTTTTTGAGGCAGGGTCTCACTCTGTCACCCAGGGTGGAGTGCAGTGGTGCAATCTCATCTCACTGTGACCTCTACCTCCTGGATTCAAGCTATTCTCGTGGCTCAGCCTGCTAAGTAGCTGGAATTGCAGGTGCCCACCACCACACCCGGCTCATTATTTTGTATTTTTAGTAGACACAGGGTTTCACCATGTTGTCCAGGATGGTCTTGAACTCCTGGCCTCAAGTGATCTGCCCACCTCAGCCTCCCAAAGTGCTGTGATTATAGGCGTGAGCCACCGTGCCCACCCCTGCCCTTTTTTATTTTATTATTAAAGAGACAGGGTCTTGCTCTGTTACCCAGGCTGGAGTATAGTTGTGTAGCCATGACTTCATGGGCCCAAGTTAATGCAGCCTTGACCTCATGGGCCCAAGCAATCCTCCCACTTCAGTCTTGTGAGTGTCTGGGACTACAGGTGTGTGCAACCACTCTCAGCTAATTTTTAAATTTTTTTGTAGAGACGGGGGGTCTCACTGTGTTGCTCAGGCTAGTCTTGAACTCCTGGCCTTCAGTGATCCTCCTGCTTTGGCCTCCCAGAGTGTTGGGATTATAGGTGTGAGCCACTGCACCTGGCTGCCTCCTACTTTCTAAACAGCTGACTAATCAGCTGGGAGACACTCATTTTGTTCATTTCAGCTTTCCCTTATTGGCCTCCTCTTCTGAACTTTGGAGACCAGGGTCATTAGACTCTCTTTTAGTTTCAAAGTTAACTGTGTTTTAGATAGTCCTTCTTTGGGAAAACCTGAAACAAGTTTGGGTGGTATTTTAGATACCTCGTTGGGTTGTCTTTGTATATCAAACTGGAAGATGGAGATGTAAGCATGTAATTGACATTTATTTAGTCCTCAAGATCAAAACATATTGCCGCTATTAAAGATGATGCATTGTGTTTCTTTGGTCCTCTTGGATTGGCAGTCAAATACAGGCCAATTTTCTGGTTTCAGCTATGTCATTTAATGCTGGGTCTGTTCGTTGCCACCAAGATTCATGCTTCTTGCTGGTGTAGCTGCCATATGAGGGAAGAACTGATTCTGTGGCAGAGTGTGAGAGCATTTTATGCTTTATGGTTAGGATGAGCTCTTATATTTGAGCAAAGATGTGCTTAATGTAGCTGTTTCCTGGGATGGAAACCCTAGGTGTTTTTCATGTGAAATTGTTATTTTTGTGATACATATTCCTTTACTCTGGCAAGAAGTATTGAGTGTTGTTATTTTAATCTCTTTGAAAGTTTTGAAAGTCTTGAATGAAGTGGATACCTGAGTGATACCAGTTATCAGTAATGATTGCTATAAATTTGAACACAAGTTTTCTCTTCTCAGTTAACATAATCTCTCTATGCGTATCTTTGTCTCTTCTGTGATTTCAGTCTGGTGAGATTTGATCCACTTGGACACTACTTACTCACAGCAATTGTTAACCCCTCTAATCAACAGGTAAGTTAGTCCAGCAGTTCCAATTCCAGCTAAACTGTGAGTTATTTTCCTAACTAGTATTCCAATTCTGATTATATTGGATTTTAATTCTCAATACCCAAGTCTTTCTTTCCAGTCAAAATTTAAAGCTAGCTTCAGATTGTATATTCAGGGTTATAGTCATAATCTTGACAGGAGAGTCGATTCTAAAACTCTCCAGTGATCGCCTCATTAGAAGTAACCGTTATCATCACTAGACAATGTTGGATAGCTTGTCACTCATGTGCCTCTGGCTGGTTGACATTTCGCTTCCCCTCACTGCTTCCATGTCATAGAGAGATGTCTTTTGTAAGACAATTGGTTTGTCAGCTGCACTCATTCAGATATGCTGCTGATTGGGAGTGGAAATTTTAATACCATGGGATTATTCTGAATCTGAGGCCAGTTGTCAGTGCTTCAGGGGTAGAGAGTTGTTTCCTACCTGTGAACATTGTTTTCCTTGGATGATTGTCAGTGGTTAGTTTTTCTTGATTTACTTAGAGGTACTACCTAACTGCCTTGCTCTACCCCCTGCCCCATGCTGGTCCACGTTGCAGGGTGATGACGAACCAGAGATCCCCATAGATGGAACAGAATTATCCCACTACCGTCAGCGTGCCCTCCTGCAATCACAGCCAGTTCGCCGGACACCTCTCCTCCACAATTTCCTGCACATGCTGTCCTCCCGCTCTTCTGGCATCCAGGTGGGAGAGCAAAGCACAGTGCAAGATTCTGCTACCCCCTCACCCCCACCGCCTCCCCCTCAGCCCTCCACGGAGCGCCCCAGGACTTCCGCTTACATCAGGCTCCGACAGCGGGTCAGTTACCCCACAGCTGAGTGCTGCCAGCACCTTGGGATCCTGTGCCTTTGCAGCCGCTGCTCTGGCACTCGAGTTCCTTCCCTCTTGCCACACCAGGACAGTGTCCCCCCTGCTTCTGCCAGAGCTACTACCCCTTCCTTTTCTTTTGTACAGACCGAGCCCTTCCATCCCCCGGAGCAGGCCTCGTCAACGCAGCAGGACCAGGGCCTCCTGAACCGGCCGTCTGCCTTCAGTACAGTCCAGAGCAGCACTGCCGGCAACACGCTCCGCAACCTCAGTCTGGGTCCTACCCGCCGCTCTTTGGGAGGGCCTCTGTCTAGCCACCCTTCTAGGTATCACCGAGAAATAGCTCCCGGGTTGACAGGATCTGAGTGGACCCGGACAGTACTCAGTCTGAACTCCCGCTCTGAGGCGGAATCCATGCCCCCGCCCAGGACCAGTGCCTCTTCAGTGAGTTTGCTGTCTGTGCTGAGACAGCAGGAAGGTGGCTCTCAGGCATCTGTGTACACTTCAGCCACAGAAGGGAGGGGTTTTCCAGCATCAGGGTTGGCAACTGAGTCAGATGGAGGGAATGGCTCCAGCCAGAATAACTCGGGCAACATTCGCCATGAGCTTCAGTGTGACCTGAGACGCTTCTTTTTGGAGTATGACCGGCTTCAGGAGCTGGATCAGAGCCTGAGTGGGGAAGCTCCCCAGACCCAGCAGGCCCAGGAAATGCTCAACAATAACCTTGAATCTGAAAGGCCAGGCCCTTCCCACCAGCCCACCCCACACAGCAGTGAGAACAACTCCAACCTGTCCCGTGGCCACCTGAATCGCTGTCGTGCTTGCCACAATCTCCTGACCTTCAACAACGATACCCTGCGCTGGGAAAGAACCACACCTAACTACTCCTCTGGCGAGGCTAGCTCCTCCTGGCAGGTCCCCAGCTCCTTTGAGGGTGTGCCATCGAGTGGCAGCCAGTTACCACCTCTTGAGCGGACTGAGGGCCAAACACCCAGCTCCAGCAGGCTGGAGTTGAGCAGCTCTGCTAGTCCGCAGGAGGAGAGGACTGTGGGGGTGGCCTTTAACCAGGAGACAGGCCACTGGGAAAGAATTTACACCCAGTCCAGCAGATCTGGAACTGTGTCACAGGAGGCCTTACATCAGGATATGCCTGAGGAAAGCTCTGAGGAGGATTCACTCAGGAGGTAAGCAGTTGCTTTCCTGTCTTCTCCTGCACCCCTTGCTTTTCTCCTTGTATCATTTCCTTCAGTCCTATAGATGTTGTGGCTGTATTTGGAGTGTCTGGGACCCACGCATCTGCTTCTGATCTCCCCATTGCATTTTCTTGGAAAATCTTGCTCTGGTGGCAGAGACAGGATAGGGCCTAGCAGTATGAGTCAGTTGGCTGTGCTAGCTCTATTTCTGGCTAAGCTCAAGGTTCTGGCTTTAGCCTTGAAAGGAGAGTGTAGATTAGGTTAGAGAGGCATGAGGAGATGGAATCATTGACTTTCTCTGCCCTGCTTTTTGACCTTCTTGAGACGTTGTATGTGCAGGACTACTTATTGTGAGACAAAACAATGTCCCAGCGTGCCTAGGAATAAGTAAAAGAGAACCCTGCATGGTACAGATTAGTCTATTGATTCTTTGCTGATTGTGTTGCTTTGGACAAGCGAGTTCACTTCCTAATCCTTATCTTTTGGAACACTGCAGTTTGACAAAAGGAAAAGAAAAAAATATGTATATCTATATATATGTATGTCAAGGAAAGTTCCAATTTTTTCAGAGATACTTGTTTTTGGACAGCCTATTAGTTGCTCAGTTGAGATTCTCTGAATGGACCTTCCAGACGGACATTCACCTTGGGGTGGAGAAGAAGAGGAATTCATGGAAGGAAGGACTCTCCATACTCGGATTGGCATCCTAGCCAACTCTTTCATGGCAGAAACAGAGTGGGTGTAGTTGATCGCCCACCGCATGTTCCATGAATGGCTATGTGCGCATCTATCTTGATTTATTAGGGACTTCTTTCTGTAATTTTGTAAAGGTCAAAGCTAGCATAATCACCAACTCCCAGAATATGCCTGTTGGATCCAAACAGCATATTGCGCTGCATTACATCCTCTGTCGAAGCAACTGAAATTTCTCTGACATAAGCTTCTAACAAGGGTGGGAATATGAATTATGCACATAATGTACTTGTTATTTTGGGAGGATGCTTTAGACAGTACTCAGTCAATAAGTGTTAGTTGAATGGTTACAAATTTTCTAGTACTGTGCTAGGCACTGTGGGAAATACAAAAGAAGTATAATACATGGTCTTTACCAACCTGAGTCTACAGTGTTATTGTGGAGGCAAGACAACAAAATTTTTCAAAAGTGTAGATGAGCAAATGCTTCATTGTGTGGTATTGAGATTGGATGCAGTCTCAGAGAAAGGGAAGTATCATCCAAGAAGGCTTTGCAAAATCAAGTCTTGAAAGATGGGTAGGATTTGGAGAGGGAAAGACCTTTTTATTTTAGGGAACCAGCACATGCCAGGGAGGAAAGGGTATAGTGCATGTAGGTTCTTGGGCATTTACTAAGGGCTTGGGGTGGGAAACAGAGGGAGACTTGACTGGATGTGAAAGATAAACAAAATAGAGAGGTTTGCTAACTCTGCTCATATACTTGAAACCAGTTCTGGATTAACGGCTCCTCAATTCCTGGTTTTGGAATATTGTGCCTTGCATACTGGTCTTCATCAGGGGCCCGAGCCTCTCTTCTTCCTCTTTGCCAAGAGACGTGAGAAGGCAGTCAACACAGTGCATGACATGTAGTAGGCACTTAAAAAGTTTATTAAAGATCGCTGTAAAAGGACTGTCTTCAGTTACTGCTCTAAGAAACCAAGCAGTTGCTGTTTCTGTAATACCAGTGGACTCTGGTTAGCTTTTGTCCATTCTGCTTTAGTAGTACCTCTTCGTGTGCTATTCTGAGAAATACCTGAGTGGTTTAAAATAAACTTTATTGTTTGATCATAATTAGTGATACCAGTTACTGCCCAGTGCGGTGGCTCATGCCTGTAATCCCAGAACTTTGGGAGGCTGAGTCGGGCGGACCACTTGAGGTCAGGAGTTCGAGACCAACCTGGCCAACATGGTAAAACCCTATCTCTACTAAAAATACAAAAATTAGTAGGGCATGGTGGCGTGGGCCTGTAGTCCCAGCTACTTGGGAGGCTGAGGCAGGAGAATCACTTGAACCCAGGAGACGGACGTTGCAGTGAGCCAAGATTGCGCCTCTGTACTCCAGCCTGGGTGATGGAGCAAGACTCCATCTCAAGAAAAAAAAAAAAAAAAAAAGAGATACCAGTTACTGAGGGCCTACTATGTGTTAGGTATTATGTTCTTGCTTTGAAATAATTCCTTCTGCTTTTTTTTTTTTTTTTTTTTTTTTTTTTGAGACGGAGTCTGTCTCTGTCTGCCCAGGCTGGAGTGCAGTGGCTGGATCTCAGCTCACTGCAAGCTGCGCTTCCCGGGTTTACGCCATTCTCCTGCCTCAGCCTCCCGAGTAGCTGGGACTATAGGCGCTCGCCACCTCGCCCAGCTAGTTTTTTGTATTTTTTTTAGTAGAGACGGGGTTTCACCGTGTTAGCCAGGATAGTCTCGATCTCTTGACCTCGTGATCCGCCCGTCTCGGCCTCCCAAAGTGCTGGGATTACAGGCTTGAGCCACCGCGCCTGGCCCAATTCCTTCTGCTTTCAACAACAATTCTATGCGAGTCAGGTATTCCATTTTCCATTTTATAGTTGAGGAAAGTGAGGCTCAGGGAAGTCAGTTTCTTGTTAAAGATCATATAATAGGTCTCTGAGTGAGAATATGAACTCTGGTCTTCATGACTAAAGATTTGTGCAAGCTGCCCTTCATGGCATTTTCCTTAATATGATAACTTTTTAAAAAATTTTTTGAGATGGAGTTTCACTCTTGTTGCCCAGGCTAGAGTGCAATGGTGTGATCTCAGCTCACCACAACCTCCGTCTCCTGGGTTCAAGCAATTCTCTTATTTCAGCTTCCCGAGTAGCTGGTATTACAGGCATGCGCCACCACGCCTGGCTAATTTTGTATTTTCAGTAGAGACAGGTTTTCTCCATGTTGATCAGGCTGGTCTCGAACTCCCGACCTCAGGTGATCTGCCCGCCTCAGCCTCCCAAAGTGCTGGGATTACAGGTGTGAGCCACTGCGCCTGGCCGTAACTTCATTTTTAAGTGAACCACTTTTTTTCTTTTAACATTTTATTATGGAAATCTTCAAACATATATAAAAACAAAAAGTATAACTGAGTTTCCATACACCTATAATCTGACTTCAAAGGTTATCAATGCTTGGCTAGCTTTCTTTAATCTATATTACATCTGCTCCCCCCACCTAGATATCAGATAATTTTGTCTGTAAACACTAGATTTTCTAGAGCAGTGCTGTCCAATAAAACTTCTCACACTGATGGAAATGTTCTCTATCTGTGCTAGGTAAGATGGTAGCCACTAGCCACATGTGGCTATTGAGCATTTGAAATGCTGCTACTGTTATCTGAGAAAATAAATGTAATCTTTAAATTTTTAATTAATGTGAATAATCACATGTAACTCACGGCTATGATATTATACATCTAAAATATTATTAATCACTTAATAAAGTAGGTTATTTAAAACCCAGAAACTACTGGGCAGGTGCGGTGGCTCACGCCTGTAATCCCACGCTTTGAGACACCAAGGCAGGCAGATTGCCTGAGGTCAGGAGTTCGAGACCAGCCTGGCTAATGTGGTAAAACCCCGTCTCTATTAAAAATACAAAAAAAAATTAGCCAGGCATGGTGGCGCATGCCTGTATTCCTAGCTACTTGGGAGGCTGAGGCAGGAGAATCGCTTGGACCCGGGGAGGCAGAGGTTGCAGAGAGCGGAGATCGCACCACTGCACTCCAGCATGGGCGACAGAGCGAGACTCCGTTTGGAAAAAAAAAAAAAAAAAAGGCCAGAAACTATTGAGGATGTACCATAATTTTTTGTTTACATATTTTTTTCTTTTCTGGTGCCAAAAAATGTATGCATTGTGGTTTAAAGTTCAACCATCTCGCTGTAAACAATTTTATATTTATGCTCATTTTCTTTTAAAATATACAAATAACTCAGGATTCTCATTTTAAAATAGTATATTAATTTGGTAGTTACATTATTTATATGGAATCACTTTTAAATGAGCTAGGATGTTGTATACCATGAAGGCTGACAGCTGTCTCAAAAATGAGATATGTTGTAAAATATTCTAAGTACATACACATTAAAGAAGGACTACCATTTGAATGACTGCATTCTGGTGTAAATCACTAAGACAAACAGGTGCTAGTCTGCCTCTTCTGCCTTCTAAAGGGACTGAAAGTCTCTAGGTGATGAGCCAACCCTTGCTTCTAGTTCTCCAGCAGGTGTCACTGTTGGGCTGCTGCTGCTAGGTTAGGATGGCTGGGAAGAAAAGGTGTCCCTACTGTTGGTGCACGAGGTTGGATCTTTTAACAAAGCCTGTTTTTGTAGATGACAGTTGTTCTTGAGTGAGTGGAGTTCACAAAAGGCGACTGTACTTGAAAGGAGAAAGTTTTGTTCATTGGCCTTGTAGTAGGAGATAGGCTAAGGTAAGATGTTTGGATCCTTGATGTTGCTGGAATATTTAATAGTGTTTGCAAATAGTGACGGTATTAATAAGCATACAGTGTGTATTTCAGTGTAGCTGTGTGCTGCCAAGTGGTAATAACCAGTACACAGTTTGTCTCCTTTTGCCTGTGGACAGTGGAAGACGAGCTGTCTTTTTATAATAGTCTGATGCTACATTGCAACTTGAGTGGCAGGCCCTTGCTTCACTACAAAGAAACGATTTCTCTGTGGGAGTGCAGAATCCAGCAGAAAATCAGGGTATTGTGGCTCCTTGCAGTAGGGTGCCCTTGGCCTTTAAAGGCTGGTATTAGGAAAAAGAAAATGGCTTCAATGGCAAGTTAAAACTGGAGGGAACCTAGAACTTCTGTAGTCCAATCTCTCTCTCTGATGAGAAAACAGAGAGAGTAAATTGTTTCTTAAAGAAGTGTTTATAAGCAAAAGTGGGATTCGAACTCCTGGGCCCTGAAGAGGGCACCCTTTCCTCCATTTCATTTGAAATTAGTGCCTTCAAACAGCAGTTTTCTTTGTCAAAACCTCTGTTGCTCACGTAGGTCATTGCCTGAGGGGGTTCTTCATTCAGTTCTTATTGTAAGAAATTGGAGGTCTGTTAGATAATTTGTAATTATTATTGTTGAGCAGAATGGTAACTAATGCAATGCTTCTAGGAGAAATGCTGTTTTAGTTATTTGCCCATAGAACTACATTGATTAGTTCTAATAAAGTGATCCCTGTTAGGGGTGTTCATTATTAAAATTCCAGCAACTGAGAGAGATGAAAATTGGTCTCAATCTCCTCCTAGAAGCACTAATTGTTTCTGTATTCTGTCTCCAGGTAGTTAAGAAAGGCTTGGGTCTGGAGTATTTTGTAAGACTGAGTGTGTTCTGAGAATTTAGGTCTTTTTCTCTCATGATAGATGAAGACTGAGGAAGCACATTGATGGCCTTAGTGTGAAATGTGGCCAGAACATCAAAGGTTAGAGTTAGAAGCCCTGACTGGGTTGCTAAGTTTCTTAGACTTCTCTGGGGGAATTACTTTGGAGCTTAGAACAGTCTGAAGCCCTTTGAGGCTTCATGGATCACCATACTTATTTGATCCCTCAGCTCCCATCACCTGGGAATTCTCCAGGGAGGCCTCAGCCCAACCATCACTGATGGAGGAAGATAAATAGGTGTGTCTGCAGGGCTGATTGTAGGTCCACAAAAGGGGGCTGGCAACCTAAAAATGAGGAAAGTAGCAGTCTTCTTAGCCTGACTGGTATAGAAAGGGGTCCAAATTTAGTAGTTTTCCATGCGGTTGATCTAGCTGAGTCTAAAGAGTTTTGATATCTAATCTCTCCCAGTTTCTTTGGATGGGGAATATACACAATTTATTATTCAAAACCCAGCACAGCTGTCACCGTGTCCTTTGGGAAACCTTCCCTGATCGCCCCAAGTAATCACTTCCTTTTGTTTGTTGCATGTGTACTAGATACTTCTTTGTGATATTGCAGCCATGACAGAAAATTATTTGTTTACCTGTCAGTGAGCTCCCTGAAGGCAGTGATCATGTCTGTATATATCCCTTCTCTACCTAGAATACTACCTGGCCACATGGTAGATGCTCAGTAAATGTTAGTTGAATTGAGTAAGTAGAATTGAAGTTATATTCCTTATGATTTTGTATGCAATATGAGTTCTGTTTGGCCTTTTTAGTAAAAAAGATAAAAAGCCTATTACTATATCACATCATTTGGTCTTACAGAGTCATTGGCTCAATAATTACTTGTTAAATAAATGAAGTGGTATTACCTAGAGTTGTACAAGAAAGTCACACCTTCCATAACTTGAGCTCTGGTAACCTCTGATGTTTCACTGTGCGCTATGTTCCTAACTTGTGAATGGGCTGTCCTGAAGTCTGTTGCACCTGGCCAACATGTGTCCTTTATATTGGCTTTACACTGATGACTCAGGGTCTGCACCTTCCTTGAGAGCACTGGCATCATATGCAGCCTTCCCTTTTGTTTATCTTTTTGGTACCCCATTCATATTGAATACAGCTTGCTCTTGAGACCATTTTGTTGGTCTTTGGCTTGGCATCTCAATAATATCTCTGCCAGTCAGTGCTGTTGGTATTTTTTTTTTGTCCTTAAAGATTCTTCTGCAATCTTTATGAAGGTATACTTGGTCTTGATTTAGTTCAAAAATTACATGTGGGTAATCCAATGTAAATGCGAAGGTTCTTTCCCACTGATGCTTTATTTTTCTTTAAGTTTCTGTGGAAGGCTTTCATTAAATTTGCTTAGAAGTAGGATTTTTAGGGTTTGAGAAAATATGTGCTCTCATCTTTTGTTTTGGAGTCTGAGCATCATTAGAATGAACCTTTTTAAGTTTTGGGATACGTGGTCCTTTTTTTCTTGTGGAGGTCAGAATCCTTATGTTAGCAGAAAGTTTTGCTTTACCTCTAATTATGCAGGGTGTGAATAGTTCCCCCTGAAAAAACTGTTGGAATTGTTGTCTGTGGTATTCAAGGTACAATACAATAAACCCTTCCTAACTTCTGAGTTCTTCTTAGTTAGAAGTTCAGCATTTAAGGACAAATAGGGAAGAATTCTCAACCGGGAGATCTTCATTTGTGATACAGGCAAATTATGACATGTTCTTTCTGGGAAGAAAGAGGACCAAGTATTGGGAAATAAAAAGGAGACAAAGCCTGTGATGGAATTAACAAACTTAGTTTAAGAGAGGTAAGGGAAGGGAGGCTGGGGAAGGTAAACTCAGGCTTTAGAAGTACTAAGGGCTGGGCATGGTGGCTCATGCCTGTAATCCCAGCACTTTGAGAAGCCAAGGTGGGCAGATGGTTTGAGCTCAGGAGTTCGAGACCAGCCTGGGCAACATGGTGAAACCCCGTCTCTACAAAAAGCTCAAAAATTAGCTGGGCGTCGTGGCATGTGCCTGTAGTCCCAGCTACTCAGGGGACTGAGGTGGGAGGATCGCTTGAGCTCAGAGGTTGAGGCTGCAGTGAGCCATGATTGTGTCTCTGTACTACAGCCTGGGCAACAGAGTGGAGGCCTTGTCTGTAAGAAAAAAGAAGAGAGAACTGAGGAGTATGCACAAGGGCTGCTCCATGGATGAGTTTGGTTCTTCCTAGTAACCCTGAGAGTTGGACTTGTAAACTGTGATTGATCCATGCATGCATCCATTCACGCATTCCATTAACAGATATTTACTAAGCACCTGCTGCATTCCAGGTGCTATTTATTTTATTTTATTTTGAGATGGAGTTTCACTCTTGTTGCCCAGACTGGAGTGCAATGGTGCGATCTTGGGCTCACTGCAACCTCCACCTCCCGGGTTCAAGTGATTCTTTTGCCTCTGCCTCTCAAGTAGCTGGGATTACAGGCTCCTGCCACCACTCCTGGCTAATTTTTTTTTGTATTTTTAGTAAAGACGGGTTTTTGCCATGTTGGCCAGGCTGGTCTTGAACTCCTGACCTCTGGTGCTCTGCCCGCCTCGGCCTCCCAAAGTGCTGGGATTACAAGCATGAGCCACTGTGCCTGGCTGGCACCAGATGCTATTTAAATGCAGGCAATAATTCCCTCTTATAAAAAAAATAAGATACCTGGTATGCTAGACAGTGATAAGTTCTATGACAAAAAAGAGAAATGTATAGAAAATGTAGGGGATGCTGCAATTTGAAATAGGATCATCAAAAAAGGGTTGATAAGGTTACACTGGAGCAGAGGAGACCTTAAAGAAATGCGAAAGCAAACCCCGTCGAAACTAGGGGAAGGACATTTTATACAGAGGAAAGGGCAAATGCAAAATCCCTGAGATGCTTGGCACCGTCAGCAAGTGCAGCTGGAGCACAGCAAGGGATGGAGTGATAGAAGATGAAGTTGGAGACGTGACAAGGATGAGATTATGCAGGGTCTTCTAAGCCATTTAAGATATTTTTTTCCTCTTCCTTTGAGTGACTTGGGAAGCCATCAGAAGTGGAGTAGCATGATCTTATATTTTAGAAAGATAACTATGGCTGCTGGTTGAGAATAGACCTAGGAGCTAAGTAGCGTAAATTAAAGCCAGTCCAACTCCGCGCAGTTTTAGATTGATTTGTGTCTTGAGACTGTGTTGAAAACTGAGAAGGAGGAGTGACTGATTCTGTCAGAATAAGAGAGGCCTTAAATGTTTGGGTGAAGAGCTGATGAATGGGTGAACAAATGAATGACTCAGTCCTCTCAGCTGGCATATTACCTGCAAGAAAGCCCCTCCACTCTTCCCCAAACTCCAAATAAGAAGGTGTGTTATTGAAACTGTGAGGGAGAGCTTGAAAAATTTATCGTAAACAAGAGATCGTACATGGAAATGAAATGCCTGTTTTTTTGCTGCTTACAAAACTATTGCCAATTCATTTGTAAAAAAGTGAACATTACAGAAATGTATGATTGTAGGAAGTGAATATCCTCTCAAAGCCACTGCTCAGAGATCTGCTATTAACAATTTGTGCATGTGTTAACTCCAGAATTTTTTCTGTGCTAATGAAAACACATTTTTCCATTTATTTATTTTAATTCTTTTCCTTTTTTTTTTTTTTTTTTTTCTTTTGAGACAGAGTCTCGCTTTGTAGCCCAGGCTGGAGTGCAGTGGTGTGATCTTGGCTCACTGCATCCTCTACCTCTTGGACTCAAGCGATTCTCATGCCTCAGCCTACTGAGTAGCTGGAATTACAAGTGTGCGCCACCACGCCTGGCTAATTTTTGTATTTTTAGTAGAGATGGGGTTTCATCATGTTGGCCATGTCTTGTTTTCTTTTTCAGTGTTGCAGGATTTTTGTGTACTTAAGTGTTTTTAGAAGATGAAGTTCTAGAAGTGGAATTGCTAGTGCCCGAGTATCAGCATTGTTAGTGGTAAATGAAAATTAATTGTATAGTACTCATTATTACTAATGTAAGATGTATAAAGTATTTCCTATTTCCTGTTTTATTTAACTGAACATTATTTCATGGATTTCATAGATTAGAACTCTTAAGGCCGGGCACTGTGGCTCATGCCTGTAATCCCAGCAGTTTGGGAGGCTGAGGCGGACGGATCACGAGGTCAGGAGTTTGAGACCAGCCTGGCCAACACGGTGAAACCCCATCTCTACTAAAAATACAAAAATTAACTGGACATGGTGGTGGGTGCCTGTAATCCCAGCTACTCGGGAGGCTGAGGCAAGAGAATCGCATGAAGTCGGAAGGCAGAGGTTGCAGTGAGCCACGATCGCACCACTGCACTCCAGCCTGGGCAAAAGAGGGGAACAACGTCTCAAAAGAACTCTTAAACCTTTCCTCCCCCCATAAGCTCTTAAACTTATCAGTAGTAAATTCTCCTACCATGGGTTTTCAGGAGCTTCCTCCTAAAGTTTTTGAGAAAAACTTTTGTTTTATTAATTCTAATAATTGCCACCTTAAGTTGTTAGTGTACATTTGTTCTCTGACACCCTTGTATGAGAAAAACATAGCCCTATTCTATCTCTGACAATCACATACATACTGGCCTTCGTCCACTTAGTCTTCTGTGTCTTATTAAGTGATTGGAAAAATCCAGGCATCTCTTGCCTCTTTATAAGACAGTAATTTTATATTAATTAATTTATTTATTTATTTTTGAGGCATAGTCTTGCTCTGTCACCCAGGCTAAAGTACAGTGGCATGATCTCAGCTCACTGCAACCTCCACCTCCTTGGTTCAAGTGATTCTTCTGCCTCAGCCTCCTGAGTAGCTGGGATTACAGGCGCCCACCACCACTCCCGGCTAATTTTTCATATTTTTAGTAGAGATAGGTTTCACCATGTTGGCCAGGCTGCTGTCGACCTCCTGATCTCAAGTGATCCGCTCCCCTTGGCCTCGCAAAGTATTGGGATTACAGGTGTGAGCCACCTCTCCCAGCTGGCAGTAACATTTAGATATCGAATGTATTTGTCATTGGGGGTGGTTAGGCAACCCATTTTCTCTTTGGCAACATGGGAATGAGGACAGAGTGAAGGAGGGGTATCATTCTGTTAATCTTTCTTTCTTTTTTTTTTTTTTTTTTGAGACGGAGTTTCGTTCTGTCACCCAGGCTGGAGTGCAGTGGCAGATCTCTGCTCACTCTAACCTCCAACTCGCGAATTCAAGTGATTCTTCTGCCTCAGCCTCCCGAGTAGCTGGGATTACAGGTGCCCACCACCACGCCCAGCTAATTTTTGTATTTTTAGTAGAGGCAGGGTTTTGCCATATTGGCTGGGCTGGTCTTGAACTCCTGACCTCAGATGACCTGGCCACTGCGCCCAGCCTCATTCTGTTAATCTTTCTTACCTTTGCTGCTCACCTGCCTGAGTAGGTCACTCTGTTTGAGCCTCTGAATTCTGTGTGTGTTCCCTGCCCTACCCTCTATGTCAGGCATTGGCAGGCTTTTTGTAAAGGTCAAGATAGTAAATATATTAGGATTTGGAGGCCATACAGTCTCTGTTGGAACTACTCAACTTTGCTGTTGTAGTATGAAAGCAATCACAGACAATATCTAAATGAGTAAGTGTGGGCCTGGTGTGGTGGCTCACGCCTGTAATCCTAGCACTTTGGGAGGCTGAGGCAGGCGGATCACTTGAGGTCAGGAGTTCGAGACCAGCCTGGCCAACATGGCAAAACCCCACCTCTACTAAAAATACAAAAATTAACCGTCATGGTGGCAGGTGCCTGTTTTCCTAACTACTTGGGAGGCTGAGACAGGAGAGTTCCTTGAATCTGGGAGGTAGAGGTTGCAGTGAGCCGAAGTCATGGCACTGCACTCCAGCCTGGGCTACAGAATAAGAATCCGTCTCAAATAAATGAATGAATCAATGAATGAGAGTGTGGCTGTGTTCCAATAAAACTTTATTTATGGAGACAAATTTGATTTTCATATAATTTTCACGAGTCATAAAAATTATTTTGATTTTTTCAATCATTTAAAAATATGAAAACCATTCATAGCTGGTTTTGGCCTGCAGGTTATAGTTTGCCAACTCCTGCTTTTTGGGAATGTGATTTGGAAGAGTCAGGTGCTAGAGTAATAGAAGGCGTTATGACAATGAGGGCCCCAAAGAGGTTGTTAGGGGACTCCTGCACTTGCTCTCTCTCTCTACTTCAGACTAGATGCTCCAAGTATTGGCTCTTGTGGGATTCTTTGATGGTTAAGAGCAGGCATAAATGCATAAAGAATTTGTTTCTTGTGCTATCTGGCCTGAGGCAAGGTTCTCCAGCCTCGCTTTCTGTCTTTCTTGGGAATCGCGTGCAAATGAGGAGGCTTGCCCTGGTTGGGAGGGCATGAGCCTCCAGATCCTCCAGGCAGTATGCTTGGCAGGCAGCCCTTCCCCCAATGCAGGTCATGCTAGCACCTGCTAGGCTGATCTAAATTATCCCTCATCATTCCTCTCTCTGGGGCTGAATGGTGTAGTGCCTGCTGTGTGCTTTGTATACACCCTGAAACATGAAAAGATGTAATCACTTCTGTCAGCTCAGGGTGTTGGAGCACTTGCGGACTACAGTGAAGTCTGTATGTGTGCTGAAAATATGCTGGGAGCAATTTCCCGTGTACTCACTCTTCCCCCTTCAGATCTCCTTCTCTACTGTATCTATTCAGAGTAGTGCTCTAAAGGGTGCATTGGAGGTTTTTCCAAGACAATGACACCAGGTGTATGGGGTTCTGTTTGCATAACATATTTTGCTTATTGTAATTGGTCTCAGCCTATTAGAACTGTGCAGGTAGCATCCTCTCCTCCTTCTGGATTTCTTACACATTTATTGAGTGGTTGGGGGGTGGGAGCAGGATTCAGTACATCTTATTTCTGCTCTTTCTTGGAAGCATTCCCGACAGCATGTTTGTGTGAGCAAATTTTGCTTTCATGGGTGGGCCTGTTGTTACATTAACCCAGAGATTGCAAAATAGTCCTCAAGTATGTTTGTTTGCCTCACAGTATTTCTAAAAATTTGGATTTTTTTTTTCCACATCAATTCAGATATCTGGATTCTGTTGAAAAAACTGGCTCACGTTCCCACATAACACTCAGCAGGAATTGAGTAGGACAGCAGCCCCTTTCATCAAGGCACGGACTTTCTTGATGCCTTAGTCTATGCTAGGCTGATGTCATGTTTCCTACTTAAATCCAATTTTGTGTACTTGACCATTTGCATTAGCTCAAGCAAAAAGTGTTGATGGTTAGGTGTGGGTAAATATTTCCTAAGTGCCCTACCACTTGGCTCCACCAGGGGGAGTCACTGGTCATTGCAGTACCCGCTCCACCACCCCACCCATCCTAATTCACCCACAGGGGCTCCCCCTGCTTGCTGTAGGCTGACATGCTGACAGCCCCCTCACCTGAGAAGCTGCCTGATTTTTAAATAGCAACAATTAACAAACTCCTCCTCTGTTTCCAAAGGGGGAAAATGGAGGTTCCAAGCTTATTTGCTGGATGAGGCTCACTTTAGTGAGCAGATCTCCGTTATGCTAGATTATGCAGTATGAGAGCAACCTTCTTTTGGATTATGTAAATGGACTATGTAAAATCTTGGAGAAGAATGCCTGCACCTTTTGCAGAGTACCTTGGACAGAGTGGTGGGTTCCAGTGAAAAGGCTGCATGACTTGGGTGTCACTTGCCAGGAAATTAAAATCAAGTTAGAGCAGGAGTAGAAAATTGTAATAATAAAGAAATCAGAGGCTGAAAGTATGACCTTGTCATAGAAAGAGAATTGCAGCTTGTTAACATTGTGCCCTTTTCCTTTGCTGCATCAGAGGGTACGTGTGAATCTTTTTGCCTCTTCTGCTTTTTTCCTCCCCTACACAAAGGTAACCCAGCTTCTACTGCCTCTGTCTCCTTGTTGTCCCCTTGGGTCATTTCACCTCATCCAGGTGGCGTTTATCCTTTCTTTGTTCTGTTGGCTAATGTAACCCTTTTTATCTTCCTGTAAGTGTGTCTGTGGTAGAAAACAACATAGATTTACCCTCTTAACAATTTTAAAAGTGTATAGTACATATTATTGTTCAATAGATCTCTAGAACCTCTTCTTCTTGTGTGACTGATACTGTATCCTTTGAATCACTCCTTTTCCCCCTCCCACAACCCCGTGGCAGCCACCACTCTACTTCCTGTTTCTGTGAATTTGATCACTTTAGATACCTCTTATTAATGGAATCTTGCAGTATTTGTCTTTTTATGGTTGGGTTATTTCACTTAGCATAATGTCCTTAAGGATCATCTATTAATATGTCATAGTGGCTGGGTGCGGTGGCTCATGCCTGTAATCCCAGCACTTTGGGAGTCCCAAGGCGGGCGGATCACTTGAGGTCAGGGGTTCGAGACCACGCTGGCCAACATGGTGAAACTCCATCTGTACTAAAAATACAAAACTTAGCCGAGTGCGGTGGTGGGCACCTGCAATCCCAGCTACTTAGGAGGCTGAGGCAGGAGAATCGCTTGAACCTGGAGGTGGAGGTGGCAGCAAGCCGAGACCGCACCACTGCACTCCAACCTAGCCGACAACGTGAGACTCCATCTCAAAAAAAAAAAAAAAAAGAAAAGAAAAGAAAAAGTTGTATGTATATAATCATAATTTCCTTCTTTTCAAAGGCTGAATAATATTCCATTCTATGTATATACCACATTTTCTTTATCCATTCATCTACTGATGGACATTTAGGCTGCTTCCACATTTTGGCTATTTTGAAAAATGCTGCAGTGAACATGGGTGTGCAAATATCTCTTCAAGATCCTGTTTTCAGTTCTTTTAGATATATAACCAGAAGTGGAATTGCTGGACATATGGTAGTTCTATTTTTAATTATTTGAGGAACCTCCATACTGTTTTCCATAGCAGCTGAACCATTTTACAATCCTACCAACAGTGCATGAGGGTTCCAACTTCTTCATATCCTTGTCAGCACTTGTTATTTCCTGTTTTTTCTTTTTCTTTTTATAGTGGTCATCCTAACAGGTGTGAGGCGATAAATAATTGTGGTTTTGATTTGCATTTCCGTAATGATTAGTCATATTGAGCATCTTCTCATATGCTTATTGACCATTTGTATATCATTATTAGAGAAATGTGCATGCAAGTCTTTGGTCCATTGTTTAGTATGGTTATTTGTGGGGTTTTTTGGTTATTGAGTTGTAGGAGTTCCCCATATATCATGGACATTAAACATTTATCTGATACATGGTTAGCAAATATTTTCTCCCATTCCATAGGTTACTTTTTTTTTTTTTTTCTTTGGAGACAGAGTCTCACTCTGTCACCTAGGCTGGAGTACAGTGGCGTGATCTCGGCTCACTGTAACCTCCACCTCCTGGGTTCAAGCAGTTTTCCTGCTTCAGCTTCCCAAGTAGTTGGGATTACAGGTGCATGCCACCACACCTGGCTAATTTTTGTATTTTTAGTAGAAATGGGATCTTGCTGTGTTGCCTAGGCTGGTCTCGAACTCCTGGCTTCCAGTGATCCTCCCGCCTTGACTTCCCAAAGTGCGGGGATTACAGGAGTGAGCAACTGCTCCTGGCCTCCTGCTTCTTTGATAAGGAAGGGAGCACAAATAGCCTTAATTTCTCAAATTCTAGGACCATTTTCTACCTTGAAAGGGAGCCACCCAGGGGAGAAGTGTGTTTCAGAAAGATGGAGAGCCTTGAGATAGGAATGAGCGCAAGTCTTTCTAAATGAACATTGACTCTTCTGACTAATACAGGCACTTGCTTTATTATGATCTGTTTTCAAATGCCTTGGTAGCCAAGGTTCCTTCGAGGAGAGATGTGATTTTGGCTGTAAACTAACCTCATGGAGTTAGTTCTAATGTTGCTGTTGTGCCTAGCTTGAAAGTTTTACAAAGATAAGGAATTACTTTGTTCACATATTGGTGTATAACAAACCACACTCCAAAACTTAGTGACTGAAAACCAATTCAGTTAGCTTTCATGATTTTTTTTTTTTATTGGGGGAGGGGGTAGACTGGGCTCAGTTGGAAAGTTCTTCTGCTGGTGTTCCTTGGGTTTTCACTAGAGTCATCTGGAGGCCCAGTTAGAATACACTGGGTCTCTCTTCCTTGCCATGTAGACTCAGGGGCTCTTCTCTCCACGTGGCCTCTTGAGAGTAGCCAGGCTTCTCTCCCTCTTTTTTTTTTTTTTTAAATTTTAATTGTTTTTTATATTTCTTGCTATATAGATGACAGGGACAGACTTCTTACATAGCAGCTTAAGGTTTCCAAAAGTGACAGTTCTAAAAGGAAGGAAACGGAAGCTGCCAGTTCTCTTAAAACGGTAGGCCCAGAATTGGCACAGTTTGATGCATTCTCTTGATTAAAGCTACTGATAGAGCAGTCTAGATTCAGTGTGGGAGGGGACCACACAAGGGTGAGAATACCAAGAGGATATTTCTTTGGAACCATCTTTGGATGGGCCATATTTTAGTTTAGTTTAGTTTAGTTATTTTTGAGCTGGTGTTTCACTCTTGTTGCCCAGACTGGAGTGCAAACAGCACGATCTCAGGTCACTGCAACCTCTGCCTCCCAGGTTCAAGCAATTCTCCTGCCTCAGCTTCTGGAGTAGCTGGGATTACAGGCATATTCCACCATGCCCAGTTAATTTTGTATTTTTAGTAGAGATGGGGTTTCTCCATGTTGGTCAGGCTGGTCTTGAACTCCCGACCTCAGGTGATCTGCCCGCCTCGACCTCCCAAAGTGCTGAGATTGCAGGTGTGAGCTACCGCACCTGGCCTATTTATTTATTTTTTGAGACAGAGTCTTGCTCTGTCACCCAGGCTGGAGTGCAATGGAATGATTTCTGCTTACTGCAACCTCTGCCCCCTGGTTTCAAGCAGTTCTCCTGCCTCAGCCTCACAAGTAGCTGGAATTATAGGCACCTGCCACCATGCCGGCTAATTTTTTTTTATTTTTTTGAGACGGAGTCTTGCTCTGTTGCCCAGGTTGGAGTGCAATGGCACCATCTCAGGTCACTGCAACCTCCGCCTCCTGGATTCAAATGATTCTTCTGCCTCAGCCACCAGAGTAGCTGGGACTACAGGCATGTGCCACCACTCCCGGCTAATTTTTGTATTTTTAATAGAGACTGGGTTTCACTGTGTTGGTTGGTCAGGCTGGTCTCAAACTCCTGACCTCAAGTGATCCACCCACTTCGGCCTTCCAAAGTGCTGGGATTACAGGCATGAGCCACTGTGCCCAGCCTTGACCCAGCTAAGTTTTTGTATTTTTAGTAGAGACAAGGTTTTGCCCTTTGGACCGTGGCTCAGCTGGTCTTGAACTCCTGACCTCAAGTGATCCACCCACTTCGGCCTTCCAAAGTGCTGGGATTACAGGCATGAGCCACTGTGCCCAGCCTTGACCCAGCTAAGTTTTTGTATTTTTAGTAGAGACAAGGTTTCGCCGTTTGGACCATGGCTCAGCTGGTCTTGAACTCCTGACCTCAGGTGATCTACCAACCTTGACCTCCCAAAGTGTGGTGTGAGCCACCGTGCCTGGCCTATTTATTTTTTTTATTTTTGAAACAGGGTTTCAGTTGGTCGCCCAGGCTGGAATGCAGTGATACGATCTCAGCTCACTGCAGCCTCAACCTCCATGGCCCAAGCAATCCTCCTGCCTCAGCCTCCCAAGTAGCTGAGACTGTAGGCATGTGCCATCATGCCCACCCAATTTTTA
This sequence comes from Chlorocebus sabaeus, assembly GCF_047675955.1. Taxonomy (NCBI): domain Eukaryota; kingdom Metazoa; phylum Chordata; class Mammalia; order Primates; family Cercopithecidae; genus Chlorocebus; species Chlorocebus sabaeus. The sequence goes on from NC_132904.1 coordinate 18,658,326, forward strand.
AATTTCTTGTAGAGATGAGGTCTCCCTATGTTGACTGAGCTGGTCTTGAACTCCTGGGCTCAAGGTATCCTCTTGCCTCAGCCTCCCAAAGTGCTGGGTTACAGGCGTGAGACATCATGCCCAGCCCACATCTATATTTTACATAGTACTAATATATATAAGCAACAGAAGGCGTTCAGTATTTCTTTTTGAATCACCGACTGGATGGACCAACACATAGGTTGGTAGATGGATACCTGACTGTTCTTGGTTTATGTGGATGGGGTGCATGTGATTCTCAGGGCTCAGGTGCCCCTGTTTATACCTTTATAGTATTTACCCTCCTTCAACATGTCTTTCTTTCTGACAAAGTACCTTTTTAGGCATAGTGACTTGAGTGGACAGAGGGCATCATATTCCCTACAGATATTTTGGGAGCTGTAATCTAAGGAAGAAAAAAATAATGGCTGTTTATTAGACTTTGTACTGGCTACTGTACTTGACACAGGCTCTTACTTAAAAGGGATTTCCCCTCAAATGTGGAAGCAAAGGATAATGAACTTGCCCACGGTCTCACAGCTAGTAGGTGACACAAGATGGAATTTAAACTGCAATCTGTCTGATTCTAAGGCTCAAACACTAAATTGCCTCATATTTTAGTTACTCAGAGTTTTCTTGGTTAGTCTCAGACCACTAAGATATATCAGAAGGTTTTATAACAGCAGCACTATGGACATTTGGTGCTGGATAATTCCTCACCATGGGAGGCTGTCCTGTGCATGGTAGAATGTTTAGCACCATTCCTGGTCTTCACCTATCACATGCCAGTCGTGCTCTAGCACCCAGAAGCAACAACCAAAAATGTCAGCAGATATTGCCACTTTTCCGGGGGCATCCCACTCCCCTTGAAAAGCACTGGTAAATTATTTCATGATTTGTTGTCCTTTGATCTTGCTGGGTTTTAAAAATATGACATTAGGCCAGGCGCAGTGGCTCACGCCTGTAATCCCAGCACTTTGGGAGGCCAAGATGGGCGGATCATCCGAGGTCAGGAGTTTGAGACCAGCCTGGCCAGCATGGTGAAACCCTGTCTCTACTAAAAATACAAAATTAGCAGGGCATGGTGGCACATCTCTGTAATCCTAGCTACTTGGGAGGCTGAGGCAGGATAATTGCTTAAAATCAGGAGGTGTAGGTTGCAGTGAGCCTAGATCGTGCCATTGCACTCCAGCCTGGGCAACAAGAGCGAAACTCTGTCTCAAACATAAATAAATAAATAAAAATATGACATCTCATAAAGAATTGTCAGTGGGTTCAAACCATCTTCTTACGATAGTTAATAGTACTGCCTGGTTCTGGTGTTCTTGCGTCATTCCTTTCTCTCATTGCTTCTCTCTTCTTCTACCTTACCTTTTGTCTTTTGTCTCTGATTTTTCTAAATAAAGCACAGCTGGTTAAAGTGGTGTTTGTAAGGACTTTTTACACAGGTATCGATTTAGCAGGCATTCAGACCTCTGAGATTATAGCCATTAGTGCTAGTAAAAAGAAGGCAATTTACATGTTCTAATTATAGTATGGGGCGGGGGGAATGCATAATTTTTAGCAAGCTGGGAATTGAATGGCTTCCAGACTGTACAGAGTTAATCCTCCTCAGGGTAGTATTGATTGACATGCTGGAGGACGTTAATGTGCCAATCTTTTTGGGAACGGGGGAGGAGAGTGGAAATTGCAGTTTCTCTACTAATTGTACTTTAGGTGTCATTTATGACAATTTCATGTTGTCTAGACAGAGGAAATGGTGGAGAAATTACTTCAGTAGAGTCAAATGCTGAGTCCAAAAAGAATCAGGGTGGTTGCTGAAATCAAGATCAGGGTGGAAGGGCAAGTAGTACATCCCCACAGACGAATCAGTGAAATCAGATGTCACTAAGAGAAGCAGTTCAGAATGAACCTTGGATATAAGAAAAGTGATTGTACTCTGAGCTTCATGTTAGCTCAAGGGCTAACAGTGGATTGTTTGGGGTCCCAGTTGTAGTCTCTGCCCTCATATTTCTGCAAATTCTAGAAACCTCATTCCATGGACAGATATGAGCTGGGAAATTGGCCTCTTTGCCTCTGGTTAATAAATAGCCTGGCACACTGTGCTGTGCTTTTCCCTCGTTCTCTTGAGGCTTCACGTACTAACTCGCTTTGCCTTTCTGATATTGGTCCTAAGATTTTTACTTCCTATTATATAGTGTTTGCAGTATACCAGGGTCAAGGGCCTGTCACTTCTTAATGAATGGCCTTGGTCAAGGGTTTTTAAAGTTTCAGATCAGAAATGTGGATGTGAAAAAATGTTTTTTAAGACCTTCGCAGGCTTGCTAGTATCACAGCAATAAATGATTCTACCAGTATATTCTGTGTAGACTTAGTTGGCCTGGAGGTTGGTGTTTAAGGATTTGTCTGTGCTTCTGAATAAAATTAGCTAAGAATTCAACATTATGGAATTCTATAAATTCCAGGGGGAAATCAGTGAATTAGGATGCACTGCCTCTTAAAGTCTAAACCTATATATCCCACCTGTTGCATGTGGGGGGCATGTGTGCATGTGGCATCAAAACTAGCTGTGGACCTTTTTTTTTTTTTTAATAGATTTGGTCTTACTCATCCTCTGGTGAAAAGCCTCTGATGCTAAATTCCGGGTTAAAAAAAAAAAGTCTGTGGTCTGTGAGCAGACCTCCCAAATCTCCCAGAGAAATGGATTTGGATACTAAGTAGAGATGTCCATGTAGATTGACTTGAGCCTTTGAGTTTACTCGCTAACAAAAGTGAGTTTTTATTATACATTCAAGTCTTATAACTATAGTGTAATGTGTTGAGGGTATATACAAGCTAAGCATAGTGCCAACCAGTCATCTTACAAATATATTAAAAATAACTACCCACCAGACAGTTAGCAGAGGTCATATGTTCCCAGGGGGAACTGGCTGACTTTTCAGACAAGACTTTTGTAGTGCTAGATACATGATTGCACATTATGTATACATTCTGTTTCCAGCCTCTTCCCTTTTGCTATCTGTGACTATGTTGTGCTCTCATGTTTTGCCATCTATCGCTCACTGCCCAGAGGCACTGGGGAGTACATTAATGTTTTATAAAGATATTTTGAAGCATTTCTGGTGAAAAGCATTATTTTGCGCTCTGTGAATTGTTTATATTTGATAATGCTAAAATAAGACTGATCTACACTATAGGCACTGTGGTGTGTTTCTGTAGCATGTCTATTTTTTTCCTGAGGTTACTAGCATTTTAGCAGTGCCACCTTGCCTTGACCCACCCCACATTAGGGGCAGGAATTGCCTGCCAGTCTCTGCTGGCAACTGCATCACATGCTTTAAGTGCACCCCTCAAACTAGGGGGCCCTGCAGCGATCAGATGAATGCCTATCGTTGGATAACTTAAACGATAATTACTAGTGTGTGAAATGGGGAGGCTTGGATGCCTCTGCATTAGAGCAGAGATGTCAATTTGGAAATCATAATAGAGGTGTCGTTTCAGAACACACAATTATTTTTTACAAAGAATAAGGGCTTGTCATCTCCCAACCCAGGCATGCGCCAAGGCAGAGATCGGGGAGTTGCAGAGCAAGATTCAGAAATGAAGAAAGCCACAGTGCATTCAAGTTTATTTGGCCTCCTGCCCCTTCATCCCCTGGCAAACATTGCCCTCTGTCCCTTGTGGGGGTCTCTTTTGGCAATTTACAGTCCAGGAACATCAGTGGTAGTTTCCCAGGCAAGTAGCCAGCCTCTGGCTTTTTGATTTAATGAGCCTCCCAGGGACCAGACTGCACTGCATTTATCAGGACAACTATGTCAGCACTTTAACCTGAGCAGCATAAGTGACCAGAGGGGATGAAGGTGATGTAAGCAGTTTCTGAAAACCTTGTTCCTTCAGGAGTTTTAGTGTGAGTTTTTGGGCATCTAGCAACCTTGTCTGAGAGTCTTGTGGCCAGTGAGGGGCAATCAGATATGTCTTCTTGCTTGTTCTTCCAAGTCTGGTCAGGCCTGCTGATTCATCACTTAGATATTTGTTGGTTTCCTATTACGTGTTAATTAGGATGTGAGTTTTGATGGGGATGACTTGGATCCAGTACCTGTTTTCATGTAGCTTCTAGCAGAAGCTAAGACAAGACATAAGTTACTGGGTGACTTGAGAAGGCCTCTTAAGAGAGGTACAAAATGCTATGAGGCACTGGGGAAGAGAGGGTGAACTTCTGGCTGGAGGAGTCAAGTATTTGAGCTTTGAAGGCTTTTTACAGACAGTAATAAGGAAGAGGAACTTTCCAGAAAGAAGAAATTGCCAAGATAAATAACGTAGGTGGGGTAGTGAGGGTGTGTTTAGTTTAGCTAGAACAATGGATCCCCAAAGTCAAAACTATTTTTATAATAATGCTGAGACATTCTTTGTGTTTTTCACTCTCATTCTTTCTCAAGTATAGTGTTTTCTAGAGGCTCCGTGACATGTAATGAGGCTATCATCCTGATGGCTAATTGAATGTGTGCTTGTGTATTAAAATTTTTTCAGTTTTAATTTCAAAATTGAAATTAAATATTGATAGTGGAAACCCATACAAATGAAATCTCTTTAGGAGCCTCATAATTTTTTTTTTTTTTTTTTTTTTTTGAGGAGAGTTTCGCTCTTGTTGCCCAGGCTGGAGTGCGATGGCGCCATCTTGGGTCACTGCAACCTCTGCTTACTGGGTTCAAGCGATTCTCCTGCCTCAGCCACCTGAGTAGCTGGGATTATAGGCATGTGCCACCATGCCTGGCTAATTTTGTATTTTTTAGTGGAGACGAGGTTTCTCCATGTTGGTCAGGCTGGTCTCGAACTCCCAACCTCAGGTGATCCGCCCATCTTGGCCTCCCGAAGTGCTGGGATTACAGGCTTGAGCCACCGGGATCCTCATAATTTTTAAGAGTGTTAAAGGAGTCCTGGGACCAAAAAGTTTGTAAACCACTGGACTAGAGCATATAGTATATCCAAAAGGAATGAGACATTTGGCTGCAAAGCTTGAATACCGAATGCCCTGCTGAGGAATCTGGATTTTATTTCCTAGGCAGAAGGAAGCTGTTAATTTGGATTTGGCTCTCCTAGATGGAAATAACAGTTGCCATCCAGACATTAAAGCCAGGCTGTAAAGTTACTCATTAGGCATGGGGCACCAGTGGCATCTTACCTTCTGGGAGCCAGCATTCCCTAACAGTAGAGGCCAGAGAGTTCTAGCAATTGATTGTTTCCGGTGGTTGGAGAAAGTCCGGACATGTTTGTTTGCTTTAGGATATTGATTTTTCTCTGTGATCTGACAACCAGTTAAAAGAGTATCTTCAGGGTATAATTTTTTAGTAAGGAGGAGTTGTCCACAGCCTGTTTATTCCATATGTACTAGTACCCAGACTTTCTGTACCTCAACCCTGATATCCATTGAATTTGAAGTGAAGGGGCCAGGCTTGGTGGCGCATGCCTGTAATCTCAGCACATTGGGAGGCCGACCATGGGTGGATCACTTGAGGCCAGGAGTTCAAGACCAGCCTGGCCAACATAGTAAAATCCTGTCTCTACTAAAAATACAAAAATTAGCCAGGCGTGGTGGCGCATGCCTGTAGTCCCAGCTACTTGGGCGGCTGAGGCAAGAGAATTGCTTAAGCATGGGAAGCAGAAGTTGCAGTTAGCCAAGATCGCGCCACCGCACTCCAGCCTGGGTGACAGAGACTCTGTCTCAAAAACTGAAATAAAATAAAATAATGAAGTGAAAGTTCTTTTCTTTCAGTTGATCTGCTCCAACCACTTTTTTTCTTTTCCAGAGCTTTCTTTGACTATTTTAAAAATTGTATTCGTAGTGATCAAGAATACAGCTGATACAGGGAACCTCTTTGCAAATAATTCAGAATATTAATTAGGGAAAGAAAAAATAGTTGCATTCTTTTTAAAATGTGAGGGATTTCATAGCTTGAATTATGTGCCTGTTATGATTTTAGCAGGGCTTAATATGCATTTTTGATGGCTTTTTCCATCCATTACTTGCGCCCGGCCGTAATTCTTTTGAAAACAAATGGCTATCTCTTTCTTTTCAGTATTTTACTTTAACATTTTTGTATGTTGTATGTTTTTGTTTTCTCATTTTGAAATAATTCCAAACTTGCAGAAAAGTTGCAAAAATAGTACAGAGGATTCCCATATACCCTTCACCCACATTCCCTAAATGTTAACATTTTGCCACATTTGCTTTATTATCCTCTTTTGTTCTCTCTGTATGTACATATATATATACGTATATAAATATGAGTATACTTTTCTATGCTTATAGTTTTTTTTTTATATTTAAGCTTATCCTATTCTTTAAGTATTTAGTATTGTTAAAGTCATATATAGTTTGATAGAGCAGTGGCCTTCAGCTTTAAAAAAAAAAAAGAACACCTTATTAATAAAATGCTTTCTGGCTGGGCATGGTGGCTCATGCCTGTAATCCTAGCACTTAGGGAGGCTGAGGCAGGCGGATCACCTGAGGTCAGGAGATTGAGACCAGCCCTGGCCAACATGGTGAAACCCTGTCTTTACTAAAAGTACAAAAATCAGCTGGGCGTGGTGGTGGACCCCTGTAATCCTAGCTACTTGGGAGGCTGAGGCAAGAGGATCACTTCAACCCAGGAGGCGGAGTTTGCAGTGAGCCGAAATTGCGCCATCGCACTCCAGCCTGGGTAAAAGAGGGAAACTCTGTCCAAAAAAAAAAAGCTTTTGAGTAATCCATGTGTGTTACAATTATATATTATATAGCAGAAGTTGTAGTATTTCCCCCTTGTTGTCCAATGGATTAAATAGCACAACCCCTGGTATACCTCACTTGGACATCAGTGATGTACAAAATGAACCAGGCAAGTAGAGAAAACAAGGAAGTATTCGTTCGGGGGTGGGGGGCGGTTTTGTATTTTTTTGTTCTTCAGCTTCAGTGATAGCAACTTCAATCCTGAACAAGCTTGGCTGAGCCCTTCCTAGGCCCTCCCTGATTTCTTGTGATAGACTAAGTCAAGTCAAATTTGTGGTAGTCACAGCAGAATGTGCAGAACTACCATCGCACTCAGTTTTCTCCTACCATTTACTGTTGACGACTCTCTATAACAGGCTAACACTGGAAAGAAAGATCTTTGAGGTTCCTAGGAATGGTGGTAAACATTCCTAGGATGTTTACTCATCTAGTAACTCTAGTTCTTTATTCCACACCAATTGGAGAAGCCTGTTTTTACTCCAGGTAGTACTTGTATGGTAACTGTGAAGAACTTATGTTTCATCAATGTATGTGTGTATTCATGGTGATTGGCTTTCCTGCTTTTGTGTATTAGCAGTAAAGTGACATATATATGTGGCTTGCCAGTTCCACTGTATTGTCTGGGCAGCAAATGTTGCCAACACATTCTGTAGTAAGTAGGCACAGGGGATGCATGTTCCAAAAGAACCTCATCAGAGACTCTCCAGAGACAAAGCTTGGTTCTATTCCAACTTAAAGAAGTCTTCCTAATTAAGGTAGGAAATTAAGGTGGGTAATAGACTTTTGGGATTGTAAAATGGAGTCATTGAGGCCAGCACGCTAGCTCACACCTGTAATCCCAGCATTTTGGGAGGCCAAGGCAGGCGGATCACAAAGTCAGGAGTTCAAGACCAGCCTGACCAACATGGTGAAACCCCATCTCTACTAAAAATACAAAAATTAGCCGGGTGTGGTGGCACATGCCTATTGTAATCCCAGCTACTCAAGAGACTGAGGCAGGAGAATCACTTGAACCTGGGAGGCTGAGATTGCAGTGAGCCAAGATTGCACCACTGCACTCCAACCTGGGTGACAGAGTGAGACTCCGTCTCAAAAAATAAAAAATAAAAATGGAGTCACTAAAACTGAAGTTATCTAATGCAAACCCTTCAGATCAGGAATCTCCTTTACAGCATTCCTAATAAATCATCTCATCTCACTCAGTACTGTCATTGCTTTAGCAGAGTGGGGGTAATATTTGCCTTTGTTACCGTAATCAGTTTCCAGGCAGAAGTACTTAAGAAGGATATATTTTTGTTTGTTTGTTTGTTTGTTTTGAGATGGAGTCTCACTCTGTTGCCCAGGCTGGAGTGCAGTGGTGCAATCTCAGCTCACTGCAACTTCTGCCTCCCAGGTTCATGCGATTCTCGTGCCTCAGCCTCCCAAGTAGCTGGGATTACAGGCACGCACGACTACGCCTGGCTAATTTTTTGTATTTTAGTAGAGATGGAGTCTCATCATGTTGCCCAGGCTGGTCTTGAACTCTTGAGCTCAGGCAGTTCACCCATCTGGCCTCCCAAAGTGCTGGGATTACAGGCATGAGCCACCGCGCCCAGCCAAGAAGGGTGTATTTTCGTCACTGTAGAAGATGCTGGTTGCCAAAGGGCCTCAGCTTACTGTACGACCACTTGGAGGATAACACGAAAGGACTCGGTGACATTCAGGACTAACTCCAGAGCACTTTAAGGGTGGAACAAGCTTCTTAGGTATTCTAGGATAGTCAGCTGCTCCCAGACTTTGCTTCCATTCTTCAACTCACACCCAGTTCCTGAAGAACTGGTTTGTTAATGATAAATAAGTACTATATAAGATGGCATACATGACCTGAATACTCTTCTAAAAATTTTGCTTTTCATTTTTCTCCAGACTATGTATCTCTCACTACCCCTACCTATCCCACACATTCTGTATTTCAAAGACTTAAAACATGCCATTATTTTGTGTTCCTATGAAATCATGAAAAAAAATCCTGCCAGTGGACAGGCACAGTTACTTATGGATGTAATCTCAGGACTCTGGGAGGCTGAGGCAGGAAGATTCACTTGAGGCTAGGAGTTTGAGACCAGCCTGGGCAACATAGCCAGACTCTGTCACTAAAAAAAAAAAAAAAAAAAAAAAAAAAATTCCTGCCAATTAAACTGTGTCACACAATTGTAAAAAACATCGCAACCTCAGACACATTAAAAGGTGAAAAGTGTGTCTTGGAATTGATGAAACAGCATTTCTGCCACTGGAACCATAGTGATGTTACTGTAGATTCAGTCTTTCAACCAGAGAGATGTATTTTATTGCTTTCCTCTCCCTCATTGGTTACATTGTGTTCTCTCTGTTCAATGGCAGGATTGTTACAAGTGTCTTAAGTGTGGGGATATAGGCCTTGTCTAGAGAGAAAACATTACTTGACCATTGGTTGTCCTGGACAGGAAAGGTTGCAAGCCAGGTTGTTAGGGCCTTTGCTATGTCTCTTACCCAGGCAGTTAGGGAAATACTGCAGTGGGCCAGTTGCTGGAATAAAGTGATTGCACATGACTACACCTAAAGCCAGCTGGTTTTAATAACAGTGAATTGAATTAAATCCATTGGAAAAGATTGGTAGCTGCTGTCCTTATCCTGCAGATCTGCTTTAAAGAAGAGTCTGGCAGGGAGCCGGGGACCTGTTCCTAGGAATGGCAGGCAAGATGCTGCTGGAGAGGAAGAATATGCATTCTTTCTGAGACTATTTCCTTTGAAACATGTTCTGGGGCAGGAGCTTGATTGGCTGCCAAGGCACATATGAGTTGGGAAGCACCATGTCAGACATGGCAAACCAGGGAGCCCCTGGGCCATGTTTATCATTTGTGTTCTAACTGGCCTTTGTAAAAAAAAAAATTAAAAAATTTTTAAAAAGTTGTAGCTAAAATTTAACAATCAGGAGATTTTAAGCAAAAGTCCACATTTCTGGCTTTCCTTAAAATATAGGAAAAGCCAGCAATACTGAGCCTATATTCTAGCTTGGTAACAATTGGCTGGAGGTGAACGATGGGCCATAGACCTTCCTGTTTGTCAGTCTCCATTGATCATAGTGAATACATATGCACTTGCTTCCTGCCTGGACCCTGGAAGGTCCTGCAATACAAAATAGAGGTTTGAGGCATTTTGGAGTTAAGACAGGCCTTCCCTGGAGTCCTGTCACTATCTCTTAATAGTTACGTGCCACAGAATGAAATACTTTTAACTTCTGGGCCCAGTGTTCTCATGTATGTAGTCATACCTACCTTTCTAGGTTGTGGTGAGGATTAAACAAAGAAATACATATGAAGTGCTCAGTATATTACCTATTACCTGGCATCAAAAAAAGTGTTCAATAAAATGTATGTATCACATATGATCAGTTGAACTTGTGATTGGGCTAGATTATATAAGTAAAAGTTGTCAGTTGAGAGCCTGTGAGGTATTCTTATATATATTTATATTTTTAATAGATATATTACAGTTATATATCTGAGGAGTACTCATTCTCACAAAAGAGCATGGGCAGAGCAGAATGGATAGACAGTAAGTGGATGTGGATGATGATGGCATGGAGGAACCGAACACCAAGATAAATGTTAGCACTATGTGATAATTTCTGTGTGTGCCTAATTTTTCCCTCCTGTGTTGATCCGAACCTTCTATTTGTCTACTGGAAATACTGCAAATAGAAAGAAGATCATGTCTCTGAAGCACTTGTTCATTTCTCATTGAAGAGCAGTATTCAGCAGAATGCAGTGGTCATGTCCAGTGTGGGAGCTCTGCAGCTCTTCATTTATTTATGTCTCTACCTACTTAGCTTGTAGAAGGGTGTGATCTCAGATAACAGGCATTAGCTGGCTGCAAAAGGGGGAAGTTGTGTATCTCTCCCCCATTTTTCCTTATGAATGACCTCTGAGTTGGTAATTGACAGGGATTATTGCCATTTTTTTAATCTCTGCTAGGAGGCTGCTGGAATCTTCCCTCATTTCATTATCCCGTTATGATGGAGCAGGATCCAGAGAGCACCCAATTTACCCAGACCCAGCGAGGTAAGGCCAAAGTGAGAAATGGCACTAGGTGGGGGGGAGGGGCGGCCCTTGGGGTTGCCACGCTGTTGGAAGCTCCATTCTGTGCCTCTCTGGTCCTGGTGCTCTTTTATTCTTCAGTCACACTTTTGAGACAGGTGGTTCAGGTGATGGGGAAGTATTGCAGGTAAGTGAACGGTACCTCTGGTGAAAGAGGGTTATGACCAAGCTCTTGTCCTTTGGTACTCATTTCTGCAAGTGTGGTACTAGAGGAGGAACCTGGAGAGGCCACAGGTAGTCGTAGGATATTCTTTTTCTGTTGGCCAGAGAGGCTGGTGTCATTCAGATGGACAGCCAACAGGGGAACAACATTTTTTTAATTTATAGGGAAATTATGTATAGATTAAACAAAAAACTCAATTTGCTGTCATTTGAGAGGGAATTTAGCATATCAAAAGGCAGAAGTCAAGCTCCTTCAGGTATTGACATTTTTAGAGACTGCCCAAAGGAAGAGATGACTGAAGAAGGAGTAAATGGATAAAACAAGTTGGCATTTTATTAAAGTGCTTGGCTTACACTTATTAGAAGACATTTGAGGCTGGGCATGGTGGCTCACACCTGTAATCCCATCACTTTGGGAGACTGAGGTGGGCAGATCACTTGAGGTCAGGAGTTCGAGACCAGCTTGGCCAACATGGCGAAACCCTGTCTCTACTAAAAATATAAAAAATTACCTGGGCGTGTTTGCAGATGCCTGTAATCCCAGCTACTTGGGAGGCTGAGGCAGGAGAATCACTTGAACTAAGGAGGCGGAGGTTGCAGTGAGCCAAGATTGCACCACTGCACTCCAGCCTGGGCGACAGAGTGAGACTGTGTCTCAAAAAAAAAAAAAAAAAAAAAGATATTTGAAAAGTTCTGAAGAGAGAAAAAAACAAAAGTTATTTCAGTGAGTTCAAGGCCTGCCCTTCACTGATGGTGGTAACTGAGGACCAAGGGTGAGATATTGATGGATAACATTCATCTGCAGAGTGCAGCCCCTTGGGGTTGTCACAGCCAGATTTATGGGTCTGTTCGTGATCTAAAAAGGCACATTATTTAAGCAATACTAGAGAACATTATGAGGCTTTGCCAAAAGAAAAGGGTAATTTATAGTTGTGGGGTTGACAGGTTAGCTAGTGTAGGTTAGGTAAAGCAAAATGAGCTTTGCTCTAGATTAAGACTTCTAGTTCTGCCTGGAAAAACCTTCAGACCAAGTTGATTCCAGGAATATTAAGTCTTTATTGTTGCCACAGTTATGTCATGACACTGAGCATTCTTTCTGAGATACTGGTGCAAAGATTCTTCTTTATCCTTTTATTCCTTTTCCACACCCTAGAAATGACAAACCTAAGAATCAGGGAACATAAGGATTGATGACTTTAAAACAGGCAGGCACCTTAGATGATGAGTGAAGCAAGGAAGTTTATGTGAGTCTTTAATGATGTTTGAGGGTTATACACCCTAAATATAAGGGAAAGGAATTTTTCATATGAATCAATTACTTTGAAGCACTGAGATAGAGAAGTTCTTGCAATGAAGACAGCAATAGGCATCTCATCCCCAGAACTTTTAACCTGGCAGTGTTCTACAAGGATACTTAAAGACCATGATTTATCCTTCTTTTATATAATAAATCTGTTATTTATCCTACTGTGATCTTTATCACAGAAAGTGTCATACTTTGTGGTGTTGGTATTTTTACATTTTTCCTTTGAATACAAAATAGGGTTTTTTTTGGAAAGGGAAGTATTTTTCCTTGAAGGAAACTTAAAGATTTATTTAAACATTTAAAATGTTCACTTGGAAGACTAGGGTTGTTTGATGATTTTCCAGCTCTTTGTTAGGAGGATGATTGTTACTACCTCATTACTGGTTGTTTAGTTTCTTTTTCCTCTTAGGCTTTACCGTATACACTATGTATAGGTCAGAGCCTTAGTGAGACACCTCCTCAGCATTCAGATCTTAGCTTCCCTCTGCATATCTAAAAGGGCAAGGCTAGGATATACTTGTATTTAATAATTGTGGCAGGAATGCGTTTTAAACCATTAATCTATAGTTTCATAGCTTGGGGAATTCCTATGTCCCTACATTAAAAGGCAGTCTTTATTATCATCAGCATCAACATTATGTCTACCTCTATCACCAATAATATTATGTTTTTTCCATTACTTAGGGTAGGCTATAAAGTAAGTGTACTTACCACTTTTCAGAATCGGCTCCAAATAAAAGGGTCTTCTTTCTCCTCTTGAAATTTTTCTCCTTTTATATTCTTTTCTAGTCTGATTGACTTGAGAATTTAACCAATGATGCTTGATTTCTGCTAGAAGAGTTCTGTATGTTGGGCAGATGTAAGAACAGTGCACAAACATTGACTTCTGTTGGTTGAAAATTTAGGATTCTGTGGTTCATCCTTGCAAAATGCATGGGAACAGGGGCCCAAATAGATAACGAAAGTTCCTCTAGTTGAAGCTTTTAGGAACTAGCTCTTGTACTCTGATTCTCTTGGCCAAGGCATCTGTGCCACCCATGCCTACTTGCTATACAAAGATATTATAATATTGACTCATTGGTATTCACTGCAGCATATTATTCTGTAAAACAGACTTTTGAGTTTAAAAGATTGTTAGCTGATCTGCTTGGGAATTCCATTTGCTGGTTGGCCAGAAGGATACCACCTTTGATGACAGGCATTTCAGAGGCAGCCTATGTTCCTCTAGCAGTTGACTGTGACCTGGGTTGGTAGACTTACTGAGGACCTCTTTGCAGGACAGTTGCCAATACTTTTTGTACCATTTGGATATAACTATTCCTATTTCCATTCTTAATCAGTTTTTTCTGATTTCCATTAAAAAACCGAAGATCTATGCCTTTTTCCTTTTATATTCAAACATTATGGAAGTATATAAAATACAAAAGTCCCAGGAATCCTCATTAGGATTGCTGTGTCCCCTTACAGTTTTTTCTTCTAGTAACAGCAACACATTTTTGTATATGTATTAGTGTATACAGACCATTCTTCAATTTTTCTCCCACTTAAGATTTTATTTCAGAGGACTTTCCTTGTAAGTGTATAGGAATAGTTTATTCTCTTGAATTGCTGCATGGTGTTTCTTTGTATGGATATATTAATAATTTATTTAATTTGTTGCTGGGCATTTGGGTTGCTTCCCAGTTTTTCACTAATGCTGACAATGTTGAAATGAACTTTCTTATATATATCTTTGTAACCTTGTGTAGTTCTGTAGGATAAAGTTTCTAGTGGAATTATTGAGTCAAAGTGTGCCTGAGGCAAGTTTTCAGTCTTGAAATTTTTTAGTAATCCATTTAATATTATCATAGAAAACGTTTTTCTGTTATTGTCCCTCTTACATTTTCAGTCCATAGCATCAAATTATATAACAGTGTTGTGAGAGATGGCGGAAAACTTGAGAAGACAATGTGGAGAATTATATGTGACGCTAGAAGTTTTCATGGAGTAGCAAGATATTAAAGCCATAGTTTGAAGAATGTAGATCTGGACTAATTATTTACAGAAATAGCCATCAGGCCGGGCGCGGTGGCTCAAGCCTGTAATCCCAGCACTTTGGGAGGCCGAGACGGGTGGATCACGAGGTCAGGAGATCGAGACCATCCTGGCTAACACGGTGAAACCCCGTCTCTACTAAAAAATACAAAAAAACTAGCCAGGCGAGGTGGCGGGCGCCTGTAGTCCCAGCTACTCGGGAGGCTGAGGCAGGAGAATGGCGTGAACCCGGGAGGCGGAGCTTGCAGTGAGCTGAGATCCGGCCACTACACTCCAGCCTGGGCGACAGAGCGAGACTCTGTCTCAAAAAAAAAAAAAAAAGAAATAGCCATCATAAGGGAGAAGAAAGATGAACAACTATCACCTTCCATATTGCCCAGTGCCCACGCAACCTCTGATGCTCTGATTGTAAGAAATAGAAAAAGGAATCTCTTTTAATTTTTTCTGTTAGATTTTCTGTTCTCTCAAGTATATTTTACTCTCAGTCTCAGTTCTGAATTTTTTCCCCATGTTACAAATATCTATGATTAATTCTTAAGGGAGAGAAAAGATGTTGCGAGAGATCATTCTAAGGAGGTAGGACAAATCTGGAGCTATGTGTACTTGTTGGAGAAGAAAGGAGTCCTGGTGAA
Organism: Chlorocebus sabaeus; assembly: GCF_047675955.1. NCBI lineage: Eukaryota > Metazoa > Chordata > Mammalia > Primates > Cercopithecidae > Chlorocebus > Chlorocebus sabaeus. The sequence goes on from NC_132904.1 coordinate 18,673,356, forward strand.
GATACCCGTGGATACCTTCTTTAATCATCGGAGGCTTACCATTTCCTAGCCTCTTTTCTCATCTATAAAACAAGACGGTAGATGATTGCTCAGTTCCCTTTCATGTCTTCCATTTTGCGTATGGATGGTGATCAAGGAAAAGCTATGAATGAGCACAGCTCTGTGTAAAGAGCACCCTGAGGAGCTGAAAGTGTACCTTAAGAAGCTAGAAGGAAAGGTCCAGTGTTATTCTCTTGGGGAGGGGCAGCTCTTCCTCAGAAGATGTCTGGTTAAGCCGCCTGTTTGCCTTATCTCAGAATAGAAACACTGGTGATAATCTGATAGGCATATTCTGCAGTGCAAACCTCCTGATGAGTTAAATGCCCTTTAATTTTCATGTCTCCAGAGTTCACCTCAACAGGGAGACGCCATGGGAGAGCTGGATTGACTGCCTTTCACAGTATTCCCCACATTAGTGCTAGTTTGTGTTTGTCCATCTCTGTCTCTCTCAGATTATCTCCTGCTGCATACTACGCCCAGAGGATGATCCAGTATCTCTCACGGAGAGACAGTATTCGCCAGCGCTCCATGCGCTACCAACAGAACCGTCTCCGTTCTTCCACCTCCTCCTCTTCCTCAGACAACCAGGGTCCATCAGTAGAGGGAACCGACTTGGAATTTGAGGACTTTGAGTAAGTACATACTCAGCTTGCTTTCTTCCCTCTCCTCTCAAGCTTGGAGTGCTTCCAAGTTGCCCACTGTTGGAGCTGCAATGGTGGATGTTCTTGCTCCCAACTCCTCAGTGTTTATTTATGAGTAACAGGATGGGGCGAGGGACAGAGGGTTAAGATGCCCAGAGCACTCCCACCTCTGGCAGTTGCTTTGCTGATTCACTGGCGCGCGAGGAGACCGCCCACTGGGCCTCAGGCCAGATTGCGAGAGGATGCTGCTCCTCAGGCAACATTTTTATTTCCCTTTTGCATGTACAGTGACCGTGGAAAGCTTCTCATGGACTGTCTTTACCACATCAGGGAGGCTGGAGGGTTGCTGCTTTTTCTCCTAAGCAGAGTAGCTGTGGAGATATCTTCATTCTGAAATACTTGGATTTCCCTAAGAGGTGGATTTTCTGTCTTAGTGCCCTAATCAGACTGACTCCTTTAAGATCTTACTCCATTGCCTAAACTTTTTCGGTCTCCCTACTCCTACTTCCAATTCAGGAACCTTAAAAAGTTGTCTGTCAAATTAATGTGGTAGTTTGAGAAGTGATTTCTGGCTTCTTTGGACTTTTTTGAGTGGTCAGCAGGGAGAACCGTGGGAGGATGCACTAAAGGAGCAGGGTCAGCCCTAGAATTTAAGGTAGCCAATCTTTTTTTTTTTTTGAGATGGAGTCTCACTCTGTTGCCCAGACTGGAGTGCAGTGGCACAATCTCGGCTCACTGCAGGCTGCACCTCCTGGGTTCACACCATTCTTCTGCCTCAGCCTCCTGAGTAGCTGGGACTACAGGCGCTTGCCACCACTCCTGGCTAATTTTTTTTTTTTTTTTTTTTTTTTTTTTTTGTATTTTTAGTAGAGATGGGGTTTCACCGTGTTAGCCAGGATGGTCTTGATCTCCTGACCTTGTGATCTGCCCGCCTCAGCCTCCCAAAGTGCTGGGATTATAGGCGTGAGCAACCGTGCCCAGCCTAAGCTAGCCAATCTTATTTATTTGCTGGGTTTTGCATTCTCTCACCTGCTGCTTCTGACCTTTCTAGCCATTCATTGTGTTTCTTTCCATCCTGAAACTGAGCTTTTATGGCCTGTATCAAATTGGACATTTGGCTCGTTTTGATTCCTTATATTTTGGTATTGTCAAACATAAAAGCAAGAGAGAAGGAAGGGCGGCATTGTTTCTTCCTCCTTTTTCACTGGCATTTGTAAAAGAGGACAGCCTGTCAGTCATTTCTTCCCTGCCTTCCATCTTGACGTAGCGGGGTCAGGTTTGGGGCCTTAAGAGTTCTCATCTCCCCCTCAGCCTTCTTCCTTAACTGAATGGCTAGTTCCCCACAAGTCATCTTTCAACAAAGCTTTTTAATGTGTTTAAGAAACCTCTTTGCCAGAAAGCACTAGGAAAGTGGGAACAACCTTTGTACCAATTTGCCTTCTCGATGCTGTCATTAAACACACTAGCATTTGTACTCTTAGAAGCAAAAGGAAAACTAAGTGGGAGGTTTATTTGTCTGAGAAAGATGTAACTGTGAAAGAAATGCAGGGATGGCCTGAAGCAGCAGTGGTGTGGCAAGTGGAGCAGAGGTCATGGTTCTCTCTTGTCAACTGCAGGAGAAGAGCAGAGCTACCTTCTGTCAGCTTGCTCCTTCTCCCTTCTGTCCACTCTAGGGTGAGGTGGATGTATATATCAGCAGTGAAGGAAATGGAGTGTCTGTTCCCTTAGCCAGGCAGACACTTGTAGTGAAATATGTTCTCCTGTAGATATTATGGTTTTTCCAGCACCAGGGTCTATTCAGGGAAGCAGTTGAAACATACATGCCAAGGCTGCTGGCACTTAGGGCTGCTGAAAAGCCTGGGTGCCTTTCTCTCAGTAATGCTGTGGAGCCCTGGGAGTCAGTGTTGTGGATTGCCTAGCCCTTTCTATGCACGCCTGGGAGGCTGTGTTATCTCTTTGCAGTGGTGAAATGTGGGGCTCATGCCTTCAAGCTGTATCTTGCCTCGTGACTTGTCCTTCACAAGGGAGTTCTGGATTAGTTTAAAATGTTCTGTTCTTGTCTTACCTTCCCTTTCTTCTGCTACCACCTCCTCTCTCTCTCCCCTTCCTTCCCCCTCGATTTTCCTGTGTCAGACTGCCTCCTCCTTATGCTCCCCCCAGCCCACCTGTGCACTCTCCCCCACCCCTCCCCTGGCTTTAGCATGACCTGAATTTACATTTCCTTCTTCACCTTTCGAGCACTGACTTACTGTTTTTTCTTAGGGGGCCTTATATTGCTCCCTGGTTAGTAACAATGGACGAAGTTCTCTAATACTCCTTGGAATGTCCCTCCTGGGGTGTTTGCCTTTCTTTTTGGGCTGATGTAGACCAGAATCTTGTTTTTAATAGCAGCTGTGGATGAGTCACCTCAACATTAGTAGTCCAGGTCTTCTAGTAAAGGATGTTGCTGGCTGGTTGAAACTGTTTATTTTTTCCTCTGTCTCCTTCCCTGCCCACCTCCCTCTACTGTAAACTGAATGCTGCTTGTGGTTGCTCCTGTTCTCTGAGTGTCTATGTGCTCTGTGAGGAAGGAGAATAACAAAGAAGGAAGGTACCAGCACATTTTAATTTTTCTGCCCCAATCTTTTGCCTTGGCTTTGGTAACTAGAAGGAAAGTTAGAGGCACGTGCAGTCACAATTTATACTTTTCAGGTACAGAGAGACACGTAAGGTAGATATGGCGGGAAATCCTCCTAACAATTAGGTTACCATTAAGGCAGATTGTTCCTCAGTTTGGTATCCTCACCTTCTCAGCACTTCATGCTCTTGCCTTTGCTGCCTCACTTTGATGACCTCTCTGTCTGTTTGCTAAGTCATAGATCATTTTGTTATTTCTGGGCTCGTCACATCCAGGTGTATAGTATTCTCAGAAAACCAAGGGAGCCATTACTCAGCCCATCTTTTGTGGTTCTCTTTCATTTGACCAAATCGGATATGTCTAAGGTTAGAGGACAGGAGCAAGCATATTTAGTGTCTTGAGTTTTATTGTCTGCTGATTTAAAAACCTTTGAAAATTATGTACAACCATTTTTGAGCCTTTCCAAGAGCTTGCTATGGAGCAAGACCATTGAGATTTATCTCTTGGGAGGGTGGCTTTGGAGGCTGGTCAGCATCAGGTTAAATTTTCTGTTCTTTTGTGATCTGGATGAATGACCATCTTCCCAGGCAGGCTTCCTCTCCTGCCATTCATCTCTGTCTACAGCAAGGATTGAGACTGCAGGGTCCCTGTGTTTATCAGACTGCACAAACAGGACATCCAGAAACCTGCTGTCAGCAGGTCTCTCCTGAAGCCCTCAGCAGCTGTCTTTGCATAAAGATGTTCATAAGAAGGGTGAAGGTGTGGCTGCCCATGACATTGCTGTCTGTCTGCTTTCAAGCCCAGACCACCTACTAGAATGGATATGGCAAATAAGCATAAAGCAGACTTCCATTTTCATGTTTTCCATCCCTTTGGAAAGAGAGAGGGGGCTTTTATAAAGCCCAGGTTAAGTGCTGTGGCCCGTAGTTGTAAGTCCTACAGAAGAGGTGGTGTGTGTGCTTTATGACTATTATTCCAGGTATTCTTGCCCCCTTACTCATTTCATCTGTTAATCTAAATGTAATTATAATTCCAGAACCCTCCCTAGCCCATATTCGTGCCCTTCCTGCCTCTTTTTGTAGCTGCTTTGCTTTCTGAGACACAGGGATACTGTAGCAAAGACTTTGCTAATGACGGTCAGACTAGAGAAGCTTCAGATTAGATCAGTCATGAATATCTCCATAGTATATACCAGCCACTGGATAATTACATTCAGCTTCTTGAAAACTGTTGCTAGAGCTGGGTGTGGCGGCTCACACCTGTAATCCCAGCGCTTTGGGAGACCGAAGCAGGAGGATTACTTGAGCCCAGGACTTTAAGACCAGCCTGGGCAACGTAGTGAGATCCCCATTTGTATTAAACAAACAAAAGACTGTTGCTGGCACAAAAGTCTCTCATTCACAATTTTGACACACAGGCTGTACTTTGGATTTCTGCCTGGAAAAAACATCTCAATGAGAATTCTGGTCTTTTAGCCTTAAGATGAATTCTCTTTAGGTCTATTAATTTATTTTCTTAACTCTTCTAATTAATTTGCTTATATTTGGGTCCTTTTTTCCCAGAAGTCCGCATTGATTTTTTGTTTTTTGTTTGTTTGTTTTTGAGACAGAGTCTTGCTCTGTCGCCCAGGCTGGAGTACAGTGGCGTGATCTTGGCTCACTGCAAGCTCCATCTCCCTGGGTTCATACCATTCTCCTGCCTCAGCCTCCCGAGTAGCTGGACTACAGGTGCCCGCAACCCCGTCCAGCTAATTTTTTGTATTTTTAGTAGAGACAGGGTTTCACCATGTTAGCCAGGGTGGTCTCAATCTCCTGACTTCGTGATCTGCCCACCAAAGTATTGGGATTACAGGCGTGAGCCACAGCGCCTGACCAGAAGTCCACATTGTGACCAAATATAGGCACACTTTATTTTATCGTGCTTGGCTTTTTTTTGCACTTTGCAGGTATTGCGTTTTTGACAAATTGAAGGTTTGTGGCAACCCGGCATTGAGCAGTTGGCACCATTTTTCCAACAGCATGTGCTCATTTTGTGTCTCTCTGTCACACTGGTAATTCTTGCAGTATTTCAGATGTTTTCATTATTACTGTATCTGTTATGGTGACCTGCGGTCAGTGATCTATTGTAATTGTTTTGGGGCACCATGAACCACACTCATATAAGACAACAAGCTTAATTGTAAATGTTGTATATATTTTGACTGCTCCTCTGACTGGCGATTCCCCCATCTCTCTTCCTCTCCTTGGGCCTTCCTATTCCCTGATACACAGCAATATTGAAATTAGGCCATTTAATATCCCTACAGTGACCTCTGTATGTTCAAGAAAAAGGAAGAGTCACACATCTCTCACTTTATGTCAAAAGCTACAAATGATTAGTGAGCAAGACATGTTGAAAGTTGAGATAGGCCAAAAGCTAGTCCTCTTGTGCTATAAACGGCCAAGGTATGAACACAAAGCAGAAATTCTTAAGGAAATTAAAAGGTCTACTCCAGCAAAACAATCTTACTGCTGATATGGAGAAAGTTTTAGTGGTCTGGATAGAAAATCAGACTAGCCACAACATTCCCTTAGCCAAACCCTAATCGAGAGCAAGTCCCTAACTCTTTTCACTTCTCTGACAACTGAGAGAGGTAAGAAGCTGCAGAAGAAAAGCTGGAATCTAGTGGAGGTTGGTTCTTGAAGTTTAAGGGAAGAAGCTGTTTCTATTAACATAAAAGCACAAGGAGAAACAGCAAGTGCTGATGGAGAAGCTGCAGCAAGTTATCCAGAAGATCTAGCTGAGATCATTGATGAAGGTGTCTACATTAAACAGCAGATTTTCAACATAGATGAAACAGCCTTCTATTGGGAGAAGATGTTATCTAGGATTTTCATAGCTAGAGAGAAGTCAATGCTTGGCTTCAAAGCTTCAAAGGACAGGCTGATGCTCTTGTTAGGGGCTAATGCTGCTGGTGACTTTAAGTTGAAGCCAGTAGTCATTTACCAGTTTGAAAATCCTAAGGCCCTGAAGAATGATGCTAAGTCTACTCTGCCTGTGCTCTGTAAATGGAACAAAGCCTAGATGACAGCACATCTGTTTAATAGCATGGTTTACTGAATATTTTAAGCCCATGGTTGAGACCTACTGCTCAGAAATAAAGATTCTTTTAAAAATATAACTACTGTGTTGATGCAAACCTCTGGTCCCAGCTACTCAGGAGGCTAAGGTGGGAAGATTGCTCAAACCTTGGAGGTCAAGCGTGCAGTGAGCTGCAATCACGCCTCTGCACTCCAGCCTGGGCAACACAGCAAGACCCTTTCTCAAAATAAATAAAAATAAACAAATATAATGTAACTGGTCACTTACAATGCACCTGGTCACCAGGACCTCTGATGGAGATGTACAAGGAGATTAATGTTATTCTCATGCCTAGTAACACAACATCCATTCTGCAGCCCATGGCTCCAGAAGTAATTTTGATTTTCAAGTCTTATTCTTTAAGAAATAAGGCTGGCCAGGTGTGGTGGCTCACACCTGTAATCCCATCACTTTGGGAGGCCAAGGTGGGTAGATCACCTGAGGTCAGGAGTTCAAGATCAGCCTAGTCAACATGGCAAAACCCTGTCTCTACTAAAAATACAAAAATTAGCCAGGTGTGGTGGCACACACCTGTAGTCTCAGCTACTCAGGAGGCTGAGGCAGGAGAATTGCTTGAACCTGGGAAGTGGAGATTGCAGTGAGCCAGGGTGGTGCCACTGCACTCCAGCCTGTGTGACAGAGTGAGATTCTGTCTCAAAAAAAAAGAAAGAAGGCCATAGTGCTATTGATAGTGATTCCACTTATGAATCTGGGCAAAGTAAATTGAAACGACCTGGAAAGGATTTGCAATTCTAGTTGCCATTAAGAGTTTTGGCAATTCATGGGAGGAGGTAGAAATATCAACATGATATAGCGTATGGAAAAAGTTGATTCCAGCCTTCATGAATGACTTTCACAGATTCAAGACTGTAGTGAAGGAAGTAACTGCAGATGTGGTAGAAATAGCAAGATAATGAGAATTAGAAGTGGAGCCTGGAGATGTGACTGAATTATTGCAATCCCATGATAAAACTTGGTGTGGTGGCTCATGCCTATAATCCCAGCACTTTGGGAGTCCGGGGCAGGCGGATCATCTGAGGTCAGGAGTTTGAGACCAGCCTGGCCAACATGGTGAAACCTCGTTTCTACTAAAAATACAGAAACTAGTTGGGCGTGGTGGCAGGCACCTGTAATCCCAGCTACTTGGGAGGCTGAGGCAGGAGAATCGCTTGAACCTGGGAGGCGGAGGTTACAGTGAGCCGATATCACGCCACTGCACTCCAGCCTGGGTGATTGAGTGAGACTCTGTCTCAAAAAAAAAAAAAAAAAAAACTTGAATGGGGCCAGGTATGGTGGCTCACACCTGTAATCCCAGAGCTTTAGGAGACTGAGGTGAGAGGATTGCTTGAGTTCAAGACCAGCCTGGGCAACATGGTGAAACCTCCTGTCTCTACCAAAAAAAAAAAAAATTAGCTGGGCATGGCGGTGCGTGCCTATATTGCCAGCTACTGAGGCTGAGGTAGGAGAAACACTTGAGCCTGAGTGGTTGAGGCTACAGTGAGCTGAGATAGCACCACTGCCTGGGTGACAGAGCAAGACCTTGTCTTTAAAAAAAAAAAAAAAGAGAAAAAGAACAAAGGCTGGGCGTGGTGGCTTACACCTGTAATCACAGTGCTTTGGGAGGCTGAGGCGGGGGGGGGGGGGGGGGGGGGGGGGGGCGGGGATCACCTGAGGTCTGGAGTTCAAGACTAGCCTGACCAACATGGAGAAACCCCATCTCTACTAAAAATACAAAATTAGCCAGGAGTGGTGGTACATGCCTGTAATCCCGGCTACTTGGGAGGCTGAGGCAGGAGAATTGCTTGAACTCGGGAGGCAGAGGTTGCAGTGAGCTGAGATCGCACCATTGCACTCCAGCGTGGGCAACGAGCGAAACTCCGTCTCAAAAAAAAAAAAAAAAAAAAAAAACACCCACCAAAAGACAAAATCTTGAATGGATGAGGAGTTATTTCCTGTAGATGAGCAAAGAAAGTGGTTTCTTTTTAAAATTATTTAAAAATTTTTATTCTCAGCATAGACACCTTGAGGAAGTAGTTTTTTAAGGATGGAATCTATTTGTGGTGAAGATGCTATAAACATTGTTAAAATGTCAACAAAGGATTTAGAATATTCCATAAACTTAGTTGATAAAGGGCTTGAGAAAATTAACTCCAATTTTGAAAGCAGTTGTGCTGTGGTTAAAACGCTATCACATGCTGCAAAGAAATCTTTTATGAAAGGAAGAGTCAATCGATGCAGCAGAACTTCATTGTTGCCTTATTTTCAGAAATTGCCACAGCCACTCTAGCCTTAAGCAACCATCACTCTGATCAGTCAGCAGTCATCAACATTGAGGCAGAACCCTCCACCATCAAAAGTATTACAACTCACTGAAGGCTCAGATGATCGTTAGCGTTTTTTTAAAGCAATAAAGTTTTTTTGTTTTTTTTTTTTGAGACGGAGTCTCGCTCTGTTGCCCAGGCTGAAGTGCAGTGGTGTGATCTCCACTCACTGCAACCTCCGCCTCCCAGGTTCACGCCATTCTCCTGCCTCAGCCTCCTGAGTAGCTGGGACTACAGGCGTCCACAACCCCGCCCAGCTAATTTTTTGTATTTTAGTAGAGACAGGGCTTCACCGTGTTAGTCAGGATGGTCTCGATCTCCTGACCTCGTGATCCACCCTTCTCAGCCTCCCAAAGTGCTGGGATTACAGGCGTGAGCCATTGCACCTGGCGCAATAAAGTATTTTTAATTAAGGTATGTGCATTGTTTTTTAAGACATAATGCTGTTACATACCCAGTAGTCTATAGTATAAACGTAGCTTTTATATGTAGTAGGAAGCCAAAAATTCATGTGGCTTGCTTTATTGCAGTATTTGCTTTAAATTGTGGTGGTCTGGAACCACACCTGCAGTATCTTCAAGGTATCCCTGTGTGCAAAAATGTCTACTTATATGACAATTATTTCCGGGAGCGAGAGATGGGTGCTGGTTCCTTAGTTTGGCATGATATATTCTGGAAATACCACATGCATATGTACACGAGTTTCATGCAACAAGAGATTCTCCTTTTATGGTCCCCTTGCTAAATAATCTTCTGGCAAACAAGTCGTTGAAAGGTCTTCTTGGTGTATGATGTGGCTGAGGAAAGTTCTGAAGGCTGTTACTCAGCTCTGCCATCTGATTGGATGTGGCTTAGGGGAAGTTGCTTGCCTTTAGTTCACAACAATTTTTTTTTTTTTTTTTTTTTTTTTTTGAGACTCGGTTTCGCTCTGTTGCCCAGGCTGGAGAGCAATGGTGTGCAGTTCAAGCAGCCTTGAACTTTTGGGCTCAAGGGATCCTCCTGCCTCAGCCTCCTGAGTAGCTGAGACTATAGGCATGGACCACTATGCCCATCTAATTTTTTTTGGGGGGGGGAGGGGGTGGAGACAGGGTCTTACTATGTTGCATAGGCTGATCTCGAGCTCCTGAGCTCAAGCAGTCCTCCTGCCTTTGCTTCCCAAAGTGCTGGGATTACAGGCATGAGCCGCCACATCTGGCCCACAATTTAATATTCTTCATCTGCCCCTTTGATATAACTGAAAAATCTAGTTGAGTCATGGCAAAGAAGATATGTTAGAACCTAGATAATACCATTCTTATCAGGTGATAGTCCTGATGATTCATGTATTTCAAGTTCTGACTAGAATTCTGCTCTCTCTCCTGAGCTGGGAATTTCTAGGACTTCTGTAGGAATCAGTGACTACTCTCTAATAACAAATATATAACTTGTACCCAAGGAAGGGAGGGTAACTTTTGGCAACTGAAATCGTCAGAGAGGGATGGGATATTGTCTACTTCATTTTGAAATGGAGTTCCCTTTGTCTTTTCCTTTGACTTACGAGCCACAGACTCTTTAATATTAGCAGTGCAAGAGGAACGCTGAGGAAACACACTGTAAAGTTATTCTCTTTGTAGACTGGAACCTGCTTAAAGCAGTTAGGAATCAGCCAGCCATCTACATTTATTGAGTGGTGGTAGTATACAAAATTAGTTCTTAATGTGGAATGAGACAAAAACTTCTCCACCTGTAGTCCCAGCTACTCAAGAGGCTGAGGCAGGAGAATTGCTTGAACCTGAGAGGCGGAGATTGCAGTGAGCCGAGATTACGCCACTGCACTCCAGCCTGAGAGTGCAGTGAAAATTTTTATTTTCATAAAAAAATTTTTAAAAAAAGAAAGAAAATGACCTGGGGAGAGATAAAAACCTCTCTTGTTATTTTCCAGATAATTTTTGTAGTGGTTGAATGTTTTTATTAAGTGGCTTAGAAAAGAGGTGTAAGTCTTAAAATAGGGTCATTCTTTAGGTATACTTAGGAGAAAGGCAAGTACAGTAATTCCTCTTTGGAAACTGTAACGTAAGCGAAACTACTATAATGAAACCAATTTTACCCTAGGCTAATTGATATGAACAAGAGTTAAGTTCCTGTGACATATTTCTGGCTACACAAACGTCACCAAGCATCTAAATAAAGACCCACAAGACTTCTTATATTAAACATTGAAATAAATGTGAGCTGTATGTACATCTAAGAAAGATTAATAAAAATATAATTATTTGATTTTTGGTGGATCAGTGAGTGACAGCGGTCGATGTGGGGTGAGGTAAATCAAGGAATAGATGTTTGCAAAGTGAAAATTGTGAGGAACACGTCCTGCCACCATGTAGTTAAAACATAAACAGGAACAAATATGGTGAGTGCCCTGAGACTTAGTACTGCATCATTATTGTTGTGCATCTATATGATTATTGTATGCTTTACATATTTTTACATTATTTTATATTCATTTATTTATTTTCCAACGTGCTTATTCCCATTCTGGCTCACAGGTGGCTGGAGCCTATCCTGGCAGCTCAGGGTGCACAGGGAGAATCTGCCCTGGACAGGATGCCATTCTATCACAGGGTGCACTCACGCACACACCCACGTCCAGTCAGACTGAGGCAGTCTAGATACACCAATTCATCTAATGTGCACATCTTTGGGATGTGAGAGGAAACCGGAATGCCCGGAGAAAACCCAGACAGACATGGGGAAGTGTGCAAACTCAACATGGACAGTGGCCATGGCCAGGAATTGATCTTTTTCCCTCATCAGCATACAAAACAACATTTAATGAAACAACATTATTTGAGTATCAACTGTAAATGCATGGTCATAGAAACATTAAACAGCATGGAATATTTGGGGAATTGCTTTGTTGACAGGTATGACTGGACTGTAAAGTTCAAGATGTATAGCAGATGAGCCCCTAGAGTGGAGCTAGATCTTTGTCTTGCATGCCTTGCAAAGGAGGTGGACTTTATCCCATAGGCAAGAGGAAGTCATTGAAGCGTTTAAATTATAGAATAGCGTCAAGTTTTACATAAGTATCTAAAAAGGTAGACTGTAATACGTTACCACTAAAATACTAGGAGAGCATTGTATAAAGGGAGAGAGTATTTGGGAAGAAGTGAGAGAGCTTCATGGATTTGAGCTGGGTGTTGAAGACTGCATAGAACTGTGAGAGAGGAATTGATATGGATGGTGGGTATAGGCAAGGAGATTCTAGATAAAGGGAGTAGCTTAAGCAAAAGCCTAGAGACAGGAGATTTACAGGGCTTATTCAGGGACCCTGAATAGATCTGTGGCTAGAGCTGTGGAGTGTTTGTGATATGAGAGAGACATCAGAAAGCCCTGAACTCTGGATGGCCTGGAATGCCTGGTTGAGAAGTTTGGACTTTGTCTCGGGCCAGCCATCATCCAATATGTATTTTAGGCAGCTAACTCTGATAGCATTGGTTAAGGTGACCTAAAGTGACAAGTGTACTGATGCAGAAGAACCAGTTAAAAAGCAGTGGGCATAGTACAGGTGAGGATATCTGAGGGTTGCATTGTAAGTATTGATTTCTGAGGGCTCGATGTTTTCTAAGTGTGGAGCTTGTTTGTGAAGGTTTTGGGGGAATGAGCTTCCTGAAAGCACAGCCATCTTTTCTTGTCAAAAAAAAAAAAAACAACCAAAAAACAAAAAAACAATTGCTATCTAAATCCTTTTTTTACTCTTAGTGGATCCAATTTTGAACTAAATTTATAAGTTCGCAATCACTGCTTCTTAGAACAGCAGTGATTGGCATTGAGATCACTTGTCAATGCCTGCTGGCCCCACAGCCTGACAGCTATTGTCTAGGGAATAGTCCTGGGTTCTAGTCTTGGCTGAGGCTGTGATTTATTATCTGATCTTGAGCAGGCCCCTTTCCCATCCTAGGCCCCAGTGTCTGCTGTGTAAAATGAGATTAGATAACCTCTGATTCTTGTAGCTTTAAGCTTCTTGGATCTTTGTTGGAGTTAACTATCTTAGAAAAATTTCCCCTGTCTGCCGGGGGCGGTGGCTTATGCCTGTAATCCCAGTTCTTTGGAGGCCGAAGCAGGTGGATCACGTCAGGAGTTCAAGACCAGCCTGGCCAAGATGGTGAAACCCCGTCTGTCTAAAAATATAAAAATTAGCTGGGCGTGGTGGCAGGCGCCTGTAAATCCAGCTACTCAGGAGGCTGAGGCAGAGAATTGCTTGAACCCAGGAGGCGGAGGTTGCAGTGAACTGAGATTGTACCACTGCACTCCAGCCTGGGTGACAGAGTGTGAGACTCCATCTAAAAAAAAAAAAAAAAAAAGAAAAAGAAAAAAAAAAATTTCCCGTGTAGTACGCAGAGGTGCAATAATGAAAAGTCTCAGAAAAGTAAGGGACCTTCCTGAGGATTAAGAATAGGCTATATGGTACCTGTTGAACCTCAGTGTATTTGTAAAATACATACTTAACCTGAATTCTAGCTCTTACTGAGGACTTTGATTTATTGCTTAAAAATGTGTAATATTGCTTAGCAACTTTAGAATTAATACTTTAGAATTCTAGAATTAGAATTACTGGGCAAGTAAAATACATATGAATATTTCTTAAGAGGAGTGAAGAAGAAGAGAAAGAAAATGGAACACGTCTGGATTGTGCCTGGGCTTAGAATGGGAAAATACAGCAGGAAAAAATTAAGCAGAGGGGGTTTGGGGGAGGAAGACATAACCCTTAGATTTATATGCTTATTTTTTAACATAAAATGCACAATAGGAATGTGGATTTGCATAATGTAGGCAGATGAAATTAAAAGGTAGCATAAGGGAGGAGAGGAATTTGTAAATGGTAATTATCTCTTATATTACCATTCCTTGGAGAAAAATGAAGGCTCTGTAGTTCCAGGAGACCTATGCTATTAGCTATATTCCCTATGAATGATATGAGCTGGGGCTGTGCTTTCTTCCAGAAATTAAAGCCCTTGCATATGTGCACAGTCATTGAAAGTAGAGACTGGGGCCTCAGTTTCTAACCAACAGCACTCCAGTAAGGAAAGGAGTTGACCAAGATCACTGTGCTCTCCAGGGATAGGAATACCAACTAGGCCTTCAGTTGTCTGGAGATTGAGTAGAAACAGAGCAGCATAGGGAAACAAAAAGTTTTTTAGTAGTCTAATTGTCAGCAAAGTCAACTGTATACTGTCAAGAGGACAGTGGCCTTTTGAGCTTTTTGCTGCAAGAGCTTCATTTATAAAGGCCCAAGTCAGAGCTATTTGTCACTGAGGAGCAATGACAACCTGACTGTCTGGTCAGGATTCAGACAGCAGTCTGTAGGTGCATTTTTCATTCCTTCAAATTACAGCCTCTCTCCGAGGCAATTAATCCTAGACGTTTAGCAAAAGAGCTGCTGCTGTGTTTCTCCCTTGTTCTGGAAATACATCTTCTTGTATTCAGCACTTGTTTTGGATACTTGATTGTTTGAAGGGTGTTTTTTTCTGGTAAAATCTTTGATAAGAAAGTATTTTTCCCCCTACTCCTTCCGAAATATCCCTCTGAGAGTTAATCAGAGATGCACAGAGTTCAACAACTGGGAAAGCCATTAATAACCCAGCCAGCTTCTATCCTGCTGGCTCAAAGTCAGCTTCTGGCTGTTGGAATTGATGAGGGTTTCTCTGGTGTTTCCCTGAAAAGTATTCCTCCTGTGTTGGAGGAGCAATACCAACATATTTGTGTACTCTGTTCTTCACACTTTTAAGTCACTACCCTTGGAAAGGGTGTTGGCTATGTTGTCAGACCCCGGTATTTAGCACCCTTCATTGTTCCTAAACTGTCTCTCTGGGTCTGCCTTTCTCTCACTTTTCATCTGGCAAATATCTTCTAATTCACTCATATTCAGTCTCTGCCTGCCTGACCAAATTTGTCTCCTTCTATCTCATAGAGCTTTGGCTTGATGTCGACCTTGTGTCAGCACTGAAATGAGTGGCAGATTTCCGTGTAGTTTTCTAAGTATATCATTATTTTAAGTACTTTTAATTCCTTTGCTCTTTTGTTTGGAACTTATTCCCCTCCCTTCAGTTTTTCCCCTAAATATCCCATGCATTGAAATTTCTTTTCCCACCTCAACCCATTATCTCTGAATCTTCCCCTCTTTCTGGACTATAGAATCTAGAGAGTCATCAGTTACTGTTTCTGCCTTTAGTTATTTGGAGCTGTGCCTTTGGTCCGGGATTTCTGTGTACCAATACTGAAACTGAAGGCCTTTTCCTCTCTTCTTGTCAAACTTATCCTTTTGTAGTATATTCTGACCTTTACCACCTTACCCATTCTGGTATTCAAGGTTTAACCTGCTCAGTAAATGTTTGAGCTGGTTTGGTTATAGGCTATTTTATCCTAGAGGTCTGTGGATTCTTTTCTCCCATAGGCAGCATCTCATACAGTGTTTATTATGTTTCACATTTTCCTGGTCATGCTGGGTCCTCTCCTGTCATTTCTCCTTCAGAGTTCTCAACACTTGGAATTTGAAATCTTCTCTACCTTGTATTGAGATGACATATAGCTCTTATTTCTCCATTCTTAGCCAAGATGTTAAATAAGCTGAGGACCAGCATGAGCACCTCCCCTTAACATGTTGCCTCTTTTATGGTGCCTCATGTAACCTTCAGTCTGAGACTGTGTGTATTTGAGTCAGCTGATCTCATTCTTGTTTTCCTCTATATATCCTCCAGTAATCTCTAAACACTATAAAGCCATTATCTCTGACTGTATTTTGCACCCTCTCTTTTCCATCAGTTTTTTAAAATGTTGGTAAAAGACACGTAACATAAAAATTATCATCTTAACCCCTTCACTTTATTTATTTTTTTTATTTTATTTGTTTTTGAGATAGAGTTTCACTCTGTCGCCCAGGCTGGAATGCGGTGGCGCACTCTTGGCTCACTGCAATCTCCACCTCCCAGTTCAAGCGATTCTTGTGTCTTAATCTCCCGAGTAGCTGAGATTACAGGTGCTCGCCACTACGTCTGGATAATTTTTGTATTTTTAGTAGAGATGAGATTTCACCATGTTGACCAGACTGGTCTCAAACTTCTGACTTCAAGTGATCCGCCCTCCTCAGCCTCCCAAAGTGCTGGGATTATAGGCGTGAGGCACCACACTCAGCCCCCTTCCCTTTTTTTTAAATGAAGGGATAAGCTAAATCAGAAAGAAATTATTTTTAGGTTTTAATAGCAACAAAAAGATGCTTGTGACCTACGTTGTACGGGCCCATATTTTACCCAAACTTGGAGTTTGCCCCTTTTTCTCTGTTGTCTTGTTGTGTTCTTTCACCAAGCTCTGTGTTACCTTTGGGCACTGGCAGCGGCTCAGTACTATCCAGTGCACTGGCTTCCCCTTCCCTGCTCTTCAGCCCTTCTAACGAGAGATAGATTCGTGTTTGTTGTCCAGAAGGAGGTGAATCTTTGAACCTTGCAGGAGCAAATTGTCAGCTCTGTAATGTGATTCTGGGAAGGCCAACTCTCTCTCGTGGGTGTGGAATAATTGGATTTGCCCCGTGATGCTTCTTTTCTAGCTTTGTTTTCTATTTTTTGTTTTATTTTATTTTATTTGAGACAGAGTTTTAATCTTGTCGCCCAGGCTGGAGTGCAAAGGCACAATCTCAACTCACTGCAACCTTCACCTCCTGGGTTCAAGCGATTCTCCTGCCTCAGCCTCCAAAGTAGCTGAGGTTACACGCATGCAACATTGTGCCTGGCTAATTTTTTTTTTTTTTTTTTTTTTTTTTTAGTACAGACAGGGTTTCACCATGTTGGCCAGGCTGGTCTCGAACTCCTGACCCTAGGTGGGCCTCCCAGGGTGTTGGGATTACAGGCATGAGCCACTGTGCCTGGCCTATTTCCTTCCTCCCCTCCCCTCCCCTCCCCTCCCCTCCCCTCCCCTCTCCTCTCCTCTCCTCTTTTTTAAAGAGATGAGAGTCTCTTGTTACCCAGGCTGACCTTGAACTCCTGGACTCAAGCAATCCTCCCACCTCAGCCTCCCAGGTAACTGAGACTAGAGGAGCACACCACTCTGCCCAGCTAGTTTTTTTATATTTTTGAGGCTTAGAGGCCTCCACCCTTTCCCCCAGTTAGGATCCTTTTTCAAAATATTTTCTAACTCCTCTTATGATAATTAGTTGTACTTTTAGTACTAATTGATAAGTGAAATATACAATAATGAAAAGCTATCATGAATTCAGTTGTACTTTTAAATGAATTCATTTAATACTATAACAGTAGTATATTTGAAAAATAATAGTATGCTTAATTTGGAAACTATCTTATTTGTTTAGTATTCAGCTACTCCTCTGTGTACATGTATAATTTGTGGGCTCCCCAGTAACTGCAGTCTGCTGGTCAGGAACTCCTGATTCCATTATTCTTTTTAACCCCGCTTTTACATTCCATATAGTCTTAACTCTTTCTCCTTGCCCCTCCTTTCATCTGCAGAGTTTCAGGTCAAAGGAGTAAGATATGTTAAGGAACACAGTGTGCGCTTTCTCTTTTGGGAAAATAAAAATCAAATACTTTCAATGGATCAGCTTCCAATATCCCTGGTATTGATTTGTCTCTTAATGCTCGGCAGCCAATTCTACCAAGATATAAAAAACCATCATAGGCTTTTGTTTCTGGCTTGTGAAGTTCCCAGTGGTCCACTTAAAAGCCAAGTGTTGCCTTAGCTTTAGTTTCAGGGCCAGTTTGAAGATTATCTCATTGATTTGAAGATAATCCAAAGGGAGAATTCAGAAAGTTTCCCAAATCAAGCTCTCAAAGGTTCATTTATTTTGTGGAGTTGGTTAAGCAGCTAATTAACTGCTCTGTCCAGCCAGTGCCCTTTGGCTTATTGTTCCTTTGATGTACTGGAAACTAAAACATGTGAAGCTCCTTTCCTCTTTTCTTGCAGGAAGCAGTGAAGTGTAGTGGAAAGATCTAGGGCTTCAAAGTCCAATCTTCCTTGAATCCTGCCTTAACCACTTACTAGTTATGTGACCTTGGTATTTACCTCTCTGGTCTTTCGTCCACTTCTCTGTAAAATAGTAGTAATACTTCGTGGCCTAGCTAGAAGAATTAAATGGGATAACATATCAATAACCTTTGTATTAGAACCTAGCAGATACTTAATAAATGGCAGTTATTACTATTGCATGGACTGTTAACAATCTGTAAAGAAAACACCCAGACTTTGTATTCAAATGACCTAACATAGGATTGCATTTTCTAACATTCTTCACCATTGACAGTCTGTAAAAGAAGGTACTGTCTTTTACTTGTGCGTTTTTTTTTTTTTCTTTTAGCTATCACTGATTTTTCCACATGGAAGACCTAAACATTTCATTTGAAGATAACCATTTGCCAAATGAAATTGGTGGGAGAATTTTTCTTCCTTTAAGACCTCCTCCCACAGCAGGTGTCTGGATAACAAGTAAAATAATAATAAATAATGTAAGACAGCCCCCAAGACACATTTTTCTTGCATCTTTCAATATAGAAAAAGTTTATATATATCCAGTCCAAATCCTAACATCTAAATGTGGCTTTAGTTTGAGATGCTAAGGGACCACATTAACTCAAGAAAAATCCTCCTCATTCCTGAGCTGTTGGTAAATGCTCATAAATCTCTTAGTTGAGGTTTTCCAGAAATATGTTTTATTAATATGTCACCTAATTAGTGAGCAGCCAGATGACAAATTTCTGTGGGGTCCTCTTCTAAGTGTAAGAATGTCATTTTGGGGATGTTTCCTTTTTGGGCTGGTGGGTACTTCTTTCTTAGTGACTCTCTTATGTGTAGTCTTTTTGTTTTTTTCAGGGACAGTGGTGACAGATCCAGGCACCGAGCTCCACGCAATGCCCGGATGTCCGCACCTTCGCTTGGACGCTTTGTCCCAAGGTAAGAACTGAGTTGCTGGCAACAGAGGGAGCCTTCGTTAGAGCCTAGGATTTAGTTTTAAATTTACTTTCTGGTCTTTGGATTGTCCATATCTGGCATTGTTTCCTAGTGGGCCTACAGGCCAGCCCTGCTGTCTAAACTCTTGACGGATGATGGTTAGCCACATTTGAAAGAGATGAAAAAGTGGTGCTGGGAGAATCCTGTTTAAGAACAGAAGTGTTGGGGGAACTTTAGAAGGAAGGGCAGAAAAGGATAGATACAAATCTGTGGAAGGACCAATCTTGGAAGATTCTGTTCCTTTCTGGGCATCTGTGGATTCAGTGGGTCCCTTCGCCTAGATTTTTCAGTGTAGGTAGTTAGTATCTCCTTTGTTTCGTGGTAGTCTTTAGTCAGCTTTTCACATGTGATTCCTTCTTGTAGGCGTTTCTTGCTGCCTGAGTACTTGCCTTATGCTGGGATTTTTCATGAACGTGGACAGCCTGGCTTGGCTACTCACTCTTCTGTTAACAGGGTCCTGGCAGGTAAGGAAATATTTGGCTTTTGAAAATGTGAAGGGGCAAGGAGCCAGATAAAGCTTCTCCCTCCTTTACCTATGTTGATGTAATGGTGTCTTGGCATCTGTCTGAAAATTCTATTTTGGGGTCCTGGTTTGATATTCTGTTCCTTACTTCAAGGCAGGAAATGGCAGGGTTGAAGAAAAATGTTTCTCTTACCCTCTTTCACTTTCCCCAGACCTTTTTTTTTCTTTTAAATTATTTGTTTAAACCATTTGTTTCTTAATCCAGCAATTAAACTCTGGCTATGCTTTTAATTGAATGATAAAGGTGCCGTGTTTATGTTTCGGTTGGTGAGATACTCATGAGCCAGATCCTGTGATTTAATTAGGAGCTTAGTGCATACCTCTCCACTCCTTTGGTACTGCCAGCATGTGGAATTTCCAGGCACTGGTGAATCTTCTGAGGAAGGAGAACAGGGAGACACCCTTGGAGCTGGCTCAGAAATCTCCACAGAATAGAAAATGGGCTAGGCAAGCCCCACTGAAGCAGTTTTATTATTTATTTACTTATTTATTTTTGAGACAGCGTCTCACCCTATCGCCCAGACTGGAGTGCAGTGGCGTGATCTTAGCTCACTGCAGCCTCCGCCTTACGGGTTCAAGCAATTCTCCTGCCTCAGCCTCCCGAGTAGCTGGGACTACAGGGGCGTGCCACCATGCCCGGCTAATTTTTTGTATTTTTAGTAGAGACGGGGTTTCAACTTGTTAGCCAGGATGATCTCAATCTCCTGACCTCGTGATCTGCCCGCCTCAGCCTCCCAAAGTGCTGAGATTACAGGCATGAGCCTCTGTGGCTGGCCAGCAGTTTTATGATGGTTGAATAGTTTAGTGACAGATGTTTTTGGGCTGTGAGGCATGACGTGACTGTGTTCTGAGACGTGGTGTGTGCTGTTGCTTCTGGTCAGTCTCTAGAGAAGGAAGTAAAGCAGAATTCCATTTTTATATGTGGCAAAGGTTGTTTCCCCGTCACAGTCTTTTCCCCCCTCCCTCCCACCTCCACTGCCGACTTATAAATTTATGAATGCAAATGCATAAAAGGTATAAAAAGCCACATTTAGAGATATCTTTAATAAGCATCTTTATTAAAAGTTTTTAAATGGCATTCTGTTTTGGAGAATCTGGGCCATGTGATAGTTAAAGCTGGGGAGGGATCTACTGAGGCAGTGTCACTGTCAGACTACGATAATGTTACAAGTTTTATCTTATGATTTCTAACCAAGCTGCTGTGACAGCATCAGGGTCATGGGATCTGGCCTTTCCTAAATAGTATGTTTGATCCAACATCAATGCTCAGAAATTCCAGAAACCTCAGTGGTTTCTCTGTCAGACACCAGGACTTCATAAGCTCTGGCCTGGCAGGAGAGCAGACTACACCACAGTCTCCTGACAGCCTCATATGAGGAGGCTCTGGCCCTAGTTGTAAAACAGATGCTGTGGCCCGTGCTTCTCCTTGCCTGGCACTTCTGTGTGACTTAACTGAAGGCACGTGAAAGCTTTTCACTGGCAGATAATCACTTGCTGCCAGACAATACTCCAGAGCTCTTCTCCACCCTTCTTTGTTCCAGACATCTGCCTCCACCGCCCCATACAGCACCTCCTGCTTCTCTACTGTCGGCAGATCTCTGTTTCCTTGGCATTTAGCTTTGGGGGAACAGCTGTATGTTGTTTTTTTTTTTTCTGCCTTGCCTCCAAGACCTCCTTATCTCAGTTTCCTGTTTCCTACTTTATGCCTAGTGGTCTGACCCCAAATGGCCTAATTACACTTATGGATACCTTTGAATATAGGGGCTGTGTTCCAGTGGGCAGCTGTTTACAGATGTGAAATCTACTGAGAAAATCTATGAAAGGATGCAGAATGCCATTAGGAGAAGGAACTCTAGACTCCCTAGAACCTCACTCTTGAGTTAGATTAGCAGGTGGTTTCCATTCACCGTTAAACTAGTTTCTATCAGTTTTTCGAAATACATATTACAGAATGTTTATTTATCATTCATTGATATTTTGATGTCCCTCCAGATTCTATTGGCAGTTGTATCATTTATTTTCTTCTGTTGAGAAAATTCCAGTAATAATAATACAGCAACAAAAGCCTAACATTTATTGAGCATTTGCTATATACTAGGGAGTGTTTTAAGTGCTTTACACATATTTCATTTCTGTCTTGCAGTAATCATATGAGATAGGTGCGATTACCTAATTAACAGTGGAGGAAACTGAATCCCAAGGGCTAATGTGCCCAGAGTGATGCAGCCAAGAAGTAGAAGAATAGAACCAGTGGACTCTAAACCACCTTCCTGATCTGCCTCCTCAGAGTTATTTTAAAGGACAAAACATTAAAATGTCCTTCTTTTTCCTAGGACTTTATAAGAGGGAGAGCGCTCCCAGGGAACTCAGTGTTTTTCTTGTTTAATTCTTCTTTTTAAATGGTTCTTAGACATAGGTTTTTATGATCCAGTGGTGCTTGCTGAGGAAAATCTTATTATGTAACCGATCTTTTCCTGAGCTCTCTTGCCCTCCTGGATACAGATGTTTTGCTTTTTATTAAACTTGTGATCATGTAATTGAGCTGCTATAATAATAGCTTTCAGAGTGAAAGAGCAATTGGCCTTTTAGCAGTAAGCACTCCCAGTTTTCCTGGAAAAGCACTTTGTCTTGTATGATTGGAATGAGATTGTAATGGTCCCAGAACAATTACATTTAGCAGACATTTGTTCTACAGCTGTCATATGCCAGGCACTGTTCTAGGCTACTACAGTGAATAAGACAGACTATGATCCCTGCCTTCCTGTAGCTCCAAGTCTAGGTGGTTAGCCATGACTCAGTCTTACTCCAAACATAAGTGGAACTTTTGCATGGTGAATGGCTTTTTGCAGGGATGAAGCATGGAGGGACAAAGCAGACACACACCTGCAGTTTTAGGGGTCGTGACTAGTACTATAGTGCCAAAAGAGTCTTTAGTAGACCCTAAGCAAAGCCATTCAGAATCATCAACAAAAATGGGTTTGTGGAAAATCAAGATCTGTTCTATTTCCTCCCACAAGAGACTAAAAGCAATAATAGAAAATAGAAGCTTCTGTAGAAAAGTGTTATAAGGTGACAAGTAAGTTATTGCAAAAAGAATTTTAAAAATATTAAAAAATAAAGTGTTTTGATAGTCTATTAATTTCATCTCTTCTCCCTTATCTTGGTGCCTTTACCTGCAATTCTGTAGGTTCCTGGTAGCCTCCAATTGGTCATCAACCCAGGCCTTTCCCTATCTTCAGCAACACAAATTCTAGAGCCATACTTAAAGAGTTGTAAATACATGTAAAGCTATTGCAGTTCTACCAGGTAAAATTTTGGGAGAACATGCAAAAGTCTGAGGAGCTCCCCCTGCTGACATTGTAGCAGACCACTAACTCTGTGTAGTCACAGCAACTGAAATGATGGAAATGAAGCTAATGAGTGCCTACTGTGGACCAGGTACTGTCTTCCCACATTATCTCTTTTCATCTTTGCAACAACCCTGTGAGGTAGGTGGTAGCATTTCCATTCTGTAGGGAAGAAAACTCAGACTTAGAAAGTTATGTCACTTGCCCAATATCACACTGTGAGAGGCTGACCTGGAACTTTAAACCGGGTCTTCCGGACTCTTAGAAGAGTTCTCTTCTGTCGTCTGTGCTATGTTTTGTTTGAGTTCAAGGAGGGAGTATCTGCCAAAAGGTTCTTAAGCTTATAATATTTTTCTGCATGTTTGAGGCCTCATAAAAGTGAAATAAGAAGCTTGGCATTTGACAGCTTCCTGGTAATTACTGGAAGAACAAAAAACTTCTGAGGAATAGGGGCCTGGGTAATGTAGGGTATTAGTTGTCTGTCCTGCATAATCTTTTTGACTTTCATCCTAATGAGCATCTGCTCCCAGCAGATGTGGATCTGATATACTTAATTTACTTAATTTACTATTTTGATTGAAATCAATAGGAAGTGTCAGGGTTTTCTTGCTCCTAGCCACAGGTCATTAGGGCCTGGTCCAGTGTCTTGAGCAAGAGATGGCTTTGTGCCCAGTTATCCTAATTTTTCTTATGACTTCTCCTTCTTCTTTTTAAATATAAAAAAAAGAAAAACTTTTTACTGAACAGTGTCACTTCTCAGTATGACTTCTTTGACCTATTAAGTTTTGGGGAGTATGTTGTTGAATTTTCCCATATTTTGAATTTCCCAAATTTCCTTCTGTTGTTGATTTCTTATTTAATTTGATTGTGGTCTAAGAACATACTTTGTGTGATTTTATTCATTTTAATTGTATTGGAACTTGCTTTATGGCTTAGTATATAGGCTATTCTAGAGAGTGTTACCCATGTGCTTGGGAAGAATGTGTATTCTGCTGTTACTTGAGTGTCCTGTAGATGCCAGTTAAATCTACTTGGTTGATAGCATTATTCCAGCTTTGTATATCCTTGCTGATTTTCTATCTAGTTCTATCTATTATTGAGAGTGGGTATTGAAATTTATTATTATTGAATTGTGTATTCTTCCGTTCAATTTTGTCAGGTTTTTTTTTTTTTTGAGACAGAGTCTCACTCTGTTGCCCAGGCTGGAGTGCACTGATGTAGTCTCAGCTCACTGCACCCTCTGCCTCCTGGGTTCAAGCGATTCTCCTGCCTCAGCCTCCCGAGTAACTGGGATTACAGGTGCGCGCCATCAGGCCTGGCTAATTTTTGTATTTTTAGTAGAGATGGGGTTTCACCATATTGGCCAGGCTGGTCTTAAGCTCCTAACCTCAAGGGATCTACCTGTCTCAGCCTCCCAAAGTGCTGGAATTACAGGTGTGAGCCACTGCACCCAGCCCAATTTTGTCAGTTTTTGATTAATATATTTTGTGACTTTGTCATTAGGTGCACATATGTCTACGACTGATATGTGTTCCTGATGAATTAACTATTTTACCATTGTCCCTCTCTCTCTAGTAATATTTTTTGTCTTAAAGTTAATTTTTTCTTATATTAATATAGCTACTCCAGTTCTTCTATGGTTGTTGATTACATGGCATATCATTTTCTATCCTTTTACTTTCAACCTGTTTAGCTCTTCGAATCTGAAGTGTGTATCTGGTAGAAAACATGAGTGGAGCTTGTTTTTTATTTAGTCTGACAATCTCTGCTTTTCGATTGTTTAGTCCATTCACATTTAATATTATTATTGATATAGCTGGGTTTTTGTCGGCCATTTTACTGTTTGTTTTCTGAATTTCTAATGTTTTTCTTCCTCTATTCCTTCTTTACATTTGTATTAAATGGATAACATCTAATGTGTCTTTTAAATTCCTTTTTTGATTTTTGAGTGTATTTTTTATCAGGATCAATTTCCAATTTATTCAGACTTAATTCTGGTAAGATACAGAAACATTTTTCACTATATATCGTTCCCCTGTGGCTCCATTCCCTTCTACCTTATTTGTGCTGTTATGTATATATTAATATTACACCTATATATATTACAAACCCAACAATGTGGTGTTAACTTATTGATTGATACAATCTTTTCTCAGGCATCCTTCTGTTCGTTGCCTGGTGTGGGAAAGACAGAGCTATACTTTTTATAAAATTTACTTTTCCTTATTAACTTTATTTTTGGTTGTCCTCTGCCCCTCTCATCTCTTTTATTTTTATTTTATTTTTGTTTTATTTTTAGAGTGTGCAGTGACCCAGTCACGACTCGCTGCACCCTCAACCTGCTGGTCTCAAGCTATTCTCCTACCTTAGCCTCCTGAGTAGCTGGAACTATAGGCACACAACACCATGTCCATCTAGTTTTTTTTTTTTTTTTTTTTTGAGACAGTCTCGCTCAAGCTGGAGTGCAGTGGCATGATCTCGGCTCACTGCAAGCTCCACCTCCCAGGTTCACGCCATTCTCCTGCCTCAGCCTCCCGAGCAGCTGGTACTGCAGGCGCCCACTACCACGCCCAGCTAATTTTTTTGTATTTTTAGTAGAGACAGGGTTTCACTGCGCTAGCCAGGATGGTCTCTGTCTCCTGACCTTGTGATCTGCCTGCCTCGGCCTCCCAAAGTGCTGGGATTACAGGCGTGAGCCACCGTGCCTAGCCTTGTCCATCTAATTTTTGTACTTTTTGTAGAGATGGAGTTTTGCCATGTTGCCCAGGCTCGTCTCTAACTCCTAAGCTCAAGTGATCTGCCCATTTCAGCCCCACAAAGTGCTGGGATTGCAGGTGTGAGCCATGGTGCCTGGCCCCTCTCATCGTTTTGTTTGCTCATTTGTATTTATTTATTTATTTATTTATTTATTTATTTATTTATTTATTTGAGACAGAGTCTTGCTCTGTCACCCAGGCTAGAGTGCAGTGGTGCGATCTTGGCCCACTGCAACCTCCATCTCCTGAGTTCAAGCCATTCTCCTGCCTCAGCCTCCCAAGTAGCTGGGATTATAGGCACCCACCACCATGCCCAGCTAATTTTTATATTTTTAGTAGAGACAGTGTTTTACTATGTTGGTCAGGCTGATCTCGAACTCTTGACCTCAGGTGACCTACCCACCTTGGCCCTTCCAAAGTGCCAGGATTACAGGCATGAGCTACTGCACCCAGCCCCCTCTCATCTCTTTTAAAAACACCAGTACTCTATCTTAGATGTTCTCCACTTCCCTGGTACCTTAGGGAATTGCTTTCAGGAGGACTTTTTAGGCTCAGTTGTCAACTGGGGTGGGCATCTAGAGCCTCAGGCTTGCCAACTTTTAGGAATTAACCTTATTTCACCATCTGATGTCATAGCTGTCTAATACAACAAATTGCTTCATCACTATATAGCAGATCTTCACTTGAACTGGCAAATCTGGTTAATAATAGAGAATGCAGTTAAGGGCCTTCATGATACTACTTAGATGAAAGTGAACAGAAATGAATAATATTTCTGGTGTTGGGTCCTTTATCTCTTTGATCTCCCTTTATCTTTCTGCCTTGTACCCATCTGGTACCCAGTAGCCAGGCAGATAACATGAGTGGCACATTCCAACTCAACATCAATTAAGATGGCTGTTTATAAACCCCAGATAAATGGGCAATTAGTGGTGGTGGTAGTGGCTAGTGCTGCTTTAATAATTAACCCAATTACATTTCATTCTGCTCTGGTGATGAAAGTGAAGGGAATAAGAGGCTGGCTTTGTTGCCTGGGAAACAGAGAAGTAAATGCAGTACTCCTCCCAGAGAACTCAGCCTTCCCAGTTGCCTTATAGTACCCGGAGCCTTTTACCTATTTGGTGTCCACCAGTCACTGGAGCATTCGGGTCCTTTTTACCCCAGCCCTTTATCTTATCTTCTTATACCACTAGTGAGAAGTGTGCTTACTGGGGACATGGGGACCAGTTTCTAAGCTGAATTGCCTGTGCTTCTTCAGGCTTTTCTAGGGAAAAATACTGGGCCTTGTCAATGAACTTTTCTCTTCTTTTATATGTGTAAGTTTTTCTGTGCTATTGTCTCTCTTTCCCCAGGAAATGTCCTCTTGATCTTTCCCCACTTTTGCTTTACCCATGTATCCTTTCTGTATTGTCACCTTAAAATGTACATAGCACTTTCTAAATGCTTAGTATTTTCCAGAACACTTTGGGTATTACAAAATAATTAAATGATTCTGCCCTCAGGGAGTTTACTGTCTAGCCAGGGAGTGGCCCGATTTCTGTGTTTTGTTTTGGCCCTGCCACTGAAAATTAACTAATTCCCCTGGGACTTTAACTGCCAATCCTGATAGATTAGCTAAGGGAGGTGGAGGATAAGCCTGGGCTTAGATCAAGGACTTAGGTGTTTCAGTACAGTTTGAAGAAGCTGTCCAAATGTGTCCCCCATTCATCTTTTGAGTAGGGCTGTAAGCATGAATAAGTGGGGCACTGGTAGGACAGCTGTCATTTATGTGGTATACTCTGTCTGAGAGACAGTATAGTGAAATGTTTAAGAGTTTGGGCTGCTTGAGGCTGGTTGCAGTGGCTCACACCTATAATCCCAGCACATTGGGAGGCTGAGGCGGGCAGATCACCTGAGGTCAGGACTTCGAGACCAGCCTGGCCAACATGGTAAAACCCCGTTTCTACTAAAAACACAAAAATTAGCTGGGTGTGATGACAGGCACCTGTAATGCCAGCTACTTAGGAGGCTGAGGCAGGAGAATCGCTTGAACCTGGGAGGTGGAGGTTGCAGTGAGCTGAGATCACGCCATTGCACTTCAGCCAGGGGGATAAGAGTGAGACTTCATTTAAAAAAAAAAAAAAAAAAAAGGCCAGGCACGGTGGCTCATGCCTGTAATCCCAGCACTTTGGGAGGCTGAGGCAGGCAGATCACAAGGTGTAGAGATCGAGATCATCCACATGGTGAAATCCCATCTCTACTAAAAATACAAAAAATTAGCTGGGCATGGTGGCAGGCACCTGTAGTCCCAGCTCCACTCAGGAGGCTGAGGCAGAATTGCATGAATCCAGGAGGCAGAGCTTGCAGTGAGCACCACTGCACTCCAGCCTGGGCATCAGAGCGAAACTCCGTCTCAAAAAAAAAAAAAAAAAAAAAAAAAAAAAAGCCAAAGAAGAATAGATGGTGGCAGGGATGCAGTGGAAAGGGAATGCGTATACACTGTCAGTGGGAATGTAAATTAGTACAAAGTAGAAATCTTAATGTCTGTATGTCTGGATTGAGGCACCACTATTTGTACTTTAAGTTCTCTGTTCTCTCGGGCTTCCCTAGACCTAAAATGATCTCAAAGCTTATTAAGTCCCATGGTTGTGTGCTCCTTGGAATTACTGCTCATTTTGAAGGTGCCAGCTGAAGATTCCCTATAATCTATAATGACTCAGTATAATACCAGAATTCTTTTACTTCTCTCTTCTTAGGTTATGATTAGTATGTGCTTTGACATGTTTTGCAACCCCTCAGAACAAATGCAACAATCTAGAAATCTGCAGAGGACATGTGAGGAAAGAGAAGGCCAAATGTGAGGTCAAAGCCCATATTTTCCAGTGGAAGCAGCAGCTTTTTTTGTTATCTTTCTTTATATTTCAAACTTTCTTTAGGATTAGATATCCCCTAACTTGGGCTCCTTGTGCATAGCACAAAGCTACAGTGAGCTGGGCCTATGATAAACCCAGGACTCACCTCAATAGCCCTATAATACAAGAGAGTTATCTTTACAGGGTGAGTAAAGAGACTTGGAACAATCCTTTTTACTGTCCCATCTACTCAATTAGTTTTTACCAAAGTGAGCAGTATGAATACTGGAAGCTAATAACCCTTGCTAACTAACCCCCATCTCCTTCTTTTTACCTTTTTTTTTTTTTTTTTTTTTTGAGATGAAGTCTCGCTTTGTTGCCCAGGCTGGAGTGCAGTGGCGCACTCACTGTAACCTCCACCTCCCAGGTTCAAGCAATTCTCCTGTCTCAGCCTCCCGAATAGCTGGGACTACAGGCATACACCACCACGCCCAGCTAATTTTTGTGTTTTTAGTAGAGATGGGGTTTCACCGTATTGGTCAGGCTGATCTTCCACTCCTGACTTCAGGTGATCCACCCGCCTTGGCCTCCCAAAGTGCTGCGATTACAGGCATGAGCCATTGTGCTTGCCAACCTCCTTCTTTTTAAAACCCTAGGGCTGACGTTAGCTTTTCTTTCTCATTCCCTTTTCCTTTCTCCAAGCAGCCTCATTTATTCCAACCTGGCTGGAAATGTCATGGGAGCTAGCAGACATCACCTCTCACCTTTTCTACCAAAGTAGAGCCAACCTGTGGGTGTTAATTTCCTTTCTTTAAAACTTGCTGATCAACAAAGGCCAGCTCTTCCCCTGGGTCCTCATGCCACTCATCTTGAAGAGCAAGCATGGATATCTTTGTATAAGCCATGATGGGGAAAGAAATTCCTGCAAATAGGTGACTGGGGGCCCTTTGGGAGTGTTAAGACTCTCTTGGGTATTTCTTTTGGGCAGCTGTTGAGTGTCACCCCAGAGCCAGAGAGTTGTCTTGTAACCACATCCTCACCCTGTGAAGATAGTCTCTCATGTTATAGGGCTATTGAGGGGAGTCCCTGGGTTTATCATAGGCTCAGCTCACTGCAGCTTTGTGCCATGCACAAGGGGCCCAGCATCACTTCTACTGTCTTGAGCGGTGGAGCTACATTCTTTAGGGATGCCGGTAAACAGATTCATGGTTTTTAACTCTTTTTTTTTTGGGAGACAGAGTCTCACTCTGTCACCCAGGCTGGAGTGCAATGGCATGGTCTCAGCTCACTGCAACCTCTGCCTCCTGGCTTTAAGCGATTCTCCTGCCTCAGCATCCCGAGTAGCTGGGGCTACAGGCGCATGCCACCACGCCTGGCTAATTTTGTATTTTTAGTAGAGATGGGGTTTCACTGTGTTGGCCAGGCTGGTTTTGAACTCCTGACCTCATGATCTGCCTGCCTCAGCCCCCCAAAGTGCTGAGATCACATGCATGAGCCACCACGCCTGGCTGGTTTTTACTCTTGTGACTCATAACTGGTAAAGCAGAAGCCAAAAATCTTCCTTCCTAATTCAGGGAAGTTAACTGGTCCAGGGTACAAAGGAACAGAGGGAAAGCTAGACAGCAGGTAAAGGATAGAAGTCCCCATTGGGAACAAGGGTTTCTCCTTGTTCCTGTGAAGTGGGGTGCACAGTAAACATGTGAGGGACATTTATTTTCACAAATGAAGGTGGCTGGAAAGGTGAATTGTCTCCAGAATCTACCATATTGATATAGTGCTGGTGGCTGCTTTTTGTAATATTTGCTGACTCCCAACAGCAAGAGTTCACAGCAGTCTTTTATGGTTTCCCTTGGACTGGTAACATAAATGAAAGGAATGACATGGAAATATCCACAGTCACTCCTGCTCATTAGAGTGAAGTTTTACCCAAACAAATAGCTCTGAGATTGTGACAGTTCTATAACAGCATTTACAATTATCCAACATCGCCCATCATGCTGAACTGGCAGAGGGGTAGTGAAAAGACAGAATTTAGTAACTCAAGCTTAGATTTGGCCATGAAGTAGTATTATAGAGAAAAACAATCCTAAAATTCATAGGAACCAGAAAAGGGCCTGAATAGCCAAAGCAATCCTAAGCAAAAACAACAGCAACAACAACTGAACCAAACACAAAGCTGGAACCATCACATCACATTACCTGACTTCAAATTATACTATAAGGATGTAGTAACCAAAACTTGCAAAATGTGGTGACTTTGGAATATGGTATTTCAAATTTGGTAAGCAAAACAAAACCCCTAAGAACATTTGTTCTATACCAAGTACTGTTCCAAGAACTTCTCACATATTAATCATCAGCAGCATTGCTATGATACTCCATCATTTTTACAGATGAGGAAACTGAGGCTAAAAGAGATGAAGTAGTTTGCCCAAAACCACAGCTAGTACTTGACAGAGTGGAGTTGGACCTCAGGCAGTCCTGCTCTTTTCCAGCAGAACCACTATGGGGTGTAATCTGATTCTTTGTTGGTAGAAAAACAGGTTAAAATCTAATCTCAGTCTTTACCTTTAGAGAACAAAAATAGGCCGGGCGCAGTAGCTCATGCCTGTAATCCCAGCACTTTGGGAGGCCGAGGCAGGCAGATCACCTGAAGACGGGAGTCTGAGACCAGCCTGAACAACATGGAGAAACCCTATCTCTACTAAAAATACAAAATTAGCCAGGCATAGTGATGCATGCCTGTAATCCCAGCTACTCAGGAGGCTGAGGCAGGAGAATCACTTGAACCCAGGAGGCAGAGTTTGCGGTGTGCCAAGATCAACAAGAGCAAAACTCCGTCTCAAAAAAAAAGAACAAAAATAGTATGTTCAGCTCAGAAGACTGCTACTGGGGAGGGGGCTACATATGCTCTTATATCCTTGTTGCAGATCCTTTCCCCTAGAAAGAGGGCCCCGTAGAAGAATTATATTCCCAAACAATGAATCGTGAAGAGGTAATTACACTGTTGCCATCCCATTGGGAAGAAGGCTGGGGCGGTGATTACATTCCAAAACAAAGCTGTTTGGGTATAATTGCACCGTGCTGCTCTTATCAGTCTGGGGAAAGCAGGCCTCTGGTCTCCATCCTCATTTGTTTTTGAGATGGAATCTGAACAGCATTCAATTAATAGTCAAGACCCAGGCACAGGGAAGTCAGCCAAAAGAGCCAAGAGGACATTAACTTGCTATTGGCATTTTCCTTCTACTGAAGTTTTCCAGACCTTTAAGTGTCAGCAAATTTGAGGGGGAGCCTAGTTCAGAAAATTTATTTGGCTAGTGAAGGGTTAGAGATTTCTCTTTAAGAGGTGTGCCCCAAACCCCTCATTGGTCTCTATATGTAAAGGAGAGATAGTTGGATGGCAGTGAAATTTTCCTCTTCTGTCAGCAGCTTTAGCTCTATCAAAACAGTCCTTCCTTGAAATCATTCCCTGGGACTTGCAGCATGTATATATATTTTTCATGTATGTAGCTTCCAAAGTTGTAGAGCAAAAAGCTTCTCTCTGGTTGTGTTGAGATAATAAGGCTGACTTTGGTTAAATTTCAGCAATAATCTCTAGATCTGGACTAGAAGAAAAAATAAAATGATTTTTTTTTTTTTTTTTTTAATGACTCAGAGAACGAAAAACGGCCAGTTACTTTGAAGGCTTGCTTGTTGATGTAGAGCAAAAAAGCAAAAGGTGCATGTATCGGGATGAGGGTTGCACAACCCTGGAAAGTGGTAGAGCTTTGGCTATTATGTCATTTAGCTTTTGCTGCTGGATAAACCACCCCCAAATTTAGTGGCATAAGACATTTCTTGTTTCTCACAAATCTGTGAGTCCAGTTGCTGTTCGCCTGGTTCGCACCATTGGCTCTTCTCTGTGGTCAATTAGTAGCTTGGCTGGATGTGGATGATCTTAGATGGTTTAGTAGGTAGAATAATGATCTGCCTAAGAGGTCCACATCTTAATCGCCAGAACCTGTGAATATATACTTTACATGGCAGAAGGGACTTTGCAGTTGTGATTAGGATTATGGATCTTGAGGTGGGAAGATTATCCTGATTTATCTGGGTGGGCCTCATCTGATTACATGAGCTATTAAAAGTGGAAGAGGAAGGCAGAAGGGTCAATCAAGGTGCTGCAATGATTGAAGATGGGAATGGCCTCTGCTAACAGCCAGCAAGTGAGTGGGAACCTCACTTCTGCATCTGCAAGTAGCTGAATTCTGCCAACAACCGAAATGGACAAGGAGACAGACCTGAACACAGGCTAGCCAACACCTTGGTTCTAGTCCAATGAGTCCTTTGTTTGACTTCAGGCCTATAGAACTGAGAGATAATGAATTTGTCTTGCTTAAGCCACTAAGTTTCTGGTTATCGTTATGGCAGTCATAGAAAACTAATAACAGATAACTTCACACATGTATCTGGCATTTGGCAGGCTGTTTGGCTTCAGCTGGGATGACTTGTCTCCTTTCTATTCACCAGTAAACTAACCTGTGCTTCTTCACATAATGTGTCAGGGTTCTCTCTCTCTCTCTCTCTTTCTCTCTCTCTCTCTCTCTGTGTGTGTGTGTGACGGAATCTCGCTCTGTCACCCAGGCTGGAGTGCCGTTATATAGTCTCAGCTCACTGCAACCTCCGCCTCCTGGGTTCAAGTGATTCTCCTGCCTCAGCCTCCCTAGTAGCTGGGATTACAGGCGCCTGCCACTACACCTGGCTAATTTTTGTATTTTTAGTAGAGACAGGGTTTCACCGTGTTGGCCAGGCTGGTCTCGAACTCCTGACCTCAGGGTTCTAAAAAGAAGCAGGAGAGGTCAAGCCCTACTGCAGAGGCACTTTTTGAGTCTCTCCTTATGTCATGTTTGCTTTTGTCCATCCCATCAGCTAAAGCAAGCTGTTTGGGTAAGCCCCAAACGGGGAAGGCAACTCTCTAAGGCCATGGATACAGGAGGGCTTAAATCATTAGGGGCCATTACTGTAACATGCTGCCACAACTAAGTAGGCTTTGGAATCTGAGGTACCCTGCTAGCACACTCTGAACACATTGCTTTTTTTTCTTTTCTTTCTTTTGAGACAGGGTCTCACTCTGTTGCCCAGGCTGGAATGCAGTGGTGTGATTACAGTTCACTGCAACCTCTGCCTCCTGGGCTCAAGTGATTGCCCCACCTCAGCCTCTCAGGTAGCTGAGACTACTGCACATGCCACCACGCCTGGCTAATTTTGGTATTTTTTGTAGAGACAGGGTTTCACTGTGTTGCCCAGACTGGTCTTAAACTCTTGGGCTCAAGTGATCCTACCACCTTGGCCTCCTAAAGTGTTAGGATTACAGGCATGAGCCACTGCACCCAGCACAAACTTTTTTAAAAAGTGTCCTTATATATACTGAGGAAAGCTTCAGCATACCAAAGGATATAGAGGTACAGATTTAGAACCTTCAAGAAATATCTTTGGGTGTGGTGGCGCATTCCTGTAATCCCAGCTACTTGGGAAGCTGAGGCAGGAGAATCGCTGGAATCTGGGAGGTGGAGGTTGCGGTGAGCTGAGATTGCACCATTGCACTCCAGCCTAGGCAGCAAGAGCGAAACTCGATCTCAAAAAAAAAAAAAAGAAAAAGAAAAAGAAAGAAAAAAGAAGAAATATCTTGTCTTAGGTAATTATTTGGGTTATTCAGAGAAATGAATTTAGAAACAACATTCAAATAAAAAGCTGGACCCTAGTTTCCTAGACATAGGATATCAGGGAAACTACCTTTTCTCTTTCTCTGGGTATTTTCTAGGACATAGCCCTCTATTTCTGTGCTGGAGGGTAAAAAGATGTGCAAAAGAGCTCTGTGGGTGGTTGGGCCCCTTGGGGCCAAATGTATTTCTGTGTAGGAGTAAGACTGACAGAATTAACTGTGCAAGCACTTACTAATTGGCTGTAAGTGAACCTGTACCCATGGCATCATTTATAATCCAGAGCTCCTTGAACAGAAGCAACTCAGAAGAAAAGTTCCTAAAAACTAAGGCAAGGAATTTTTGTGTACCCAATTACTGTGGCATGTTATGCTTTCTTATAGCAATGGTTGGGAGAAGCAAGAATTCAGTTCTTCTCAAGCATAGGACTTAGCTTTTACTTGGCGTTTTTGAGATTGGTTAAAAATTATTTTATGGGCACCAAATGTGAATTGCATAGATTGGGCCTCAGGTCACATAGAGACAAATTCAGTGTATTCACCATTCTTTTTTTTTTTTTTAATTCACCAGTAAACTAACCTGTGCTTCTTCACATAGTGTCTCAGGGTTCTTTTCAAAGTAGAGGGTTCTTTTGAAATACAAAAATTAGCTCCAGCTGATAGTAGAGATGGGGTTTCCCCATGTTGATCAGGCTGGTCTCGAACTCCTGACCTCAAGCGATCTGCCCGTCTTGGCCTCCCAAAGTGCTGGGATTACAGGTGTGAGCCACTACGCGCGGCCTCACCAATCAATCTTTTAGGACTTCCTTGATGTACTTTTAGAGCCACCTCAGTGGCTAGTGGGCTGGGGGCTCTGCTGTTGGTAAACCCTGGATATTGCCCTAGGCATGTGCATTCAAAATGGTATAGCCTATGTACAGTAAAGATGTGTCTTCAAAGAGGCTGGGCACAGTGGCTCAAGCCTGTAATCCCAGCACAGTAGGCCAAGATGGGAGGATTGCTTGCGCCTAGGAAAGGCCAGCCTGGGCAACATAGCGAGAGCTTATCTCTACAAAAAGGGGTTTTGTTGTTTTTTTTTCCCCCAGAAATTAGCCGAGCGTGGTAGCATGTGTATGTAGTTCCACAGTCCCAGCTACTCAGGGGGCTGAGGTGGGAGGATCACTAGAGCCTGGGAGGCAGAGGTCCCCATTGAGCAGAGATCACATCACTGCACTCCAGTCCAGGTGACAGAGCAAGTCCTGTCTCAAAAAAAAAAAAAAAAAAAAGGTATCTTTAAAGAGACAAAGATTCTCCCTAATGAAAACTAGGCCTTATCCTTTTTTGTCTGATAAGAGTCAGAGGTTGTGGTGATGAGACTGAGCTAGTGTCCTTCTAGTCTGCCGTTACTTTTACTTCTGGGTCCCTTTCCCCTCCCACCTTTCTCCCTTTGTCTGTTGTGGGTCTCAGTATTTAAGCAGAAATTTTTTTTTTTTTTTTTTCTTGAGACAGTCTGGCCCAGGCTGGAGTGTGGTGGCGCAATCTCGGCTCACTGCAACCTCCGTCTTCCGGGTTCAAGTGATTCTCCTGCCTCAGCCTACCTCGTAGCTGGGATTATAGGCATGCGCCACCATGCCCAGCTAATTTTTTTGTATTTTTAGTAGAGACGAGGTTTTACCATCTTGACCAGGCTGGTTTTGAAACCCTGGCTGATCCATCTGCCTTGGACTCCCAAAGTGCTGGAATTACAGGCGTGAGGCACCACACCCAGCCTTAAGCTGAATTTGAACCTGATTTTCTTTAAGGCAGAACTTAATAGAGCTAACACAGGAACTAATTGAGAGCTTATAAAAGCCACAAAGTGTTTCTTGGTCTAAATATTTTTCTGGATTCTGCTGATGTGAAGCAACTGGGGAAAAGTCGTAAAATGTTGTATAGCTTATTTTGCAAACTAATTAAAACTGAAAATATCAGTGCAAAGCTGAAGTAAATTGTTTAAAATGCCCAGTTTCTTCACTCCCATGTTCTAGGTGGAGAGGCCACAGGGACAGGTTAGGAGCACATGCTGTGAATAAGTTTCTGGCTATTCTAATCTATGTCTTACCTGGGAAGAATGTGAAGGTCCTATGGGATAGACGCAGCACCAGCACCACGGGTTGACTTGGGACTCTTTGCATATCTAACCACCCCTAAAATATACCCTCTAAGTGAAAAACAGTGTGCTTGCTCTGCTGGCAGCTTCAAGACAAGTCACCTAACCTGTGCACACCCTACTCATTCACCTGCCAACCCTGAGACTCATTTATAGAATTTATTGAGCTGCCACTGGGTGGAACTAACAAATAAATTGGCCATGGGATTTGGAGATAATATCGCTGAAGGAAACACTGACTGGCTGATTTCCCCTCTCAACTTCATGGATACCTTTTCCCCTCCTCTGTTATTATTTCTGGGTAGTGTGTGTTGGAGGTTTGGTTTGTGTGGACTCATCAGTCAT
Source organism: Chlorocebus sabaeus (assembly GCF_047675955.1). NCBI lineage: Eukaryota > Metazoa > Chordata > Mammalia > Primates > Cercopithecidae > Chlorocebus > Chlorocebus sabaeus. Next base: position 18,709,712 of record NC_132904.1, read on the forward strand.
TGTTTTCAGGCACCGAGTGCAGCTCTCCACCTTTTCCTTTGTGATATTAGTGTCTCTCCTACACGAAAGAGTGACCATTTTCTGAAAGGCTACTGCAGCTATGGAGGAGAACAGTGTTCTTTTCTGATACCTGGAGAATAGCTGTTAGAGTTTAGAATTCCTGAAAAAAATTCATTTTAGTCTTGATATTTTAGAATATCCTTTATTTGAAGCTGCCTGCTTTCTTCACCTTCTTTCTTGTGAATGCCGCAGTTCCCTGTTCCACCTTTCTCCGAATCTGAGATCTTACAGTAAAAAAGAAGTATGCTACAAGAAATTATGGGATTCTTGTATCCAGAGCAAAGTGATGATGATTGCAAGTTGACTATTTGACATTTTACAGTTTTATATGACTCATAACTTTTGTGTGGGGAGCATAACTGAAACAAATTATCAAACTGGGAATGGCCTCAGGGGCACTGTCTCTGAAGGAAAGGGTTGGAATTTTGAGTCCTTGGGCCTTCTGAATATGACAAATTGAATTATCCTAGGATTCCTCTGTGTCTCGTTTTCATTTTTCATTGGATAGTCTGTGATGGGAGGGGATTTTTGCATACAGAGAAATAGACTCAATCAAAGAATACAGCAAACTAATACATGTGGAATTAAGGTCCAGTCTACCCCCTCAAAGAAATACATGCTTGTCTTTTCCTTTTCCAACCTAGAGCCTGGACATTAAACTGTTGAATATTTTGTCTGTCTTCCCTTTTGGCTTTGATGTTCTTAAACGTTGAACATTAGCAAATGTCATGGAGACACACCCATAACTACTTTCTTGTAAGGAAATCAAGGACTTGAATTCCTCTCTTATTCATAATTAATACTTTGCATTCCAAGTTATAGGTAGTACTGAGCCCTGGAGACTGCCTGCCAGATAGGTTGACCAGGGTTTGAAGTTAGTTGGGTTGCTATTCTACTTTGCAGAAGAACCTAAAATACTTTAATTTTTTTTCTATTGATAAGACTTTTTCCATTTAAGACATATTCAATTCACCTCACTCATTTTCTCCTCTCATCTCCTCTCCAAGTACTCAGGTTGATCCTATGGGAACATAATGTCATCCTCCTCATGCTATAGATATATGTGGACTTTCTCAAGCTGAGCCTTAAAATGTCCATTTCTCAACTGCACACTGTGTTCTTTCTCTTTTGACTATCTTGACTTTTGTGTTTTTTTTCACTCTTCTGGCTCTCATATGGGTTAGCTCCCTCAGTGAACCAGTACTGTATTTCTTTTCTTGAACTTAACCTTACCTGCTAGCCATAGGGAAAATCCAGAATGACTACTAATCCTTTGTGGATTTATCCCTCTGTCCAACAGACAGTATAGTATAGATGCTTAAGAACAAGGGTAGAGGCCAGGCGCTGTGGCTCACACTTGTAATTCCAGCTCTCTGGGAGGCCGAGGCGGGCAGATCACCTAAGGTCTGGAGTTTGAGACCAGCCAGGCCAACATTGTGAAACCCCGTCTCTACTAAAAATACAAAAAAGTCAGCCAGGCATGGTGGCACATGCCTGTAGTCCCAGCTATTTGGGAGGCTGAGGCAGGAGAATTGCTTGAACCCGGGAAGTGGAGGTTGCAGTGAGCTGAGATCACACCACTGCACTCTAGCCTGGGCGACAGAGCAAGACTCTGTCTCAAAAAAAAAAAAAAAAGGGTAGAAATTGGGCCTCTGTTTATGTTGAGAAGTACATGAATAAACCTGTTCATATTGATCATATACCTGATAATAATTATTTATTTATTCCCTTATTCATTTGAAAGTATTTTCCTCCGGTTGTTCTAATATTTACTAACTTAATAATGAAATTAATCAACCAGGAAAAATATCAAACTGACTGATGTTACCACCACATTTATTGCTATTCTTTTTTTTTTTTTTTTCTTCCTAGATCAGGGCAGCACCCTGAACCAGTAAAAGTTCAGGGATCTCCTCATTGCTATTCTAAGGAGTAGTATAATCCTGTCTTCAAGTTTGTGTGTTATCATTGGAATATACTTCTTGAGTGCTACAATGTGCTAGGTCCTATACTAAGTGTTGGGAATTTTTAACAGGAAAAATTAAGTTACCTTCTTTAAGAATCCTTAAAGGATCTGGTCCGGCGCGGTGGCTCTCGCCTGTAATCCCAACACTTTGGGAGCCTGAGGCGGGCGGATCACGAGATCAGGAGATCAAGACCATTCTGGCTAACACAGTGAAACCCCATCTCCACTAAAAATATACAAAGTTAGCTGGACATGGTGGCCGGTGTAGTCCCAGCTACTTGGGAGGCTGAGGCAGGAGAATGTCGTGAACCCGGGAGGCGGAGCTTGCAGTGAGCCGAGATCACGCCACTGCACTCTAGCCTGGGCGACAGTGCGAGACTCTGTCTCAAAAAAAAAATTTCCTTAAAGGATCCATGATTTTTTTTTTTTTTTTTTTTTTTTTTTTTTTTTTTTTTTTGCCTTTTCAATACTTACTATTGCTATTCTACCTCCAGAAATCCTGGATTTTTTCTGATTCTTTATCACTGATCATTATATCACTCTGTGACAGTTTCCCCCACAAGTAACAGGAAGAATTAACTTTGTTTTATGTTAGGGCTTTATCCAAAGATGTCAATACAATACTCATCCTATCAGAGAAATGTGTTACAAAAATGCAAGTTATCACCTCTCTACTTTTCTCTGTGTCACTTAAACACACCTAAAGTTCCTGCCACTCAAACCAGATGTACACAGCCTTCTTTTCCTCAGCAAGCTTTTTTGGGGAATTGCAGTGTCTTTCAAGCTTTAGCTTCCTTTGATGAGGTCAGTTGTCTCTTCCTGGCTATCACAGAGGCTGTCATGCTGACATGATACAGGAGGATGTAGTCTTTAATGAGTGCCTTTGGCACTACTTGTCAATTGCTTATTTTCCAGTGATGTTGCATTAAAGTATTAATTAACCACTAAATTCAAGTTGACCTCTTAATTGAGGAGGCTTTGCTTTCCTGAAGGCAGGCAGACTGACTTTCCTAACATGATCTAGCACTCTTGTATGCCAACAAGTTTTGATCAGTGTGTAAAATGTACCTTTACTAAAACTGTTACTGTAATAGGTTGATTTGAGGTTGAGGAAGTCACATTGTGTTCTAGAGTGGGATTCAAGTTGATATGAGCAAGAGGTAAGAGGCTGGTACCAAAGAGCAGGAGTTTCCTGGAGCATGTGTGAAGTTTGCCTGGTGAGCAGGTGACAGGGCAGGGAGAACAGCTCTGCTCAGTGAGTCAGTGACATAGTTCCAAAGGCCACCAGATAAGGACTAGGAGACATTGTCTTACTGTAAGTGGTTGTGTTTTTATTATTGCTGACTTTACTGTTCTGTGAGTCTTTTGATTCCTTCAAATAAACTGCTAAGAAATCTAGCATTCAAATGTATGTTGTGAACACAAAAAGATTGAGAACTACTGATTTTGTGTTTTAGAAAATAAACTAGAAGTTGACAGGTTGTTCTTCCGGCTCCTTTCAGTAATTCTCTATACAATTTGAGTGAGTCATTTAACCTCTGTCCACTTGACAGGCAAGGGTGTGGTGCTTACCACTATGTTCCTTCCAGAATTTAAGTAGGAAAAATTGGTAAAGTGCTCTAACTTCATTTGAAAAAGGTATTATCTGTAGTTCAAAGGAATAAAATTAAAGATATGTCCTAGCACCCAGGTTTTTGGCAGTACCTGAACTACTTGAGACAAGCTGGGACTGCCAACGTTAGATGTTCCAATGACAAGAACAGCTCAGTGCTGAGAGACAGGCTCAGGTGGCTGAAAAGGATCCATCTCAGTTTAATAAAAGGAATTGCTGAAGAACATCTGAGTTGTGCTAGGCACCCTTGGGACATAAGATAAATACTTCTTGTTGAACTAAATAGAAGTGGTCACAGCAGCAGTAAGGAGGCGGTAAGACTTGTCCAGGATTTGTACGGAATCTTTTCACAAGCTGAATGTTGCTCACAATGTGTCCTTTGACTATCTCTGGCTAATTATTATTTTAATCTCTTCCCAGCTTTTCCATGAATATAATGTCAACCAAAGATCTTAGGCCATTCACAACTCTTTTGTAAAAATTAATGTGGATGTGAAAATGAGGCATCAAATCCTGAAGTAGAAAGTTATTTCTGGCCGGGCGCGGTGGCTCACGCCTGTAATCCCGGCACTTTGGGAGGCCAAGGTGGGTGGATCATGAGGACAGGAGATCGAGACCATCCTGGCTAACATGATGAAACCACATCTCTACTAAAATACAAAAAAATTAGCTGGGTGTGGTGACGCGTGCCTGTAGTCCCGGCTACTCAGGAGGCTGAGGCAGGGGAATTCCTTGAACCTGGGCGGCGGAGATTGCAGTGAGACGAGATCGGGCCACTGCACTTCAGCCTGGCAACAGAGCAAGACTCTGTCTCAAAAAAAAAAAAAAAAAAAGAAGAAAGTTATTTCTTAACCCTTTGGGGGAAATGCCAAAATACTCTTAAAGGAATATTACTCTATTGCCCAGGCTGGAGTGCAGTGGAGCGATCTCGGCTCACTGCAACCTCCGCCTCCTGGATTCAAGTGATCCTCCCACCTCAGCCTCCCGAGTAGCTGGGAGTACAGGCACTCATCATCATGCTCAGCTAATTTTTTGTATTTTTAATAGAGACAGGGTTTGTATTTCGTGTGTGTGTGTATGTGTGTGCGTGTGTGTGTATGTGTGTATAGTGTTTCTGTTTTTTGGGGGTTTTTTTGGAGACAGAGTCTCGCTCTGTCACCCAGGCTGGAGTGCAGTGGTGCGATCTCAGCTCACTGCAAGCTCCACCTCCGAGTTCACGCCGTTCTCCTGCCTTAGCCTCCTGAGTAGCTGGGACTACAGGCGCCTGCCACCACATCCAGCTAATTTTTTGTATTTTTAGTAGAGATGGGGTTTCACTGTGTTAGCCAGGATGGTCTCGATCTGCTGACCTCGTGATCCTCCCGTCATGGTCTCCCAAAGTGCTGGGATTACAGGCATGAGCCACCACACCTGGCCGAATTTTTATGTTTTTTAGTAGAGATGCAGTTTTGCCATGTTGGCCAGGCTGATCTTGAACTCCTGACTTCAAGTGATCTGCCCGCCTCAGCCTCCCAGAGTGCTGAGATTACAGGCATGAGCCACTACATCTGGCTGGAATTCAAATTTCATCTAAACTCTTACTAACCTGGAGACCATGGGCAAATGGTTTAACTTGATCTGAGCCTCCATTTCCTCCTCATCTATTACGTAGGGATTCAGTAAATTCTTTCAGCAACTACCCTATCAGAAATTACCAGTCTTCCACGCAACATTTTCCATTCCTCTTCCCTGTTTTATATTTCTCCATGGATCTTACCATAATTTAACATACTATATGGTGAACTTACTAGTTCTTTCTTCTCCTTCCTCTAGAATGTGATTTCCACGAAGGTGGGAATTTTTGTCTATTTTGTTCATTGTCTGGCATGTAGTAGGTACTCAATAAATATTTGTCTGATGAGTAAACAAACTTCCTGTAGGGTGGTTGTGAAGATAGAATGGCAGCTTTTTATTTTATTTGTTTGAGACAGTCGCACCTTGTCACCCAGGCTGGAGTGTGGTGGTGCAGACATGGCTCACTGCAAGCACCCAACTCCTGGGCTCAAGCAATCCTCCCACTTTAGCCTTCTGAGTAGCTAGGACCACAGGCCCATGGTGCCACACCTGGCTAATTTTTAAAAAATTGTATTGTAGAGATGGGGTCTCCCTATGTTGCTCAGGCTGGTCTTGAACTCCTGGCTTAAGCAATCCTCCCACCTTGGCCTCCAAAGTGCTAGGGTTATAGGCATAAGCCATGGTGCCCAGTCTTGAATGAAAGCTTTTAGAGCACTTGTTTTGGCACTTGGCATGTTTTCTTTGGCTCTAAGGAAGATAATACAAGTCTTATTTATATAACTGATTAATGTGTAAAGTGTCTTGCTACGCATTGCTCAGTTATATCAGAATGGAAGTATGGATATTAGATGCTTATAAAGTTTTAAAATGAAATAGGCTGGGCACAGTGACTCATTCCTGTAATGCCAGCACTTGGGGAGGCCAAATTAGGAGGATTGCCTGAGGCCAGGAGTTCGAGACCAGTCTGGGCAACATAGTGAGACCATATCTCTACCAAAAAAAAAAAAAAAAAAAAAAATGTTTAAGTTAGCTGGGCATGGTGGTGTGGGCCTGTAATCCTAGCTACTCAGAAGGCTGAGGCAGGAGGATTGCTTGAGCCCAGGAGTTCGAGGCTGCAGTGAGCAATGATCGTACCACTACACTCCACCCTAGGGCAACAGAGTGAGACCCTATCTCTAAAAAAAGAGAAAAAGAAATACATACATGTTGCTATGTCTTATTCTTAGATTCATTTTACTCTGCAGATAACATATTTAAATTGTGCCTAGTTTATAATGTTTCATTGTACATATTTTCATATAATTTTCATACATATTACACATATATTAGGTGTACATATTTTCTCTCTCTTTCAAGATGATCAGTTCTCTCAAGTTAGGAACCATACCTTTTTTTCATAGTTGCCGTCCCCAATGTTTCTGTTACAGTCTGTTATGTTGTAGTCTAAGGATTCTATTTCTTTTTTTTTTTTTTTTAACTCCTTACTATCATTCCCAAGGTACTCTATTTCTAAAACATTCAGAGCAATAAAAAATTCTGTTATAAAAACAATGTTTTCATTTTGGAGGAAGGGAAGATTAGGAGCTAGAGAGTTCAGCATAAAACACATTTTACCTGGAGCATATTCAGTGAAAATACATTAGATATAGATATAACTGTAAAGCCTAAACTAACTACATCTAATATTTTATTACATCTTCCTTTTCTTTTTTTGAGGTGGAGTTTCCCTCTTGTCACCCAGGCTGGAGTTCAGTGGCGCGATCTCGGCTCACTGCAACCTCCGCCTCCCAGGTTCAAGTGAATCTCCTGCCTCAGCCTCCCGAGTAGCTGGGATTACAGGCATAGACCACCACACTCAGCTAATTCTGTATTTTTAGTTGAAATGGGGTTTTGCCATGTTGGCCAGAACTTTCTTTTCTTTAAGAGTGATGCTTGGGCTACTAGGAGGCTGAGGTGGGAGGATTCCATAAGCTCAGGAGTTCAGAGTTACATTGAGCCAAGAGTAATGCTTGGGCCTCCTTCCTCATCTTCTTTTTTCTTTTTTTTAAGAGACGAGGTCTCACTATATTGCCCAGGCTGTTATCAAACTCCTGGGCTCAAGCTCTCCTCCTGCCTTGGCACCTCTTAAGGTGCTTGGGACTACCAGTGTGAGCCACCATGCCCGCTACCCCATCCCACTTTTTTTTGTATTAGTGATTGGTCCCACCACGCACTGCTTGCTGCATATTCTTTATCATCCATTGCTATTATAATTCACAGAACCACTCAGAGAAGGCAGCTGTTGTTTGGCCATTCCTTCATTCAACAAATGTATGAGGGTTTCCACTATACCTGTCACCATCCTATGCCCTGGAAGAATAGCAACCGTGTTTTCCTAAGTAAACTGAAGATTTCAGGATCTCTTCTCACTATTCTAACCCTGATTGAGGCCATTATGCTTTCATAGCAGTTTCCTGACTGGTTGTTCCCTGCTTATAATCTTCCCACACCAGAAATACTTGCCAGTATGTGGCCCTAGACTTCTGGTAAACATGAAAGAATGCATGTGTGTTTATCTCCATTCTCTCCCAAATGTCTTCTAAATTAACAGTAAAGGGGCCAGGCACAGTGGCTCATGCTTGTAATCCTAGCACTTTGGGAGGCCGAGGCAGGCGGATCACTTGAGGTCAGGAATTTGAGACCAGCCTAGCCGACATGGTGAAATCCCATCTCTACTAAAACTACAAAAATTAGCCGGGTATGGTGGTGTGCTACTTGGGAGGCTGAGGCAGGAGAATCGCTTGAACCCAGGAGGCAGACGTTGCAGTGAGCTGAGATCATGCCAGTGCACTCTAGCCTGGGCAACAGAGTGAGACTCTGTTCCTCTGCCAAAAAAAAAAAGAGTAACAGTAACAGTAAAGGATTTAGACAAAAGTATATATTCATTGTAAAAAGAGAATGGGCAAAAGCAAGTGATGACTAGTAAGTGATGACAAGAACATTTCTCTTCTAGAAGAAACAAAATTGCATATGAAAGGAAATATGAATTTATTATACTATACCTGTGTTTGTGAATATTTATATAGTCATAATACTGTAAATAATTTACATTAACCCAAACATGGGATGTAATTATTTTGGAAGGATGGGAGAGAAAAGAGGCTAGGAATAAATCATCTCCCATCATAGGAAATCAGTAGATAACAGCGGAAATTGAAAAAATCAGTAATAGGCCTAGTGCAGTGGCTTACACTTGTAATCCCAATACTTTGGGAGGCTAAAGTGGGCAGATCACTTGAGGTCAGGAGTTCGAGACCAGCCTTGCCAACATGGTGAAACCCCTACTCTACTAAAAATACAAAAATTAGCCTGGTGTGGTGGCGCGTGCCTTTAGTCCCAGCTATTTAGGAGGCTGAGGCAGGAGAATCTCATGAACCTGGGAGGCAGAGGTTGCAGGGAGGCAGAGGTTGCAGTGAGCCAAGATTGCGCCACTGCACTCCAGCCTGGCGACAGAGCGAGACTCCATCTTAAAAAAAAAAAAAAAAAGTAATTTTAGAAATATGATGGTTAATTATCAGAAGATAAACAAAAAGGGTTTGAAAAGTGATTGCCTCTGGAGAACAGAAATCAAGGAGGATGGGTCATGGGGCTGGAGGCTGCAATCTAACTTTATTAGCCTTGAATACTTTTTAACTTTAAAAATTATGGGTAGATAGTACTTTGATTAAAAAAATTTGAAAGCTATCCACTGTGTAATTTCCTTACTCAAAAACGTCAAACGATTTCTCTTTCCTGCCACACAGATGACAAGTTCCTTATCTTTTTTCAACCTGATCTCTATTATTCTTTATATAAGCCTTTGCTTCCCACTGAACTGGTATTAGCCCTTGACCCCTGAATCCACTTTGAGCAGTAACCTCTTTCTATCCTGAACTGTTCTCCTTTCCACAGGCTTCAAGCCCTAGCTCCTCTGTACTCTGTAAGTTTCCTGCTCCTTCTCAGGTGGCCATTGGTGCCCAGTGGCCCCTTCCTAAATGGCTGTGGCTGTGGTTGGTCCCCTCATTAGATACTCACATTGCCTTTTCTCATTTGTTATGCTTTTTTTTTTTTTTGAGACAGAGTCTTGCTCGGTTGCCCAGGCTGGAGTGCAGTGGCGCGATCTCGGCTCACTGCAACCTCTGCCTCTTGGCTTCAAGTGATTCGTCTGCCTCTGCCTCCCGAGTAGCTGGGACTACAGGCGTGTGCCACCACGCCTGGCCTCATTTATAATGCTTTTGATGGAAGTCTTATCTCCCCAACTGGATTGTAGGCTCCAACCAAGCAAGAAGTACATCTTATTACCATTTTGTATACATCCTCCACAGTGCTGTTTGATAAATATCTGTTTAATATTCAGTTCTCACTCAGCCATCAAAAAGTTTTCTGTTTTGAGATCACTATTCTTTATTCTAGGCATGTCTCAAGACTCTGTACTTTAGTCTAGATCCCAAATCTGTGTATCTTTGTCAGCCTTAGTGAGGTTGAAGGCCAAGGCTTTATCTCTTTGCTGCTGATACTGTCGCTGGTTGGCACAGCATGCCAGTTGTTTTTTATAGAACATAGCATGGACAGTTGCACAATTTCTGTGAATGTTTAAGCAAGATTGTATGTATACATTTCAGAAGTTCTGTGTTATCTATGAGAAATGCTAATTCATCATTGGCATCACTGTTTTGGGGATGGATGAGCCTTTTTCCTTTCTACCTCCTTGCCTGATGATCCCTTACACAGCAAAGAGCCAGGAAAAACCAAAAGTAAATAAAGCCCTATGCAATCTCCACTTTTTCTCTTTGCACTCTCTAAGAATAACCACCTGGCTTTGCATGCTCGTTAGAGAGGCATCCTCTGCTATATATCTTAGCCTGTTGAGCCCCAAAGTTACCTGAAACGTTTATGTTACTAGTTTTTAATCTTTAGAGAACAGTGAACTCTCTGAGAAAGTGTGGTAAAAACTTAGACCCTATACTCAGAAGAAAATATGTACACATAACTATAGTAACGTGTGCCCAGGATTTTGTTTTTATTCCAGTATGGTAAAGACAAAAGATGAAGAGATGATTGCTGTTGAAAGGATAGTTTGTTCCTTATAGTTCCTAAGAGATGGGCATGTGCCATGCCACACAACACAAGGCCACATGGGGAAGTACCAGGGAGTCAGGAGGCAGAAGGAGGGCATGGGAGGAACATGAGCCTTTGTTGGGGTTTCTAGGGGAAGGGGTGGGTGAGGCTAAGAATGTTTAGGATTGGATCAGTTTGAATAATTTTGGCAGGCTCTGGGCTGTAGGTATGGGCACTAGTTGTCCATACTTGGCCCTGAGGTGATTTAGGGCTGGGGAATATTGTCTTGGTGTTGATTTTATTTTTTATTTTTATTTTTTGAGAGGGAATCTCACTCTAGCCAGGCTGGAGTGCAGTGGCACTATCTTAGCTCACTGCAACCTCTGCCTCCCGGGTTCAAGTGATTCTCCTGCCTCAGCCTCCTGAGTAGCTGGGATTACAGGCACCTGCCGCCATGCCCAGCTGATTTTTGTGTTTTTAGTAGAGATGGGATTTCATCCTGTTGGCCAGGATGATCCGCCTGCCTCAGCCTCCCAAAGTGCTGGGATTGTAGGCGTGAGCCACTTTGCCCGGCCTTGTCTTGGCGTTTAATAAAGGAAGTAGTTAAGGTATGGACTCTGGATTGGTTGGTTTGCAGCCATCTCCAGGAATTAAGTAACCCTGGGAGGTACAGTTGCTTATCGGCAAAGCCCCAAGATGTCAAAGCATCATAAAATATAGAAAATGAAAAACATTAATATAATAACAGACTCATGCACACATGCACAATTTTATTTGCTATTTCAGGGGTTTCTTGAACCACCTGAAGCCTATCTGTAAACCCAAGGTACAAAACCTAAATTGGGTCCTGGGAGCTCTCTGCCTTTGAATACAGTATTTGAGTTTAGTTTAGACCATCTCAGGAAGGTGCATAGTTAATTATTAAATCCAGGGAAATGCAGCAACTGCTCAACTCTTTTGGTAAAGCTTTTCTTTCCACTTTGTTTTGACTTTTATACTAGGAGCTTATTTGTGGGTATTTTGTGCCAAGAGGGATAAGCCTGCATTCTCTAATTGCTGCATCAAGTCTGCTCACAGGGCGTCCTGATGACATTTTAAATACATGGAAATTTTTGAATGCATGAAAACATCTAGTGCTGATTCTCTGGCACCTGCTCTTCTCTTCTTGGAGTTTATCCCATTGCCTAATTCTGTACATTGTTTCCAAACCTTTCATTAACCATTGTTGGAATTTTTGCTTTTTAACCTCAGCATCCCCACTTGTCTTTTGAACAGAAACAAAACCATCTCTGACTACTAGGCATTTCCTAGAGTGAAAAGCTCCCTATCTCTCCTTTTATGACTTTTCAGAGCATGAAATGGCGGTGCTAATCCTGTTGGCCCCAAGGCAAGAGCCTTGCAGAGGCTAACAAAGGAGAAGGCCTGCACCCACTTGGATCTTCCACAGGCCAGAGCAGGCTTTTTTTTTCTTTTTCTTTTTCTTTTTTTTTTTTTTTTACATTTTCCCAACCTGCAGAGGGAAGCCTGCCCACCCTGGCTTTGTTTTGGCTGCAGTTATATTTCCCCGGCACGAAACCATCAATTTCTTAGTGCCCTGAGTCCTGTGCTAGATAGACTTCCAGAAGTTGGGTGCTTTCCTGGAGTTGCAGAAATCAGACAACAAGGTTTTTAGGAATTTTGGAAGTGCCATTCTGATGATTGAGTGGGTATTTTCTCAAAGCCAAAGGTACATTGAGTCCTAGTTAACAAATTGAGTTGTAACTCTGTGCTTTGTGCAAGGTACTCTTTAGTTAAGTGCAAGGATTCAGCGGTACTCAGAGGGATTTAAGGAGTCCCTACTCTTAAGGAGCTGACAGTCGAATAGCCTGAGTCAGATATATTCAAGTAGCCCTTTGTTTCTTTATTTAATATGGAATTACCGCATACCTTCTACAGCAGAGCGTCACGATATTTCCTGTTAAGATGAAGAAACTGTGTGTGTTCTTGCTGCCAGAGGCACTTACTAATAATGTACTATGGGGATTCTGATTCAGGGAAAGTGTTGAGTGGGAATAGAACAGGTATACTTGGCTTGTAGATTTTGAGTTGGCCCCTGGTGGGCTGAATTTTAAACCCATCCTCAAGCGAAATGGATAATGGTAGAGCATCCTGTGGAGGGCAGGGGATTGAGCAGAAGAACTGTAACAGAATAAGAGAGAAACAAAGTGCCATGGGGCTTTTGAAGAGGAGATGATATCAGGTTAGTGAGATCAGAAAAGACTTCTTAGAAAAGGGGATTATTGGCTGGACGTGGTGGCTCACGCCTGTAATCCCAGAACGTTGGGAGGCCAAGGTAGGTAGATCACTTGAGGCCAGGTGTTTGAAACCTGCCTGGCCAATATAGTGAAACCCTGTCTCTACTAAAAATACAAAAATTAGCCGGGCATGGTGGCGCACGCCTGTAATCCCAGCTACTTGGGAGTTCTGAGGCAGGAGAATCACTTGAACCCGGGAGACAGAGGTTGTAGTGAGCTGGGATCGCACCACTGTACTCCAGCCTGGGCGACAGAGTGATACCCTGTCTCAAAACAAAGCAGAGGGGAGTGGATTATTTGAGAAAGTCCTTGAATGGGGAGATGGGGGATGAAGGGGATTTTAGTAAACCTTGACTAGGGCAGGCAGGAAGGAGTCTAGATAGTGGGGGCAGTATGAGCAGAAGGTTTAAATGTAGGGATGTACAAAGTGATGGGAATGGAGAGCAGTGGGAGACAAGCACAGAGGGGTAGATGACAGGTCCAGATCGAGGAGGGCCTTGAAGACCAAGGAGTCTACCTCAGTGTAGTCAGCGAGGAGCCACTGAAGCTTTAGAGCACTTGAGTGACAATCAAAAATCTGCTTTTAAAAACAATCTGGCATTGAAGATGGGAGGGGAGTAAAAAGGAAGATAGATAGTTTTGTATGAGACAAGGGCCCGGCACTTAGTGTTGACTGCAAAATTATTTCCTGGTTTCCCATACCCCAAGGAGTATATAGAGGAGCTTGCATGTTTTTGTGTATTCTTTATGATGACCAGCAACACAGTTGGTCTTAAAAAGGTGTGCACTTATACCACCGTGCTCACTTGTTTACGTGCACCCCTAACTTGTGATAGCAGGTCCAGGGTTTTCTGGGAGGTGCATGCAGCTCTGACAGAAAGGAAAACACCAAAATACGTTTTAATCTCCTTTGTCAGATATCTCTTGTAAAAGCTAGAAATTTGCCACAGGCCTTTCTCAGACATTTATCTAACCTGATGTTAAAATTATGAGGGATGAAGGAGATTTCAGTAAACATTGACTAGGGCAGGGAGGAAGGAGTCTAGATAGTGGGGGCAGTATGAGACTTAAAATTAAGTCTTTCTTGTTTTCAGGGTAAGATGTTATATGGCGTCAAGATGACATTGAAGAGAAAAGCTTGGGCCTGGGCATGTGTTTGCATGTTTCATCTGTGCAGACCTACTGTTCCTAGTTTGAACTCAGGAATCCTGTGGCTTTAGAGTCTCTGCCTTTGTGGGGTACAAAGTTTATGTGACCATATGTCACTCAGTAGCTGCCTGCAGGATGGTTTCACCAGTGCAGTAGCTCAGGCTTTACGTGGTATGAACTTGATTCATCAAGACTCAGGACATGTTTCTGTGGGCATAATCTTTTATGTCAGGAATTCCAAATAAACAGAATGTAGACTTTCTGCCTGCCTCTGGAATTTAGTGGGACTCCACATCCCCAAGTATTTAACTTTAGCTAATTATGACCTCCCCCTTGGTCAAGGTTTAAGATTGTGGGAAAGCACGTAAATGTTCTTCTTTCCTTTGTATTCCCAGTTGTTTGCTTTTGTTTGCTTCCTTCTTTCCTATTGTGAGAAATTTTAAAATACTTGCAAACATATGCCCAGAAATTTTAAAGTAGTATCTATGCAGGCATATATATGACATGCATTTGTGCTTCCACAACCAAAATTTAACAGTATTGACATTTTGCCCTATTTGCCTCAACAAATTGAGTTGTTTTGCCCTATTTGTCTCAACAAATTTATTGTGTTTCATTTTTCGAGTCAGGGTCTTCCTCTGTCACCCAGGCTGGAGTGCAGTAGCAGGATCACAGCTCACTGCAGCCTTGACCTTTCAGGCTCAAGAGATCCTCCCACCTCAGCCTCCTGAATAGCTGGGACTATAGGCATGTACCATCATGCTTGGCTAATTTTTTTATTTTTTGTAGCAATAAGGTCTCACTAGGTTGCTGAGGCTGGTCTCGAGCTCCTGAGCTCAAGGGATATTCGCAGCTCAGCCTCCCAAAGTGCTGGGATTATAGGTGTGCACCACCACTCCTAGACCTAATTGTTTCTTATTTAATTAATTAATTTATTTATTTTTGAGATGAGGTCTCACTATGTTGCCCAGATGGGCCTTGCACTCCTGGCCTCCCGCAATCTTCCCACGCTGGCCTCTCAAAATGTTGGGATTACAGGTGTGAGCCACCATGCCTGGCCTCCCAACAGATTTTTGAAAATGAAACATTTCAAATAAAGTTGAAGTTCCTTTGACCCCTTTGATTATCTTTCCCACTTCACAGAGAGGCAGCCGCTCTTATGACTTTGGTTTATATGGTTGTACTTTATCTTTTATAGCTTAATATATTAGTAAAATAGAGTTTTGTATTTTAAGAGTTGTGTTTATGCCAGGTGCGGTGGCTCACGCCTGTAATCCCAGCACTTTGGGAAGCCGAGGCAGGCGGATCACGACGTCAGGAGATCGAGACCATCCTGGCTAACATGGTGAAACCCCATCTCTACTAAACATAAAATTAGCTGGGCGTGGTGGTGGGCGCCTGTAGTCCCAGCTGCTTGGGAGGCTGAGCCAGGAGAATGGCGGGAACCCGGGAAGTGGAGGTTTCAGTGAGCCGAGATCACACCACTATACTCCAGCCTGGGCGACAGAGCGAGACTCCATCTCAAAAAAAAAAAAAAAGGGCGTGTTTATATAAATGGGGTCATATGCATATGGATCATCATATAACTTTCAAAATTCAGTATTATAAGTCCATGTTTTTATAGTTTGATTGATTTGATTTATTTCTGTTGTTACATAGTATTCTAATAGTCATTCATATGTCTTGTTGTCTGTTCCCTATTGATGAACATTTAACTTTCTAGATTTTTCACTCTTATAATGTGCCCTGAAATTCTGTACACATGTGGTGTTTTCTCTAAGATGTTTACACAGAGATGGAATTGTTCTGGCTCATCTTCAGTTATATAGCACAGAGTTTTTTGGCTACTAAAGCCATAACACTCTTATTTCTTAAATATATGAAAGGCATCTCAGGGTATTATTCTGACTGGCACTCAGTGAAAAGAGGGAAGCTGAGGCTCCTGAACTTCATTGGTAAACCCAGGACCAAGGAATTTTTCTGAAGTCCTTCAACTCTTTAGCTTCATGGAATAAGTAAATGTATATGTCGAATACATTGGAGATTAAATAGTAAAATGTATAATTTTGTTTTACTCCTCTGTGGTATTCTAGGATATGTGTGTGTGTGTATATATATATATTTTTTTGGGGGGGGGTGGAGGGGCGAGGGGGAGGTGGATGGAGTCTGGCTGTATCGCCCAGGCTGGAGTGCAGTGGCATGATCTCAGCTAATTGCAACGTCCACCTCCTGGGTCTCAGCAATTCTCTTGCCTCAGCCTCCCAAGTAGCTGGGCTTACAGGCGCACACCACCACACCCTGCTACTTTTTGTATTTTTAGTAGATATAGGGTTTCACCATGTTGGCCAGGCTGATCTCGAACTCCTGACCTCAGGTGGTCCACCTGCCTCGGTCTCCCAATCTAGGATATAAATTTTTAATTGTTATAAGTGTCAGTGTCTCTGACCCCCTTTTAAAATTTATAAAGTAATATAGTTTCACTGTAAATAATTCATGTAATACCAAAATATATACAGTAAAATGTTCAAATTTGTCTTCCCACTCTTCCAATCCCATTCCCCAAAGTTTGGTTTGTAGCATGCCTTTCCAAGTTTTTTTTCTATGTGTAATCAAAAACATATGTATATTTATACATCTGTATAGTTTTCATCATTTTGTTTTGTAGTGGGGATGGGATCATACAGAACGATATCCAGGATTTCTGTCTGTTCGTGTATCTAGATCTGCTTTATTCTTAGTAGTGGCTGCTTGGTGTTCCATAGTGTAGTTGAACATAATTTGGTCACCTGTTTTCTTCCCGATGGATATTTACATTTATTTATAATGAAACACAAACTCTTTTTGCAAAATATTGTTGCTTCATCCTGTTCCTGGATGGGTATACCACACTAAAAACTCCTTTAAATTATGATTTGGTTCTGTATAATTCAGCGAGTCCCTCTAATACGCGTAGGTAGTAAAAGCCATCTAGGACCTGTTATCGAACTTGCAGAAGGAGCAGTTTATAAGGCCAATGGTAACATTCCTTGTGTATTTCATGTTTATGGATGGCAATATTCTAAGTCCCATGGCTGCACAGTATCTAAAATGTGAGGGGCTGGGCATGGTGGCTCAAGCTTTTAGTCCCAGCTACTCAGGAGGCTGAGGTGGGAGGATCACTTGAGGCCGTGAATTCAAGGCTGTAGTGAGCTGTTACCATGCCACAGCACTCCAGCCTGGGTGACAGAGCAAGATCTTGTCGCTTAAAAAATGAAAAACTTAAAAAATATATATGAAGGAAAAGTTGATCCCTTCTCTCAAGGAGTTCACAATCTCAGGAAGAAGGAAGAATCATACAGTACCAATGGAAAATCGATGGCTCAGTGTACACAGAGACAAAAACACTTGAACTCAGAGGAAACTTTATGTACTTGTAGTCAGGTAACCTAATAGATGACAAAGTTTTGTGTTATGAAAAACAGCTAATAGTGTGTAGGCAGGGATTTCTCTCTAATTCAGGAAAGCTGCTGGGAGGAGGTGGGGTTTTAAACAGGCTTCAAGACTGAAAAGGCTCATCTGGATGGCTGTGTTCCAGGTGCGTCCTTTTAGCAGCGTCTCAATATATGGCTTGCTAACATTGCTCTTCCACTGTGTGCCTGGCGTTAATGTTTGAACACTGGATTTTAATTAGAAGCTATTTCGAATTAGCTATCTTTTTATGACAAGTGCTGTTCTCCTCAGATTCCGCAGCATATGCCTGGTTCTGGGGACTACTCAAGTTTCAGAGTAGTTTATGCTGTGAGACAGACCCATTCACCATGCTCTCTCCCACTTATTTTTGCTCCTGATTTCCCATTAGTGGGTTCCTGCACTTCAGAACAAGGGTCTGAAATCTTTTTTCCACTTTAGGATCTAAAGGAAAACAGCATGGCAGAGCCAGTAGGGCAGAATGTCTTTTTTTTTTTTTTTTTTTTTTTGCAATGGAGTCTTGCCCTGTCGCCCAGGCTGGAGTGCAGTGGCGCAATCTCGACTCACTGCAACCTCCACCTCCACGGCTCAAGTGATTTTCATGCCTCAGCCTCCCAAGTAGCTGGGATTATAGACGTGCGCCACCACACCTGGTTCATTTTTTGTATTTTTAGTAGAGATAGGGTTTTACTGTGTTGGCCAGGCTGGTCTTGAACTCCTGACCTCAAGTGATCTGCCTGCCTCAGCCTCCCAAAATGGTGGGATTACAGGTATGAGCCACTGCACCTGGCCCAACCCATCTTCTTATAAGCAACTGTCACCACCAAATACATTAAGAATCACTAATATTTTTACCTTACTCAAAAAAGCCTCAGTTCCATTACAGTAACCAAGTCAGTCAGATGCTTTATCTTGATGCCATAAATCTCAAAATTAACATTTTCCTTGAGCCTAGTTGTGGAACACCCTCAAGATTGTCAACTGTCAAGTTTTTCTCCCCTTCCAAGGTGAATGTGAAGTTGGACTGAGTGTTGTATTTAGGAGTCCACTTTCCAATGTAACCTCACCTTTGACCACCAATTTCTGGGGGCTTTGTTAGCCCTTGGAGCTTAGCCCCTCTGTCGCTAGATAATGGTAATGTGGCAGTGATTGCAGTGAACTGACACCATACTGTCCTTAATCTGAGGGAACCAGGCTTTGAATTAGAGAGTTCAACAGGCTTGGGAGTTCTTCACCTTTCTTCGCTGGGAACAGGCCTGTCCTCTTTCTTGCATGTTGGCCCCAACTGACTCAGCTGTAATGCTGTACCCTGAAATGTACAGGTGCTGATTTGACAGGAGCTTTTCACCCTTTAGAAGCTGGGCCCCCTAATGTGAATGTAGGCTCATAGAGCAATAATTCACGTGTAGGTGGCCTGTAAGGAAAGTTTTAACAAAAGAGTTGGTTAAGAAGCTGATTTATTTTCTTGCTTTAACTCTCTTGTCATGTGCTGAGTGGGGGCGGAAGAGGAGGGGAGGGTGGGGACTGGTGCCGCTGAAAGCATTTATCTTCATTTCTGCCATCTCCCAGTGTTTATTACCCTGTGATCGACAGATGAGGAAAGCTGCCAGTCAAACCCACGTTCAGCACATTTCCATTTCCCTTCATTGCAGATTTTAGGCTTTTGAAACTGCATCCTCTTTGCAGCAATAAAGGTCGTTTCCCTCCTGCTGCTGACAAGCCCAAGACCCTCTGGTCCAATTCCACTCGCTTGTGCTTCCACCAAACAATAAAAGCTGCGGGAGTCTCAGCAATTTAAGACAAGTGATTGGTGAGAGCCATTTAGTGTTTGAGTCAGTCGCTCTCTTTATCTTTCTCTCTCACCTTTTTCTCCCTCAGTCCTTTTCCTTACCTTCACCCCTCTCTTTGCCCATTCTTATGCTGCTGAGGCGCCCCCTTAAGCAGCTGCATTGCGTAATGATGAGAGGCTGACAGTTTTCCTGACTTCACCTAGGGACCTGCCTAAGCCAGTGTCCTCTGTTGCTGGGATTAAGTATTGGCAGTGTCAGGTGGTGGGGAATGTGTTAGTGGAGGTAGAGTAATTCTTCATACTCTTATCCACCTGCATGTCTTTTGTCAGACGTAGAGGCTTGGAGGAAATCCCTGCCTGGTGGGAGCGAATGCTAGATGTTTGTATTTGGGGGTTTTTTCCTCCCCGTTTTTCCTGAACACTACGTTTTTTGGAATACTGTTCCTAGTAATCTTTCAGTAGCATGTGTTCTTGTGAGCTTATTTGTTTTTGTCCTAAATAATGTTTGTGGGTGGAATAAAAGTAATGATATTCATTTCTTTGAAAATGGATGTTCTGCTTTCATAATTACTTCTCCCAATTACATCATTAGTGTAAATGCAGGTAATTGCTTCATTAGGACATATGTATTGAAGGAGGGAGGGCAAGTCTACAGCATGGTGATAAAAACGGGTCTCACCCTCTTTCTCTACCCACACAGGAGCATCTCAGCTTGACTGCAGGGATCCAGGAGCCACCAGCCACCCTGTAAACAGCCAAAATTAATCCTGGGTTTCAGTGTGATGGGAGGAAGGAATGAGGACCTAGTAAAGAGTGGCTTACTCACTTTTTTTGGGGTGGTAACTCATTGCTGAACTCTGGATGGCACTGGTGCATTCAAGGCAATGCGATTGAATCATTGGGAATTACTGAATTAGGGAGCGAAGTATTCTTATGGAAGCTGTGTGCTTTCTGAGGCTCACTGGGCCTGATGGCATGAGCCCTATCCTCTGGTTGAGTTATTTGGCTGGCTTTTTAAGGGAGTCTCCATTCTCATTCTGGTCATGACAGATCAAGAGGTTATATTCTCCCATCAGACCTAACTACTTTCCTCTAGAGTTGAATATTATTCTGATTTTATGCCATGTCTGTGAATGTCTTTGTGTGCATGCTATCTAGTTATGCATCTCTTCTTTCAAAGCATGTTAAAAGATGATATCAATAGTATATGATTCTGCTTATATGAGGTTATCTAAAGTAGTCAAATTCATAGAAAGTGGAATGGTGGTGACCAGGCACTGGGGAGAGAGGGAAAGAGGAGTTGTTTAATGAGTATAGAGCTTGAGATTTGTTACATTCATACAGTTCTACTGAACTATACATGTAAATGTGGTTAAGATGGTGAACTTTTATGTTGTATTCTTTTTAGCACAATTTAAAAAAAAGAAAGAAAGAAAAACTAGGCTGGGTGCAGTGGCTCATGCCCATAATCCCAACAATTTGGGAGGCCAAGGCAGGAGAATCATTTGAGGCCAGAAGTTTGAGACCACCCTGGGTAAATACTGAGATCCCGTATCTACAAAAAAAAATTTCTTTTTTTAATTAGCTGGGCATAGGGTGGCATACACCTGTGGTCCCAGCTACTTGGGAGGCTCAGTTAGGAGACTCACTTGAGCCCAGAAGGTTGAGGCTGCAGTAAGCTGCATGCCACTGCACTCTAACCTGGGCATCACAGCAAGAACCCATCTCCATCTCAAAAAAAAAAAAAAAAAAAAAAAAGCTAATACCAGATTTCTTGTTCACTTACTACTTACTCCAGATAGGAAGGCTCTGTCTGTCTATTGCTGTGTCTTTAATGAATATCAGGTTAATTTCTCTTTCTTTTTTGACCTGTTATAAACCTTACTCTGCTGTGACCATGTAATCCTGGTTTGAATTGTTGTTTCGAGAAAATTTTTTATGATGCTGTGATACATAGGAATATTTCACAGTTTGCCAGGCATGATGGCTCACGCCTGTAGTCTCAGCACTTTGGGAGGCCAAGGTAGGAGGATCACTTGAGCCCAGGAGTTTGAGACCAGCTGGGGCAACACAGCAAGACCCCATCTCTAAAAATTAAAAATTAAAAAAAAAAATTCATAGCTATTTCTTTTCCTTTCCTCATACTCTGTCTGTATTGCAGGCCTTGCTATTTTCCTTGTTGAATTCTCAGACTATCATTTGCTTTATTGGGCTGATCCAGTGCCTTTGGCCTCAATAGTATCTTTCTCAGATCTGCCCCTAAAGTTCATGATTTGCATGTGGACTAATATTATCCTTGTTCTTTGGAGACTTTAGGAGTTTATTGGACAGTGAAATTATGTTGATTTGGGGGCCTAATTCCTACAAATAAGACATGTAACCATTGAAGTCTGTATTTACAAAATATTTACCCTTTAATTCATGTTAAATATATTGCAAACTTGTTTAATGATTAATCTCAGCATCAGATTAAATGACTGGTAGAGTGGTTATTAAACCGCCTAAATATGATAGACCAAATGCTTTACTCAGAACATTTCCTATGCCAGAATTATAGACAGCCACGTGGTGCTTTTTTGGGATTTTATTTTTGTGGTTTGCAGAAAATGATGTTCCCTAATACTCTTCATGTTTTTTAGCCTCAGGAAAAAGTGAAGACACTATTTCAGCTATAGATAATCCACTCAGAATTAGTCTTTGAAGCCCTACTTTTTCTTTACAATGGGAATAATTCTATTTGTCTCAAGTCCTTTTATTATTGCTGCTTTTCCACACAGTGTATTTTCTATAAAATAAAAGCTACTATTCTCATATGAACCTATGGTTCAGTTATAAACATATGATAGAATATTATTCAGTCATAAAAAGGAATGAAGCCAGGCAGGGTGGCTCATGCCTATAATCCCAGCTACTAGGGATGCTGAGGTGAGAAGATTGCTTGAGCCCACGAGTTCAAGGCTGCAGTGAGCTTTGATTGCACCACTGAATTCCAGCCTGGGTGACAGAATGAGACCTTGTCTCTTTGGGGGTGGGAGAGGTGAAGTGAGGTCCTGAAACATGCAGTAAGCATAGATAAACCTTGAAAATGTTATGCTGAGTGAAAGAAGCCAGACACAGAAGGCCACCTACCAAATGATTTCATAATATGAAATGTCCAGGAGAGGTAATTAGTGATTGCCTAGGGGCTAGGGTGGGAGTGGGACAGAGTAAAAGGGAGTGACTGTTAATGGGTACGGTATTTAGGGGAGATTAAAATGCCTGAAATTAGACAGTAGTGATGGTTGTTGTAAAATTTATTTGGTGATGGTTACACAACTGTGTGGATATGCTAATAATTCTTGAATTGTATACTTTAAAATAGGTGAATTGGGCCGGGCGCGGTGGCTCAAGCCTGTAATCCCAGCACTTTGGGAGGCCGAGGCGGGCGGATCACGAGGTTAGGAGATCGAGACCATCCTGGCTAACATGGTGAAACCCCGTCTCCACTAAAAAATACAAAAAACTAGCCGGGCGAGGTGGCGGGCGCCTGTAGTCCCAGCTACTCGGGAGGCTGAGGCAGGAGAATGGTGTAAACCCGGGAGGCGGAGCTTGCAGTCAGCTGAGATCCAGCCACTGCACTCCAGCCTGGGCGACTCTGTCTCAAAAAAAAAAAAAAAAAAACCAAAATAGGTGAATTGTAAGTTATATCTCAGTAAAGCTATAATTTTAAACAGACACACACACATGTATTTGGGCATTTTTCTCAATGTCAGAATCAGAAATGGGAATTCAGAGAAACTTGGGACACTTATAACCATGGAAGAAGTCTTCTTATTTGTCATCAGGGATTCTTTCCAGGTACCAGGCTATAGGATATATTGACTGTGATTTTAGATTAGATTAAATGATGATTAGAGTGAGTGTGACTGAGTACTTAGGTATATCCCCTTCTTAGGACAGATTTTAAGACTGCGTTTGAATGAAGCTTTCTGGAAAGAAGATTAAGTGTTCTTCCTAGGATGCCATTCAGATATACTTAAAAAGGGAAGATGCTTTCTATGTTTAAATAATTATTTAAACAGAGACTTGCTCTGAGAATTATTTTTTATAAATAGAAGCCAGTGTATTTATTTACAGAGAGCTCAGATAATCCATAAGAGAAAAGTTAAAGTAACCAAAGCTGGGTAAGGTAGCATGTGCGTGTAGTCCTAGTTACTGGGAAGTCTTAGGCAGGAGGATCACTTGAGGGCCAGGAGTTCAAGGCAAGCCTGGGCAACATAGTGAGGCCCCATCTAAAAAACAGATAACAACAACAACAACAAAAAAACTTAAAATACCAAAGGTTTTTAAAATGTACATAAGACACTAGTATACCATCTAAAAGATACACAATGAGCTAGTAAACAAATGAAAAGTTGTTCACCAATTCTCTTAATTATTAAGGAAATGAAATGGATCCAACAAATAGGATTACCATTTTTCACTTCACAAATTGATAGACATTTATATTGAATAGTGTTTTCTTAATAACAGCATTATTGAGGTATGATTCACCTACCATACAGGCCACCTATTTAAAGTATACATTTCAATGGCTTTTAGAATATAGAGTTGTACAGTCATCACCTCTATCTATATATTTCATATCATTTTTATCACCTCCTAAAAAAACCCATGCACATCAGCAGTCACTTCCCCTTTCCCTCTCTCACATCCCTCCAGCCTGAAGCAACTGTCAATCTGTTTGGAAAGCTGATAAGTTGTTCAGTTGGACCTACCCTGGGCTTTCTAGTCTCAGCTCTCCTCCAGCTCGACTGGTCAGGAGAGCTGAGACTAGAAAGCCCAGGGCAGTTCATATAACAACGAAGCAGAAAGATAGTAATTGTGTCTCCAGGATGATGAGTGTTTACGTCCCCAACACCATTCTTATTTCATCTTCCCAGCAGCAACACAGTCAGAGATGGCCATTCTGAATTACAAAGTCTCAAGTTAAACAGAGTTTTCAGGACTGAAATGTCATTTAATAATTTCCTTCTTTGCAACTTGCCCTTTTTTACCCTCTCTGAATTAGCTTTTCTGATAGATTTGCTAATGATTCCCATTGTTCAGTATCTTCACTGAACTGTTGAATCATACTTTTTATTTCCCTGCTCCTAGAACAAATCTTAGAGAGAAGCTGTGAAGCTGTTTTGAGAAAAGGTTTCTGATTCTTTCCAAGCAACAGAAGAGAAGAGTCTCGGAGAGAAGCAAAGGCAGAGAGATGCACAGAGGCTATTAGGCTTGGTAGAGCTCACCTATCATATGACTGTGATGATGATTATGATTTCATCCCTAGACACATTCTGGGAGCTCTGGCCTACAAGTTGAAGACCTGACTCTGGAATGAGACTTGGCAGCTTAGTTTTTGCCATTGTTGTTGGCTGATAGTTAGCCAGGATCAGTGGATTTAAGCTTCTTTTCCTCCTTGTTTTGTCTGTCATCAGAATAATCTTTATTTCTTCTTTTGCTCTAAGCCTCCATGAAAGGAATTTCTGCGGTTACATGGTAGCTATGAACTACCATGACTAGTATTGTCCTCATGGACAGCTGCTGTTCCCACTGTCTCCTAGAATGTGAATAAAAGTCTTGGCCCCTCTCTCTTTTTTAGGTTTATTAAAAGTTGAGTGGAGAGTACAGACAATTCCTATATACTCCCTCCCCTCACACCCGCAGGCTTCCCCACTGTCCGCACCAGTGTGGTACATTTGCTGCAGTTGATGAACTAACATAGACACATCATTATCACTCAAAGTACGTGTTTACATTAGGGTTCACACTTGGTGTTGTAAATTCCACTGGTTTTGGCAAACGTACGTGCCATGTATCCAACATTGTAGTAACATACAAAATAACTTTACTGCTTAAAAAATCTCCTTGTGACTGGACATGGTGGCTCACGCCTATAATCCCAACACTTTGGGAGGCCAAGGCAGGTGGATCTCTTGAGTTCAGAAGTTGGAGACAAGCCTGGGCAACATGGTGAAACCCCATCTCTACAAAAAATACCAAAAAAGATAAGCTGGTGATGGTGGCACACACCTGTAGCCCCAGCTACTCGGGAGGCTGAGGTGGGAGGATCATCTGAACCCAGAAAATTGAGGCTTCTTTGAGCCGTGATTGCACCACTGCACTCCAGCCTGGGTGGTGGAGTGAGACCCTCTCTCAAGAACAGAAAAGAAAAAAAATATTGTGCTCACCTGTTCATCTCTCCCTCCCTGCAAACCCCTACCAACTACCCATCTTTTTTCTGTCTCTATAACTTCCTTTTCCAGAATCTCATACAGTTGGAAACCTATAGTACGTAGCCTTGACTTCTTTCATTTAGTAACATGCACTTAAGGTTCCTCATGTCTTTTTGTGGCTTGATAACTCATTTCTTTTAGCACAAATAATATTCCATTGTATGGATGTGCCACAGTTTATCCATTCATCTCATGAATGAAGAACATCTTGGTTGCTTCCAACTTTTGACAATTATGAATAAATAAAGCTGCTATAAACATCCATGCGTAGGTGTTTGTGTGGACATTAGTTTTTTTTGTTTGTTTGTTTTTTGTTTGTTTGTTTTGTTTTGAGACAGAGCCTCTCTCTGTTGGGCAGGCTGGAGTGCAGTGGTGTGATCTCGGCTCACTGCAAGCTCCGCCTCCTGGGTTCAAGCGATTCTCCTGCTTCAGCCTCCTGAGTAGCTGGGATTACAGGTGCACACTACCACGCCCCGCTAATTTTTTGTAGAGATGGACTTTTTCACTATGTTGGTCAGGCTGATCTTGAACTCCTGACCTTGTGATCCACCTGCTTTGGCCTCCCAAAGTGCTGGGATTACAGGCGTGAACCACCGCGCCCAGCCTATATTAAGTCTTGAAGTCTGGTTGTGTCAATCCTCCAATTTTGTGTTTTCCTTCCATATTGTGTTGGCTATTCTGGATCTTTTGCCTTTTCATATAAACTTTATAATCAGATTGTTAATATTCACAAAATAATTCAAGATTTTGACTGGGATTTTGTTGAATCTGTAGATCCAACTGAGAAGAATTGACATTGTAACAGTATTGAGCCTTCCTATTCATGAACATGGAATATCTCACTAATTTAGTTTTATCCTTTGTGACGTCTTTCATCAGTTTTGTAGCTTTCCTCCTATAGACCTTGTACATATTTTGTTAGATTTATACCTAAGTATTTTATTTTTTTGATGCTAAGGTAAGTGGTAGTGTGTTTTTAATTTCAAGTTCCAGTCATTCATTTGTTCATTGCTATTATATAGGAAAGCAGTTGACCTTGTATCTTGAAACCTTGCTATGATTATTTAATAGTTACCGGAGTTTTTTTGTTGATTCTTTGGGATTAGACAGTGATGTCATCTGGCAACAAACAGATTTCTTCCAATCTGTATACCTTTTATTTACTTTGTTTTGTGGTGGCGGGGGGAGGGGGGTCTGATTGCATTAGCTAGAACTTCCAGTATGATGCTGAAAAGTATTGGTAAGAGGGGGCTTCCTTGCGTTGTTCCTGATCTTACCATGGAATATGATGTTAGTTGCAGGTATTTCATATTTCTATTTTCTGGAAGAGACATTAGAGAACTGGTACAATGTCTTCCTTAAATGTTTGGTAGAATTTAGTGAAACCATCTGGGCCCAGTTCTTTCTGTTTTAGGAGATTATTAATGATTACTTCAATTTAATAGATATAGGCCTATTTAGATTATTTGTCTCTTGTGCAAATTGTAATATACTGTGTCTTTCAAGGAGAGTTAGTCCATTGCATGTAGGTTTTCAAATTTGTAGGCATACGGTTATTCATAGTATTCCCGTATCCTTTTGGTGTCCATGGGATCAGTGGTGATGGCGCCCCTTTCTTTTCTGGTGTTAGTAATTTGTATCTTCTCTCTTTTTTCGTAATTGGCCTACCTAGATGTTTATTGTTTATTGATCTTTCAAAGTTTTTGGTTTTATTGATTTTTCACTATAGATGACTTCCTGTTTTCAATTTCATTGGTTTCTGCTCATATTTTTCTTTCTTCTGCTTACTTTGGCTTTAATTTGCTTTTTTCTTCTTTCTTATGGTAGGTGCTTAAATTACAGATTTTAGATATTTCATCTTTTCTTATATATGCATTCAATGCTATAAATCTCCCTCTAAGCACTGTTTTCACTACATTTCATGTATTTTGAGAACTCATGTTTTCATTTTCATTTAATCCAAAATATTCGTTTAATCCAACATATTCTTTGAGCCATGTGTTGTTTAGAAATGTATTGTTTAATCTGTCAGTTTTATAGGCTTTTCCAGTTATCTTTTTATTACTGATTTTTAGTTTAGTTCTCTTGTAGTCTGAAAGCATAATTTGTATTATTCCTTTTCTTTTGCATTTGTTACATGGTGTTTTGTGGCCCAGAGGGTGGTCTGTCTTGGCCTGGGCTGTTTTCAAGGAGAAAGTTGCCAAATATTATAGGGCCTAGACAGTTTATTTTAATCTTCAGATTAAACACTTCTCTCTCTTGGCCCTGGCACACTATTTCGGCCAGTCTCTTACACAAGGACATCTCTCTATAAGCTGTCTGTTGATGCTGATGTAAGTAGTAGTGTAACTGTAGAGGAAATACACACACAGATTGGAGTAGATGACAGACATAACTTTAAAGGCCATTTATTAGACACTTAGTATTTGCCATCACTATTTATTTATATATTTATTTATGAGATGGTCTGGCTCTATCACCCAGGCTGTAACTGTAGATGAAATACACAGAGAGTTTGGAGTAGATGACAGACATAATTTTAAAGGCCATTTATTAGGCACTTAGTATTTGCCATCACTATCTATCTATCGATATATCTATCTGTCTATTGATCTATCTATCTACAAGATGGTCTGACTCTGTCACCCAGGCTGTAGTGCAGTGGTGTAATCTCAGCTCACTGCAACCTCTGCCTTCCAGACTCAAGCTATCCCACCTCAGTCTCCTGGGTAGCTGGGACTATAGGTACACACCACCACACCTGGCTAATTTTTGTGTTTTGTGTTTTTGGGTTTTTTGAGACAGAATCTTGCTCTGTTGCCCAGGCTGTAGTGTGGTGGTGCAATCTTGGCTCATTGAAACCTCCTCCTCCTGAGTTCAAGCAATTCTCATGCCTCAGCATCCCAAGTAACTGGTACTACAGGCACGCACCATTATGCCTGGCTAATTTTTGTGTTTTTAGTAGAGGTAGGGTTTCACCATGTTGTTCAGGCTGGTCTCGAACTCCTGACCTCAAGTGATCTGCCTGTCTTGGTCTCCCAAAGTGCTGGGATTACAGGTGTGAGCCACTGTGCCCAGCCTTTTTTTGCGATAGTGTCTCACTGTGTCCAGGCTGGTCACAAATTCCTGGGCTCAAGCAATCTGCCCACCTTGGCCTCACAAAGTGCTGGGATTATGGGCATGAGCCACCACGCCTGACCACTTTATATTTATTGTCTCAGTAAGTTCTTCCAGCAATTCTGTAAATTGTAGCTACTATTATACCCTTTTCTACAGATAAGGAAACTGAGGTTCAGAGAGATTAATTTATACAAAGTCACACTATAGTAGATAATGGCAGGAAGTGTCAAAATCTGGTCCAATTGATTCTGAAGCCTGTATTCTCAAAAACAAACAAAAAACAGGCTGTAAGATCCCATTGGCAGATACGGAAAATTGAAGTTGTAATGCTGTGCCTTGGATTAGTTTCTTTCCATGACTGTAACAGCATCACTTGTTACCAGCAGACATTCTAGCAGCAGATGTTCTAGTAGTGGTGCTCAGAGCACCTACCCTGGAGTTAAAATGTAGGATATGTTTATCTAGCTTAGCGTTTCTCAACTAGGAATGATTTTTATCCCCAGGGGACATTTGGCAATGTCTGAAGACATTTTTGGTTGTCTCAACTAGGTGGAGCAGGGTGCTACTGGCATCTAGTGGGTAGAGACCAGGGGTGCTAAATGTTCTACGATGCACAAGACTCTTCAACCAAAGAATTATCTGTCCTAAAATTTCAGTAGTGCAGGGATTGAGAAACTCTGAGTCTAACTTGTTCCATTCTGTCATTACTACATGGGAGAACCTTGAAGTCTTAGAAATCCCTCAGCAGTCTCTCAGGATTTGGTTTCTGAGGCTAAGTGCCTCGTGTGTAAATACTTTCTAGCTCAGTCCATTAACCCCCTCTTGCACTTTTCCTATACCTTCATCTTAGTGGCCAGAGGCCTACTAAATGGTTGGGGTTGTTTTAATAAATCAGGCTTTTTCTTCCTGTTGTTTCCAAGAGACAGGCTCAGTTGGCCTACAGTTCTTGCAGAAAAGAAGCTGGTGACAGTACTCTAATCTGTTGCTGGCATCTTTAGCTCCCTAATCTGTGTTTATATGGCACAAAAAAAATGACTCTCCCTGGTGCCAGACTTCATTCCTCCTCAGCACCCTGGCACTACTGACAGAGAGCACCTCCCCAGTCTCTTCGACATAGTGGCAACCCTACATGTTTATTTTATTGCACAGCTGTTCTCCTGAAGACGTTTCTTGAGACATGGACAGTACAGGATGCCTCTGGAGCTGGGATTTGGGAATCTTAATCGTTTGTATTCCTGTTTGCAGATTCACAGTACTCAAAAAGCATCTGGTATTATTCCTTAACTGTTTTCCTGTTTGTAGTTCTTATCCCTTCCCCCAGAATAAGCTCTTACAATATGAAGTTTGTTTTTTCAATTTATTTTCTGCCCTCTCTTAGCAACTAGCGTTTTGTTCATCATATACTGAGAAAATCAACTTACCTTCTACCATTTGGGGTTATATGGTTTTCCGTTAAAAGCTGGAGAAAATGATAAGGAACTAAAGTAATTTGAGAGAGACTAGTGGTCAAAGGGGGATGTCAACCATCTTCATAAGCAAGCCCAGGAAACAATTTGAAAGCTCAGGGGAATTGAGCCTGGATCAGAATGAAATGGAGTAATTCCTTCCAGGGAAGTGGTAGACCTTGTAACTAAAAAAAGTGATTTTCATTATCAAAGAGGCATAGAAAAATCAAGAAAGTTCCTTTTAATAAAGTCCTTCAGGTATCTTACCCTCCTCATGACCCAGAGGTTCAGCAAAAGTCAGATATAATTATTAAAGGGGAATTTTCTGTGAAGGTTAAAGCAAGGGTATATATTTACCTCATCTGAATGATATACCACAGGGACCTCAAACAGAGATTTGATGTCAGTGGACTCACTGACAGCACACCCCCAAATGCTGTCGTCCTCAGGTCTCAGGGAGATCATGACTGGGCCTATGTCTTTGAATTTGCAAGATTTCAAAGGATGTCTTGTTTTGGGGGTATTCATTTATCTAGAACAGTTTGTTTTAGCCTTTATTCCATTATTGTCCTCCTAAGGAACCTTTTTAGACATTTTTTTTCCCTACTTGTCTCTCCTCCCATGAAATTTTAATATCACAGATACAATGTGTATCTATTTATATACTCTGATGCTTTCGAAGGGAACAAATGATTATACTAAGGTTTTTTTTAATTATTTTTTGCCCCCATGAACCAATTTTTACCCCCATGGGGGTGATATTCCCTGTGTTGATAATGCATGATCTAGAAGTATCATCATTTTGGAAATGAACTGTTATTTGTACTTTTCCTTACAAATTGAAAATGGGACAAAGACAAGACTATCAATAAATGAATGCTGAGAAAATAGTCTTCTGACACAGTGGCCAGCAGCAACTGGAAGAGTGCAGAGAGTACTTTTCTCATATTTCTTGGCTTGTATGGAGGTTTTCTCTTTGAACCATCTCTTGATCATTTGGGGAAAGAAAGGGAAACACCAGGAGTAGCAGTGCGATAAATGCCACTCTCTAAAAGAAAAGAACTACAGTTCACAAGATGCTTTTGCAGTGATGTGCAGAGGAGGAAGACTAGGTGATACTGAAGAATCTGGGCATGAAATTGTCCATTTTTCCAAGGCTGGTAAACTCTAACAAGTTCAGTTTTTCAAAGTAGCCTTTGATTTACAGCTGAGAATACCATTTAGGTTATCTAGCATACAGGAATGTTCTATTCTCCCAACATTTGACTCTGTCTGATCAGAAGGAGGGTGGTTGTGTATGAAATGCACCTCAGAAGGAGGAGGAGGAAATGACATGTTCATGTAAATGAAATACAACTGCAAATTAAAGTGTCACCCTGTTAAAAAAATCCATTTTTTATTTAATTGGTTACCAAGGAAAAAAATGTCATACAGAAGAGTATATCTCAGAGAAAGTTAAACCCTGAGATGTTACAAGCAAATGTGGATTCAAGGAGGTTCTTAGGGGGTAGGTATAATAAAAGATGGCCTTAATAAAAATATTCTGATGCTACAAAGCGAGGCTCATAAATTTTTATTGTGTTACGTGCCAGGGGTCCAGAAGAGATGAACGAATATTACCTTATTTGTTTTTTACTGTCTCTTTCTATCCAGTCAGCTGTATAGTAGCTGCCTCTTCCCTGGAGGGAGCCTGTTTTTGAGATGTCCTATTAGGAAGAAAGTGATAAAGGAGGAGATTCTTTGTCTGAAAGAGTGCTGCTTACTATCAGGATGTCCAAGGACTGAAATGCTACTGGCTTTTCTGTATTAATGGTGTCTTCCCATTTTTATTTTTCTTTTCCCACATTTTTATGAAATTTCACCTGTCTTTTTTAGATGTCGAGCTTACCAGACCATGTATGTACAGTACCTGCCACGTTGTTGGCCCTAAGTAAATGTTAAGTAACAATGGGAGGGACTGATGGATGGGATTATATTTCCACATTAAATTGTTCCCTGACAAACATACATGGTTTTTCTGTGAGACAAAGACTTGCCAGGTGGGACTCATTAGCTTTCTTCAGCCATAGTCTAGTTTTTCCTCTTCTCTCCCCACTACTAATCCCAGTATTGTTTTATGTTTTGCAGTGGAAACGTTGATAAATAATATAATATGCTGTCTTTGACTTCTTCCTCATCAGGGGCAGTGATCGGTGATGGACAGTCTGCCGTGGCCAGTAACATTGCCAATACTACCTACCGGCTCCAGTGGTGGGACTTCACTAAGTTTGACCTCCCTGAAATCAGTAATGGTAAGTCAATATCAAATGGGGGTATCAGTGGAAGGGTTATATTTGCTGGTGAGCCAGAACTCAAAAATTCATGGAGCACTGGGTTTTTCGTCATCCTATTGAGCAGTTGTTGTCTACATGCCATTTCTGCACCTCTTCTGTGACTTTCATTTCAGGTCCATTAACCAAACATCAGCCATACCATACACTTAAGTCCATTAAGATCTGGATTAATCGAGTTTAATTAACATCACTATAGTCTTTCCTAAAGGGTCACAAGGTTTAGCTCTTGGATCCTACACTCCCTTTTCTTTCTCTTCTTTTCAGTTCCACCTAAACTTTAGGTTTTAGCCGGTGAACTACTAGTCCACAAATTCTTCAGAGCAGAGAAATCTTTGGTTTTGTGTCTACTTCAGTACCTTACATTGTTTGCTACTGAGGGTGGGTGCAAGACATGTTTGCTGAATTGCTTAATTGAGAGTTACAAGCTGGGCATGGTGGCTCACGCCTGTAATCCCAGCACTTTGGGAGGCTGAGGCAGGCAGATCACTTGAGGTCAGGAGTTCAAGACCAGCCTGGCCAACATGGTAAAACCCTGTCTCTACTAAAAATACAAAAATTAGCTAGGCATGGTGTCATGCGCCTATAATCCCATTATAGGCTTAGTTGTTCATATCTGAAGCCGACATTTTTCTATCTTGTCTGTAAGATATTATAAGACTTTGCCAGTTGCCTTAAAATAATTAAGATATTCTCTGTCTGTGGCATTTCCTGATATGCCAGTCTTCGTATCTTTATTCATCTCAATGGTATGGTTGATATCTGATTTACAAACATGACTGTTTCAGTTTCCTTGCTTCTAATGAAGTCTGCAGTCCACATCCCAGTTGTTCTTTTGGAATCACAACATTTTAAACCTCTCATTTCACTTTCTACCTCGTGAAGGGCTCTCTCTTGCACATTTCTGAGAGTGATGGTTCAACCTCTGCTTGACTGCTACTGATGATAGACTGCACTGACAAGGTGGCCTGACCATTACTGCTACATTTGTGTTAAAATATTCTTTCAGCCAGGTATAGCAGCTCATACCTGTAATCTCAGCACTTTAGGAGGCCAAGTTGGGAGGATCGCGTGATCCCAGGAGTTCAAGCCCAACCTGGCCAACATGATAAAACCTCGTCTCTACTAAAAATACAAAAATTAGCTGAGTGTGGTGGCACACATCTGTTTTCCCAGCTACTCAGGTGGCTGAGGCACAAGAATTGCTCAAACCTGCGTGGCAGAGGTTGCAGTGAGCCAAGATCACATCACTGCACTGCAGTCTGGGTCACAGAGTGGCACCCTGTCTCCAAAAAAAAAAAAAAAAACAAAAAAAACAAAAACACAATTAATTGGGAATGGTGGCATATGCCTGTAATCCCAGCTACTCGGGAGGCTGAGGTGGGAGGATCACCTGAGCCTAGGAGGTCGAGGCTGCTATGAGCCAAGATCACACCACTGCACTCCAGCCTTGGCAACAGAGCAAGACCCTGTCTCCAAAACCAAAAAAAAAGTTCTTTTTTTGGCCGGGCATGGTGGCTCAAGCCTGTAATCCCAGCACTTTGGGAGGCCGAGGTGGGCGGATCACGAGGTCAGGAGATCGAGACCATCCTGGCTAACACGATGAAACCCCGTCTCTACTAAAAAAATACAAAAAACTAGCCGGGCGCGGTGGAGGGCGCCTGTAGTCCCAGCTACTCGGGAGGCTGAGGCAGGAGAATGGCGTGAACCCGGGAGGCGGAGCTTGCAGTGAGCCAAGATCACGCCACTGTACTCCAGCCTGGGCGACCGAGTGAGACTCCGTCTCAAAAAAAAAAAAGTTCTTTTTTTGCACTGAGCCACTATTTCCCTTGTCACTTTCTCCCATTGGTCCTAGTTCTGTCTCTGAACCTCCATAGTATACATCTCATGATGCTTCTTTCAAGTGACAGTCCTCTGACTATTTAAACTGAGCTGCCATTTTCCATTAAATCTTTGTTGAAAGGTCAAACCTCCTTAGATTCCTTTCACTGATTTCCAAATCTTTGACAGTTCTGCTCATCTTTCCTTTTAACTTTCAGTGGAGGGGGGCAGAAAAGAATAGAAAACTCTAGATGCGAGCTGTCAAATACTTATTACAGTGGTGCTTCAGACACTATTAGCTTACCCTGTGGCTTCAGCACTTTTTTCAGAAGCCATTCTTGAATTTTTCGTCACTTAAAATTTCTTGATAATTGCTAATAAACCAAGACTCAACCTTCCTGTACTTTTACAGCTTGATCTGTTTTTTTTTCTGAAACAGAGTCTTGCTCCGTCACCAGGCTGGAGTGCAGTGGCGCAATCTCAGCTCACTGCAACCTCCACCTGCCCTCCCCGGGTTCAAGCGATGCTCCTGCCTCAGCCTCCCGAGTAGTGGCTGGGCGCCACCACGCCCAGCTAATTTTTGTATTTTTGGTAGAGATGGGGTTTCGCCATGTTGGCCGGGCTGGTCTTGAACTCCTGACCTCAGGTGATCCACCCACCTCGGCCTCCCAAAGTACTGGGGTTACAGGCTTGAGCCACCGCGCCTGGCCCAGTTTATCTTTTGATAACCAAAACAGATTTGTATTTGTTTTTATTCAATTTTTTCTGTCAACTGTAGTTTCTTTTTCCTGCCTCTCATCATCTATTTGAACTTTGTTTTAATCCTTCTTTCTCAATATTCCATTGTCTGCTAGTTCAATAAGCATGCTTTTCTGTGTTCTTTCAGATTGTTAGCAAAAAGTAGTGAATCAGGCAGGGCATTGCACCAAGCCTTGTGGTACATTACTGTGGACTTCCTCTGTGTTGATTTTAGTTTATGAATTAGCACTCTGGGCTTGGTTGTCCATATCTAAAGCTGACATTTTTCTGCCTTGTCTGTATGATATTATAAGACTTTGCCAGTTGCCTTAAAATGATTAAGATATTCTCTGTCTGTGGCATTTCCTGATATGCCAGTCTTGGTATCTTTATTGGACAAGGAAAATCAGTTTAATTTTTCCATGTCCTGTCTCAGTGGAACTTCAGCAGCAATCATCCGTTTCTAAGTGCTTATAGGCCACATGTCCAGTAATTCATTCTTTAACTCTGCTGGGAATCAACCACAATCCACCTTTTCCCTTATTGAAAATGAAATTTGCTTCTTCATTTCTAGCTTTCTGGACCATAATTTATTTAAAGTTGGCCATAATTTATTTAAAGTTATTTTGTTTTGTTATTTTGTCACTTTGTTTGTCATCTGAAATTTATATTACTGTTCAAAAATTTTTAAAATGTAAAAGGTTAGTACAGTAAGAAGCCCCCCAATCCTACCACTCCTCCTCATATGTAACCACTGTTAGCAGTTCCTTGTATATCTTTTCCAAAAAAAAAATTTTTTTTTTTTTTTTTTTTTTTTTTTTTTTTTGAGCTGGAGTCCCGCTCTTTTCCCAGGCTGGAGTGCTGTGGCGCTGTCTTGGCTCACTGTAACCTTTGCCTCCTGGGTTCACGCCATTCTCCTGCCTCAACCTCCTGAGTAGCTGGGACTACAGGTGCGCGCCGCCACGCCTGGCTAATTTTTTGTATTTTTCATAGAGACGGGGTTTCACCATGTTAGCCAGGATGGTCTCGATCTCCTGCCCTTGTGATCTGCCCGCCTCGGCCTCCCAAAGTGCTGGCATTACAGGCGTGAGCCACTGCACCCAGCCATCTTTTCAAAAATATTATATGTATATAGAAGCAAATGCAAATTTATGTTTCTCTGCCTGTTATGTAACCCAAATGGTAGCATGCTGTATGTACTTGTCTGTACTTTCTGCACTTTTTCTTTACAGTGTAGCTCAGTGTTCTTTTCACGACAGTATATAAAGAGCTTATTTGTTCTTTTTTATGACTGCCTAGTATTCCATTGCATGAACGTACCATAATTTTCTAACTAGTCTACTATTAAAGGACCTTTAAGTCATTTTCAATATTTTACTCTACAAACTGTGCTGCAGTTTATCATTTTGTACATGTGCAGGTATATCTCTAGGATACATTTCTAGAAATGGAATTGCAGGGGGGAAGAGTGTGCATTTGTAATGTTGGTAGTTATTGCCATACCACACTCTATACAGCTCGTGCCAAATTATTATTCCACTTGGAGTTCATGAGAGTGCCTGATTTCATAAACTCTTGCTGATAGAATGTGCTATCAAATTTTTGGATATTTGCAAATCTGATATGTAAAAAAAAAAAAAAAAGTAGTATGTGGGTATTTTACATTTGTATTTTTCATGTTACAAACAAGGGTGCATGCCTCTTCATATGAACAGCCATTTGTGTTCCCTTCTCTTGACTTGTCCATGTGCTTTACCAATTTTTCTGTTGTGTTACTGGTCTTTTCCTTAGCGATTTTACAGGAGTTCTTTATAAATCAGAAAATTAACTTATAATAGGAGTTTCCTACTTATCATTCAAGTTTTGACTTTGCTGAAGGTTATTTTTGTCATAGAACTTATTTTAAGGAGTCAAAATTATACAACTTTCCTTTTATGGTTCCTTGGTTTTGTGTCATCAGTAGGGAGATCATTTAGAACTTTTATATTTTAGTTTTTTAATAGTTAAGTCTTTGATTCACTAGGAAATTTAGTCCCAAATATTCAAAGTATGATCCAATTTCCCCCCCATATGGCTACTCACTTGTCCCAACTAATTAATAATCCATTTGTCTCTATTGATTTGGGATGTTATCTTCATCATAATATTAATTTCTTTTCTGTATTTAGATATATTTCTGGACTTTCTGTTCTGTTCTAGTGATCTGTCTGATTATTCATTTGAAAGTTCCACATGAGTTTAATCTTTGAGGATTTATGTTTTATTTTACTTACTTTTATTTTACTTACTTTTATTTTTAGAGGGTCTTGCTCTGTTGCCCAGGCTGGAGTACAGTGGCGCAATCATATCTCACTGTAACCCCAAACTCCTGAGCTCAAACGATCCTCCTCCCTCAGCCTTCTGAGTAACTCGGCCTACAGGCGCATGCCACCATGTCTGGCTGACTTTTTAACTTTTTTTTATGGAGATGAGGTCTTGCTGTGTTGCCCAGGCTGGTCGAGCTCCTGACCTCAAGTGATTATCCTGCCTTGGCCTCCTGTAGTGCTGGGATTACAGGTGTGAGCCCAGCCTGATTCTGTGTTTTACTGATGAGTTCAGCAACCCCCAAGTTTATTTATGTGAATTGCATTTAACCTTTTCCTGGAGTTAGGCTGAAGATCTTGCCACCTGCTTCTCTCACTTGAGATTTGAGATTAGTGTTTAGAAGTTTATGAATAAGGCCTCATGCATAAATAATTTTGAAATTGCTTTCCTGAAAAAAAGTGGCGCTTTAGATTCACTATGATTTTTAAGAGTAAACTCTTACTGGGTGAATGGAATTGGTCACTAGGCTGTCCTGTCAGAATAGGCCTTAAGAAACCTGGCAGATGAGTGATGTGGGGCAGGCCACACCACAGGGGATATAGTGCCTTCGGGGAGTGTTTATGGGTCATCTGGAGCTCTGTACAGGCCTTATTCTGAAATCTGAGGGGCTCAGAGATAGCCGAGAGGAAATTTTTCTGCTGATTTAACCCCCCTTGGGTTTTCTAAATCGGTATCTAATGCATTTGCAAAAGCACTGCAACTGCTAATCGCTCCCATGGCCTCATCTGGCCAGCCAGCAACAGGCTACAAATCGATCTTTGTACAAGGTGTTTGTTTATAATTTATGGAGCTGATAGGAAGGCAGAGCCATCTGCTCCTCCAGGCATCAGTATTTCTAACCCCTCCCATTCCCTGCTAGGGCATTTTCACTTGGAAATCATTTCTAATTGGGAGGAGATTACATTGCAGAGTCTGGAACATGGCTTCCTGCTGTCTCCTGCATTGTTTTTTCTCCCTCTGGAGCTGCCCCCTGAAGTTCTTGAGCAGTTTTGATTTGAAAATCCTTTCTTTCCTAATCTTTATTTCCATCCTTCACAGCCCAGCTAACTACCCCATCATTTTTTCCAATATGTGTTTTGCCTTTAAGTGAAAGCCAGTTGTTGGAGATACATCTCCAGGACTAAGGATTATTTGACGAGGCAGCATTTCTCAAGTGTAGTCCAAGTCCGGCAACATCAGAGACACCTGGGAATTTGTTAGAAATGCAAATTCTCAGGCCCCATCCCAGCATTCTGTGTTTTAATACGCCCTCCTGGTGATTTTGATACATGTTAAAGTTTGTCTACCGCTGGGGTCACACAAGGTATGGAGAACCACAAAGAATTCTAGTGGTGTGTAAGCTGCTGGTGTCTTTGGCTATATTTCACTTCTCCCTTTTTTCTCTACCTTATATTATTGTTGAATCCAAAAAGGATGAATTAGTTGTCCTTTGTTATTAGTACATTACTTTTCTGTGGCCTAAGTAAACAAGTAATTGAGATCCAAGAAATCTTTTCCTATATGAATTAACTCATCAAAATCTCAGCCTTAAAAGAGGAAGCTGCACAAGCGAATGGAAGCAGTGACACTTATTGTAACTGAACATTTCCTTTTACACATGTGAAATTAGTAGACAACAAGCAGCAAATGTGAGAATGAAATTGTAAACAGAGCCCAGTGCGATGGAGCTACCAAATCACTCTATGCCTACCACATCCCATTACGGTAGAAGTGAAACCCCGGATCATGAGCTGCAAAATTTCTGAAACTGAATATGCTACCAGAGAAGCTGTTAAAATTTTCAGCATTCTCTTTTTGTTTGTCCTTTGCATATCTCTGTGAGCTCATTGCAGTAGCCAGGAAGAGTTGTGAAGTTGGGTGGAGTCAGGGGAGAGGGCAGAATTTGGGAGATAGCTATTGATTTGGAATCATCATCATATAATACAAACACAAGCACAGTGGCTTGGATTTGAGGCTGACAAAATGCTTTTTGTCCGTATGCCCAGTTTTTAAGAGGTTTTAGAGCCAAGCTTTCCAGAAGAAGGAAAACCTTACTTGTACTTTCCTCTGCACCCGTGTCTCCGTAAGCAGTTAAATGCTTTTTTGTGTGTTGGTGATGAGTTTTGAGGGTTACTATAGCCTTCTAGATGTTTGACCAAAATGAATGTTAATACACGTGAGCTAGATCTATGTAACAGCAAGACAGGAAAGTCTACTTTGATAACATACCCAATAGATATTTTCAAGACATTAAATGTGGATAAAATGGTAACTGTTCAAAGCTGTCTTAAAGCCGATAGAGTCCCATCTCCTTTCCTATTTAAGTTCTTTTGGTTCTGTATCCCAGCTGGATTCATGTGTTGATCCAGAAAAGGAGAGGGATATTGCCATGTTTTTTCTTGTTTGTTTGGTTTGGTTTGTTTTTTGTTTTTTGTTTTTTGTTTTTGTTTTTTTAGCAAAGGGCTTGGGACCCTGAGTAATAAGTAGCAGACGTCCCAGTGCTAACTAGATAAATCTAGCCTTACAGGCTAGACCAGATGGTGGGTTGGGAGTTGAGCAGTAGAAAGGCCTAATGGTGATAGCAGTGAGTATTTGGATGTCATTATTTTATTAGTTAGCAAACAGAACCATCCTTGTGGTCCCTCTTTGGTTTTATGCGTAATGGTGCTGTAGGTGTTAGCCCCCGAGTTGGCACAATAGTCTAATCAATGTGTTCTGATGCCTTTTTCGATATACACTGTCATCTCATTAGCAACACACAGGGAAAGGAGAACAAATAGAGTTTTACAAATCACTCTGAGTATCAGATCGCATAAGCCTGGGGGCCTCTGAAAGAGCAATTCCTTGTTTTGTTTTCCTTGAGGTAATTTCCTAGGGAAACTTGCCCTTGACGTTTTTTTTTGGATTACTGCAGTAGATCACCTGGATTCTGGCGAGGGCAGCTGAGCTTTTAAATTTTTAAAATTACAACAATGCCTTTTAAAAAATTACAACAATGCCTCTGACAGTGGACATCTCCTTCAAATAAGAGAAACAGTAAAAAGTTTCTTTGCTTGAGGTATATCTAAATGGGACAAAGTCCTGATGAGCTTGGTCTGTTTGAATGTGTTATGCTGTTCTGCCTGGGCCCATGATGTGGGCACTCTTGTTCTATGCTCACATCAAGGGTAAGCCACTTCCTCCTGGCAGGGAATCGCACAGTGGGACTCAGAGAGGGATTCAAATGAAAACTGAAACAAGGCCTATAGGCACAGTGCCAGTTAACATCCCATTGGTCCTGTCATGTGGAGTGGATGCTCCTCACCAACAGACATTCCTTGCCACCTTACGAGGCTGAGCCTGCTGCCTGCCTGACCCTGCAGTTTGTTCTCAGGAACTACTAAGTGCAGACTAGGGCTGCCATGGACATTGGCATAGAGCATAATGGGAAATGAGCCCTGGCCATCCAGCCACAGCTGGGCATTATTGTTTTTCCTCTCTTGGTAGAGTTAGAGATTAGTATTAGCAAGGAGCTGTTCCAGAAAACTGGTCTCTAGATGTTCCAGTTCTCTTTCTCTTAAATGAGAAAGCAAAATACAAATTTGCGAAATGGCTTTCTTCTCCAAGGTCACATAACAGGTGTTGAATAGGATACAGAGTAGAAAGCTCTACCTGTATCACCTTTTTCTTGGAACCAATGGGTTTGCATTTTCATTTACCTTAGTTTTGATCTCTAGGACAATAACAGCTGTTAAATGGCTCTCTAGGAATAATTTTTAATAACTTTTTCCTTATCTAATCTCTCAAGTGATATTTCCTAAATGTGAACTAAGACTCAGCAGGTGGTTGTGGTGGTATTGACTATCCTGTAGTTTCCTGCTAAGGTGGGAGAAGAGACATACTTTTCTTGCCTCCTGTGTTTTGTTCATTTGACATTTTAGTTTGAATGAGAAGGTATTCTTTAGCATTTCTAGACAAGGTGCAGGCCCTTAGGAAGTCCCTAAAGTTTCTTGGCCCCAGAATTTTTACAATATCAACTCCAAAGTTTCTTATCCTCTTTTCTTTCTTTGTCTGATGCAGCCTCCGTGAATGTGCTGGTGCAGAACTGCAAGATCTACAATGATGCCAGCTGTGACATTTCTGCAGATGGCCAGCTCCTGGCAGCTTTCATCCCCAGCAGCCAGAGGGGCTTTCCCGATGAAGGCATCCTGGCAGTATACTCCCTGGCCCCCCATAACCTGGGCGAAATGCTCTACACCAAGCGATTTGGTAAGGGATAGGAAGCCCAACCTAATGACAGAGGGACACTGGTGCCTTGGCATGGTCATTGCTAGGTGAGGCACGGCTTGGATGGGAGTAACGGTCACATACTGCCCCTACCTTCACTGGGGCACAGGCCAGAGAAAGATTGCTTTACAGGAGTGCTGGCTAGTGACATTGCAGAAGCATCTGAGGATTAGAGTCCTGCCGCATGGCCCTGTTACGATGGCCGGGAATAAGGGAGGACGTGGTCGCGGCACACAAATGCACTACAAGACAGTTTGGCATTGTGTATTTAAAACCTCTCAAAATGTATCAGCTCTTTGGCAATCCAGCTTTTAACGAAATAATCAGAAAACTATACAAAGATTTACATACAAGGGTGTTCACAGCAGTGTTACCATACAGAAAAATGTCAGATTGTTGCCTTGAGACTGTTTTTTGTTGTTGTTGTTTTTTGCAGGGGGAAGGAGTGGTGGGTGTTTTGTTTTGCTGGTGTCACCTTGAGTCAAATCTAAGTGGGTTTTTTTTTGGTTTTTTTTTTAAGAGTTGACTAAACAAATGATGGTGCAGTGATGGAATTGCTCCACTGGCCCTTAAAACGCTCTTACAGAACAGTGTTCATAATGTATTAAATGAAAAAAGTGGGTTTCAAAATAGTAATATCAGGATGTTAGCAATTTTTAAAAATGTTGATAATAATGGTTAGCATTTATTAAGTACTTTCTTTTTTTGGTTTGGTTTTTTTTTTTTGAGACAGAGTTTTGCTCTTGTTGCCCAGGCTGGAGTGCAATGGCGCGGTCTCAGCTCACCACAACCTCCACCTCCCGGGTTCAGGCGATTCTCCTGCCTCAGCCTCCCAAGTAGCTGGGATTACAGGCATGTGCAACCATGCCTGACTAACTTTGTATTTTTAGTAGAGACGGGGTTTCTCCATGTTGGTCAGGCTGGTCTCGAACTCCCTACCTCAGGTGATCCCCCCGCCTCAGCCTCCCAGAGTGCTGAGATTACAGGCATGAGCCACCGCATCCGGCTTTATTAGATGCTTTCTATATGTCAAACACTATACTCAGTATGTATATGCCTTCTCATCATACTCCTCACTACAGTCCTATGAGATAACACCAGGATGAGCAAGTGAATATGAAGATTGGAGAAAAAGAGAAGAGTAAGAGTGAAAGTTGTTTCCTTGGAATGGCCAGAAGTCTAGGAAATATCTCTCTGTTCTGTTGGCCCTCAGGTCCCAATGCCATTTCGGTGAGCCTGTCCCCAATGGGCAGATATGTAATGGTGGGCTTGGCCTCACGAAGGATCCTGCTGCACCCCTCCACAGAGCACATGGTGGCCCAGGTCTTCAGGCTGCAACAGGCCCATGGTGGAGAGACCTCCATGAGGGTGAGTGCCATTGCTTGTGCTTTCACTGTATGGCATCTCCCCCAGGCTTGGAAGGGTAATGAGGGACAGTGGTGTGACCTCCCAGCCAGGACCAGAGCTATCATACAGTCATAAAGCGTAAGGAAGGGCTCCAGTCAAGCCCATCCATGATCTGCAGGCTTCATTTGTGGAACCTCTGAACTATCAAAGGCCCTTCCTCACACCCTAGAACATGTGCTGCATTCCCCAGAGGCCTGCAAGTATCTTCAGATAAACTGAATACTTCCTTACTTCTACATGGAACTTTTAATCTGGAGATGCATAAAGGACCCAATGAAATGCTTATTTTTAAAGCTTTGTGTGTGTGTGTGTGTGTGTGTGTGTGGAAACAAGCTGTAAAAAGTAATAGTATGCCATGAAATTTTTTTTCTGTGAGTTATAATTATGATGGCAGATGAAGACTTTAGGCAGCTGCTTTATTCTTAATCATCCCATTCATTTCACCAGTGGAGAAAAGATCCTGTCTAGGACCCTCTCTTGTCTGAGGCGTGTCTCTCTTATATTGCCATAAAAGCCTTCTGGGCATCCTGTGGTTGGTGGCCTTTTGGCCTCAGCCAGACTAATGTGCCTGAGTGAGCATCCCACATCCCATAGGTGCTCATTTATCCAGGGTTTGTCAAGGGGATTCAAGCATTTGAACAGTTCTCTAATTAGATAGTATTTAAGCTTTGTCTGAAGCTAAGAACCTGTGAATTTCCCAGTACTTTGTGCAGTCTGTACCATGTATAGTTGGATGTACTTGTTGGTCCATTTTTTGTCTTTAGCTGTGTAGTGTGTATGTTTAATCCACCCAATTTGGTTCAGTGTAAGCTCCTTAGAGGGATATCCCTCAGGGGCCTTCATTTAGTGCTGTACATGTAGATGGTTGTTGAATGTCTGGAATGGGAAGCATTTGTTTTAAAGAAAAAACTAGAGAGAGCACCCGTTATATACAAAGTGATAGAACGTGGGTGGCCTGGTGTGGTCCTTTCTTCTCCAGTCTCTTCTCCCTCCTGTCTCCTACAGATATCCTCTGTCCAACTACACTGAACCACTTTCCAAGCTTCTTGAATTTGGCAAAGTGCCTTCTTGCCAGGGTACCTTTACTTGGAATGCCCTCCTGTCCCCTATCTCCAGCTACCTGGAAGCTTTTCACCTTCTGTGGCATCTTTCTTAATCGAATTGATCACTCGTTCCTTGTGCTATCATTGTACCCCTTACACACTGTTATGGCAGTACTTGTCACATCAAACTGCAGTTATTTGTTTCCATGTCACTCTCTTCTCCTGGACTGTGAGCTCCTTGAGGATAGAGACTGCGTCTGTTTTATCTTTATGAAGTCCAAGAACTTCATGGGGAACCTGACAGTTAGTAGAAAGTGAATGAATGAAAGAGAATCTCAAAAAAAAAAAAAAAAAAGTATCCTCTTTACAACATCTAGGTGGTAACTAGCAGAACCAATGATGGATGACATAACATCATGTCCCCACCAAGCTTCTGAAAGGAAAACAAGTCATTCTCTGCTCTTGATATCACAATAACAAGAAAGTTCTGATCTTGAATTCAATATGGCTGGAAATATTTGACATTGGGTGAATAGGAGATG
Source organism: Chlorocebus sabaeus (assembly GCF_047675955.1). NCBI lineage: Eukaryota > Metazoa > Chordata > Mammalia > Primates > Cercopithecidae > Chlorocebus > Chlorocebus sabaeus. The sequence continues at coordinate 18,753,974 of NC_132904.1, forward strand.
TCATTGTGGGATATTCATCAAGCCTATTTTCTTATCTAGATATTTGAGGATGGAAGTTGAGTTTTCATTTAAATATTCTTCTGACCGGGCACAGTGGCTCACACCTGTAATCCCAGCACTTTGGGAGGCCGAGGTGGGTGAATCACCTGAGGTCGGGAGTTTGAGACCAGCCTGACCAACATGGAGAAACTCCATCTCTACTAAAAATATAAAATTAGCCAGGTGTGGTGGCGCATGTCTGTAATCTCAGCTACTCGGGAGGCTGAGGCAGGAGAATTGCTTAAGCCCAGGAGGCGGAAGTTGCGGTGAGCCGACATGGTGCCATTGCACTCCAGCCTGGGCAACAAGAGTGAAACTCCGTCTCAAAAAAATAAATAAATGAATAAAAATAAATAAATATTCTTCTTTTGCTTCTCTTAAACAGACTTGGCTGGTAAAAACACCTGGTGTCTGCTTTTCACCACCTGGAATCCCAGTCCCAACAGCTGCCCTTCTAACCCTTGCGGCCTAATTGTGGAATAATTGTTTATAATCATTAAGAGACAGGATCTGATTTGGGTAGCTCTGACAGACCTCTCTAGTCTGTTTCATAAGCCAGCGCTCTTGCCCAACTCCCGCACACAGCCTGCCAGTCCTCCATCCTAGCACAGTTCCACTTTTCCACTGTAGCCAGAAACATCTGGCTGAAGACAAACAGTTACAAAGCAGAAGCCAAGGTGGTGGGATCTGTTGTCACATAGGGGACTGGCAGCTCAGGGAATGTGGCTAGAGAACTCTGCTGAGGAGATGTGGTCATCCAGTGAGTCCCTGGCTGTCCTGCCAAGGGGCTCAAGGCAGCTAGCCAGCAGCTGCATGCTTGGTGACTAGAGCTACTGCCAGGCTGCCCAGTGAGCCTTTTTTGTTTCTCAGTAGGTACCATCTGCCACCAAGCACTAAGAAAGGGAGCTGAAGTACTTAGAAAGTTCCCATTTGGGAAGTGTTCCTGTCACCCAAGAGACAGGATCAAGGAATCTCAACAAGGTTTAGGTCCATCTGATGTCCACCCAGTCTGACTTTAAAGCCCCATGCTACAGAAAGATTTCTGGTTTTCCAGGTCTTGGTTGCCCCTTACATCCAAAGGCACCAGATCACTCAGCAAATGTCCCTGAATTCAGTGATTGGTGGAAGGGAAGACACCAGCTCTTTTGGATAGCTGTGCTGTATCACCATTTAAGGCAAGAAGTGAATTTTTGTCTGAGAACAGGGAGCAAGGGTTTAATGGGACAGTACAGCATCTCCCTCTTTGCACAGGTAAGTGTAGGTGGTGTCTCCATCTCTAATGTCAAGCTCTGGCCATAAAGGAATGCTTTAGTGGGTAATGGGCCTGTCCTAGAGCTTTGCTACTCAGAATTCCCCTTCTCTCTGGTGGTACCTCTTGGAATTCACTGTGGTCATGTTCAGAGAGACAAATGTGTTGGGCCAACAGACATTCCCAGGAGAACATCCTCCAGAGCATTGATTTATTTTAAGATGGCACTAAGTGACATCTCTCCCCAAGAGATGATCTCTGACACAATCCCATATGAAAACTCTTCTGAAAATGAATTGCTAATTGCTATTAGCCTTGATGCACTTACTCTAAGCAGTTCTTCAGACCTCTGGATCAGTGCTTCCCAAACTGTGGTTCTTGGACAACTTACATTAGAACTAGATGGGTCCTTATTAAAATACAGATCCGTGTCAGACCTAAATTCAGAATAAGAATGGGAGGCAGAAGGACCCAGGATTAGTATTTTTAAAACAAGCTTTCCTTCCTTCATTTTAGGTGTCTGCCCTCAGCCTCCTCAGCAAGGCAGAGTCAGTCTCAGTTCTACTTGCCATTGTGGTTTTGTGCGTGGTGCTTTGATTCTTTGCTAATTATGTTGCAGGCACAGTGGTGTTTGTCTTCTATTTCCTACCAAACTCAGCTTTTTGGCTGTGTGTGCCTCACCTCCCATCTTTTCTCGGCTGTTGCTGCTTTCCAGGTTTCTCCCTTGAATAGCTGTATGTGCTGGAGTCTTTTCTTTATGTTGAATCATTTTAATTTTTGTCCTTATTTCTAGGATCTAGGGTCCTTTTGATCTTTCCCTTCTCTTTTTACCGTGTTAGTCCTCCCAATTTTAGTGATAGGTACATCAGGAAAGTAAGACTGGGCACATATTTTCTCTCTCCCTTCCCACTGTCCATTTGCGATTCCTCCAGACTGGATATGCTACTCTCTATGACTCAGAGTCTTATTTTCTGTCTGATTCCCTTCTGCTTGAGCCAGAGAGCGCTTTTTGTTAATTTTTGTTTTGTTTTTAGGTTAAGCTTTTAGAGACTGCTGAGCTGAAGTTTTGCTGAATTCTCAAAACACTTAAACTGCCTGTGTTCCTTCTTGGCTTTCATTTTCTAATTGGAACCAGGCACAATATTGTACAGAGAACTGCAATTAATTTTCTAAAATAGTGGCAACTTGCACAGTATAATAACTTTGGTTGTAACCAAGTGAAAGCATAATAACAAAAATACAAAATTACTAATGAAACCGGAAAGAGTCATATACCACATTGTTCCTCTAGTTTGTATCTCAGTAAATGCTGTGTTACTTAGGAATAGGGGCAGAAGTCTGCAACTGGGCAGGGAGGTTCAGGGACATGAGGGCGAAGCTAGGTCATCTTGAGCTAGAAAGCAAGAATAAGGATTAGTGCTTTCAGCACTGGAATTAACATGGACCACCCCCACCTCCCAATAAGTGGGGATTGTAGGCACGTAAGTGGTTTAGTAAGAAGTGAAAAAGATCCTCATTGCCTAATTAATTGCTGCAGATCCTAGAGGCACTAGGAACTTGAATCTCACCAGGAGTAGTTTGCTTTTCTCTTGGGTCGTTTTATTGGCAGAAGGGATGACTAAGGACACCTTCGTTTGACTTGGGTTATGGAGGAAGCTCTGGGATAGAATGCAGTTTAGCTCCCCTCTCTCCATGGAACAGTATTGTGGTCTTTAAGGGAAAGCCTCTAATACCTAAGGGTCAATTTTATTGAAAGCTTTTTCTTTGTGGCTGTGTGGTAAAATCATAGCCAAGGGTTGAGTGAGTGTTACCTAGACAAATCAATAGTTCGTAGGACACATTGAAAAGAAAGTATCCATCTCTCTCCCTCTCCTCCTCTTCCCCTCTCCATTCCCCTTCTTCTTTCTTCCTTTCTTGACCTAAGAGTTTTGCTGGTCAGTAGTGGACTATCCCTTCATACCCCTTCTCCCTCTAAAGCGCTAGCAATATGCCTCCCCTTCACCCTAAACAGGTCCCAGGCAGCAGGGAAGGAAAGCAGATTTGTTTCTTTTTCTTTTTCTTTTTTTTTTGAGATGGAGTCTCCCTCTGTTGCCCAGGCAGGAGTGCAATGGCACAACCTTGGCTCACTACAGCCTCTGCCACCTGGGTTCAAGTGATTTTCCTGCCTCAGCCTCCCAGTTAGCTGGGTCTACAGGCACCTGCCACCACTCTTGCTAATTTGTGTATTTTTTGTAGAGACAGGGTTTCACCATGTTGGCCAGGCTGGTCTCGAACTCCTGACCTCAGGTGATCCGCCCCCCTCTGCCTCCCAAAGTGCTGGGATTACAGGCGTGAGCCACCGTGCCTGGCCTCTTCCATTTTTTATAGACCTACAGCCCACCCAAATCTGATTGTGCCGCAGTTCTGTGTGTACCCCCAGGGGACCACATCAGCATCTCGGGAACTTATTAGAAATGCAGATTCTCAGCCCCACTTGAGATCTGCTGAGTCAGAAACTCTGGGGGCGAGGCCCAGCCATGTGTGTTTTAACAAGCCTTCCGGATGACTGTGCGCTGAGAAGGAACAATGGGCTGTAGGGCGATTCCATCTAGACTCACCTGTCAATGTATCTTGATCCTTTCCCCTTTTGTTTTTGCTCTCTCTCTTACTATCTCTGAAAATAAACATTAGGTTGCTTGCTTTCTTTTATACCATTGGGTAGCTATCCTTACAGAGACTAATGATGGCTGCTGCTGCTGCTGATGATGATTATCATTATTATTATAAGTTCATTAAAATGAACCATAGAAAAAACTTGGGATCCAGACTTCTCCAATTAGTGGTAACTATAGTTGTGGCTTAAATCCTGGGTCAGGATGAGTGCCCACTGCTGTCAGCACTGACCGGAATTTATATAACTTCACAAATATAGGCTCTTTTGACTTGTCCCAGCTTTGTTCTTCAATCTACAAACTTTATTATGACTCTCTCCTTCCCTGCCCTTGAATTGAACTTATAATATAGACCTAATCATCTGTACTTACCTATATTCTACAAGTTTGATTTCCAAAAGTGACCTAGAATTCTAGTTCAATCCAGAGTATTCTCTAGAAATCTAAGGAAACTGAGCCTTTTCTTAATCTTGTCTGGACTTGGGGGTGGCAAATACCAAAAATAATGATATTTTATTTTTGTATGCTGGAAGGGTACTATTTCTTCAAGGGGAGATTGGGATAAAAGAGAGATGTCTTTGTTGTCAAAAATGATTTACTCCTTCCTAAGATTTTGTCCTCATTAATTTTCTTAAAGCTGCCTGTCAGTTGATTAAAAGCTGCTTCCGCTGCAATTATCTTAAAGTTGACTTCTGAGATGTGGCACAAAGCATCTATCCTCAAAAAGTTCTTTTCTTCAGAACATTGTAGGAAAGCGGGGAAGGGATATAGGAGAAGTAAGAAGTGTCTCTGGTGCGATTTGTCAGAGAAGGGAGGGGGGGCAAGATAAAAAATTAAAAATAACACTAGAACTGCAGTCAAAGCCATTCATTTAGGAAATTTTTCCATGACAGATTCACCAACTCTGACAGTGTCTTTCCTCCGTGGCCTCTTAGTAGAGTGCAGTCTATGCTGCATTTTATTCTATTCACTCAAAAAAACTGTATTGAGCCCCTATCATTGGTCTAGGAATGCAGCAGTGAACAAAATGGACATAGTCCCTTCCTCTGTAGTGTGTCCATGTGCGATGCCTGGCTTCTTCTGGTCTTTTCACTGCCATCTACCCAGCCCTCACTGTGCTTAGCTGCGAGAGGCATGCAACATTTGCTTCCTAAGTGTGTGTTACTTTGAAATCTCATGTGCCCTGGGTTTCTCTGCATGTTCTCACATGTGCACCCTGCTCACTATCACTGTCACTGTGACAGCCCATTACTCAGTACGCCCTAATTGAATCAAGGTACTAATGAGATAATCCTGAAAATAAGGAGCATCTTACTCATTTCCACGATGTTTTCTTTTTTTGTTTTTGAGACGGAGTTTTGCTCTTGTTGCACAGACTGGAGTGCAATGGCACGATCTTGGCTCATTTCAACCTCTGCCTCCCGGGTTCAAGTGATTTTCCTGCCTCAGCCTCCCGAGTAGCTGGGATTACAGGTGCATGCCACCGTCCTGGCTAATTTTTGTATTTTTAGTATAGAGACAGGGATTCACCATGTTGGTCAGGCTGGTCTCCAACTCCTGACCTTGTGATCTGCCTGCCTCGGCCTCCCAAAGTGCTAGGATTATGGACGTGAGTCACCGTACCTGGCCTCGTTTCCACAATTCTAACCAATATCAGTGAATTTCTCCAGGTTCTAGTCTCAGCACAGAGACATGATGAGAGGTTCCCAGTAGATAGTTTAAAAAGTGAAAGGCAAAACATCCTTTTTTTCAAGAATTGGTAGGAAAATCAATTAATACATTTGTAAAAGCTGAAAGTATTTAATATAATCCCTGTCCTGAACAGAGAAATACTACTTCTTCCACACACAAACACACACACACACACACACACACACAAATGGATCAAGCAAAATATATGGAAGCATACTCTTATCCAAGGTGAATCTCTAGAACTCATTAGACCATTTCCTTTGAGATGTAGAAAGCCACAGAAGTTCAAGAACTTATGTTGTGCTCTGTGCCCAGAGATGTGGAAACCAGAGTAATTGCTTTCTTTCTATTTATTTATTTTTTGAGATAAAGTTTCACTCTGTTGCCCAGGCTGGAGTACAGTGGCGTGATTGCAGCTCACTGCAACCTCTGCTGCCCAGGTTCAAGCAATTCTCCTGCCTCAGCCTCCCGAGTAGCTGGGATTACAGGCACCTGCTAACGCGCCTGGCTAATTTTTGTATTTTTAGTAGAAATGGGGTTTCACCATCTTGGTCAGGCTGGTCTTGAACACCTGACCTTGTGATTCACCCACCTCGGCCTCCCAACGTGTTGGGATTACAGGCGTGAGCCACCACGCCCAGCCTATTTGTTTAAAAAATTTTTTTAAGAGACAGGATCTCACCCACGCTGGAATGCAGTGGCACAATCATAGCTCACTGTAAATTTTAATAACTGGGCTTAAGCAGTCCTCCCACCTCAGCCTCACAAGTAGCTAGGATTAGAGGTATTGCCACCATGCCTGGCTATTTGTTTGGAGACATGCAGATCCTGCTTTGTTGGCTAGGTTGGTCGAACTCGTGGCGTCAGGTGATCTTCCCATCTCGGCCACCCAGAGTGCTGGCCACTACAGGCAGGAGCCATCACGCCCAGCAAGTATAATTTCTGAGAATTCCGGAAGCTGTGAATGCCTCAGTATTTCTTTAAGCACAGAAGTAGATTCCTCAGCTGAAGTAATGTCTGTGCTTTGATCCTAATGGCCAGGCGTGGCCTTTGGAAAGCAGCGGGCCAATTGAAAAATAAAAAGCTTGTCTTCTGACTGTCCTTGGGGTCTCCTTGAGGAACAAATGAATAAGACAAAGTTTACAGGACTCAGCAAATCATAGGAAGTTGCCTAGAAATGCCTTGAAGGCAGCACATTGTAACACATAGTAACAAAGGGCAACAAATTTGAACAACTTAAAAAAAAACAAAAAAGCTGTTTGCTGTTTGCCCTTTTTTTCTGCTGGGAGAAAGCTTTCGTTTGGATACGTGCAATCTAGGCAGATTTGTTCCTGCTTCAAAGGGAGAGAGTTAGGTGACTTGGTATTTTGATTTTTTAAAAATTTTCCAAACAAAGCTATGATTTGGGTTTTTTAATAATCACTTTAAAAATTGGGTGCACTGGCCAGGCACGGTGGCTCATGCCTGTAATCCCGGTACTTTGGGAGGCTGAGGCGGGTGGATCACTTGAGATCAGGAGTTCAAGACCAGCCTGACCAACATGGAGATACCCCGTCTCTACTGAAAATACAAAACTAACTGGGATTGGTGGTGCATGCCTGTAATCCCAGCTACTTGGGAGGCTGAGGCAGGAGAATCGCTTGAACCCAGGAGGCAGAGGTAGCAGTGAGCCAGTTTCGTGCCACTGCACTCCAGCCTGGGCAACAAAAGCAAAACTCCATCTCAAAAAAATAATAATAATAATAATGGGTGCACTGCCTGTGAGTTAGCCTTGCTCTGTCAGAACAGTAAAAATTTAAAAATAATAAAAATTGGCCGGGCATGGTGGTTCACGCCTGTAATCCCAGCACTTTGGGAGGCCGAGGTGGGCAGATCACAAGGTCAGGAGATCGAGACCATCCTGACCAAGATGGTGAAACCCCATCTCTACTAAAAATACAAAAATTAGCCAGGCGCGGTGGCAGGTGCCTGTAGTCCCAGCTACTCAGGAGGCTGAGGCAGGAGAATGGCATGAACCTGGGAGGCGGAGCTTGCAGTGAACCGAGATCGCGCCACTGCACTCCAGCCTGGGCGACAGAGTGCAACTCCATCTCAAAAAATAAAAAAATTAAAATAATAAAAATTATAAAAATTACATCACTGTTCTGTGAATTCTGAATTCCAACATAGAATATAAAGGTTTGGAGAGAGTAAAAGAAATTAAAGTTTTTAAAAAGCAATCAGACTTTCCTAAGGGTGAAGAAACTCAATAATTCATTAATCTAAGCAGATCAACAGCTGAAAAAGAAGAAAAAGATGGCCAAGGTATCTTTCCCACTGCCGCTCTAGGATATGTGCATTTCTCAGCCTGTGATGAGATGTGTAGCCATCCATTTCCAATGGAAAGGTCAGCTGTCTCTTAGCATCTGCTTTATATTGATTTTTCCCTCTTCTCAGTTGATTCTCTTCTAGTAACCCTCACTAAAACCTTAAAGCCTTCCTTAATTCCCATCATTATCCAGAAGGCATTTTTCCTCTTCACAGTTCCTTTCTTCCTCAAAGCCCCCTTGCTTTGCACCTTGCACCTTTTCCCACAGCTCTTCTAGCCTCAGTTTCCAGTTGTCCCCTTCCTCCAGCCAGCTTCCATTGTCTTAAAGAAGATCTGCTAACTGCACTTGACCTGTGGCCACCACTGCGAGGTTTTAGCTTTACAGATGATAAGATTCCCAAATGTAAACAAAATAACCACAAAGTTTTTCTTTTAACTTCTTATCTGGGCTGATCTGAACAGTGCCGTTTGCTGCTTGGACTACTGGTCTGAGTTTTATTGGCATGCAGTAGGGGAAGAAAAAAAAAACGACCATCTTGTTGAGGACTGCAATACCTTTTTCCTCTTCATTTTAAAAGGATGGAGAAGAAGGTTTCCCACTCACCTCCTGGCTCCCTCTCATTCTTTTCCTGTCTATCTTTGAACAAGGAACAAGACACTTTTAGTTTTGATCTGAACTGTTTTCTTTTGCTCTCACTTCCTATTAGTTAGAGTTTGAGGGGTAGAGAGGCAAGCAGTACAAGAGATTGTCTTGGACACCAGAAGTGGAACGATCATTATCTTCTACTCGAACCTTAAAACCACAAATATCTTGGCAACCAGACTCATTCCCTATTGACATGCTGAGACTGCACTAACTCTAAGAAATTTCTTCTTTCTAGCATATTGATTCTATTTCCCTTCATAGATGTTAGACAGAAATGAGAACAGTCTACCTTGGGAAGAGGGGTTGCTGTCAGCATTCGTCATATACCAGGGAAGAGCTGTAGTGGAGACAGGTGAAACCAGGACTCATCAATCATGAATCAGCAGCTGGGTTTTGTATTCAGCCCCACAGAGGGTCCCCTGTTCCTGATAACCCCTCCAGTGTAATAGAATTTGGTAGTGTAGCTGCACAGCATGTCTCTTGTGTCAGAGAGAAGAGTGGGGGACAGGGTGGGTGTTCAGCAGGCCACCCAAGGTTTGTTCTGAACATACCATGGGGAGCTTCAGGGCACCCGACTAGTATTAAGGAAACCTTTACTAGAGATGTTTTTAGGGTGTCTGTACATGAAGACCAGAGCCATCTCTTATACTGTCTTTGTCAGTACTGATGACCTTTGGATTTACAGAGTCAGTACCCATGGAAATCTAAAAGGGGACTCACAACTCACCCACTCTCTGGGTTAGAAAGACTGATGACCAAAACCATAAATGGTTTGGGATTAGCAGAACTAGGTAACCATCTGTCAGTACTGAGAAACTTGTCCAGATAATCTCTCATCTGTGGGGCTAATTGTGAGAGATATTTCCCCTCAGCGAGGTGGACTGAGAGCTGTTCAGCTTTGGCCAGGGAAAGGGGTGGACACTACATCTCTGGGTGCTTTTCAAAATGGGCCAGATTCTCATTGTTCAAGGGTCCATTAGTTTCGGGCATGTGTGAAATGAGGATGATTGGACCAGATGATCTCTCAGCCTATGGATCAGTGATTAACGTCCCATCCTGCACCCTCTGTGCCCTCCTCCCCTCTGTACGTCTTGCCCTCATCTCCCTTCTTCCCACACCACACTAAAGTGTGCTAAGCAAGCAAGTGCTTATCAGGATCCAAGAGGCTGGTGGTCTTTATGTGGCATTTTCTGGCTTCCTGCCACAAAGCAGGATTTAGCCTAATACCCAAACATGGGAGGAGATGTGCACTTGAGAACTGCCCTTTCGGCACTGTTTAAGGACTCGAGCATGAGGGAGTGCCATAACTGGAGGACAGATTGATGCCCCCATGATTCCTGCAGCTACAGAAGTTGGGAAGTGGCTAGCAACAACCCGGGAGTCTCAACATTTCATTACTTCTCTCCAATCCCTCTGTGACCTTGTCTCACCTAAGCTGGGTTCATCTGTCATATTGGTGTCGTGAGGGTTTTGTCCCCAAAGGAAGTTCCTATACTAAGAAGCAAATAGATAATATTTGCCTGTTAATCCCTCTGCAGCAGTAAATGATAAAAGGTAAATTTGTGACATATGAGAGGCTTGTTTGTTACTTCCTGGTCTGGAACGTTTCTAAGAAAGAGGTCTTTTATTCTTCTGTTTCAGACCCCCATTTAAAAAACCCAGCACAGCAACTTAAGCATCTGATTACTAAAGTCTTATTATTCTCCTCCTTGTAAGGCTACTTTCTCTGGCCCTTTTTCGCCATTCCCTACAATTATAAATTATTGTAGTTTTAGGGGAGACTTTGTTGTGAGGCCCATGTAGAGCTACCACAGGCTCAAAACCAAGGTGCTCCCTTCATGCACCCATTGAAGTTAACTCTCATCCCTCCTTAACTCTGGGTGTGCTCTGCTCACACCATCTGACCTTTGGAGAAGGAAAACTAAACAGATTAAGTGATCCCAGCCACAATTGTCTAATCACACCCACATTGTCCTTTTAGTGTTAAAAGTTAAATGGCAAGTTCTATTTAACCACAAAGTCTATAGGTTGGACAGAAACTATTGGTTATCTTCTGAGAAGGTGAAGATCTCCATGAGAAAGAATAAAGGCACCACACTTCATTGCTTGATTTAAAGGCAAAACATTGATTAGGTGCAAAGGAGAAAGAGTGGTATTACCATCTCCGTGCCCATTCAACCAGTGAGGCTGAGTGGAGAATAGCAGCCATGAATTTGTTTGAGACTCCTGCCAGCCAGGAGGAGATGATCCAAAGGCCAAGCAGCCACACTGCAGATGACTACCAGAGAAATTCATTAACATCATTGGGTTCTTTTTTAATAGTCTCCTCAGTTAGAGCAAAGATTTAAGGAGCCCTAATGAATTCCTTACATTTGGAGTTGAGTCCTACAGGAAGGGTATAGGAGGTTCGTAATGCAGCTGCCACAGGGCAGTCAGTGCTGTGCCTCAAACCTGAACCAATTCCATGTCTGTAAAAGGCCCATTTGACCTCAGGACCATAGCTAGGCCATTCTGGAAGAGAACCATCAGCTACCTGGGCACGTTTCTCCGTACCACAACACCTGGAAAATTACTAATAACAAGATTCTATGTGTGTGTGGGTCAGTATATTGAGGACACGTGCTGCTGTCTTCTCCCTTCTGGAGGCTGTCCTGTCCAAGGCCTTTCAGATAGGCACCCAAGGCACATGAGCATGTGTTCTCAGATCCAGGGCTGCTTATCACTTGGTTTGCATAGATGGAGTGGACCCTTAGTTCTGACTCAATCATCCCTCCCTGCCTTCCTCCCTTTCCACCTTCATCCCTCATCAGGATAGTCAGAAAAATAATCATTATTGTACCACTGTAAGTTCATTTTGTGAATATTACTGTCTAAACCACATGCTCATTTGTTTTCTCTTTTTTCCCCTTCTGTCAACCCTAGGGGCAGGTAAAGGCAGATGAAATGAGTTCATATTTGATAGATTAAAAACTGGGGAAGCAAGAAGGGAAATAAATTCCAGTTTATAGAGTTTCAGCTTCCTGTCGTTTTCATAGGCCCTGATGACCATTTGTGAAGACTCAGATGCAGGTTCCTGGTTACAATAATAGCAGTTACTATTTAGGAGCTTGCACCATGGCAGGCATTTTATACATCATCTCTTCTAATCTCCCAAATTATTTGAATGTATGTGTTTGTTCTAAGTTGAGATCTAGAGATTTTGTTTTGCAGTGGCATCAGGACTCAAACCCAAGTCTTATTAACTCTAAAGCCCATATCTTTTATTCTTCCACTGACCTGCCCCTATCTCTGATTACGTTGCTTCGAAAACATGTCAGAGAGTGGCCAAAGAGACTGTGAGGCCATATTTTACCTTCAGCCCAAACCCTACGTTCTGAGAAAGTATGCCGCTCAGAAAATATTAGCTTGGAAAAAGAGAAACAATCAATTTAACAATGATTTATATAAGCTAGAAACAAGTTGTGTGCCTGAATGTTCACGATTCCCCTCTGCTGCGCTCCCTCCATCTTAATGCACCTTTTAGGAATCCTTAACAATAACAGTTTTAACATTGCTTTTAATTAGATGAATTAAGAATGTTCTCTGATGTTATCACTCCCTCCCGCCCCCCTATCACCTCCAATTCCCCATTGCTGTGAGAGCACTGTGATTTCCATGGTAACAGGACTACCAGCCAAGGCTGATGCTCACTGGTTGGCCTGGTCAGAGGAAAGTTATGGGTAGTCCGTCCTGGTATGGTGGGCTCTATGGGGCTTTCCAGGGAGTTAATTTAAAAGTAACAAAGTTAGCTAGAAGGCTCGAAGGAGAACACATTATTAGAGCCATAGAGTCCTCTAGTATTTCTTAAAAGAGACCTAGCTCTCCCCACAAATGAGAGAATCCCATCTCTCCTGCTGCCCCAAGTTCTCAGGCATGAGTTAAGAGTCATCCTGTTCGAAAACCAAACACCGCATGTTCTCACTCATAGGTGGGAATTGAACAATGAGATCACTTGGACACAGGAAGGGGAACATCACACACTGGGGCCTGTCGTGGGGTAGGGGGACGGGGAAGCGATAGCATTAGGAGATATACCTAATGTAAATGACGAGTTAATAGGTGCAGCACACCAACATGGCACATGTATACATATGTAACAAACCTGCACATTGTGCACATGTACCCTAGAACTTAAAGTATAATAATAAAAAATATATATATATAGAAAAAAAAAAGAGGCATCCTGTTCCCAGCCTCACCACCTCCTTTCCTCCCTGTAATTTGTTTCTCTCTGGATTTTGTTATTCTTGGTAACAAATTGTTTCTCCTCCCATTCTCTTTTTTCCCTCTTTTCCTCTACCTAGAGAGTTTTCAACGTCCTTTACCCAATGCCTGCCGACCAGCGGAGACATGTCAGTATCAACTCTGCCCGTTGGCTGCCTGAGCCAGGGCTTGGCCTGGCCTATGGTACTAACAAAGGAGACCTGGTGATCTGCCGACCAGAGTAAGTGGCTTAAAGTGTGGGAGTTGAGGGATCATTGGGGCTGAGGACTGGGGTAATCCGTATTCACCAACTGGGGTCTTTTAGATAGGAAATGTCAGTCCATCTAGAGCCTGCCTCATTCTCAGCGCCACTCCTTAAAGGGCCCTCTTCCCACAGGGGCTGGTAGGATTAGCTCCCCATTTCACATTTCATCCAGAGACTGATTTAGTAATCGTGTTTTCTTGAATCTAAAGGGAGTAGTTTTTTGTCTTTGTTTCCCTTGTTCTCTGGTTTCCTAGTGATACTAAAGTTTTTCTGCAGTCAGAAGCATAGACATCAAAGATTCTTTTTTAAACCCTCTTAGAAAACTCAACAGTTGGCCTTGGATCTGAGTAAATGCCATAGACTCTAACTTAAAAAGAATTGGAAATAGGTATCGTTGAAACCCTAAATGGTTAAGCCACTGATCTCTAATAGCCGGATTCTGTCTTGCCTGTTTTCCTTTCTGCTTGGAGGTCTAGCTTATACTAGTGAAAACAGATTGAAAAGCTCAATGTGGGGCTGGGCACGGTAGCTCACACCTGTAATCCCAGCACTTTGATAGGCTGAGGCAGGCACATCACGAGCTCAGGAGATTGAGACCATCTGGTCAACGTGGTAAAACCCCGCCTCTACTAAAATACAAAGTTAGCCAGGCATGGTGGCGTGTGCCTGTAAGTCCCAGCTACTCGGGAGGCTGAGGCAGGGGAATCGCTTAAACCTGGGAGGCAGAGGTTGCAGTGAGCCGAGATCATGCCATTGCACTCCAACCTAGCGACAGAGTGAGATTCCGTCTCAAAAAAAAAAAAGAAAGAAAGAAAAAGAAAAGAAAAGCTCAATGTATAGTCAAAGCAATTATTATCTGGTCTTGAAGTAGGGAGTAGGAGGGGATTTGTGTCTGAAGTCCTGATGACACCCCTTCCCCTTCCTCTGGCTTTATGGAGGTCAGGGTTTCTCCAGGCATTCATTCACTAGAGACCCTGGGAGTCAGCCGGGTCTGTCATCAGTTTCCAGCCCCAGCCAGGTGGAGAGTGTGAAGCTCTGCTTCACTGCAGATCAGGCTGATTGCTGCATGGGATGCTGCAAGGTTCCAGTCAACTAAATGCCACTTCTGCCTCCAGGCTGTCCTCATATTGACCTCCACCTGGTGCAGAGTCTTTTCCCAGAGTGTTCTGCAGATCACAGAGTGTGGTGTGACAGTTCCAGCAGGGTCTCTGGTTATCAGAAGTGGGAAGTGTCCATGTTGCCTTTTGATGGGACCCTTGATAGTTTCTCCTAAAGGAAGTACTTGGGTCAGCTTTTGTGACCTAGTAGGGAACTGCTGATTGGGTCTTTATCGGCCGAGTTAGCTCAGTGGCCCACGAGAAAGGAAACCTGGTTCTTAGGGCAGCTCTTGCATTCCATTTTGAATTTTTTGAGCCCCTCCCAAAGACAGACTACTGTCTAAGCCTAGCCTGGTCAGGCTGCGCTTGGAGCTGCAAGAATGTTTTATGTTGCAAGCCACTTGCTCCAGAGAACATCTTTCACCATGTCCAAAGCGTCCAGAGAGCATTTTCATTATCTTCTTGGGTCTCTCAGTTTCTGCCCTTTCTCTGGCCTGTCCGTAGTCCCAGGATCTGTCCTGAAATATTCCTTTTCCCCAAAGCACATGACACTGATTGTCTTACCTCTTTTCTTAACAGTTCATAAGAGGAATCTAATAAGCATCTTTTCCAAAACTGGCACAGAATTCTGGACTATGATTCTACTCTTACTTACACCTCAGTTACAAGTCTTTCTTTCCCTGTTTCTCCGAGACCTCTTTCCTCAGGAGTGTTGTTTTGTCTATGGCTTCCACCACTAACTTTTGTCCCAGCCAAATTTCTAGTCCTCTCCCTTGCAAAAATAATCTACACCCAGTTTGTTGTGGCCTCACAGAGGTTTTTATGTCTGAAACCCCAGCCTACCTACTTTGTGTCAGTCACAGTCACCTCAGCCAAACATGAAGCTGACTTTGGCTTCTGTTTTCTCTTTTCTCCCCATGTGTTGTCTCCAGCATCCCAGAGTCTCAGCTGACCTAAGCCATCTTGGGGTGTCTGGGGAACTCTCTTACCCACCAGGAACTCAAGCCTCTTCCCTGAGTAACATGGCATTAGCATTGGACACATTGAACAGTGTCCCGTCACAGACCAAGTTGTGTTGGACTAAGAGAAAACTAGTTTAGCCCATTTTTTTTTGGGTACTGTTTTTCCTGACTTCTTGGGTGAGGTTGGCAAATGCCTCAAGTCTTAGGGCCCAAAATGTAAGGGTACCGTATAAACTGGATATGGACATGACTGAAGTTCTTCCAAGCTTAGGCAAGGAAGACTGTGTGTGAGCAATAGACACCTAGGGAAGTTAAAACTCCTCTGAGGCCTCCTAACAGATTGATGACAGAACTAGAATTCCTCCCTTTCCTATCCAGAGCCCTTTTCACTCAAAAACCCCTTTAAAATTCTGACGCAAGCAATGTACTGTCTTCCACAGAAAAATATGCCACAAGAACACACACATACTTTTGTAACTCTTTAAGACCTCAGGTAAAGAATGCAGCTTTAGATCGTGTTGAGACATTTCAGCAGGTCAGCATGGATGCAGGGGAATGAGGGGATCAGTGAGCACGTTCATGTCTTTTGAGCAGTCTACCCATGAGTCGTCTCCCGTCTCAAATGAGGAGAACAAATAGGGAAGTAGGAGCTCAGGGTTCTTGTGTTTCTCATAGGCAGCTGCCTATCTCTGGGTGATACAGCTCCCTGGCACACCCATTCCCAAGGGCACAGGATCCAGCCAGCCAGCTGGGCCAAGATTGCAGCCCTCCCTCCAAAACAGGTGGCTGTCTGCCTTTGTCCCAGGCACAGGCAGCTGCACCCCATTTTGTGCTCTCAATACTGCTCTTGATTTCTCCTCCATTGTCTTTGCCTCAACACTCTCTCCAAGCACAAAGACAGAGGAACAAGTTCCTTGGGCATCTCTTGGTGGTACTAAAACCCCACTTGGCAGTAGACTAAGGCCTCCAAAAATCCTCGTCTCTCCAAAAGAAGGAATTCTTAGGACAGGCAAGAAGACAAACAACTGGCCAGTCAGCCCCTCTACAAAGCCATCCCAGGGGCTGATAATGCAGTCACCCCGCCCTTCCTAGCAGTGAGGCGCTCCCTCCTCCTCTGCTCCCCTACCCGTACTCTGTCCAAGCTGCTGCTGTGCCTCTGGCTGCCTGCCAGCCAGCCAGCACCCCCACTGATAACCATGGGGGGTGTGAAGTGCCAGGTTGATATGAGGGGGTGCTTGCTTACTTCCGGCCTCATAAACCAGCCCTACAAATGGGGCAGGGGGAGGTGCTGGCAGAAGGTCCACTGCTTCTCAGAGTCAGCTTAAAGGACAGAATCAGGGAACTCAGGGCGAAAGAGAGGTGGGCTGAGACTATGGGGCATCTGGCCTGTTGGCCAACTATGGGGCTCCTTACAAGGCCCCAGCTCTGTCCCTTCTGTAATCATGGTAATTAGAGTCAAGTATCATCACCCAGGGAGGGGAAAGCATGCCTCCGAATCAAAAGGGAGCCAAAATTGCCGTGGAAACCACATATTTCAGGCAAGGCTCTAAGAGCCAGGTGTGGCTCTTTCCCGCGCTGCAGAGACACCAGGCATCTTTAGTCTGATCCTCTGCAGCCATGTCACTGATAGATGAAAGAAGAATGTTATTGAAGGGAATGGTCCCTAGAAGTTGGGAAGTTCGGAGCCAGAAGTTCTGTGGAGAGAGCATCGTGACCACTGAGAGAGCTCAGGTCTGTTCAGGGAGCCCTGGAAGGTCTCAGCATGAGGAAGTGGTTGAGCCAGGCCCAGAAGCACAGCTTTCAGATGCTGTGGAGGAAGCCAGGTGTGAGGTGGAAGCGCGCTGGAAAGGCTGGCCCTGATTGGACTTCCCAGCCTTCCTCCTCCCTTCGTGTGTTTGTCTAGCTCCCAGGAAGAACCCAGAGCAAACAATGACTCATTCACCCTCACTGAGACCCAAGTAGACAACAGGACATGTTGGGATCATTCTTTAGCTCACAGACAGACAGTGACAGTGGGTATTGAAAGCTAAGAGTTTCAGGCTGGGCACGGTGGCTCACACCTGTAATCCTGGCATTTTGGGAGGCCGAGGTGGGCGGATCACCTGAGGTCAGGAGTTCGAGATCAGCCTGGCCAACATGGTGAAACCCCATCTCTACTAAAAATACAAAAATTAGCCAGGCATGGTGGCGGATGCCTGTAATCCCAGCTACTCCGGAGGCTGAGGCAGGAGAATCGCTCGAACTCGGGAGGCAGAGGTTGCGGTGAGCCAAGATCACACCATTGCACTCCAGCCTGGGCAACAAGAGTGAAACTCCATCTTAGAGAAAAAAAAAAAAAGCAAGCTAAGAGTTTCAGTAGCCAGAGAGGGCGTCTCCAACTCTATCCTTGGTACAGTGCCTAGAATTGAAACCAAATCCATGAGCTATTGTAGTCCGGCTCTCTGACCACAGAAAGTAAAGCAAATCCTGGCTTAGAATTAGACCTGTGTGTGGGGAGCAGAAAGGATTGGGATGGGGAGGCATAGTGGAGCAACACATCTGAGACAGGAAGTATGGCCCCTGTTCTGTTGGCAGTGGACCTCTTCAATCAATAGCCAAGGTCACAGCCCTGAGCTGAGGATGCTCCGTGCTGCTGCCTGGATGGAAAGCATTCGAGGGGACCTTTTGGCCACCAGCATTATGCTGACAGTCTCAGCTCAGACAGCAGGCCTTCTTGTGGCCTCTTTTCTGAGATGGGAAGGAACGTTCCGGGTCAGGAAGTACGTGGTTTGTTGTAGGTCTGATGTGAACAGTTTGTTGTCACTAACCAGCCCTGGCTAGCAAGAATTCCAGAAGAGGGATTTGGTGGGGACCCATGTGGTATTGCAACCTGTCAGTACATCTTGACAAGTTTGTAAATCAGTCTTCCTGGCAGCCAGCTTCGCATAGTATCTAATACAGACAGGATTTGCTCACCAACCAAAAACAGTGATGAGTTTGTTTTTGGAGGCCTCTTCTGTTACTTCTGGCCATTTACCTCTTCCATAATGTAAGGTAGCCTTTTCTCACCTTTGCCCTCCAATGCCCATCTGGTTCTCAGACAATCCCCAAACCCCACAAAAATGGCTGTTTAGAAGAGGAAGGATAAACAGTTGGCCCTTGGTAACTGCAGGTTCCACATTCATGGATTCAACAAACCATAAATCAAAAATCTTTTTGGAAAAAAAAAAAAAAAACAGTGAAAATTAACAGTACAATTAGGCTGGGAACGGTGGCTTACACCTATAATCCCAGTACTTTGGGAGGCTGAGGTAGGCAGATTTTTTAGCCCAGAAATTTGAGACCAGCCTGGGCAACATGGTGAAACCCTGTCTCTACAAAACAAAAAATAAAAAAAAAAATTAGCCAGTCGTGGTGAGGCACGCCTGTAATACCAGCTACTCGGGAGGCTGAGGTAGGAGAATCACCTGAGCCGAGGGAGGTTAGGGCTATAGTGAGCCACTATACTTCAGTATAGTGCAACACCACTGCACTTCAGACTGGGCAACAGAGTGAGACCCTGTCTCAAAAACAAAAAGAATACAAATAAACAATACAGTATAATAACTATCTGCATAATTTACATTGTATTAGTGCAAGTAATCTAGAGATGATTTTAAGTGTACAAAAGGATATGGATAGGTTGTGTAGTAGGGACTTGAGCATCCATAGATTTTGGTATCCACAGGGGGTCTTGGAACCAATTCCCCAAAGATACCAACAGACAACTGTACTGCTTTTTAAAGAGGTGGCCTTTGGAATTACACCAACTCCACAGCCTGACAGGCCCCTGGAGCTTGGGAGAGGTTTACTACAGGGCAGTGAAAAGAAGAGTACTTTTGTTTGGCTGTGGCTCTTTCCCTTCAAAGAAGCAAGTAGTATTCTCGCAGGTGAAGCCTAATCATAGTTACCCACTAAAGACAGATTGGGGCCGGGCGTGGTGGCTCACGCCTGTAATCCCAGCACTTTGGGAGGCCGAGGTGGGAAGATCATTTGAGCTCAGGAGTTCAAGACAAGCCTGGGCAACATAGTGAGACCCCATCTGAAAAAATTTTTTAAAAATTGAAAAAATTTTAAAAAGACCAATTTGGGCTGGGCATAGTTGCTCATGCCTGTAATCCTAGCACTTTGGGAGGCCAAGGTGGGCAGATCACTTGAGGTCAGGAGTTCCACACCAGCCTGGCCAACATGGTGAAACCCCATCTCTACTAAAAATATAAAAATTAGCTGGGCATAGTGGCACACACCTGTAATCTCAGCTGCTTGGGAGGCTGAGGCAGGAGAATCGCTTGAATCCAGGAGGCAGAGGTTGCAATGAGCTGAGATCATGCCACTGCACTCTAGCCTGGGCATCAGAGTGAGACTCCATCTCAGAAAAAAAGGCAGATTTGGAGGCTCCGTGTCTGGTTTTGTTGCCTTTTACCTGAGGCAGTACAGCCTCCTGGGACCTCCTAGAATACAGTCCCTCATCATCTAGGCCCTACCTGGTCTCTGTCCTAGCCAACACCCATGTTTAGGAAGGAAGCACCTCCCAGCATCCTATAATCCACTCACTTGGGGATGTTTGCTCTTTATGGAGGTAAGTTCTGTTGTTAAAGAAGGGTGATCTAGGCCTCTAGGTTAAATAGCTCAGGCTACCCCAGGGGCGAGAGCCTGCACTGTCTTTGTTCCTGAGGCCTCTGCTTTTTTTTTTTTTTTTTTTTTTTTTGAGACAGAGTCTCACATTGTCGCCCAGGCTGGAGTACAGTGGCACAATCTCAGCTCACTGCAACCTCTGTCTCCCGGTTCAAGCGATTCTCCTGCCTCAGCCTCCTGAGTACCTGATACTATAGGCGTGCGCCACCACGCCCAGCTAATTTTTATATTTTTAGGACAGA
Source organism: Chlorocebus sabaeus (assembly GCF_047675955.1). Classification (NCBI taxonomy): domain Eukaryota; kingdom Metazoa; phylum Chordata; class Mammalia; order Primates; family Cercopithecidae; genus Chlorocebus; species Chlorocebus sabaeus. The sequence continues at coordinate 18,774,020 of NC_132904.1, forward strand.
CGGAGTTTCACAGTGTTGGCCAGGATGGCCTTTTTTTTTTTTTTTTTTTTTTTTTTTTTTTTTTTTTGAGACGGAGTCTCGCTCTATCTCCCAGGCTGGAGTGCAGTGGCCGGATCTCAGCTCACTGCAAGCTCCGCCTCCCGGGTTTACGCCATTCTCCTGCCTCAGCCTCCCGAGTAGCTGGGACTACAGGCACCCGCCACCTCGCCCGGCTAATTTTTTTTTGTATTTTTAGTAGAGACGGGGTTTCACCATGTTCGCCAGGATGGTCTCGATCTCCTGACCTCGTGATCCGCCCGTCTCGGCCTCCCAAAGTGCTGGGATTACAGGCTTGAGCCACCGCGCCCGGCCGCCAGGATGGTCTTGATCTCTTGACCTCGTGATCTGCCCGCCTCGGCCTCCCAAAGTGCTGGGATTTTAGGTGTGAGCCACCGGCGCCCAGCCAAGGTCTCTGCTTTTCAAGACTAGGCATGCCTGTTGGGCAGGGCTGTCCATGGCACTATATCTCTCCAGTGGGCCTCACATTTGCCATCTTAGTTCCTTTCTCTGTGTCTGAAGAATACTCAGGACCCACTGCCTGTATCTGTTGTTGCTATTTTTTAGCTGTCTCTTAGCTCCAAGGAGGAGCCAGTTAGGCTAGTCAGGGGGAAAGGAGAAGCTAAACACACCATTCCAGGCATTTAGGCTATTAGAGATTTGTCTGAATTGCCCCAGCACTGAGCATCCTGATGAAGCCGCAGCTCTGGTCTTGGTCTCAGCTCTCACCCAGGAGAGAGAAAGGATGGGCAGCCACAGTCCACAAAGCCAGGAGTTTTAGGAGCTCTTATCCTTCCCTCTCTAATGCCTTTCACCTTCTTCTACACCCTTCCCAACTGATTTTTAGGGCCTTAAACTCTGGTGTTGAGTACTACTGGGACCAGCTGAACGAGACGGTCTTCACTGTCCATTCCAACAGCAGGAGCAGCGAGCGGCCTGGGTATGTTTGGGAAGTAGGCAGGGAGCAGCTGGCTGGAGGCCCGTCCCTTCCTCCTGCTTTTGATGAGCTCTTAAGCAGTGCCTTCAGCATCCTCTAGGGCTCTGGGTCCCTCCTCAACCGGAGCAGCGCCTCCTTGATCTTTTGTGTACAGTTTCATTTGAGAAAAGTGTTGTATGGCTAAGAAAGAGAACAAAAGCTCTGCTCTCAGAGTCTTGCTGTAGAACCACCCCCTCACCCTCTCCCATCCTGGCCATGGTGCCTGGGCACACTTGGGGTGAGGAGAGAAGATAGGGCCTGAAGAAGGATGCCGCCCCATGAAGTCTGCTCCATGGCCCAGGCTCTTCCAGATGACTAGGACCTCAGGGACCAAGCTGCCCAGGGTTGTAGCCCAGGGACAAATCCTCTTGAGGCACCCATTAGAAATCTGGTACTGATCCTTTCATCACTTAATTCACTAATGAAGACTGGAACAAAATGCTGGGTTGTTGATAAACCCAAAGCAATTGCTACTTCCCCTAGGAATTGCTGAGCATAGCTGGAGGAATAGTCCCAGAAGCAGCTAGAAATATGAGTGTCTGGTGATAGTCTCAAAAGCCCTGGGCTGCCTCTGCTGCCAGCTCCAGCTGTTCCAAGACAGTGCCTGGGACATGCCCAAGGAAGGGGGATGCTAGCATTGGCCGGAACCTTCCTTGTAGGACAGTCTGTGCTCCCTACCTGCAAGGGTCTGTTTTCAGAAGGCCCTGGAAGGAGGATCCCAGAGCAGCCTGTTCAGGAGTTCCAGTCCTGGATGGGCGCGGTAGCTCACGCCTGTAATCAGTCCGAGCAGTTTGGGAGGCTGAGGCGGGCAGATCACGAGGTCAGGAGATCGAGACCATCCTGGCCAACATGGTGAAATCCCTCTCTACTAAAAATACAAAAAATTAGCTGAGCATGGTTTTGTGTGCCTATAATCCCAGCTACTCGGGAGGCTGAGGCAGGAGAGTCGCCTGAACCCGGGAGGCGGAGGTTGCAGTGAGCTGACATTGTGCCACTGCACTCCAACCTGGGTGACAGGGTGAGACTATCTCACCAAAAAAAAAAAAAAAGAGTTCCAGTTCTTTCCCTCCAAAGTGGAGCTCTCAGTTCACTTGGAAATTCAAGAATTCAAAGTGGAATCTTATGAGCATACAGTTGGAAGGAAGGTAAAACTAAAGAGAGAAAGGACCTTCTTCCAGTGCTCACTCTTTATCCCATGATCTCAGCTGCTGGCCTCCTGAATTTCATTAGTGTCTTTTCGTATCAGCCATCTCTACAGCTTCTCCCCACTCCCTGACAGGGGCCTGTTGTTGAAGAGCATGACTGAGCCAGGGTTGCAAGACTGGATGTTTCTGTGGCCTTTCATTGTCCCAGGGTATAGACTAACCTTGGGAGAGAGTGGACACAGACAAGTTAACCACCATCAAGAGGCAGTTGCAGGAGCACAGGGCTTCTCTTAGCCAGCAGGGCCTGGCCCACACTGCCCTGAGGATTGGCACAGAGCCAGCAGAGTGCTGTGCAGGGCGCTGTCCCAAGCCCCACCTGACTTCAGTCTGTCTTTCTCTCCCTAGAACCAGCAGAGCCACATGGAGGACAGACAGAGACATGGGGCTGATGAATGCCATTGGGCTGCAGCCCCGGAACCCTACCACCTCAGTGACATCTCAGGGCACCCAGACTCTGGCCCTTCAGCTGCAGAATGCCGAAACACAGACTGAGAGGGAGGTGCCGGAGCCAGGGACAGCCGCCTCAGGTCCTGGTGAAGGTAGGAGCCATGTGGTGCTGGAGTGGGTGGGAGAGGGACCCTAAGACCGTGTGAGTGCCACTTCCCACTCAGGATGCATACCCCCTCCCATGTCTGGGTGATGCCCACCTGGTGGCATTAAGAGCCTCCTCAACAGTGACATGGTTTCCCTGAGCTGGGTCACTCTTGCAGCTCACCTCAGCTCCCACCAAGTATGCTGACTCCCTCTCCTCTAAAATGTGAGGACCCAGGCTCTTTTTCCAAAGAGAGAGCACAGAAAACCTGGATTGAAAGGGCTAAAGGGAGACTCGCTCCTGCAAGCTGCCATTCCAGAGAAGTGCATCCCAGGCTTTAGCTTCTGGGGCCAAACCACAGCCTAGCTTGTTGTCCCCCTACCAGTGTGGCAGATTTGGGACTGCCCCATGGGAGGACCTCTCGCACTCCTGTCACACCTGGGGCTCATTGCCATTTTGACTGCAGCCTGGCATAACATCAGCCCCTTCCTCTCACCTATTTCAGGTGTGGCTCTGCCACACTCGGCCCTGACTCTCTGTGCCAGCCTCACACTTTTAAAAACCAATTAGCACTTCCCAGCAGCAGAGCTCGAGCCACTTAGGAGTCCGTCAGCAGCTGTGTTAAACAGGCTGTTCTCACTCAGTTGCTGTCCTCACCCCCTACCCCTAGCCCCCTTGCTGGTCGTAGCTCCAAACAAAGCAGCCTCCAAACAGACACATTTTCTAAGTCTGTGTTGAGCCATTTGCCCAGAAGAGACTATGGGAGGAAAAGCCATGGTGCATGTCAGGCAAAGAATAACAAACATACCTGTCACCCCAGGGAACGGCTTTCTACACCGCAGTGCCCCTCAGGGTCTTGCATGGTCACTCTTGATGCCATGAACCAGGGTCTTGCATGGTCGCTCTCGATGCCATGAACTGAGAATTTTCAAAGTGAAGTCCCTCTTTGGTCTGTAGCACAGCCCACCTCGTGCATCTGTGCTAGGTGGAAGCCCCTCACTGGGGCCATGACCTTTAGGTGGTGCTGGCTGAAGCAGCCAACCTTGGCTGTGAGCCTCTAGGAGGAGGTGGTGGAAGCCTCCTCCTGCCATCTTCAGGCCCTTTTTGCAGGTTTCTGTGGACTTTGAGCTGCTCCGGAGTCCGTTAGGCCTATTCCGGGAAGCCTGAGGGCCAGGCAAGAGGGAACCAGCACAGGCTTCTCCAATGGAGCCAGCAGGCTAGCCCTCTCTCTCAGTAGTAGGAGGCAGACCTCTCAGAGCTCCCAGTAAACCCTGACAGCGGGAGGGGTTTGGAGAGGGGGGCCATACTCTTAGGCAGCCCCTTCTTTTTACTTTTATTTATTTATATTTTTCTTGAGACAGAGTCGAACTCTGTCACCTAAGCTGGCGTACAATGGCGTGATCTCGGCTTACTGCAGCCTCTGCAATCTCAGCTCACTGCAACCTCTGCTTCCCAAGTTCAAGCGATTCTCCTGCCTCAGCCTCCCAAGTAGCTGGGATTACAGGCATGTGCCACCATGCCCGGCTAATTTCTGTATTTTTAGTAGAGACAGGGTTTCACCATGTTGTCCGGGCTGGTCTCGAACTCCTGACCTTGTGATCTGCCCGCCTAGGCCTCCCAGAGTGCTGGGATTAAAGGCCTGAGCCACCGTGCCTGGCCTCTTTTTTTATTTTTTGAGAGTGCAGTGGTGCAATCTCAGCTTACTGCAACTTCTGCCTCCCAGGTTCAAGTGCTTCTCTCTGCCTCAGCCTCCCGAGTAGCTGGGATTACAGGCGCCCGCCATCACTCCCAACTAATTTTTGTATTTTTTAGTGGAAACAGGGTTTCGCCATGTTGGCCAGGCTGGTCTTGAACTCCTGACCTCAAGTGATACGCCCACCTCAGCCTCCCAAAGTGCTGGGATTACAGGCGTGAGCCACCGCACCCGGCCAGCCCCTTATGTATGTTTGTAGTATGTATATATGTATATACAAATAGCAGTCACTGGAAGACAGTGTTGTTTTGTTTTGTTTTTGGGATGGGGTCTCACTGTGTTGCCCATGCCCTTGAACTCCTGGGATCAAGAGATCCTCCCACCTTGGCCTCCCAAAGTGCTGGAGTTACAGGTGTGAGCCACCACACCCAGGCCTTTTTTTTTTTTTTTTTTTTTAATTTAAAGACAGAGTCTCAGCAGGGTGTGGTGGCTCACGCCTGTAATCCTAGCACTTTGGGAGGCTGAGGTGGGCAGATCACTTGAGATCAGGAGTTCAAGACCAGCTGGCCAACATGGTGAAACCCTGTCTCTACTAAAAATACAAAAATTAGCCAGGCATGGTGGTGGGCACCTGTAATCCCAGCTACTGAGGTGGCCGAGGCAGGAGAATCACTTGAACCTGGGAGGCAGAGGTTGCAATGAGCCAAGATCACACCACTGCAATCCAGCCTGGGCAACAAAGCAAGACTCTGTCTCAAAAATAATAATAATAATAAAATAAAGACAGAACTTCAGTTGGGCTTGGTAGCTCACACCTGTAGTCCCAGCACTACTCCCAGAGGCCAAGGCAGGAGGATCCGTTGAGTCCTGGAGTTCAAGACCAGCCTGGGCAACACAGCAAAACCCTGTCTCTACTAAATATACGAAACATTAGCTGAGCATGGTGGCACACATCTGTAGTCCCAGCTACTCTGGAGGCTTGAGGCAGAAAGTTTGCTTGAGCCTGGAAGGTGGCGACTGCAGTGAGCTGTGATGTGCCACTGCACTCCAGCCTGGAGACAGAGCAAGACCCTGTCTCAAATATGAATAAATAAAGATAGTCTCACTCTGTTGCTCAGGCTGGAGTACAGTGGCACCATCTTGGCTCACTGCAGTCCTGAACTCCTAGGCTCAAGCGATCTTCCTGCCTCAGCCTACTGACTGGCTGGGACTACAGGTGTGCGCCACCATGCCCGGCTATTTTTTTTTTTTAATCATTTTTTTTTTTTTTTTAGAGACAGGGTCTCACCGTGTTGCCCTGGCTGGTCTTGAACTCCTAGCTTCAAGCAAGCCTCCCTTCTTGGCCTCCCAAAGTGCTGGAATTACAGGCATGAAGCACTGCGCCCAGCTAGGCAGCCCCTTCTGATTTGATTTCACTGAGCTTTTACTATGTATCAGCCACTTGGGCTGTGAAGACAAATAGGCCTCTCTGTCCTTCCATGGGGAGCTCGCAGCCTAGAGAGGGAGATGGACGCCTAAACTGATCATTGTTTTGATGTGATGAGGACCTCTGGAGCACAGAGGAGGAGGGGCTGTGCCCAGCCTGTGAGGCTTAGGGGAGACTCCTGGAGGAGGTGACCCTGAGCCAAGTCTTCAAGCATGAGTAGGAGTCAGGTGAAGTAGGGTGGTGGGGAAACATTCCTGGAGACATGTCTCAGCACATGCAATGGCACCAAGTTCAAAGACATGTTACTGCATAAAGGACCACTAATTTGTGTTCATGGCATGTCTGCTGCATGTGGAGAACGGAGGCTGGATGAGTGGGGAGGGCAGGATACTGGGGCTGAAGATGACGTGCTGGGGCTCTGGGAGCAGGAGCTGCCACCTTCAGAAGTATGTCTGCTGGTGTTTCACCTCCCAGAGAATTCTCTGCTGTTTTCTTGGTTAGCATGCAGCCCATTTCTGGCTTTTAGTCAATTATAAGTTCCTTTCATTCTTTTTGGGGGATGGGGGCAGAGGGTGGCGCAGAGGGAAGGAGCTCTTTTCCCTGGTTTTAGGAGGCAGGACCTGGTTCCTTGCCCCACTATCCCCTCCTCCTGTAAAGTAGAGTGGGTGGTAGAGGATGGCCCCAGCTAAGCTGAGGCTCTGGTCAGCGGGAACAGCAGGCAGAGTGAGACCGGGCAGCTGGCTGCTTCTGCCTGCCTGCGTCCCTGCATGCTCTGCCTAGACTCTGCACCCTCAGCTGTTCCACACACCACACCCCTTTCAGAAACCAGTCAGGGCAGGGGAGGTGTAGGTCAGAGGATATGAACACTTGATGGATGGGTGTCAGTGTCCAGCCTTGTCCCTCCTAGGGCAAGGAACCTTGCTCTGAGGCACTCATACCACTATTCTGCTTTCAGACTCTTCAGGGGAGCCCAGGAATCAGGGCTCTCTTTGGGCCCAGATTTCACCATGCAGAAGCCGCTGGCAGGTTTTGTATTGACAAAACCAGAGCTGCAAGAACATGGATAACGAAACCCTCTGGTCAGGGAGTTCAGCTGTCCTGGGCTGGGCTAGAAGGGAGATCCCACCTGCACTCATACCTACTACAGACACCAAGATTTATTTATTTTGTTTTTATTTATTTTTTGAGACAAGATCTCGCTCTTCCATCCAGGCTGGAGTACAGTGACACAAACACAGCTCACTGCAGCCTCGACCTCCTGGGCTCAAGGGGTCCTCCCCACCTCAGCCTCCTGGCACATGCCACCACACCTGGCTAATTTTGTTTTGTTTGTTTGTTGTAGAGACAGGGTTTCACCATGTTGCCCAGGCTGGTCTCGAACTCCTGGGCTCCAGCGATCCTCCCGCCTTGGCCTCCCAAAGTGCTGGGATTATAGGTGTGTGCCGCCGCACTCAGTCACCCAGATTTATTAATGTGGGAAGCCTGCTCTGCTTGTAGTAATTGCTGTTCTGTGGCCTGCCCCTACCCACTCCCCTTGGCCTTTTTCTGTCAGCACCAAAGGGCTCCTAGGCTACTTCTGATTTTCTCGTTCTACAAAAATTTTGTTGAAATCCATTCAGCTCTTTCCAGGCCTTCCAGGAGGAGCGCTCCACAGGGGTATTTGCACACGTCAGCTTTTTTGCATGTTCGACTTTAATAAGAGTTTGATTTCTCCCAGAATTTGACCCTACAGCAAGCTTTCCTACTCTCCTGGCCAAGAGGGTAGCTCAAAAAGGGAGGGAAGCATTTCCTGGACTCACCATTGGCTTCCAGCACTGATACAGTGCCTCCCTAGCTTGCAGTGGGCATTCGGGGCAAGCATGGAATGAATGAGTTGAGCTGAGCTGAGGCAGGGCCCTGCCTCCGAGCATGGCTGTGCCCCACTATTTGGAGAGCACCATGGCTGTCCCTCTGACCCGTAGCAAAGGTCATCTGAGCCTCTGTTTTGTCTGGTGAAGATGGTAGGTAGACCAGCAGCAGTAGCCTGGGCCCTGGGCCAGGAAAAAGCAAATGTGAAGAGGGAGGGGCTGGAAGACGAGTACTCCCAGAGGTCAGGAAGGGCAGCTCCTCCTATGACTCTCTGAGCCTCAGTTCCCTCTTCTCTTCTGGCAATGAAACCTCTAGAATTAAATATGGTTGCAGGGCATAGTGGGAACTTGTTGATTCTACCCTGGCCTCTGCTTCTAGAGTGCACCTTAGGACTTACCAAGGAAGAGACCTCATGTGAACTCTAAATCAATTTCCTATTTTCAAAGACAAAAACAGATGCTTTTGCTACAGAGAAGAAGACCGCAGAATTAACTCCCTGTCTGCCACTGTGCCTGGATCTCTGACTGTGACTGCCATTTCCCTCTAGCCCTGGGGTTTTTTCTCTTGAAGAATGTACCAGCTGCCCTCAGTTGCTCTTAGCCTTGGCTTATAGTTCCCAGGAGGGAAGCACAGCTCATAGTTCTGTAGGCTGAAGTTGTCCACATCCAGCCCTGGGGGAGCCATTTGTTTGTACATTTTTAAATCTTCCATTCATTCTTTTTTGAGCACTTACTTTGTGTCTGGTATTGTGTTAGGCACCATGAATTCAAGGGCACTGTGGAGGGAATTACATTGAGGTGAATCCGTTGTGTCTCTTCCCTCAGAGAGCAAGTCCAGAGAGAACTAGACATATAAATGCTTCTCCAGTGGCTCATACCTGTAATCCCAGCACTTTGGGAGGCTGAGGCAGGCGGATCACAAGGTCAGGAGTTTGAGACCAGCCTGTCCAACATGGTGAAACCTCATCTCTACTAAAAATACAAAAAAAATTAGCAAGGCCTGATGGTGCATGCCTGTAATCCCAGCTACTCGGGAGGCTGAGGCAGGAGAATTGCTTGAACCTGGGAGGTAGAGGTTGTAGTGAGCCAAGATCTCGCCACCGCACTCCAGCCTGGGCAACAGAGCGAGGCTCCATCTCAAAAAAACAAAATAAAATAAATGCTTCTCCTGCAATGGGGCAGTTACAAGACCAGTTTTCCAAGCATCCTTAAGTCTGGAGCCCCTGTGAGGAGCCTGGGAACCCTTTTATTCATCCATACACGCATTTGACAAATACACACCCTGTGTAAACCCACGTGTTAGACTTGACTCAAAAGTGAATACAACTGAGTCCAAGACCTTCAGGAACTTATAGGCCAGAAGAAAGATGCCACAGCCATGGGGAGGTGTCAAGCACTGTGAGGCCCCAGAGAAGGAGCAGCCCCTTCCAGCTGGGGGACCAGAGAGAACTGGATGGCAGAGGAGACGGGACAAGAGCATGGCACAGTGTGCACAGTGTATGCCCATCTGTGTAGCCAGGAAGCAGGGCTGCCGGGTACCTGCAGGAATGTGGGGTCAGGGCAGGAAGGTCTGCAGCGTGATAAGGGCCTGGCCAGAGAGCCCTCAAATGTCAAGCTAAGGAGTTTTGACTACTGTGAGGGCTTTTGCAGCTTCTGGGTTTTAAACAGGGTACAGACTTAACAAGAGCTTAATTCATCAGAGCTGAATTAGGATGGTAATGGCAACAGTGTGGAGACTGGATGGAAAGGGAGGAGACCGGTAGCAAGAAGCCCAGTTAGGACACAGTCACAGCCATAGAGAGGGGTGGCCAGACCTGGAGCCACAGGCAAGCAAGCAGTGGGCTCAGACTTGAGTGCCAGCAGCAGGGCCTCCCCCAGAGCCTGGGAAAGCCCATCTGGGGCTCTCTGGGGGCTTGGCTGCAGCAGCACCCATAGGGCCCCTAGGCAACCTGTTTTGCCCCTGGTAATCTACCTGAAAAGAGCTGAGCTGGGCGTGGTAGCTCAAGCCTGTAATCCCAGCACTTTGGGGTCCAGGTGGGTGGATCACAAGGTCAGGAGTTTGATACTAGCCTGGCTGGCATGGTGAAACACTGTCTCTACTAAAAATACAAAAATTAGCCGGGTATGGTGGCACATGCCTGTAGTCCCAGCTACTCAGGAGGCAGGAGAATTGCTTGAACCTGGGAAGTGGAGGTTGCAGTGAGCTGAGATCACGCCACTGCATTCCAGTCTGGGCGACAGAGTGAGACTCTGTCTCAAAAAGAAAAGAAAAGAGCTGAGAGTTCACCAGGCACAGTGCCCGGCACAGTGCACTCCAGTGCCAGCAGGCCTCAGGCCAGCCATGGCACGCCCCAAACCATGCTGTGAGGGCTTCAGTGCACAGAGTTCTTAGAAAGCAGTGGGGCTACAATGGGCACAGGGAGGGCCCCGCCTCCCCAGGCAGCCCTTTACTCCCAGGATAGAATCTCTGTGGGCACCAAGTCCGTAGGTTGACCTTTTTCTCTTTACCCTCTCTGCCCCACTGTTAGAAGGCTTTAAACCCTGAAGACAGGGTTGACCCAGTACTCTGAGAGCCCTTCAGGTTTTCTCTCCATCTGCCCTGGGAGCTAGAGCCAGGCATCCCAGGAGGAAGTGGGGAAGGGCAGCCACCTTGAGGGATGGAGGGCAGCGCTTTATCGGGGGATCTCCAGAAAAGCAACAGAGGACATAATGCTGAGGAAGATCATCTAAGACTGGGGCTGGGCGCAGTGACTCACCCGTGTAATCCCAGTACTTTGGGAGGCCAAGGCAGGAGGATTGCTGGAGCCCAGGAGTTAAAGACCAGCCTGGGCAACATGGAAAAACCCTGGCTCTATAAAAAGTACAAAAAATTAGCCAGGTGTGGTGGTGCATCCTGTACTCCCAGCTACTCAGGAGGCTGAGGTGGGTGGATCGCTTGCACCAGATAGGCTTAAGCTGCAGTGAGCGGTGTTTGTACCGTTGCACTCCAGTTTAGGTGGCATAGTGAGACCTGGTCTCAAAAAAAAACCCTGTAGAAAGAACCAGAAGCATGAGGCTGTCAAGTACTAATAAGAAGGGTGAGCGATCTCTTTGGGCCTTAGATGCCACCAAGCTGTGAAACCAGCTGGCCTGGAAATCCAACTCTAATGAGGCAGGCAGAGAGAAGGAAATGGATGGGGTTAGGGGAGCAAAGAAAGTCTCATAAAAATAGCTGGTGGCAAGTACCCCAAAAGGAAAGAAAACTCACCATCAAAACCCCCAAAACTGCAAAATCCCAAACAGTAGCTGATGGAGACAAATCAGCAGTTCAGTGGAGTCATCTCTTGCAGCCTGGGAGCCTTGATCATAGTTGCCCATGGTCTTAGCCTGGTTCTCACCCTACCAAGAGCTAAGCAAAAGGCTGAAAGGGAGGTCACACAGGGACAGAGCTCCACTGCTGCAGACCCCAAGTTAATCACAACGAGCACTTTGACCAAGTGCCTGGGCTGTGTGTTAGCTCCTTTTTTCTCTCTAGCGCTGTGCAAGGTAGACGGTAGGGATTTTTTAGGGATTTTTTCAGGGTCACCCAGCAAGCAAGTGACAGAGCTGAGATTTGAGTCAAAGTCTTTTCTGTTCCCACACAAGTGAATGCTCGGGCCTTTCTGGAGAGGGGGTGGTGGACAGATCCTGCTTTCCCTCCCCAGACCTGCATTTTGAAGCCTGGGGCCTGTGCTGGTCAGTTGACTCTCTCCAGGGAAATATGGCATCAGGCATTGAGCCCCAGGAGAACAGTAACTGGAGAATAGCTTGTGAAGAGTAGGGGGTAAAGGGAAAGAAGAGAAGGAAACAGCCATTCCAGGGAACAGTTAAAACTCTCAGCTTCTGACCAGGCACAGTGGCTCATGCCTATAATCCCAACACTTTGGGAGGCCTAGGTGGGCAGATCGCCTGAAGTCAGGAGGTTGAGAGCAGCCTGGCCAACATGGTGGAACCCTGTCTCTACTAAAAATACAAAAAATTAGCCAGATGTGGTGGGAGCCTGTAATCCCAGCTTCTCAGGAGGCTGAAGCAGGAGAATCGCTTGAACCTGGAAGGTGGAGGTTGCAGTGAGCCAAGATTGTGCCACTGCACTCCAGCCTGGTGACAAGAGCAAAACTCCATCTCAAAAAACAAATAAAGGCTGGGTGCAGTGGCTCACTCCTGTAATCCCAACCCTTTGGGAGGCTGAGGCGGGCTGATTACCTGAGGTCAGGAGTTTGAGACTGGCTTGGCTAACATGGCGAAACCCCGTCTCTACTAAAACTACAAAAATTAGCTGGGTGTGGTAGCGGGCACCTGTAATCCCAGCTACTCGGAGGCTGAGGCAGAAGAACGGTTTGAACCTGGGAGGTGGAGGTTGCAGTGAGCTGAGATCACATCATTGCACTCCAGCCTGGGCGACAAGAACAAAACTCCATTTTAAAAAAATAAGTAAATATGGCCGGGCGCAGTGGCTCACGCCTATAATCCTAGCGCTTTGGGAGGCCGAGGAAGGTGGATCACCTGAGGTCAGGAGTTCGAAACCAGCCTGGCCAACATGGCAAAATGCCGTCTACTAAAAATACAAAACTTAGCCAGGTATGGCAGTGCATGCCTGTAATCCCAGCTACTCGGGAGGCTGAGGCAGAAGAATTGCTTGAACCCAGGAGGCGGAGGTTGCAGTGAGCCAAGATCACGCCACTGCACTCCAGCCTGGGCAACAGAGCAAGACTCTATCTCAAAAAAAAAATAAAATAGGCCAAGCGCGGTGGGTCACGCCTGTAATCCCAACACTTTGGGAGGCTGAGGCAGGAGGATCACGAGGTCAGGAGATTGAGACCATCCTGGTTAACATGGTGAAACCCCGTCTCTACTAAAAATGTAAAAATTAGCCTGGCATGGTGGCGGGCACCTGTAGTTACTTGGGAAGGTGAGGCAGGAGAATGGCATGCACCCAGGAGGCGGAGCTTGCAGTGAGCAGAGATAGCACCACTGCACTCCAGCCTGGGCAACAGAGTGAGACTCCATCAATCAATCAATCAATATAAAAATAAAAGCTCTCAGCCTCCTCAGGGGCTTTGAGGAGGTAACACAGAACTATGCTGAAGGAAGACAGTGTTGTAATGAAGCAGAGCAGACTGTTTCCCTTTCGGCCACACCCATAAGGTACTTACTCTCTTTCCAGAGAAAGGGTGGCATACCCCAGCCCAGTCCTAGGTCTGCTGAGTTTCTACAGCAAGGAGCAGGCAGACAAAGCCAGCTGTCTGAACCTGCCTCCTTGCACGCTAAGCTGCCACTGGTACTGAGAGAGCTCATTGAGGCCAACCTGCTGCCTTCTAGGCCAGTGCTGCCTCTTAACTGGCCATTCTAGGCCTCAGTTTCCCCACCAGGAAAACAGAAGTATGGATTGTGATCATTTGGGGGGATTTGTCTAGCTTTCAAGACTCGGACTGGTTTTCACAGTGATGGAGGGAGTCTTTCTCTATCCTGCGTTTAGCCAAGAATACCCCAGCTGCTACCAGTGGCTGCCCACCTGCCTCAGAGGCCCAGACCAGCAGCCAGTTCACTCTCGCTTCTGCTTTGTACCTGCCAGGTGAGGGATCAGAGTATGGTGCCAGTGGAGAAGATGCACTCAGCAGGATCCAGAGGCTGATGGCAGAGGGCGGCATGACAGCCGTGGTGCAGCGGGAGCAGAGCACCACCATGGCCTCCATGGGCGGCTTCGGCAACAACATCATCGTCAGCCACCGCATTCACCGCAGCTCTCAGACGGGCACTGAACCTGGTGCCGCCCGCACCTCCTCACCCCAGCCCTCCACCTCTCGGGGACTGCTCCCAGAGCCCGGGCAACTGGCAGAGCGAGGCCTAAGCCCCCGGACAGCTTCCTGGGACCAGCCTGGTACCCCTGGGCAGGAGCCAACCCCACCACCCCTACCCTCCTCCTCCCATGTCCCTGTTCCTGTTGCCCTTCCCAGCGCTGAGGGACCAACCCTCCACTGCGACTTGACCAACAACAACCACCTTCCGGATGGTGGCAGCAGCAGGGGGCACTCTGCAGGCCCTAGGGGAGAACCACGGAACAGGTAGAGACAAACATTGCACGGGTGCCTCCCCTCGAACCGCCAAGCAGAAACCGGACCTCACAGCTGACTGGGAACTGGACGTGCGGAAGAGCTGCTGGCTGCATCAGGGAACAGGAGGAGGAGGGTCGGGGTGGAGAGGAGGTCAGTCAGTGGGCACGAGACAGTCGAATGGGCAAGGCCTGCCTCGGGGAACTAGAACCTTCGAGGACATGGAGCCCAGGAGAGCCACAATGTGGGCTTAATGTGAATGGAGGAGCAAGTGGGTATCTCTGCCAGACACCCCACTTTCTCCTAGTAACATGGGCTCAGGGGACTCAGCCCTGGACAGGGAGCCTCCAGAGAGTGAACAGTCTTCCAGATCTGGGCCAATCATCCTGGACAGAGGCCCTCGAGGCAGCTTTGCCCTGTCCACCTGTTGGGTGGGCAGAGCCACCAGGAGCCCAGAAACAGGAGGAATGGCCTGGCCCTCAGAAACCACCTCCAACTCTGAGCCTTCCAGAGCTTCAGCCTCTCTTCATCGTCTTACCCCACTGAAACCAACAGGGGTCGGGCCAGGCTCCCAGATTCCTGAGGACAGGGACTTTGGCATTTACTAATGGGGGACTACTGTGGGGTTAGGGGGCAGCCTGCTTGCCTGATACAGGATGGGGTCAAGGGACAGTGGGCAGGTCCTCACTCAGGAGTGGGGGGTGTAGGCTGGCCGGCCCCCAGGGCTTGTCCACCAGTCTCCTCCTCCCCCCAAGGCCCTCAGAGCAGCGCCTGTGGGTGTCAGTATTAACTGAGCCTCGGCCAAAGCTAGCCCAAGGCTGGGGAAGGGGAGGAGACTCCAGGTCAGAATGTGAGGTCTCAGTCTGTGATTTAAGGTGTTGCATGTGGACTCTTAACTGTACGTGTAGTTTCTAGTGGAGAAATCAAGGCTCTGATCATTTTGTTTTTAGTATGAAAATGTGATTTCCTTTCTGTTTGTAACTCATCATAGAAACATTGTGGTGGGAGGAGAGGGGATAGTCTACAGCTAACGAGGGAAACACCAAAGATCACATCATTAAAATGATGACATGCCCCTCGCCAGGCTCCTCTCTCTTATTTCCACGGAGGATGGGGGAGGGGTGGGGATTGGGAAGTGAGGGGCATTGAACTGGGCCAGGCCCACGTTCCCCCGGCTCGGGTTCTGGTGCTCTCCCAGTGGGGTGCAGTGGACCCATCTGACCCCTTCGCCAGAACTGGTCAGGTGAGGGCTGCCACCTCTGCTTCATACCACTTCTCTGTATGCCACAACTTCCTGCTTCCCTGGGGTCTGCTACAGACTGGGGCCACCTTCCAGTGGCCGGGTGAGTATGTAGGAAGGAATGACAGAAGGCTGTTCATCCTAATAGCTTCCCACCCAGGACTACAGGCCTGAAGCGATGTAACTGGCCAGAAAGCTGGATCCCCCCCAGTCCTGGGAAATCATGCACAGCAGGTGTCCAGCCTGCCAGGCAGGCGGTGGGGCTTGGTCCTATCTGCAGGCAAAGTGCCAGCTGCTAGCTGTTAAGATCTTCCTTAACTGTGTCTTCCCTACAGTGGCCAAAAGGCCTGCTCTATTCGTGGGTTTTGACTGCTTGAAAGCTTCCAGCTGGCCAGGCGTGGTGGCTTACACCTGTAATCCCAGCACTTTGGGAGGCCAAGACGGGTGGATCAGTTGAGGTCAGGAGTTCGAGACCAGCCTGGCCAACATGGTGAAAACCCGTCTCTACTAAAAATACAAAAAAATTAGCCGGGTGTGGTGGCTTGCACCTGTAATCCTAGCTACTGGGGAGGCTGAGGCACAAGAATCACTTGAACCTGGGAGGAAGAGGTTGTGGTGAGTCAAGATCGTGCCACTGCACTCCAGCCTGGGCAACAGAGTGCAACTCCATCTCAAGTGGGAAAAGGATATTTGCCCCAAGTCTTCAAGAGCTATAATGGAAAATCCAAGCAGTACCAGGGCTTTTTGCCAGTAGCACGTACTTTTGAGGTTTTTGTTTGTTTTGTGCGCCCAAATCTGTCCCTGATGCCATGGGGCACGCAGAATTCCAGGTTCTGCTCCAACAGAGACAAAACCAAAAGATAAGTTGGCAAGCAAGAAATACAGAACCATGGCAAGATTTAGGAAGACTCTCATTTTCTAGAAAATTATGTATAACAGTGGACTCTGGACTGAAAGACACGACACTTAGCTGTGTGACTTTGGGCAAGCCATTTGCCTTTTCTGGGCTTCACTTTCCCTTGTTAGGATGCAGGGCTTGTATTACACAACCTCAAAGTTACTTCTAGTTCTGTACTCTGGAATCATTCAAGCCCAGAGAGCACACAAATGGTTAGGGCAGGCTTCCTTTCAGAGGTGGGATTTAGACACCTGTAGTCCCTAAGTACTTTGGAGGCTGAGGCGGGAGGACCATTTGAGCCCACGAGTCCAAGTCCAGCCTGGGCAACAAAGTGAGACTCTCTTTTTTTTTTTTTTTTTTTTTTTAGATGGAGTTTCGCTCGTTACCCAGACTGGAGTGCAATGGCGCAATCTTGGCTCACCGCAACCTCCACCTCCCGGGTTCAAGCGATTCTCCTGCCTCAGCCTCTGTAGTAGCTGGGATTACAGGCATGTGCCACCACACGCGGCTAATTTTGTATTTTTAGTAGAGACAGGGTTTCTCTGTTGGTCAGGCTGGTCTCAAACTTCCAACCTCAGGTGATCTGCCCACCTTGGCCTCCCACAGTGCTGGGATTACAGGCATGAGCCACCGTGCCCCGCCGATCCTATCTCTTAAAAAAAAAAAAAAAAAAAAAGTGGGATTTGAGCTAAGCATTGAAGGATGGAAGGAGAAAGGAGCCCACTGCCCCACATCCTCTCCCCACCACCCGTAGGAGGAATAATTCCTTGGTCTGATAATGGGTCTTGTTAATTTGTTTAAACCACGTGCCAGGAGTCAATGTGCGTTCTTTCTCAATCCTCACAAAAACTCTCTGAGGTCATTACTGCTGTTACCCCCAGAGCACACAACTGGCAGAGGGTTTGAACCAGGTAGTGTATGATTCCAGAGCATACACCTCAGCCACTGTCATTTCTACAGAAGGAAGACAAGGTGTAGGAGAAACAATGGAACCCTGACTTGTTATGTTGCTTTGGAGAAAAGGGTATGGCAAGGCCCCTAGGGATAAAGTGGTCCAAATTTGTTTTTTGGGTTTTTTGTTTGTTTGTTTGTTTGAGACAATCTCATTCTGTCGCACAGGCTGGAGTGCAGTGGCACAATCTCGGCTCACTGCAACATCCGCCTCCCAGGTTCAAGCAATTCTCATGCCTCAACCTCCTGAGTAGCTGGGATTACAGGTGTGTGCTACGACACACAGCTAATTTTGTTTGCATTTTTACTAGAGATGGGGTGTCACCATGTTGGCCAGGCTGGTCACAAACTCCTGACCTTAAGTGATCTGCCTGCCTCGGCCTCCCAAAGTGCTGGGATTATGGGCGTGAGCCACCACCCGGCCAAGATGGTCCAAATGTGGACCTGCCAGGCCTTGACTCTGCTGTCTCTGGATGGTGCCAGTCACCCTCCCTGACCTCCCTGCCCCCCATTGGAGGCCCTTGTCAACACCTCCCTGTCCCCACAACCAGCCCCTTTCCTTAGAAAGCCCTTGCCCAATAACAGAGCCTCTCTGGTGGTGAAACCTTTGCAGGCCCCTCACACATCACAAGGTTGTGGCGTCACCAGGGCAAAGATAGGGACAGTCCCTTTTGGAGGTGAGGAAATTGGTTCAGAGAAATTATGTTACTTGTCTGCTGACCTAGTGGCATCAAAAGCAGAGCAGAGAAACCACCATGTCCCCTTGTTCCCAATTCAGCTCTCCAGGGTTCCACCGTGGGTTCTTGGGGTTGGGAGATTGAGGGAGATCAAAAGCCCCTTCATAAGAGGGATTGTGGAGAAATTAAAGTGACTTTGCCAGCTTCTGGAAGAGCTGGAGTCAGTAGCTGGAGGCATGTCAGGTGTGTCTGGTGTCTGCAGCCTCCTGCCCTTGGCCTTGCTTGTTTTCTCATCTGACTGTTTTAAGGATCTGCCTTCCTCCTCCACAACCCTCACCTCCTAGGCGTACCACACTCTTCTGGGCTCTGGGAGGGATATGGCAGTGGAACAAGTGCAGGACTGCCGTCTTAGGGTCTTATGAACCAACTTTCCTTATTTGTGAAGTGGGGCAAGAACAGTAGTGCTTCTTTCACCCCAGTTATGAGGTCTTGGGAGACCCAATCATTCATGTAACAACAGAAGATGGCTTCCTACTCTAGCCAACCAACCCCAGCCCTGAAGTTCCCAATTCCGACCAACCCCAGCCGTCGCGCTCGCGAGCTCTGGGGACCCGACCTCCACTTCCGGGTTCAGCGCGAAGAACCCCATACCAAAAGCCCCTCAGCGCTGGCTTCTACTCGAGTTCCCTCCCCTTCTCTGCCAAGAGGCTCCTGCCTCTCTTCCACCGCCGCCCCGGCAATCGCCCTCACCACCTCCGGCCCTCGGGGGAGGGTCTTGAGTTGTTTCCCCGAGAGAAGAAACCAGACGTCTTAAGGTTAATCGAATGTTTGCGATCAGAATTTGGGGTTACAGGCCTCGGTCCTGGGCGCAGTGGGGAGCGTCCGACCCCAGCGGCCCCCTGGAAGGGCGCTCTCGGAGGAAGAAGCGCTGGAGCGGGATCAGGCGGCAGAGGCCGCTGGGCCCGGGCGCGGGGAGCTCTCCGAGGTGCTGAAGCCGCCCCAATGTCGGCCCAGCCTGGGCGAGACCCCGTGTCCTGAGGCTACCGCCCTTGCGGTTCCTAGCGACCTCTGAGATTGGCTGCCCGCTCTCCGGGGTCTTGTCCCGGGCTCCGGCCCCGGCGACCTTGGGCAACCGACTGTCCCTCACAGGCGGCGGTGAACTCACGGTCCAGGCTGCGGCTGGACTGGAAGCGCGTCCCATCCCGGGACTGGGAGAGCGGGAGCGCGCCCCTTTCCCGGCCCGGAACGCTAAGCAGGGAGCCGAGCGGGTGCCGGCGAGTGGTCCGCGGTGGGCTCTTCTATCCCTGGACGACCCCCTCCAGTCCACCCGCTCCTGCGCTTCCCCAGGCCCCGACGGCCCCCCTCCTCGCGGGCGGCCCGGCCGGCACGCAGCGGCGCGGCTGGAGCTCCCGGACCTCGGCCCCGACGGATCCCTGGCGGCGCAGCCCGCCCCACCCACCCGTAGCCTCCCGCTGGGGTCAGACTCCTGTGCCTCGCGGCCAAACCGCGAGTGGGGCCACGCAGGGCGCTGAGGTCCCGGAGAGGCGCGAAAATAGCTCAGGGTCCCGGGAGTATGGTCAGGGCGGAGGCGGGAGAGCGGCCGGACCCGGCTGCCAGCTCCCTCCCCAGCCCGCGAGGGGGCGCCGCGTCCCCATGACAACGCGGACACCCCCACCCCCCGGAGGGCAGCGCCCCCTGCTCCCCTGCGCCGCTGGCCGTGGGCGGCGCCCTCTGTGCCCGGGCGGGGAGCTGCAGGCCGGCCCCGAGAGGGTCGCGGACCGCCGGGGTCTCCGACGCCTCGGGTGGTGACCCCCGCGCGTCGCCGCCGGGTGACCGGCCCGGGGCGGGCGGCGCGGCCCCGCCACGATTGGCTGCTTCCTCGTGACATCACGCGGCTCGGGGAAAAGTGCGAGCGTGAGCGCGAGTCGGAGCCACAGCGCCGGGAGCTGCGGGCGGAGCAGGGGCCGCCCCTCGACACCCCGTCCCCGCCCCCGGCCCTCGGCCGGGCCGCCTGCCCCGCTGGCCCGCGGGGCCGCGCGTCCGTCCCGCCGTCTGTCTGGCGTGAGGGGAGCTGGGCAGAGGCGGCGGGTAAGTGGCTCCGCGGCGGCGCGGGGGCGGGGGGCTCGCCGGGAAGAGCAGGAAGCAGGTCCCCGGGACGCTCTGAGGCTCCCCAGAGGTGGGTTCGACTGGAACAGGGCGCCAGACACCCCCCGGGGGGAGCGCGGTGCCGGGAGCGGCAGTGAGCCGGGGCTGGGGGACCCAGCTAGAAGCAAGGCCGGGGGCTCTCAGAGGCTTCTCCAGGTGCGCCCGGGTGCGCCCGTGGGAAGGGGTGGGCATCCAGGATGTCGGGGGCGGAGGAGTGCCCGCCCACAGCCCCCACGGAGCCAGGGACAGCCGTCGGGGGTGGGACCCGGTACTCCAGCCCTCCCACTGGCGGCTCTGCAGGGCACCAGGCGCTGGAGCCCCAAAGAGCCCTTTTCCCGCCGTCTCCCCGCCCTCCCTCTCCCTCCACCCCTTTGCCCCCGCGCTGCCAGCCCACTCCGGCCCCTGAAGTCCTCCATCTACGACCTTGAGCCCCGACGGAAAACACCCCTGCCCTCCCCGACACCCCTCCCCCACTCCAGTACTACCCCCTGCTGCTGCCCAGCCTTCAAGCTGGGGTCCTCCAGCTACAGGCCCCCTCCTCCGGCCCCGCAACGAAAGTGTTGGGCACAATGTCGGTGCCAAATCTTCGCCTCTCCCTCCCTTGAACTCTGGAGTCTCCTCTCCCGCCCCAGGGACAGATCCAGGGACCACAGCCTTCCCAGAGCCATGGAGTGAATGCCCAAGAACTGAAGACCTACACCCCAAACCACCCCACGGGCGCCCGGAGCACCCCCTCCGGTCTCACCCGGGAAAGAGGGGTGTCGAGGACTCGGAAAAGCACAGTGCCCACGCCCAGAGGCTGCAGGAACTGCGTGCTAGGGGGTTGGAGGGAGGGCGGGGCACCCGAGAGCCAGGGCTCCTTCGACCACGGCGGAGACATGGAGGAGCCTCCAGATGGCCCAGGAAAACCCGGCCCTCGAGGCCCGCCCGACCCTAGCGTGAGAAACTGGGTGCCCACTTTGGTCAGGGGGGCTAGAAAGTGCCTCTGGGGTAGGGTGCAGGGTGAGGAGCGAAGACAAGAGTCTTGCACTCGCCTGACCCGAGCTCCGTCCAGGCCTCCGCCTTGTGGATGCACTGCCGGTGCCCTCTCGCCGCGAGACTGGGCTGCTTTTGGCAATAACTCGTCTTAGGGGCACGCAGAGCTGAGCCTGCCTGGTGTCCCTCAAGGCTGGGTTGAGCGACTCTCGCAGAGGCCCCACGACAGATGTCAGTCAGAGGTTGCGACTCTGCCACATCTTTAAGGACTTGGACACCTCTGGGCACCGGGCTAAGACGGCGTCCCAAAGTTAGGTGGCCCGTTGCACGCAGCCCCTAGTAGTCTGGCCTCCTCATCCGCACGACCCTTCACCCACAGGCCAGGTGCAATACCGACGCGGGTTCCTGGCCCGACCCTCTCCGCGCTCAGGCGGACAGCTGAGTCTCCTGGCAGGGGCGTTTGGAATGTAACCGGTCACCCATTCTCTGCCCTGCATTTGCTTGTGCATGCAAGTCCACAGGTGTAGAGGCACCCGAACCGTGTGCATCCTCCCGGCCACAGCACCCTAGGCACGCACACGCATGCACATGCACGTGTCCACACGGCGAGGCATGCTCACGCGCTCTCACGGGCGCACTGGTATCCAGGCGTGGCCGTGCGCACACACACGCACATGCAGACAGCTACTAGCGTCTACTCGCGCTCCCCCGTAGGCACACACAAACAGAACTCGCACTCGCGCTCCCACCCACACGTTCCTCGCAGGGTGCCGGGTGGAATCCGGGCTCCCTCAACTTTCCCACCCGAGAACCCCGCGCGGAGCCGAGGGCAGCTCTGGGGCGGCGTCCCACGGGGCCTGGCGAGGGGAACCCACGTCCCTTCCCCGGGAGGCTCTGCTTGAGGGCTCCTCTGGGTTCGCAGTCGTATTGGAGTTGGGGGCGGTGGCCAACGGCGGCCGCACGGTCTAGGTCCGGAGCGGGCACCAGGGACCGACATTGCCATCTAGCGGTGCGCACAGCCCTGGCGGCGGCGGCTCGCTCCCCAGATCCAGGCGCATCTGGATTCCAGGGAAAGGCGCCAGAGAGGGCTGCTGTCGGAATGTCTGCGGGTGACCCCGAGGTGTCCAAAAAGATGACAGCTGGGGCGGGGCGGAGTCGGGAGTCGGGGAGACCCTGAGCCTCGCCCTGGCAGCTCCCTCACGCGGGCCAAGAGCAGGACTTAACCACAGGCCATCCAGTGGTCCCGGCTCAGCCTGGCCACCAGGATCTGGGAGAAGACAAGACCATCGCTTGTCTTCTGGGAAAGCTAAGTCGAGAAGCCAGCAGGAATGTGAGGGGACCCTACCCAAGCCTCACCTGGACAGTCCCTCAGTTGTGTGGTTTTCGGGTAGAGGGGAGCGGAGGCAGGAGGTCAACTCTGAGCAGTAGTACCTTGGACTTAAGAAGGAGGTTTCCTGGTTCTTCTCCTGCCCACTCCCCTACTTCCTAACCTGGTGACTTTGGGCCAGTTGATTAACATTATTCTCATCTATAAGAGGATATTTACATCTGTAAAATGAGGATACTGATAATACCTGCTTTTTCAGGTTGTTGTAAGGATTAAACCAGATAATCTATATTAAAAGCTCAGAGGGGTTCCTGACGCACAGTTAACACTCAATAAACAAGAGCTATTATGTTTTCACATTCTGCACTTCTAGCCCCGTTTGTTATCATCCTGCTGGCCTGTATCCTGCCCTGGGAGGCTAAAGTGAGCTTCCTTGGGGCTGGCTGACTGATTGCTCCTGCCTGCCCTGTCCCCTCCTGCACGTGAGTGATTGCGGGAGGGCAGCCTCCTGGTGCTGGAGGGGACAGGGCAGAGAGTGACACCTGAGTTTCTATTTCAGAGGCTCTCAGAGCCAAATGGGGTTGTCAGGGACCCCGAGAGAGGGCAGTATCTTTGCCCTTGACTCATTGTGTGACCTTGGGGGTGACAATACCTGCCCTCAGCCTCTCCTCCTACGAACCAAGGATTTAGAAGAGGAGAACTTGAACTATCAGGCTAGGAGGCTGGGTCTGTATCTGCGATGGTGGAATAGAAGGGCTGGGGTCAGACTTGGGGCCGTTACCCTGACCCTTGGCCCCAGCCTGCAGTGCATTTTTGTGTTTATGTATAGAGATCAAGTTTAGGTGCTAATCCCTATAGCTGCTGGGAAGGATCTCCCAGGACCTCCAGGATCTCCCTATTCTGCGAATGAGAAAGAGGTGCAGGAAGGCGCAGTGGCTTGTCTGTGGCCACAGAGCCGGAGCCCAGGCTGCAGGCTAGTCCTCCTTCCTCCACAGCCGGCTGCCGCGCCCTCTCTTCCTCTCACACACAGACGCACAGCACTGCGTATCCGACCATGCCTGCTGGGCTGGCGTGGCTGTGATGGGCCCGCGTGCGTCTGTGGAGCGGTGTGTGTGTTGGCGGGTGTGAAGGAGGCTGGGCTGAGCGGCTGCCCTGGCACTCGGAGCTGGCGTGGGCCTCCCTCACATGGAGGGAAGAGGAAGAGGGGGAGGAGAGCTAAGAGGAGACTGGTGGGAGGGAGGGCAGGCTCAGGGAAGGGCCTGTGGTGGGGACTCCAGCTAGGGCGCCGCCAGTGTGGGGAGTGGACTGCGGAGGGAAGGGGCGGCCCTGGCAGCCCTTCTCTTCCCTCTGGGACAATCTTTTTACCTCATGGGTCCCCAATTGGGCCTCAGGGGTCTCTGATAACCCCTAGTGACCCCTGCACTGCCTCCCTCCCAGCTGCATGCCCTGTGGCTGGAGCTGAGGGCTCCTTGAAGGGGATGCGACAGTGGCAGGTACCTCCCGAGGCCCCTTCTGCAGGGACTCTCCTCCTCTCTGGGGTGCCCAGCTCCAGGCGCCATCTCTGGTCCCCTGCAAAGCCTTCTGGCTCCTCGAGCTCTTTGGCCTCCCTCAGCCAGAGCTCTTAGTTCCGGGACTGCCTTCCTCTCACCATCTAACCCCGCACTCATCCCCACCAGCAGAATAAAGCAAGAAGCTGTGAAACCTTCGTCAGGCTTTTAACAGCTCTGTGCCTCAGTTTCCCCATCTGTAAGTAGTAAAGGAAAACAATGGTATCTACCTCATAGGTTTGTGGTGAGGATGAAATGAGTTAACACTATAAAAAGTGTTACCAGGCATGGTGGCACCTGGAGTCCCAGCTACTCAGGAGGTGGGAGGATGACTTGAGCTCAAGGATTCTAGACCAGTCTGGACAACATACCAAGACCCTGTCTCTACAAATAAATAGATAAATAAATAAATAGACACTTTTTTTCAAGTGTCAGAAGTGCTTGGCACTTAGTAGACCATCAGTGTTAGGTGCCAATAGATACCCCTATTATTGCCTTTGTCCCAGTGCCTTCTACAGAGGTTGGAGAGCAGGTGTTAAGAAATGACTGAGTGGGTAAGGGGATGAACAGAACACCTCTCTCCAGAGCCCACATGCTGGTGGGCCCCTGGGACCACTCTCCTCCTCCTCTTGCTTCCCTGAGCTCCCCCGACACTGGCCTCTGTCCAGGCCTTGTGCTGCTTCCGGGCCTTTGCTGTGGCCACTGCCCCTGGCAGGGCCACTCTCCGCAGGTCCTCCTGTGGCTGGCTCCCCATCACCCTGATGACCTGATGGGTGAGGCCTTCCCTGATCACCCAGCAAGGAGTCATGCCTGTCCTGCCTTCTGACTCACTCTCCTGTCGCCCTGTCTTTTTTTCTTTTGTGGCTCACGTGTTTGCGTGTCTCTCCCCAGGAGGCAGGGAGCCATGTGTGTCTTATTCACTTCTGTAGCCACAGCACCCTGAGCAAGGCTTGGCACGTAGTAGGTGCTCAATTAATGTTGAATGAATGGGCAAATGCGGGATGGCGGGACAGAGTTCTCTCAAGACATTCTGACAGGGAGTGTCCCTGTCACCTTGATGCCAGTGTGCCTCCAGATGACTCCCCCCATCCCCTTCTGCAGTTCATGCTTTTCTCTCCCCTTCCTCCCCAGACACGGCCTACCCACCCCTGACAACCAACATGGCCAACTTCACACCTGTCAATGGCAGCTCGGGCAATCAGTCCGTGCGCCTGGTCACGTCATCAACCCACAATCGCTACGAGACGGTGGAAATGGTCTTCATTGCCACAGTGACAGGCTCCCTGAGCCTGGTGACTGTCGTGGGCAACATCCTGGTGATGCTGTCCATCAAGGTCAACAGGCAGCTGCAGACAGTCAACAACTACTTCCTCTTCAGCCTGGCATGTGCTGATCTCATCATAGGCGCCTTCTCCATGAACCTCTACACCGTGTACATCATCAAGGGCTACTGGCCCCTGGGCGCTGTGGTCTGTGACCTGTGGCTGGCCCTGGACTACGTGGTGAGCAATGCCTCCGTCATGAACCTTCTCATCATCAGCTTTGACCGCTACTTCTGCGTCACCAAGCCCCTCACCTACCCTGCGCGGCGTACCACCAAGATGGCAGGCCTCATGATTGCCGCTGCCTGGGTTCTGTCCTTCGTGCTCTGGGCGCCTGCCATTTTGTTCTGGCAGTTTGTGGTGGGCAAGAGGACAGTGCCCGACAACCAGTGCTTCATCCAGTTCCTGTCCAACCCAGCAGTGACCTTCGGCACAGCCATCGCTGCCTTCTACCTGCCTGTGGTCATCATGACGGTGCTGTACATCCACATCTCCCTGGCCAGTCGCAGCCGAGTCCACAAGCACCGGCCCGAAGGCCCGAAGGAGAAGAAAGCCAAGACGTTGGCCTTCCTCAAGAGCCCACTAATGAAGCAGAGCGTCAAGAAGCCCCCACCCGGGGAGGCCGCCCGGGAGGAGCTGCGCAACGGCAAGCTGGAGGAGGCCCCCCCGCCGGCACTGCCACCACCACCACGCCCCATGACTGACAAGGACACTTCCAATGAGTCCAGCTCAGGCAGTGCCACCCAGAACACCAAGGAACGCCCAGCCACAGAGCTGTCCACCACAGAGGCCACCACACCCGCCATGCCCGCCCCTTCCCTGCAGCCGCGGGCCCTCAACCCAGCTTCCAAATGGTCCAAGATCCAGATCGTGACAAAGCAGACAGGCAATGAGTGTGTGACAGCCATTGAGATTGTGCCTGCCACGCCTGCTGGCATGCGCCCTGCGGCCAACGTGGCCCGCAAGTTCGCCAGCATCGCTCGCAATCAGGTGCGCAAGAAGCGGCAGATGGCGGCCCGGGAGCGCAAAGTGACACGAACGATCTTTGCCATTCTGCTAGCCTTCATCCTCACCTGGACACCCTACAACGTCATGGTCCTGGTGAACACCTTCTGCCAGAGCTGCATCCCTGACACAGTGTGGTCCATTGGCTACTGGCTCTGCTACGTCAACAGCACCATCAACCCTGCCTGCTATGCTCTGTGCAACGCCACCTTTAAAAAGACCTTCCGGCACCTGCTGCTGTGCCAGTATCGGAACATTGGCACTGCCAGGTAGGCAGGCAGGAGTGCCCTAGGAGGTGCTGGTGTTGCGTGCGTCTGCTGGGGGACCACACGGCTCACCTGCTGTGGGGAAGAGTTGCAGGCACCATTCCGTGTTCATGTTTGCTGAGGAGGAAGCTCAGAAGAGGCTCTGGCTGCATTCAGAGACCAGCTCTCTGCTCAGGCTGAGGAGGCTCACCCCAGGGAATGTCTGAATTGGGGCTGCCTGGCCCACCTCTGTGGCCCTGCTTCCACGAGCTGCGGGGCACTGGCCTGGGTGGGCACCTGCCCCACTGTGGCCATCAGCAGTGCTGAGAGAATGGACATCTGGATGGGGGCCGAAGCCCAGGGCCCCTCAGGAGGAACAGAGGGACCAGTGCTTGGAAAAGGAGGCTTGGGATGGGAGTAGAAGGGTTGGAGTCCCCCATTCTGCTGTAATCGGTGCTTTCTGCCCCCCTGCACCCTGCATGTAGGCTCAGCCCCCTCTCCCCAAATCCCACTCCAGGGGCAGAACTCTCTGGCTGCAGCTACTTAGCCAGGTTCTGGGTGGGTATGGTGGAGGCCAGGTCCCCCCAACCCCAGCAGCACTGCCCTTGTCACATTACAACAGGGCAGCTGGGAGGTCAGGGGTTCTCTCTCAGGAACTGAGGTCTGGCCTCCTCCGATCCCAGGCTGAGCTGAGAGTGGTCCGCTTATTCAGAAGACAGCCCCCTGCGGCCCCAGCCTTAGAAGGCTGTCCCAGGTCGCACATCGAGTCAGGGTGAGGCTGTGGTGGGCGGCATTCCCATCCGCCCTCTTCAAACCTCTCGCCCTCTGGCTTCTGCAGGGTGGAGGCCTGGGTCACACAGGCAAGAGGAAAGGGGTCGACCTGGTGGCTCACTCGGGTTTCCATGACAGTGGGAAGGGGGAGGTGGGCAGTGAGGTAGGCACGCAACCCCCGCATCTGCTCTCCCCCAATGGGTAGAACCTTCCTGATTGGCTGTGGGTTGGATCAAAAGACCTTTGGGCGAGGCTGAGATGGGTGCGGCGGTTCCAGTGAGTCAGCCAGGTTCCCTTCCCCAGCCCTGGTCCCTGGGGGAGATGAGGACCGAGAGGCTTAGGCGACTTGATGGCAGGCACCCTTTCGGGGGCCCTAGAAGAAATTTTCGTAATTGTTCTGCTTTTTCCATGAGCTCTGGAGAGCACCCACCACCAAGCCCCCAACCCCTGAAACCCACCAGTCCCTACAGCCTGGTCCTTCTCCCCACCTTCCCACTCCCAAACACATTTCCACAGCAAACTCCTTGGGAAGGGGCTTTTATATATTAAAAAAGAAAAGCTTTTATTGGGGGGGAAAAAGTCAGTTTATTTGATGTGTTTCTTAGTAATGGAATTGTGGGGAAGAACAAAAGCGGGCTCTGGGACTCACATTGCTTTGGGGGAGGCTAAAGCTTCCCAGAATCCCTTGTCCCTCCCCACTTTGGGCACTTAGGGGTGGGGCTGGGGAGTGAGAGGGACAAGGCAGGGAATGATTGATTAAAGCTAACGAGCAGACAGAAGGCACTGGTGGGTCATATCTCGGGCCTGGAAGAGGGAGGGCGTGGGCCAGGCCCCATGTAACACCAGGGGCTCCTTGGCATCCAGGCTTGGCCTCTAGTCCTTTCCCTTCCCTTTCTTGGCTGTAAAACAAGAAAGAAATATTAATACCATATCAACAGGCCGACCCATTGCAGACCGCCGGCTCCACAAACACCCAGGCATCAGGGAAGGAGGAGAAGATTCTGCCCCCTAGTGGTTTCCAATCAGCTGACCCGGAAGCAAGGGATGGGGCCGCCATTGTGATGTGGACATCGGACACCCCCAGCTTCCTATTTCCACTTGGGATCAGAAAACCTTCAAGTTTCCAGTTCCGGTCCTGGTCACAGCAGCCCTGGACAGCGTCAGCCTCACCTGAGAAGCGGGCAGGTTCACTCGTGCCCTGTTGGCCTCGCTGAGCTGAGTCAGGAGTGAGCTGAGAGGCCCAGGGTGGGCTGTGACCTCCTCCCAACACTAGAAAGGGCAGAGCTGACCAAATGCTGCCCGTGGCTGGAGAGCTGACAAAGGCAAGCCGTTCCAGGACAACTTTCCCTGGGTCCTAAGCCAGATGCTCCAATGGAGTAGCTTGAGTTGGTCCCTATTTGGGCCAGGGAAGATTTATGTCCCCAGCATCACCTGCCGCCCCTCTTGTAGTGACCATCTCTAGACTTTTCCAGGCAGGGAAGCCAAGTGAGGCGATGTCAGGAAGCTATTGGCCAGGACTCAAAACTTAAGGTTTAACCTGGAATGGTCCCCTCACAGGCGGCGGGGGCGGGAGAGGGGGGGAGCAGACCCCTTGGGACAGCCCCACCCCCTTCTCACGCTGACCTTTGGCCTTGGCTTTGGTCTTGGGGGTGCAGGGCTTGGTGACGCGGATGGTCTCCTGGCACTGGGCATTGTAGCGCGCCTTCTTCAGCGTGCCTTGGCGGACTTTGGTGCCTGTGCCCCCATCACACGCACCCCAGTTCTCAAACTTGTACTTGCAGTCGGCTGGTGGGAGAGCGGCCCGGGTCAGCGCTGCACACCCCGCGGCCGTCCCTCCAGGGGTCTGCCCAGGCTTCGGTGAGGCTGTGCCCCCATCTCCTGCCCTCCGCCTGCGCCCCGCCTCACCTCCAAACTCCTTCTTCCAGTTGCAGGGCACCCTGCACCGGATGCGCTGGGTCTGGGCCCCGCAGGTGCCCTCGCGGAAACCCACGCCGCAATCCTTGCTGCTGGGGGTGCAGGGCCCCCAGGCCCACTCCGCACACTCGCTCCCCGGGCCGCCCTTCTTCACCTTGTCTACAACGCGCGGGGAACAGAGTTCAGGACGGGGACATGGGGAGACTCCCTCAGGGGCCGCCTTCCTGGGGTTCCAGGCTGGGAACCCAGGCGGCCCAGCCCAGAGGTGGCGGGGCCTCGCCTGCCCGTCCCCAGCCCTCCTTCGATCATCCCCCATCACCTTTCTTTTTGGCCACTGCGGAGGTCAGCGCCAGCAGGGCGAGGAGAGTGAGAAGGAGGAAGCCTCGGTGCTGCATCCTGGGGGGAGAGCGCGAGTCTGAGTCCCTGGCCCGTCCCCTTTCCCACCGGGGGCCGCGTGCAGGGCCCTCCCACCCCCGCGTGCCCCACTTTCTAGGCCCCAAGTCGGGCTGCTAGGGTGGCGGCGGTGGGAAGACTTGGGGCGGCCCCTCGCCGCTAGCCCGGACGCACCGCCGAGAGGCGACTCCCCGGGGGACGCCTCGAGCCCAGGACGCAGCTCAGACCCCCACCCCCGCCTCCAGCCCCCAGATCGGCCGCGGCCGGGAGGACCGGGGGCCGCCGCGCGCTCACTCGCTCGCTGCCCGCGCTGCTTCGCTCCCTCCCGCGCCGGGCCCGTCCCGCTCCGGCCGCCGCGGCCCCTTTTGTCTCCAGAACCGGTCTGAGCCGGTCACATGGGCCCCCGCCCCCTCTCCCCACCCCCCAGGGAAGGACCCGCCCCGCCCCCTCCCCTCAAACCCGCACCGCCCCCGACCCCGGCGTCCCCGCCCCCGCTCCCGCCCGCGCCCCTTGAGCTTCTACTCCGGCGTCCGTGCGCGCGGCCCCGCGCCCTCGCCTCTCCCCGCCGGTGTCCTCCGCGCTGCGACGGCGGCCTCTCCCGGCCCCATCTTCCGAGCAGTGGTCTCCCGGCCCCAGGCCCCTTCCCGCCCGCCCACACCGGCCCCCGGCCCACTCCCTGAGCCGCCGCCCGCTGCCCCCATCCCGGGTCATTCCCTGCCGTACGCCAGGGCCCGGGCCGCCCTCAGGCCCCGGCTTCCCTTGCCTGCCGCGGAGCCCCCGCGACTGTATAACGAGCCGGGCCCGCTCCCCTCCACGGCCGGCTCAGCCCTGGCGCCCTGCTGGCTACTGGGGAGGGGGCGCCACCTGGGGCCGTTTCCGCGGGTGGGCAGGGAGGCGCTCTCCTGTGCTGAGGGGAGTCTGGGACTCGGACCCCCAGAGAAAGTCACGGGTGCGGTCACCCAGTGCCTTTCCGGGAGCACAGGCAGGAGGGACGGCGAGTGGGGGTCCTGGGGGAGGAGCCCGCAGACCTGGATTTAGTGAAACTTGGCGCTGACACCAGCCGTCTGAGAAGTTCCAGACCTGGCCACAGCGGCGGTTCCAAGTGCCCACCCCCTCTGACCCCGGGCCTGCGGCATTGCCTCACCCGGTTCCCCCAAACCGGGAGAGCCCCCGAGGCCTGGGGGAGGGGCTTGCTCAAGGCCACAGGGCAAATAGGCCACAGAGCCCGGACTCGCCCCCGCCCCACCCCTTTCACTTTCATTGTTGTTCCCCGCGGGAAGCGGGAAGCCGGAGGGATCGGCCCCGCCCCTGGCCCCGACGTACGCGGCCGTCGGGCAGAGGTCAGGAACCGGGCAGGCCCTGGGACCCACCCCCAAACGGGAGCCGGGGACCCGAGAAGGTGCTGTCGACAGCATCCAGTTCCCCACCCCGAGGACAACCCCGCAGCCCCCGCTTTTTGTTAGACCTCCTCCGCAAAAGAAGAAAAGCAGAAAAGAAAAAAATCCACTTTACTGAGTCACACCCAGCTGTAAACATGTCACCGTGAGAGTCCCGCCCCCCACCCCCAGGCCGCACAGTCCGCGATGAAATGACGGGGGAGCGGGGAGGGTCGCCGGAGCGGGTGCCAAGCAGGGCAGGGCGGGCAAGTGCAGCAGGCGCTGAGTGTCCAGGAGGAAGCCCGGGGGAGGTGGGGTGGGGCAAGAGCGGGGGCTGAGGGCCCGGCCGAAGACCAGGGGGCCCAGGAAGCCTCTTTCCGAAGGCCTCCCTCTCTCTCCAGCCCCTCCACTCCTCGGAGGGCATCTGCTGCGGCCAGGGAGCGCCCTGACCCAGAATCCCCCCGCAAAGGCATGTCCAACCCAGCCGTGTCCTGTTCCCCTGTGAGCCTCCGGGTCCGTTGGGGGCCTCAGGGGGACAGGTGAGGCCCCCAGCTCCTGAATCCAGCCCTAGGTTTGGGCGGCTCCTTAGGGCGCGGCACGGGGTTCTTTCCCTGGGGTCTGGGTCCCCCCGTGGCCGTCCCACTGGAATGTGGCAGTGAGGTGGGCAAGGAGGGCGCTCGTCCCCTGGCCGCATTGTCCCTCCTGCTGCCCGTGGGCAGCCCGCTACACAGCCGTCTCCTGGTCCTCCCGCTGGATCATCTGGTAGTGCTGCCGGTTCTCCAGGTAGGCGGCCAGCTCGGTGTCCTGAGCCTTCTCAGCCCGCTGCCGGGGAGTGTCTCCCTGGAGGAGGGGGGAGCTGCGATCAGCAGGGGCCAGAGGCAGTCCTACCCCCTAGCAGGCTGAGAGGCAGGGGCTCTACCTCCCTGTGGCCTGGTCGGGAGGGAGGCCTCTCTGCCCACCAGCTCCTCCCCTGCTGGCTCAGGTTTCTCAGGGTCTGGACTGTGTCTTCCCAGGGACAGCCCCCAGCCCCAGCTCTCCTCTAGGACCTTGGGAAGGGTTTGGTTGGTGCCTGCATGGTCTCCCTGCCCGCCGTCTGCTCACCTGCTGGTCTGTCTTCATGAGCGAGGCCCCGGCCTCCACGATGTAGTGGCAGATGGTGCGCTGGCCCAGGGCCGCTGCCTGGTGCAAACAGGTCTCCCCGCTGGGGGAGCAGGGGCTGGCTGTGTACCCCATCCCGGCCCCTGATCCACCCATCTGTCTCCCAAGGGCCATCAGAAAAGGCACAAAGTTCGGGGCTTTGGGGCAACAGGGGTGGCCCAGGGGATGACAGATGTGGCCAGGAAGTTTACGGGCTCTGACCTGACAAAATGGGAGGGGTGGGGAAAAGGGCAGTTTCTGGGGTGACCAGGGTCCTGCACTGCCCAGATACTCACTTTTCCTCCACAGCATCGAGGATCTCTGGGGGGGCTGGAGAAGGGGAGAGGGTGGTCAGAGAGGCCTGACAGCCCCTCCTCCTCCCACCTTGGCCCCAGGCCCTGGGCTCCATCGCCCGGCTCACCGTGGTCCAGCAGGTAGCGGACCACATCCTTGCTGCCAGTGCTGACTGCATGGTGCAGGAGCGTGCGGCTCCGCTCGTCTCGGTGCATGAGGTCGCCCCCAGCTCGGTGCAGCTCCTGGAGCTGAGGGCAGGAGGCATGGCAGGGCAGGGCCTCCTGGGGCCACCCCTCCTTCCCCCAGCTCACACGCTGGCCCACAGCCGGGTACACCAGCACAGGCCTGAAATGAGTGCGCTCATACATCTTACTCCTGAGTTGCCTCTGTGGGTCTCTCTGGAGCACCAGAGGGGCCTCTCACCCCACAGCCCGTGGGCTCCCTGGCAGCATTGGTGACCAGGCCCTGGAGCAGTGCTTCCTCTGACCTGCTCCTTTCTAAGCACCAGGGACTGGTGGACTGAGCTAGGAAGCCCCTACTAGGAGCCATCTATTGTGGCCTAGACAGAGATAGGGTAAGGTGGAATGGGACGATCACTGGAGATCCCACAGAGGGCCAGAGGATGACAGGTGACAGCACCTGAGCAGGTCAGCTCTTGGCTCAACCCAGAGGCCTTGCTCCCCAGGACCTGAGGGAGCTGCTGGGGGAAGGAACTGGAGCCTGGAGCTAGTACCTTACAGAAGTCGTTCCTCTTGGCAGCCTCAATCAGCTCTTCACCTGCACGGAACACCTGCCCGTTACTCTGCAGTCGGGGACCTGGGCTTGGGTTGGTGTTTCAGTGGACAGGACTGTGCCTGCCGGGCATGTGCGCCCAGGGCTGGGTTGGTGCGTGAAGCTCGAAGGCTGTTTGTGTAAGGCTGTGTCTGGGCCCTATCCCCACCCCACTGAGTCTCCTGCCCCCAACCAGGCAGAAAGGAGGGGCCCCAGAGGGAGAGGCCTCACCTTCAGGGGGTGCGGCATCCCCTTGCAATGACCTGCAACAGAGCACGATGTGCTGTGACCAGCTACGGCACAGGCCAGCTGGTCGCCCTCCCCAGCCCCAACTGGGGGCGTCTTCATCCTTTCCACAGTTTATTGAGTGCCTGCTACACACCAAGCACTATTCCAGGTACTGGGGATACAGCAGGGAAACGAGGCAGAGGAAGCCCTTGCCCTCATGGAGCTTACATTCTAGTTCACGGATGCAAACAAGTCAAATAAATAAGGAGTTCTGAGAGCAAGGGTGCTCTGCAGAATTCAGAACAGGTGGTGTGGCATCCCTGCAGAAGGGGTCCTAGGAGTGACCTCTCCAAGGAGGAAACTGCCAAGCTGAGATTTGAGTGGGATGGGGGTGGGGGAGCTCTGGAAAGATGGGGAAAGAGTTGGAGGCAGTGATGACAGAAGTCTAGTGGTGGCAAAAACCTGAGGCCTCAAAGAACCAGGAGAAGAGAGTGGGGCAGGACCGTGGAGGTGAACGCAGGGAGGGGGCTGGGAGCCCAGTGCAATGACCGGGGGCCTGGGGAGAACCTGAGTTCAAAGGGATGCTGAGAAAGAAGCTTCTAGGTAGGGGAATGGCCTGGTATGCTCTGCATTTTTAGTTGGCCGTGGTGTGGAGACGGGGGTGGGAGGGCACGAATGGCTGCAGGGATGTAAGAACTGGGGGCCAGGGTGTGGCATGGCAGCCCTGGTGCCAGACAGGCTGGCGGCAGTGGGGATGGGGGGAGTGCTCGGGTGGTGGGGCAGGGGCCGCCAGGACTGGCTGAAGGATGAGGTCCAGGGGAGGTAGAAGTCAGGGAGCGAGCCCAGGTGGATGTGAGGCTGCTTCCCCAGGGAACTGCAGGGCTGAAGGCGTCAGGGCGGGGGTGGGGGGGGGTGGGGTGGGGGGGGCCTTTGGCCAGGTGCAGGTTGACACCATTTAGTCAACTGGTGGAGGGGCTGAAAGCAGGGATTCCGGAGTCATCGGCTTACATGTGGGACTGAAAGCCGGGGGCTGGAGGAACAGGACACCAGGACTCACCGGGGCGTGGGTGAGCAGGGTGAGGTGGGGAGAGGGGAAGTGGGGGTCGGGAGGTCAGGCCGGGCCGATGCCCCCAGCAGCTCAGGGTCCAGGATATAAATCTCATCCTGTGCGATCTCAGTCACATAGTTGAGGTGCTCCTGTGGGGGGGAGGTCAGGGCAGGAGGTCAGGGCACCTGACGGAGGGGGCCGAGGGGCAGCAAGGCTGGCAGACCTGGAGAAGCCTCTGCTGTGAGCACAAACACCGAAAAGAGGTGGCCAGGCAAGGGGCCCTGCCTGTCCCTCTCCCACTCCTTCCCATTCCTGATGCCTCCTCCGACTGCCCAGCCTTTACCAGATGAGCTGGCACCTGGCCAGAGTGCCTTTGCTTCTATGTCTCCCTAGATGGCTCTGGGCTTCTAGGCCCTCCTGCCCACTCAGCAAGCCTTTGCTAGGTACCGGCTGCCTTTCCGGCTGGCACCACGCTGTACTCTCCAGTGTGGAGGGCAGGGCCGCAACCCAGTCTGTGCACACACAAGTGTGAAAGCCCTCAGAGGCATGAGGACAGAGGTGAGCCCATCAGGGGAGCTAACAGGGAAGGCACCCCAGGAGAGGCGACCCTGGGGCCCGGAACCAGCTGTGGCTGGAGCAGGCCTGCAATCGCTCACCTGGGCTCGGTCGATCCTGTAGAAGCGGCTGGCAGTGGTGGCTGTGGGAGAGAGGGCAGCCGAAGATCAGGGAGTGCCATGTCCAGGCCCAGGTCCTCTGCTGCCCCCACCTGGGTTCCCCTAGGGAGGGGACAGGAAACAGCCTGGCACTCTGGGAGTAAACTCACCGTCCAGGAAGCACCACTTGGGGGACAGTTTCTGGCATGTCGGGGACTTGGCTCCAGCACCATCGGGCTCCTGTTGAGAGAAGCAAAGGCCAGGCTGGGACCGAGTGGGGGCCAGGGAGGGAAGGGAACTTGGAGTAGGGTCACCAGCACAGAGGAGGCTCTGCAGGGCGAGCTCGCTGCGGGAGGAAGGGGCATGTCCTCACTTCTCACCAGCCTCTTGGTGGGCACCTGGGGAAGCCCCCACCCCTTACCTGTTGCAGTCTCTCGATATGGGCGCGGCAGAGCTCTAGGTCACTGTCTCCTGGGACCACCACAGTGCCCAGCGGCACGGCTGGAGGACAGAGCACCTGTCAGCAGCTGGCTGCATCCCACGGCCCTGCCCAAGGGGGCCCCGGCTGCCTCAGCCCCTCCTGGCCACCCTGCCAGACCACCCCACTGCACTCACAGGCCTCCTTGAGCTGCTCCTTGTCGTAGTGCAAGGCCTCGTAGTCGTGCATGCTGACGCGACTCACCTGGATGCGCAGCTGCTCGGGCACCGGCTGCTGGCTGTCGGGCAGGGCCGGTAAGCGGGGGCTCAGCAAGGGCCCTGCCTGGGTGCCACCCTCGGCCCGGCACCAAACCACGTGCCGAGAGAAGGTCCAACCCCACTCCAACACCCCTGGGGCAAAGGGACAGTCAGCCCCTTTTACAGATGGCGAAACCAAGGCCCAGAGAGGGCAGGCTCTGGCCTCGGCGCCCAGGGCACGTGGCGGGGTGGGACGTACTCGCTGTGCAGGGGGGCGGCGCTCCGCCGCTTGGCTTTCTGCACCATGGTGGCCTGGTTGCGCAGGGCGATGCGGATGCGTGAGGCTGCAAGCTTGCAGGGCTCGCCGTCCACCTGCACCGGGATGGCCTTGGACGTGGTGAGCACCACCTCACGGCACTGCGTCAGCCGCTCGCCATGCCCGCCCACCTGCAGCGCGGCCTGTGGACACAGGAAGCTCGGGTCAGATGGCACCAGGGCTGGGGGTGGCGGGCCCCAGGCTCTGCTCCTTCCGAAGCAGAAGCTCTAGCCAGAGAACAAAGACCCCTGGTCAGAGGGCAGAGGGGAGGGCGAGACCCTAGGTGGGGAGGGGAGGGGGCAGAGGCAATGAGGGTGACTCCTCAGTCAGAGTGGGGAGTGAAGGTATCCCGAGGCATAGCGAGGAGAGGGGGTGGGTGCCGCTCTCGAGCCAGAGGAACGAGACAAAGAAGGAAGGTGAGGATGAACTAGGCTGCCGTGGCCCATGGAGGCGAGTGTGGATGACCCCTTCCACCTTTGGGCTGTGCTCCCAGGCACTGTGGGGCCAGCACCCACTCACCAAGGACGTCATGGTGAAGCCAATGACCTCGAGGTAGCCGTCGTCATGCCGCTGGGGCTCAAAGTCGTGGTGCTCCCCAGGGTGGCCCCAGGGCATGGTGCCTGCACAGTACCTGCATGGGCGGGCGATGACATGGGCCTCAAAACACAGTCTCTACAGGAGAGGACAGCAGGGCCCCATCCCCCCACCCCAGGAGGCCCCTCCTCACCTGGGGATGTTCAGGAAAACAACACACTGGGGTTTCAGGTCCTGGATCTTAGGAGTCAGGTCTGTTCCATCACACTAGAGGCGGGCGGGGAGGGTGTTGAGGTGCATGTGCCAGGTGGCCTCCCTCCCTTCCGGCCCGCCTACCCGCGGCAGCCTGGCCCCACTCACCACCACTCGGATGTGCTTGGCCAGGTCCTTGGAGCTGCCCATCAGGAAGTCGGAGAAGGCTGTCTGTGAGAGACAGAGAGCGTCACCATCTGCTGACGAGATCTTTCCTTACCAGCACCCGGCAAGGCTCCTGGGGCCTGGTGGACACAGGTGGGCAGGGGCACGGATGGTAGAAGAGGTGGGCACAGGCGGGGGTGCAGACCCACTCACCCCAGCGTAGAACATCTTATTCCGAAAGCGGCTGTTGAATTTCTCTGGGTTGGCCTCTGGGTGGAGATAAGCAGGGGGGCCAGTGAGTCACCCCAGCCTGCCCAGGTGGGGTTGGGGGAGGGCTGGGATGGATGCCTTCACTGGCAGGAGCAGGGTCTGACCCTCCTGGGGACACTCCTGTGCCCACCCTGCCCTGGCCTCAGTGGGAGGCTGCCAACCTCGAGACTCGTGGAACTCCAGGGTGACATGGGCGTCAAAGCCCAGGCTGAAGTAGTTGTTGAAGACATCCAGGGGCAACTGGAAAAAGGTCAAGGGACCAAAATGAGGGCTGGGCCTCACAGATGTCCCTGCTCCAGGGGCCCTGTGTGGCCGAGCCAGCTCAGCCCATCTGTTCACAGGCCTTCCCTGGTCAGCAGTGTCCGCCAGGGCTCAGCCCAGCTCACCTGCTGTCAGGCGCAGCCCTACTCTGCCTGGTGGCTCCTGGGGGATTTCCCTGCATGCCTGGCAGCATCTCTTCCCTGTCAGCTCCCCTAACACTTCTTCCTGACATGCCATGTGGAACACGACAGTGGAGCTTGGTTTTGCTCACTGCTGAGAGTAGTGCCTGGCAGGTAGCACGCGCTCAGTGCATGTTTGTGGAATAAAGCAGCATCTTCTGGCCAGGCGTGGTGGCTCATGCCTGTAATCCCAGCACTTTGGGAGGCCGAGGCAGATGGATCACCTGAGGTCAGGAGTTCAAAACCAGCCTGACCAACATGGTGAGACCCCATCTCTACTAAAAATACAAAAATTAGCCAGGTGTGGTGGCAGGTGCCTGTAGTCCCAGCTACTCAGGAGGCTGACGCAGGAGAATAGCTTGAGCCTGGGAGGTGGAGGTTGCAGTGAGCCAAGACTGCACCACTGCACTCCAGCCTGAGTGACAGTGAGACTCTGTCTCAAAAAAAAAAAGAAAAAGAAAGAAAGAAAAAAAAAATTAGCCAGGTGTGTTGGCACATGCCTGTATATCCCAGCTACTCAGGAGGCTGAGACAGGAGAACTGCTTGAACCTGGGAGGCAGAGGTTGCAGTGAGCTGAGATTGCACCACTGCACTCTAGCCTGGGAGACAGAGCAAGACTCAGCCTCAAAAAAAAAAAACAAAAAAAAAACAGCATTTTGTGAGGCAAGTACTATTATTCCCATCGTACAAGGAAGAAGTGGAAACTGGAGAAATGAAGAGACGTGCCCAAGATCCCAGAACCAGCAAGTGGGAAAGTGGGACCCAGTCCCCAGTGGCCCTCCCTGCCCCACCCCACCCTGGTCAACTTACCCGGTCGGTGGCGCCTTCATCTCGGTCCTCAGGCCCTGCCTCCGGGTTGGGCTCAGCGTGGAGGTCCCAGCGGTCCAGCTGTACCACATTCCCCTCCTCCACATGGGAGAGGATCTTGGACACAGGCTCATCTGTGTAGCCCTGGGGGAGGAGGCAGGGACTGAGCCCTCTGTGGCTGGAAAGGCCCCAGCTGCACCCCCCTCCTATGGGTGCTTACCCCACCCCAGTTGAGGGTTCGGGCCAAGTCGTTGCCAGTACCCAGGGGCAGGATGGCAACAGGGGGCGGCGGCTTCAGGCGTAGCTGGTCCAGGGTGGAGAGGATCCAGCCCACCTGGGGGAGGGAGAGCAGAGGCAGGTCAGGCCCACAGGGATCCCGGCTTCAGGCCCAGCCCTGGTGCTCGGCTGGCCCATGCAGGGAGCTCACCGTGCCGTCGCCCCCGCACGCCAGGATCCGCAGGTTGTGCACTTTGCGGTACATCTCCAGCCTGGGCTCATGGGAAGATGGCAGTGGGGTCAGGGGATGTGTGCTGTACCCCAGGAGTGAGGCCAGTTTCCCCCCACGTCCCCCACAAAACCTTGGCAAGTACTTACGCCTCCCTGGGCCCTCCCTGGCTCAGGTCGAAGACTTGTCGGGGATTGAGATACCAGAGGAAGGACTGGATGATCTTTGCACCCTGGATGGGACGGGAGCCGAGAGACAGGCAGGCAGTGGCGGGACGAAGTGGGAGAAGCACAGGGAGAGGGGCGTGACTGTGGGAACCAGGGCCAATAAGGGGTGAGGGGTGAAGAAAGGACAGGATTTTCTCAGGATCCCTGGGAAAGAGGGATTGGGGCAGAAGCCAGAACGGGCTCTGGGAATAGCTGCTGGCAGACAGGCTGGACCCCAATCCCCGCCCGAGCCCTCAGCTGAGAGGCAAGGCCACGTTTACCTGGTTGCCCCCACTCTTGGGGTTCACAAACACCAGCAGAGGCTTCATGAGGGGGGAGGGGGTGGGTCTGATGATGAAGGGTCTCCAGCGGCCCTCCTGGGAGACAAGGCGAGAGCCTGTAAGCTCCTTCCTGTCCAGGACACCCTACCATCATCCTTAGCAGGCCCCTTGGGTGACTCTGTCCCCCCTTGTGTACCCTCATGTACCACCTCTGGGCCAGATCTTACCAGGCCACAGGGCAGAAACTGGCATCTAATCCTGCCCTCCTCAGAGGCCCCAGAGCCCACGCGGACCCCTGCCAGCTGGCAGCATTAGCCGGGGGTGGAAGGTCTGTACCCTGAGCAACAGACCCCTCTCTCCGGCTCCCCTGCAGCCTCTGCCCAGCCTGGGACTGACCTCAGGCCCTTTCTTGCTGGACTTCCTCTTGAAGGATGCCCTCTTCTTCTTCTTGCTTGCTTTCAGGGTATTCTGCAAGGGAAGCAGGGGCATTGGTGACAAGGTGGGCAGGCTGGGGTGGCTGGCAGACCCCAAGTACGTGGGGGGCATCAAAGGTGCAGGAAGTACTCACCTGGGGCCTCCGTGCACGGAGGATCCAGGTGGGCGGGATGACCACGGCCGCGTGGACCCCCAGGGAGCACGGCTCCTCAATCTGCTGCAGCATGAAGCAGGAGACCTTGCTGTGGTACTGAGGAGAGTGAGGGGTAGGGCTCAGTGGGACCGTGTTCGGACTCGGGGACCCAAACCCAGCAGTGCAGGGCATGGCCCTGGGGGCGGGGGCACCACTCACTGCCTGCTTGCACCATGAGCAGCTGATGGCCACAATCTCCTTGCTGTGGAAGGTGAACTTCTGCTGGAATCCCTGAGGGTAGACAGGACAGATGGGCACCAGGGCAGGCCTGGAGCGGCAGACCCAGTCCCTCCTGCTGCCAACCTCTATCCACCCAGAGACAGGGCCTCGCTATGTTTCCGGGCTGGTCTCAAACTCCTGGGCTTAAGCAATCTGCCTCAGCCTCCCAAGTAACTGGGAACAACAGGCATGTGCCACCATGCCCAGCTCTGAACACATTTTTTGTTTTTGTTTTAAGATGGAGTTTCACTTGTTGCCCAGGCTGGAGTGCAGTGGCGTGATCTCAGCTCACTGCGACCTCCACCTTCCAGGTTCAAGCGATTCGCTTGTCCCAGCCTCCTGGGTGGCTGGGATTACAGGCGCCCACCACTATGCCCAGCTAATTTTTTGTATTTTTAGTAGAGATGGGGTTTCACCATGTTGGCGAGGCTGGTCTTGAATCTCCATCACCTCAGGTGATCCTCCTGCCTCAGCCTCCCAAAGTGCTGGGATTACAGGCATGAGCCACCATGCCCAGTCTGAACACATTAAAAAAAAAAAAAAAAAATATATATATATATATATATATATAAAATAAGCCTGAAGAGCAGGGCTGCTTAGCCAGGACCCCCTGACTCCCTGAAGTTACCTGCACAGCACCGTGTGCATACTGCAGGCTAACTCCTGCCTCACTCGGATTTTCCCTCCTTCCTACCCCCGAGGCCTGACCAGGCCCCCATGTGCTCTTAAAGAAATGTACTGCTGCTTCCGAGTACCTATCACATTCATTCCCTGTTCATCCCACAGGCTGTTATGAAAGGCCTGTAGTGGGCCAGGCGCTGAGAATCAGTGAAGTGAGCCTCTCCATCTTTGAGAGCCTGCACTTACTGAGGGAGGCGGGCAAGAAGCAAACAAGTAAGTGAACAAAACAACTGTGGACTGTGTTAGGCGGTCGCCTGGAAAGCCTGGCTTCAAGCCACACTGTCCTCAGGAGGGTGGGAAACCGCTGCCCAGCTTGGTGCTTGGCACACAAGTATCCACGGAGTCACCGAATGAGTAAGTCTATACAATTCTCCAAAGGGCCACTTGCAGCTTCAAAGCAGGCCAGGCATGCCACATCGGAAGAAAACTTTCCTCCCTGCTCTCCTGCTAAGCCCAGAGACCAAGAGCAGGCCAGGGTGTTTGGGGACTGAAGGCACTGCAGCCAGGCTGAGAGTCAGCCCTGGACTCTGCACGCCAGGGTGCGGTCAGTGATGGGCAGGCCACATTGGCCACACAGCCTGGGCTCAGGCCCACGGGTGCAGGTGGCGATTTCCTCGGGCAGGGCCTCTCACCTTCCCACAGTGCCGACACTTGCCGTCCTGGCGTCGTCTGTGTACCCAGTGGTGCCGTACAAAGGTTGGCTGGGGGAGAAGTGGAGAAATTTCACCAGGTGAGGGGTGGGCAGGGGCACAGCCCTGAGGACGGCCCACATGGCTCAATACATCGAAGGTGGGGGCTGCAGGAAGCTCTCTGCAGTCCTGCACATGAGTGGAGGAGGGGCTGAAGACTCTCTTCATGGCCCAGGGGAGGCTCAGAGTCAGAGGAGAGCCGGAGAAGGCTGGGAAGCACCAAGAGGCACAAGCTGTCCCACCCCCTCCGCAGGCAGCGCTAGTTAGGCCTCCGCATGGCAGAACTCAGACCTCAGAGAGCAGCAGCCTAGAGGGAGCCGAGCCCTCTGGTGGCACTCCGGAGGCACTGCACAGAGGCCCATACCAGAATCTTAGGGTGGCCCTGTCCCTGAGCACCCTACCCTGGACACTTACCTCGCGCACGTTCCTCGAGCCTGATTCACGGAAGGACGGCTTACAGCGGAAATTTATCTGTGAAACACAGCAGTGACCACCAAAATGTCAGAACCTCCCTTCGGGGTCAGGTATATGGTGACTTCCTTTAGGACAACCCAGAGTCATCCTCAAAAGGCGGGGATACCCCCATATCATCCCGAGAGTCCTTGAAACACGAGACACCTCCTGTGAGAAGCCCTCCTGCCTCTCTGCCTCCTCCTCACTAGCCAGAGGGATCTTTCCTTCTTCCACCCAGCACCCAGGATGAGGGGGAGGTTGGGAGCTTCGGGTTTGTCCCCCCAACTAACATGGAACCGTGGTTTGCTCATCGTTCTCTTCTTTTTTTTTTTGAGACAGTCTCACTCTGTCGCCCAGGCTGGAGTGCAGTGGTGCAATCTTGGCTCACTGCAACCAACACCTCTCGAGTAGCTGGGATTACAGGTGTACGCCACCAAGCCTGGCTACTTTTTCTAATTTTTAGTAGAGATGGGGTTTCACCATGTTGGCCAGGCTGGTCTCAAACTCCTGACCTCAGGGTGATCCACCTACCTCGGCCTCCCAAAGTGCTGGCATTACAGGCGTGAGCCACCGCGCTCGGCCGCATCCTTTTCTTCCTTGCCCTCTGGCACTCACGACCTGGGCACATGCAGCCAGCCTGGTTCTCGCATGCAGACTTGCACTGCCTGGCCCCTGGAGACCTTTAGCTAATCTGTGGAACCCTAGCTCGGTTTCCACCTTAGATGATCAGTGTACAGTGCTTGGGGCTGCATTTCTATTTCCTTTCTCATAACTGTCCCTACTTCAGCCTTATTAGAGGTATAAGGAAGTCTCACTTTACAATTCAGGGGCTGGGGAAAGCAGCCCGTGTGAGCCTGCCTGAGCCATTCCTAGTCTTACAGTCTCTCTCATATGCTGGCCTGGGTTTCTGCAGGCTGGGGAGCCCTGCCCCTCCACGCGAACCCTTCTGCGCCTGGCCTTGACCCACCTGCCCAGTGCTGCCTCCACTTCCCTCTAGAAGCACAGTGCCCAGACATGCCCCCAGATGCAAATGCACAGTGGACAATGGCCCTTGGGGAAAGGTCTCCACAGAGGCGGGGTGTAGGGGATCCCCCCAGCCACAGCTGAGTTATGAAGCTTCAATGAAGCAAATCAATGGCCTCTTCTAAGCGCTAGTTTGGACATGGGAAATGGTAAAAGGGCCACCATTCGTCAATTCATTCCATTGAGTGATATTCAACGAACCCACTAGGTGCCAGGTTTGTTCCAGGCAGTGGGGATACAGCAGCTAATCAGTGAGAAGCCAGGATTCGAACGCAGTTATTTGGCTCCAGGGTCCTTGACTCTTCACCCCCGAGGGCTGGGTCGCTCCTGGCAGGCCATGTTTGTATAATGTGTGGGTGTGTGTGCTGAAAGGGCCTCAGCACCCAAAGGGCAGGGGGGGAAAGCTGAGCTACCCACCCACCTTCTCCAGCTGCTCGATGCAGGGCGTGTGCACCACAATCTTGCAGGCTGCGCACTTTCTTCGAGACACTGACTTCTGCTGCAGGACAGGAAAGAGAGGGCCCCTGAGGCACCAGGTAAGTCTATCTCGGAGGCTGCCTGCCTCAGCACAGCTGCCCTCTGTGTGCACTGGGAAGCCCCAGTCCTGGCGTCCAGACAAAGCCCCTGCACCCCTCACCATTCTGGGGCGACCCACAGCAGGGGTGCTAGGGAGCGGGCTTGATCCCACCTTCCCGGAAAAAGGCAGTGGCTGTTGGCTCCACCAGCAGGGGGCAGCATGCCCCAGCAAGCACTCACCAGCATCCTGGCTACACAATACTGCTCCCCAACGTAGCAGAAGTCCCCGGACACGTTGGTCTCGAACCAGATGTGCTCCCCATATGTCGCTGACTCCTGGCCATGGGATGGGCTTGCTCAGCGCATGCTGGCTGCCCAGCCCTCCCTCCCATCAGCCCCTGCCCACCCGCCCTCTCCCAAGACAAACCCGCTCCAGCGCCCTGATCAACCCTGCTCTGTTCCGTCTGCCCCACTGTCCCAACCCTTCCAGGCTTGGCTCTCCCAGCTGCCTGGAGTGCCTCCACCCTCCAACTGCACCTTGGCCAAGAGCCCAGTGGGGCTGGGACCCAGGGGTGTTCAGACACTCACGCTCCAGTCCACTGTGCTCCGGATCTGCCGCTCTGACTCGCTGCACGGGGCCCCAGGGGTGGGCGGAGGCGGGGCCAGGTGCTGGAGGCCCGACTTAGTGATGGCTTTCCTACAGAGGAGAAGACAG
Source organism: Chlorocebus sabaeus (assembly GCF_047675955.1). Lineage (NCBI taxonomy): Eukaryota > Metazoa > Chordata > Mammalia > Primates > Cercopithecidae > Chlorocebus > Chlorocebus sabaeus. The sequence continues at coordinate 18,817,975 of NC_132904.1, forward strand.
CTGAGGAGGGGGCTGAGCACTTGCTGACCCTACTTCTTCCCACCTCCTGGGGCCTCTGCCCTCTCCATGACCTTGGCAACAGGGAGGGCGGAGGAGCCTCCCAGCAGCCCCAGAGACTAAGGCTCCCTGCAGGAGACATGGCCTTTTGGGGTATGCTGGCTTCAGAGCACTGCCCAGAGTGTTCCCAAGTGGGAACACTTGGGAAGAGCTTCAAGGCCCTTGCCCAGGCCAGACCCACAGGAGATCACACCACTCGCCCTGCTGGCCACAGCTATACCTACGCGAGCAGGGCACTCCAGGCCTGGGGTCCCGCTGCCTTGCGCCGTAGGGCTACCTGGCGCCTGCGGGACAGTGGGCGCACACGGGTGGGCAGCACGGTGCTGGCGGTGGTGCCTGAGGCTCTTCGGCCCCCAGGGCCAGGGTGCTGGCCTGAGGGCCGCCGCTGGCTGAGGCGCCGATAGTAGCCGTGTAGGCCCCAGAGAGCGTTGTCATACACGGCTTCCGCAGGGAGCAGGTGGGAGGAGGCTCGGCGCAGGTAGCGGGGCAGGGGCGACAGCAGCCTGGCGCCCTGGGGTGGGGATGGCCCTGGTGTCTTGGTGCCTGTCTGGACGGCGCTCCACGCCCCAGCTGCCACATCCTCCTGGACACCCTTCTCCTCCTCATTCATGCCCACAAGCCCGGTCAACAGCAGGGGTGCGCCAAGAAGCTGGGCCCCCACAGTGGTAGGCTGTGGAGTGGGCACCTTATCCACGATGAAGCGGGGGTTGCAGGAAGGGGGCACAGTGCTGGAGCGCCGGCGGCTGGAACCCCGGGCCCTCACCCCACAGCTCAGGAGGCAGCCCTGGAGCTGGGCGCTGGAGCGCCGCCGCTGTGCCAGTGAGGAAGAGGCCTGCCCAGCGGGGGAGCGACGCCGGGCCTTGCCCGTGGGCAGCCCCACAACGCTGGGCCGCCGCTGCCCCTCTCCAGGGCCTGGCACCTTCCACTGGAAATGTCTCCTAAAGAAAGTCTCCATGGCAGGCGGGTGGCTGTTGGGCACAGAGACCGGGGACATCAGGAGCTGGACCAGGCCATGGTCTGCCCTGCGTCTGGGAGCCCATTCACAGCCTCTGCCCCATGAGGAGGGAAGCAAGCCCCGAGGGAGGGAGGGGTCACTGCAGCCTCTGACCTCCATGTGAGGGTCCCAAGGGTGCTCAGGGGAGCCCAAGTTTAGAGCTGTTGGGGCACTGATGCTCTCCCCCGCTGCACCCTAGGGAGCCCTGGAGTCGTAGGTAGGTGGGTGCTTCAGGCTATCCCTTCTTCCCCCATCCAGGCACCAGAATCCACAGAGCCCTGGCCCTAAAGGCCTCTACCTGCCCCACCGGAAGCTGATGGAAAAGAAAACAAAAAGAAAATGGGGAGTCGGTCTGTCTGGATGGACGGTGGGGCCCAGGGCAGGGTTTCCTACTCGCTGGGTCTTTGTTTTGCCACCAACATGGGGGAGCAGGTTAGGTGTCTCCCCCGGGACATGGCACAAACCAAGCTATAACAAAACGAGGCTTTCTGCAAAAGAACTCAGTCTTGACAGGACCCCCAGAGTCTCTTGGCCCCCAGCCTTGGGGTCAGGCTGAAGGTGACTCCTGGAAATGGAGAGGGTCTAATGTGTAGCTCAGGGGAGACTAGGTCTCAGGGAACTGCAGAGTCGCTGTCTGGCTCACCCTGGGGAGGGGCTGCTCAGTCTTCCTTTACCCAGGGGACCGTGACAATAGGCTTGGGCCAAAAGCAAAGCCTTCTGGATTCTGGGTGTGTGCGTGCCTGTACGTCTGAGGCACTGATGGTAAGAACTTTCTGGTGCTCACCTGCTCTGTCTCACCTTTCTGAAGGGACAAGAATGGATACCCCAGGGTGAAGCTGGGTGATGCTGGGAAATCATTCTGACTCTGCTGCTGAGGGAGCCTGTGACTGGACATTCTTCTGCAGCCCTGATGCTGGATGCTCGGATACTCACAATTTCAAATGCTGCAGGGAGGCAGGAGCTGTGGGCATCATCCTAGCTCCCACCTGGACCTGGTCTCCCCGGATCCATCCTGAACTCATGCTCTGCTCCCTCTGCTAGCTCACCTCCGCCCTGCCTACCCTTCTTCACAGCCAGCATCGAGCTCCTGTGCCCTCACCTCTCCTAACATTAGGGGAAGGGCAGCCTGCCTGGCATGGATCAGGGTGGCAATGCCGCCAGGTACCTGAGGCTACGTGTGCCCCACAGCAGGTGATCTCCTGGGCCCTGGTCCTTGTCCTGCTCCTCGGGAGAGACTGGTGGGGGATGCATCCTAGCCCCGGGCAGCCACAGAGGTCAAGGTCACAGCCCTGGGACAGTGCTGCCTGGGGCTGACAGAAGCCTTGTGGTCCCCTGAAGGCTGGCATTAGTTAGGCATGGTGGGTGATGCCCTGGATGCACCATGGACAGGAGGGAGGATGAAGGCAGTGATGATGGGCTGGAGGAGTCAGGCCCAGGTCACACGTCTAGCACCTTCTCCTTCCATACACTGCACTCTGATTTGCTACTGCCCTGCAGGTCTTGAGCAGCTTCAGGCCAGGTGCAGGGGTGTTGAGGGAAGAGACGGACACGGTGGAGGTGCCTAGGGAAGCAGAGTTCTGCACGGCTCAGCTCTTGGTCTCTGCCTATTGGAGTCTGCAGCTGCCTCAGATGACGGGAGGTCAGGGCAGTGCTCTACGACCCCAAATGTGCCCCATTCAGAGCAGACCGCCTGGGCAGGAGGGAGCTGCAGGGGCAGGACGGCAGGCATGGGCGGACAGTGCTGGGCCTCCCCCAAAATCACCAGTGTCACGGCTGACATTTACTGAGCCCCTATGTGTCAGGCACTGTGCTAAGCCCCTGGCAAACACAGATCATTTCATCAACCGTAACCCCAATGAACAGGCACTGCATCACACTGTTGCTGATGAGGAAGTTGACGCAGAGGTGGCCTGTCTAGGGTCCCCGGCCAGTCAGTGTGGAGCCAGTGCTGCAGCCCAAGTCTACCTAATGGCAAAGCCTGCGCCCCAGAAATGGGGTGGGTTGCAGGGTCCTTCCTCTGGAACATGAGGCTGGGATGGGGTAGGACAGGGAACCAGGTAGGGAATAATAACGAACGCCTGCTATGTGACAGGCCCTGGGCTAAGTACTTTATCATCTCATGTGATCCTCACCACAGCCCTGTGAGGTAGGCAGGACCCACAGCTCCATTCTAGACACGGAGAAACTGAGGCTTCAAGAGGGCCAATAACATGCCACGGTCCCATGGCCAGTCAGCGGCAGAGTCGGGACCTGAACCCAGGTCTTCCCGACCTGGGACCTACTTTGTGTCGGGGAAGAGGAGCCTGAAGGCCCAACTGCCCCCTGCCGTCAGGGCACTGACCTACCAGCCCTCCCCAGGGTGTCAGCTTTCCCCGCCTGCCTGGTCAGGCCGCCCTGTGACAGCTGCCCAGCCTGGAGGAGATTAGTCACCCGGACACACCGCCTGATGCTAGTGTCACCCAGAAAACAAAAGGCCACAGTCAGTGGGGGGAGGTGCCGCTGCAACCGTGGGCGGCGGTGAGGGCTGGGCCCAGCTTGCGGCCCCAGACCTGCGCTGACAACAGGGACCAGGACCCCCTCGAGAGACAAGGGCAGCTGACATATGGTCCTGTGGTGCCCGGCTCCACACACTGCCAGGCAACCCAGGTCCACATCTGTCCAGGAGTCTCCTCAGTGGCCGATGGTGCCGTTCCTCCCAGCAGAGTAGGGTGGGCAGGGCCAGCAGTGCTATGTGACTGTGTGCAAGTTGGCCCCTCACGGGCCTCAGTTTCCCTGTCTGACTGGGGAGACTGTCAGAGTGGCTGAGCTATTTTGCCACAGGCTCTCCTGCTGGGCACCCATGCCTCCGTGCTCCCATGCCCCTCCCTGCAGGCCTGTGCTTCCTGTTCCTCTGGTCTCCATAGAAACCTCTGTCCCTGGTCAGCAAGAGCCTGACTCCTCACTTCCTATCTCGGCTGGGGTTTCTCCTGGGCCTTGCTGGAACCCGCCCTGGGACTGAGCCTCTCCGATAGCACAGCTCTGCGTGACAGTGTCTTCTCACCTCGTGCTCTTGGTCACCCCCAACTCACCACACAGTACGTGCAAAGGTCACCCTGAGGGCTTCAACACCAAGAGCACAGCAAAATGGCTGTCCCTTGGTCTCCGGGTGGGGAGCCTGTCACACCAACGGGGACAGGATGGGAAAGGACTCAGGGGACCCCATCAACCTCCGGCTCTGGGGCCTGACAAGGACAGGGCCTGGGAAAGGACAGAGGAAGTCATGAGGCAAGACCAGTGGTGTCTGGCCGTGCACCCTTGCTGGACAGTGGCTGCAGCTGTGGGCAGCCGAGCTGCAGTGGCTGCCATGGGGGCGGGCAGGCTGGAGAGCTTCATCGGCTACTGCTACAGCAGACAGGACACCCACCCTCCAGAGACCAGGCCATCTCACGCCTTATGCTAGTTTCAAGGGCGCTGGCATCCTGAATCTGCCATTGCCACCCTAAGGCTGATTTACTAACCTTTCTGAGCCTCAATTTTCTTATCTGCAAAATGGAGCTCACACCATCTGGTTCAGAAGATTGGCATAAAGGAGGTCTGGATGCGATGACTGAGGGAGAGTGCCTGGCGATACCTGGCAGACAGCAGGGGCCTGGCAGGGCCTACACCCACCACAGACACCAGAGCATGTGATTGTGCTACCTCCTGGCGTTTGTTTGCCCACAGTGAGGCCGGGAACCCAGAAAGGGAAGCAGGAGTGCCCAGGGTGGCCACCACCCACCGCATGAGGAACAGAGCTGGCCGCAGGTACCACCTGGGTATCTGCTCATGTCGTGAGGAACGCACTCTCTGCACCTGGTACCAGGCCTGGCCTCCTGAGTTGCTCTCACAGGATACCCCATGGGACTGACTCAGAGCGCCCACTCCACACCCTGGGCAGGGCCTCGTCCGCCTTCCGCTCCGTGAAGGCTGGGCATGGTGCATGGCGACCCCACCTCCAGCAGCCCCAGAGCAAGGGCCTGCAGCTGCCTCCCCAGAACCGCCTCGGCTCTGCTCCCACAGTCCCTGGGTCGGAGGGAAGGAGGTGGGGAAGCGGGAAGGGAGGCCGGCCCCTCCCCAGTCAGCCTAGAGGCTTGGGGTCGTCCCTTCCCACGCTGCGACTCACCACAGGGATCCTGTCAAAAACAACAAACAGAATGTACCTCGGGGAGCAGGTGGGCCAGGCTGGATGGTAAGAAGGCGACCAGGCCAGTGAGTGTTTACTCGGCAGGCTCTGCCCTGGCTCAGCAAGAGCTTGGCGGGACCCTTTTCCATCAGCTCAGGAACCGGGCAGGGCAGGCCCCTCGCCTAGGGATGGTGGGGCCTGGGGCCACCCGGATCCAACCCTGCCCACACCCACCCAGCCAGATACAGAGGGAGGAAGCAGAAGGCAAGGAGGGGCTGGGGGCCCCTTTTGACCTGATCTGGAAGGCAGGGCGCAGGCGGGAGCGGGGCAAGCAGGAGGGAGCTGGGGTCCCCAGTGCCGGGCTCTGGCTCCAGCTCCGGGCTGGCGGCCTCTGCTGAGCAAGTCCTAGTTTGGAGAGCGAGCGGCTGTGGCTGCTCCTCTGCCCCCTCCCCCTTGTCACCCTCCTCCCCACTGCCTGAGACAGCCGTTATGAAAATAACCCGATTGGTAACCGAACGCACTTCCTCTCCCAGCGGCAGCTCCAGGCCCTGCAGCAGGCGGCGGGTGGGCGGGCGGGCGCACTGCGCACGAGCATGCCTCCCAGCTCCTTTTCCCAAGGTCCCCAGAGTCAGGCTGGGTGACAGCCCAGTGGCCTGCCTTCCACCTGGCGCCCAGTACAGCCCAGCCCACGCCTCAGCTTGGGAACGAGGTCTAAGGAGGGAGAAGTGGAAGCCAGGCCCTTTTAGGGAGGGGGCCCCCCACTAATGCCCCCTATTTAGCCACCTAATGCCTTCTCACGCCCACTGGACAGGTTTTCTGAGGTCTGGGGAAGCTTATCACGCTGGCTCCAGACAAAACCACCACAAAAGTAAGTATCTGTGGCGTGTTTCACAACTTACAAAGTACTTTTTCACCAGCATTACAGACGGGAGGCTGGGTTTTTTCCCTGTGTGGACCGCATTACTGTCCCACTGAACAGACAGGGCACTCGAGGCTTGTGGAAGCCTGTGACTGCCCACGACTCAGAATTGGTTGAGCTGGGACTCCAGCTTCTCGTCTTCTGGCTCTGCCAAGCTAAAGAATGCCCAGAAGAGACCAGTCCGTGTTACATGTATCCTGACCAGAATGCCACCCTCCCAGCTCCCAGTCCTGCCATGGTGCCCTAGGGTCTGGGGAGTGGCAGCTGTCCAACTGCCTGATCCGAAGACCTCTTTAAACTCTTTTTTTTTCTCCTTTGAGATGGAGACTTGCCCTCTCACCCAGGCTGCAGTGCAATGGCGTGATCTCGGCTCACTGCAACCTCTGCCTCCCAGGTTCAGACGATTCTCCTGCCCCAGCTTCCTGAGTAGCTGGGATTACAGGCACCTGCCACCATGCCCAGCTAATTTTTGTATTTTTAGTAGAGATGGGGTTTCACCATGTTGGCCAGACAGGTCTCGAATTCCTGACTTCGTGATCTGCCCGCCTTGGCCTCCCAAAGTGCTGGAATTACAGGCGTGAGCCACCGCGCTCAGCCCTTTTTTTTTTTTTTTTAAATGAGGGAAGGGGCAAGGCGCTTCCACACCATCCACCAGGAACCTCCATGTGTTCAGCTACTTGAAAGCTCCCAGACCCCTTTACACTCTCAAAATTGGTGAAGATCCCAAAAGAGTTTTGTTTTAGGGGGTGACAGCTATTAATATGTATCATATCAGATATTAAAACCGAGAAATGCTTAAGATATTTATTAGCTTAAAAACAATAAGCCCATTACATGTTAATATAAACAACACTTTTATAAATAATTTTCTAAAAAAAAGTTAGCAAAAAGAGTGGCATCATTTTACATTTTTTGCAAATCTCTTTAATGTCTGGCCTAATAGAAGGCAGCTGGATTCTCGTGTCTATCCCTGCATTCAATCTGTTGTGACATGTTGTTTTGGTTGAAGTATGTGAAGAAAATTCTGCCTCACACAGACATGCAGTTACAAAAAGAAGGAATATCTTTAACAGCCTTTCCAGGTAATTATAGATTTTCTTTGCTACTACACCAAAATATGACAAATGATAGTTTCTCAAAGGTTAGTAGCAATGTGGACTCTAAAACCGAATCAGGCCAGGCACAGTGGTTCACGCCTGTAATCCCAGCACTTTGGGAGGCCAAGGCAGGCAGATCGACTGAGGTCAGGAGTTTGAGACCAGTCTGGCCAACATGGCTAAACCCCGTCTCTACTAAAGATACAAAAAAAGAAAAAAAAAAAAAATTAGCTGGGCATGGTGGCAGGTGCCTGTAATCCCAGCAACTTGGGAGGCTGAGGCAGGAGAATCGCTTGAACCTGGGAGGCAGAGGCTGCAGTGAGCCGAGATCACGCCATTGCACTCCAGTCTGGGCCACAGAATGAGACTCTGTCTCAAAATAAATAAATAAATAAATAAATAAACCATGTCAATGAACTTTTCACTGGACTACCTTGCATTTTGAATTTTGTGACATCAAGCACTGGTCACTGGTGCTTGACGTTACAAAATTTGATGTTACCGATTTACTGAGTTATGCAGATCTTCCAAATGGTGACACATTTTATTTTATTTTATTTTTTATTTTTATTTTTTGAGATGGAGTCTGGCTCTTGTTACCCAGGCTGGAGTGCAATGGCGCAATCTCAGCTCACTGCAACCTCAGTCTCCCAGGCTCAACTGATTCTCCTGTCTCAGCCTCCCGAGTAGCTGGGATTACAGGCATGGGCCACCACACTCGGCTAATTTTTTTATTTTTATTTTTAGTATAAACGGGGTTTCACCATATTGTCCGGGCTGACCTCGAACTCCTGACCTCGTGATCCGCCCGCCTTGGCCTCCTAAAGTGCTGGGATTACAGGCGTGAACCACCGCACCTGGCCTTATTTTATTTTATTATTATTTTTTTGAGACAGAGTCTTGCTCTGTCGCCCAGGCTGGAGTGCAGTGTTGCGATCTCAGCTCACTGCAACCTCCTCCCAGGTTCAAGCAATTCTCCTGCCTCAGTCTCCCGAATTGCTGGGATTACAGGTGTGTGCCATCACATCCAGCTAATTTTTGTATTTTTAGTAGAGATGGGGTTTCACCATGTTGGCCAGGCTGCTCTCAAATTCCTGACCTCAGGTGATCTGCCTGCCTCAGCCTCCCAAAGTGCTGGGATTACAGGTGTGAGCCTCCACCCCTGGCCCAAATGTTATTATATAATACCAAAAATCACACCAACTTTACTACTGATCTCATCAGAAAAATTTTAAGTCCAAGGAAGCTGTCAGGCTCTAGGAAGTGAATAAAAAGGTTTCTAAAATTCTCATTTTTGTTCAAAAGCTCAAATTCTATCATTGGCAACAAATATTTTATTAATTTATTTATTTTAAAAAAATAAATATAGAGATGAGGTCTCTTGTGTTGCCCAAGCTGGTCTTGAACCCCTGGGCTCAAGTGATCCTCCTGCCTCGGCCTCCCAAAGTGATAGGATTACAGATATGAGCCATGGTGGCCCATGCCTGGCAACAAATAGTGATACCGTTTTGGAAGTGACAAACTCATGTCATTCACTTTTGAGAAAATGTCTGCCAAATACCTATATCTGACTAGTTTGTCTATCAGGTGTCCAAGTACAAATGGTGTTTTTTTTTTTTTGGCGGAGTCTTGCTCTGTTGCCCAGGCTGGAGTGCAGTGGCACTATCTCGGCTCACTGCAAGTTCCGCCTCCTGGGTTCACTCCATTCTCCTGCCTCAGCCTCCCGAGTAGCTGGGACTACAGGCGCCCGCCACCACGCCCGGCTAATTTTTTGTATTTTTTTTAAGTAAAGACAGGGTTTCACCGTGTTAGCCAGGATGGTCTCGATCTCCTGACCTCGTGATCCGCCTGCCTTGGCCTCCCAAAGTGCTGTGATTACAGGCGTGAGCCACCGCGCCCAGCCCCAAATGGTGTTCTTTTTTTTTTTTTTTTTTTTGAGACAGAGTCTCGCTCTGTTGCCCAGGCTAGAGTGCAGTGGCCGGATCTCAGCTCACTGCAAGCTCCGCCTCCCCAGTTTACGCCATTCTCCTGCCTCAGCCTCCCGATTAGCTGGGACTACAGCCGCCCGCCACCTTGAGGGCCCGGCTAGTTTTTTGTTTTTTTGTTTTTTTGTTTTTTTTTTGAGACGGAGTCTTGCTCTGTTGCCCAGGCTGGAGTGCAGTGGCTGGATCTCAGCTCACTGCAAGCTCCGCCTCCCTGGTTTACGCCATTCTCCTGCCTCAGCCTCCCCAGCAGCTGGGACTACAGGCGCCCGCCACCTCGCCCGGCTAGTTTTTGTATTTTTTAGTAGAGACGGGGTTTCACCATGTTAGCCAGGATGGTCTCGATCTCCTGACCTCGTGATCTGCCCGTCTCGGCCTCCCAAAGTGCTGGGATTACAGGCTTGAGCCACCGCGCCCGGCCCAAATGGTGTTCTTAAAAGAAGCACCTAGTACAGCTTACAACTCCACCAAGTAAGAGCTTTTCCTCATCACAGTTTGGTTTGCAGCAAAGGTGCCTTATGTATATTTCATATTCCTTCATGCAAAATATCAGAAGGTATAGGTACGCAAGGATCTAGACTTTATAACATTAATGATCTTCACTACTTTTAAAGAAATGTACGTATGCAGTAAGGACTCTGATGTTGGGGCCCCTGCCTAGATATGCGCTGAGGGGCCAGCACTTTCACCCACCACTGCTTTTGTGTCATCAGCACAGCAAAGAAAAGGCAGGAACCAGAGTAGCTCTGAAAATAGTTTTGACTTTATCAAATCCCTGAAATGGGTCAGGGCACCCCCTGGACCATACTTTGAGACCACTGAATCAGAGACAATCTGCCTCCTCCACCCCAGCAGACGTGGCTCCTGTGGTGTGGCACTAACAACCTCCTGTGCTGTGACACAAAGCCTTGGTTCTAACCAAGCCAACCTATTCTCTGTGCCCCAATCTGGCTGTGCCCGGCTTACTGCTGTGCTGCCGCACCTGGCACACCTTCTGCCCCGAATTCTGGCCTCCCTCTACCTGATAAGCAGCTGCCTGCTCACAGCCGATGACACACCCCTCCTACTCACAGCTCCGCACTGCCCATTCGGCTCCCCTGCCACTAGAGCCCTGGGAGGCCTGCTTCTTTCAGCCCACAAGCCTGCTCCTCCACCAGACCGCGAGCTCCTGGGGGGCCGGGGCCAGGTCTAGCACATCTGGGCACGCCCGGCATGGTGCCTGGCAGTGAGTCCAGCGTTTACTGCTGATAAGCGCAGGAGGAAAGAGCAGGGAATTCCACGGGGGACGGGCCGGCGCCTTAAGGGAACAGAAGGGCTTCTTCTACCTTGCGTAACCACATGCAAGGGCTGACCACAGGCTCCAGCTGGCTCAGGCCACTTCTCTTTGTTGGGTACAAGGGGATGGCAACAGCCTTGGTTTGGGTGGCGACCTTCCTCTCCTCTCTAGAGGACCCCAAGAGTGACACCTAGAGGCCGCTTTCTGGGCTGGGTGCTATCACCGGCTCTGTGTCCCCCATGGCTTTCTCATGAAAACTAGATAGTAGGTTTGGTGACATGAAGTCACAAGGGGAGGGTGGTGGGCAAGGAAGGGGGAGGAGGGGCTGTCTCAGAGGCTTGGGGGCTGGGCCGGGACCCTGGGCTGGCCTGAGCTCCTTGGTGAAATACCCCCAGTCTCTTCTTTCACATCCTGAGTCCCTGACTCAGCCCCTGCTAGGCCTCAAAGAGATGCTTGTGCAAACCTGCTCATTCCTTTAGAGCCTCCCTCCAAGCCAGACCCCCGCTGCCACCAGAATTCATCCTAACGCACCCAATCACCTTTTACTGATTCTCCCGTCAGCTGAGCAAAACGCAGACCTGGGGCTGGCAGGCAACAGGCCTCTCAGCCTCCTCTCTGCTCTTTCATATTTTTAATGCTGTATTTGACACTTACATAACTCACTCCATCAGACACTACTCTAAGTGTTTTACAAATAGTAAGCTATGAATCCTCCTTAGTCGGTATTATCCCCATGAACCATATCCTCATATTACAGATGAGGAAACTGAGAGACAAGGCGGTTAAGTCACTTGCCTGAGGTTGTGCAGCTAACACGTGGCAGTGCTGGGGTTTGAACTCAGTAGTGTTTTCCACAGCACACACCCTCAACCCCTCAGGCTCCACCCTCGATGCTTCTGGCAAACAAAACACCGCAGGTCCCTTTTCCACGTGGCACCGTGTGGCATCCGGTGGTCTCCCTACCTGGAATACCACTCCCCTCTCTGCTCAGTGAATTCTCCCTCATGGTTCTCCTCTCAAACCCTGGGCCAACAGCACTAATGTGCAAGTCTGCGTCCCCAGCCAGGCTGTGAGCCCCAGGGCCTCACTTGCTTCTAATGGCATCCCCAGAGTGTAGAAGTGCCGGGTGTGGTCTGAAGAGTGAGTGGAGGGAACGGCACATGGTCCGGACTCAGCCTCATGGATCCTGCTGACAGCACAGGCTTCAGGCTGGCATAGCACCCCAGCAGCGGGCCAGCTCCTGAGAACTTCCTGCTGCACTGGGTGGACAAATCTGGTCTGGGCTGAGCTCTGGTGTCTCAGAGGCAACACTGAAACCGATCCCTGATGGGAATGCCGATATGTCTCCCTTAGTCTCCCAAAGGGGCCCCTTTGTTACAAACCCTCGCGGGCCCCCACTCTTCTATGGTGACCGTCCCCTGTCCTTGCCTTCTCCTGTGTCTGCAGAGGGCTCCCATTCTCCATCTGTTAGGAGAAGCATTTCCCCCTCCTTCCCTCATTCAATATTAACACCCTGGCCGGGCGCCGTGACTCACGCCTGTAATCCCAGCATTTTGGGAGGCTGAGGCAGGCGGATCACCTGAGGTCGGGAGCTCAAGACCAGCCTGACTAACATGGAGAAACCCTATCTCTACTAAAAATACAAAATTAGCTAGGCATGGTGGCGCATGCCTGTAATCCCAGCTACTTGGGAGGCTGAGGCAGGAGAATCGCTTGAACCTGGGAGGCGGAGGTTGTGGTGAGCCGAGATCGTGCCATTGCACTCCAGTCTGGACAACAAGAGCGAAACTCCGTCTCAAAAAAAGAAAAAAAAAAAAAAAATTAACACCTCCCCCACCCAACTTTCTGACCATGTTGCTCCCTTCCCCATTGGCCCCCAGGGCCCCAGCCCACTCTCCAGGCTTCCACACTACTCATCCAGGGGACAAAGGTCTTCACAGTGGGTTTAGCTTCAAAGGCCCAGAGGATCTGCCTCTGACCAGCTACGTGACCTCAAGCTAGGCCTTTTAACCTGCCTGAGCCTCAATGTCCTGATCTGATAAATAAGGCTAACGCCCACCCTCCTCTCTCTCAAGGGATCGTTGCAGGTTTGAAGGAGAAAGTGTTTGTTCCTGGGAAACAATTCCCTAGTTTACCAAACGTTTAAAGAAAGAAAATAACCCCAGAGGCCTAAAAATTAGGACAACTACTTTGGAGCACAACTTGGCAACATCTGTCTATCTGAAAACACACACGCCCTGTGTGCAGGCACTGGCGAAGAGAACACAGAGGGATCGTGATCGCTCGCAACAGCGAGAAACTGCAAACCACCAAGTGTCCGTCAACCATCCTGGGCAAATAGGCCGCTGTTACACAACGGAATTGGATGTGGAGGTTAAAATGGATCCATGAGAATTCATGTTTCGGATGGTTAAATCTCCAAATAATATCGAGGGGAAAAACTAAATGCAGAATATGCTTGGTATACCGTTTAAACCAGAGTAAAATCATACAAAACAGCACTGTATATTGCTAGCCATGCATACCTATGTAGGACAATTTTAAAAACAGGCACAAGAACATCACACACACCAAAATCAGAATTGTGGTTTCCTCCAGGGAGGACGACATGGGGGCCTCCATCTCTGTCTAAAGCAAATATGGCCTAATGCTAAGCTCCAACCAAGCTAGGCAGTAGGTGTCCCTTATTCTGGAAACTTTTATAATGGCAAGATATTTAATGTGTTAGGAAAAATTTCAAAATAATTTCTTAAAAAGACTCCAGAGGCTGGGCACAGTGGCTCAGGCCTGTAATCTCAGCAACTCAGGAGGCCAAGGTGGGAGGATCACTTAAGGCCAGGAGTTCAAGACCAACCTGGGCAACATAGCAGGACCTCGTCTCTACAAAAGAAAGAAAGAAAGAAAAAATGAGCCCAGTATGGTGGCCCCCACCTATAGTTCCTAGCTACTCGGGAGGCTGAGGTGGAAGGATTGCTTGAGCCTAGGGATTTGAAATTACAATGAGCTATGATTGTGCCACTGCACTCCAGCCTGGGTGACAGAGGGGGATCCTGTGTCCTACAAAAGACCCCTTGAGGGAGACCAGCCCCCTAGAGCTCCCTGGGCCTACCAGGGATGGTTTTGGCAGCCTGTCCCTCACCCCTTCAGGGCCCTCAGGGTGGAAGGAAGGTCTCCCCCAAGGGGATGCCTTCCGGAGGTAGGTGGGTGGTGACAGGCTGTGTCAATGGGGTGTCCGTGTGGGTTGGGGAGCAAGAACCAGCTTGCCCCCTTTCACAACCGCCCCCGCCTCTCTCTGTAAAATGTCAGCAAGCTGGGGAAGGGGGCGGAGAGACAGGCAAGCTGTTAACCCGCGAGATGCTGGGGCGTGGGCGGTGCGGGCCCAGGCTCCCAGACAGCTATTTTGGCATGTGCTGAGATGGGCTCATCCCTGGCAGGGGAGAGGCCTCTACGTGGGAGCTCTGAACTGGTGCTCTGCCAGGAGCAAGGGGAGGAGGTCTCAGTGTAGATGAGGAGGGTGCTGGGGCCCTGCCTCTCCTCTCTCAGACCTCTCACCATGAGGCACTGGGTGCGAGTGAAGCGATCCTCCCTCCCCGAGGCCAGCCACTGACCCCTGGGTGGTATGGGGGCTCCTCTGAGCATGTCCATTGGGCTTTAGACTCCCTACGCCCTTGAAGTAAGGAAAAAGATCAGACTTGTCCTCCACTCCAGACACAGCCAGGAAGCCAGATGACGACGGGCTCACAGCCCCAGTCTCTTTACCAAGGGTCTCTCCCAGTCCACCCTGCTCCCCCTGACTCGAGGGATCTCGGTGGCCATTCTCCCTTGGGGTCCAGGTCAGATTATCTCATGTGTCTCACACCATTGGCACAGGAAGCAAAGACCTTTCACTAAACCCCAAGGAGCACTCAAGCCTCTTCTTAGGTCTTCCCAGTTTAGGGATGGCAAATAATAGAAGAAAAGAGTACTCCTAAGCAGAGCGGCCCAGCATCATGAGAAGATCCTTGGGCTCAGCTCCAGTGCGAGCTGGGGGATCCTGGCTAGGCCCCTGACCTTTCTGAGCCTTGGTTTTCTTATCTGCAAAATGGGAATCAAACCAACTACAAAGATGTTATGAAGATCACATGAAACTGATGAGTTTACAAGCTTCTGGCAGCTGTTAATCACCAAAGACAGAGGAGCTGGAACGCCACTCCTGTCTCTTCAGCCTCTCCCTTCCCTCCCCTGCCACAGAGCCCTTGGTCTCACTCAAACCTACTCTCCCAACCTAACCACGTCTCTGGTGTTTCAGTGAGGAAAGGGGTGAAGAGGAAAGATGGCAGAATGATAGCTCTTCCAGGGCATTTGGTTACTGTTTTGGCTTACCCTCCACATCTGTGACGCAAGGGCCAGCCAAGTCCTGTGCTGAGACCCACACTGCAGGCCGGATGTGGGCTGACCCCAACACGGAACAGAGGAGAGCCAAGGAGAGCAAGGAATGAGTGCCTGGCACTGCCCAGGGGTGGCCCAGGAACTCGGGGAGCGGGAGAACCTAGTCGCAGGTGCAGCAGATCCCGCTTCCTGCACACACTGCCCCCGCAGCTGACCTAGAGGGCTGTTCAAGGAGGAGGCAGAGGGGGCAGGGAGGAGAGGTGGTCAGGCTGCTCCAGGGTCCTGTGATGAGTCCTGTGGAAACCCAGCGTGGGAGTCCCAGATGACCCAGGCTAGCTGCGAGACCTTGGCTAAGTCAAGGCCACCTGGCTGTGCCTGGGCCTCAGGGGACGGGAGAGGTGGGGCCAGGTGGCTGGAGGCACCCACCCAGCCTGCCCTGGGCCGTGCTGACTGGCTCCGCCCGGCAGCTAGAGCGGCAGGTAACCACCAGCCAGTGCCTGTGAGTCCCCATGGGCATGTGGACTGGCAGAAGGAGAAGCTCATCGCCCACCGGCCTCCCACAATGGCAGCTGTCGCCCCCTTGTGTCGCTCCAGTGGCACTGCAGGGCAGTCTCCAGGGGCTGCTTCCACACCTCCCAACTCTCTCCTGCCTTAATGTGGGTGGAAGGGCTCCGAATCCCTGCTTCTCCGAGGGGCCTGCACGGCCTGAGACTCAGGGCTAACCTACGCCCCCACTTCCTCCTCTGCCCAGGGGGCCACTGGCGAATTCTGGAGAGGCCTTCAGAGAGCCAAGGAGGGCAGGCCCGTTTCTCTCACTCTCCCCCAACCCAGATGCCTGGAGCCTCAGCTTTCTCTCACCAGGGGTCACTTAGTCCTTCCTCTATCCTTGCCTTAAGGGACACCAACTCTCGTGCTCCTGTGCCAACCGAGAATCCTGGGCAGCTCCACATCCCAGGATCTGACCTTTTTGGAGTATGGCATGGAGACAAAATGACAAGAATTGCCATTCCCTCCCCTGACAGCATTTGGCACAGAGGGAGACTGTGAGGATTCTACCCTGGGTCCCCAGCTGGGGCCAGCTCTATACTCTGGCACCTGACCTTGTGTGGGGAGCAAACATGGTGAGATGAACGCAGCTTGGCCACTGAGGCCCATTTTTCTTTCCCAAACTGGCTGGAACCCAAGGATTCTAGGTTGTCCCCGCCTCCCACAGCAACCTGGGCTGCTCCCAGCATTAGCCGGGGGGAGACAAACCACTCAGAGGTTTTCTTTCGCTCCCAGACACCCTGGCGCCATAGACAGGGTTCTCACCTCTGTGCAAGAGGCCTCCCTCAACACATCCCTCCCCATTCATTGCAGAACCAACCCAAACGGGGGCTGCTTCTGCTCAGGCACCCGCTGGGCACCCTCTGCAGCCCTGACTTCAGGGCTGTGCTCGCTGGGGCTGTGTGGCAGTGCCTCTAAATGGGACCCATTGTCTCACACTGGTTCTGCAGGTGTGCCTCCTGCCCGCTGGGAGCTTGTGACTTTGAGCACTGTGAAGGGCAGGGGATGGCAGCACAGAGGCTCAGGCTCCCAGGGCTCTGAGGCCAAGACTCCTTATGTCTACATGTGTGAGGTGCCAGGTAATTTCTGATGCCCCTGGGGTGCAAAACCAGCTAATCCACAAGCCCTGTGACCTGCCAGGATCAGGCTGCTGGGACCAGGCCAGAGGATAGGCAGGTCCTCCTTCCTGGTGGGTCCTGGAGGAGAAGACAGAGTCCACTTCTCTCCCACTCCTGGCTGCCCGATCCTTAGGGTCAACAGAAGCTTCAGTGGAAAGGTCCTGCCTGCCCTCTGCTCAGGAGAGAGGAGAAACAAATACCCTGGGATCAGAGTAGGGCCTGTACCTCCTCTCCTCCTCCTCCTCAGGGAGGAGACTCATGGTTCCGGCAAGAAGTAAGGTGGGATGGAGTTGGGGTGGGAGGAATCCACAAGCTGGGGAGAATCATGGCTCACTGAGCTAAAAAAAAAAAAAAAAAAAAAAAGAGATGGCAAGCTGCCCCCCAGATTCTGAGAGGATGATGCCAGTTGTGTGGGGCAGAGATGGACTTTAAGGAAAAGCCTCTTTCAGCCCCACAGGGGCTGCCATTCAGAGACTGTCCTACCCAGAGGGGCCAGGATGGCAAACATGTGGCCCATGTGCCATCAAGACTCCCTGCCAAGCCCACAGCAGACACTGCTAATTGTTCATGGAACTCTCCCCATGAACCAGGGTCTGCATGCAGAATTCTCCACCTGGCTTCAGCAGCCACTGCCGACCTAGTTGTTACCCTTGATCTTCCCGTCGGGTCCCTCAGCCCCAAGGGTGGATGTGTGTATGTGGGTTGGGTGGGGTGGGGAGGCGGCGGGATGGGGGACATGCAGAGGGTGGACGTCAGGGGAGAGGCAAGAGCTAGGTTAAGAGCCAGGTTAAGAGCCAGCATGGAGCTGGGATAAGATGAAGGGCTGATTTCACATGGGGCTTTGAGGACTTTTACCTGAGGCTGCAACAAACAAACAAAGGTAGCAGGACCAGCTAAGCAGCATTGGAGGGGGCAGAACCCAGAGCAGGTGTACTATTCCACACTTCCACATGTCTGCCCCCAGCCCCCACCCCTTGGCCCCATCAAGTCAAGGGGAAGGAGGCCAGCCTCAGTGAACTCCCAGGCCTGCCAGGAGAAAGCGTTTTCCCTTGCTGCTGTCTGCCTGACACTACTGGGTTCTCTGAATGTGTACATTTCTGACGGCCCTACTATCCCCAGCACAGTGCTCCCAAACAAGGGACACTCCTTACATGCTTCCAGAGGTGCTGCTGAATTTTCTTTCCTCACATCAGGCATCCTGTAGGAGCACTTACACTCCCCAGGGTGACGGACGACTGTGCTTCTCAAACTTGGTGGGACATCAGAACCACCTGGGAAGCTTTAAACAATGGCCAGGCCCCACCTCCAGACCTGATGGGTCAGACACGCCAAGGGTAAGATCTAGGAATCTGTATTTCTTAAAGCTCCCTTGGCCACTGTGATGTTCCATTTGGGATCCTGGTATAGAGAAAGGGGTGTGGATTTTGGAATCACACCAACTTGACTTCAAATCCTATCTCTACCTCTTCCTTGCTATGTGACTCTGGGCAAATCCCCTCTGACTGTGTTTCTTTCATCTATAAAAACGGACAAACAGGCCAGGTGCGGTGGCTCACACCTGTAATCCTAGCACTTTGGGAGTCCGAGGTAGGAGGACTGCTTGAGGCCAGGAATTCAAGACCAGCCTGGGCAATGCTGTGTGAGATCTCATCTCTACAAAAAATTGTTTTTTTTTTTTTTTACAAAAGGAAGAATACCACCTACCCTGCTTATTTTAAAGAATTACATAAAGGTATCTGTTGGTTCTCTGGTTTCTTGTTCTTCCTCCCGCATGTGCTCATCCCTATGCCCACAAACCTGTGCCCTTCAGAAGGGGCACAGCCACAGGTCATAAGAACCCAACACTTGATACCCTGTGGGCAGCAACAGGAAGCCTCTGGTGGCGCCCCTCCCTCCCCCTGCAGAGCCTGTGAACACTGGAGGCTACATCCTGCAGAGCTGGGTGTAAACTGCTCCATCTTGCAGGGCTGTGGGTGACAAAACAGAGCTACTGGAAGTTTCACTCCCTGCCCTGTTTTATATGACGTTGAAGCCTGCGTGGTAACACAGGAGCCCACGGAGCTCCATCTGCCAGTGTAAGAATCCAGATCTGTGCTCAGAGACAGACTGCAGGTGCAAAGAGCGGGCCCTGGCCCAGGTAAGGCAGGTGGAGGGCACAGGTCAGCATCACGAGTATGCCAGCCCACACGACAGGAGAAAACCGCCCATGTTATTGGTGGGTAAAGTCTACCCGGAGAAGGGGCAGGGCAAAGCTAGGGGCGGGGTGGAGGTGAATGCCACCAAGTCTGGGCAGCTGCAGAAAACTGAGAGGGAGGCCTTGGGCAGACTCCAAGTGGTCAGAGTTCAGTCTGAGGTGGTTCTGGGGTCCTTGGCTGATTGGCTGCAAGTTCCTTGGCCACCAGGGAAGGGCAGGGATAGGTCAGGAAGCAGCACAGGGAGCCAGGTCAGGTACTCCTGGGGCCTCACGTCCCTTACCTTACACCAGCGCTGCGAGGGCAGGAGGTGGCTCACCACCAAGAGCAGTACACTTGCCATGCACTCAGTCTTTCCACACCCTCCCCCCAGTTCCCAGCTAGAGTCCTGGTCAAAGCTCTGTCACAGGCACAAGATGGTGACATTTGGAGTGCTGCGGAAGGGGTCAAGATGAAGCTTGAACAGCCAGCACAGATTCCAGAGTCCAGCCCACCTCATCCCTTTCCTAGCATGGGCTGGAAGAAGGTGGAGGGAGACATGCTGCCTGCCTAGCAGAGGGATGGGCTGGGGTCTCTCTGCTAAATAAGAGCAAGGTAGGGCAGATGATCAGGCACCCCCAACCCCAAGGAGAGGCTTAACATGTTGAACAATTAAACCAGTGACCAGAGCTTGGGGACAAGCCATGTGTAGTGACGGTATCAACGGGGCTACATTCTGTAGATGCTACACAGTGGTGGTAGGCAACCGGGTCCCATGAAAGTCCAAAGGACGGTGTGATCTCCATCTCAGTGGTGCCAGGAGGCGCAGAGAGGCCCTGTTCTATCCGTGCCAAGAAGGTGTGGGTGACCAGTCCTGGGGGCCCTACCTCCTTGTGCCGCGAAGGCTGGGGTGATTCCATCTGCCTGCTGGAGGGCTGGGAGCCTACCCTGCCACGGTACTACACATGAGGCGCACTAGACTGCCAGCGCCAGGGAATTACCCCCCACCCGGTGGCAGTGCCAAGCCGACCGATCCCGCCCGTATCCCGGCCCTGGGGGATGACCCCCAGTGGGTGCCCACGCCAAGACGGCTCGTGCCGCCGGTGCCAGCGTCTCCCCGACTCGGTGTCAGTACCGAAGTGGCCCAGACCGCCAGTGGCCGAGTGATGTCCCCCGCTGCGGGCGCGGTAACCTGCCGGTGCCTCGGTGCCTACCCCGCCGCCGCCCCGCTCACCTGTGCCCGAAGAGCCGCAGCCCCGGGAAGCGCCGCTTGTTGAGTCGCCGCGGCGCCTTGTCCGGCTCGGGACCGGCGTCGCGCTCGGAGCCGCTGGACGAGGCGGAAGCCGACTCGGAGTCGCTGCTCCGGGCCTCGGGGCTGCCGTCCCGCGGCTCCATCCGGCCCTAGCCCCGGCCGGCGGCGGGCCCGCGGGAGACGCCCATGCCGGGCCGGCGGCCGGGGCTCAGCACGCCCGCTCCGCGCCGCCCGCCACCGCCATGGCGCGCGCTCGCTCCGCCCGCCCCGCGCCGCGCGCACCCGCGCCCCACGCCCAGGTGCCCGGGAAGCGGCTGCCGCCGCCGCTCCAGGAAGTGCCGCCAGCCGCGGCCGCAGGACCCCGCATAGCTGGCCGGGCCGCTGCCTGCCCGCCGCCGAGCACGCCCCCTCCGCCGCGCGGTGGCACCGGGCCCGCAGCGCCCTCTGCCGGACGCCCGCTGCGCCGCAGCCCGCTGGGGCGGCCCGAGGGGCGGGGCGGCGAATGGGCGGGGCAGCAGAAAGCCCTGCCCCCAGCCCGGCCCGGCCCGCCTGGATAGGACTGAATCTCCCGGCCTAGCACACTCGCGTTGCGCGCACTCAGATGCTCAGTCTTTACTCCCCCGATCTCCCCGCTACCAAAGAACTGCACGCTCACAAGTGTACACCCGCGAGGGCTGCTGCCACCACCTCCCCTCCGCTCTCGCACACCCTGTGCCTACTCATAACCACTCACAATCTCCACCCATACCCACTTGGCTCCCCCAAATCGCACTCAGGGAAACAAAAGTCACACAGGGCTCCCCACGCACGCAGAGCAAACACATCCCTTAAACAATTATGCCCACTCATTACTCAAACGAACACTTCTCACCCCAGCCTCTCACATTCAGTGACCAGTCACTTAATGACTTGCACACACACCAACAAAGAACTCACAAGTTTCTCCTACAAAGTCATCCTTCCACAGCTGTTCACAATGGTTTCCAACCTTCTCACCCATGCCCAACACATCGCATTTTCCTGCTATAGATCTCCTATGCTACGGGAACAACCTGCACAGCCCTTACACACTCACAAATACTCACACAGAAGGACAACAGGTACCACACTCCCATTCACAAGCACACAGGCCCACACAGAACACACACCTTTCTCCTACATACAGATGCCCCCAGGACAATGGTTACCGGTTGCCACATCCCTCACACATATGCGTGTGTGTATGCACACACACTCCCATCCAGAAATATACCTCACATGCACACACAAAGACACTCCCCAATGCAGCCAAGGTCGTCCCCCTCCAGAAATGACAGCAATTGGAACCCAAGCAGTCACCTGTGGGGGCACAGCCATCACACACACCTGGGCTGTTTCTGATGGCCCCCGCAGGGCTGACGAAGGGAGGCCAGGAGCTGGGAAGCATGGTCTTCCACCTCCCCAAACCCTACCACCCTGCTGCCCGCACCAGCTGCCCACTATTTCTGTGTGCACGCCTCTCTGCCAAGCCACATCCTGTGTCACCTTCACTTTCATCCTCCCCCTTGGGTTCTGGCAGCCCATTTTCCAGCCTTAGTCAGCCACAAATAGCCAATGCTTGGGGCTGTGACCTGCGGGCAAGCCTGTGATTTTGAGGAAGAACCAGCACCCTGAGGCCCAGAACCCTCTCCCAGTTTCCTGCGAGTTGGGAGAAGGTCTGATCAGGGAGGTGGGGCTCCAGCCCTCCAGCCAGCAACTGGTGACAGGGTGGCCAGGAGGAGGGCAGATCAATCCCCAAGTGTGCCTGACAACTGGCCTCTGGGGTGCATGGGTCCCTTTGGGGAAGTTTCCCAATGGCTCTTACTC
Organism: Chlorocebus sabaeus; assembly: GCF_047675955.1. NCBI lineage: Eukaryota > Metazoa > Chordata > Mammalia > Primates > Cercopithecidae > Chlorocebus > Chlorocebus sabaeus. Next base: position 18,839,741 of record NC_132904.1, read on the forward strand.
CAAGCTCTGAGAGAAGAGATCAGAGGCAACTGAAGACCCCACGGAGTCTCCACAAGGCCTTGCAACTGGGTCAGAAATCTCCAGCATCCAGTGCCACACTCCTGGGGGGGCTCCTCTTCCCAGATCCCCCCACTGATAGCTTGCTCAAATCCTGGCCTCTCTTGAGCTCAGTTCCCCCCCAGTCCAAACATCAGAGCTCCCTGCACCCTGCCAACAGCTCCTTTGCCCTGCTCTGTGCCTCTGCAGAGTGCCAGATGACAGATGAGTGACCCTACTTCTGTCACCCCCCATCTCAGATAAAAGGCTCATAGAGGGACAGAGGCCCCATGCCCACCCCCAGGCTACCCCTTGTACCTACTGTGTCTGGGGTGCCTCTGGTGGGATCTGTGGCACGTCCCAGGAGCGGTAGCGCCACATCTGCCTCAGTGCCCCCGACCGCTCCCCTTCTTCCGTCCCCAGCGCCTCCACTGGGCCCAGAGCTGAGGCCTCATTGCAGCTTCCCCCGGCACTGTGGCCAGCCCCCAGTGCGCTCATCCTGCCCGGCGACTCTCTTCCTCTTTCGGCACTTCCTGACGGGGGTGGGGTCGGGGGGGCCTGCTAGAGGCCGCTGGCTGCCCAAGCTGAGGACCACAGGCTCAGGGCTCATAGGCGCCTTCCGCTGGCTGGGGCCAGCTGCCGCGAAGAGCTGCACAGGAAAGCAAGGGGCAGGTGGGGACAAGCCCAGCCCAGCAGCCAGGAGGCAGCCACGGGGCTTGCTTGGGCTGGAATCTGCACCTGGGTTCCTGTGTGGTTTTCTTCTCCTTTTAACCTGTCTGATTTTCAACTCTTGGTCCTGCTGAGGTCTCCCACTTTATGAAAACTACCAGGTACAATGGCTGGGTGTGCCCAGCCCTCAAAGAGCGCTCTCTTCCTAGCACTTCTGTGTGCAGCATACCATCTTACATGGGACTGGGCATACAGGATGGTGGTGTAGAGAAATGAGCAATGAGGATGGAGCCTGGAGACATAGGCATGTGTCCTGTTCTGCCTCTTACCAGCTCTGTGTGGCCTGAATCAGGTCATAAACCTCTCAGAGTCCTCCACACAGCTTTTGGGACAAGGTAGGCTATAAACAAATAAACTAATGAATACCTGTGTCAGGGAGCTTTTCTGAGCCTCAGTTTTTCTCATCTGTAAAGTGGAGTAATAGGCCGGGCATGATGGCTCACACCTGTAATCCCAACACTTTGGGAGGCCGAGGTGGGCATATCACCTGAGCTCAGGAGTTCGAGACCAGTCTGGCTAACATGGTGAAACCCCATCTCTACTAAGAATACAAAAATTAGCTCATGGTGGTGGCAGGCATGTGTAATCACAGCTACTTGGGAGGCTGAGGCAGGAGAATCGTTTGAACCCAGAAGGTGGAGGTTGTGATAAGCCGAGATCATGCCATTGCCCTCTAGCCTGGGCAACAAGAGTGAGACACCGTCTCAAGAAAAAAAAAAAAAAAAAAGGAGTAATAATTGAGCTCATGGTGTTATCTGAGGAATAAAGAAGAGATAGGAAGGTTTACAAATTAATTCATTCAATAAATACTTATTGAATGCCTTCTGTGCATCAGGCACCATATCAGAGAGCATAGCTCTAAAAACAAGGAAGCAGGGCTCTATCCTCACAGAGCTTAGATTCTAGTGGGGAAAACATTCAGGAAACAAACAATCTGCATACGATATAACTTCAGCTAACAAGATGTGCCATAAAGATTGGGAGGCTGAGGCGGGTGCTTTACTTGAGGTCAGGAGTTTGAGACTAGCCTGGCCAATATGGTGAAACCCCCGTCTATTAAAAGTACAAAAATTAGCTGGGCATAGTGGTGGGCACCTGTAATCCCAGCTACTCTGGAGGCTGAGACAGGAGAATCATTTGAATTTGGGAGGCCGAGTTTGCAGTGAGCTGAAATCACACCACTGCACTCTAGCCTGGGCAACAGAGTGAGACTCTGTCTCAAAAAAAAAAAAAAAAAAGAAAGAAAGATGTGCTAATGTGCTATAAAGAAAAATGAAGCCAAAAGGAACAGAGAAGAGTGATGAGAGTGACTTAGGCAGGGGGATCAGGGGATCAGGGAGGGCCTCTCTGGGGAGCTGATATTTGAGAGCAGACCGAATGAATGGGGAGTGTGAGCTATGTGACTTACCTGGGAGAAATTCTAGGTGGAAGTGGAGTCAGAGCAAAGGCATGGAACAAGGAATGTACTTGTGTCTGGAGAACCGAAAAAAGGTCAGTGTGGCCAGCGAACAGGGAGCCAGGGGGACTGCTTTAGGAGCTGGAAAGATCTCCAGAGGCCAAACTGTGCTGGAGTTCGAGGCCATTGTGAGGATTTGGTAAATACACAGTAGGGCATATATTCACTCTTTATTCTTAGGACTGGTTCTAGGAAAGAAACTGTACCTTCCTCAAGCATTCTTTAATCACCCTGCTCTATAACTAGTTCTTTAGTTGTATATGTGTTTGTTACTGTGAATTTCTCGAGGACAGAAACAGCGTCAGTTCAGTTCAATAAACATTTATGCTACAGAACCCTTCAAGATGCCATCCGACCCTTGTAAACCTCCATCTGGTGGTGTAGTCACCTTTGTGTCCCTCATGACAGGGACATAATATTTTTCAATAAATATTTGTTTAATAAATGCATGCTATGCAATTACTAATTAATACTCAGTAATCATAAAACAATGGCTAATATTTCCTGAACATTTCTGTGCCAAAAATCTTACTGAATATGTAACGTAGCTCTTTGAATCCTCTTAATGACTCTAGGAGGTAGATCTTGTTATTTTCCTCCTGTTTTTGCTTTTGTTTTGTTTTGTTTTGTTTTGAGACTGAGCCTCACTCTGTCACCCGGGCTGGAGTGTAGTGGCGTGATCTCGGCTTACTACATCCTCTGCCTCCCAGGTTCCAGCGATTCCTGTGCCTCAGCCTCCCGAGTAGCTGGGATTACAGGCGTGCACTACCACACCCAGCTAATTTTTGTAATTTTAGTAGAGATGGGGTTTCACCATGTTGACCAGGCTGATTTTGAATTCCTGACCTCAAGTGATCTGCCCACCTTGGCCTCCCAAAGTGCTGGGATTACAGGTGTCAGCCACCGAACCTGGCCTTATTTTCCTCCTTTTACAGATGGTGAAATCAAGGCACAGAGCTGCTAAGCTTACCTGTCTAAGGTCACCTAGCTGGTAAGTGGTAGAGGTGAGAATCTAGCCCCAGAATCTGTGCTCTTAAATAAAACATCCTATTGCTGCTCTAATGTAGGGGATATGGCCCTGTAATGCCCCCAAGGCTCAGTCCCCACTTTTCCACAGTTTCACCTCCAACCCATTATCTATCTCTGAATTCCTCAAGATGGGTCCTATATGCTGTGGCCTCATTGGAGACTCTGTCCACCAGGCCAAGGTCTATTCTGGAAGGAGTCTGTGCAGGGCCCTGCCTTCCTCTTGCAGGCATTTTGCAAGTAGCTCGAGCAGTTAAACAGAGGAAATGGGGCTGGGCTTGTTTTCCATCTGAGGCGTCTGGCAGCCCTGGAGAAGCAGAGAGCAGGAAATGGGGCTCCTGGAGGGGAAGCAGGCAGGCTGGAGGCTTCGAGAAGCAGGGCAGTCCTGACTGTGAGACTAGGGCCACCTTGAGCTAGCACTCCTTGGTGCTGTCAATGTCATCTCTGCTTTCCAGGTTGGGTGGGGAGGACAAGGCTGGAAGGGACAGGTGCACGGGACTAGGGGGGATGCCCTTGGCAGTTCCTAGGACAACATGTGCCAGGCCTGGGAAGCTGGGGACCCCTCAGAACCCACCCAGGTATACACAGGAAGAAGAATCTGGGTAAGAAAATTATTCTGGGCTTTGTTGAGGCCCCAGAGGATGGTGTTCTACTTTCTGTGGCCTGGATGAGCAAGTGGGAGCTGGGGAAAAGAAATGTACCAGGACACCGAACACTCAACCCACGACCTGGACACCCTCTGCTGTCAAAACCCGCCCAGCCAGCCTCCTTGGCCTCACCTTCACAGCTCCTTATGCTCTCTGGCTGCTCTTGCTTTTCTGCCTCTTTGTCCAGGCTTTCCCTGCAGAGATTTTCTCTCAGCTCATGCCATGCTGGTGCCTGACTCATAGTAGATGCTAAATGAACCTTCCCTCCTCCCCATTTTCGCATTCCCTTCACATGTGGCCCTGACCCCTGCCTTTCCCTTTGCCTACGTTGCCCTCCTAGTTTGTCTTCCCTGGGTATTTGGCCAATCACATTCTCTGTCCTTCAGACCCAGCCCAAGCAGCAAAAGTAGGAAGGTAGAAAGAGCCCCAGACACGGAGTCCATTGGTTCACACTCCAGCCCTTGCTGTGCGACTATGGGCCAGTCATTACCCTCTCTGGGTTGGACCAGATTATTTCTAAGATCTGCTCTAGATCTGACAGTTTCATTTGAATCTTCTTTCCTGATTTCACAGTTTTTGCTCATTCATTCCTTCATTCATTTGTATGACAAATATTTCATAAATATCTACCAAGTGTCAAACACTTCTCCTGAACTGGCATTCCACCCCACCCGCTGATCCCTTACCTGTGATGCACACTTTTGTTCCTAATGATATTCCTGTATCATTCAACTTTTTGTGCACTTAGTCTTGCTTCCTTACAAGATTCTTGAACCCTATGTTGCTCCTAGCTCAGTACTGGGTACAAGAGTCTGTGCTCAGTGACTTCCTATGGAAGTTGCCATGGGTTGAATACAAGTGTTCAGAGGCTGGGCAGAGGGAGGGAGACTGGTTTCTTGTTTGCATAAGTGGCCATGGTGAGACATGGAGGGTTTGGAGACAGAGCCTTGGTCTGTTGCTCTGGCTGGAGTGCAGTGGTGCGATCTCAGCTCACTGCAACCTCCGCCTCTCAGGTTCAAGCGATTCTCCTGCCTCAGCCTCCTATGTAGCTGGGATTACAAGCATGTCCCACCACACCTGGCTGATTTTTGTATTTTTAGTAGAGACAGGGTTTCGCCATGTTGCCCAGGCTGATCTCATACTCCTGGCCTCAAGTGCTCAGCCCACCTTGGCCTTCCAACGTGCTGGGATTACAGGCATGAGCCACCATGCCTGTCCTACAAGGATTTTGAAGTCTAAGTGCCTGCCTCCCCAGCAGCTATGCCTGTGATCCGGGCACCTGCTGAAGCCCTTGGGAACAGCCCAGAGCCTGGGATCACCTGCTGATCACTGGCCCCTGCCGAAGTGCTGGGCCTCTGCCCCCACAGAGGAGACAGATATATCTGAGCCGGGTTGCAGGTGCTGCTGGCTAGTGACAGATGGACATTTGATTAGGTTCCTTCTGGGCAGCTTCATGAAAGTCATGAGCAGGAGGAAACCTGGAGGAGGGGTTGGAGACCCTCTCCGGCTGAGGCAAGAGAGCTACAGACACAGCACTGGCAGCCCAGCAGCCAAAGGTGGTCCTTCAAACCACCATCTCTCTTCAAAGCTGTCCTTTGACACCTCCCAAGTTCCTGGATTGGAGGTGAGAGAAGAGCCTGCACAGCTCTCCCCTTACTCTGGGTCAGCTGCATCTGCTCAAAAGAGTTTCCATCTGTACCCAGCCCGGACTATACCAAGCCCCCAGGACACAGTCAGTGTGTCTCCTCCCTTCCAAGCCTCCCACCCCCATCTGTAGGGTCATAAGCCCTGACTGCATAGCTACCTTTCAGCCCCCTTTCTGCCTATCCTATTACTGCACCCAGGGATATGTACACTTTGTACAGAGCCACAAGCAAGATCCTTAAGGATGAAAGTCTAGGCCCTTGCAAGCCTGACAGAGTAAAACGGGCTTTGGAGAGAAACAGATCTCAGTCCGGATCCTGGCTCCACCAGTTACTGGCTCTGTGATCTTAACACATTGCTTAACTTCTGCTAACCTTAGCTCCTCATTTGTAAGCTGCGGCCCAGTGGCCCCCAAAGTACTGCAGTCTTTGATTAGCCTTCTTTTCTAGGCATCTGTAGGCCAAGAGCCTTGGTCAGTCACGCTGGAGCCCTGCAGAAGCCTAAAGTCCAGTCCCAGTTCCTTCCCCACCCTCTTTGTATGTCACTGAAGAGAGGTTTTCCCCAGTTGGTACTAACCCTTGTCTCTGGCACCCTGGCCCCTGGAGGGGCCTTTCTGAAAACTCTGAAAGGCACCAACTGAAGCAAAAATGAGACTCCACGCTAGGCTTCCCCATGCTCGGCCCACAGGCTACCATCTCAGCGGGCCACCAAATAACTTCTTCAAATGCCGTTGATCAAACTGGCCTTCCCAGGTTCCCTCCAAAATGCCCAAGTGGCTGTGCCCCTTGGTGTGGGGACTGGGGGACATGGACTGCTGGGGGCACATCCCAAGCTCCTTGTGCCAAATGGGGTCGGATAAGACCCTCTCCTGGGATCCCGATCCCTGCACGTTGGCCTTTGGAACAACGTGGCACTGCCCTCTCTGGCCTTGGACTCACGGATCAGCAAGAACTGCAGGTCCTGGAGGGGAGGGAAGGAGTTCCGGGCTGGGCCTGGGCCCCGCCCTTTTCAAAGGAAAGAAAATTGATGGACCCCAGGCTTCCTCTGGCTGTGGTCCCCTCCCGCTGCTCGGCTCAGCTCTCTGCCCCTGGTTTTGCATTGTTAATTCAGGACAGAATGTGATCTCTGGCAGCTCCTTGCTTTATCCTGTTGCTATTTAAATTACAAATCGGCCCCATCTCCCTGTCACTCTTGGGTTATTTTTAGCTTCTGGTAAATAGCCGCAGGGAGAGTTGGATCAGGTGCCCCTCCCTCGAGGAGTCGTGGACCCGCAGCAGCGTGCCCACAGCAGGGGGCATCCTCCTCTGCCAGTTGGTGCCCAGTCCCTGCCCCCAGCCCCTCTGCGGGGGTGGAGAAGGGGGAGGACCACAGGCCGGGACATGTGCGCATGCTCAGCCTTTGCTTTTAGTCTCTGTTAAACTTTATCACCCCCGGGTCCCACCACCATCTGTGGCTCGGGGCCAGGCTCCGTGTCCACACCTTACAGGGCCTCCAGAACCCACGAAGAGGTCCAGCTGCACAGGACAAAAACTCTAACTTGTTTTACCCGTGCTCTGAGTCAGGAACTTGACATCTGGTATCTTCTTGAATCTTCCCAGCCACATTCTTGACAAGGTATCATTGCTCCCATTTTCCGTGTGAGGAAACAGGGTCAGAAGTGAAAGCCTCTTACCCAACTAGGAAAGGGCAGGGCTGGAATTTGAACCCAGGTCTCTCTGACCCAGAAGCCTGTATGCACGGGCATCTTGGTGGGATGCGTGTGCCATGGAGTCCCCCCTCCCCGTTGCCATGCTCAGGTTCATTCCGATGCCTCAGTTCTGGTTTCCCATGAGTTTGTCCTGTCCCATCTACTGGATCGAGGCCACATCCAACCTGCTGCTTGTTTTTGGAGGGCCCAGGAGCCGAGAATGCTTTTTTTTTTTGAGATGGAGTCTCGCTCTATTGCCCGGGCTGGAGTGCGGTGGCGTGATCTAGGATCACTGCCACCTCCGCCTACCGGGTTCAAGCAATTCTCCTGCCTCAGCCTCCCAAGTATCTGGGATAATAGGCGCCCACCATCATGCCCGGCTAATTTTTGTATTTTTAGAAGAAGCGGGATTTAAGCCAGGCTGGTCTCGAACTCTTGAGCTAGGTGATCCATCTGCCTCGGCCTCCCAAACTGCTGAGATTACAGGCGGGAGCCACCACGCCCGGCAATAATGCTTTTTACATTTTTAAATGAGTGGGAAAAAGCAAAAGAATGGTATTGTGTTGCTGAAATTCTATGAAATGTGAAGTTCAGTGTCTATGAATAAAGTGTTAGCAGAACCCTGGCCGCTTACTCACTCACACGTCGTCTATGACTGCTTTTGCACCACAATGGCAGAGTCAAGTGCCCTGCAAAGCCTGAAGTGTCAATACTCACCCTGCATGGGGGATCATACTTTTATTATGGGAAGGGACTGTTTCCCATATTTCCATCTCAGGCAGAGCTTGGCCCACACCCAGGACACCAAGTACAGGCACTGGTTCTTCTTGGAGGCCCTTCTGTGGCCAAAACAGAGCTCAGCACAGGGAAGCCCTCCGCCAGCCACATCCCAGTGAGTCATCTCACATTGGACACCCCCTCCCTCCTTTTTTTTTTTTTTTTGTTTGTTTGTTTGTTTCCTGCCCTGGCCCTTTCTCTTTTTCCTTCGGCTTCTTCACAGGCAAAACCAGTGGTTTCCAAACCTGCTCCACTATCAAAATTACCTGGGAGAGGTTTTTAGCGTGGAGACATCCAGGCCCAACCCTATACACCTGTAGCAAGGCCTCTAGGGGGAGGGCTTAAGTATCCGTTTTAGGCCGGGCGCGGTGGCTCAAGCCTGTATTCCCAGCACTTTGGGAGGCCGAGACGGGCGGATCACGAGGTCAAGAGATCGAGACCATCCTGGCTAACACGATGAAACCCCGTCTCTACTGGGAAAAAAAAAATATATATACAAAAAACTAGCCGGGCGAGGTGGCGGGCGCCTGTAGACCCAGCTACTCGGGAGGCTGAGGCAGGAGAATGGTGTAAACCTGGGAGTTGGAGTTTACAGTGAGCTGAGATCCGGCCACTGTGCTCCAGCCTGGGCGACAGAGCGAGACTCTGTCTCAAAAAAAAAAAAAAAAAGAATCCATTTTAAGGCTGGGCGCAGTGGCTCATGCCTGTAATTCTAGCACTTTAGGAGGCTGAGGCGGATGCATCACCTGAGGTCAGGAGTTTGAGAACAGCCTGGCCAACATGGCAAAACCCCGTCTCTACTAAAAATACAAAAATTAGCCCCACGTGGTGACAGGAGCCTGTAGTCCCAGCTACTTGGCAGGCTGAGGCAGGAGAATTGTTTGAACCCGGGAGGCGGCAGTTGCAGTGAGCCAAGATCACGCCATTGCACTTCAGCCTGGGCAACAGAGCAAGACTCTGTCTCAAAAAAAAAAAAAAGAACCCATTTTAAAAGAGACCCCAGGTGATCCAGTTTGGAAACCACTGAGCTTAACTCTGGAGTTGCAAATCCTGCATCTCTGAACTGATCCTATTAGACCAAGCCCTGTATCCCTTGCCCCACTCTGGCTTTACCTAGCTGGAACCCGCTCTCCCGTGGTATCTTGAGCCCAACCCTGATCATTTAGGATAAGAGTTATTTTTCTTTCCCTCCAGATGGAGATGCAAGATGTCAGGCGCTACTGCCCTGCCCCCCGCTTTTTTTAGAGACAGGATCTCACTCTATCTCCCAGCCTCTAGTGCAGTGGCGCAATCGTGGCTCACTGCAGCCTCGAATTCTTGTGCTTAAGCAATCCTCCCACCTCAACATTCTGAGTAGCTAGGACTACAGACTCGTGCAACCACGCCCAGCTAATTTTAACAAAATCTGTAGAGGCCAGGAGCAGTGGGTCACGCTTGTGATCCCAGCACATTGGGAGGCCAAGGTGGGCGACTGCTTCAGCCCAGGAGTTTGAGACCAGCCTGGCAACATGGCGAAACCCCATCCCTACAAAAAATACCAAAAATTATCCCAGGCATGGTAGTGTGTGCCTGTAGTCCCAACTATTCAGGAGGCTGAGGTGGGAGGATCACCTGAGTCAAGGCTGCAGTGAGCCATGATCATGATAGTGCATTCCAGCCTGGGTGACAATGTGAGACCCTGTCTCTACAGGAAAAAAAAAAATTTTTTTTTCTTTTTTTTTTTTTTGAGACAGAGTCTCACTATGTCACTCAGGCTGGTCCCAAATCCCTGGGCTCAAGTGATCCTCCTGCCTTGGCCTCTGAAAGTGCTGGGATTACAGGCATGAGTCACCGTGCCTGGACCTGTCCTGCCCTTTTATGACTTATTGGAAACCAGGACCCATTTAAACCAAACAAGGGCCTACCCCATTCAAGTTCTTCTCTTGCCTACTTTCCTGCCTTCTTGCCCTTCTCCCCTGCCTTTCCAGGTGTCTGAGTTTCTGCTGGCGCACACCCGCCATCTCTCCATCCATCTAAAGAAGCTGCCAGGGTTGCTTCCAGCCCATGCTGGCACTGGGAGGCGAAGGAAACCTGTTTCTGAGAAACCCCCACACCCCTCGAAGTTTCTAGTGTCCTGCCAAAGCCCCCGTCCTCACTTACGTCAGAAGCAGCCAGGCCTTCAGCCCGCTTCCGCTTCCACCCCCCACCTTCAGATTTTTTTGCCCCCGCATTTCTGTCTAAAAGCCTTTTCGCTCTGGGAAGGGCTTTCAAGTGCTTTTCTTAGCAACTCCGCACAGCAGGGTGGGAGGGTTAGCTGCCAGCCAGAGCTGCACGGAAATGTGGCACGTGGAGGATGTAAAAAGGGCCACCATGGGCCTGAGCTCCTGCCAGCCCCCGGTCCCCCAGTCCCCCCACTAGGCGGCCACACGCCACCCAGGACAGCAGCCACAAGAGAGGGCTTAGCCGGAGAGCACGGTTTGTTCCCCTGGGGTCCCCTGGGCCTGGAAGAGCTGCTGGCTCTTTCCCAGCTTGTCTGTCTGTCCTTTACCCAGGGGCTCTCCTTGCCTCGATGCCTTGTCCAGCTCTGAGACCGAGCATGGGTTCCTAGACTAACCCTGGGGAGTGAGCAGATGCCCTATCCCTCTCATCTGTCCAAGGGTGACAGTGGAGTCCACCCTGGTGGTGTTTTCTGCTGCCCTCACACAGGTAACCTGGAGGCAGGGGTTGGGGGGACCTCAGTGGGATTACCTGGCATCCTTGGTGATTACAGGCCCCAAGTTGTTTGGGCTGTGGCAGGGCCTCCATTCTGGGGCCACCCCGGGGGATCCCAGCCCTTGCCACTGTGTGCATGTGTGTGTGTTTGTGCACGTGTGCAACATTTTCTATGTCAGCCCTTTAATTATTCAATTATTCTTTGCTCCCTGCCCTCTAAGTCTCTACTCCACTCTGGCCTGCATTTGTGACTTTTTTTTTTTTTTTTTTTTGAGACAGAGTCTTGCTCTGTTCAGGTCGGAGTGTAGTGGCACAATCTTGGCTCACTGCAACCTCTGCCTCCCGGGTTCAAGCAATTCTTCTGCCTCAGCCTCCTGAGTAGCTGGGATTACAGGCACGCGCCACCACGCCCGGCTAATTTTTTTGTGTGTTTTTAGTAGAGGCGGGGTTTCTCCATATTGGTCAGGCTGGTCTCAAACTGCTGACCTCAGGTGATTCGCCCTCCTTGGCCTCCCAAAGTGCTGGGATTACAGGCATGAGCCACTGCGCCCCGCCTTTTTTTTTTTTTTTTTTTGATGGAGTCACCCTCTGTCACCAGGCTAGAGTGCAGTGGCACGATCTCGGCTCGCTGCAACCTCTGCCTCCCAGGTTCAAGCGATTCTCCTTCTTTAGGCTCCCGAGTAGCTGGGATTACAGGCGCCTGCCACCACGCCTGGTTAATTTTTATATATTTAGTAGAGAAGGGGTTTCACCATGTTGGCCAGGCTGGTCTTGAACTCATGACCTCAAGTGATCCTCCTGCCTCGGCCTCCCAAAGTGCTGGGATTACAGGTGTGAGCCACTGCGTCTAGCCTCCATTTGTGATTTGTCTCTGACCCACAGCTAAGGCAAACCTCGGGGTCATCCCCTTATGTTAAAAGTAAAGAACTGACACCCAGAGAGAAATATTGTCCAGCTCAAGGACACACAAGTCTCTGGCAGAATCAAGAGTAGAAACCAGGTCTTCTGACTCCCAGGCTGACATTTATCCCAGAAGTCTTCATTCTTTGCTGCATCCCCTGTGAGGCCCTCTGCACTTCCTCCTGCCCCAGGGGGACATTCATATCTACAGCCAGAGGCATGGGATGGATGATGCACTCCCTGGGCGTGGAGTTCTGGAAGAACTTGGTAATGGAGCCCCATGTACCCACGATTTCTAGTACACCCTGAAAGGTGGAGGTAGGGCCCATGGGACCCTAGCCTGCTTCCCGTTTGCTCTGAGCATCTCACTTCTTGGAAAGTCCCCTCCCCTACTGTCCCTTCCTCCCCCAAGTGATGGAGCCCTGATGGACCCAGAGCCATTAGGAATACTGGGACCTTTCAAGCTCCCAGGGCTGGGCGAGTTTTATGAAACATCTTCCCAGAAGCCACTGGGAGAACCAGGGCAGCCTCAGACATATCCCAAACGCCCCATGGTTGTAAGCGGACAGGGAACTTGTCCTCTCCAACCAGGCAGATGGCTCTAAGGACTGCAGCTGCTCCAGTGGCCCTGCTAGACTCTTCAGGGGCGATCACTCTGGGCCAAAGGCTTGAGAGGGGCAGCAAGTCCAAGTTGAGGTTGTGGTTTGGGAGAGAAAGAGGAAGGTAAGGTGTGTACTGGGCTGTCCCAGCTCCACCCTCTGTGTACCTTTCCCACCCTTGCTCTGAGGGGCAGTCCTCCCTCATTAACGTCCTACCCCAGGTCATCAAAATGACCTCTGGGGCCCCCTCCGGCTGGCTCCTCCAGGACCCTCTGGGCAGAGGCGGCAGGCCAAGAGACTCTGACACTGGCAGAAGACAGTTGAATTAAGATGTTGGGTGGGGGTGGGGAGGTTCCCTCTGCTCCTAGAGGTTGCCAACCAGGGCCTGCTGGGGCACGGGGGTTCAGGAGGGAATTCTGTTCCCCATCTCTGGGCAGCAGGGTCTCCGCCGTGGTGTCAGGGAGCCTCTCAGTCACTTCCACAAGCCTGTGCCTAGCACAGACTTAGCCCACGGGAAAGCTCAGGGTAGACCTGTTGAATGAAGAGGGGGTTCCTCTTTCCCACAGAAGGGTCAGGGGGCATCTCCTGGTTCTCCCCAGCAGATAGAGGTTTGTTAAGAACAATGTCTTGGCTATTTCCTCTCCTCAGCGCCTGGTACACAGTTCCCTCAGCCACTGCATAGTGGATGAATAGGGCTTTCACGGTTCAGGCAGAGAAGGAGTCTCAGAAGCTGCCTCCTTCCCACTGTACACGAAAGACAGAGATCCCTCGGCAGTCATCTCTAAACTCCCAGCGCCAGGCAGGCGGCGGGCGCACAATAAACGCTTGTGCAATGACGCCTGCAAGAGGGGTGGTCCCAAGCGCCGCGCTCCCCTCTGCCCGCGTCCTCCTTACCTGTAAGACACCTGCTTTCGTAGGTGCAACTGTCGGAACCGCTCCTCCACCGGGGGCCCAGCGGCCGTGGCCCGGGGACCCTCGGGCCAGGGCTGCGCGACCTGGGCCTCCTCCCCGCGCCGGCATCGCCGCCGCACCACCTCCTCCTCGGCTGCCCGGCCGCCGCCAGCCCAATCCCCGCGCTGCCCTCCGCCGCCCGGCCCCTCGGCCATCGTGCGGCCGCCTTCCGCCTGCGGCTCCCGCGGCCTTTCGGGGCACCCCGCTCAAGTTCGAGTCTCTGGTCCTCTCAGGCCGGGGGCGCGAGTTGGGGAGGGAGGGGAGCGCCGGGTTCCGCAGGTCCCTAGCGACGCCGACGCTTAGACGACAGGACCCGCGAGATGCTGGGCGCTGCGCCTGGGAGAGGCCGGCCGGGGTCTTCTTGCGCCCCCGGGGGGCGGGGGTTCCCGGCTGGAGTCGGGGTCCTGCGCTCTGCGCACGGCGGCGTCCCCCGGACGGCTGGAGCGGAGCCGGAGCCCGGGCGGAGAGCGAGCTCCTGCAGCCGCCGCTGCTGCCGCGCACCCGAGTGTCACCTTAGAGACACTCGCCAGCCGTTGGGGTCCGGGGGGGAGGGCGCCGCCCCGCCCAGCCCGCCCGCTCAGGGCACGGAGGGAGCGAGCCCGGCCCAGCCCACTGCGGGCACGAACCTAGCTCAGGGCGCAAGACCCTGAGTATGGGGGCCTCCTGGGGCCACCTCTGCGCCCCCGCCCCCGTCCCAGTCCAGGCCGCTCGGCAGCTGCCAATCATCACCCCGCTGCCTGTCACTCAGCTGCTGCGATGTGTCCCCTCCACCCCCACGGCTGCCTGGTCCCTCGCTTTCGGCTTCGGCATTCGCCGCTGCAGCTGGCAGGTTTGGAGCGGGGGCGTGCAGAGGCGGTGACAGGAGCCAACATTAACCCCGTCGGCGCCACCGGAATTTAGACCCAGCTGGGTTTAGGGAAGGGGCACAGGAGAGGGAACATATCCAGGGATACCTTGAATTTGGGAATGGACCCAATGGTGGGTAACACTACCTTCAGACCTAGAGCTCTTCTGGACCGTGCCTGGAGAGGGCCCCAGATGGGGGTGGTGTCTCCTCAAGGCAGGGAGGCCTGCTAGGACCTGAATTACTGAGGCTTCAGGGCCAGGGTCTCCCTGATTTAATCAACCTGCTGGTCAGGAGAGGCTGATGAGATAGGGGAGAAGCCAACTCCAAAAGGAAAGACTGGAGTTCTCCCTGGGGTCCATCTTGGACTCCCCATCTTCTTTCCCTCCAAATCCTATGGTTCCTGCTTGCCTCACCTCCTCTTGTCCTTGCAGTGTTGGTCAGGTGAACCCTCCATCTGGATTACAGTGAGGCCCTGGTGAACTTCTCTGATGGAACACCTCCTCTTCATGGCCCCAGACTCATCTTTCTGGCCATAGCATCTACTCTTCTCCCGTGGTATTTCATAGCTTCCTCATGCCTATACTTTAGCCTGGCCCTCAAGGCCTGCCTTGATCTTCCCCCATCCTGCAGCCCAGTCTTGTCCATTTTCTCCCACTCATTTATGCTCCTTGTTCTGGGAACTTGCATCAGGCCTGTACAGTATCATTTAGGTTGTCCCCTCTGTCTGAAATCTCCTATTGATGTACTTCAAATTCTGAGGCTTTGCTTAAAAGCCTCCTCTTCCAGGAAGTCTCCTTGGATAGCTCCAGCTGAACGACATTCTTTCCTCCCAGACCCCATCGCCCTCTGCATCAGATGTCTAATCTAGTCTGTATCTTTCTTTTCACTGAAGCTGTGACTGTGAGTGTGGGAAGGTGGGAGGGATCAGACTCACAGAGGTAGAGAATGGGCTACAAAGGGAGATAGCTGTGTCATAGCTGCCCTGCCCTTTGCTCAGACTGTCCCCATTGCCTGGAGTATGTCCCCTCCCTGTCCTGCCTATGGAAGACCTGTTAAGTGCCCTTCAAGGCCCATGTCAAGGGCCATCTCCCCCATGAGCCCCTCCCCAATACTCCAGTACAGATACCATCTCCCTCCTTCAGCCCTATAAGGATTTCCTGGGCCTCCCCTTTACCCTTGAACAATAACTAACATCTCATTTGATCCTCGCCACAACCCTGGGCGGCAGATATCATCACTTCCTCCGTCTTATGGAGGAGGACACGGAGATATCATTCAAGTGATTTATTTGCTCAAGATGGCTCAGGCAGTGAGTGGTGGGGCCAGGATTTAAATTCAGGGCTTCTGGCCCCAGGACTCACGTGCTTTTCCACTTCATCATGCTGCCAGCCACACAGTAGCAGCCTCCCGCAGTTTGCCCTCTTCCCTCTAATCTGGAAGCTTCTCAAAGGGCAGGGAATAGCTTGCTTCAGTTCCACCTCCCATCTCTGTCTCCGTCTAGTACTTCCCTGTTGGATGAGTGGAATTGCATTCAACTTCTTGGTCACAAGGGAGCTTCCTCCCTAGAGCCAAGTTCTAAAGAAATCTTGCTGCTGGAGTGGATAGGGTGGGGCACGTCTTCTACCCCCTACAAGGAGGGCAGCTGCCCTGGGGTTTGCCCTTCCAGGAGTCTTGGCTCCTATTTCCAAGCGGCCTGGGCCAGGGGAACCTCCTACACTGTGCATTATGGTAGTTCTTGCTGGGTTTGACATTCCCTCGCCAGCTGCCTAGCTGCTGGGTTTCCACGTTGGTTTTTGTTGAGCTCTTTCCTGCCGCGTTCTCCCCACTCAATCCTTTTTAAAGTGAGGCTTCTTTCCTCTGTCCTCACAGCTCCCCTCCCCATTAGAGACAGCTGCTGACTGCATTATCGTTTAGTTGTGGTCTGTGCTCTTCGCAAGAAGAAGGAGAAAATGAGACTCCTTCCGCAGACCAGCCCGACCACCTTCTGCAGCCTCTCCCAGCTGCAGCTCGCTCCTCTGAACATCTCCGTCTCCAGCCCATTCAATATCTCTGTGCTCAGAAAATAACTGCTAATGTCTTCTGAGAATTTACTGCATAACTGACCAGTGTGCTAAGAGCTTTTTGTACAAGCTTTCATTTACCCCTCCTAACATCTTTAAGAGGGTAAGCACCATTGAACAGATAAGGATACTGTGGCTTTGAGAGATGAAGTGATTTGCCAAGATCACACTTAGTGTAGCACGGATATCAGAGCCCACAAAGCATCTCATGCTTTGAAGCTGAGTTTCCAGCTTGCCTCCTTCACTCCCTGGAAAGACCCCAGGGGTATCTGTTACTGACATCAGATATATGCCCAGTTTGGCCAAATGGCTCCTGAGGTTATCCAACCCCTCTGAGATTGGAACT
Source organism: Chlorocebus sabaeus (assembly GCF_047675955.1). NCBI lineage: Eukaryota > Metazoa > Chordata > Mammalia > Primates > Cercopithecidae > Chlorocebus > Chlorocebus sabaeus. The sequence continues at coordinate 18,856,137 of NC_132904.1, forward strand.
TTGCCTGAGATTGGGACCTTGCCTCCGCCCATACCAGCTCCAGGCATCACCCACAGCTACTCTCCCTTTTCCCAGAGCTTTGGTTTAGGTATAACAAAGGGTTTGTTGTGGCAGTTTGAGCAGGATGACTGCCACTGCAAAAGCCATCATATGTGTGTGGCAAAGCAGGCTGCCAAGGGCTGACAATAGAGCATGGGGACTGCAGCTTCATTGCTGGGGATACACTGGGGATGGGCCCCCTTGACATGGCACTGAGGAGGTGGCATGTTAACAGGTGGCTTATGCATGAGGACTAACCTTGCGTCGCTTCTCAACACAGGCCGGGAAGACAGCTTTGGATGAATGGGCAGAGGGTAGTGACCACAGATGACCACGCTTTGACCAGCTCACCAACCCTGGGGTGTCTGGCTTAGTTGCTTCAGGAAGCTCCAATGTTCTTAGATCTTGTGCTGTAGTATGAAGCTGGAAGAGGCAGGGAAGCCTAGAGGACATGGGAAGGGAGATTGGGGAGAGGGGTTGAGGGGCAGCATGAACTCTGAAGCCAAAAAACCTGTGTTCAGATGCCAGCCTTGACATTTTCCAGCTGCATGAGCTTGGCCAAGTCAGTCACCTCTCTGAACCTCACTTTCTTTGTCTGTAAAAATACCCACCCCTGAAGATCACTTAAATTCCTAATTGAGATATTCAGATCCTCAGTCCAATGCCTGGTACAGGGTAACTAGTCAAAAATGGGAGATGCAGGCCTGGCTCAGTGGCTCACACCTGTAATCCCAGCACATGGTGAAATTGTCTCTACTAAAAATACAAAGAAAAAAAAAATATATCTGGTATGGTGGCAGGCACCTGTAACCCCAGCAACTTGGGAGGCCGAGGCAGGAGAATCGCTTGAACCTGGAAGATGGAGATCGCGGTGAGCCGAGCCAAGATCGTGCTACTTCACTCCAGCCTGGGTGACAGAGCAAGACTCCGTCCCCGCCACCGCAAAAAAAAAAAAAAAGAAAAAGGGAGATGGGAGATTTTCCCTCCCTCCCTCCCTCCCTCCCTCCCTCCCTCCCTCCCTTCCTTCCTTCCTTCCTTCCTTCCTTCCTTCCTTCCTTCCTTCCTTCCTTCTTTCCTTCCTTCCTTCCTTCCTTCTTTTCTTTCTTCTTTCTCTTTTTTTTTTCTTTTTTGAGATGGAGTTTCGCTCTTGTTGCCCAGGCTGAACTGCAGTGGTGTGATCTTGGCTCACGGCAACCTCTACCTCCCAGGTTCAAGCAGTTCTCCTGCCTCAGCCTCCCAAGTGGCTGGGATTACAGGTGCCCGCCACCATGCCCAGCTAATTTTTATGTTTTTAGTAGAGATGGGGTTTCACCATGTTTGCCAGGCTGGTCTCAAACTCCTGACCTCAGGTGATCTACCTGCCTCAGCCTCCCAAAGTTCTGGGATTACAGGCGTGAGCTACTGCACCGGGCTGTCAGTTCTTTTTTTTTTTTTTTTTTCCTTTTCTTTTCCTTTTTTTAATTCTTTTTTTTTTTTTTTTTTTTGAGATGAAGTCTCCCTATGTCTCCCAGGGTGGAGTGCAGTGGTGCGATCTTGGCTCGCTGCAACCTCCATCTCCCGGGTTCAAGTGATTCTAGTGCCTCAGCCTCCCAAGTAGCTGGCATTACAGGCATGTGCCACCACTCCCGGCTAATTTTTGTATTTTGTTTTTGAGACAGAGTCTCGCTTTGTCACTAGGCTGGAGTACAGTGGTGCGATCTTGGCTCACTGCAACCTCTGCCTCCTGGGTTCAAGCGATTCTCCTGCTTCAGCCTCCTGAGTAGCTGGGACTACAGGCGCGCACCACCACACCCAGCTAATTTTTGTATTTTTAGTAGAAACGGGGTTTCACCATGTTGGCCAGGATGGTCTCAATCTCTTGACCTCATGATCCGCCCGCCTTAGCCCCCAAAGTGCTGGGATTACAGGCGTGAGCCACCACACCCAGCCAATTTTTGTATTTTTAGTAGAGATGGGGTTTCGCCATGTTGGCCAGCTGGCCTCGAACTCCTGACCTCAGGTGATCTGCCTGCCTCAACCTCCTGAAGTGCTGGGATTATAGACGTGAACCACTGCGCCTGGCCTAGATTTCCAGCCCTTTGCTTTTAGGAGCTGTGTTTTGTTTGAGTTCCATTCTTGGCATGGTGCCCTGCCCATAAGGGACATCCAGAGAATATATGCTAAATGAATAAATGAACGACGAGAGGTCACCTAAATGTCAGCTTTGTCTTTCCTTCTTCTGAGTGACTATTTCAAACTGTCCCTTTCTCCGCCTTCCATGCCCATGCCAACCCTCCACACCGCCCCTCTCCCACACCTCAGTTATTGGAGTACTCCCTCGGTTTCCTGTCTCCTCACATTCTGCACCCACAGAATGCTCTCTCTTTTTGGCTAGTCCTCTCTGTCCAAAGGTGGACCTCTCCACCTACCCCTGGATCCCATTCCCACACCCCGTATCGACCAACCCCTCTGTGGCCCTCTCGGCTTTCCCTCTTTTGGCCCTGTGTTCTAGAAATAACCATGGTCAATGATCTCCCATCCGAAAAACTGCTCCAAACTACATTTTTAATTTGATTTAATTTTATTTTTTGAGACAGAGTCTCGCTCTGTCTTCCAGGATGGAGTGCAGTGATGTGATCTTGGCTCACTGCAACCTCCGCCTCCTGGGTTCAAGCGATTCTCCTGCCTCAGCTTCCTGAGTAGCTGGGATGACAGGCGCGCGTCACCATGCCTAGCTAATTTTTATTTTTATTTTTGTTTTTTTGGTAGAGACAGGGTTTCACCATGTTGGTCAGGCTGGTCTCGAACTCCTGACCCCGTGATCCGTCCACCTCAGCCTCCCAAAGTGCTGGGATTGCAGGCTTGAGCCACCACATCCGGCCCAAACCACATTTTTAAAAAAGTTCTTTTTTAGAGACCGGGTCTTGCTCTATTGCCCAGCCTGGAGTGCAGTGGTGCAATCACAGCTTGCCGCAGCCTCGGCCTCCTGGGCTCACGTGAGCTTCCCGCTTCAGCCTCCACTCCAATAGCAGGGACACCCCTGACTGTCCCTCCAGGAAGTGCTCTCCTGGTCAGTTTCTGGGCACTCCTCTCTCCTGGTTTTCTTCCCTCTCCGACCATCCCTTCTCTGCCCTCTGATTCACTCCTCTTCCCTCCACTGTTAATGTCTTCTTCCCTGGAGTCCCGCCCTTGTCTCACATCCCTTTATGCAGACCCAAGGCTTTCACCTGCTACCTGGGCGCTGACAATTTTCTCCCAAGCCCTATACTTACATGTTAATGTGAATGTTCCACAGGCAACTCGAATGCCAGATGTGCTAAAATGAGTTCTAATCGTTCTCTCCTAAACCTGCTCTTCCTCCTGAATCCCTGCCGTGGTGAACAGCCTCATCACCCACTCGGGACCTCCAAGTGGGTCATTTCAGGCCCCACCCTTGCTCCTGGACCTCACAGCCAATTTGATGTCAGAGCTTGCTGATGATTCCTTCTAATTCTGTCTGGAATCATCTCATCTTCTCCATTCTGCAGAGCCTCAGGGCAGGGACATCTGATTCTTTCACTCTCTGGCTTGAAAGGATGCAGCGGCTCCCATCCCTTCAGGATAAGGTGTTCTTTCTTTAGATCTCTGGAAGGACCATGGTTTTCCTCAGGGCCATGATGAGGGTAAGACAAGCTGGCACATAGGGTATGACGTTTAAGGAGGTTTCCTTCCTTCCTTCCTTCCTTCCTTCCTTCCTTCCTTCCTTCCTTCCTTCCTTCCTTCCTTCCTTTCTTCCTTCTTTCCTTCCTTCCCTCCCTCCCTCCCTCCCTTCTTTCCTTCCTTCCCTCCCTCCCTCCCTCCCTCCTTCCTTCCTTCCTTTCCTCCCTCCCTCCCTCCCTTCCTCTCCCCCTCCCCTCCCCTCCCCTCCCCTCCCCTCCCCTCCCCTCCCCTCCCCTCCCCTCCCCTCCCCTCCCCTCCCCTCCCCTCCCCTCCCCTCCCCTCCCCTCCCCTCCCCTCCCCTCCCCTCCCCTCTCCTCTCCTCTCCTCTCCTCTCCTCTCCTCTCCTCTCCTCTCCTCTCCTCTCCTCTCCTCTCCTCTCCTCTCCTCTCCTCTTCTCTTCTCTTCTCTTCTCTTTCTTGACTGAGTCTCTCTCTATCACCCAGGCTGGAGTGCAGTGGTCCGCTCTCGGCTCACTGCAACCTCCACCTCCTGGGTTCAAGTGATTCTCCTGCCTCAGCCTCCTGAATAGCTGGAATTACAGGTACACACCACCACGCCTGGCTAATTTTTTGTATTTTTAGTAGACACGGGGATTCACCATGTTGGCCAGGCTGGTCTCGAACTCCTGACCTCAAGTAATCCACCTGCCTTGGCCTACCAAAGTGCTGGGATTACAGGTGCGAACTACTGCACCTGGCCTCATTGTTATTATTATTAATGATAACTTTTTTTTTTTTTTGAGACAGGGTCTCACTCTGTCACCCAGGCTGGAGTGCTGTAGCACGATTACGGTTCATTCCAACCTCCACTTCCCAGTCCCAAGCCATCCTCCCACCTTAGCTTCCTGAGTAGCTTCCTGGGACTGCAGGCATGTACCATCATTATCTCAAAGGCCCCAGGCCGGTGGTAAAAGTTGGGGAGCAAACCAGCTATGGGGATATTGTGATGGAGGGGTGTACAGGATATTAAGGGACACAAAGTATCATGTAATTCAGATGGGGGGGTGGGTGAGGGAAGGCATCCGGGAGAAGGTGACCCTTGAACCGAGGCTTCAAGGATGGGAGGAGTTGGTAAGACAGAGAAGGGGTAAGAGCATTTGGAGTGGAGAGAATGGCAAATGCAAAGGCAAGCAGCCATGAAAAGCAAGACCAGGGTGATGTAAGTGGGCTTTGCTACCCACCTGTGATGGCTTCTGCAGCACCAGTCGTCCTGCTCAGATTGCCACAACAAACCCTTTGTTATATCTGGAAACCAGGGAGCAGAATATAAGGAGGCACCTGGACAGACCTGAGAAAGGGCACTGTCACTGGAGGTGGTCAAGCTGAAGCTTCGAGGGGAAGGGGCGTGGAGGCCAGTTCTGAGTTTTCATGATTCTGCCTGGCCTCGTCCCACTTTTCTCCTGGTGGGTGGCTGGCAGTGGTGTAGACACCATCCCACCACTGTGCTCTTGCTTCTGTGTGTGAAAGCACCATGCCTGCGTGATAAGTCCAAATGCCTTAGCAAGGCATTCGTGACCCCTCTGGATCTGGCCCTGGCTTATCAGCCAGGCTCAATTCTTAGTGTCTCTGGCCTCTACCTTCTGGCTATTGTAAATTGCTTGACTTTTCTTTCAATATGGACAGGGTCTTGCTATGTTGCCCAGGCTGGACTCCAACTCCTGGGCTCAAGTGATGCTCCCACCTTGGCCTCCCAAAGTCCTGGGATTACAGGCGCAAGCCATCTTGCCTGGCCTGTTTGACATTTCCGAAATGTTTCCTGTTCTCTTTCACCTCGAAGTCTTTTGCCCAGCCTGCTGCTTTTTCCCGACATGCCCCTTTTCCTCTTTTCTGCTTTTATTAGTATTTTTAGAATAGGGCGTCTTGCTCTGTCATGCAGGCTGAAGTGCAGTAGCATGATCATAGCTCACTGCAGCCTCAAACTCCTGGGTTCAAGCAATCCTCCTGAGTAGCTAGGACAACAGGCATGTGTCTTATTACCATGATTAAAAAAAAAAATTGTGGCTGGGCGTGGTGGTTCACGCTTGTAATCCCAGCACTTTGGGAGGCCGAAGTGGGGGGTTCACAAAGTCAAGAGATCGAGATCATTCTGGCCAACACGGTGAAACCCCGTTTCTACCAAAAATACAAAAATTAGCTGGGCATGGTGGCATGTGCCTGTAGTCTCAGCTACTCGGGAGGCTGAGGCAGGAGAATCGCTTGAACCTGGAAGGTGGAGGTTGCCGTGAGCCGAGATCGAGCCACTGCACTCCATCCTGGGTGATAGAGCAAGACTCCATCTCAAAAAATAATAATATCAATTTGCATAGAGACCAGGGTCTCACTATGTTGTCCAGGCTGGCCTTGAACTCCTGGGCTCAAGCAGTCCTCTCGCCTTGGCCTCCCAAAGCGCTGGGATTACAGGCATGAGCCACCGTGTCTGGCCATTTCCTGCCAATGTCTAACAATCTTTCCTGTCCCCTCCTCCAGAAAGCCTTGCTGCTCAGGTCTGGGTGAGGTACTGTCCTCTGTGCCTTCCTAGCCCCCCTTGTGTGGCCCTCTGTAGCACATGGTATCAATAACTGCCTCTTTTCTTTTCTTCTTTTTTTTCAGACAGAGTCTTGCTCTGTTGCCCAGGCCAGAGTGCAGTGGCACAATCTTGGCTCACTGCAACCTCCACCTCCCGGGTTCAAGCAAATTTCCCTGCCTCAGGAGTAGCTTACAGGCATCCACCTGGATCCTTACAGGCATCCACCACCACGCCCGGCTAATTTTTGTATTTCAGTGGAGACGGGGTTTTGCCATGTTGGCCAGGCTAGAACTCACGACCTCAGGTGATCCACCCACCTCGGTCTCCCAGGGTGCTTGGGATTACAGGCGTGAGCCACCGCACCTGACCCCGACATTGCCTCTTAATGCACAGCTGGTGCTTCTCGGAGCTCACTAGTTCTAGGCCCTGTTCTGAGCACTGTGGATGACTTACCTCCTTGAGTCCCCAATGCAGGCTTGTTTTACAAATGGAGAAATGGGGGCGCAGAGAGATTCCAGTTACAGAGCGTCTTACTTATGTCCTGTGTTGCATAGTGAATCACGACCACCTGGCAGCTTCAGACAACACACATTGCCTATCTCTGTATCCGTGGCTCAATGTCCGGGTATGGCTTAACAGGGTCCTTCCCTCTGGGTGTCACCATGCTGCAGCCAGGTATTGTCTAGGCTGTGTTTGCATCTGGAGCTTGGGGTCATCTTCCAAGCATGTTCAGGTTGTTGGCAGAATTTGGGTCCTTGCTGCTATAGAACTAGGGCCCTTGGCTCCTAGAAACTGCCCCTCCCCTCACAGCATGGCTTTCTGCCCCATGGCCAGCAGGAGGTGCTCTCTGTATTCAGGAAGGCCCAGTCCCGGCCTTCATGGCTTTCACCTGATTAAGCCAGGCCCACCCAGGATCATCTACCTTTTTATTATTATTATTTTTTGAGACAGAGTTTTGGTCTGTCACCCAGGTTGGAGTGCAGTGGCGTGATCTCGGCTCACTGCAACCTCTACCTCCCAGGTTCAAGCAAGTGTCCTACCTCAGCCTCTCGAATAGCTGGGATTATAGGTGTGTACTACCATGCCCGCCTAATTTTTGTATTTCTACAAAGAGACGGGGTTTCACCATGTTGGCCAGGCTGGTCTGGAACTCCTGACCTCAAGTGATCTGCCCACCTTGGCCTCCCAAAATTCTGGGATTACAGGCATGAACCACTGTGTGCCCGGCCTCATCTCCCTTTTTAATGAACTCACAATCATCTGATTTGGGACTTAATTACATCTACAAAATCTCTTAACTTTTTCCATAAAGGGTCATCTAATTATAAGCGTGATGTCCTCTCATCTTCACAGATCCCCTCCATGTTCTAGGGGAAGGATTCAACAGGGCGTGTACACCAGTGGATGGGAATCTTGGAGGCTATATTAGAATTCTACCTGCCACACACAGCTAGCAAGTGGCAGCTCCAATACTCAAATGCAGCTCTTCTGACTTAGAAGTCTGTGGCTTCAATCCAGCTGAGGCAAAGGCTACATGAACTAAGAAACTGGCAGGTCTTAGGAGGACCAAACTGAGTATAGTATGTGAAGTGTCTAGCACAGTGCCTGGCCCACAGTGGGGCTCCATTCTTGCAGTGGCCATTCCCAAAGGCCAGGATGGTGGCTTCGATACTCTGTCTTGATCCTTGCAGCAGCCTTGGGGTGAGTGAATTGCAGCAGATTCTTTGGATGTTTGGTTTGAATTCTGCACTTGGCTAGAAGAGAAAGCCCAACAGAAATGCCTTCTTGGCCAGGTGCAGTGGCTGATGCCTGTAATCCCAGCACTCTGGGAGGCTGAGGTGGACAGATTGCTTAAGCCCAGGATTTTGAAAACACAGTGAGTTATGACTGCACCACTGGACTCCAACTTGGGCAACAGAGTGAGACCTTGTCATTCATTCATGTACACATATGTACATACATACATGGGGTTCTCCTTAAATAGGCAGATAAAAAACATTTATGTCAGCTATCTTCCTAATCCTCAATTAAAAGCGTACACATATAAAAACTATAAATAAAGCCCAGAGACAGAAGAGGAAATAACAAATCAGTCAACAGGCCGGGCGCAGTTGCTCATGCCTGTAATCCCAGTACTTTGGGAGGCCAAGGCGGGTGAATCACGAGTCAGGAGATCGAGACCATCCTGGCTAACATGGTGAAACCCTGTCTCTACTAAAAATACAAAAATTTAGCTGGGCGCGGTGGCGGGCACCTGTAGTCCCAGCTACTCCAGCTACTCAGGAGACTGAGGCAGGAGAATGGGGTGAACCCGGGAGGTGGAGCTTGCAGTGAGCCAAAATAGCGCCACAGCACTCCAGCCTGGGCGACAGAGCGAGACTCCGTCTCACCAAAAAAAAAAAAAAAAAAAAAAAAAATTCAGTCAACAAGGTATTGGAAAATAAAAAGTGAACAGGCTGGGCATGGTGGCTCACCCCTGTAATCCCAGCACTTTGGGAGGCCATGGTGGGCAGACTGAACTCAGGAGTTTGAGACCAGCCTGGGCAACATAGTGAGACCCTACCTCTAAAAAAAAAAAAAAAAAAAAAAAAAACCTTTCTCACGTTCCTATACTCCCACACGCCCTGCCAGAATATAAAATCAACTTACCTTTCTTACTCCCCTGCCCTTTGGTTCTACTTTCCCTCCCCTCCATTGAAGAAAGGCACAAAGTCAGGAGTTGATGCTGCATCTTTTTTTTTTTTTTTTAGTTTTGCTTTCTTAAAGCATGTGCTGAGCTGATGAAGAGAGCAGTTTGGCAATTAAAAAGGCCCAGCAGCTTGGGCAGCAGCAGGGGGGTGCCAGGTGAGGGTCGGGGAGTCCCTCTTTCCTGGGCCAGGGAGCAGCAAAGCCCGCACTAACTTCATAAAATATAAAACAAGGGAGGGGTGAAGGGAAGAGGGAGATTTGTAAAATACAATATCTTAGGGGATTGGCAATAATAAAAAATAAGGTTCATTATTTACAAACAATTTCTGTTCTTGGTCTCTGTACAGTGGGGGTGGGGTGAGGGGTATCAGTGAGTGGGGTGAGTTGATGTGTCTGTTTGGGTGCAGGTGTGGGGACAGGGAGGCAGTGGTCGTGTTGGGCATATGAGAGAGGAGGCGGGGTACCCAGTGAGTGGTTTGTCTAAGAAGGACGGATGGATGGCGGTGGGAAGGAGAATGAGAACAGAGTGGTTGGCCCAAGGGAAGAGTCCAGATGTCAGGGACAAGGAAAGGCTGGGAAGTGGAGCCTTTTCTCCTGGAATGGGAAGCTCCAGGAGGCAGGGGCACGAGGCGGATCCGGGTTAGTGAGCAAGAACTCCTCTTCTGGGTGCCGGGGGTGCGTCCTGTGTCCTGGGTCTTGGCATGGCCTAAGAGAGTTTGATGGTGGTGTTGGGACCCAGATCCCTGGAGAGAGAAGAGAGACCAGGGATGACTCTGTCCAGCCTCTTACCCTCTGCAAGCTGGATCTAGACCCAGCAGGGATGGGGCCTTGGGAGGGTGTGGCCAATGTGGGGACCAAGGGTGGGCAGGAGGCAGGTGGACCCTGCCTCAGGAGGGAAAGGGGCCACCCACCCACCTGTCGTGGAACCACTCCTTGGAGTGGGAGAAGTCGGGGCTGGTGCCGTTTCCACCGTCTTTAGGCCAGGCCTCACTCAGGTACTTGGTGGTCTCGTGGGTGTTGTCCAGGTGGTCATGCTGCAGGTGGTCCTGGGGCCGCTGCTCTGCTGGCCCCCCGGGGTTGATTTCCCAGCCATCTGGGGGCTCCATGGGCAGCAGGGCACTGCGGCCATCTTCCCATGAGCCTGCCCCGTCATCGTAGAATAGGAGGCTTCGGGAGGGCACTGGAGAGGGAGTGTAGGATAAGCGGCGTACCCAAGACTCCCTCACATCCTGGCCACATTTATGGCCTAGTGGTTAAGGACACAGGCCCTGGATCTGAGTCCCAGCTCTGACACTTTCCGGATGTGCGACCTCAGGTAAGTCACACGCTTTGCTTTAACCTTTCTGAGCCTCAGTGTGCTCATCTGTAAAATAGGGATACTAGGACCAACCTCATGTAAATGAGAGGTTTAAATGAGGTAATAGAGGGGAAGTGATTGAAACTGTGTTCAGGAAATACTCAGAAAAGTCAGTTCTTCCTAAGCAGAGGGTACTGAGTTTGGGCATCTGGGAGCTGTGTTCTAACCTCCACCACTTACTTGCTCTACCTCTTTTTTTTTTTTGAGACAGAGTCTTGCTCTGTCGCTCAGGCTGGAGTGCAGTGGCAGGATCTCGACTCTCTGCAACCTCTGCCTCCCGAGCTCAAGCGACTCTCCTGCCTCAGCCTCCCGAGTAGCTGAGACTACAGGTGTGTGCCACCATATCTGGCTACTTTTTGTATTTTTAGTAGAGACGGGGTTTCACCATGTTGGCCAGGCTGGTCTTGAATTCCTGGCCTCAAGTGATCCTCCCACCTTGGCCTCCCAAAGTGCTGGGATTATCGGAATGAGCTACCGCATCTGGCCAGTCCACCACTTACTTTCTGTGAGACCTTGAATAAGTCTCTTCCCTATTCTAGATCCTAGTTTGCCCTTCAGAGAAGGAAAACAAACATCTGTTGGACGCCCACCATTTGCTAGGCATTATCCAAGGCCCATAGACCTAAGTAGAGTGGTTAAAATCTGAGAGAAACTCTAGGGAATGAGGTTTCTTTCCTTTTCCTTTTTTTTTTTTTTTTGAGACAGAGTCTCCTCTGTTGCCCAGGCTGGAGTGAGTGCAGTGGCGCGATCTCCGCTCACTACACGCTCCACCTCCCGGGTTCATGCCATTCTCCTGCCTCAGCCTCCCTTGTATCTGGGACTACAGGCGCCCGCCACCACGCCTGGCTAATTTTTTTGTATTTTTAGTAGAGACAGGGTTTCACAGTGTTAGCCAGGATGGTCTTGATCTCCAAACCTCGTGATCCGCCCGCCTTGGCCTCCCAAAGTGCTGGGATTACAGGCATGAGCCATCGTGCCCGGCCAGGAATGAAGTTTCTTTAGCCCGCTTTCCAGAGGAGGCAACTGAAGTTCTAGGCACTCAGGGAAATTGTCCTCCCTGAAAGGAGGATGCGAACCCAGGTCTGCCTGGCCCTGGGATCTGCCGCCCCTCTGGCTCTGCAGCCATGACCTCATAGTATGTGTGAACAGCGGTCCCTGGAACTGTGCAATGCGCCAGCTCTGCAAACCAGCCTGCTCCAAAGCCATCTGCCTGCTGGGATGTGTCCTCCTCCTCTCCACCCAGCCCAGGTCCTGGGCCTAAAACCCACACTGCCTTCTCTCCAAGGGGTTCATTCATTCCCTCCTCTCACTGTGGCTTTGTCCATCAACCCCAGCTCTCTTTCCACTCCTTTCCCTCCAGTGGCTTTTGTGGCCTTGGAAAAGCAGACACATGGCTCTCCAGACCTTGCATTGCTGCTGCCCACCCACCTTTAGTGACCACCCTGTTCTCTCCTCCTCAGCCTGCACGTGTCCGGGGAGGAGCTTTCACTCTCTCTGTCTCTGCTTCCTCTTTCCCTAACCCTCCCCACACCAGCTTCCTCCCCTCAAGGCCCTCAATGTCTAGCTCATCCTCCCTGCTATATCCCTCCTTCTTGAAACTCACTCCTTAATCTTCCCTCCTCTGACCTCCCATCTGTTTCCTCTTCCTCCTCCTGTCCTGTCAGACACGTGGTAATTGGTAAGTGATTGACTGGTAAGTGATGAGGGATAGCCAGGAAGTTCCTCTGGGGGTCCACCTGAAGGATTCTCTCCCTCTGAAATCCACACTCTTCTTTGCTGGGCCCTCCCCTGGTTCTCCTTTTGCCAGCTACTGTGATGTAGCTATTCTCTCCTCCATGAGCTCAAAGAGACTGAGTGTGCTCATTTCATAAGCACAGACACTGCTGTTTCATGCCCTGTCTCACAGCCATGGCTCGGTAAGTGCAACATTGCCACTCCCATTTTCTAGATGAAGAAATGAAAGCTTAGGACAATTTCTTCATTTCTAGATGAAGAAATGAATTAAGACACATGCCTCAGGTTACACAGCAAGTGGCAGTGCCAGTTACGACGGACTTAACATCCACATGCTCCTAACCACTGTACTTTACTATCCCCCTTGGAAACGGTAGATATCTGAACCCACACCGCCACTACCCTTCCTCTGTCCACGGTAGACATTATCAATGGACCATGACACTCCTTCCTGTCAATTCTGAATGGTGCCTCAGAGTCCTTCTTTTTTTTGAGACAAGTCTCACTCTGTCACCCAGGCTAGAGTGCAGCGGCGTGATCTTGGTTCACTGCAACTTCTGCCTCCCAGGTTCAAGCGATTCTCCTGTCTCACCCTTCTCAAGTAGCCGAGGCTACAGGCACATGCCACCATGCACAGATAATTTTTGTATTTTTAGTAGAGACGCGGTTTCACCATGTTGGCCAGGTTGGCCTCGAACTCCTGATCTCAGGTGATCCACCTGCCTCGGCCTCCCAAAGTGCTGGGATTACAGGCGTGAGCCACCATGCCCAGCCCAGGGTCCTTCTTAACACAGTGTTTCAGGCAGCTACCACCACCTTATTGGAAATGGCCTTTGAACTGAAACTCACTTGCTGTCCCTATCATGAGGTACTGATGGTGCCTAGCAGACGCCGCATAAGCACTAGCACCATAATGCATGGGGCACAGGGCTGGAACATTCCTGTTATCCCCTAAACCCACCTCCTGCAAGCCACTCCTGAAGCTCTCTGGGAGTTAGGCTGGGCATTGGGAGCTCTGTATTTTAGTCCCAATTCTACCACAAACACTGAGCAAAGCATAGACTCTCTTTGGGCCTCAGTTTCCCCATCTGGAAAATGAGGCAGAATGAGATAATGCCAACCCCACACTTGGCTTCTCTCTTATGTCTGGCTTCTGCCTGGACACTGGGGCTGGGGCAGGGCAGCCCCAGACCAGGGAACTGGCATGACAGGTGGGCACTCACTCTGGCTGGCCGTGTAGATGCTGTCTGCGGCCATGGGGTCTTCCTTCACAGTCTGGGAGCCGGAGGAGAACTCGGGAAGGCAGGGCACGAGGGAGCCCAGCACCAGAACAAAGCACAAGGCTGCCACCTGGTAGCAAAGAGACAGTGGCATCAGATCTGGGGCAAGGAGGGGCTGCGGCCCTGACCACCCCACTCCTCCTCTTCCAAACCAACAGGCACAAAAGTCTCAGCGTTTTCCCAAAGAAGCAGCTCCTCCAGGTGACCACTTCCTCCCACACGTGGGGTCTCCCATCCTCTCTGGGGAAAGCAGGGGCCGCTCAGGCCATCCCAGCCCATTGTAGGGGGGTCGCCACAGGCAGTGCTAGAAGTAAGAGGGAAGTGGCCAATGTGGAGTCACCCTATGGGGTAGAGGAATCAGGAAAGGAAGGAATAGGTGCAGGTAGGGCTTGGGGCCGGGACGAGGGAGGGGGACACATCAGCACGTCATGTTCTCAGCAGGCTTCTGGGGAGTCTGGCTAGCGGGAGGTGCTGAGAGCCAGGGAGCCCACACTAGCCCTGCCCATAGCCTGGATCTGCCACCTGACAGCTCGAGGGTCTTGGAGGGCCGGGGCCTGCTGAGCTAGGCAGCAAGAGGCTGGCCATTTCCAGAAGAAGATGGAAGAGCGACTGGAAGAGGTCTGAAGCACACCCTTGGAGCCTTCCAGGTTTCCAGGGGTTTCCTCAGCCTTTTCACTGCCATCCGTTCCAGAAAGAACCATGTCCGTACTTCCCTGAGTCTCCCCAAGCCCTTCCCTGCACAAGGCCTGTGGAAGCCACCTCCTCAAGGAACCTGCCCAGTTATCCCCTAGCTGGGGCCACGGGAGTCACCTACACATCTACACTGTGTTAACCAGTCGGGGACCGGTGTGAGGCAGAAGGCACCACGGGCTCGGAGAAGGAGGCTGGGGTCAGCTAGAGCCGGCCCACCAGGCGCCAGGATGGTGTACCCTGGTGATACTGCCCATGATGTTACCGATCCTCAAAGCTCTGCCCAACCCTGGAAAAAGCCAGCCTTGGAAAGAACTCTCCTCCTGTGGGCCTGTGGTGGAGGGAGCCACACCTACCATGAGGCAGGTCCCAGTCTGGGTGGCGGCCATCTTGTAAGGTCTGGAGATCTTGTTGGTGACCAGAGTCTGGAGTTTCTGCAGCTGCTGAAGCAGGGTCCTGAGGAGGGCACAGCAGTCAGCTGGCAGGCTTTGACCCCGCAGGCATCTCTGCCTCCTGGAGCTCTCCTAGGGGGCTGGCTCCAGACATGGCCTCCACGCCAGGTGCCCGTTTCAGTCAAGATAGGAAAGGTCACCTCCTGAGTGGCTCCTCTGCAGAGTGGCCTGGCACCTGGGGCCTGCCTCATGGTGACTGGCTGGGTCACCCTGTGGAAGCTCAGGCCTGCCCTGTGATGCTCCTGGCCAAGGGGGTTGGAGGAGGGAAGGTCTGCCCCCAGCTGCGCGGAGGCCAGCCGCCTTTTGCTTAACCGACACCTGTCACAGGTTCATTGACCTTCCCTCCCTGGCACCCCCAGCATCTTGAGCTGATAAGAAAGAGCTGTTTGGCACAGTGCGTGGTATGTAGTGAGTGTCTAGTAAATGGTAGCTATTGTTTTTGTTAGGTTTTTTGTTTTGTTTTGTTTTGAGACAGAGTCTCGCTCTGTCGCCCAGGCTGGAGTGCAGTGATGTGATTGTGACTCACTGCAACCTCTGCCTCCCGGGTTCAAGTGATTCTCCTGCCTTAGCCTTCTGACTAGCTGGGACTACAGGCGTGCGCCACCACGCCCAGCTAATTTTTGTAGTTTTAGTAGAGACAGGGTTTCGCCAGGCTGGTCTGGAACTCCTGACCTCAGTGATCCATCCGCTTCGGCCTCCCAAAGTGTTGGGATTACAGGTACGGGCCACCGTGCCCAGCCATTTTTGTTTTATTGCTGAGTTTTTGTTTTATTATCAAGGCACTTCGTTTATTTATAGATTTCCACGTCAGTCTCCTTTACTAACTGTGGCCTCCCTGAGGGTGAGGACTAGGTCCCACTCAGTGTGGAATCTTCTGGGTGCACACAGAATGCGTTCGGCACAGGCTTGGTGGGAAAATGTTTTCTCTCTCCACCCAACTGGGCACATAGGGGTTGCAGTTCCCACAATGTACAGCAGGTGGCGAAATAGCTCCAAGGGCCTGGACCTACTTTGGGCCAGAAAGGAATCCCAGCCAGAGACAGAGGGGTGGGGTGGGGGGGTCAGGTGGGATTCTCCAGGCCAGTCAGGGAACAGAGGAGTGGCTGGATCCCGCTGGAGAAGCTGAGGGAGAAGGAAGGAAAGAAGGAAAAAGTCTTGTGTTGAGCACCTGCTGCATACCAAGGCTGTTGTCTAGGTTATTGTAATTAATCCCAGCAAATAATTATTAAAGACCTACCACAGGCTCATGGCTGGGTACTATCAGGAATTTGGAATGAAAATAATGGCGGGGTGTGGTGGCTCACGCCTGTAATTTCAGCACTTTGGGAGGCCGAGGCAGGACGATTACATGAGGTTAAGAGTTCAAGACCAGCCTGGCCAACATAGGGAAACCCTGTCTCTACTAAAAATACAAAAATTAACCGCACGTGGTGGTACACGTCTGTAATCCCAGCTATTTGGGAGGCTGAGGCACGAGAATTGCCTGAACCCAAGAGGTGGAGGTTGCAGTGAGCCGAGATTGTGCCACTGCACTCCAACCTGGGCAACAGAGCAAGCCTCTGTCTCAAAAAAAAAAAAAAAAAAAAAGAAAGAAAGAAATAAAAATAAAAAAATAAAAATAATGGAAGAAGACCAGGTGTGGTGGATCACGCCTATAATCCCAGCACTTTGGGAGCCAAAGCAGGAGGTATGCTTGAGCCCAGGAGCTGGAGACCAGCCTGGGCAACATAGCAAGACCCCGTCTCTACAAAATACTTAAAATTAGCCAGGGGTGGTGGTGTGTGCCTGTGGCTGTAGCTACTTAGGAGGCTGAGGGGGTGGGAAGAATCAGGAGTTTGAGGCCGCATTGAGCTATGATCATCCCACTATGCTCCAGTGTGGGCAACAGAGTGATACCCTATCTCAAGAAAATAAATAAATAAAAATAATGAAAGAAGAATAAAAGCTAACATGAATTGCACATTCCTAAATGCCAAGCATCAGGCTGGGTCCTTTATTCGCAGGATCTCATTAATACCCTCACATCAATCCTATGAAATAATGTTTCTTTTCTTTTTTTTTTTTTGAGATGAAGTCTCACTCTGACACCCAGGCTGGAATGCAGTGGTGTGATCTCAGCTCACTGTAACCTCTGCCTCCTGGGTTCCAGCGATTCTCCTCCCTCAACCTCCTGAGTAGCTGGGATTACAGGCATGCACCACCACACCTGGCTAATTTTTGTATTTTTAGTAGAGATGGGGTTTCACCATGTTGGCCAGGCTGGTCTTGAACTCCTGGCCTCAAGTGATCTGCCCGCCTTGGCCTCCCAAAGTGCTGGGATTACAGGCATGAGCCACTGTGCCCGACCCTATGAGATAATGTTTCTATCATCCCCATTTAGACGAAGAAACAGGGGCCTGGAGATATTTAACGATTTCTCCAGAGTCACAAAAATGGCAGAGCAGTATAAGAACCCAGAGCTGTGACTTTACGTGGCTGCTACCTGCCAGGCACTGCGCTGCTGTCTCTGCACTCCTGTTTCTCAAACTTTATAGTGCATGTGAATCACCCAAGACCTTGGGAACGTGCAGTTTTTAGCTTAGTAAAGTCTGGAGAGAGTTCTGATACTCTGCATTTTGTTTTTTTTGAGACGGAGTCTCGCTCTGTCGCCCAGGCTGGAGTGCAGTGGCTGGATCTCAGCTCACTGTAAGCTCCGCCTCCTGGAGTTCACGCCATTCTCCTGCCTCAGCCTCCCGAGTAGCTGGGACTACAGGCGTCTGCCACCACGCTCGGCTAGTGTTTTGTATTTTTTTTAGTAGAGACGGGGTTTCACCATGTTAGCCAGGATGGTCTCGATCTCCTGACCTTGTGATCCGCCCGTCTCAGCCTCCCAAAGTGCTGGGATTACAGGCGTGAGCCACTGTGCCCGGCCTGCATTTCTAACAAGCTCCCAGGCGATGCTGATGTTGCCTGTCCGGGGCAACTGGCTTTGAGTAACAAGGATTTACATCAGTGGTTCTCAAACTTGAGGGTGCAAACTAATTACCTGGAGGGCTTATTAAAACGCAGGGTGCTGGGCCCTTCCCCCAGAGCTTCTGATTCAGTAGACCTGGCATGGGGCCAGAGAATAAGCATGTCTAATAATTCCCAGGGGTGGTTGTTGGTCTGAGGACCACAGTTTGAAAACACCTGCTCACTTGAGCAACTCCCCCGCCCTGCCAGGTGTCTAGTAGGTGAGGAAAAATGGGAACGCAGGGAGTGGCAGGATGTAAGTGGCCCAAGGCTACAGCGTGTGTTTCTGGGGTCCCTGTTATCCTAAACTTAGTTCTCTCTCCTCTCCCCTGTCTCCCAGAGCTGTGCAAAGCCAGGCACGGGTCGCAGAGGGGCAGAGGGCCAGGTTGGATGCAGGAGGCACCACCCACCTGTTGGCATTCTCCAGGGTCTCTACCTTCTTCCACAGTTCATTGTTCTCAGATGTAAATGTTTCCACCCTGTAGGGGCCAAGCAGGCACAGGCTTAGGGGCAGCTCCCTCGGCCCTGCCCACCACCATCATACTCCCTGTGCCCCCGGCCTCTGCTGCCCCATGAGGGAGGGCCTGGGGAGGGCAGGTCAGGGGAGGGAGTGGCGCATGGATTCCCCACCCCTCCCAAGCCGCTTACTTCTTTTCTAGACACTCCACATACTCCTTCTTCTTACGACGGCTCTCCTGGGCCGAGATCTAGAAGGGGAGGCCCGAAAACAAGGGTTAGCACTGCCACATATTCACTTCCTGGGCCCCCCAATTTCAGAGCTGGTATGCCAGGGGAGCCCACCCACCAAGGAAGCCCTCTGAAGCCCCAGGGTGGCAGGCTTTACCTTGTTCTTGATTTTCCTCCGGACTCTCTTTAAGGCCTTCTCCTCGGCTTTGGTGAGGGGGAGTTTTGTGGGGATGGGGTAGCCTTCAGCAATCAGGGTCCGCTTCTCCTCCTCTGTCAGGAGCAGTGGCCCTGATGTCCCCTGTAATTTCTGTAGGAAGTATGACGTGGCAGTTAGGAGCCAGGCAGCCCTGGGTTCAAATTCAAGCTCTGCCATGTGCTATCTATATGACCTGGGCAAGGCACACAATACTCTGAGCCTCAGTTTCCTCATCTGAAAAGGGGGTGGATCTGGGTGAAATTGAGTAACACGTGTCAGCTGCCAGGCGGTGCTGAGAGCTCAGGTGTTAGGCTCTTAGTGCATTGTTCGGGAGGGCTTCCTGCATCCCATCCCTGAGACCACACCCTCAAAGCTTACTTGTCCAGGATGCCCCAAAGAGCATCTCCATCAGACCCTACAATCTTGGCTTGGGAGACTCCACACCCATCCCAGGGCTCAGGGCCTAGCTCCATATTTCCTGGGGATTGCGGACCATCTGGGCACTGCCCCTCACACAGCACTCCTTGGAGGCAGCCTGGGTCATCCCCTGGAGGTCAGGAATGTCAAGTTCTAGTCCTGGCTCTGCAACAGTCTCCTTTCACCACGAGGCAGGGCGAAAGGATTTGAATTCCTGGCTGGGTGCAGTGGCTCACGCCTGTAATCCCAGCACTTTGGGAGGCTGAGGCGGGCAGATCACGAGGTCAAGAGATCGAGACCAGCTTGGCCAATGTGGTGAAACCCTGTCTCTACTAAAAGTACAATAATTAGCTGGGCATGGTGGTGTGCACCTGTAGTACCAGCTACTCAGGAGGCTGAGGCAGGAGAATCACTTGAACCCAGGAGGTGGAGGTTGCACTCCAGCCTGGTGAGAGAGTGAGACTCCATCTAAAAAAAAAAAAAAAAAAAAAAATTAGCCGGATGCGGTAGCAAGTACCTGTAATACCAGCTACTTGGGAGGCTGAGACAGGAGAATTGCTTGAACCTGGGAGGCAGATGTTGCAGTGAGCCAAGACTGAGTCACTGCACTCCAGCCTGGGCGACAGAGCGAGACTCAAAAAAAAAAAAAAAAAAAAAAAGATTCAAGCTCCCATCTGCCAGGCAGGCATCCCTCTGAATTCTGATGAGGGTGGGGATCAGTCTCAGGGCTCCCCAAACCCTCCCCACTGGCCGTGCGCTCAGGTGGATGTATTCAATTCCTCACTTCCGGGATCAGCCCATCCCCAGCTCCTTACGTGAGGGGCAGTGAGGAGTGGGGAGGTGGAGATGGCCGTGGAGGAGCGTGCCATGGGCCTGACAGGGCTGGAGGGGGGCAGAGAGCGGGGACTCTGGGAGCCGTCGCTGTCACTGCCGTGGCTGCTGGGAGGCGTCGGAGGCATCTGCACCAGGTCCTCTGGGAAGAGCAGGGAAAACCGGGTTAGCAACGTTGCACACCAGCTCCACTTAGACATCATGAGTTCAGCTGAGCATGGACTTGCACCAGCCCTGACATTGTGGGACACGGACTGCCAGGCCCTTGGCCTCAGCTGTGACATCAGAAGCCCCTCTGCAGTGTCAGAAAGACAGTTGACATCCAGGTAGCCAATTCCTGGGTGCTGCCTCATCTGACACCACAGAGGCCCAGCTCCTTTACGGCTCACCTTTGGTGTAGACACCATAGGAGCTGAATTATTGGGAGGTCCTCCCCGACCCCTGACTTCACAGGGTTGAGGGTCTTAACCTCAGCAACTCCAGAAGGTCACTAAGCTCCAGCTCAGCAACCCTAGAAGGTGACTGGGGCCTTTCTCTCATAGGGTCAGGCTGGGCAAGCAGGAGCGATGGCAGCAGTAGATTGGGCAAGAAGAGGACTGGACAAAGGCCGGGTGCAGTGGCTCACGCCTGTAATCCCAGCACTCCGGGAGGCTGAGGCAGGTGGATCACCTGAGGTCAAGAGTTCGAGACTAGCCTGACCAATATGGCAAAAATCCTGTCTCTACTAAAAAATACAAAAATTAGCCAGGCGTGGAGGTGGGCACCTGTAATCCCAGGTACTCAGGAGGCTGAGACAGGAGAATTGTTTGAACCTGGGATGGGGAGATTGCAGTGAGCTGACATCCCGCCACTGCACTCCAGCCTGGGTGACAGAGTGAGACTCCATCTCAAAAAAAAAAAAAAAAAAAAGAAGAGGACTGGACGAAGAGCGGGCATGGATGGAGGGAGGGTGGGTAGGGCAGGGCGGAGAGGATATTCTGGAGGCGGGGTTATCAAGAGACAGGAGTGGGCTGAACCAAGGAAGTAGGGATGCTATCTGCCCACGACTGGAGGGGAAGAGCCCTTCCCTTGGACACCTACCCGGTGTCACTTTGAGGAACTGGTTCACCTCCGGAGGCTCTGCTTTGATCACTGGCAGCTGAGTCATCTCTCCTGGGGCCTGAGGAACAGACAAGCCCAGCTCCATTAGCTGCCCCTGGGTCTGTCCCCACCATGCCATCTACCCATCTCCTCCCTAAGGCTGGTGGCCTGCCCTGCACAGTTGGGGAAGTGGCTGGGCTTGGAGTTCTGGGCACAGCTGCAAGGGAACAGAGGCAAGTTCTTGAGCTTAGAGAAGCCAAGTCACAGCTAAGAGAAAGGACTGGTGGCCAAGTAGTGTAGCTTGACCTTAAGCTCAGAGAAGGTGAGCCTCTGAGGGTGGGGCCACCTTCCACGCCAACTGTGAAGGCCACACAGGCTTTGGTATGCGGGTTGCCATGAGGACAAGAACAAGAGGTAATGTCTGGAATAGTGGAGCTGTTCAGTGGCTGGTAGCAATAGTACAGAAGAAGGAGGCATTAATTGGCTGGGGGCTCCGAGGACGCTCCCTGAGAAGTCAAAGTCTGAAATGAATCCCGGGGTATAAATAGAAGTAGAATCCAGACAAAGAAGTTGGAGGCAATGAGAGCTCCTAATGGATTTGAAGCAAGGGCCTGATAGAATCAGATGGACATTTTTAACAAACATGCATTTCTCTTTATTTCTATTCTGACTTGTGGTTCCAGAAAGGACTTCAAGAACATGCATGGCTTTGTACACGTGACTACCGACATGCATGTAAGTGGTGCTCTCTCTGAGGAAGGCATGGTGTTGGGGGCTGGATTTCAGGCCCTGGGGTGCAGCCCCAGAGAGAAGATCATGATATTGTGGCTGGGATGCAGAATCCAGAATGCAGGCTGATGAGTAAAAATCCCAGAAAGTTCACGTTGGCAGGGACCTTGGAGATTCCTTGGTCTGCATCCCAGCTGATCCCTCGAGTGAGAGGGGACTGTGGTGCAGAGAGCTCACTGTTGACAATGCCAGCTCCTGTGCCTTCTACTAGGGGTCATGACCTCACCTGTGTGGGCTTCAGGGTCTGGCAGGCCGAATTTGGAAGGCAGGTCAGTTGCTTCTAACTGCATGATTTTGGGCAAATTGCTTAACCCCTTGAGCCTCAGTTTCCCTTTCTGAAGCCTCCTCGCCTCTGGCTACTGCTGCTGTCACTCCTTTGGCAAGGCCTGAGGAGTCTCGGAACCAGTCTTGGAGACGGTCTCAAAAGATCCTGCATATTTGCCACCAACCCTTGATCCCGTGGGTCTGTGGTGGGGCAGAGAGGGGCTGACCTTTCTTGCCTTCGGCCACCTACAGTTTGAGCAAGTGAGCCATGTGGCCAGCAGGGGGCAGGGCCAGTTCCCATCTAGGGATTTTAAGATGCTGCTCATCCTGTGGAATCCTAGGGCTAGAGACACCTTAGGGGGTTCATGAGCCCATTTTACAGAGAAGGAGGACACGAAATGTGCCCAGAACACAAAGGAGGCACTGAGTTGGGACTCAGGCAGGGCCTCGGCTAGGAGCCAGGGGTCTGGGGTTCACATTCCCAGAGGGGTCTTGGGTTTATAGCTGAATGCTGTCATCTACACATTCGTGGAGGTGGGAGCTCAGCCTGAGAGTGTGGGTTGAAAATACTAATCTCATAAATGTAAACAATTGGAATATAGCACCTTTTTTTTTTTTTTTTTTTTTTTTGGTAATTTCCATTTTGGTCTTTCTTTTTTAAAAATCCTGAAGCTTTGAGAAAAGTCATCTGCCTGGGCTGTCTCTACCTCTGAGACCCTGGACTGGGCTCCTGATGCCAGCCCTGCCTGGAGCCCTGCAAGTTGTCTTTTTCTGCACAGGCGAGAGCCTTTGTTACTCCGAGGGGGCTGTGGCTTGTGCCCGTTGCAGGATGGTGAAGGGGCAGCCAGTGGAGCAGGAGGAGGCCTGGGCTGGCCTGAGGCTTCCCACCCTCAGCCCTGAGGCTCCTGTCTTCCTGTTCACAGAGCCCCGGGGCACAGGGCTTTGGGCAACTCTTCCCGCAGACCCACCAGCCCTCCTCCCTCCCTCAGCCCCTACAAACCGTCCCCAGGCTCACCTGGTGGGGGATGGGCAGCCTGGATAAGGGGCTGAGGCCCAGCAGCGGGGTGGTGGCCATGGCGGCTGCGGCAGCCATGGCCGAGGGGGCAGCCAGAGGGTCCACGGGCAGCTCCGGGCTCTGCTCCTGCTTCACCATGATGGAGCACAGTTTGTGTCCCAGCGCCCACGCTCCATGCTCCACGTCTAGGGGAAGGGGAAAGGCTCAGGGGACTCCAGGGCAGAGGTCTCAGCCCCCTGCCTGCCCCCTGGGAGCTGCTCTAGGCTGAACTGAAGAGAGCTGTTAGGATATACCAGGGGCAGGCGGGAAAGAGGGTGTTGTGAGGTGAGGGGGAGTTGTCTGGGACCAGAAGAGGTGAGGACATCAGCAGCTCACAGAATGAGCTTGGGCACCAGATTCACACTCCTCTTGATTGGCTGTGTGACCTTAGGCTAGTTGCTTAACCTCTCTGAGCCTGAGCTGCTTCATCTGTAAAATGGGGAAAGAACCTAATAGAGAATTCTGAGGCTTAAGTAGTATAATGTACATAAGACACTTAACACTGTGAGTGTTAATACTTAACACTGGTGAGAAGTAAATGTTCAGGCTGGGCGCTATGGCTCACTCCTGTAATCCTAGCACTTTGGGAAGTCAAGACAGGCAGATTGCTTGAGCCCAGGAATTCGTAACCAGCCTGGGAACCATGGCAAAATCCCGTCTCTACCAAAAATACACACACACAAAATTAGCTGGGTGTGGTGGTATGTGCCCATAATCCCAGCTACTCAGGAGGCTGAGGTGGGAGAATCACTTGAGCGGCCAGGTGCAGTGGCCCACACCTGTACTCCAGTTCTTTGAGAGGCCAAGGCAGGCGGATCGCTTGAGTCCAGGAGATCGAGATCAGCCCGGACAACATGGTGAAAGCCCGTCTCTACTAAAAATACAAAAATCAGCCGGTTGTGGCGGCACGTGCCTGTAGTCCCAGCTACTGGGGAGGCTGAGGCAGGAGAATCGCTTGAACCCAGGAGGCAGAGGTTGCAGTGAGCTGAGATCGTGCAACTGTACTCCAGCCTGGGCACAGAGTGAGATTCTGTCTCAAAAAAAAAAAAAAAAAAAAAAAAAAGAGAGAGAGAGAATTGCTTGGGAGGCGGAGGTTGCAGTGAGCCGAGATTGCGCTACTGCACTCCAGCCTAGACAGAGTGAGACTCTGTCTCAGAAAAAAAAAAGAAAAAAAAGGAATAAGTGTTCAATAAACACAAGCCAGTGTTAAAATACAGCTATTGTTATTTAGTAAACATTTGCTGAGCACTGTGCTAGGTGCTGGGGATATAGGAAGAGTCACAAGCAGTTTAGCAAAGTTGGAATGCAAAGGGGAGTGGAAGATGGGGTCAGAGAGGCTACTGCGGGTGACTTGGCCTTGGAGGCTGGGTTAGTTCAGATATATGACTTTATCCTAAAGCAAATGGGGAGCCACTGAAGAGTTTTGCATGTGCTCAAATTTATAATTTTTTTTAAGGTTTTTTTTTTTTTTTACTGAGACAGGATCTCACTCATTCGCCCAGGCTGGAGTGCAGTGGTGCCATCATGAGTCACTGCAGTCTTGACTTTCCTGGCTCAATTGATTCTCCCTCCTCAGCCTCCTAAGTAACTGGGACTACAGGCACATGCCACCATGCCTAACTAATTTTTGTATTTCTTTGTAGAGATGAGGTCTCCTGATGTTGCCCAGGCTGGTCTCGAACTCCAGAGCTCAAGTGATCCACCCACCTCAGCCTCCTGAAGTACTGGGATTACAGGCGTGAGCCATTGTACCTGGCCCAAATTTGAAATTTTAAGAAAGATTATGGCTGGGTGCGGTAGCTCACGCCTGTAATCCCAGCTTTGGGAGGCTGAGGCAGGAGGATCGCTTGAGCCCAAGAGTTCAAGGTTGCAATGAACTATGATCAGACCACTGCACTCCAGCTGGGTGACAGAGCGAGACCCTGTCTCTAAAATTAAATCAATTAAAAAAATATGGCCGGGCATGGTGGCTCAGGCCTGTAATCCCAGCACTTTGGGAGGTGGAGACGGGTGGATCATGAGGTCAGGAGATCGAGACCATCCTGGCTAACAAGATGAAACTCCGTCTCTACTAAAAACACAAAAAATTAGCCGGGTGTGGTGGCGGGCGCCTGTGGTTCCAGCTACTCGGGAGGCTGAGCAGGAGAATGGCGTGAATCTGGAAGGCGGAGCTTACAGTGAGCTGAGATCACGCCACTGCACTCCAGCCTGGGTGACAGAGCGAGACTCCGTCTCAAAAAAAAAAAAGAAAAAAAAATATGTGTGTGTGTGTGTGTGTGTGTGTGTGTATATATATATATATATATATATATATATATATATATATATAAAATCACTCTGCCCTCCTGTGGGGACTGGACTGACTGCAGGCAAGATGGAGGCAGGGAGAACTGCAGAAGGTGTTGAAATCGGCCAGGAGAGAGAAGGGGAGGCCTGAGCAAAGGCAGTGACAGTTGTGATGGAGAGGAGGGAACAGATTTAGAAGGAAGCGTCCACAGGACCTGGTGACTGGGGGTATGTGGTGGGTGGAGGGAGCGGCAGTGGGGAGGAGTGAGAGGTGAGGCTTAGATTTCCTGAGGGAAGAACCCACCTCCCGCCCACCTAGTGGGCCTCCTGGTTTCACCTGAGCAATAGGGTTGGCAGGTATCACCCCTTTTCCTGATGGATGCCCACATTCTTCCACCCTAAGTCAGCCCTGTTCACAGTGGCCCCACTGCCTGTCAGCCATTGAAGCATCGGGTAAGACAGGGAAAAGGGGAGGGGAGCCAACATTTGAGGTGGGGCTG
This sequence comes from Chlorocebus sabaeus, assembly GCF_047675955.1. Taxonomy (NCBI): domain Eukaryota; kingdom Metazoa; phylum Chordata; class Mammalia; order Primates; family Cercopithecidae; genus Chlorocebus; species Chlorocebus sabaeus. The sequence goes on from NC_132904.1 coordinate 18,881,655, forward strand.
GAGGGGACTCTGGACTTTGGGGCCTGCTGTGGCGGGGGAGAGGGGGTAGTGGCTGATTGGCCACCTTAGAGGCCAGGCCCCACCCTGCTGGGAGCCTGAGTGCCCCAGCTCTGGGCCACAGGCTGCCCGTGGGCTCCAGGAATACCCACAGTCTTCCCAAATTACAGGGCCAGGCCACCGGCCTCCGGGAAGCTGCCCCCTGCAAAGGGCCCACAGACATATTGCTTTAAAAATAGACTTGGGAGCTGGGTGTGGTGGCTCACTCCTGTAATCTCAGCAATTTGGGAGGCTGGGGCGGGAGGATCACTTGAGGCCAGGAGGTTGAGACTGTGGTGAGCCAAGATCGCAACACTGTACTCTAGCCTGGGTGACAGAATAAGACCCTGTCACCCTGCCCCCCAAAAAAATTAATAATAAAAAAAAGACTTGGGGTGGCTGAGGAGTTGCGGGGCTGACCTAAGAGGGATGGATGTCCCTGCCCTCATAGGGTCTGGGGGGAGGTACAAAGGTTTGTCTTTGCCCCTGGGGGATCTCAAAGACCATCACGCAGCTCACACTTCTTGTGCTGAGCACAGCAATAAGCCCTTGACACAATGAACTTCTATTTTTTTTTTCTTTGAGATGGAGTTTTGCTCTTGTTGCCCAGGCTAGAGTGCAATGGCGCGATCTCAGCTCACTGCAACCTCTGCCTCCCGAGTTCACTGATTCTACTGCCTCAGCCTCCCGAGTAGCTGGGATTACAGTCATGAGCCACCACTCCCGGCTGATTTTGTACTTTTAGTAGAGACAGGTTTCTCCATGTTGGTTAGGCTGGCCTTGAACTCTTGACCTCAGGTGATCTCCCCTCCTTGGCCTCCCAAAGTGCTGGGATTACAGATGTGAACCACACGCTCGGGCAGGCACATGAGCTTCTTTACTCCTCCCACCAACTCTCTGGGGGCAGGCACCATTGTTCTCCCCATTTAACAGGTGAGAAAATTAAGACACTCACTCAAGACCGGGTTTGTTAGAGGGAAAAGAGGAATAAGATAAGAACATTGTTCATTGTTACAAGCACCCATAGTGTTTTCTTTTTGTTGTTGTTGTTGTTTTTCTTTTTGAGACAGGGTCTTGCTCTGTCGCCCAGCCTAGAGTGCAGTGGTGCCATCATAGCTCACTGCAGCATCGACCTCTGGGGTTTAAGATATCCTCCTGCCTCAGGCTCTCAGGCAGCTGGGACTACAGGCATGTGCCACTATGCCTTGCTAATTTTTTAATTTTTAATTTTGTAGAGAAGGTGTTTTGCTATGTTGCCCAGGTTGGTCTCAAACTCCTGAGCTCAAGCAATCCTCCCACCTCGGCCTCCCAAAGTGCTGAGATTGTAGGTGTGACTCAGCATGCCTGGTCCCCCCACATAGTATTCATAGGACTTCTATGTGCACAATGAAAATAGTCACTAATTATTATTATTATTAATTTTTGAGACAGAGTCTCACTCCGTCATCCAGGTTGGAGTACAGTATCATGATTTCGGCTCACTGCAACCTCCGCCCCCTGCGTTCAGGTGATTCTCCTGCCTCAGCCTCCTGAGTAACTGGGATTACAGGCGCACACCTCCGCTCCCAGCTAATTTTTGTATTTTTAGTAGAGACAGGATTTCACCTGTTGGCCAGGTTGGTCTTGAGCTCTTGGACTCTAGCAATCCTCCTGCCTCGGCTTCCCAAAGTGCTGGGATTACAGGCATGAGCCACTGCAGTTGGCTGCTGCTAATTATTGGTATATATATTATGTGCTGGGCACTTAGCAGGGTACTTTGTGTATATATTCTTTTAAGCCTGACCAGAACTCTCAAGGTATATATTGTTTTCATTTTATCATTGAGGAAACAGAGGCCCAGAGAGATTAGGTAACTTGCCCAAGATCACCCAGCGGCTGGTGGAGACACAGGGATGCACACCAATGCCCTTGTGGGTCCCAACCCAATAGCCCTGGCTGCCCGTCATGACTGGCAAACGTGGTGGTGGCAAGGGTTTGCGATTGAGAATCAGGGTGTGCTCTTATGTTTCTGTTCTGTGTTTTACTGTGGGTGTGACCTAGACAACTGAGCTTTGTGAAGTCTCAGTTTTCATTTTTGTCTTTTTTTTTTTTTGAGACAGAATCTCGCTTTGTCACCCTGTCTGGAGTGCTGTGGCACAATCTCAGCTCCCTGCAACTTCTGCTTCCCGGGTTCAAGCAGTTCTCCTGCCTCAGCCTCCTGAATAATTGGAATTACAGGCTCACGCCACCATGCCTGGTGAATTTTTGTATTTTTAGTAGAGATGGGGTTTCACCATGTTATCCAGGATGGTCTCAATCTCCTGACCTCGTGATCCACCCGCCTCAGCCTCCCAAAGTGCTGGGATTACGGGCATGAGCCATTGCACCTGGCTAAGTCTCAGTTTTCTTATCGGTCACATGGGGATTATGATGAACGTGATTACAACCTCACCTGTCAGTCATGAGAAATAAATGTGATAATTAACATGAAGGCAATCTGTAGACTGGATAGTGCTATAGAAATGTTTATTGTTATTTGCATTTGTAGATATAGATACTGAGGATTGCAGAGGTTAAGCGGCATGTCTGTGATCACCCAGCCAAAAGCGACAGAGCCAGGATTTGAAACCACCTGTATTTGAGGAAATGCCCAAAGGGACCATTTCTAAGTGGGGCACAATGTGGGTCTTGAATGCTGATTACCTGAGTGGAAGAACTCAGGGTGCTCTTTGCCTTAAAGGATGGAGTTAGCGGGAGAAGGGAGCTTTAGAGAATGCTACCTTCAGGAATAAAAGAGGGTACAGGAATCTCTCCCAAATAGCGTCTCAGAGGACATCAAGTATGAGGAGGCGGTGAAGCTCTAGAGTCTTGTCTACAGCTTATTATTATTATTGTTGTTGTTATTTTGAGACAAAGTCTCGCTCTGTCGCCCAGGCTGGAGTGCAGTGGTGCGATCTCAGCTCACGGCAGGCTCCACCTCCCGGGTTCATACCATTCTCCTGCCTCAGCCTCCTGAGTAGCTGGGATTACAGGCACCTGCCACCATGCCTGGTTAATTTTTTTTTTCTTTTTTTGTATTTTCAGTAGAGACAGGGTTTCACTGTGTTAGTCAGGATGGTATCGTTATTATTATTGAGACACAGTCTCACTCTGTCACCCAGGCTGGAGTACAGTGGCTTGATCGCGACTCACTGCAACCTCCGCCTCCTGCGTTCAAGTGATTCTCCTGTCTCATCCTCCGGAGTAGCTGGGATTACAGGCGCCCACCACCACGCCCAGCTAATTTTTGTATTTTTAGTAGAGACGGGGTTTCACCATGTTGACCAGGCTGGTCTGGAACTCCTGACCTCAAATGATCCGCCCACCTCAGCCTCCTAAAGTGCTGGGATTACAGGCATGAGCCACCACACCCAGTCTTTTTTTTTTTTTTTTTGAGACGGAGTCTCACTCTGTTGCCTGGGCTGGAGTGCAATGGTGCAATCTTAGCTCACTGCAACCTCTGCCTCCTGGGTTCAAGTAATTCTCCTGCCTCAGCCTTCCAAGTAGCTGGGATTACAGGTAGCATGTAATAGAGTCACCATGTGATGGAGGGCATCATGCTGGGGTAAATTTTGTATTTTTGTAGAGACGGGGTTTTACCATGTTCGCCAGGCTGGTCTTGAACTCCTCACCTCAGGTGATCCACCCACCTCGGCCTCCCAGAATGCTGGGATTACAGGCGTGAGCCACCGCACCCAGCCAGTTATTATTATTATTGTTATTATGTTTTGAGAAGGAGTCCCACTCTATTGCCCAGGCTGGAATGCAGTGGTGCGATCTCGGCTCACTGCACCTCCTCCACCCGGGTTCAAGCAGTTCTCGTGCCTCAGTCTCTTAAGTAGCCGGGATTACAGGAGCGCACCACCACACCTAGATACTTTTTCTTTTTCTTTTTCTTTTTCTTTTTTTTTTTTTTGAGATGGGGTTTCGCTCTTGTCACCCAGGCTAGAGTGCAACGGTGCGATCTTGGCTGGCTCATGGCAACCTCCACCTCCTGGGTTCAAGCAATTCTCCTGCCTTAGCCTCCCAAGTAGCTGGGATTACAGGCACCCACCCCCGTGCCCAGCTAGTTTTTGTATTTTCTTAGTAGAGACGGGGTTTCACCATGTGTTGGCCAGGCTGGTCTTGAACTCCTGACCTCAGGTGATCCACCTGCCTTGGCCTCCCAATGTGCTGGGATTACAAGTGTGAGCTACCACGCCCGGCCCCACAGTTATTGTTGAATTACCCCTGTCTCCTCTACGTCAGCAGTTTGCAAACCTGAGCGTGCATCAGAATCACCTGGAAGGCGGGGCCCTACCCACAGGGTTGTGATTCAGCAGGTTTGGTGGAACCCGAGAATCTGCATTTCTAACAGATTCCCAGGTGATGCTGCTGGTCTGGGAACCACACTTTGTGAACCACTGACTTAAGTCAACAAAAAAAACCCTTTTGAGAAGTGCTGCTCTGGCTTTGAATTGAGGGAGAACAGAAAGGCAGGGAGCAGCACCTCCTGAGGGGTTTGTCGTGGCTCCTCTTGGAGCCTCTGGGAGTCTCAGGCTGCAGGCACACTCTCTTGTTACCCCAGAGCTTCCTCCCTCCTGGGCCTTGGGTCTGTGCTGTCCCCAGGTTCTTCCACCTCTTACCTTGGGTGGTGTCCTCCATCTTGATGGGCACAAGGGGGCTCTGGGGCGCTGAGTCGCCGCTCAGGGAGTAGCTGTGCTCCGCCTGAATGCCTGGCGTAGGGGAGTCCAGTTCCATGTCCAATAGAGGGCTCTTCTCATCCAGCACAGGGTCATCAAAGAAACTGCTGAACAGGTCGTTGGAGAAGTCCTCCATGTTCTCCGTGAAGTGGTCCAGGTGCTCAGGAAAGTGCTAGGGAAGGAGAAGGTGAGGGGAAGAGGGAATTCAGCTTTGCTTGGGGAGGGGGTGCAGGTGCTACTGTGGTGGTGCGGCACCCACCACGGCCACCGCTGTCACTGCGACCTCCCATTACTGTCCCCATTCCCATTAATACCAGCAACATCACCAACCTCCCCACTACCAACTTCACAACACCAACTCTCATCATTTCCATCACGACCATTACCACTGTCATCCCATTCTCTCTACCACCAGCTCCACCCTCACCATCATTATCTGCAAGGGTGAGCTGCGGATGGGGTCAAAAAGTCCCTGGACCCGGCAACAGGACACTGGGCTCCGTGACCTTGGTCAAATGACTTAAACTGCGTGAGTCAGTTTCTCAGTCCTTCTTTCTTCCTTCATAGGCTGATGTGAGGACAAAGCAAGAGAACGACCGTGTGTCTACGCCAACAAGTTTCTTTTCCAAAGGCAATATTAGTGAATTTTGTGTGATCTTTTGCTGGAATGTGGGAAGAGAGTGATCCAGGGTGGTGGGATTCTTGAAGCCTCCAGTCCCCTCAGCAGCACAGTCCCCACCTGTCCTCAAGACTTCAGGGTCTCTGTCCTTTCCCAAGCCATCCTTTACACAGAGAGGTTAGGCTCTGGAGCCCTACTACTGAGGTTCGAATGGTGGCCTCCATCCTTCCAGCTATGACTCAATGCTGTTTAAACTGTGGGTGGTGACTCATTAATGGGTTGTGAAATCAATTTAGTGGGTCACGACCAGAATTTTAAGTAAAAATAAAACAGAAAAAAAAAAGGGGTAGAAAATATCAGAGTGCACAGCACACAGTGAAGTTAAATACCTGGCAATTTAAAAACAAATCAGTTATGTGTGTGTGCGTCCTCGCACATGTGTGTCCTTGGTAATGATGTAACATATATTTCTTAGAAACAAAAAAGTCAGGCCAGGCGCAGTGGCTCACACCTGTAATCCCAGCACTTTGGGAGGCCGAGTGGGGGTGGATCACCTGAGGTCGGGAGTTCGAGACCAGCCTGGCCAACATGGAGAAACCCTATCTCTACTAAAAATACAAAATTAGCTGGGCCTGGTGGCACATGCCTGTAATCCCAGCTACTAAGGAGGCTGAGGCAGGAGAATTGCTTGAACCTGGGAGGCGGAGGTTGCGGTGAGCCAAGATTGTGCCATTGCACTCCAGCCTGGGCAACAAGAGTGAAACTCTGCCTCAAAAAAAAAGTCTGAAAAATCTCGGTCTCCACAATCTTGGGAAGGTCAATTAACCTCTCTGTTTCATTTTATCCTCTGCACAGCTGGTAATATTAATAGTTCCTACCTGCCGAGATTGTCGTGAGGATTAAACAAGTTAATCCACGTACAGCCCTTAGAACAGTCCCTGGCACATAGTAATTACTCAGTAAACATTGCCTCTTATTGTTAATAAAGCACCCCAGTGGCTGACATATAGTAGGTTCTTATAAGTTATTTTTCTCTCTCTAAAGAGTTATAAATGTGTAAACAAATGTTTCTTTCTCTCTCTTTCTGTCTTGCTTGCGAGAGTCTCACTCTGTCACCCAGGCTGGATTACACTGGCATGATTTTGGCTCACTGCAACCTCCATCTCCCAGGTTCAAGCGATTTGCATGCCTCAGTCTCCCAAGCAGCTGGGACTACAGGTGCATACCACCACGCCACGCCGAGCTAAATTTTTGTATTTTCAGTATAGACGGGGTTTCACCATGTTGGCTAAGCTGGTCTCAAACTTCTGGCCTCAAGTGATCTGTCCACCTCGGCCTTCCGAAGTGCTGGGATTACAGGCGTAAGTCACTGTACCTGTCCAATAAATGTTTCTATTGTTTGTTCCTTATTTATTGAATGAATGAATTTGCTGGTGAGTCAGAAGAGATGGGGGATGGGGGGCTGCCTTAGGTCCTGGAGCCCCACCTGCTGAGTGGTTAAAGGCTTGTGCCAGGGGATTCCTTCAAGGTCTAGAGTTGTTGGCCCTTTCTGGCCTGGAATACTGGGAATCTGTCCCAATCTGGAAGGTAATGAGCAGAGAAGCCTTCTGTATGAGCATAAGGTTCGGGGCCACATGAGTCTGTCTGTATGGAGTAGGAGATGATCATGAGCTCTGGAGTCACATAGACGTGCTTTTGACTCCTAGCTCCACCACTTGCTGAGTTGCTTAACTTCTCTGTGCCTCAGTTTCCTTATCCGTAAGGGGAAAATAATAGTTCATACCTAATAGTGTTGCCATGAGGATCTAAAATTTTGTTAGATTAGTACTCACCTCATAGGAGTATGAGAGTAAAATGAGTAAATACTGTACATACAAAACACAGAACAGTGCCTACTATGGAGTGAGTACTCAATCATCGTTAGTTATCGTCATCCTGAAAACTGCAGCCCCTAAACTCTGTCCCTGAGCTGAGCTTGGGACCAATGGTGGGAGTTGCGGGGGGAATGTTTGGCCTTCCCCTCCAAACAAAGCCTGATGAGATAATCCAGGACCAAATGAGCTTAGAAGCCCCATTGGCAGGGGTACTCTCCCACTTCCCAGTTTGCCAGCAATCAATCATCATCCTACATTTCTGTTGTGCTTTTAACCCAAAGTGCTTTCCTATGCATCATTTCATTTAATCTTCACAATTATCCAATGAGACAAGATAAATGCATATTGGCATTTGACAGAGAGAGAAACTGAGGCCCAGGGAGCTAATACAGCTAATACAGCAGGGAGGCGCCCAACATCTCTCACTGCCCCTTCTACAACTGCAGCAGACCCTCCCCGGTCTGGTTATTGCCCTGAGGCAGAGTTTGCACCCTGTTCACCTGCTGGCTTCCAGCACCTGGCTCATGATACTGGTGGAGGGACAGGGCCTTGTAACCCAGATGGCAATGCCATCAGCATGTCAATTGTTCAATACCTGGAGTGAGGCAGTACCAGGAGGTCAGAGCTGAATGAGTTTCTAAGAATCACTGTGATCCCAGACAGAGGCCATTTACAGGGTATAACCACCCCCTAATCACCCAGCCAGCCACAGCCAGGGCTGCGCTAGCCACACCCTCCGCAAAGCCCGGGCCTGCCGGCTGGGGGCGCTTCCCTCAATTCTCTCCCTTAGGGTCTCTCAAAGGCCTGGTGTTGGGCCCAGCGGGAGGGGGCTGTGAACAGAGGGAGCCGGTGAGTCAGCCGCTAGGGTATTTCTCCAGCAGCTGTTTCTCAGGCGATAAGGGTTTGCCAAGCCCCTTCCTGGGGCCTGGGAGAGGAGAGATGCTTCCTCGGATCTGGGCTGGATTCCCTGAAGGCCTTGACTCAGACAGATGACCCAGGTTCTTCCCAGAGACCCTTTTAGGGTGCCCGCAGGAAACTGCTTAGAGAGCTCAGCTGGCCCCATTGTGTGAGCAGCCCCCACCCCACCTGCTAGAAACAGCAGCCAAAACCCAGCAGGATGGAGCTTCCAGAGCAGCGGGAGCCAAGTGGAAGGGGAGGGCGGCCAAGGGGCAGGCGGGGTGGGGGTGGAGGACACTCCGACGCCCAGGTCCTCTTTGCGCAGGGCTTCTTCAGGTGCTGGGTGGACAGTGGGCGCGTCCCATCACCCCTAGGCCCACCTCGCCCTCCTGGGAGCACTGCCATCAGGGACTCCCGTAGAGAGCTCTGCGGCCCTAGTTCCGTCTGATGCCTGGCCTCTCCTGGCGGCTCAGTTAGGGTTGGTTTCTATCATCAAGTTAGAGGCAGAAGGGACCGGAGAAAGCTCCTCCACGGTCCCCGTCCCCTGCTCCCCGCCTCGCTCCATCCCTTCTATTTCTCAGCAGAGAAAACTCCAGTCCAGAAAGGGAAACGCAGCTACCCAGGACGCACAGTGTGTGAGCTGGTGATGTCCGGGGCTGCAAAGTGAGCTGGTGAAGTCCACGGCTGCCCTGGCGCGTGCGGGACCTTCTGGTCCTCTCACTCTTTCCACCGCATCCACTTGGCCTCATCCCTGGAAAGCCCATTCTGGAGACCTCAGACCTCCTCCGCTCCAGCACGCCCCCAATCCCCTCTACCCCCAACCACACCCAGCCCTCCCTCCACTTTACACACAAAAGTTCAGGTTTAGATTGTCCCATGGAAATTGGGGAGCAAGAGGAAGAGGTCGGTGGCCGGGAGTCCACGAACGTCAGGGGAGCCATGTGTCAACGCTTTGAGGGCGACAGGGTTCTGCAGGGGGTGAGCGTCCTATAAGGGTGCCTTTCCAGGCAACGGGGGTGGGAGGCCGGCGAAGGAAATATTATGATTTGTTTCCCTCCTCGTTAAAGACTTTTTCCTATAGTCGTGCCAATATAAGCTCCTTTTCGGCTGCCACGCGCAGCCGGCGCCGGCTTCCCTCTCTTGGAGGAGAGGTTCCCGAGCTCTCCGGCTTGCAGACCCGCGTACCCCTCCTCTCAGCTGCACCCCCTCTTGGAGCCCGGCCTCAGCCGCCCGCCGTTTACATTTTAGAGAAGGATCAGGGTGCCGCGGTCCTGGAGCGACCCACAAAGGGTTAACCCGGGAACACCCGCGGCCGCCCCTCGGCGGAATCCGTCCTGCTCATTGGTGGGAGCCGCAGAGCTCCTGGCCAATGGCGGTAGGCTGCGAGCAGCCGCCCGTGGCGGCGTGGAGGGCACCGGAGGAGTGCAGGGCTCGCGCGGAGGAGGGTCCCAGCCTGCGCCGACGGCCCGCGGCTGTGGGAGCGCAGGGTGCCTTGGCTCGGGCCTGCATAGGACCCCTTCTGCGTCTGGGGCCGAGGCAGAAATGGCCTGGCCGTCTCACGGTGTCCTAAATCCCTCATCAGTAGCATGGCCCCGCCCCCATCCCCGCGGGGAGAAGTGGAGACCGAGGGTCTCCCCGACCTCCCCGAGTCAAAGGGCGGGCCGGGCCTTAAATCCCTTTGCAGCTCCATCTCGAATTGTCCTACCGTGGGGCGCTTTGGTGGTTCTCTGTCTCTGGTGGCGGCAGAGGGGACTCTCCTGGGGCAGTAATTGTACCGGCTCTAGCCTTGTTTTCCCCTCTCCCTAAATTCCTTCCCTAAGGTCAGTGCAGAGACAGGGTAAGGCTCTAGGGGCGCACCTGCCTGCTGGGGTTGGTGTAGAAGAAGGGTCTCCCTAACCAGAAGCAGCCTCAGCGCGCCCCCTTCCCTCAGGCCCCTGGCACCTTGGCGCTTGCACCCCCATTCCTAACTTCTGCCCCTCCCCCGGCCCAGGCTGGTTCAGTCTGTGCTTGGGGAAAGGAGGGAGGAGACCGGAGCGGGTCCAGGCTGAGCTGTGGGATAAGGGGTGGGGGGGAATCCTGAGCCCGGACATTCCTTCCGAGAGAGTGAGAGCTAGGGAGAGATGGGAGGAGAGGCCTCTCACATTTCCCCCTTTCTTTCCCCCCGCAGGCTGGGGCCCACAGACCTCCCCCCACACACCCCAACACACACTGACCCATACATTCCCGGACGGTTACTTGCCTCGTGGTCACTAGAAAATTGTCCCTATTTCAAGCTGAAGGGCCTTCAGTCTGAGTCACTGCTGTGCCTGGGGGGCCGGGGGGCAGTGAGAACAGAGAGAGGAGGTGGGCCCTTTGGGTCCCCAGTTGTCAGCAGACCCATCCTGTCCTTAAGCATTGCCATCCAGTATTTGGGGGTCCTAAGAGACCCAGGCCTTGCCCTCCCAGAGCTAAAGCCACCCTGTGAAGGAGAAAATGCACTGAACTGAAACTCTGGAGACCCTAATTCAAGACCCAGGTCTGCTGTGAGACCTGGGCAGTGGCAGGTGTCTTCAATCCTGGCCTCGGTTTCCTCATCTGTTACAGTCTGTGTCTCTATGGAAGCGTGGTTGGGAGGGGTCTAGAAAAGTGAATTAGTCTTCAGAATGTGGGTCTTTTTCCTCTGCCCTGGCCTTTTGGGGGACTGGATGGTGAGAAAACAGTTCTTCTGGTCCCTGGAGCCAGTCCCTCCCAGAGTCTTCCTGGCAGAGTATGGGGGTTAAGGGAGCACGTTGTTCCAACCTCCAACCTCACTCTCAGCCCCCAGTCCCCACAGGCCTAAGGAAGGCGGCTGCTGAAGTTTCATATTTTCCCCTTCCGAACTGTTCACCACAGAGCACAAGTCCAAATAAGCAGAAATACTTCTCTGTGTGTGTGTGTGTGTGAATGCATGCATGTGCACATGCTACACAGATGTGGGCTGAGGGGTTCCTTCGTACACAGGGAAACACCACATCTCCGACACCACATAGTGAAAAGTACACCCATCGACACATTCAGACAGTTCCATGTGCAGCCTTGTACAGGAGCTATCACACATACAGACACCCTCACAGAGTCACATAGGCTGACACTGTCAGGTGTGAATGCAAACTCAACAAGACACACTCATCAGATGTGATCAGACAGTGATTCACGCCCCTACACTCACGCACATGCGAAGTCACCCCAGACACAGGATCACACAGACATGGTCACGCATACTCGCTCTCACACACACACCATCTCACATGACCACAGAACTAAATGTTGGTGTCGCCAAGCCAGCATCTCAGTGCCTGAGATGACTGAGTCATGTGAACACCAGTGAGGGAGATTTGGGAGCCCCAGGCTTGCATGGGGCTGGGACAGTGAGGGCTGGGACTGAAGAAAGCACCAACATGGGGACTGAGCTTTCCGTTGCCAGTGTGTGCTGGGGAAAGGAAGGAAAGAGGAATTAGCAGGCTGGTGCCAGCCACAGGCTACTTCAAGGCAGAGCAGAGTCCTGGGGAGGGTGTGTATTCTCTGCAGTCCCCTAGCCCTGTTAGTCTGGCCCTTCCATTGCCCCTCCTGACACTGGTAACCTTGCTGTGGTCAGGCCATAGCTTCCTCAGTTTCCCAGCCAGCCCCTGGCATCTTCTCACCAGGTGGCCCATGCGCTGTGGCCCAACCCTGGGGCGGGCACCAGGCACTGTCTGGGCAGGAGGAAGCGATGGCAGCGAGTGCCGCCGCCCAGGGCTGGGATTAGCTCTGTCTGGCACCTCCAAGGGCACAGCAGCCTACGGTCTGGCTGCTGGAGACGCTGGTCTATAGGCAGGGGAACCCTGCAGGACAGCTTAGGACACTGGAAACCGAGTGCCAGGGTTGGCGCCAGGGGCCTCTGGAGAATAAGGGCATCTAGTCACATTCATTTATTCATCATTCATGCATTCATTCAGTATTTATTCAGCACCTACTGGGTGCCCAGCTCTGTGGATACAGAGATGAACAAGATCCAATTCCTGCTCTTAAAAGGCTTTCTGACCAATGGTGTGACGATGAAGGTAAGTCCAAGCCTCGAACTCTGATCCCTCTCCAGAGCATCCTCCACATTACATCAAGAGAGATCTTCTAGGACAGTCAAGGGGGCTTACACTTGTAATCCTACCACTTTGGAAGGCCAAGGTGGGAAGATTGCTTGAGGCCAGGAGTTTGAGGCCAGCCTGGGCAATATAGTGAGATCCCATCTCCACACACAAAAAAATTAAAAAATATTAGCCAGGTGTGGTGGGTAATCCCAGTCACTCAGGGAGCTGAGGTAGGAAGATTACTTGAGCCCAGAAGTTTGAGGCTGCAGTGAGCTATGATTACACTGCTACAGTCCAGCCAGGGCAATAGAGCAAGACCTTGTCTCTAAAAAAAGGATCTTCTAAAACTTAGAAGTCACTATGTCATTTCTCTGCTCCATCGTTGAGGAACTTGTACTCTATCCCAAGGGTACCCTATCCTAAGGGCAGTAGGGAGCCATCAATGAATATGGCTTCCTTCTACCCTTAGGATAGAGTGCAAGTTCCTTGGTATAGCTTCAAATGATCCAGCCGTATTGCCTATATGTCTTGCTGTGTCCAATTCTTGTCCAAATCTGCAAAGCCTAGCATTGGTCCCCGCACACAGTGGGTGCTCAGGCATTTGCTGAGTGACTGACCGACTGGATGAGTGTGTGAATGAAGGAGTGTGTCAGACAGCTTATGGACTCAGGCCCTGTTTTCTGTAGCAGAGAGCCTCCAGGAATGACCATCCCGAATCTTGCTCTGATGCCAGCTTGCTTCTGCTCCAGGCAGAGTTTCCATGTGTTTGGACTCCTTCCCTCGGCTCCTCCCTAGTGGGGCCGCTGTACCCATTCTCCGGGTTGTTCTTCCTTCCCCAAGCCTTTCTATTCTTAAGCCCCAGCCAGACCGGGTACCTGGGAAGCACAGACTCCACTCAGTGCTGGAATCGCTGTCCCCCCTAGACCCAGTCAGGCCTAAGGGTATAAACAGAACACAGTGGCCAACCTGTCAGGGCTGCTCTCCCGGCCTCTGGCCAGCTGGAAGGCCCTCCTCGCCTGGAGCCTACCGCCTCGCTCTGGCTGGAATTCCCTTGGCCCCCCCTCTCCTCAGTACTCAGCATTCGGCCTCTGACATCCTCAGCGGTCCTGGCCTGTCTGAGTTGTCCTCAGGTTTTATTTTTGGAAGGAGTGGTATTCTCTCTCCTTATTTACTCTCTTCTTTCAGGGAAGGTGTGGGACCCCCGGGCTCAGCTGGGGATTCGGCTAATGACTCCAGTCCCTGGGGTCTGGAGCTCTCTGGGCCTCCATGGGAGGAGACCACCAAAGACTCTTGACCCACCCGATGCTTCAAAGCCAGCTGTCTCTGCCTTCCTTCCCCCACCCAGTAGGTGACTAATGCCTGCCCTTGCCCTTCTTGAAGAGCCCCGCAATGGCCAAAAGAAATCATTACAATTTTCGAGCAGAAAGGAATTTTGGCATCAGTAAGTCCACCCCCTCTTATGTGCAGAGGCAAAGCAGTTCAATGGTTATGAGCAAGGGAGTCAGACAGACCTGGTTCTAATCCTGGGTCTCCTACACACTGCGCAGGCTTTGGACAAGTTACTTAACCTCTCTAAGCCTCAGTCCTGAGTATAAAATGGGAACATTCGTACCCACCCCACCAGGTTGCTGTGAGGATTAAATGAGATAACAATTGTGAAGTGCTTTATATAATGCAGGACATATAGGAGGAAGGCTCTCATTAAATGTAGCTGTTACTATTACAGATGAGGAAAACCGAGAGCTGGGGATGGAGTACACTTGCCCAGGGTCACACAGCCCAAGGTAAGCAGCCATTTCCAGAGTCATTCATTTGTCTCTATCTCCCTTCCAAGGAGGAGAGAAGGACTGACACCAGCCCAAAGGCACACTTTTCCTTGAGTCGGATGGGCAAACCACTGGGTCTTCAGTGCCTCCCTCCTACACCCAGGTCCAGACCCACCTCTGTGGCAGGCATTTCCTCCATTGCCCCAGGGGCCTCTTTCTTGCTCACTGAGGGTCAGGGGTCTGGGGAAGAGACCCCAGTACTCAGCCCCAAATGGCCCCCAGGCCAGTGGGACTCTGAGGGGAGTGGGGAGTGCTGGGTCCTGACATCACAGAGTAGGGAAGCTAGAGCCACAGTCATGCAGGCCAGCTGGGGCCCTTCCAGTGCGTCCAGATGTCTCAGGAATGTGCTGAGCTGGGAACTACCACCTTCCTTCCCTCCCCACCCCCAACCCATGGTCCCCTTGCTTGCTCTAGCTTTGCCTCCGCCCACCCCTTCGGCTCCTCCTCTTTCATCTCCCTGGGAGGCCTCCTGTCCACTGTCCCTCTGGCACGGTGCCACAGTCAGGCTCCCTCTCAGTCCTCTGAAGGGATTGTCCGAGGCAGGAGCCCTTCCCCTCCCGCAGACCCCAGGGGCTGAACTTGTGGGGTGGAGGGAGATGGGAGCTAACTGGGAGGAGAGAGTTCCGAGCAGATAGTGCATGCCAGATCCCAAATGTGGAACTGATTTGCAGCCCTGGAGAGAAAGGGGTGAAGGCCTTGGGGCGGCAGAGGGCAGGGCTGGAAGGATGGTGAGTGGGGCTCTGGGCATCTTGTCCCAGCCAATGGGTGGGAGGGTCAAGGAGCTAGTGTGCCAGGCTGGGCTGGGCTCAGGAGGGTTCAGACCCTTCTAGGCCCCTGGGGTTCATAGGGACGTGCTTTGTCTGATCGTGGAGGGTCCTGGAGTATTGGACGGGATGGGGGAACCTTGTTAGGGTCCTGGTGTTGGGCCAGGAGCCAGGACATGGTTTAGGCTGGAGCTCTCAGCCCCGAAGAGGAACAGCCTGTCCCTCTGCAAGGGCGGAGTTGCCTTGGGCCTCCCCAGGCCAGCCTGGCTCTCAGTGCTGGGGATGAAGGAGCCAGAAGGGAACTGGTACTCCTGGCCCAGTGCGAGAGTCACATCAGGGCACAGGGTAGAAGTCAGAGGAGAGAAGAGACCTGGAGTCAGCTGCTGCCCTCAGCTGCCCTGGGCTCAGGGAGGACCCACAATTCTGTTCCCCCTGGGAGAGAGTCCCTGATCACCCAGACACGGCAACAGCTGAGATTCCCCTGATGGACTGCAGGGCCCCAAGCATTGAGACCATTCAGAGGAGCTGGTGACCATCACCTGATACAACCCAAAACTATCATTGGCTCCCTCCTGCCTGCTGAAAAACTCCCAGCTCTCCAGCGTGATACTCAAGGACTGTCAGAAACTGATCCCAGCTTACCACTAGAGCTGGAGCCCCCTCATTTTCTCTTCTCTCCAACCTGGTTGGATGGACCACTCCCATCTCCTTAAACCTGCTGTGGTCCCCATGGCTGTAGGGTACTTTGCTTATACCTTTCCTGGTGCCTGCAGTGTTTTGTTCTTTATCTCCTCATTCTAACTCTTCCTATCCTTTAAGGGGCCAACTCAAATGCTGCTTCCTTCAAGAAGCCTTCCCTGATCACCAAGCTCGAAGAGTCATCTCCCTCTCTGTTCTACCATAGCACTTACAGACTGTTCCGTCATTGGTTGATATCATGCCCTGAACTCTAATTACACACAATGGGATCCAGCTATCCTTCTAAACGTTACCCTTCTTTAGGGTAGGATCAAGGACAGGTTTCTTTTTTTTTGTTTTTTGGAGACGGGGTCTCACTCTGTTGCCCAGGCTGGAGTACAGTGGTACGATCTTGGCTCATTGCAACCTCTGCCTCCTGGGTTCAAGTAATTCTCCTGCCTCAGCCTCTCAAGTAGCTGGGATTACAGGAACAGACCACCATGTCCGGCTAATTTTTGTATTTTTTGGTAGAGATGGGATTTCACTGTGTTGTCCAGGTTGGTCTCGAACCCCTGACCTCAAGTGATCCACCTGCCTCAGCTTCCTAAAGTGCTGGGATTACAGGCGTGAGCCACCGCGCCCGGCCAGATTTCATCCTTGAACCCTCTGCAGAGTCTCAAATAGGGCCCCATTTATACTCTGCCTAAGAGTAATGATCATAATATAACAACAGTGAATATTTATGTACCAGGCACTGCTCTAACTCCCTGCATGTAGTGGCTCATTTAAGTTTCAAAGGATAAAGTGGGTCTTCTTAGTACCCTCACTTTATGGATGAGACACTGAGGCTCAGAGTAGTTAAGTAGCTTGCCCAAGTTCATTCAGTTAGCAAGTGGTCAAGCGGGGATTTGAACCCAAGCTCTGATCGCAGAGCCCGTGTTCTAAAGCACCCACAACAACACTGGTTGCTGAAGGAATGATCCTGCTGCCCCATTGCAGCACCTAGTTCAGGGCCAGATACAAAATGTGGGCCCCCACTCCACACACTGGGTTCATCCTGGGGATCTGGTTTTGCTCCTTTCCTGGCCATCCCTCTCCTGCTGCCCAGAAAGAGCCCTGAAAAGGGTCCTGGGGCTTTTTGGCTTTACCCAAAGAGCCTCCCATCTTCAGAGAATTGAGACAGATAGAAAAATAAAATCCCTGTGATCAGGGCTCTGCAGGGCTGGACAAGGTGGGATATTCCTGCACGGGCTGTCAAATGCTATGGGCCTTCCTTTTAGGCAATGACAGCAACAATCAGAATAAAAACAGCAAGGGGGACCATAGTCAATTATAATTAAATTTTAAAATAACTAAGAGGGCCGGGTGCAGTGGCTCACACCTGTAATCCCAGCATTTTGGGAGGCTGAGGCGGGCGGATCACTTGAGGCCAGAAGTTTGAGACCAGCCTGGCCAACATAACAAAACCCCGTCTCTGCTAAAAACACAAAAATTAGCCAAGTGTCATAGCGCATGCCTGTAATCCCAGCTACTCGGGAGACCAAGGCAGAGAATCGCTTGAACCTGGGAGGCAGAGGCTGCCATGAGTGGAGGTCATGCCACTGCACTCCAGCCTGGGCAACAGAGTGAGACTCCATCTCAAAAATAAATGAATAAATAAATAAATAAAATAAAAAAACGAAGAGTATAATTGGATTGTTTGTAACACAAACAAGGCTGGGTGCGGTGGCTCAAGCCTGTAATCCCAGCACTTTGGGAGGCCGAGACGGGTGGATCACAAGGTCAGGAGATCGAGACCATCCTGGCTAACACGGTGAAACCCCGTCTCTACTAAAAAATACAAAAAAACTAGCCAGGCGAGGTGGCGGGCGCCTGTAGTCCCAGCTACTCGGGAGGCTGAGGCAGGAGAATGGCGTAAACCCGGGAGGCGGAGCTTGCAGTGAGCCGAGATCTGGTCACTGCACTCCAGCCTGGGCGACAGAGTGAGACTCCGTCTCAAAAAAGAAGAAAAGAAAAGAGACTCAGTTCTGAATATCTTGGTCTCTCAAAGCTGCATGAGTTTGGGACAGAGGTGAGCTGTAGATTCTGAATCCACCCCACTCCGGGGAGATTTTAAACAGGAAAGTCCCAAGACCAGGTGCATACTCCCAGGCTCAACCTGTGCAGACAGCAGGTCTGCAGGTCAGACGGCAGACGATGGGGCAAGTGCTGGGGAGGTGACCCTTGCTTGAGGTGGGACATCTGCACCGCTGCTTAGACCTGGGGGCTCCCTCTTGTCATCTGTGTGAGCTTGGGCAGGTGCTTTAACCTCTCTAGGCTTATTTCCCTCATCCAAAAGTAGGGTTCATGGTAAAACATAGGGTTCTTAAGAGAATTCCATCAGAAATTCTTGTAGAGGGCCTGGTACACCATAAACCCTCTATAAACAATAGTTGCCACTGCTGTTTTTATTCTTTTGGTTTAAAAAATTTTTTTTTTGAGACAGAGTCATGTTCTATTGCCCAGACTGGAGTGCAGTGGTGCAATCTTGGCTCACTGCAACCTCTGCCTCCTGGGTTCAAGCAGTTCTCCTGCCTCAGCCTCCTGAGTAGCTGGGATTATAGGCTCCCACCACCACGCCTGGCTAATTTTTGTATGTTTATTTTTGTATTTTCTTTTTTTTCTTTTTTATTTTTGAGACTGAGTTTCACTCTTGTTGCCCAGGCTGGAGTGCAATGGAGCAATCTCCGCTCACCACAACCTTCCCCTCCCAGGTTCAAGCGATTCTCCTGCCTCAGACTCCCTAGTAGCTGGGATTACAGGCATGTGCCATCACGCCCAGCTAATTTTGTATTCTTAGTAGAGACAGGGTTTCTCCATGTTGGTCAGGTTAGTCTCGAACTTCCGACCTCAGGTGATCTGCCTGCCTCGGCCTCCCAAAGTGCTGGGATTGCAGGCATGAGCCACCGCACCCGGCCAATTTTTGTATTTTTAGTAGAGATGGGGTTTTGCCATGTTGGCCAGGCTGGTCTCAAACTCCTGACCCGCCTCAGCCTCCCAAAGTGCTGGGATTACATGCATCAGTCACCATGCCTGGCCCTGAGTCTGATTCTTAAGCTGGGTAAGTTTTCATGTATTCATTTTATTATACTTTATAACTGATAGATATACATTCTGTATATTCTTCCATTGCACAATATATCATAATAGAAAAGGCCATGATGATAAAGTGAAAGGGAGAGATGGCATTTATGCTAAGATTCACGATTTGAGTAATCGAATGAATGAATCAATTAATCAATCTACTTTAAAAAAAGAGGACCATCAAAGCTGGAAATGTAGAAGTATCCTTTCTTTTACTATCTATTCACCCACCTATTCATTCCTCTATCGTCCCCACCCTACTCCATCCTGCCTTCCTTCCATCCATCCAGTAAATAAACATTTCCTGAGCACTCAGTCATTACAGCTGTACCCAGAGAATAGCCAAAAATAATTGACTGACACACCCTGCTCTCAGGGAACCCTCAGTTTGGTTCAGAAATGAGGAGGGCAAGGCCCAGAAAGGGAAAGTGATTTACCTAAGGTCACACAGCAAGTGAGGGAAATGAGGTGAAGAGGGGTGAGGGTATTCCAGGTGGAAAGAACCCATGGGCAAAGGCTCAGACCTGTCTGCCTCCAAGCGAGCCCCCCTCAATCACTGCCTGAAACCCGCCTCCTGGCTCTCCATGAAGGCCTGAAGAGCCTGCCTCACTCCATCGTTACTTTCATTTTTGTTATTCTTTTGGAAGGGGAGGAGGGACCAGTGGCTGCTGCTGTCCAGCTGTTATGTCGGACCACATATCCCAGCCCAGATGTATCAGCCTCTCTCTGATGGGTGAAGTGGCTTCCGGGCCATGAGCCAAGGGCCAAGGAAGCGGCAGGGAAGGCTCTGTCCCAGAGGAATTGGGGGAGGAGGCACACTGAACCCGGCAGTGGGGAAGCCCATGGTTGCTCCAGCTATCAAACTGGCCTTGTAGACAATATGGTGTGTCCAGGAGGTGGGGATCAAGATCTTTGACATTCCAAGGAAATCAATACCTTTGACATATTTCCTCTGAGGGTCAGAGTCCTGGGGCATTTCCTGCCTCTCCCAGCTTCTCCTGAACCAGACAATCCCACCCCTACACATTCCCCAATCCTGGTCCAGGGTCCTGCCATTCAGTCTGGCTTCCCCAGGGCTGCTCAAGAGGGTTACACAGAGTTCCAGCCAGAGCAATGCTCATGGTCTTGACTTAACTCCACCCAAATCTTCCTTCTCTATCCTGCCCCGAGGAGTGCTGAGACTTCCAGAGGAACAGCCTGTTCTACAGCATCTGGAGCTGGTTTCTTGAGGGAGGTTCAAGGGCAAGCCAGGTCCCAGAGAGAGATGCTCCAGGAGGGCCTTGGTACCAGGACTCGCATGAGGCACATGGTACAGGGAGAAGACACAAAACAGGGATGTCCTTTATGCTCCCCTCTCCTGGTGCAGCAGCCAGGCCAGGCCAGGGCAGACAGAAACAGAGTCTCCTGAGAAATCCTGGGAGTTGCAGAGAGCAAAGGTCCAAGTCCCCAGAAGGGCTGGGGAACAGCATCCTGGGGTGAATCTGAGGATAGGGTGTGAAATGGGATGTGGGAGCTTGTCCAGGGGATCTGGCTTTGCCCATAAAGCTCTAGGCATCCAAGGTGCCCTAAGGATGGGAGTGGGTGAGGATGAAGGCAGGGACCCTCTGATATCAAAGATCCTGAATCTTCCTTGCTCTAGAGGGCAAAGCTCAAACCAGAACAACAAGAGAACTTGCTTGTAGCTTCTTCTCGCTCCCCTCTTTGACTCTCTCTGTAGGATTCCTGCCCTTGAGTGGAGTTAATATATTCTCCTCTCTTAGTTTTCTTATCTGCACAATGGATAATAATGCCTATATGTGTTCAGTAAAAGGAACACGGCCCCAGTCCCTGTGGAAATGACTTTTTTTTTTTTTTTTCTGAGACAATGTTTTGCCCTTGTTGCCTAAGCTGGAGTGCAATGGTGCGATCTTGGCTCACTGCAATCTCTGCCTCCTGGGTTCAAGCTATTCTCCTGCCTCAGCCTCCCAAGTAGCTGGGATTACAGGCACCTGCCACCATGCCCTGCTAATTTTTTTTTGTATTTTTAGTAGAGACGGGGTTTCACCATGTTAGTCAGGCTGGTCTCAAACTCCTGAACTCAGGTGATCCACCTGCCTCGACCTCCCAAAGTGTTGGGATTACAGGCGTGAGCCACCATGCCTGGCCAGAAATGCCTTCTAATAAGTCCTTTGCCACTAAGGATGAGGGAAATTAGGGCAGCATGTGCAGAGATCACCTTCTGAGAAAGCTTTCATGACCTGTAGCCTGGCTCAGCCTCCTGCCATGCTCTGCTCCATCATGGCATCCACCATGGTATTGATACTGCCTATTTCGCTCTCTTTCTCATTCGTCTGTGATTGACTGGAGGGTCAAGTGTGTTTTCTTCATCCAGGTTACCCTGGCACCAGCATAGATGTTCCTTCAGTGCCCAGTTGCTGAAGGAATGGACATGTGTATTAATGAATGAGCAAATGAATTCCCAGCTGGTCCAGGGAAGCCGGAGGGACCTCACAACCTGTCGGGGGGCAGACAGCACTTCTGTGGGACCCTGCATCCCCACCACCCTAAGGGCTGGCCATTCCAGGATCCTGAAAACCCCAGGACTCCTTCAGGAAACATAAGTACACCTCTTGAACACTTAGATCTGATTTTTTGGGTCTTGCTTTGTTGCCCAGGCTGGAGTGCAGTGGCGTGATAATAGCTCACTGCAGCCTTGAACTCCTGGGCTCAAGTGATCCTCCCACGTCAGTCTCCCAAGCAGCCAGGACTTCAGGTATGTGCCACCATGCCTGGATAATTATTTATTTTTTATTTTTTGTAGAGTTGAAGTCTTTCTGTGTTGCCCAGGCTGGTCTCAAACTCTTGGCCTCAAGTGATCCCCCTGCCTCCACCTCCCAAAGTGCTAGAATTACAGGTGTGAGCCACCACATCCAGCCTGGGATTTTTTAAAAACAATGTTTCCCTTCCCTTACAAGGATTGCCCTAGCCTAAAGTAATTTTCTCTACAAATATAGTAAGTCTTTGAAATAGAGCAAAGTGCGCTACAATGTGACCCAAACTTGACTTCTGTTCTATGCTCAGGCCCCTTCTCAAGTAAAAGTGAGCAAAACTCCATTCTTTGTGGGGTTGGTAAAAAAAAAAAAAAAAGTGATGCCTCATTCTCCTGTGGGACTCTCTCTCTTTGGTCTGCTTTGTGCAGTAAGGTGTCACAATTTTTACTTTCCTGCTTTTTGTGATAGTACAGACCATCTGAAAAATACTGTTTTTCGTTAATTCTACAAAAATATAACTCCACATTTTATGTAATTGGAAAATTTATTTTTAAATTTGTATTATTATTATTACTTTTAGAGACAGGGTCTGGCTCTGTTGCCCAGGCTGGAGTGCAGTGATGCCATCATGGCTCACTGCAGTCCCAACCTCCCTAGCCCATGTGATCCTCCCTCCTCAGCCTCCCGAGCAGCTGGGACCATAGGCATATGCCACCATGCCTGGCTAATTTTTAAAAATTTTTTGTAGAGATGAGGTCTCCCTATGTTGCCCAGACTGGTCTTGAACTCCTGGGCTCAAGCAATCCTCCTGCCTTGGCCTCCCAAAGCATTGAGATTACAGGCATGAGCCACTGCAAATGAACATAACTGGAAATTTTTGACTGGGCATATTTATTGCATTATTATAGAGTTTTACTATATTGAGCATCTATTTTGTCCCATGTGACTGTGCTAGGTTTATGTCAATGCACAAAACTGATATGGACTCTCCTCTTATGGAACTTACTTTCTCATGGAGGAAATACACAATAAGCCATTAAAATAATTGCAAACTGGGTTAAGGGCTAGAAGAAATCAAAAGACTAAAACAGAAAAGAATGGGGGGGGGTCCCACTTTAGGTGTTCAGGGAGCCTTCCTGAAGGAGGTGACATTTGAGCTGGGATCAGAAGGCTGAGATGGAGAGACTGGGGGAAAAGCAGTCCAGATGGCAGGAACAGCATGTGCAAGGGCCCTGAGGCAGGGCTGGAAAAGGCTTAGTCTTAAATTGGGTGAGTATGGATCCAGGAGTCCTAGAGCAATCTGAAGAAGAAACTGGGGAAGACAGAAGCACTAGAGCTGGTGCTCAAGGGTGAGACCTGAGCCACAAGTTCAAATCCCCTGTGGGTAGCCAATTGTAGACTATTCTAGACCAGGGGCTTCAGAGGCCTGTGCTACAGTATGGGGATGGCTCAAGGCAATGAGAATACATTGAAAACCATAGAGAGCCCTTCCTGGACCCCAGAGACAGTGCGGGCTCTGAAGGACCTAGATGGCTGCAAATAGATGGGCTTAAGGACACTTTTCCCTCTTCTCTAAGAATGTGGGGTCTGGCTTGGGCCCCTTTTTCTCCATCCATCCATCCATCCATCCATCCATCCATCCATCCGTCCGTCCGTCCATCCATCCTTCCATCCATCCATCCATCCTTCCATCCATCCATCCATACATTTATTCATTCAGCAACAGTTGGTTGCTAGGCACTGGGATATAGCAGTGAACAAGACAGACCAAGCCCCTGACTCAAGGAACTGTTCCCTCAACACTGGGGGAAGCAAAACCCAAAGCAAACCTCTGCTCAAGACGAACTTCATGTTTTGATGGAGGAGTAGGTATCAGAGGTCTCCTTTTTGAATAGGCAACCTGAGATTTGGGCTCCTGCAGTAGGTTTTTCATTAGATCTTTTCTAGCAGATTCCACTCTTGAGACCAGAGTGCCTTAGCACTTCTGTCCTCTTTCCTGTTGGTGAGAACTTAAACAGAAACACACATACATCTCCCCTTTTAAGGACCGTTAAAGGGCCACCCACAGACGTAGGAACACCCAAACACACATACTTCTCTAATCTCCCTAAATCTCCCAAAGGCTGGGGGTGGGGATGCCTCTCTGCTTCCCAGTTAGCTCAGGAGAAGCCAGGCCAGGGGTCTGGGGAGTAGCGATCAGCCTTAGCCCCCACCGCCTCCCTCCATGCTGGGCTGGTCCCCGGGTCCCCGTCAGTCACTCCCACACCTGGCCTCCCCAGCTGCAGGGAGTGAACGGGTGTGCTGGGCAAACATCCTTGCAGCTTCCTGCTGCTCCCCTCTGAGAAAACAGACCTCTTCTTCCTCCTCCTTCTCCTCCCCACACCCTCCCAGCTGGGGCTTCTCTGGGATCCCAAGCCAGTTCCCTCTAGAGAAGCCAGACATCCCTTCCTCTTAGCCAGAGGAAGGAGGGGACAGCACACAGACCTAGTGTTTCCATCTGGAGAAACGACCTGCTCTCCCTTTAGTCCTTTATCCCAGTTCTTGGAGCCCAGACCCTCTCTCTCGTATGGGCCAAGGGGCTGAAGGACCACAGAGTACAGTGGCTTGAGGGTGGCCACATCAGAAACCGTGGGAGAGTGGGAGGGGCAGGGAGGAGATGCCCCCACATGGGACAGGAAGGGCAGCCCCCTTCTGAGGATCTCTGAGAATCGCATAAACAGAATTGCAGCAACATGAAGGTATCCTCATAGAAAGAAAAATAAAGCAGCCCAGCCACCTCCAAACACACTT
Organism: Chlorocebus sabaeus; assembly: GCF_047675955.1. Lineage (NCBI taxonomy): Eukaryota > Metazoa > Chordata > Mammalia > Primates > Cercopithecidae > Chlorocebus > Chlorocebus sabaeus. Next base: position 18,905,794 of record NC_132904.1, read on the forward strand.
GTCTTGACTTTGTGTACTCCCTCTCCTGTCTGTCCAAGTGCATGCGTATTTCTTGCATAGTTGTTTTCAGGGTGAGCATACATTTTGCATTTTGCACAGAGCAACAGAGCACACACAATTTCCGCATGATTTATGGCCTGTATCTGGATTTTTAAGGAGGATAGTGAATATTCTGCTCTCTATTTTCCAGACGGAGAGGCACACAGACACCATCCCTACCCATCCTTAACCCTGGAAATATTTTCCTATCCTCATCCAGAATGAAGAAGTTGGGGGAAGGGTTGGTATGGCATCTCAGCTGGAAGGGACCTCGGATATGGAGATGGAGGCCCCAGAAAAGGAAAATGACTTGCTGTGTTCACAGAGCAACTCCTAGCTGAGCAATTCTCACTATCACCCCTATCCAGTCTCTATGGATCAAACCAGCGATGAACGTTTCATGCCAGGCATTGTGCTACATTAACCTTCACTTTAATTTTCTCTCAAAATGCCTACAGTAATGCTATGGTTCTAATATTCCCATTTTTCAGATGAGGAAGCCAACCCCCAGAAGAAGAAGTCACTTTTGGCCGGGCGCGGTGGCTCAAGCCTGTAATCCCAGCACTTTGGGAGTCCGAGGTGGGTGGATCATGAGGTCAGGAGATCGAGACCATCCTGGCTAACAAGGTGAAACCCCGTCTTTACTAAAAACACAAAAAAAATTAGCCGGGCGTGGTGGCGGGCGCCTGTAGTCCCAGCTACTTGAGAGGCTGAGGCAGGAGAATGGCGTGAACCCGGGAGGCGGAGTTTGCAGTGAGCCAAGATCTCGCCACTGCACTCTAGCCTGGGTGACAGAGCAAGACTCCATCTCAAAAAATAAATAAATAAATAAATAAAGTCACTTTTCTGAATTCTCCTGCTGGCTGGTGGTAGAAACACAGACAGAATTAAATCCCTTGATTCCCAGCCCAAGAGTCCTTTCTCTCTTTCTTTAGGCACCCCATCTTCTCCCGCTGCCTCTCCTGGCCCTGCCCAGGTGCAAGATCAGGAGCCTCCCCAGCAGGGCTTTTCCTCCCCAGTGTCCCGGTGCTGGATCCCACTGTCTGGTTGTGCCTCCTTTCCTGTGCTGGACCAAGGCCCAGATGAGCAGCTGGGGACGCAGGGCTGAATGGAGCAGCAGGAAGAGGCTGCGGGCGGCTGAGTTCATTCAGAAGAAAGCCCAACTCAGAGCTTCCAAGGGCCAAGGGAAGCTTACCGCAGGGCTCTACTGCCCCCCTTGACTTCAAGGGTCTGAGCTCTGACAAACCTCTTTCCCTCTGACTAGTGTCTTTTACCAACCTCAAGAGAAGGTGTGGATCCCCTGATCCCTGCTGCTTTATTCCTGGGATCTGTGCCAGAACCATCTGTAGGAAGACCTGATCCAACATCTCCCCCATTTTACAGACAAAGAAACTGAGGCCCAGGGAGGAGATCCAGTGGTATGGGCCAAGCTCACAGGGGAAGCAGAGCTAGGACTAGAAACCAAGTCTCTCTGCTGTCAATGCAAGCCCTCTCCCCTTGTACCCTTGTTCTGTCTGATGAATTATGCTCTCTCTGCCTGGGACCAGGGGCCTTCCTCAGAGCGCACGGTAACCAGGATGTGCTGCTTAATGGAGAACAGGGAGACCTCAGTCCCCATGCCTCCTTGACTCTGGCTCCTGTCCCTTGGCCTGGCTCCTCACCATCAATCTAGTGGCCTGGGACAGTTTAGGTGGAAGTCCAAGATGCTCAAGTCCTCTAAGGACTTGACTCTTGCCTGGCCAAGTTTATCTTGGTCCTGGGAGGTAGAGATCAGCAGGTAAAGAGTCTCAAGTGCTTGATCACAGGGTGTGTGTATGTGTGTGTGTGTGGTGTGTACAGGCATGCACATGCAACTGGTGGTTCACTGAAGAGGGGGCTCCCACTAGATTCCCCAACAATCCACATTTCATCTAGGCAGGCCCTTCTGAACCTAAATATTTTCTCCCATTCTAAGCTCATGCCCCTCCCCCATCAAGGCCTTAGGGCTGAGCCTGAGAGAGGGAGGGAGGGAAGAAGAGAGAGAAGCCACGTTTCCTTAGGGAGGGAGGGGAAGAGTGAGAAAGAGGAGAAAGACAAGCTCACAGTCGGACCTAGTCAAGAAGACATAGGGAGAGGGAGAGAGAAAGTCAGCCAGACTCCGGGAACAGAGGGACAGAGCAGAGATCTAGAGGCAGATGGAGAGAAAGGGCTCCCATCCTCCTGAGCCATCACCCTGTGTTGCCCTGACTGCCTCCCCCCAGCCCCCAGCCTCAGGTCCCTCCCTGGGGGGGTCTCTGGGCCTGATTCCCTGGGGCTGCCATGGTAGCACCCTGAAGTTTCTGGGCCTGGCTGAGAACCCGGGTCTGGCTCTGATCCCCGAGGGGCGTCGGGTCTCAGACCCTCAGAACGCTCCCGGGTGCGCCTCCCAGCGGAGATCCAGCCTAAGAGGCACCGAAGCCCCAAGGGAGGCGCAGGAAAGGGCGCTGCCACTTTGCGCCCAGTCTGGTCCTGGAACCTGGGGTGGGTTGGGGACGGCTAGAAGACGTGGGTGGAGGGCGGGATTGGCGTCTCTTGAGCTTAGATCCAAGGATCGGACGGCCCCGATACCTCGATGGCCCCTTCCCCTAGAAGGTGGAGGCCAATGTGTTCAAGGATTGCGCCCCCAGGAGGGGCGCGCACTGGCACCAGCTCCGAGGCTTAGGTCAGGCGGGGGTCCAAGGGAGGTGTCGAGGGACCTACTCGTCAAATCTCGGAGCGCCAAACACATGTCGCTCCGAGAGACCCTGCGCTGAACCCTTTCCCCGCTCCTGCCCAGTGATGTGTAGTCGGGTCCTTCTAGGGGCCCAGGCGCGCCGCGAAGAAGGGTGCCGAGGGGTGGAACGGGAACGGAGACCCTTCATCTTACCGCATTGTTGAGGAAGTCCGACTCGTTCAGATCCCCCAAGTCCAGGAAGCTGGATCCGGGGAACAGCCTGTCGGCCGGGAATGGTTCCAAGACGGCGTCCATCGCGGCCGGCTCCCGGGACCCCCTTCGACTGGGCTTCCCTCACTCCAGGGCGGCGGCGCGCCCAGTCCAGAGCTCCTGCCTGAGCGCTGGCAAGCGGGCGGGGGGCAGGTCCGGGGCGAAGCCCCGGGGGAGGGGCAGACGGAGGCGGCGCGGCCCCGGGTGGGGGGCGCGGGGGGCGCGGGGGCCTTAGGGCAGCGGCTAGGAACGGGATGGGCTCAGGGGCCCCGGGCGCACTGTGGGCATTCAGCCGACTCCACCTCCTCCTGCTCCTCCTGGGGCACAGCTGGCTTCCATGGGGAGCCCGGGGGTGGGGCTGAGGGCTTGAGGAGCCCCCCGGACAGGGTGGGAGCCGGGGCGGGGGAGCTAAGCGCTCCCCCGAGACTGGGTGGCTGCCGGCCTCTCCGCTGTCTCTGCTTCTCCCTCCGCACCGCTTCTGTCACTTTCCTCTCTGTGAAACCGGGAACCCCTGGCTGGCTAGCCCAGCTGGCCAAGGCGCCACGCCCCCACATCAATATTCACAATAATTTAATATTAATGAGAAGAGGGCGTGGCTCGAGGAATCCTCTCTCATTTTTTAAAGAGACATCTGCAACTTCGTCTTCCTTAGTCATCTGTCTTCTCTGAATGCTCAAGGTGGGGGCTTAAAGCAACAATAGTCCTGGAACCGATAACAGTGTTCCTGGAACATTGGCATTTTGTTAAGGTTTCACCAATCACTGTCCCATAAATTGATGAGGGAGCTATTTCCATCCTTCCAGCCTTATGCTAAAACCTGCACCAGACCCAGTCAGGGAATTCCATTTCACAGTCGCCTCAACAGATCTCACCTCAACGCGGGAGGTCTTCAGCTTTTTTTAAATTTTATTTATTTATTTATTTATTATTATTTTTTGATATGGAGTTTCGCTCTTTTTGCCCAGGCTGGAGTGCAATGATGTGATCTTGGCTCACTGCAACTTCTGCCTCCCATGTTCAAGCGATTCTTCTGCCTCAGTTTCCCGAGTACCTGAAATTACAGGCACGCCCCACCACACCCAGCTAATTTTTGTATTTTTAGTAGGGACAGGGTTTTACCATGTTGGCCAGGCTGGTCTCGAACTCCTGACCTCAGGTGATCTGCCCAACTTGGCCGCCCAAAGTGCTGGGATCCCAGGTGTGAGCCACCACATCTGGCCGATTTTCAGCTTGTAACTCTCATTTCTCATCTCACACGTGTCTTCCTCCAGGAAGCCTTCTCTGAATCCCCAGGCTGAGGCAGTTACCAACGGTATACACCCACAGGGCATCATGTGCTCACCTCTGCTGTTTCCAGTCTAATGTGGTATTGTCTTTGTTTGCTCACGTTGTTTGTGTCTGTGACCCCACTAAGCTGTGAGACTGCTCAGGGCAAGGACTGTCCCCAGCTTCCCTGTGTGTGAAAGGGCTAGGTGAACAGCCAGAGATAGGAGAGTACCCCTCTTCTCCTTGATAGTCAAGTCCCTCCCCATCCCTCAATGGTTCTGAAGAGGAGGAAGTTGGAAAACAGTGGTTCTGGAATCTGAATGAGCCAAGGTACTGGCTGGCTGCACACTCCACAGTCACCAGACACTCCCGGGGCCCCAGGATCCATTACCTAAGTGACTTGCTCCTACGTACAAACTTAATCTCTCAAAAGGGCTGATAACAATCGCCAAGCACCTGAACAAATGGAGGTGGTTCAGAAAGGCACTCCCTCAGAGGGCTGGGCACACTGTTTCCTGACCAGAAGTCATTAATAGGATTAAGTGTGTCCTCCCTGTCTGGGACATTTCATTAGCTCAGGAACCAAAAGGCCTTTAAGAAGTAGAGATGTCATTGCAGCTAAGCCATGGATGTCACCAAAATTGCTCTCAGTGCCAGGTGGGAGAAGGGCTCATACCAAGGCTGACACAGCAGTTGTTTGCTTGCCTGGCAGGCGGGCAGGCACGTGGCTTTCCCCCACCTTATGGTCTAGTTGACATAGTTCTGGAGAGTGAAGTTCTGACCTTCCAGGCTGTCACGTGACTATTAGCTCCCAGGCCTCCTGGATAATTTGTTCTTGAGAAGTAGGATTATAACCCATGCTCTGGGGACCAGTTCACCAGCCATGCACCTCCGAGAAGTAAGGCTGGGCCAAAAAGAAATCAATTCACTTTCACAACAGTGGCAGGTAGAATTAAGGTGCTGGGACCATGGTGTCTTCCCCAAATGTGTCATATCTGGCCAAATGGGGACCATTCAAACACTGGGATGTGGCTGATACTTCTCAGGGGGAGGGGAGGGGTCTCCGGCTGGGTGAACAGGCCAGGCTGTCGTGAGTGAGCTCCAGCAGCAGGTGTCTGGAGTCCTGGCTACTGAGCTGGAGTCCCTGCAGGCCCCCAGGAGGAGCAAAAGTGGCCCCCTGCCTGAGGTTGGCTGGAAATTGTGCCTGTGTTCCTCCCAGCCTGCTCTGTAATTAGAGACACAGGTACCATTTAAGTGATTGGGGAAGATTATATAGTTTTAGATAAGTAGGATTAGAGTGTCCTCTCTTTCCTTATTCTTATCCAGGTGAACACCCCAGGAAACCATTGAAAATAATCCTGGGGAGACATTCTGGTTCCGGCAGCTTCTGCGGAGTCTGAGAGGCAGAATCTCCCAAGAGAAATCCTGGGGAAACGGGTGGCAGGGGGAGGAGGGAGACCAGGCATTGTAGAGCCGGGCACACAGAGGAGTGTGATCATTTTCTTTCCAGAATGAAGAGGATGGCAAAGTCCAGCAGAGATGAGGATGACTGCAGATTTATTCACACATTCTATAAGCATTATTGAGTACCTACTGTGAATGGTTCCCAGACCAGGCACTGGAGACACAGCAGTGATTAAGAACCTAGATCCCAGAGTAAATGTAGTTGCACAGAGGTGGGTGGGTGGGTGGAGGAAAGTATGGCTAAAAAGAATGTTAAGAAGATGATTTCAGAGCATGGTAAGGACTATGAAAAAATAAAATAGTGTGATGTGACCCTGTGGGTAAGGAAGGCCTCTCTGAACAGGCCACATGTGAACTGAGAACTGAATCAAGAACTGGGGTCATTTATGGGGCAAAATGCAGGGAAAAGCATTCTAGGCAGAGGGAACAGCAAGTAAAAGAGAAAGAGGAGGAAGACTGGACTGGGAAGAACAGGCAGTGGCACAGGAGTGAGATGATGAGGGTGAAAACCCAATGCCTTACACAAACCCGGTACTTATGGCCACACTGAAGCCCAGGCTCTATTCTGTGCCAGGACTGGAAAGAACTGTGCCCACCTGAAGTCTTCTGTAGGGTGTGGTCGGCGGCGCATCCCTTCTCTCTTGTCTATTAAAGATTTTCCAGGAGACAAAATGAGATGTCTCCCTGGGTCTTAAGTCTGCCTTCTGACCCAGCAAGGAGGGTTTGCTCCCTCTCTCCCAGTTTTTGGGCCTGGTCCCACAACCCAACCCCCTACCCAGGCCCCTCCTCTACATCTGAAGGAGTTAGGGGATGGAGGCCAATGTTGGCTCTGCAAACACCACCTCCACAGGCCCAAATACTGCGGGTCACGAGAGGCACTGATGGCAGCCCCTTCTCTGATGGGCTCAGGAACACCTGGCTACTGCTCTCCAGGAGCTGTTCCAACTGCGAAGCAAAAGCTTCATGTGTAAAGACATCCCAACGCAGTCAATGACGCACAGGAGAAAGAGGACAGAGATAAGCTTCCTGCCTGTTCCAGACACTGAAGATCAGGCAGAGAGAGAGGCTCCTGCCAGGCTGAGCTGTGAGTAGAATGGTGTGTGTGTGTGTGTGTGTGTGTGTGTGTGTGTGTGTGTGTGAGCCACTGGCCTTCGCTGAGTCTCAGTTTCCATAGCTATAAAATGGGCGAGATGTTGATGCCCTCTAGGGTTTCATCCTCTCCAAGGATCTTCCAATGTTCCCTTTCCAGGACAGGGCCTGGGGAGCAGGCGTAGGGGTCGGGGAAGTGTGAAGGGCCTCCCTGCTCAGGAGGCCTGGCACTTTGATTTTCCAGGCTTCTGCCCAGAGCCTCCAGGAGGGTGCAAAGCTGGTGTTTACACTCGGTAGGCAGGCCCTGGGTGGTGGTAATAAGGTCACCCAAAGTAAACCTGTCTTGTTTGCCTGGGTTGTAAAGGGAAAAATGCTTTGGCACACTCTAACAGGAACTTCTGAGAAATGAAAACATATTCATCCTGGAGATTAAACTGACTTCCGGGGTGCAGACGGGGCCCTTTGTTCTCTTGCAGCTCCCTAAAATGGGCTGCATGGCTGCTTTCCCTGTACCCCCCCACTGGAGCTGGACATGGAGCCTGAGGTGGCACCTTGCCAGGAACAGGGTGGGTTTCAGAACCCCAACTCTCACTCAGTTTAGGTCTCTCCTTTCCACCCCTTTGGCCTGTGATCCCTTCCACCCAACCCTGAACCATAAAAATACCGGACGTTTATTAGTACTTGCTCTGTGCCAGGCACTAAATACTTTATGTTATCTTGTTTAATTCTTGGAACAAGCTTGTGAGATAAGTACCGTCTTTCACTGATTCTCAGATGCACATTTCTTCGCCTGTTTTAACATCTCTGAAGTCAGAATGTGTCCTATAATCGATGGTATGTCATAGTTTAATGGATGGTGTTTCTTTCCTTCCTGAAGTACATAAAATAATGGTGTATCATGTAATTGGTGACACCTTAGAATCGGCATATTATTATTATCATCCCCAATCTGCAGATGAGAAAACCAAGGCTCAGAGAGTTTGTATGACTTGCCACTTCTTTGTTTTATGGAAAACCAAGGCCTGGGGCCGTCAGAGGCTTGCCTTAGGTCACCCAGCCTCATGAGGCAGAGATAGGACTGAAACCAGGGCCTCCCTGCTCCGCACCCGGAGCCCTTTCCACTCACCCCAGATGAACTGAATTTGCTCACTGGGGAGAGGCAGGAGCTGAGGGGAGGGCCTTCCTCCAGGGCCTTCCATAGCAGCGGGTGAATCACCAACCACCCTGCCTTGGAGAAAGGCCTTAAGATAGATTTTTTTTCCTCTTTAAATTCTCTGAAGACTGAAGTTCCTTAAGGACTAAGAAAACACTTGCCTCCCTTCCAGCTCCTTTTCCTGGTAATTATTTTTGCTTCTTTTCCCTGAATTTCTGCTCTGCCGTCCCATCTTTGGACTGGAAGCGGGCCCGCCCCTTGGCCCTCTGTCTGCCTGCCATCTGGGAAACAGCTCCACCCGCTTCCTGCTTTGCTCTCCTCCTGTTCTCAAGTCACCCTTCTCCCCTCCAGCCTGAATCACCTGCTCCAACTCCGCTTCTAGACATCTCTAGAACGCAGCCACCTGGCTCCCTCTCCAGAAGACACACACTCAGGCATCCCACCGCCCTCCATCTCCCTTGCTCTTAAAGTCTCCAGTAATGGGAGAGAAACCAACAAAGCCACTTGTTTCCTCCTGCCTTGAGTCCTCATATTGTTGGGGGACACTCCCCTACAAATCCTGCCCCACCTAGGGCTGGCAGAGCTGGAACTATGGGGCTAACAGGAAGGGCAGGGGCACGGAAAGTTGGACGCCTGACTCTGCGTACGACCTCCTGCTCTTGTAAAGCCCTTGTCCCCCCAACCCGCCGTGAGCCTCAGATTCCCCAACCTCCAAGGCTGGTGAGACTGAAGTAGCTTGTCTCCCGGAAGGTGGGAGGCAGCATCAGGCATTTAAATCAAAGCCTTTGCTAAAATGCATCCAGTCACCATGTGGTTCACTGGGGACTGATAACAGTCAATTTTAAGCCAGGGTCTCAGATTCTTCCCTGGAAAATGAGGGTCTTAGCTTGGTCTCTGAAATTCCATCCTCCCAGCTCTGAAATGCTATGATTCTGTCTCCCTCTGCCCAGAAAGCAAATATGGCCTTTGTGTGTGAGAAGTCTGAGTGTCCCCTGGCAGCGATTGGCTGGGAGCTAGGTGTGCATACAGCCCCTCCCTCCCCGAGGGTGTCTGGAGGTGTGAATCTAAGTGTGGGGCTTCCACATTTGCACATGTATCTGCGCCAGCTCACACCTAGGGGCAGGCCGCCTCTCTGTGTGCATCCATGCCAGCGCGTGCGGCTGCAAATCTGGTTTCCATCTTCTCCCAGTAGGCAGCAGGGCTGGGGGAGACTGAGTGGAATATTAATTGTGCTCTTGCACGTGGCCCGGCTCCATGAATGTGGTGGTCGAAGGGAGCAGCCTGGAGCTATTCGGGGAATGAGGGAGAAGCCACAGGAGCAGGATTCCCTGGGGCTTAAAGCCATGCTGGGGAGGAGGCAGAGGCTGAGACCCAGAAGGGTGGGTGGCAGTGGGATGGGGAGAGCTTCTGAGGCCAAGGATCTGGGGACAGCAGGGAAGACACCAGCTAGGTTGAGGGCGATTCCCACGTTTGCCTAACCCAGGTGTCTGATAAATGTCTGCTGAATGATTGAAGAGCTGAATCCTCACATGCTTGTGAGATCAACGGATATCCCTTTCCTGGGAGCAGACAGAGTAGGAGGAAGGATGGAAATGGGTACATATTAAGCACCTACTGTATGCCAGTCACTCTAGGTGGCACTGTCAAACATTTCATTTTATTTCAGACTCACAAAGACCCTGGGAGATAGTATCATCCCCATGTGGGGAGGGGCCCACTACACACATATCCTCCACCTCCACCGGCCATCTCGCCCCCTTAGGAAGGTCTGGGGAAGCATCTTTTCTTTTACTTCAGGGTCCATCAAAGCTGGCTGCCTCTGAGAGGCAGGCCTATCTTTAACTTAATGGACACTCTAGGTTTTGTAGTTCATTGCATTGCCTTCTTTACTTGGCCATGAGGAAGCTCAGAGATGAATTTGCTGAGGTCCACCTCTTGCAACAGAGTCTTATGGAGGTTCATTTCACACACTAACTGCAGCCTACCTTCATCTTATGTTTGTTCCCCCTTCCTCCATATCCTTTTTTCTCTATTAACAACCATCGAATTCCACTGTCTATAGAATTTCTCAAATGCCTTTAGAAGGGGGACAGAAACACACATATATTTTTGCCTTTATAGGTGAAGCGAGTGAGGCTCAGAGAGGTTATGTTATTTGTCTAAGGTTACACAGTCATTAAGCGGGAGTATTGGAAATTTGATCTGGTCTCCGACTTCATCTTTCTGCTGCGTCAGACTCTGGGATTGGATCAATTGCATAGTAACCGGGGGGAGCGGAGGTTTCCGGAGCGTTGGGAGGAGGCTGAGGCCTTTGCAGACTCAGACTTTACCTCCCACTGGCCCTCACCCAGGCTCCTCTTTTTGAGGAGCAGGTCCAGGTGGGGGCTTCCATCCTTTGTCATGCACAGAGGGGGCCCCTGTGGGCCATCCTCAGGGACCAGCCCCAGCCTCTGTGGCTGAGCAGAACAAACAGAAACCCAGCAGGCTCGGCCTTGGCAGTCACTGGTAAAGCAAATATCTATTCCAGGTGCTCTGAGGAACATTTCAGGAGCCTCCAGAACTGAAGGGTGGACCAACTCTGGAGAAAAATGAATGGATGGAGGCCCAGAGGAGCTAAATTTTTTCCTTGACTTTATGGGAAGCAAGCACCAAGTGTCCACGGATCAGGGTGAGGGGCCCCAGGGCTGTGTATTCTGCAACCCAGTCCCTCGATGTGTCCCTTCAGACCAGCCCGCCAGGATTCTCTCTCTTCTGGAATGAAGACTTAGGCTTTCCTGAGGAGGCTTTACGTGTACTCATTTGAGAATTTTTTCTGAGATGGAATCTCACTCTGTTGCCCATGCTGGAGTGCAGTGGTGAGATCTTGGCTCACTGCAACCTCCACCTCCTGGGTTCAAGTGATTCTTCTGCCTCAGCCTCCCGAGTAGGTGGGATTACAGGTGTGCACCACCATGCTCAGCTAATTTTCGTGTTTTTAGTAGAGACAGGGTTTCACTATGTTGGCCAGGCTGGTCTTGAACTCCTGGCCTCAAGTGATCTGCCTGCCTTGGCCTCCCAAAGTGCTGGGATTATAGCACTTTCTTGTAGGAGCTGGTATTACACACGTACCCCACAAACCTGGGGACCTCCAGGGAAGACACAGAGAATGAGTCTCATCTAGAGCAGAAGGCAAGGTGGTTGTTCTGAGGGCTGCAGCTGGAAGTGCCTCAGAGAATGACAATCTCTGATGACCCAGGGGAGACTGGTTAAGAGACACAGAGCCAGTGACAAAAGACTTTGCTCCTTGCGGGCTGTCCAGATGAGCCCCAGGGTCTTAAATGTGGGACCCCTTCAAACACCAGCATGCATGGCTTGGAGGAGAAATAATCATAGAAATATACAGTGATTTTCACAAATTGCCATTTATTGGGTCTTGTTGCTTTTCAGTGCTCTGGCAGTTTGCAATGCATATCTCAATCTTTTGAATCAATAGAGCTCCTATAAATCAATAACACAAAAACCAACAATCCAATAAAAATATTGGCAAAAATATGAACACTGAATCTTATATATTTGTACAATATAGCATTGATCAAGTCCCAGGATCTATGCTAAACATATCCTATGAATTTTTTTTTTTTGAATTTTTATTGGTGCCAAGATGAGTTTCCTCATTTACACCTTACCATAACCCTTGGAGGCAGGTACTATGATTACTCTGTTTTATTGAGGCCCAGAGAGATAAAGTAACTTGCCCAAGGTCACACAATTACTTGGTCTGACTTCATAGTTCATGATCTGGAGGCACGAGTTGAGATGGCAGGACCGTTTACTGGAATCCAGGGACTCAGGAAAACCTGGTGGGAAAGAGGGAGGGGAAACGACAGAGGGACAGTTGGCTGAGGTAGAAGCACATTTACCCAGGAACGTGCGAATAATCCAAGAATCCCCAGTCCTAGTAGAAGTTTGTGTGTGTGTGTCTTTTTCAATTTCTTGAATAGATAATGCACTCAGATGGTTTAAAAAAATAAAAAAAGAATACAACAAAAAGCAATCCTCCCATCTCTGCATCCTATATCCTAACCACTAAGTTCCCACCCTTTAACTAACATATAATCAATTTTATTACTTTCTTGGGCATCCTTCTATATGGGGTGTGTGTGTGTGTGTGTGTGTGTGTGTGTGTGTGTGTAGATATTTCTCTCTCTCCTTTTTTTTTTTTTTTTTTTGAGATGGAGTCTTGCTCTGTCACCCAGGCTGGAGTGCAGTGGTGCAATCTCATCTCACTGCAAGCTCCGCCTCCTGGCTTCATGCCATTCTCCTGCCTCAACCTCCCCAGCAGCTGGGACAACAGGTGCATGCCGCCACATCCAGCTAAATTTTTTTGGTATTTTTAGTAGAGACAGGGTTTCACCATGTTAGCCAGGATGGTCTCGATCTCCTAACCTTGTGATCCGCCTGCCTTGGCCTCCCAAAGTGCTGGTATTATAGGCATAAGCCACCACACTTGGCTTTTTTTTTTTTTTAGAGACAAGGTCTTTCTCTGTCACCCAGGCTAGAGTGCAGGGTGCAGTCACACCTCACAGCAGCCTCAGGGACTCAATCAATCCTTCTGCCTCAGTCCCCCGAGTAGCTGAGCACTACAGGTGTGCCCAGATAACTTTTAAATTTTTTGTAGAGACAGGGTCTCACTATGTTGCCCAGACTGGTCTTGAACCCCTGGCCCCAGCTGATTATCCTGCCTTGCCTCCCAAAGTGCTGGGACTATCAGGCATGCGCCACAATACCAGGACTCTCTCTCTCTCTTTTTAAATCGAAAAGTATTATACACACTGTTCTGCATCTTTTTCCCCCACTTAATCTATTTTCAAGATCTTCCTGTATTAGCACACAGAGAACTTCCTCATCCTTTGTATGATTGTATGAATGTACCATCATTTATTTACCTGTCCCCAATTAATGGACAATTGGATTGTTTCTAGTTTTTTTACTATAACAAACAGTGCTGCAAAGATAGGCTTGTTCAAGCACTGCAGGCAGGATAAATTCTCAGAAGTAGGATTCCTGGGTCAAAGAGAACATGCATTTGTAACATTGGTAGGTATTCTCAAATATCTTGTACCAATTTACACTCCCATCAGCAATAGTGCTGGCTGTTCTACAGTCTCTCAAAGAGAGGATATCATCAAACTTTTGGAATTTTCTTTTCTTTTCTTTTCTTTTTTCTTGAGACGGAGTCTCGCTTTGTAGCCCAGGCTGGAGTGCAGTGGCGAGGTCTTGGCTCACTGTAAGCTCTGCCCCCCAGGTTCACGTCATTCTCCTGCCTCAGCCTCCAGAATAGCTGGGACCACAGTTAATTAGCCCGGCTAAGTAACTGTATTTTTAGTAGAGACGGAGTTTCACCGTGTTAGCCAGGATGGTCTCGATCTCCTGACCTCGTGATAAACCCGCCTCAGCCTCCCAAAGTGCAGGGATTACAGGTGTGAGCCACCGTGCCCAGCCTGGAATTTTCTAAACTGATAAATAAGAAATGGTTTCCAGTGTATTTTATTTATTTTTTTTTTTGGAGACAAGATCTTGCTCTGTTGCCCAGGATGGAGTGCAGCAGTACAGTCATGGCTCACTGTAGCCTTGACCTCCTGGGCTCAAGCAATCCTCCCACCTCAGCTATATGAGTAGCTGGGACTACAGGCATGCACCACCATGCCTAGATAATTTATTATTATTATTTGTAGAGATGAGGTCTCACTATGTTGTCCAGGCTGGTCTCAACTTCTGGCCTTAAGTGATCCTCCTGCCTCAGCCTCCGAAAGCATTGGGATTACATTCATTTATACCTTACCATATTTAGCAGAGATGGGGTTTTTACCATATTGGTCAGGCTGGTCTGGAACTCTTAATCTCAGGTGAGCCACCTGCCTCGGCCTCCCAAAAGTGCTAGGATTACAGGCGTGAGCCACGGCGCCCAGCCATAGCCTCCAGTATATTTTAAATTTGCATTTATTTTGAGTAGGATTGAGCATCATTTTAGATGTGTTAGGACAATTTATGTTTCCTTTTCTGTAGACTCTATTCACATTCTTCGACCTTTAAAAATTGGTGGTTTGTCTTATTGATTTCTAGAAGCTAAACTTTATATGTTAGAGATACTGTGATGTGATTTGCAAGGGAAGTGGGGCCAGAATTTGCATCCTCCCTGGGAAAGTCTGTAGAGGTGGATTCTTCCTTACTTCTCTCATCATCTCATGCAAGCCCAACCATCTATTTAAAGAGCATTTATTGGCTGGGCGCAGCGGTTCACGCCTGTAATCCCCAGCACTTTGGGAGGCCAAGGCAGGTGGATCACCTGAGGTTAGGAGTTCCAGACAAGCCTGACCAGTATGGTAAAACCTCATCTCTACTAAAAATACAAAAATTAGCCGTGTGTGGTGGCATGCACCTGTAATCCCAGCTACTCGGGAGGCTGAGATAGGAGAATCACTTCAATCCGGGAGGCAGAGGTTGCAGTGAGCCAAGATCGCGTCACTGCACTCCAGCTTGGGCAACAGAGTAAGATTCCGTCCTCCCACCCAAAAATAAAAAGTATTAAAAAAAAAAAACCAAAGAGCATTTATTGAATACTTCTTGTGTGCCAGGCTCAGTGCTGAGGCTCATGAGACCAGAGGTGAATAGACACAGCCCTCCGGCTGCTTGCAATCTAGTGGAGGAGCCAGATCTGCAGTCAGACAGGCTGTAGTACAGCGTGAGATAAACTGTAGTTCAGGGATTCAGAATGGGTGCTCCAGGAGCATGGGGGAGGAGGCAGTAGCCTCTGCCTGTCGCAATAGCTCTGACATCCATCTCTACCTGGGGCTGGCTTTGCCCGCCTTCCTTGTCTCTGTGGGTTCAGCCCTCAGGCCCTGATTGCAGAAAAGCTCTGCTTCCAGGAAGATATCTCCCTTGGAACATATTTACAGGGTGCTTACCACACGCCAATCCTTCCTGCACCCATCGTGTGTACTCTGCCTCCACCCAGCTTCCTTCCCTGCCCTGCACTGGTCCTCAGCAGGTGCCACTTTCCCTTCCATTGCCTGCCACCTGTTTCGAGTGTGCATTCCCCTGCTGCTTAGAGGGATCGTCAGCTCCTTGCTGACAGGAAGGGAGATTTTCCCTTGGGTCCCCTCCCCTGGGTGCTTGGCATCTGGTGGCATTCGTCAAAGGCTTGTTGGGTGACTGATTGGCTGGTGTTGAGGAAGTCTGAAACCGTGGCTCACCTGAACTGGGATGTATGTGGAGGTGAGAATGGCGCACGTCAGGCACAGGAATGGATGCTGTGCCAAGCTGAAACCCTGGCATCCGGGCCCAACCAGGAAAGGGTTACGTTTGTTGGAGTTTTGTGTATGAAATGGCACCAGAAAAAAAAAAAATGCAGACTAGCAATTGAGCCCTGTCTCATCCTGGTTCAAATGACATTGTCTGTGCTTCCTCAGCCTCGCCTCCTGCACTAATTACAGACCTTCCCTGGGGAGGAAGACTGGGGCCAGGAGGTCCTCATTACAGGCTCCCTTGCTGGAAAGAGCAAACCCCAATGACCAAACCCAATGACCAAACCAAGTCTCTTGAAGAGAGGCACAGGGCTTCCTATCTTGAGCTCCTTGCTGCCGCCTAGCTGGGAAAGGGTTAAGAAGCTGGCATGGAATGGAGAGATGCGTCCAGATTTAATCATAAAGAGCACCCCCTATGCTAAGGTGTCCTCCTGGCTCCCCTTGCCGAGGACTGGGCCCCCTTCTCTCCTCTTGCCCCCCAAGATGGCCACTGCCAGGGCTGTGTCAGGGCCTCCCCGCTGTGGTCGCCTGCTGGCTGCCTCTCCCTGTGGCCTTGTGGAGACTGAGCCTTCTTTAATTTTCCATTTATGCTGAGGCCTCACCCCTCCGAGATTGGCTTTGATGTGGGGCCTGCTCTTGGGGAAATCACGGGTTTCTGAGGCCTGGGCTGGGCTCTGCCCACTGCCCCCAGCCCAGGAAGGCCCCAGAGAGAGGTCTCCCACCATCAGGGCCAGACCCAGAGCGTGACCTTGGCAGTCCAGATAAAAGTTTCAGACCCTGCTGTTCAGGCAGATGGAGGGGCTGCTGCCCACACCCCAAAGTGGAGCAGAGGGCTCAGGAATAAGAGCTTTATGATCACAAATTTATTAGTTCCACACCTGTCTCCCCCATGAGATGGCGAGCACCAAAACAACAACAGCACGAACAATGACAATAAAACAGCGACCATTATTGCGTGTCAACTAAGCTCCCCTGCACCAGGCAAAGCATCTTCCACTTATGACATCATTTAATTCTTTTTTTTAAATAAGGTTTTTGTTTTGTGTGTGTGTGTGTGTGTGTGTGTGTGTGTGTGTATTTATTTATTTATTTATTTTTGAGACGGAGTCTCTCTCTGTCACCCAGGCTAGAGTGCAGTGGAGTGATCTTGACGCATTGCAACCTCCACCTCCTAGGTTCAAGCGATTCTCCTGCCTCAGCCTCCCAAGTAGCTGGGATTACAGGTGCCCACCACCACATCCGGCTAATTTTTGTATTTTTAGTAGAGCAGGGTTTCGCCATGTTGGCCAGGCTGGTCTCGAACTCCTAACCTCAAGTGATCTGCCCGCCTCAGACTCCCAAAGTGCTGTGATTACAGGTGTGAGTCACCCTGCCCAGCCAACATAATTTAATTCTTATAACTATGTGGCTGTATGTATCATTTTAAAGGGGAGGAAAGTGAGGGTCATTGATTTATTTGTGTAACAAAAATTTGTTGAGCTCCTACTATGTGCCAGACAGTGTTCTAGGCACAGAGGAGTAAAGAAAATGGGTGTATCCCTTAGGTACTAGTGGGAGGGACAGGTCATTAACAAATGGTCGAATACAGGTAGTGTCAGGTTGTGTAACATAGAGACGGTGCTTTGAAGAAGAGTACAGTTGATAGTGACAGGGCCACTGTTTTGGATGCCATGGTCAGGGATTGGCTTTTTTTTCTTTCTTGAGACAGGGTCTCACTCTGTTGCCCAGGCTGGAGTGTAGTGACACAATCACAGCTCACCGCAGCTTCAACCTCCTGGGCTCAAGCAATTCTCACACCGCAGCCTCCTGAATAGCTGGGACTATAGGCATATGCCACCATAACTGGCTAATTTTTTTGTTTGGTTTTTTTTTTGGAGAGGGAATCTCGCTCTGTTGCCTAGGCTGCAGTGTAGTGGCGTGATCTCAGCTCACTGCAACCTCTGCCTTCTGGTTTTAAGCGATTCTCGTGCCTTAGCCTTCTGAGTAGCTGGGACTACAGGCACAGGCCACCATGCCCAGCTAATTTTTGCATTTTTTAGTAGAGATAGGGTTTTGCCATGTTGGCCAGGCTAGTCTCAAACTCCTGACCTCAAGTGATCCACCCACCTTGGCCCCCCAAAGTGCTGAGATTACAGGTGTGAGCCACCATCCCTGGCCCATGCCTGGCTAATTTTTGTATTTTTTGTAGAGACGGGGTTTCACCATATTGCCCAGGCTGGTCTTGAACTCCTGGGCTCAAGCCATCTGCCCGCCTCAGTTTCCCAAAGTGCTGGGACTACAGGCATGAGCCACTGCATCTGGCCAGGGATGGCCTTTCTGAGAAGCTGGAGACCTGAGTGGCAGGAGGGAGTAAGCCATGTGTCCATCTGGAGAAAGTGCATCCAGGAGAGGGAAGAGAAGGGCAAAGGTCAAAGGTTGGAGGTGCTTGTCTTGCTTTAGGTGTAGCGAGGAGCCAGGGCATCCGAGAGTGGGAAGAGAGGTGAACAGAAATAGGAAATGAGCTGGATACGGGAGCAGTGACGGGGTCACATGCGGATTTTACTCTGAGCTGATGCCTTTGGAGGGTTTGAGCACGAGGCTGGTTTGATCTAGGTTATGTTTTGAATCTGAGACTCAAAATGTGAGATGTGGAGGTTAGGAACCAGTTTAGGCTCACAAGGCTAGTCAGTGGGGAAGTTGAGATTCAAACACAGGTTCTGTCTGACTTGAGAAACTGTGCTTTTGCCATTATGCAGTTGGCTACCTTGAGGGGCAGGGACTGTGTTCCATTTGTCTCAGTATCCCCTGTGCCCAGCAGCAAGCCTGGCAGAAGCTACATGCCCAATGCTTGGGAAGTGATGTGTTCAGTTCTGGCACTTCCACAGTCCTGGGAAGTCATTTAAATCTCTCTGAGTCTCAATTTGTTCATCTGAAAGTGGGGGAGAAAGCAACACCTGTCTTGTTTGTAGGGTCCTGCCTGGTGAGGATCAGATGAGCCCTAGTGTGTAGCAGGGCTTGTGTGGTGTGAAGTGTTAGAAAATGCTCTGCTCTCTGATTTCATCTGTCCTTACTCCCATGCAGGGCTCTTACAGACCTGGCTGCTTAGAGCCTCAAATATGTTCTTTCTCTCTTCCTTCCTCCCGCCCTCCTTCCCTCCCTCCCTCCCTCCCTTCCTTCTTTTCTTTTTTTATTTTTTTGCAGATGGAGTTTTGCTCTTGTCACCCAGACTGGAGTGCAATGGCACGATCTTGGCTCACTGCAAACTCTGCCTCCTGGGTTCAAGTGATTCTCCTGCCTCGGCCTCCTGAGTAGCTGGGATTATAGGCATGCATCACTATGCCTGGCTAAATTTTGTATTATTAGTAGAGACGGGGGTTCACCATGTTGGTCAGGCTGGTCTCAAACTCCTGACCTCAGGTGATCCACCCGCCTCGGCCTCCCAAAGTGTTGGGATTATAGGCGTGAGTCACTGTGTCCAGCCTAGACATGTTCTTATGGCCCCCTGCTCTGCCTTATGGGGCAAGACATGCTCATGCCACCTGTCTTGTGTATGTGTGTGCATATGCCTGTTCACTTGTGTTGGTAGCACCTAGACCACAGCTGTGTTGGCCTGGTAGCCTTTGAGAACTTGACCTCTAGGGATTGGGGAGAGGGAATGGAGACAGAGAAACAGTTGGGTTTTTTTTGGGGGGGCTGCTAGAACAAGCTACCACGGACTGGGTGGTTGACAAACAACAGAAACTTATTTCTCATCATTCTGGAGGCTGAAAACCCAAGGTCAAAGTGCCAGCACATTTAGTGTCTGGTGAGGGTTTGCTCTCTGGTTTACAGATGGACCCAGTCTTTTCGCTGTGTCCTCACACGGTGGGAGGGGGAAGGGGT
The DNA here is from genome assembly GCF_047675955.1 of Chlorocebus sabaeus. Classification (NCBI taxonomy): domain Eukaryota; kingdom Metazoa; phylum Chordata; class Mammalia; order Primates; family Cercopithecidae; genus Chlorocebus; species Chlorocebus sabaeus. The sequence continues at coordinate 18,924,890 of NC_132904.1, forward strand.
CTCTCTCAGGCCTTTTTAATAAATGCATGAATCCCATTCGTGAGGGCTCCACCCCCACGACCTCATCACCTCCCAAAGGCCTCACCTCCTAATACTATCACCTTGGGAGTGAGAATCTCAACATATGATTTGGGAGTATGGGAGACAAACATTCAGATGATAGCAAGTGTCTTGCCCCATCCCCACCCAAACTGGAGGTCGCAGCTGGGCGCAGTGGCTCATGCCTGTAATCCTAGCACTTTGGGAGGCTGAGGCAGGCAGATCACTTGAGCTCAGGAGTTCGAAACCAGCCTGGCCAACGTGGTGAAACCCCATCTGTACTAAAAATAATAATAAAAAAAAAATTAGCCAGGTGTGGTGGTGGACACCTGTAATCCCAGCTACTTGGGAGGCTGAGGCAGGAGAATCGCTTAAACCTGGGAGGTGGAGGTTGCAGTGAGCCGAGATCACGTCACTGCACTCCAGCCTGGGCGACAGAGCTAGACTCCGTCTCAAAAACAAACAAAACAAACAAAAAAACACCAACAAAAAACAGAAACAAACCAAATTAGAGGTCCCTGAAATGTCCATAGCACCCGCTCTGTTCCACCTCATAGTGAAAGGTGTGGGGATTGTCTATATACCTGTCATTCTATCCCAGCTGCTGGGAGGCTGAAAGCCAGGGCTTCTCCTGGTTCTTTCTACCCCAGGGCACAAAAAGTGTCTGGTGTATGAATGGTGCTTAGGAATGATGTGATTGATGGATGAATGAATGGTCCATAGTGCCTGCAGCCAGAGTGGCTGGAGTTACAGGGCTTCTGGACTCTTATTTTAGCCAACTCACTGCTCCTATCTGGGCCTCAGTTTTCTGTTCTATAAATGGTTATAAATGGGGTTTTTGTTTTCATTCATTCATTCACTGAGTCACAGTCATCTCTTGTGAATATGATGGTACCATGGTATGTTCCGGGGGTACAGAAATTTGAATCAATGCTACCCTCAAAAAGCTGAAAGGGTCACAGGCATGGACAGGAATTTTTTTTTTTAGAGACAGGGTCTTGCTCTGTCACCCAGGCCAGAGTGCAGTGGTGCAATCATGGGTCACTTGAACTCCTGGGCTCAGGTGATCCTCCCACCTCAGCCTCCTGAGCAGCTGGGACTACAGGCATATACCACCATGCCTGGCTAATTTTTAAAATTTTTCGTATTAACAGAAACAGGGTATTGCTATGTAGTCCAGGCTTATCTTGAACTCCTGGCCTCAGGCAATTCTCCAGTCTCCCAAAGTGTTGAGATTACAGGTGTGAGCCACTGCACCCGGCCATAAATATCTTTATAGAAAGTACCAAGTGGCTCAGAGGGGAAAATGATCTACTCTGCTTTTGAGGGGAGGACAGGAAAGTTTCACAGTATAGAGGGATCTTGATGTGATCTTGAAGGATGAACAGGTGTTTTCTAGCTGGACAAAAAGAGAAAGGGCATCCTGGGTAAAGGGAAGAACATGGCAAAAATTCTGGAGGTATGGCAGAGCTTGGCACCTTGGAGATGCTGCTAACGGTTGGGTGTGGTTGAAACTTATCAAGGATGGAAGGGTGTAGTAAGATACAGGGCTGGAGAGGGTAGCCAAGGGCTAGATGGTGAGGGCCTTTAGGCACTTTAAGAAATTCTATGAGTTATCCCGAGGCAAATGGGAGCCACTGTTGAATTTTTTTTCTTTTTGAGACAGAGTCTCATTCTGTTGCCCAGGCTGGAGTGCAGTGGCATGATCTCAGCTCACTGCAAACTCCGCCTCCCAGGTTCATTCCATTTTCCTGCTTCAGCCTCCCGAGTATCTGGGCTTACAGGTGCGCACCACCACGCCTGGCTAATTTTTGTATTTTTAGTAGAGACGGGGTTTCATTATGTTGACCAGGCTGGTCTTGAACTCCTGGCCTCAAGTGATTCACCTGCCTTGGCCTCCCAAAGTGCTGGGATTACAGGTGTGAGCCACTGTGCCTGGCCCCACTGTTCAATTTTTAAGGAGGCTAATGACATGATCAGATGCATTTTAGATCAACCACTCTGCTGTGGTGTGGACAGCAGATTGGAGGTGAGCAAGACCAGCTTGTGGAGTTATGAGGCTGTTGCTATTCTCCAGGCGGGATACGATGAGGCCTGAACTAAAGTTAACAATGGTAAATAGTTACCTGGCACCAACTATGTGCCAGCCAGGCTTTGCACTAAGCACATAAGATATTATCACATTTCATCCTCAGTTCTACCCTGTGAGTGGTGCTGTCATTATTATCACGCCTGTATTACAGACAGGGGAATGGAGGCTCAGCCACATAGCAGGTAAGTGGCAGAAGGAGGACTTAAATCCATCCACACTGACTTCAGCACCCACTGGCCTACCCCCTATAATATTCTGCCAAATAATGAAGGTAGTGGGTGGAGACAAGTGCTTGGAGTCCAGTGCTGGTTAATAATTGGGTCCACCAGGATATTGGCATGAGGGAGAAGAAATCAGAGGCTTCTGTTCAGTCAGTGGGATCAACAGTGAACCCAGACAAACCAGTAGGTTTTACCTTTACCTATAAGTCTAGGATTCAGGGACAGTGTGCAAGCCACAGAAGAGGATTCCAGTGTGTCATTGTTACTATAGGCCTCCCCATGGGGGGATGACACAGGCCAGGATCCATCAGAAGTCTCTACCCACTCCCCAGCAGGAGATATGGAAAAAAGGGTGCCACCCATAAGTCTAGGCCATGTGAGAGCATTTTTGTGGCCTCTGTTGTCTTTCCAGGACCCTCTTGCTCTCAAAGGGCCGACTGGTTTCCCCCAGGACACTGGGAAGGGCACTCCTATTGTGTCACAGTGATGGGTGGTTAGCTCTGCATGGACCATCTCAGGGCCAAGCCTTGACCTTCACTTGCTGAGGTTGGGCTGGGGGTGCCCCGTTTCCTTGGACCCTGAGGACTGTCAGAGAGGCAGAGTCCTCTGAGTCTGGCCTTTGAGTCAAAGCTGAGAAAATGGAACCTGCTTCCTATTAAGTGGTTTCCACCCAGCAGTGTGGATTCTGTTTGTGTTTTCCCTTCTGGGCCACGGTTTGTGATGCTGGCCTCCCCACCTGCCCCTGTGGGTTTTTCCAGGCTCTGTGGTGGGCTGGGCCAGCTGACGTCAGGAGGCTCAGCGGCTGTGTGCCTCGCTGCCGACGCACCTGCTGATTCATGCTGTGGCCTCCACCTGCAGCTTCACTTTGCCCTCCACAGGTCGGGGCATTGGTTTTCTTTTTTAATAAAAAAAGCTGAACCTGATTCTCAACTCAAGAGAGGCCGCAGCTTGTTTGGAGCCATCAGCATTACCATGGCAACCACGCCATCTATGAGCACTTGAAAATATCATTATCAACAGTGACCCTGCATCCTCCCTCTTGCCTCACAGCAGCCTCAGGCCTCCATAGCTCCCTGGCCCTTGTAGTTTGGCCCAGGTATAGGCTCTCCCAAAAGCAGGGAGTTGGAAGTATAAACCTGAGGTTCCCACTCATCCTCATCTTACCCGCCTGCCACCTGCACATCCTTCTGAAAGGAGCTGAGAAAATCCCTTTCATTTTGGGGCAGGCACTAGGAATAGACATTAAGCTGACATTTTGGAGCCCCATTTTTTTTTGAGCTGGATCTCACTCTGTTTCCCAGGCTGGAGTGCAGTGGCGTGATCTCGGTTCACTGCAACCTCTGCCTCCTGGTTCAAGTGGTTCTCCTGCTTCAATCTCCCGAGTAACTGGGAGTACAGGCAAGCATCACCACACCCGGCTAATTTTTGTATTTTTAGTAGAGATGAGGGGGGTCTCACCGTGTTGCCCAGGCTGGTCTCAAACTCCTGACTTCAAGTGATCTGCCTGCCTTGGCCTCCAAAAGTGCTGGGATCCACACATGTGAGCCACGGTGCCTGGCCAGGGCCCCCAAATTAACAATTTATCTATCTATCTATCTATCTATCTATCTATCTATCTATCTATCTATCTAGAGACAGGGTCTTGCTCTGTTGCCAAGGCTGGAGTGCAGTGGCACGATTACAACTCACTGCAGCCTCGACCTCCTGGGCTCAAGCCATCCTCCTACCTCAGCCTCCTGAGTAGCTGGGACTATGGATGCATGCCACCACGCTCAGCTAATTTTTAAATTATTTTTTTGTAGAGACCGGATTTCACCATGTTGCCTAGGCTGGTCACAAACTCCTGGGCTCAAGTGATCCTCCCACTTCAGCCTCCTGAAGTGGTGGGATTTCAGGCGTAAAACACCGCACCCGGCCATAATTTCTTTCCTTTTTCTTTTTTCTTTTCTTTTCTTTTCTTTTTTTTTTGAGACAGAGTCTAGCACTGTTGCTCAGGCTGGAGTGCAGTGGCCCCATCACAGCTCACTGCAACCTTTGCCACCCGGATTCAAGCGATTCTCCTGCCCAGCCTCCCGAGTAGCTGGAACTACAGGTGTGAGCCACCGTGCCCGACTCATTTTTGTATTTTTAATAGAGACGAGGTTTTTCCATTTGGTCAGGCTGGTCTCGAACTCCTGACCTCAAGCGATTCGCCCACCGCTCCCTTCGAAAGTGCTGGGATTACAGGCATGAGCCACAGTGCCCAGCCATGATTTCTATGGGGAGGATAAAATTGTGTGTTAGATACAGATGCAGAGATAATAAGGCCTAGATTTAAAATGTATGTGAGAGTGTTCATAATAATAATAAGCATTTATCAAATACCCATCACCATGAGTCAGGAAGTGTACAAGATGTGTTACATACCTTGTTTCCAGTCCTCTGCTGTAATTACTCACCTAGAGGCAATTTAAATTAACAAATCAATTTCAATTAATTTAATAATACTATCTGGCATTTATTGAGTGCCAGACACTCTGCTATGCTCTTTAACATTTAATTTCACATGTGAAACACTATGATTATCTTTTACAGATGAGGAGACTGAGGTTTACAGGGGAGAACTAATGTGCCTGAGGTCATTCAGTTACCGAAGGATGAAGCTGCGATTTTGGTTTAGGTCTGCCTGACAGGTGTCTCCATTATACTGTAATAGCCTAAGGCTTAAATGAGGTTCAAGCTATCTACTGAGCAAATGGAGACTCCAGGTTTGCCTGGCTTAGGAGGTTTCTTCCAAGGGCTTTGAGTGATATTTCTCCCCTAGAATGGTCCGTCCCTGATCACCCTCATCAGGGTCACCTGGGGAGAGTTGAAGTCTAGGCCCACCAACACCTATTGTACCAGATTTTTGAATGTGGGCCCCAGGATTCTGTATTTGAGGTAACTCACCAGGTTGAACTCTAATGTTTGAGAATTTAGAGTTAGCCGCCCTCCTGAAGAGCACGGACCACGTCTCCTCTGAGACTTCCCCAGGGCCAGGCACATAGGCCACAGGCATTTGTTGATTTGTTGAACCCGAATAAAGAATAAATGGGCTCCGCTGAGTCCCCTGAGCCTTTCCAGGGCCAGGGCCTCCCTTGGTCCCGAGAGTTTGTAGTTTCCTCTTACTCACTCCCCAACTCCCCACTACTCCCTGAGGTCCCTCCACTCCCCAACCTATGGTGGAACTGCCCACCAGGCCCTGCCCACTCCTGTGACTTCCCCTGCGACAGGAGTAGCAGCGTATACCAGTTACTAAAAATCTGCATTTGTTACCAGGAACAAAGTCAGCCCGTTCAGCCAGCTTTCCAGGCAGACACCACCCTGACTCCCCAGCAAAATATCTGAGGTGGGCACCCATAGAGTGGAGAGGAAAGCTTGGCATCTCTTTCTCTGACAAGTTTTAAACATAAAAGAGTCTTATTTAGCAATAATAATAATAATAATAGTCTGAGTATCTCTTAATATCCAGATATCAAGTAATAAGATCCATAAGTGATGCTATGTATATATAACAGATTAAGCAGTCATTAAAATTAATATATAAATTAATATATATTCTTAGTAAGTATAATTCTTAACTGAGAAAAACTAAGAATTTAAACATTCGGCTGGGTGCAGTGGCTCACGCCTGTAAGCCTCACTTTTTGGGAGGCTGAGGTGGGTGGATCTCTTGAGACTAGGAGTTTCAGACCAGCCTGGGCAACATGGCAAAACCCTGTCTCTACAAAAAATACAAAAATTAATGGGGCATGGTGGTGCATGCCTGTAGTCCCAAGTACCCTGGAGGCTGAGGAGGGAGAATGGCTTGGGCCTGGGAGGTCAAAGCTGCAGTGAGCCATGATCATGCCACTGCACTCCAGCCTGGGTGACAGAGTGAGACCCTGTCTCATTAAAAACAAAAGGAAAAAACAAAAGAAAAAAAAAAAAAGAATTTCAAAGAATATTTAATGATATGGGGAAATGTTCAACAAAATAATAAGAAACCAGGATACAAAACTATATACACTGGAAAGATGTTTGTGATGTGGTAGAGATACCAGTTGCTCCCCAATATCTCTTCTCCCCTTTTGCCATAGTAACAGAACCCTTACTTAGATAAATAACCTATTTCCCAGTGGTCATGGGACTACATTCTGGCTAGCAGGATATAAGCAGAAGAGATGCGTGTGAACTCCAGGAAGTGTCTCTCTTAGACTGTTCCTGCTGCTATAACAAAATTACCTTAGACTGAGTAATTTACAAACAATGGAAATTTATTGCTCACAGTTCTGGAGACTGGGAAGTCCAAAATGAAGGTACCAGCAGATTCAGTATCTGGTGAGGGCCTGCTTTCTGCTTCCAAGATGGCGCCTTCTCGCTGCGTCCTCATGTGGTGAAAGGGAAAACAGCTCCCTTGCGCCTTTTTGATAAGGGTACTAATCTCATTCATGAAGGCTCCGCCCTCATGACTTAATCACCTCCTAAAAGCACCACCTACTAATACTGTGGCATTGGTGATTAAGTTTCAACGTATGAGTTTCAGGGGAACGTGTTCAGATGATAGCAGTGTCCTTGGAGAGAAAAGCTGGTCTCTGTTTCTTCCTTCTTCAGTTTCTGGAGTGTGGATATGAACAGCCATCTTGGGTCCTGAGGTGGAAGCCATGTGTGGAAGATGGAGGGCATTGGTTAGAAGGAGTCTAGTCCCTGATGGTCATGGAGCTGCAGAACCAGCCTGAGCTGCTTACTGCTGGACATCACTTACTAGAGAGAGAAATTAACATGCTTCAGCTACTGTTACTTTGGGTTTTCTGTCATTTGTAGCTGAAATAATCCTAATCAATATGAGATATATTAAGTAAACAAAAATGCAAATTGAAGAGTATGAATTGCATGATTCCAATTTTATTTTATCTTCTTTTATTTGATTTAAGTGTTTAACTCTTAACCCGGATTTTATTTTAAAATGTGTGTTTATATTCATCCATAGGTACATAGAATAAAGAAAGGAATGTTAAAAGCTAAAATGTTAGTAGAGATTATTTCAGGATGGTAGGTTATAAGGATTTTATGTGCTTATTTATTTACCTTTTGTTTGTTTATCTGTATTTGCTAATTTTTCTATTATTTTTATTTTTATTTTTTGAGACAGGATCTCACTCTGTCACCCAGGCTGGGGAGTACAGTGGCACAATCATGGCTCACCACAGCCTTGACCTCCTGGGCTCAGGTGAGCCTCCCACCTCAGCCTCCTGAGTAGCTAGGACTTGGCACCTGCAACCACGCCTGGATAATTTTTGTATTTCTTGTAGAGACAGGGATCATCATGTTGTCCAGGCTGATCTAGAGCTCCTGCGCTCAAGTGATCCACTGCCTCAGCCAAAGTGCTAGGATTACAGGCGTGAACCACCATGCCCGGCCTCTAATTTTTCTTCAACAAAAGTGTATTACTTTTTAAATAAGAAAAAATAATGAAAGGTATAAAGTATATGACTTAATGAGATCCATATTTATTGCAGTAATAAAAAAATATCCTGAGGCCAAGGTGGGTGGATCATTTGATGTCAGGAGTTCGAGACCAGCCTGGACAACATAGTGAAACCTCATTTCTACTAAAAATACAAAAATTAGCCAGGAGTGGTGGTGTGTGCCTGTGATCCCAGATACTTGGCAGGCTGAGGCAGAAGAATCGCTTGAAACCAGGAGGTGGAGGTTACAGTGAGCCAAGAATCCACCACTGCACTCCAGCCTGGGCGACAGAACGAGACTGTCTCAAAAACAAAAAACCAAAAAAACCCAAAAACCTTATTCTTAGAATGAAGGTCTGAAATAAGAAACAAACAAACAAACAAACAAACAAAAAATTTTAAAAAGGAAATAGAAAACAAATACCTTCTTCATGATTCCATGGGAAAAAAGACTGAAAAGAAGTGTTCTAAAGTAAATAAGGGCATGAGAAATTGTTCAAAATATACTGTTAATGGGAAAAAAGGTTATTCAACAATATGATGCCATTGTTTTTGATAAAAAGAATTAAACAACATAAATATGTGCTAGAAAAAGAACTAGAAGGAAATAAGCTGATATATTGGTGGTCTGGTTTCAGAGGAGAGATTTTAGCGATTCTTATTTTCCCCTTTATACTTTTGGTATTTTCTAAATTTTTCTCTAATAGGCCTGTGCTAATCTTATTTATTTCAAAATGTTTCTGTTTAGAGAAATTTTAACAATACAGAAAAGCATGTTACAAAGAATAATAAAAACATACACATCCCCACTGTTCAAAATTAAAACTATTAATTTTTGTTATATTTAATTCCTGTCTTTATTTTAAAGAAATAAACAGTAACAGTAAAGTCCCATTTATGTATGTCATCATGATCATTAAAAATATTTAAATTAGGCTGGGCACAGTGGCTTATGCCTGTAATCCCAGCACTCTGGGAGGCTGAAGTGGGAGGATTGCTTGAGCCCAGGAGTTTGAGACCAGCCTGGGCAACGTAGCGAGACTGTGTCTCTACAAATAATAATTTAAAAATTAAATTAAATTAGACCTTGCCCTGTCTAGGATGGCCCAGGGTGATATTTTGTGAAGGTAGGGGAGACCTGCTCAGGGATTTTTAATTCCCTTTCCCCTTCAGCCAGAGGTTTGGCTCTAAGTGACTATTTCCAGGATAGGGGTGGCCTGGGTGCAAGGATGCCAGATTTGTCTGGCACTTCCCCTGGAACACAGAGTGGCAGGCAGGGCTGGAAGGGGAGGGTCTCAGTGGAGCACTTCCCTCCCGAGGTCAGTTGGTGCCCAACTAGTGTTTACGAAGAGGGTGGGACCTGAGCCTCCCAGCTCTGTGGCCGGGGGTGGGGGGGTGCTGGCCCACAGCAGGCCACAAGCAAAGGACGGTGAAACTGCTGTCTCCTGCAAGGCTCAGAGGCCAGGCCACAGCCTGCGAGGATTCTGAGAAGTGGAGGCCCTTGCAGCTAGGTGGTAAAGTGGTCAGTGGAGGTTCTGGGGATCCAGAAAAAAGAAGGAAGAAAGGGAAGAGGCAGGAACGCTCACATTTACGAGGCACCTACTGATGGGAAGGTATTATGGCCATTTCACAGATGAGGAAACCAAGACTCAAAGGCCTATTGATGTCACTCACCTGAGGCCTCACAGCTCCTGTAGGTCCAGGTTGAAATCCATGCTGACTGCACGCCTCATGCTCCTCACGCCACACCAGGCTGTGTCCCATGGGGCTATGATGAGGGGGCCATTCTGCATTGCTCAGCACCTACAGCAAGGCCGGGATCATTTGGAGATTGATTTCCAGGCGGTGGTGGGATCTGGGGACAAGATGTTGTGAGGCAGCCCATCTTCACTGGGCGTGAGTCACAAGGCTGTCAATCACCTTCTGGCAAGGAGGCTCAGAGAGGCCGGTAAAGTCCGAACTGATTTTGGAAGAGTTCTCTGGTGTCCTCTCTTCTTGCCTTTGCGGGCAGCAAGGGTCTCAGGCCCATAGCCAGCTCTCCAGGAAAATTGTCAAGCATCTCCTGGGAGCTGAGAGGGGCATGAGAGTGGCCACCACCCATCCCTTTGGACCTGACCTGCCAAATGCACAGCTCTGCGCTGTCCTCTCCTAGGCCAAGGCAGAGGTCGGGGGGCAGGTCTACATGTGCCTGTGTGTACTCACACATACACACACACACACACGTGTGTGCTCCCCTCGGCAGGGGGCAACCTCCTGGTAGGTCCACCCCTTTCCAAGACTGCCCCTCGCTTCCAACACCTGGCAGACATCTCAAAGGAGGAACAGGCCTGGAAGCCTGGACTGGGCCACATACTGGTTCTGAGAGTGATCTATTTATCTGTGGGCCCCCCACCTTCTCAACTCAAACACCAGGACCAATGCCAGAGCCATGGGCAGAGAAAGACCCATGAACCCCTCCTGGGGAGGCTGGAGTTTTTTATAAGATAGGGTTGGCTGGAATTCTGACTCTGTTCCATTCTGACTACGTGACCTTAGGCAGATTCCTGTCAATAGGTTTATAAAATGGGGATGTCGGCCAGGCGCAGTGGCTCATGCCTGTAATCCTAGTGCTTTGAGAGGCCAAGGCGGGTGGATCATCTGAGGTCAGGAGTTTGAGACCAGCCTAGCCAACATGGCGAAACCCTGTCTCTACTAAAAATACAAAAATTACCTGGGTGTGGTAGTGGGCATCTATAATCCCAGCTACTCGGGAGGCTGAGGCAGGAGAATTGCTTGAACCTGGGGGGCAGAGGTTGCAGTGAGCTGATATCGTGCCACTGTACTCCAGCCTGGTGACAGAGCGAGACTCCGTTTCAAAAAAAAAAAAAAAAATGGGGATGTCGTCATTGATAATAACAGACACATACCTCTTCCAGTCGTAGGAGGATTAAATGCAATAGTATGCAGAACATGATTCCACGTTTTGCACACAGTCAGGCATAGAACAAACACTCAGGAGCGGCGCCTGGTGCTTGTGTAGCTCCAGTGACTTCTCCTACCCCAACCCTGGCTCAGGATTCAGTCTTCACTCCGAAGTGGCAGGAGAGACGTAAAACCTCCCTCCCCTTCTTGGGTGCCCCTGCTCTCCAAAGGTTCTCTGGGACTGCCCAGGCTATTACTATTGTCAACAATAACGATGACCACTGCTTCCATTTATTGACCACTGACTCTGTGCCAGGCATTGTGCCAAGTTTTCTCTTCTTTCATTGTCATGGCAATAGCGGAGGTACTTTTAGTTTCGTGTAATCCAGGTAAGGACACTGAGGTACAGTGAGGTTCAGTGACTTGCTGGGGTCACACAGGTAGGGAGTGGCCCAGCTGGGAATCTTTCGAGGCTGGGAGAACATGAGTGACCAAATGAAGACATTCTACAGACTCAGTTGCACCAATTGCCAGGGCTCCTGGTCTGGGATCCAGTGAGGTTCTGCTGGGAAGCTGCTGAGTTCTGTTCACAGTCACCAAAAGGGCACCCTGGTGGCCTGGCCGCAGGACCGGGCTTCTGCCTACTCTCAAGCCCAGGCACTTCCTGCCACTCTGCCCAGTGAGACCGCCTTGATCCACAGCTGTGGTAGGAGATGAGGACCATGACTGTCTCCTTCCAGCTGGGGTACCAGGCACGGCCCAGACAGGAGACCAGGACCCAGGTTCAGCAGAGGAAATGGTTGGAAATGTTGAAAAGGCACCGGGGGGTGGGGAGGTAAACCAGAGATGAGCAGTAGCAGGAAACTGTCACCCCCTGCCCCCCTACCAATGGGGTTGCTCCCAGGGCTGGAACAACAAAGGGAGGGGGCGGAGGTTCAGGAGCCCAGGACCTGGACTGCCCAAGGGAGCTGGAGCCATGAAGGAGATGAACTCACAGCCAGAGCTGCCACCCAGATCTGGGGATCAGGAGGAATACCCAGACTTCTCTTCTTCCCCTGCCCCCCATCTTCCTCCAGAACCTTTCATTGGGTAAAACTAATCAGAAGCCAGTTGGCAAAGGGGTCTGGGGCATGTGATTTGCCCTCCAAGATACTGAGCAGAACACAGGCAAGGAACAGATGTGACAACAAACCAAACAAATGACCAGGACAGAGACCTCTCCAGGGCTGCCTCCTGCTCCTGTGGCCACCCCTTGCCCACTTCAGGGCTCCTGCTGAGTAGGGGACAGTGGACTCTCGCTGCTGGTGACCACACTCCCTCCTGGAGTCCACCTGGGCTGTGTCTCTTTTCCTAAACTCCCACTTGTTGGTGTCAGGAGACCCTAAGTGACAGAGCTGGCCACTCCCTCCACATACTTGACCTGGATTGCCTGGTGGTCTTCACTGCCCTACACGTCACTTCAGTGACTGTGTTTCTCTCTTGTCCTAACCTTCTCTCCATCAGCACTGACCTTACAGGGCTGGGGCCTCACCATGCCCTTCCCCCATGCCTGCTTAAGTTATAAGACCACAGAAAATGCTGCTGAATTCCGAAGGTCTCCCACCAAGCACTCTACTCAAGAGCCCAGGCTGGGGGTGCTCTCAGACCTGAGGTCAAAGCCAGCTCTGTCACCTACTAACCTTGAACAAGTGATTTTGCCTCTCTAAGCCTGAATTTGCTCATCTAAAAAAAGGAGAATAGCAGGAGGAATAGCAATAATACATTCCTGCAGGGCAGAGGAAAGAGAAAGGCTTACAGCTTATCTGTGAGGTAGTCGTTGCAGGTACAAGAAGAAAAATAGCAATTGAGCATTCATTCCACAAATACTGATTGACACTTTCTGTGCATTGGGTCTGTCTAGGAACAGCAGGGATAGGAAGAAGAGTGAAATATTGTAAGGTAAGACGTGAGAAACCAACTCGAGTTGCCCTCAATGGAAGGATATTTGTTGGCTCACTTAGTTGGAGGTTGGGGGTCCAGAAGTAGAGTGATGTTATGAACTGAATTATGCCTCCTCCACACTCATATATTGAAGCCAACAAATGTCTTTCTGTGACTGCATTTGGAGATAGGCCCTTTATGGAGGTAATTAACGTTAGATGAGTCATAAGGGTAAGGTCTTAATCCAGTAGGACTGGTGTTCTTATAAGAAGACAGAGCGCTCCCTGGTATCTCTTCTTCTTCTTAAAAGGATAGCAGTCCTATCTGGAAGAGATACCAGAGAGCTCTCTCTTTCTCCGGGCATACACAGAGAAGAGGCCATGTGAGGTCCCAATGAGAAGGTGGCCATCTGCAAGCCAGGAAGAGAGGCCTCACCAGAAACCAACTTTGATGGCGCCTTGATCTAGGACTTTTAGCTTCCAGAACTGTGAGAAAATAAATTTCTATTGTTGAATTCACTCAGTTTATGGTATTTTGTTATGGCAGCCCAAGCTGACTAACATTGTAGGCTTCCGAGTTGATGAGTCCAGAAACTCTGATTCCATTTCCCCGCAGTGCTCTTGACTCTGCCCTCCTCTGTGTGTGGTGACACCCTTAGGCTGGTAGCAAGAGGACTGCCCTAGTTCTAGGCTCTGCAATGTCTAGGGGAAGAGAAAGAGAGAAGGCTGTCCACAAAGCTGCCTGATAAAAGCAAGCGTGCTTTTTCCTAGAAACCCAAATCAAACCTTCCTGGCATCTGTTGGCCCTAACTAGGTCACATACCCATTTTGGAACCAATTCCCAAGATTTGGGAAAGCCAGGCACGTGTATTTTGTACAGCATAGGAAAAGCTGTAACACAGAGACCCCACATACAAGTGTAAGCAAGATAGAATGTACGTCTCTTTCATGTAAGAGTTCAGAAAAAAAAAAAAAAAAAAAAAAAAGCAGTCGAAGACTGATAGGAGGACTTGGCCATCCTTCAAATGTGGTTTCCCTCTCTAGGTCCAAAGAGACAGCTTCAAAATTCTATCATCTCCCAGGGAGGGAGAAGGGCAGAAGGGTCAGGGAAGTACATGCACAGTGCCTTTGAGGGCCCAGCTTAAAAGTGGTCCGATTATGTCTGCTCACTGTTCATTGGGGGAGAACTTAGACTCCTGGCCACAATAAGCAGCAAGGGAGGTTGGGAAATGTAGTCTTTAATGAGGCAGCCATCCGTTCAGCCAAAAAATCAGGAATTCTGTTATTTAAAAAGGGGATCGTGCATATGAGTGAAACAGAAAGGTCTCTGCTGCACTCAGATTAGTTAGGGCCAGGTTCCTGAATCAATTGTTGGGAAGGGTCAGCTTCCACGGAGCCCCATGGGCTTGCTTCTTCAGTCTCTATACTCTGGGTCTGTCACAGCAGCTTAGCTCATACTCTAAATAATGCACTGTTCCTTGAATCGCCTTGGCTTCTCTTAGGAATCTGGAAGGGGGAGAATGGATGTTGGGTAGCCAGCCAGCAGTGTCCTCTACATTATCTGTCCTTGAGGTCCTGAGATGCTGGGGGAAGAGATGGGTTTAAATAGATAACTATGGTCAACATGACAACTGGTAACTCACAACAACATATAAAGCCCAGTGAAAACAGAGGGAAGAATTAAGAGGAGGCTTCTTCGAAAGAGTGGAAGAGTATCATGAGTTCATTTTGGCTGGGTTTTAAAATAAGTATGGGAATTTCCCAATGGTTTTGGTCGAGGAAAGGCATTTCAGACAAAGAGAATGGCAAAATATGGAGGCCTATGAGGTGTGGCTTGTGATCTGAGAGTGGAGAGCTAGGGGTATGTTAGGATCAAGTAAAGAAGGGCATCTGAAGGCCATGAGAAGGAAGCAGCCTGTCCCACAGGCCTCTGGAAGCCATGGAGGGGTTTTAGGCCTGGGAAGACATAATCAGATCTGTGTCTTTCTCTGAGGGAGGGACTGGAGGATGACTCGTTAGGAAGCTATTTCACAAATTCGGCTGAGTAATAAAGAGCCTGCATCAGATCAGGGCTTTAGTGGTGGGAACAGAGACAAGGAGACAGTTTGCAGAGAGATTTTGGTGGGAGAATGACAGAACTTGGTAACTGGGTGACTAAGGGGGGTTGAGTGAGAATGGAGGGGGTGGTGCTTTAAATATGGTTAAATATGATCCTGAGTGTACATGCCTGCACTACAAACCTAGAGAAGGAGTACAGGAAATGCAAGTTTTGGGGGTGAGAGGAGAAAATGCCTTCCCTTTGTCCTGAGCCTGGTCCAAGACAGACTTCTTTGGGTTTCTGAAATGTTTAACAGTCTCTCAGTTGGGCATGGTGGCTCACGCCTGTAATCGCAGCACTTTTGGAGGCCGAGGTGGGCGGATCACCTGAGGTCGGGAGTTTGAGACCAGCCTGACCAACATGGAGAAACCCTGTCTCTATTAAAAATACAAAATTAGCCTGGCGTGGTGGTGCATGCCTGTAATCCCAGCTACTTGGGAGGCTGAGGCGGGAGAATCACTTGAATCCGGGAGCAGAGGTTGTGGTGAGCCGAGATCACACCACTGCACTTCAGTCTGGGCAACAAGAGTGAAACTCTGTAAAGAAAAAAAACAAAAAAACAAAAAACACACACACACAACCGAAAAAAAAAACAGTCCCTCTTAACTCAAGGGATCTGAACACTCAGTCCCTCCTCTACAGAATACCCCCTCACCCCCAAATCTCCAATTGGCGAATTCCTTATTTCTTCCAAGAGCCTTTCTTGACCCCCTCACCAAGGTCAGAAACCGTCTCCTGTAGTCTCATGGCATCCCATTTCTTTTCTTTCCCCACCTCTCACTGGTGGTTATTGAATGCCTGCCTGTCTTTCTCCAATACACCTGTAGTTTCCATGAGGCAGGAACCATGTCTGTATTTTCCACTGCTTCATTGTCAACAATGAAGTATAGTGTCTGGCACATGATAGGCACTCATGCTGAGTTTGAGGCATCTAACAGTGGACATTGGAAATCGGAGTTGGCCAATCATTTGGATCTAGGCCCATTTGGATAGAACGCAAGGTAATGGCGCCACCATGGGGATAGGTGGTGTGACTCTCACGTGGGCCTGGATCACTCTAGATTAGTGGTTTTCAACAAGGGCTGATTTTTGCCTTCCCAGGAACATTTCTGATTGTCACAACTGGATGTGAACGTAAATGTGTACACTATTAACATCGAGAGGGTAGAGGCCAGGGATATTGATAAACATCCTATAATACCCAGGACAGCTCCCCACAACAAAGAATCATCCAGCGTAGACTGTCAATAGTGCCAAAGTGGAGAAACGCTGCAGAGATGGGCGAGCCAATTGGCACGGCTGAGTTCCAATTTGGCCTACTGGCTCCTATGGCCCAGTTGAGTAAGAGCAAGAGAAGCTCAGCAGCTATCACAAGAAATATGGACTTGTGATGTGCAGCCAGGAACCATCTTGGATCAGGCCTCAGTCAGAGGCCCCAACACCTTGGGCAGTTTCCCCTTAACTGAACTCCCAGCCGTAAGCCCAGCTGGCCCAGCCTGGCGCTCGCTCGTCTCTCTGACTCATTCTGTTGGGTTTCTCTCGCTCTTTGGTGGAAGGGCACCACACTCTTTTCCCGCCCCATCTGCCTCGCTGATTATTTTCAGCTTGGCTTGCAGAGGTCCAACACTGCAATTACTCCCCAACCTCAATGGCTCCTTCTGAAAATAACATTTGGGTCGAAGAAAACCTCAGTCTGGTGGGCTGAATTTTATACTAAACAGTTAAAGAATGGGTGTGGGCAAGGGGGTGGGGGTGGGGACAAGGGAGTGGCACGATGGTACAATTAAGAGAAGAATCTGGAAGAAGGGGAAAGGGAAGGAAATGGAGAGAGGGAAGAGGTGGTGGTGGTAAGGGCTGTTGCAGAAAGAAAATAGATGGGCCGGGGTCATCAATCTTCTAAAAGTCTTCTGCCAAGTCTTTATTTCTGCCTCTAATTGAAGGTTTTGTTTGCTGTAATAGCCCATCCCCACCCCCACTCTTTGAGGCCTGGGAAATTCATGTCTGCCTGGGGCCAGAAGAATTAGTCTATGGGCATACCAATCTTTATCCAAGTTAGTGACCAGATTTTCCAACCCCAAAATAGAAGACACATGGTCTGACATAGGCTTTTTGTTCTCTTTCCAGATGAGAATGGCAGTCTGGGAAATGTAGTTTTAATGTGGATAAGGGGAATTTCTAAGTGTTTCTGTGGTCAATTGAGGACAGTAGATAGGATGTTCAAAATAGGGATTGTCATGGACATCAGAGATTTACGGGTTACTTTAGAGAAGAAAATGATATTATTCTAAGTGAAGTAACTCAGGAATGGAAAACCAAACATTGTATGTTCTCACTTATAAATGGGAGCTAAGCTATGAGGATGCAAAGGCATAAGAATGACACAGTGGACTTTGGGGACTCAGGGGGAAAGGGTGGGAAGGGGGTGAGGGATAAAAGACTACAAATTGAGTGCAGTGTATACTGCTTGGCTGATGGGTGCACCAGAACCTCACAGATCACCACTAAAGAACTGACTGATATAACCAAACACCACCTGTTCCCCAATAACCTACAGAAGTAAAACAATAATGAAAACTAAGAAAAGAAGAAAATGAAACATGGGAAATGAGAAACTTTGTCCCATCCAAGTAAAGGGGAGGAGGGGGATCTAGGGAGTGTGGAAAGAAATGCCTGGAACCACCCTTTGGATTCCAAAGGTGCTTTTAAAAAAAAGTGCTTTAAAGGGTGCTTTAAAAAATAATAATAATAAAAAAATTTCAAGGCTGATTGACTTACCTTCTATGACTGTGGTGAGAATGAACTGAAGTTTGCAAAACGTAGGCCGTTGCACTTAGCACTAAGTAACCAGTAGTTCATGAGTGCTGAGAAAGATTCTTGAACGCAGTTCCTTAACGCTTGTTGGCATTTCTGCCTGTTCTGTGTCACTAACTCAACTAGCCCTGTGGTGACCTTTCAGGGTCAGCCCATTGGCCTCTTTGGGTAGTGATGCCAGTGCTGCCCACTGTTACAGAATATGCCCTTAGGAGGAGTCCTTGGGAAGCTAGAGGGTCCTTCGGCCTTCCATGCGGATGGCTCCATCAATCTGGAGGGGAAAGGAAAGGTCTTCCTCTATTCAGAGCCCACTTTGCTCATTCGTTCAATACTATTTTAATGGGTGGCCACCATGTGCCAGGCACTGGCTAGGTACTGGAGATACAGCAGTGACCAAGGCAAGGCTCTGCGCTCAAGAGCTTCCGGTCTAGTGAGGGAAGCAAGTACTTACAGTACGGTGCTATTAAGTACTACCATCCAGGTAAGTACCAAATTCCAGGAGAGCACGTGGGAGGGGCCCAAACTGAGCCTTAGAAGGAAGAAGAGAATTCTAAACAGGTAGAGATGTTCTGAGTTGGTTGGATCAAGGGTGTGTGAAGAAATTACAATTCTGGGCCAGGTGTGGTGGCTCACGTCTGTAATCCCAGCACTTCGGGAGGCCGAGGCAGGCAGATTACCTGAGGTCAGGGGTTTGAGACCAGCCTGGCCAACCTGGTGAAACCCTGTCTCTACTAAAAATACAAAAAATAAAATAAAATAAAATAGTTGGGCGTGGTGGCACGCACCTGTAATCCCAGCTACTCGGGAGGCTGAGGCAGGAGAATTGCTTGAACTTGGGAGGCGGAGGTTGCTGAGATCACGCCACTGTACTCCAGCCTGGGTGACAGAGCAAGACTCCGTCAAAAAAAATAAAAATAAAAATAAATAAATTAATAAATAAATAAATTGTGATTCTGCTCATTTTACCGATGAAGAAACTAAAAGCTTCAGATCATAAAATTAGTAATGGCAAAACCAATACCTGGACCCTGGCAGACTCGATTCTCACACCCCCATGCCGGTACCGTGTGCCCAGCTCCCAGGTGGCCTTCATTCAGGCCCTGACACTTGATCTTAGCCTTGAAAGAAGGGTAAGATTTGGAGAAATTGTGGGTCCTTCTTGGATAGGGCAGTTATGTAGGCTCTGGAGACAGGCTAGTGGAGTTTGCATCCTGGCTCTGTGATCTTAGGCTTTCTGTGCCTCATTTTTCTCCTTTAAATGTAAACAACATCCACCTTCTATGGCGTCATAAGGAGTAAGAGTGTGTAAAGTGCTTAGAACAATGCCTGAGACCTTGACAATCACTCAGTATGTTAGGTAGTATTACCTTCAGAGTTTTCTTTGTTTTTGAGACAGGGTCTCACTGTCACGAAGGCTGGAGTGCAGTGGCACCATCATAGCTCACTGCAGCCTTAACCTTCCGGGCTCAAGCAATCCTCCCACCTCAGCCTCCCAGGTAGTTGGGATTACAGGCGTGCGCCACTATGCCCAGCTAATTTTTGTGATTGTAGTAGAGATGGGTTTTACCATGTTGCCCAGGCTGGTCTCAAACTCTTGGGTTCAAGTGATTCTCCAGCCTTGATCTCCCAAAGTGCTGGGATTACAAACATGAGCCATTATGTCCAGCAATTACCAGAGTTTTTCACCAAATGTGGTAGACAAGACAATGTAGCTAACTTTTTTTTTTTTTTTTTTTTTTTTTAAGGCTGGTCAAGTGAAGCAGTGTGAGTGGAGAGGGAAAGAAAAAAAAGAAAGAAATCTGTAACTGGATGTGATCGATTAGTTGCAAACACCACTGCACTTGGACCAGCCCATATATAAATTTTTTATTTTAATAGTTTTGAATTTATTTTCAGTCTGTAGCTTTGCTAACGTTATTGCTTAGGGCAAAGCGACCTAAAAAAGGGAAATGGTTTAAAGGTAAAGAAAAAGTTAATAAAATAAAAATTTATTAAAATGTATAATAGAAGTGGAATGTGGATCTGGAAGCAAACCGTGAAGGCAATACCCGAACGGCTGAAAATTTTGGAAAATAATCGGTGACGCCTCCTGCTCATAAAACCTAAAACAGATGAGGGAGGCAGGGGAGATACTGACCAAGGCGGTATCAAAACCTTGCCTCCTTCCCGCCCCGTAGCCACTATCCCTCCCTTCTTATGAAAGTGTGTGGTGTGAGGGCCCAGGCCCGCGAGGCTTGACTGTGCTTCCGAGCTGTGCATCCTGGACAGTGCTGCGGATCGGGGGCCGCGGGGGAGGGAGGCTGAATCCAAAGGCCCAAGTCTGGAAACCAAAAGCCAACTTCCCAACTTTGCTCTGCCGGCGCGTTTGGGGAGATTTGGGCCTCTCTGATTTTTTTGGATCACTGGGTCAATCAGTCAGCCAATGCCTCGGGAGAAGTTTAATTAAGCTCAGATCGCGGGCGCAAGCTGCCAGAGGTCTCCCCGGCCGACCGGCCCCGCCCCCCAACATCTGGTGAAAAGCCCCCCTCTCCGCCCTGTGAGGCGGGGCCGCAGCCCGCGCATGCGCGTCGGCCCGGTTCCCGGCGCCCCGCAGCAGGACTCAACTCCCAGAACAGCGTTGCAAACTGTTGCATCAGACAGCAAGCAGCCTGTCGGGCCGCCAGGGTTTCTAGGAAGATAGGAAGGGTTTGAGATCCTCTTTGGTTGCCTGGGAGCTCTGGCTGTCACTCACTGTGTTTACACGCCGGTAACAGGATCCCCTAAAATATCAAGCTTGCACCCGTCAGAGGAGGGCCATAGCCACGGGTGAAATTCCCTGAACGCCATTGCTCCTGTCCCCACTCCACGCCCGGACCCAGGCGGGACTAACTGAACTGGACTTGGTCTGCTTTATTAATGGCAAGGGCCCTGAAGGAATGAGCTGGGTTCGATTTCTCTACCCAAGCACAAGAATGCCCCCTGAGGAATTTCTCACTCTGTGAAAGTGCAGAACTAATTTCCCCTGACAAGTGCTATTGCCGGTTCCCAAAAGGGTTTGGAAAGATCCCAGCAGAAATGTTCAGTGGTTTCCAAATCTCTTTACCCCAGCAGCTGGACACGCAGACCCTGAGCTAGGAGCCCCTTTGGGCACCCAGAACTTCTTGGTGGGTGGACACACGTCCTTGACACATAGGCCTTCCTTTTGTCATATCTCAGTCCCCCTCTTATGAAGACTTCGGATATTAGCCAGAAAATGCACAACCACAAATTCATGCACACATATATATTGCGCAGTACACATACACAATGAATTCTTTGGGTCCAAATGGCTTAGCAACTCAGGTCAGTGGAAAAGTCATCCTTACGTTCCCTCACTCTTCTCGTCTCTGGGCCATTCTTTCTCAAAGTGAGAAAATAATGCTGTATCTAGAAGGGATAGGACAAGCTGGGACAGGTGGGCGGGATATTCAAGAAGAATAAGAGCACTGATTTGGAATCTAGCTTTTTAAAGGGATTTTCAAGGACATAATCTGAATCCCATGGATCAATCCTCTTTTTTTTTGAAATGGGTCAAGACCAAGATCATTCAGTATTAATGGATTTTCCAGAAAGACAAAAACTGGCAATTTACCTTGAGCATTCTGCTTTTTTAGGGTGTTGATGGTGAAAGTCTATTCCTTGTGAATAATTTTGAGAACTAAAACAGGCCTAGTGTTTTCCTTCCCCTTCATTATTATGAATCACTCGATCCCAAGATTCAATTTAAAAAAAAAAAAAAAAAGACCCAAAAGACTCATCAGCATTATTTGGTGTGTCCCTTGCCAGACAGTCACCATTGTTTGTTTTAGCCAGGATTTTCCTGCGAACAGTGGAGTATTATGTCACTATGGGATTTTCATTGTAATAGATGTTTCATAAATATGACCTGAGTTATTTTAGTCGTCACAAACAGTGTTCTTATGAACTGAAGGAAAGACAACTAGGAAAGGATGGGAAGGCATTGGCAGATCCCGGAGCTAGAACATTCCCAAGTTCTGCTCCTGAAGGTCTATCAGGATCCAAACCTGCGAAATGGGTACCCCCAAGGTGGGATTCTAAAGTCAGCAGGTATGGTCTCAGGAAGCTGCTGGGAGCTGATAGAATGTCAGATGTGTCTGGTCAGGTGTGGTGGCTCATGCCTCCCAGCACTTGGGAGGCCGAGGCGGGCAGATCACCTAAGGTCGGGAGTTCGAGACCAGCCTGACCAACATGGAGAAACCCTGTCTCTACTAAAAATACAAAATTAGCTGGGCCTGGTGGCGCATGCCTGTAATCCCAGCTACTCGGGAGGCTGAGGCAGGAGAATCCCTTGAACCCGGGAGGCGGAGGTTGCGGTGAGCCGAGATGGTGCCATTGCACTCCAGCCTGGGCAACAAGAGTGAAATTCCGTTTCAAAAAAAAAAAAAAAAATTGTGTCTGAGTAGTCGTTCCCACATGGAGAAGCAAGTCAGTTACTATGGTGGAGCCAAGCCTGGAAGTTGGAGCCATGAGGAAAGGAGCCAGGTGGAGGTGGGAAGAGGAGAAGGTAAGCCCATGAGCTCAGGCTGGGTTTTCTGCTGTACCCCCAGCATCTACATACAATGGGCTCTCAATACATGTTTGTGAAGTGAATGTACTGAAAGAAGAAGGGAAGAAGAAGCAGATTGAGGAAAGGGCGAAGAAGTCCAATAATTTTGCAGGAGGCCACCTGGGATGGCCAGGGTATTGGGTGAAGAGGGGAATTCTTCCAGTTTAAAGGCATAGGGCAATAGAGTCAGAACTAGTAAGTGACAAGTCCCATGAGGTTCTTTCTGCCTTGGTTTTCCTTGTTTGGAAAAACCTCCAGTTGACTACAGAGCTGAGCAGTCATTCTACTTAACTAAGCCTAGCGACATCATCACCTATTGCCTCACCTTGACTGAATTTCCAGAGCAAATTTCTGGAAAAGTGAGGGATCTGAGGAATGACTGAGATCTAGAGGACAGGAAGATCACCCCAGAAGCCACACTTCAAAACCATAAACAGACCGGGCGTGGTGGCTGATGCCTGCAATCCCAGCACTTTGGGGGGCTGACGCGGGCGGATCACCTGAGTTCAGGAGTTCGAGACCAGCCTGGCAAACATGGTGAAACCCCGTCTCTACTAGAAATACAAAAATTAGCTGGGTGTGGTGGCAGGTGCCTGTAATCCCAGCTACTCAAGAGGCTGAGGCAGGAGAATCACTTGAACCCAGGAGGCAGAGTTTGCAGTGAGTTAAGATTGTGCCATTACACTCCAGTCTGGGCTACAAGAGTGAGACTCCGTCTTAAAAAATAAATAATAGCCGGGCGCGGTGGCTCACGCCTGTAATCCCAGCACTTTGGGAGGCCGAGGCGGGCGGATCACAAGGTCAGGAGATCGAGACCATGGTGAAACCCCGTCTCTACTAAAAATAGAAAAAAATTAGCCGGGCGCAGTGGCGGGCGCCTGTAGTCCCAGCTACTCGGGAGGCTGAGGCAGGAGAATGGCGTGAACCCGGGAGGCGGAGCTTGCAGTGAGCCGAGATTGCGCCATTGCACTCCAGCCTGGGCGACAGAGCAAGACTCCGTCTCAAAAAAAATAAAATAAAATAAAATAAAATAAAATAATAATAATAATAATAATAAAACCATAAGCAACATGGTAGCCCAGATACAAGTGTGTACTAAAAGGGTGATTTTTTTTTACACATTCCTTGGGCACCCACAGATTCTAGACACTATACCAAGCCCAGACCCAGACAAAGCTTCTGCCCTAGGGCTTATGATCTAAATTCCTTGTGGAAAGTCTGTTTTTGAAATGTTTAAGGCATCTCATTTAATCCTCATTTCCATTTCAAGTCATGTACCTCCTTCCTGAGAAACCCACCACATTTTAAGTTTGTAGCTGGCTTTCCTTCTGTTTTTGCTATTTATGTGCCAATTTAAAGGGTGGGGAGAGCCACATTAATTTTAAAATAAAACACAAATAGAAAAATGAGGCTTGGTTAAAGGAAAAACCACAAAAGGAATTTTTTTTTCTTTCTCCCATACTTTTCAGATTTTCCTAGAACCACCTTTATTTTCTCAGAGCCCAGACATAGAAAGTGAGTGGGCCTCTCCGGATGCTCTTCCAAGCTAAAGCCAAAAGCCTCATTCCTATTCTCTCCTTGCACCTTTAGGTTTTGTTTTTCTGTTTGACATCTGAGTCCCACATTGGCGACTCAAGCAGGTCAAGCCTCCCGTGCACATGTGATATTTCTATGCACTCTCAGCATAGATTTTGATTTGTTTTTCATGATTTGCATCTTACCTCTTCTGTTCAGTTGTTTCAGCGTGTACATTCTGGGTGATGAGAACAGAGCTTTAAAGTCAGACACTCCTAGGAAGAATCCCAGCTTTGCCACTTACCAGCCTTGTGACCTCATCCATCAAACAGCAATCATCATCCACACTTCTTAGGGCTGTAGTGAGGATTAATGAGTCAAAGCACATAAAGGGCTCAGCGCAAAAGAAGCACTCTGTACTCGGTAGCTATTATGAAAATAGATCCTTTCATCTATCTGCGCCTACTTAACCAAGCCTCCCCCTACCCACCGTATTTTGGAGAAGAAGAGAAAAATTAGTCATTTATTCCAAGTAGATGATTTATCCCTATTTTAAATCACCAGAGGGCGAGAAGGGGAGGCAAGGCTGAATTTGACTTGCAAACACCTAGGCCTTTTAATGGGATGGGAATCAGTGTCCGCGCCTCTCAGCAGGAGATGAAAAACCCGCTGTGCAGGGACTGGGGAAGCCTTGAAGGCCGGTGGTGGGATGGCAGGAGCACAGAAGATGGGGAACAGTGGTCAGGGAAAGCAGGTCCAGGGCTGAAATGGTGGGCCGGAGGGATGGCAGCCACCAGGAAGGGGAGCTTCTTGCTTTGGGGTTCTGAGTCCAGGCGTCTGCAGGCCTACGTTAGCCTGCCCCGAGGTCCCGGTGACAGTGAGATCCAAGGCATGTGCGGCAGCGCCCTCTGCCGGCTGCGTGGGGCAGGCGCCCAGCCCAGAGCCCGGCCCGGCAGTTCTGCAATCCGGACTCTAGATCCCTCCGGCTGCCTCCGCCCCCGCTCTATCACTGCTCAGGACTGCGGCCCCGTCCCGGACTAGATTCCTAGAGACGCCTCCCTATCCTACGCTTGCGGGCTGAGCAGGCATGATGCTCAGAAACAACCAATTCACCAGGGGATCGGAGGCCGCAGGAACCCATCCAAACCCCGCAGGGGCTGCGCCTCTGGGACCCAGGGCCAGACCCTGCTGGGCTGTCGGAAGTGGCATCGCCTATGGCCAACACCGCGGGTTCTACGCACAGAGAGGAGCCCTGGGTTCGCTTTCTGTCTCGTCCATTTTCCAGCTAGGTGACCTTGGGCAAGGTATTACACTTAAATTTCCAGGTGCCTTAGTTTCCTCATCTTTAAGATGGAGAGAAGGATCCCGTCCTTAGTGGGTTGACGTGAGGATGACATGGGGTCCGACAGCAGGAGTTGGAATTCTGGCACTGACATCAGCTAGCTGTGTGCCCTGGGGCAAGTTACTTAACCTCTCTGTACCCGGCTTTCCTGCAAAATAGGGATAATAATGGTACTTACCTCCGGGGTTGTTGCCTGCAAAGCGCTTAACACAGTACCTGGCACAGAGTAAGCCCTCAATAAATGGTGGCTATTATGGCGGTGGTCGTTATTATTGTTCCTAAAGGCGCTGAGCACACGAGTGGAGCTCTAGCTGGCGGCTATTATTAGTTTCTTTCTTAGGTCCGGCTATTTCTTTCTGGGCATTGTTCAGATCTTTTACCAAGAGCTCGCGTCCTTATCAGTAGCCGAAGGACAGCCGGCCTTCCCGAGTTTGGAAAGATCGAGGTTCCCCCGGAGGAGGGCCAAGGACGCGGCCGCGGGCTGCCGGGACCGGGACCTCCCGGAGGAAGCCCGCGCCGCGCCGCCTCCGCCCGGGCCTCCATGAGCGCGCGTCAGAGCCGCAGTGACGTCGCCGGGCCGGTGGGCCGGGGGAGCGGCGGCCTGCACGTGCGGGGAGCCTGGAGGCGGCCGGGAGGGCAGGGGGTCGGGCCTCTCGCAGGAGGCGCCTCCGGCTGCGCGGGGCCCCTGCGCTCCGAGGCGGCCAGAAAAGCTGCGGGAAGGCCCGGCCTGGGTCCGCTGTTCCGCGCCTGCTCGCGCGGGGTGCGTTCTGGGCGCCGCCTGCCTGCAGCCCCGCGCGGAGGCCGGAGATGCCGACGCCAGCTCCGGGGCCAGCTCAGCCCGGCCGGGGGAGCTGACTTCCCGGCAGCCGCGCGGCGTCGGCGCGGTCCTTTGCGCCCAGTCCTTCTCGACACCCCACCCGCCTCGATCCCACTCCTCGCCTCCCCCCAGCGACTCCCTCCGTTTCTTCCCCTTCTGTCCTCCGTCCGGACCAGCTCGTTAGCTGTCAGCTGTGGTGAGCCACTCGCAAGAGGCACCTCCCACCTCCGGCTCCCCGCCTGCAGCCCGGGCGCGCCCATCCCATCGCCCTCCCGACAGCTCCACGCGGTTGGCCCCGCGCGCACAGCCACCGCCGCGTGTTGACCCGATTATTGTCCATCGCAGAGATGGCGCAACCGCCCGGCCCCTCGTCCCGACGCCTCTCCTTCCCTCCTGAACACTTCTCCAGGCACTCTGCACTCCATCCTCATTCTCACTTCATCCAGACCTCCCCGGCGCCCAGCTCCCCTTGGCTGTTGACACATTCTCCTCAAAGGTCTCCCCTGCACGCCTGTCTCCTTCAAATCCATCCCCCTCTCTCTGCCAGAACAGCCACCTGCAACCCCTGTTTGGCCATGCCTCTCGGCTTGAGGCCGCCCCGTCTTCATGGACGCCCTCGTCTGCCATTTTCTACCCCATGCCTCCCTAGCTAGTCTCGGAGGCTGGAGCCCGCTGGGGCCACACTCTTGAAGGTCCTCAGGTCTTTGCTGCGGTTAGGCCCCATCGAGGGAATTTTCCCCTTCCTCCCTTCTTCCCCCTCACTCCCCACCCCCACCGGCTTCCTCTTACTCATCCTCCAGAACTCAAGATGTGAGTCACCTTTTCAAGAACGCCCTCCCTGTTCTGCTATCTGGCCCAGTGAAGTGTCC
Source organism: Chlorocebus sabaeus (assembly GCF_047675955.1). Lineage (NCBI taxonomy): Eukaryota > Metazoa > Chordata > Mammalia > Primates > Cercopithecidae > Chlorocebus > Chlorocebus sabaeus. Next base: position 18,951,564 of record NC_132904.1, read on the forward strand.
CTGGGCTGCCTGCTGATTTTGTCATATTTAGGGGAGAGGCTTGACCCTTCAGGATGGCCCGTGGAGCCCTGCATGGTCTGCGCACACCCACTTCGCCTCCTCTCCCCTCAGCTTCAGCTCCTTTCTTCCTCTGCTCTGGCCACGCAGGGAGTCTCAGTTTCTGGCCCCTACCTCACCTTCCCAGTCCAGCCTCTTAGTGCAGGCTGTCTCTGCCTGAAACACCTTGCCGCCCTTCCTCTTCTACTCAATTTTCAGCTGTCATCTTAAGTAAGACTCAATTCGTCTGAGAAGCCTTCTCTGACCCACCCACTCCCAACTCAGTGGAATTCGCCTTTAATAGGTCAAAGTGCAATTCAAAAAAATTTAAAGCATACCAAAAAACTACAGCGAATAATATAATTAATCACTATTCTGTGTGCCTTCCCCTCCCCTCGCCACGTCTTTGTCAAAGCTTAACAATTGCTCTATTTTCTTCAGATCTTTTTTAAAGGACATAAAACCTCACAGATCTGGTTTTCTGAATTCATTTCTGTCCCTCCTTATGGTAATCACTTTCTGTCTTTTATCATAGGAGTTTTATCATTCCTATGCATGCTTTTGTATTTTTGCTACATGTATTTGTGCCTGTAAGCACTTTACAGAATTGTTTTGTATGTTTTTAAACTCTGAAGAAATAGCATTATACCAAGTATATAATTGTGCAACTTGCTTTTTTCACCCAGCAGTATGATCTTGAAATGTGTTCACATGGATACACATAGTTCTAGATTATGCAATTTTCACTGCCTATTCGGGTCCCATTATATAAGTTCACCATACTTTATTTACCAATGTCCTTCTGAAGGACATTCAACTTATTTTTAATTTTTTTTCTGTTAGAAACAATATTGTGATTAGTATTTTTTATAGCCATCCCCTTGTGTGAAAGTAAGTCTTCCAGTAGCCACTTGGGTGCAGAATTGCTGGGTTCAAGGCAGGGGAATTGGCAGCTTTACTCAGCATGGCTAAATGTTTTTTCAAAGTGGTTGTACCATTCACAGTCTGATAGCAATATATGAGAGTACCCATGCTTGGCATCCTCAACAATGTTTGGTAGTGTCAGACTTCAAAATTTTTGCCACGCTGATGGGTGTGAAACGGCCTTTCAGTGTTTTAATTTGCAATTCCCTGTTATCAAGTGAGACTGGGCACACTTTCATTTGTCGACCATTTCCTCATTTTTAACTTGCTCATTGGTTTATTTGACAGTGCTTCTGTCAGATTATCTCTTACTATGAGTAGGAGTTCTTTATATATTCTGCGTACTAATCCTCTGTCAGGCTGGGGCCCATCTGGTGTCTCTTATTGCGCTCAATTGCAATTTTAAGCATGTATAATTATTTGATTAATGTCTGACTTTCCTATTAGATGATAAGCACCAAGAGAAAAGGAACTCTCTCCTGCAACTAGTGCAGTGTCTAACATATACCAGGAGCTCAATAAATACTTCTGGAATGAATTGTATTGATATTATTATTATTATTATTATTATAATTTTTTGTTATATACAAAATAAGTTTGCCTCCTCAGCTGTCACCCTCAATGTCCCACAAGGCTATCAACTCCTTGAGAGTGATATTTTATTCATCTTTGTATCACCAACACCTATCATAACACAACACATCTGGCACATTGTATATACCCAATAATTTTAAATTAATTTCCTTTGAACTTTCTCTTCTTTCCCTCACCTTTCTCCTCACCCCATTTTCTATCTCTGAGCCCAGTTATATTAACTATACAATGAATAATAAAGACCTCCTAGGGTGTTGGTGAGAATCACCCGATACAGTGGATGCGTAAGTAGAGCAGTGCTTGGCACATAGTTGATGCTCAATAAGCGGTGACTTTCAGTATTCCTACAACAATCATTTTGGTGACTAAAGATACACTCTGCTTAATTTTAACAGACAAAGTTCTTTCAGAGAGAGAATAAAAGTGAGCCTTCTAAAGATCTGGTGACCATTTTTTTCCCCGTTATTGGCATTTGACCCACAATATAAGGCTCAGTCCCAACGTGATCTCTGAAAAGCATCAAATATCATTCTTCTCCTTTTCTTTTATAAATTCCAGAAATATCAAAGGCATATGAACCATACATAGAATTCAAACCTTTAAGTAGAAACACATAAAGGCCAATTCCAAGTCTTTGGCCAGAAGTCGGAGAGCAGAAAGAAGGTCTGTCAGGGATATCAGAGGTGGGATTTAGTGGCTGCAGCCAAGGACAAAAGCAGAATTCTTACCTCTGTTTCCGACATCTGTCGTTGATTGTGTGACTTTTGACCTATTTATAAAATGAAGATAATAATTCTTGCTTTTTCTAGAGGTTGAAATTCACTAATGACTCATTTGAAACTGCTTTGAGACCCTCAATGAGAAAGGCGGTTTGAGTCTATTTAAACATAGCTCCTCCAAGGTAAATGGGCCAGCAACATCTGTCCCTACCACGCAGGAACATGATCTCTATCCTGCCAGACAGGGAGGCCCAGGAAGGTGGATTTTGTTCACCCAGAGTTGTAAGTTACTGACAAGCAGGGGAAAAGCCCAAGAGGGAAGTCCTCGTTCTGTGCACAAACCCCCTTCACCCGCGGCCTGATTTTTGCAGGAATGATAAATCTCAGGGCAGCCTTATTTGATCAAGATGTAATACTAGGCAGAGGCCTGTCATCTCTAGGGTTTCAGCTCTGCGGGAGGAAAGCAGGTGGCTGCACTGGGTCTGTTGCAACATGAGCCCACCAGAGAGAACAATTAGTGCAGTGACCGCTGGCAGCCGCCTCTCCCCAGAAGGGCCGAAAGGAGCTTTGCTGAGAGATGTAACAGGAGAAGGTGGGCTGAACCCAGAAAGCCCCTCTGGAGGCTGACCTTCTCCTCAACTCAGAGACCTACAAAAGGGGCAGGAAAAGCAGTAGAGATGGCTGTTTGACAACTCCATGTCGTAGTGTCCTAGGGTTAAGCTGACCCCTACTGCCGTGGGAACCAGCAACAACCCTGGAGCTAGAAGACCAGGCTTTGAAATCCAACTGTGAAACTTACTAGCTGTGCAATTTGGTCACTAACCCTCTGCGACTTAGTGCCTCAATTGTGGGTATCATAAGAACACTGACCCATCAAGGTTGTTAAGGCAGATTAAATGAGAAAAGGTAGGTGATAGCATGCCACACAGGGAAGGGGCTTCGTCATTACTTATTAAACCGATTCAAACACTAAAAACTCATTTAAGACTGAGCACAGCTCCCTCCCTTAAAATTTTTTTATCTTTTTTTTATTCTTAAAGCAATGCTTGAACATGATAAAACAAAAACAGAAACAAAAGCCACAGCAGCACGAAGTGGGACACAGTGAAAAACAAACATCTCTCCCATGGGAAACCCTTGTCACCCATTTCTCGTCCCCTGGTGGCAATAAATGTTACCAGGTTCTGGTGAATCTTTCCGAAGATATTCTATGGATATACATAAAGGATCTATGTGGGTTTTAAACTGTGCCTCTTTTTATACAACTAACATGCTATGTACACTCTTCTTATACTTTGCATTTTCCCCCCCACTTAATGTAGCTTGGAACTAATTCCATGTAAATTTATATAGAGCTACCTCATTCTTTTTGAGGCTGCGTGGTGTTACACTGAATTTATTTACCAGTCCTCTACCTGTGGACATCTAGGTTTTCAATTAGTTTTCCGTGTCAGCTGTAACAAATTGCCATTAACTTCATGCCTTAAAACAATACAAATCTATGGTCTTACAGTTCTGCAGTTCAAAAGTCTGAAATGAGACTTGCTAGGCTAAAATCAAGTTATCTGCAGGACTATGTTCCGTCCTGGAGACTCTAGAGGAGAATCTGTTTTACTGTGCTTTGCAGCGTCTGGGACACCTGCATTCCTTGGCTTGTGGCCCCTGCCTCTGTCTTCAAAACCAGCAACAATAGGTTGAGTTTTTCCTCCAACAATCACATCATTCCAACTCTCCTTTTCTGCCTCACTCTCCTACTTTTTTTTTTTTTTTTAGATGGAATCTCACTCTTTTGCCCAGACTGGAGTGCAGTAGTGTGATCTTGACTCACTGCACCTCCATCTCCCAGGTTCAAGCAATTCTGCCTCAGCCTCCTGAGTGGCTGTGATTACAGGTGTGTGCCACCACACCCAGCTAATTTTTGTAATTTTAGTAGTGATGGGGTTTCACTATGTTGGCCAGGCTGGTCTTGAACTCCTGACCTCAGATGATCTGCCCATCTCAGCCTCCCAAAGTGCTGGGATTATAGGCGTGAGCCACTGCACCCAGCCTCTCCCTCTTCCACTTTTAAGAATCCTTGTGATTGCATTGGGCTCACCCTGATAACCCAGGATAGTCTCCCTATTTTAAAGTCATCTGTTTAGCAATCATAATTCCATCTGCAATTTAAATCCTTTTCCCATGTAACAGCGTATTCATGGTTTCTGGGGGTTAGGATGTGGACATTTTTGGGGGGCTATTACTGTGTCTACCACAAGATTATTTCTTATCTTTTGCTATTACAACAGAACTGATGAATATCATTATATAAATGTTGTTTCTACCTGTGAGTCTACATGAAAGATAAATTCTTAGAAGTGGACTTATCTGGATAAAAAGGAAAAGTGTTTTATTAAAATGTTTGGTATCCTGAGAGTGACACTGTAAAATATTTTTTTTGGTAATAGGTATTGTCAAATTTTGCTCCAATGAAATGGGACTGTAGCAATTTACACAACCACCACCAACATATAATACCATTTTTTTTTGGTTTTAATCAGTAGTCTTTATTTTTATTTTATTTTTCTTTTTAAAATGTGCTTTAATGGAACTTTATTTTATTTTCTTTATTGTATTTTGTTTTTAATTTTCTTTAAGTTCTGGGGTACATGTGCAGAATGTGTACGTTTGTTACATAGGTATACGTGTGCCATGGTGGTTTGCTGCCCCTATTAACCCGTCATCTAGGTTTTAAGCCCCACATGCATTAGGTATTTGTCCTAATGCTCCTCCTCTCCTTGCCCCCCACCCCCACCTTTATTATTATTATTTTTAGCAGTTTTATGTTAACAGAAAATTGATCAGAAAGTACAGAGAGTTCCCGTACACCTCCCCCTCCCCCCTATAGTTTCCTCAATTATTTATATCTTTTATTAGTGTGGTACATTTGCTATAATTGATGAACCGATGCTGATACATTGTGATTAACAGAAGTTCATAGCTTACATTAAGGCTCTTTCTCAGTGGTGTATGTTCTGTGGGTTTTGACAAATGTATAAAAGACATGTCTCTACAATTATAGTATCATACAGAACAGTTTCACTGTCCTAAAAATCTCCTGTTCCAACTATTTATTCCTCCCTCTCTCCCCACTGCAACCCCTGACAATAACAGATTTTTTTTTTTTTTTTTTTTTGAGACAGTCTTTCTCTGTCACCAGGCTGGAGTGGCACAATCTCGGCTCACTGCAACCTCTGGCTCCCGGGTTCAAGTGATTCTCCTGCCTCAGCCTCCCAAGGAGCTGGGACTACAGGCATGCGCTACCACGCCCAACTAATTTTTGTATTTTTAGTAGAGACAGGGTTTCACGATGTTGGCCAGGATGGTCTCGATCTCTTGACCTCGTGATCCACCCACCTCAGCCTCCCAAAGTGTGAGATGACAGGTGTGAGCCACCGTGCCCAGCCAATAACAGTTATTTTTACTCTCTTTATACTTTTGCCTTTTCCACAATGTCATATGGTTGGAATTCTACAGAATATAGCTTTTTGAGATAGGCTTCTTTCACTCATCAATATGCATTTAAATTTCCTCCATCTTTTTGTGGCTTGTTAGCTCGTTTCTTTTTAGCACTGAATAATATTCCGTTGTCTGGATGACCACAGTTTTGTAATCCAGTAACCTACTGATGTAGGTTGCTAAATCTTAGTTGCTTCCAAGATTTAGCAATGATGAATATAGCTGCTATGAACATCCCCATGCAGATTTTTGTGTGGACCTAAATTTTCAACTGTGGGGCCAGTTTTTTTTCTCTTCACTTTTCTTTTCCTTTTTTTTTTTTTTTGAGATGGAGTCTTGCTCTGTCACCCAGGCTGGAGTGCAGTGGCTCAATCTCAGCTCGCTGCAACCTCTGCCTCCTGGGTTTCAGCAATTCTTGTGCCTCAGCCTCCCAAGTAGCTGGGATTACAGGAGTGCACCGCCACGCTCAGCTAATTTTTGTATTTTTAGTAGAGATGGGCTTTCGCCATGTTGGCCAGGCTGGTCTCAAATTCCGGACCTCAAGCGATCTGCCTGCCTTGGCATCCCAAAGTGCTGGGATTACAGGCGGAAGCCTCCATGCCTAGACTTCTTTTTCACATTTTTGAACATGCAGTTTTTTAGCAAACTTGTTTTTTTTGGGGCTATCTGATAGATGAAAAATGGTATCTAGTTGTTGTTTTAATAAACATTAATTATGAATGAAGTTGGACATCTTTTCATATTTTTATTTCTAGAAATGGTCTGTTTAGATTTATTTTTCTATTGGTTTGGTTTTTTTTTTAGGGATACTTGCAACATTTTTATATAATAAGGAAATTGAAAGTTTGTAAAAATGAAGTCATATTTTTATAATTTTTTTCAGTTTGCTATTTGTCTTTTTTTTTTTTTCATTTAGAAATTTGAAACATTTATAAGTCAAATTTATGCATTTTTTTCTTTGAGGTTCCTTGTGTTTGTCTTTCCCACTCTGAGATTTTGTAAAACTCACCTGTTTTATCCTAGCATTTTTATAGTTTTACTTTTTACATTTACGTCTTTTATTCATCTGAAAGAAGCTGGTTAAGGTTTCAAATGCCCCCTTCTCCCATGGGTAACTTATCAAGGAATGTTTCGATATAATTTTCAGAATAGTCCATCTTTCCTCTTACTTGAAATGCCACCTTTATTATGTACAAAATTCTGGTCAGTAATTGCATCTATTCTGGTCTTTTGTGCTGTTTGCTTACCAAAGTTTTACATTATGTCTTAAAAAATAACAGCTTTATTGGCCGGTGGCTCACGCCTGTAATCCCAGCACTTTGAGAGACCAAGACGGGTGGATCACGAGGTCAACAGATTGAGACCATCCTGGCCAACAGGGTGAAACCCCGTCTCTACTAAAAATACAAAATTTAGCTGGACGTGGTGGCATGTGCCTGTAATTCCAGCTGAGGCAGAAGAATCGCTTGAACCTAGGAGTTGGAGATTGCAGTGAGCTGAAATCGTGCCACTGCCCTCCAGCCTCACAACAGAGCGAGACTCTGTCTCAAAAAAAAAAAAAAAAAAAAAAACAAAAAAGAGAAGAAAATGAAAAAGAAAAAAAGAAAAATAACAGCTTTATTGAGATATAATTCACATATTATAAAATTCACCCCTTTAAGGATACGATTCAGTGTTTTTTAGTATATTCACAAAGTTGCATAACTACTACTGCGATCTAATTTCACAATATTTTCATCATCCCACATAAAAACCCAGTACCCATTAGAAGTCACTTCCTGTTCCCTCCACAGCCCCTGGCACCCACGGTTCTGCTTTTGGTTTCTACAGATTTGCCTTTTCTGGACATTTGGTAAAAGGAGGATCATACCGCACATGGCTTTTTGTGACTGGCTTCTTTCACTTAGTGTAATATTTTCAGGGCTCATCCATGTGGTAGCATGAGTCAGTACTTCATTCCTTCTTATTACTACATGATATTCCATTGGATAGATCCTACCATGTTATACCACATTTTGCCTCCATTCATCAACTGATGGACATCGTGGTTGTTTCCACTTTTCGGCTGCTGTGACTCATGCTGCTGTTGAACATTAATGTACATTTTTTGTGTGGACCATATGTTTTCAAATCTCTTGGAGAATATCTACACACATATATATATTTATATGTATACATATATACATATAAAATTGCTGGGTCCCATATAATAACTTTTTTTTTTTTTTTTGAGACAGAGTCTAGCTCTGTTGCCCAGGCTGGAGTGCAGTGGTGCAATCTCGGTTCACTGCAACCTCTACCTCCTGGGTTCAAGCGATTTTCATGCCTCAGCCTGCTGAGTAGCTGGGATTATAGATGTGCCACCACACCCAGGTAATTTTTGTATTTTTAATAGAGATGGGGTTTCACCATGTTGACCAGGCTGGTCTCGAATTCCTGACCTCAAGTGGTCCGCCCACGTCGGCCTCCTAAAACACTAGGATTATAGGTGTGAGCCACCACACCTATCCTCTATGTTTAACATTTTGAAGAACCAATGACTGCCAGACTATTTTCCAAAGTAGTGCATACACTGTTTTACATTCTCTTTTTCTTTTTTGTTTTCGAGACAAGATCTTGCTCTGTCGCCCAGGCTGGAGTGGTGTGGTCATAGCTCACTGCTTTGAGCCTTCCACCTCAGCCTCCTGGGTAGCTGGAACCATAGGCACCTGCCACCATGCCAGGCTAATTAAAAAAAATTTTTTGTAGAGATGTCTTTCGTTATTTTGCCCAAGGTGGTCTCGAACTTCTGGGCTCAAGCTATCTGCCTACTTTATCCTCCCAAAGTGTTGAGATTACAGGCGTGAGCTACCATGCCCCTGGCTGTTTCTCTTTTTTCTTTTCTTTTCTTTTTTTTTTTTTTTTGAGACAGAGTCTCACTCTGTTGCCCAGGCTGGGTTGCAGTGGCTTGATCATGGCTCACTGCAACCTCCACCTCCCAGGTTCAAGCGATTCTCGTGCCTCAGCCTCTTGAGTAGCTGGGATTACAGGCACATGTCACCACGCCTGGCTAATTTTTGTATTTTTAGTAGAGTCAGGGTTTCACCATGTTGCCCAGGCTGGTCTTGAACTCCTGACCTTAGGTGATCCACCCACTTCAGCGTCCCAAAGCGCTGGGATTACAGGTGTGAGCTACCGTGCCCCTGGCTGTTTCACATTCTTAACAGCAAAGCATGAGGGTTTCGGTTTCTCCATATCCTTCCCAACACTTGGGAATGTTTGCCCCTTTGATTCTAGCCATCCTTGTAGGTGTGAGGTGTGAAGTGGTATCTCATTGTAGTTTTGATTGGTATTTTCTAATGACTAATGATGTGGAGCATCTTTTTCATGTGCTTATTGGCCATTTGTATATCTTACTTGGACAAAAATCTATTCAAACTCTTTGCCCATCTTAAAAGTGGGTTATTTGTCTTTCTATGGCTAAATTATAAGAGTTCTTTTTATATTCTGAATAGTAGCTCCTTATCAGATATAGGACTTGCAAATATTTCTCCCATTTTATGAGTATGTGTTTTCAATTTCTTGATGGTGTCCTTGGATGCACAAAAGTTTTTAACTTTGATGAAATTCAATTTATCTATTTTTTTCTTTTGTTGTTTATGGTTTTGGTATCATATCTAAGAAACTACAGTATGTTTCACTGTTCAGTAGGGAGTCTATCTTCACTGTCTTTCCCTCCCCAGCCCCATACTTTTTTCCCGGCTATTCTTGCATGCTTATTTTTCCATGTGAACTTTAGAATCAGCCTATCTGGTTCCAAAAGCAATTCTTTTAGTATATTTTAAAAATTGGAGGCTGGACGCGATGGCTCACGCCTGTAATCCCAGCACTCTGGGAGGCCGAGGCGGGCAGATCACGAGGTCAGGAGATCAAGACCGTCCTGGCTAACATGGTGAAACCCCGTCTCTACTAAAAATACAAAAAAATTAGCCGGGTGTAGTGACAGGTGCCTGTAGTCCCAGCTACTCGGGAGGCTGAGGCAGGAGAATGGCGTGAACCCAGGAGGCGGAGCCTGCAGTGAGCCGAGATCATGCCACTGCACTCCAGCCTGGGCAACAGAGCAAGACTCCATCTCAAAAAAAAAAAAAAAATGGAATCACTGTAAATACCATGATTTGTGAAACCAACATCTTTACAATAGTACATCTTCCTATTCAAAAGCAGGATATGTCTTTCCATTTATTCAGACTATCAAGTCCCTCAGCAGCGTTCAAAGGCATTCTTCTTCCTCTTCTATTTTTTTTTTTTTTTAGAGACAGGGTCTTGCTCTGTCACCCAGGCTGGAGTGCAGTGTTGCAATCATAGCTCACTGCAGCCTCTAACTCCTGGGCTCAAGCGATCCTCCTGCTAAGACACTCCTCTTATACATTTAGCACATTTTTTTTTTTTTTTGAGATGGAGTCTTGCTCTGTTGCCCAGGCTGTAGTGTAGTGGTGTGATCTTGGCTCACTGCAACCTCCACCTCCCGGGTTAAAGCGATTGATTCTCCTGCCTCAGCCTCCCCAGTAACTGGGATTACAGGTGCCTGCCACCATGCCCTGCTAATTTTCGTATTTTTAGTAGGGACAGGGTTTCACCATGTTGGTCAGGTTGGTCTCGAACTCCTGACCTCAGGTGATCTACCTGCCTCAGCCTCCCAAAGTGCTGGGATTACAAGCGTGAGCCACCGTGCCTGGCACATTTAGCACATTTGTGTTGGTTGTGTTTTGTGTCATCACTCATGTGAATGGAAACTTTAAAAATATTTCCTGGCCGGGCGCGGTGGCTCAAGCCTGTAATCCCAGCACTTTGGGAGGCCGAGACGGGCGGATCACGAGGTCAGAAGATCGAGACCATCCTGGCTAACCCGGTGAAACCCCGTCTCTACTAAAACTACAAAAAAACTAGCCGGGCGAGGTGGCGGGCGCCTGTAGTCACAGCTACTCGGGAGGCTGAGGCAGGAGAATGGCATGAACCCGGGAGGCGGAGCTTGCAGTGAGCTGAGATCCGGCCACTGCACTCCAGCCTGGGCGACAGAGCGAGACTCCGTCTCAAAAAAAAAAAAAAAAAAAAAAAAAATATATATATTTCCTAACTGGCCGGGCACGGTGGCTCAAGCTTGTAATCCCAGCACTTTGGGAGGCCGAGATGGGCGGATCACGAGGTCAGGAAATCGAGACCATCCTGGCTAATATGGTGAAACCCCGTCTCTACTAAAAAATACAAAAAACTAGCGGGGCGAGGTGGCGGGCGCCTGTAGTCCCTGGTACTTGGGAGGCTGAGGCAGGAGAATGGCGTAAACCCAGGGGCGGAGCTTGCAGTAAGCTGAGATCCGGCCACTGCACTCCAGCCTGGGCGGCAGAGTGAGACTCCATCTCAAAAAAAAAAAAAAAAAAAAAAATTTCCTAACTGGTTGATTGCATGTAAGAAAGCTACTAACTTTTGTATATCAGTCGTATAAACAGTCATCTTATTTTATTGATAATTGACATCTAATTATTTTATTGTGAATTCCTGAATTACCTTGAGTTAGAGGTTTACAGTCTTATCATCTAAAGATGATAATTTGTCTTTCTCCTTTCTTGTTTTCCTGTATCTTGTTTCTTTCAGTTGTCTAACTGTATAGTATAGACCAGCACTTCCAGAATAATGTTACGTTTAACATTGTTAGTGGTGTGAATAGAAATCCTCATTTTGCTCTTGACTCTGGGAAATGCTTCCAGCATTTACAGATTTGCTGAGCCTTTTTTTCTATGGTACTCTCTTTGTCAGGTTTCATACAGTGTTGTGCTGGCTTCATAAAAAGAATTTGGAAATTTTCCTGCTTTCTCTTTGCTCTGGAACAATTTAAATAGCAGGTAGAATTCACCCATGAAACCATCTGGACCTGACACTTTTTTTGGGTATCGCTCTTTGAAAATATTCTCAATTTATTCTACAGTATTTGGTAGGTTTCTTTTTTGGTGCGTGTGTTTTAAAAAACTCTTCTGGAATTAGTTGTAATATTTTCTACTTCCCTGGAAAATCATCTATTCTATCCAGAGTTTTAACCATTTTTGCCTAGGTGGGTCGAGGTAAATGTTTACGATTCTATTAATTAGATTAGCATGTATGGTTATTTCCCAACTGTCATTTCTATTTTGTGTATTTGATCTTTAGAAAGCTGCTAGTGACAGGGGTGGGAATGGAGTCTTTCGCTGCAGGACAGCCTGTTTCTATGACCATTCTGAGACTGAGGGCTCTGGATCACGAAATCCCCGAATGTCCAGCCAGTTTGGTTTCATTTGCGATGACGGAAGACAAACATTTCTCCTCTACCTGGCTTTAGCTGTGATCGAGTGTTTGCCATGTGCCAAGCTCTTAGCTTTCACTTTCTCGTTTAATTCTCACAGTCCCATGAGATAGGGAGTACTGCATTATCCACAGTTTACTGGCAGGAAACAGAGACCCAAAGAGTTCTAATACTCCTCTGAAGTCACATAGCTAGTAGCTGGCCAGGCTGTGATTAAATACACGGCCCATTCTGCACTTACCTTTACCTCGCCTGGTGTCAGCAATATGGAAACATCCACAGTTGGTGACTTTTTTTTTTTTTAATTCAGATGGAGTCTCGCTCTGTTGCCCAGGCTGGAGTGCAGTGGCATGATCTTGGCTCACTGCAACCTCCACCTCCCCGGTTCAAGCGATTCTCCTTCCTCAGCCTCCCAAGTAGTTGGGACTACAGGTGCGTGCCACCACGCCCAGCTAATTTTTTTCGTATTTTTAGTAGAGATGGGGTTTTGCCATGTCGGCCAGGCTGTTCTTGAACTCCTGACCTCAAGTGATCTGCCTGCCTTGGCCTCCCAGAATGCTGGGATTACAGGCGTGAGCCACTGTGCTGGGCCCACAGTCGGTGACTTCTAACTCAGGCCCATGTTTTTTCGATCTATGAGGTGCCTCATAGTGTGACTTCCCCACTCTTTCTTTCACATCTCTTAGATATTGTTTTGAGGCTTGCTCTGTTCCTGACACTGTGCAAGGTACTGGGAAAACGGCTGTGAAGTGGAGACCACGGGCCTTGCTCTCAAACATGGTGTTTATCATCCTGTAGGATGATCAGTTAAGAAGCAGAACAATAGCTTTTTTTTTTTTTTTTCCGAGGCAGGGTCTCACTCTGTCACCCAGGCTGGAATGCAGTGGTACAATCTTCCCTCACTGCACCACGCCCTGCCAATAATTTTTTTAAAAAGCAAACCATCAAGCCAGGCATGCTGGCTTATGCCTGTAATTCCAGCACTTTGGGAGGCCGAGATGGGCAGATTGCTTGAGCTCAGGCATTTGAGATCAGCCTGGGCAACATGGCGAGACCCCATCTCTACCAAAAATACAAAAATTAGCCTGGTGTGGTGGTGCACCCCTGTAGTCACAGTTATTCAGGAGGCTGAGGTAAGAGGATCACTTGAGCCTGGGAGGTCGAGGCTGCAGTGGGCCGAGATAGCACCACTGCACTCCAGCCTGGGTGACAAAGTGAGATCCTGTCTCAAACAACAACAACTAAAAGCCATGAGATCACAGTGCCTTAAGGTACAGTTTTTGAGAGAGCCCAGAATTAGCTTGAATCACGCACATCTGACTCTTAATTGCTTTATGTCTGGGACATGCCTCTTCATTTCTGCAAGCCTTTGTTCCCACATCTGCAAAATGTGGCTAACACCACACATTTTTTTTTCCCACTTGGTAGGGATGCCTCTTACAATTGATGGTGTCTCCCAAGGATATCTGGCAGTGTTTTTCTCTTTCCTATTGTTGAAGAAAACGGTGGTATGTCCCATTGATGGCCTTAGGTTGGATGACATATGGTAATAACCATGTGGTTGTTATGAGGATGAAATGAGATAATGTAAGGTGAAAAGCCCTGTGCGAATTCAGGTGAGACAAGCATTGGCTCGGATTCTAGTCTTGAGTCTGTCATCACTACCTGGTTGATGACCTTAAGCAAGTTACCCCCAGTGTGTGGTCCCCAAATTTCCTTCTCTGGCCTTCCTTCTCAGCAAAACAAGAGATTTATTTAATTCATTAATTCAGCAAACACCTACTGAGCACATTTTCTGGGCCAGGCATAGTGGCCCTGGGGGATGTAAGGACGTGAGACAGGGTGGAAGTGCCTTGTTCAGCAGGATGCAGACAGGGGACAAAGTTCGTCCTGTAAGCCTGCCACAGTTAAGGTAGAGACTGAAAGCTGATGTCAAAGTCTCCTCCAGCTTTAAATTCTGTTATTCTGGGACTAGGAGGCGGGACAGACAGGGCAAGCATGTTTGGGGAGGCCGTATGGTATAAGGGTGAATGTAGCGGTCCTGGGGTTGGACAGCCTTGGGCCAGCTCTGTCACCTTTAAGCTGTGTGACCCTAGGCCAATGACTTAACCTTTCTGATCTTCTGGAGCCTTATTTGTAAAACAGGAGTGATAATAGTCTCCTCTCATAGGGTTGTAGTGAGTGCTGAAAGAGATATAGTGTGGATAGTTCTTAGCTCAGTGCCTGGTACATAATAAGCAATGAATGAATGGTAGCTTCCCTGTTTCCTTTCCTTCCTTCCTTCTCTCGCCTTTTCTCTCCTTTCTCCTTCCTGTTTTTCCTTTTCTGCCTCTCCCTCCTTCTCCTCCTCCTCCTTCTCTCCGGTTTTACTTACTGTACTTGAGAAGTGAAAACTTTCTGGAGCAGGAATTCCCTGTCCAAACCTTCCCACTTTCTATTTGGAGGTTGGCACAGAAAAACCAACTCTGCTGAATAAATTGGCTTTCCTTGTTGCTGGCCTTTGAAGTGGCTCCCACCCCTGCTAGAAGTTTCTGGTGTTTTCTGCCATGGCTGCCCTGTAGCGAAAGCAGGATGTTCCCTCCACGAGTCAGGGGAGACACTGCCCAAGTCCTAGGCACTTTTCGAGGGCCAAGGAAAACGTTTCAGATCTGAAGAGTTATTGGTTCCAAACTATGAAAACTGTAAAAATAAAAAATGTTGAATTAAAAATCTATACAATGTAACATTGTGTTAATTTCATTAATTGTTAAATGTTGTGTTTCTTTATATTTGAAAACAATTCGTAGGTTGGATTTTTCTCAATTTTCCCCGAGTTCCCAAATAGGCACAATAATTACTGAGAAATTATGGCCAATTGTAAATTCAGTGAGTTGTTTGCCAGTTGTAAATTAAATGAGTATGTTTAGCCAAATTCAATAGCAAAATTATAAAAAGCGCTTTCAAAAAATTTACCATTAAAATTGCTAATATGGAATATTTTAAAGTGGTTTATACAATATAAGCCCTCTCTAGGGCTAGGGAAGACGTTAAAATGCCTTGTGCTGTGTTTGGGAGGCCATGAACCCTCTCTTTGATTCTTCTATTTTTTTCTCCCCAGGACAGCTGATTTTTCTAGTCCTTTGTGAGACATCTAATATTTAGAATTTGTAATAGCTTTGGAAAATATTCACAATGTAATAAAAAATTGCAGGATCTGAAGCTATAGATCAGTTTGATCTCAAGTAGTTTAAAAAATTCATACATGCATTTTAAAAAAAAGACTAGAAAGAATTATACTAAAATGTTAACAGGCTTTCTAGGTAGAACAACATGCATAATTATCTTTTATTTTTTATAGTTTTCATAGTTTCAAATTTTCTACAATGAAAATGCATTACAATCAGAAAAACAATTTTTGGTAGTTAAAATTTTTTTTTTCTTACTACAAAAGTAATTTATGCTCATTATAGAAAAATCACAAAATACATATAAGCATAAGGAAGGAAAAGAAACATGCAAATTCCACCCACCCAGAGACAACCACTGGGTCCTTCCAGACCTTTTTATGCATACATAAACATTTATATTTTTATCACAAAACAGGATCATTCTGTACATAGTACTGCATTGAAACCTGCTTCTTTCCTTATATTGAGAAATGCCAACAGCACATTTCTACAACGTGATTTTCATAGCAGCATACATTACCTTATGAGGATAAACCATAATTTACTGAACCCCTAATTATTAGACATTTATGTTGTTTCCAAAGTTTCTCTTTTACAAATGATGCTGTAATAACAAATACTTTAAAGCACTTAAGAATCCTTTATTTTCACATGGAAATCATAGAACACTACCCAACAGATATTTATTTTTTCTTTTTTAAAAAATTTTTATTTATTTTATATTATTTATTTTTAATTATTTCTATTATTTTTTTAAATGGAGTCTCGTTCTGTTGCCCAGACTGGAGTGCAGTGGCGTGATCTTGGCTCACCGCAACCTCCACCTCCTGGGTGTAAGCAATTCTTCTGGCTCAGCCCCCTGAGTAGTTGGGATTACAGGCACACGCCACCACAACCAGTGAATTTTTGTTTAGTAGAGACAAGGTTTCGCCATGTTGGCCGGGCTGGTCTTAAACTCCTGACCACAAGTGATCTATCCATCTCGGCCTCCGAAAGTGCTGGTATTACGAGCGTGAGCCACCATACTCGGCCCATTTATTTTAGAGACAGAGTTTCACCATTTTGGCCAGGCTGGTCTTGAACTCCTGGGCTCAAGTGATCCTCCTGCCTCAGCCTCCCAAAGTGCTGGGATTATAGGCGTGAGCCACTGCATCCAGCCCAGGTATTTATTTTTGAATGATGCTAGGCTCTGAGGATGCAAAGGTTGTTTCAGTTGTTATTCCTGCTTTGCAGGAGTTCCCAGTCCAGGGGGAGATAGTGGCAAGAGTGACAAACTATGCCTAAGAAAGCCAGGAAAGGCTCCTTTGGCAAGTGACATTGAACTGGGGATTGAAGATCAAGTAAGAGTTCACCAGGAAGACAGGGTAGGGTGAGCTGGGAGACTTCACCAGCATGGACAACAGGGCATGAGAAAATGGGAAGGTAATATTTTTATTACCTTCCTGGAGGTATTTTTATTACCACACCTGGAGCCTGTGGTGTGCTGCGTACGTTTCACGTAGTTTTCTCATCCAATTCTCACATCAGCTCCACAAAGTAACCATTCTTAGTCCCATTTTCTAGTCAAAGAAACTGAGGTTACAGTGCTTGTTTAGCTAGAGCCAGGATTTGGACACAGGTCCCACTTACTCTGAAGCTCAATCTCTTTCTTTATTCCTTTCTTCTCTTTCCCTGATGACAGCAGGTGCAGTTCTATGCTCCCAGGCAAGATAAGAACAAGGTCTAATTCCTTTTCTTCCCATCTGATATTTCCTGGTAGCAAACATTTCCGCAGTTTTAAGACCTGTGCTACCCACTGCCATAGAGTAGTGAAGTCCCAGTCTGTTTTGTCTCTTGCAGTAGCCACTCCTTACAGAGCCTGAAAGAGTTGGGGAGCATCCAGCCGCCATCTTGGGCTCTGTCTTGTCATCCATTGAACAAGTCTGTCTTCTCTTTGTTATGCCTCATTTGTCTTGGCACAAAGACACAGGATTAGGCTCAGAGTGGATGTTTTGGCAAGGGCGAGACACATTCAGTGGAGTGTCGGGGAAAGGATGGGGTTAGGATGGAGGCTGAGGGCCAGAGAGGTAGGCCAGAGACAGATGGGCCATGCTAAGACGTATGTTAGTGACGTTTATTAGGGAAATGACATGGCTAAATGGTTCTTTAGGAAGAAGAGTCAGGCAGCTCTGGAAGGGATGGTTTGGCCTACAGAAAGAAAACAGGTTATGGTCCAAAAATAGCAATGGCTAACATTTTTTGATTGTCAGACACTATTCTAAGCATTTAAACATATTTTAACTCTCTTAATCCTTATGACATAGGTACTATTATTATCCCTGTTTTGCAAGTGAGAAAACTGAAGCACAGAGAGTTTAAGTAACTTATCCAAGGACACACAGTAAGTGGAAAGGCCAAGACTTAGTCCAAGGCAGCCTATTCATAACTATCAATCTAGTTCAGCTGAATTTTGCAAAACTGAATGAGGAAATGAATGTGTTAGTTCCTTGAAGACAGGGGGCCTGATTAACTACTGTATTCCCATGCAGAGCTCAACTTCTTTTTTTGTTGTTGTTTTTTTTTGAGACAGGGTCTCGCTCTGTCGCCCAGGTTGGAGTGCGGCTCAGCTCACTGCAACCTGTGCCTCCCAGGTTCACGCCATTCTCCTGCTTCAGCCTCCTGAGTAGCTGGGACTACAGGTGCCCGCCACCACGCCTGGCTAATTTTTTTGTATTTTTAGTAGGGACGGGGTTTCACTGTGTTAGCCAGGATGGTCTCGATCTCCTGACTTTGTGATCCTCCCGCCTCGGCCTCCCAGAGTGCTGGGATTACAGCGTGAGCCACCGTGCTCGGCCTGCAGAGCTTAACTTCTGAAGCACCACGCACTGTCAATAGATATTTGATTAATGATTAAATGCGAAGATAATTAGTCTGAACTAAAACAGTGGCAGAGTGGTGGCAGGGAAAAAATGTCCCTGAATTAAAATTGCAGGATTTGATGACAAGAGTCGGGGTAAAGAGGGGAAGGAGAGGATTCTGGGGGAATGACTTGGAGGTTCCCGGGTTGGTGGAGCGTGGGGAGAGTGGTGGTGTTAATGAGACTCAGCCTTCCTGATCAGGGGCTTATCAGAGAGAGCTGAGCTTGGGTCATATTAACTTGAGGGTCCTGTGGGCCTCGGCCCTGGCTCCTCATGTCGGAATCATATAAAGGTTATTCTTCCGATTTTGATAGCAAACCCAACAGGTTTGCAAACTTCTCACATGCTAATTAAGAAACTAATTAAAACCCATCGGTTCTTAAAGACATATGGTTTATTTAAAGCTGATCCAAGATTGATGTTTGGTTAAACAATGTTTTAATAAATCATAGAATGAATTGGCTCTAAGAATACTGGCATGGTGCTCCAATTTACTAGACATTTTCCATGTATTCTTTTTTCCTTTGAAATATGAAAAAAATGAGATAGTGTAGATAAAACTATCTAATGCCTAACCGTCATTTAAAGCTAGTTTCCTTCTTGATCCCCATGGAACCCTGTGGGGTTAGGTATCCCCGTTTACAGATGAGGAAACAGGAGTTATTAAGAGAGGTTAAGGGGCTGGGCACGCTGGCTCACACCTGTAATCCCAGCACTTTGGGAGGCTGAGGCGGGTGGATCACCTGAGGTCAGGAGTTCGAGACCAGCCTGACCAACAAGGTGAAACCCCGTCTCGACTAAAAATACAAAAATTAGCTAGGTAAGATGGTGGGTGCCTGTAATCCCAGCTACTTGGGAGGCTGAGGCAGGAGAATCACTTGAACCTGGGAGCTGGAAGTTGTAGTGAGTGGAGATTGCGCCATTGCCCTCCAGCCTGGGCAACAGAGCAAGACTCTTATCATAAATAAATAAATAAATAAATAAATAAATAAATAAATAAATAATGAGAGGTTAAGGGACGCGAACAAAGTGATTTTGCAAGGAAGTGGAAAAGTCAGGACTCATACCCAGGTCTCCCTATAATTGCTGTATACAAAATCATCCCCAAACGTAGAAGCTTAAGGCAATAAGTATTTATCATTACATCACAGAGTTGATGAAGATCACAGTTTGGGGTGGCCTAAGTGGGACCTCAGTCTCCAGAGGCTTGACTAGGGTGGGAGGTTCCTTTTCTGGGCCCACTCACGTGTCTTTGGGCAGGAAACTTCAGTTCCTTTGCACGTGGGCTTCTCTCTAGGGCTGCTCAAAACACAGTTTTACCCAGACTGAATGATCTGAGAGAGAAAAACAAAGCGAAAGAGAGAGGGAGCGAGAGGGAGAAAATGAGAGAATGAGCAAGAGCAGTTAGGCTGAAAATCTTTTTACGACCCATCTTGGAAGTAATATCCCATCAATTTTGCTGTATTTTACTCATTAAAATTTTTAAAAAAATTTTATTATTTTATTTTATTTTATTATTTTTGGAGAAATAGTCTTTCTCTGTCACCCGCTGGTGTGCAGTGGCATGATCATGGCTCATTGCAGCCTCAACCTCCCCAGGCTCAGGTGATCCTCCCACCTCAGCCTCCCAAGTAGCTGGAACTACAGGTGTGCACCACCATACCTGGCCAACTTTTGTATTTTTTGTAGAGATGGAGTTTCACCTATGTTGTTCAGGTTGGTCTCAACCTAATGAGCTCAAGTAATCTGCCAGACTTGGCCTCCCAAAGTGCTGGGATTACAGGTGTGAGCCACTGTGCCCTATCTTGTATTTGTGTGTGTGTGTGTAGAGATAGGGTCTTGCCATGTTGCCCAGGCTGGTCTAGAACTCCTGGGTTCAAGCAATCCTCCCGCCTCAGCCTCCCAAAGTGCTTGGATACAGGTGTGTGCCACCACATTCAGCCCCAACCTGTGTTTTATACCTTAGAAGGAAGTCATTATTAGGTCCAGGCCCCACTTAAGGGGAGAGAACTTAACCAAAGTGTGAATGTCAGGGAACAGGGATCACCGGGGACCATCTTAGAGGCTGCCTACCACAGGCACACTTTCTATCTGCCATTCCACTAAATGTCATTTTCATCTTTGCAGCTTCTCCTCATCTCCCATCCTCCAAATAGAAGTATTTTATGAACTTCATAAAGTTGCAATGTGGCCAGTTTGGGGCAATTTATATCTTCTATAGACAACAGCATTGAACTACTTAGCAAACCAGGAAGTGGAAAATGGTTATAAAGGGATCCAATTACTTTCATTGCCAAGGCAGTGTAAAACGCAACATGTAAAAATGGACTTAATTGGTGAAAAATTAATTAGACAATTAAACTTATTTCTGCTTAAATACACTTAGGTGTTAATTGGTAATCTGACTGCAGGTTTATTTTATGTTGGATTTGTTATCTTGACTCTGTCTTTTCAGAAACAATCTCTGTTTAATATGCCATGAACACTCCTGGTCTTGCGGAGAAACAATGTCTAGTTCATTGTCATGTTTCTTCTCCAGATTGGACTGATCGGGGTCAGACTGGCCCAGAGGGCAAAAAAGCATTTGCTTCGAAAGCCCCATCAAGAGGAAAATCTTTCTACTGCCGGAGGGGCTCTGCTGGGAAGGCCGAGAGGAGAGGCACAGGATTCCAAGCGGGAACTGCGGACTCCTTAGTCTGCCACTCACTGGCTCTGTGACTCTGGGCAAGTTACTTCTGCAATCTGGGTGTCAGTTTCTCTATCTATAAAATGAGCTAGTGGGCATCGATGATGTCTGAATTCACCTCACCCATACAATTCCATGATTGTCAAGTACAGGGGTTTCCCGACAGGAGGGATAGATTGCAAGGATTTTCTTTTTCTTGAAAAAAAAAAATTTCTTAGCCTCATCTGTTTGTTAGAATTTGTTTTAGAGTATTTCATGTGCTGGTTAAACATAGCGAGTTGGATACATTTTAACCTGTGTGCTGTCTTTAAATCCCATTAAAATCATGAGGACAGAGAAAATGGGCAAGGGGTCATTAATGGACCAGAGATGGAATGGTAGGGACAGAAACTGCAGGGTCTACAGAGTGAAGTGCTCACTGGAAGCCAACAAGCTTGCCCTGTGGAATCCCAGAAAGGCCCAGGAACTTTGGGACATCACTGAAGGCAGAGTGAGGAGAGCTAAGTGCAAGTCTGGATGAATGAATGATGATGTTCCCACTCTCTCCAGAGTTGTACTCCCCCTCAGCACCCCCAGGAGGAAGATGGGGAGATTCCTCTCTGGGGAAAGGAAGCAATCCCACAGGAAGGAGTTCCCCAACGAAAAAGACAACACGCATGGTGGTGCACGCTGGTGGTCCCAGCTACTGGGGAGGCTGAGGCAGGAGGATCGCTTGAGCTCAGCAGTTCAAGGCTGCAGTGAGCTGTGTTAGTGCCTCTGCACTCCTGCCTGGGTGGGAGTGAGACTGATGCAGGACAAGCAAGTCCCCAAATTGGGCCTTAGCCTGGGAGGGTTCTCAGTTTCACCCAGGAAAGAATTCAAGGGCAAGCCAGTGGTGTTAGACAGCAACTGTTTTTTTCTTTTTCTTTTTTTTTTTTTTTTTTTTTTGAGACAGAGTTTTGCTCTTGTCCCTCAGGCTAGAGTGCAATGGTGCGATCTCGGCTCACTGCGACCTCTGCCTCCTGGGTTTAAGTGATTCTCCTGCCTCAGCCTCCCGAGTAGCTGGGATGACAGGCACTCGCCGCCACGCCTGGCTAATTTTTGCAGTTTTGGTAGAGATGGTGTTTTGCCACGTTGGCCAGGCTGGTCTTGAACTCCTGACCGCAGATGATCCGCCTGCCTTGGTCTCCCAAAATGCTGGGATTACAGGCGTGAGCCACCGTGCCAGGCCTAGACAGCAACTTTTATTGACGTGGCCGTGCACAGCAGCAGCAGAGGTACCGCTGCTGGCAGAGCAGTGTGTAGAGTAGCAGCTCAGAGGCAGTACTGCACTCATATTTATACCCACTTTTAATTATATACACATTAAGGGGTGGTTTATGAAGAAATTCTAGAATGAGAGTGGTCATTTCAGGGTCAAGATTATTGCCCTGGAAAGGGGTGGTAACTTCTGGGTGTTGCCATGGGAACAGTAAACTGACCTAGCACCCCTTGTGGGCGTGTCTTATGGAAAGCTGCTTCTGCCCGGGACCTGTTTTAGTTAGTCCTCAATTTAATCTGGTATGTGAGCCCCACCTCCAGAGCCGAGTCCTGCCTCCCACCTCAAGACCCCAGTGTCTAAAAAAAAAGAAAAATCTCCAGGTGACAAACTGCACCCACTCAGAGCTTCCCATCAGCTTTCAGTCTCTCTCTCTTTTTTGTTGTTGCTCAAGTTAAAACAATGTTTAAACAGACAAATAATAACTGTGTATATGTTTGGGGTACAATGTGAGGTTTTGCCTCCCACTGAATGTGCACACTCAGCTAAGGATCACTAGACACGTGAGGGAAGCCTCTCGACAGGAGGGAGACCACAAAAGATGGACAAAGGAAACGGAAAAGAAAAAGAATCAGAGCAAGGAATGAGAGAAAAAGTCTAACAATTTTTCTCAGAGATGAGAGGATACTCATTCGGGTATCTGCTCAGATATCACCTCATCAGAGAGACTTCTGGCTACTCTGTCTAAAATAGTATCTCCTCTTACTCCCTTCCCCCTTACTCTGCCTTATTTCAGAAAGAGAGGACAGAGAAACGGAGGGGAGAAAACTATTAAAATAAGTAATAAGAAAACTTTCTCCAGAAGTGCAGAATCTGAATTTCCAGTATGAAAGGGTCCATTGAGCGCCAAGAACAATGAAGGAAAAAAGGTCCCACTCAGGCCTACGTAGCATTGTGAAATTTCAGAACTCCACAGATAAAGAAAAGATCCTGAAAGCTTCCCGAGAGATAAAAAAGAAGATTTTTACAAAGGATCAGCAATCAGAATTGCCTCAGACTGCTCAATAAAAACATCAGAAGCTAGAAGAAAATAGAGTGAGGCATCAAAATCCTGAGGGAAATGATTCCCACCTATAATTTCATATTCTGCTCAATTATCAATTAAGTATTGAAGGGAAACAAAGACATTTTTAGACATGCAGTTTCTCCACTTGATCTTAGCCAAAAGGCCGAGAAGCGATGACACGCAGTTTTTCAAAAGGTGTGCTTCCCACTTTCTTGGAAAAAAACAAGAAAGAGGGAGACGGGGGAACCAGGGGATCCCAAAACAGGAGAGTGGCGGAGGAAACTTCCAGGATGATGGAAAATGGAAGCAAATCAGCCCAGATGGAAGGAGAAGGGCCTGGCATGGTGGCTCACACCTGTAATCCCAGCACTTTGGGAGGCCAAGGTGGGCAGATCACTTGAGATCAGGAGTTCGAGTCCAGCCTAGCCAACATCGTGAAACCATGTCTCTACCAAAATATAAAAATTAGCCGGTCGTGGTGGCGCATGCCTGTAATCCCAGCTACTCAGGAGGCTGAGGCAGGAGAATCGCTTGAATCTGGGAGGTGGAGGTTCCAGTAAGCTGAGATCACACCATTGCACTCCAGCCTAGGTAACAGAGAAAGACTCCGTCTCAAGAAAAATAAATAAAAAATAAAAAAAGGAGAAGGACAGAGGGTTCCAGGAGGATGATCAGTGAGAAAAAATGGAATGGGTAGATTATCTGAATTTCTTGATGTGTGGAAATATTAAAAGGCTCTTAGAAGATCTGAGAAAAGTTATTGTTAGGTATCTAGAATAGTAAGCAAATTTTTAAAAAGAAAGAGACCTAATTACTAACTTTAGGGAAAACAAAAAGTTGTACAAGAAGAGAAACATATCTTGGTCTCAGTGGGCTCAGTTGAATAAAAATCACGTAATCATAATAAGATAAAATGAATGTTAAGCAAGAGGTGTACTACACTGAGTAGAAGAGGGGAACAGGAAGTACTTTAAAAAGCTAACTGCTCATTCGTCAGGCTGGTCCAGAGATGACGGGTCAAACCAACAAATAGAGACAGTGACTAAGTCTGTTCTTTAGACATCTGAAGATAAATATCATAAAATACGTACAACAGAGTGATTGTGGTCACCTCTGGGGTAAAGGGAAGGAAGGCATTACTATTTTTTGTTAAAGGTGTTTTTAGTAACCTTTGGACTTTTTTTTTCTTTTCCCCAACTTGTATTTCAAGTTCAGGGGTCCATGTGCAGGATGCGCAGGTTTCATACATAGGTAAACGTGTGCCGTGGTCGTTTGCTGCACAGATCATCCCATCACCCAGGTGTTAAGCCCAGCGTCTGTTAGCTATTCTTCCTGATGCTTTCCCTTCTCCCATGAGACTTTTGTGTTTTTTATTTACAAGAATTTTTTTAATTTTACAGACAGGGTCTCAGTATGTTGCCCAAGCTGGTCTTGAACTCTTTGGCCTCAAGCAATCCTCTTGTCTCAGCCTCCAAGGTGTTGGGTTTACAGGCATGAGCCATGGCACCCTGCTCTTTGATTTCTTCTGTTTTTGGGTTTTGTTTTTTTTTTTTTGCTTTGTTTTGTTTTGCTTTTTCTGAGACATCGTCTCACTCTGTAGCCCAGGCTGGAGTGCAGTGGTGCAGTCGTGAGTCACTCCAGCCTCAACCTCCCGGGCTCAAGCAATCCTCCCACTTCAGCCTCCTGAGTATCTGGGACTACAGGCACATGCCACCACTCCCAGCTAATATTTAAATTTTTTGTAGAGATGGGATCTCACTATGTTGCCCAGTCTGGTCTCAAACTCCTGGCCTCAAGCCATCCTCCCGCTTCAGCCTTTCACAGTGTTGGGATTACAGGCATGAGCCACTGCACCTGGCCTTGACTTCTTAAACTCAGTGCACTAATTACTTTGAGAAAAGTAAAGATGAAGTGTAAAAACTGCCTCTCATGTAGACAGTTCAC
Source organism: Chlorocebus sabaeus (assembly GCF_047675955.1). Taxonomy (NCBI): domain Eukaryota; kingdom Metazoa; phylum Chordata; class Mammalia; order Primates; family Cercopithecidae; genus Chlorocebus; species Chlorocebus sabaeus. Next base: position 18,976,639 of record NC_132904.1, read on the forward strand.
ATTTACCCCTCTTTATCTGCCAGTGTGAACAAGAGTAAAATCACTGCTGGAGGGAAGACCTGGCTCATGCTTGTGCTGCTGAGTTTGATTTAAAGGGGCCTAGAAAGGTTGTCCTGCTCCCAAAACTCACCTTTTTTGATGACGGATGTCCCACCATTCTGTGGTGACGGTGGGGAGAGACAGCGGCGGGCTGGAGTTGGAGGATTTAGATCCAAATTTAATTTCTGCCGCGTATTAGCCAAGTGATGTCAGCAAAATAACGTATTTTAACTATCCCCTGAGCGCTCACCAGGACTCAGGGTCGACCCTGGGAGTACATATCCCTGTCTTCAAGGAGTTTAAAGAGGGGGTGAGTCAGTTTCCTTATAGGTAAAATGGGAATTCATTGATTCACTTATTCAGTAGATACTGAGCACCTACTGCGTGCAGGAACCTTGTATTGAGCTGGGACAGAAAGCCAGGAGCGTTTGGCCTCTGGGCAGGAGCAGCAGTGACAGAAGCTTGGGTTCTAGGTGGCCGGACCCGCAAAGCACGTGGAGGACTGAGGGACAAAGGCGAGGCCAGGAGCTCACCACTCTGCAGCAGAGGCCCAAACTCAAAGGCATTGTGTGTGGAGGGGGTGCAGGGCGTGGTGGATCAACAGTACCCGCTTCACCCCACACTGACAGCTGTGTCACTATATTTTCCTTCCAAGAACTATCTTCAGTGGACCGGGAGTTTAGGATTTTAGAGGAGAAGGTCCTGAAAAAAACATCTCGGCCACTCATTCCCACAGTTTTGCAATTAATAAATCAGTAACCCTCCCAAACTGACTGGGGAGCCAACCGAGTTACCAACTTCTTACTCACTACGTAAAGATGTGGAGAGAAAACACGGCGCAATCCTCAGCTACCATCTACCTTCATTTCACAAAAGAAAGGGCCACTTCCCATCCATGAAACAGGAAACGTGGCCGGGCGCGGTAGCTCAAGCCTGTAATCCCAGCACTTTGGGAGGCCGAGACGGGCGGATCACAAGGTCAGGAGATCGAGACCATCCTGGCTAACACGGTGAAACCCCGTCTCTACTAAAAAATTCAAAAAAAAAAAACTAGCCGGGCGAGGTGGCGGGCGCCTGTAATCCCAGCTACTCGGGAGGCTGAGGCAGGAGAATGGCGTGAACCTGGGAGGCGGAGTTTGCAGTGAGCTGAGATTCGGCCACTGCACTCCAGCCTGGGCGACAGAGCGAGACTCCGTCTCAAAAAAAGAAACAGGAAACGTATGCACCATGAAATACTATGCAGCCACAAAAACAATGAAGCCATGTCCTTTGCAGTAACATAGATGCAGCTGGAGGCCATTATCCTAAGTGAATTAATGCAGGAACAGAAAACCAAATTTCACATGTTCTCACTTACAAGTGGGAGCTAAATATTGAGGAACACATGGTCACAAAGAGGGGGACAATAGACAGTGGGGACTACTAGGGGGAGGAGGGAGAGAGGTGGGTGAGGATAGAAAAACCACCTCTTGGGTACTATGCTCACTACCTAGGTGACAAAATCATTTGTGCACCAAACCCCAGCAACATGCAGTTTACCCATGGAACAAACCTGCACATGTACCCTCTGAACCTGAAATAAAAGTTGGAAGAAAAAAAAAAAAGAAAAAACAGATGCCAGAGAGAGAGAGAGAGAGAAAAACCAAGAAAGACATAATCTCAGAATAAAGGACGGTCTTTTAAATTGCATACATTTAACTTCATTCATGATACACACATTACCTTGGCCTTATTTTTCTCACTTTACTGCAGCCATGTGACACCGTGGGTGTAGACAAACACCAAACCACAGCTAGCTGCAGGCAACACTTTGCGCTCCGACCCCTCCATCTTATAAGTACAGAGATCTGAGGTTCAGCCTCCATTAGGTATCTGTGATTACAGCAGAACCATGCCTAAGAAACAGGTCTCCAGCCCTAGGGCCAAGGATGAGCCTCCCGTCTCTTCCCCAACTTTCAGTTTCACCACTTGTGCAAGTCAGGTGAACGGTAAGGAATAGAGCCACTGACTAGCTCTTGGCGCCATGAAAGGCAAGAGAAAAACGGAAAGAGAATGACTCACCATTGAGGCCAGCGTCCTCTCTTGCACCTTCCCAACACCCCCCAACTGCCTGCAAGGTCACTCTAAAATAAACCCTCGGATTTAGCTTCCTCCCTCTGCTCCTTTTTAGCCTCTCCTTGCTTTCCTCTCCCAGGAACTCTCTGTGGGATCTTTCTTGGTCTTCGCCCTCTTTGACTTCTGGGGCAATGGAATATTTTCACCTTGTTGACTGTTCTCCCTCCCTGAATCTCCTTATCTCCCCGGCATTTGGGTACCAGTATCTGTGGGTTCCCCCCGCTTACTGAACAATTCTTTCTTCTTCACTCATTCTTCATTCTGCCTTCCAAATGCTGCTTTCCCCTGAGTTAATTCTTTATCCCCAAGTGATCTCTCATTCATCATCCTTTGCAGAGACCATTCCCAAACTTTTTTCTTCTTTTTTTTTTTCTTTCTTTTTTTTTTTTGTGTGATGGAGTCTGGCTCTGTCACTCAGGCTGGAGTGCAATGGCACAATCTCGGCTCAATGCAAACTCCACCTCCTGGGCTTAAGCAATTCTCCTGCCTCAGCCTCCTGAGTAGCTGGGATTACAGGGGTGTACTACCACATCCAGCTAATTTTTATAGTTTAGTGGAGACAGGGTTTCACCATGTTGGCAGGCTGGTCTCGAATTCCTGACCTCAAGTGATCTGGCTGCCTCGGTCTCCCAAGTGCTGGGATTACAGGTGTGAGCCTCCGCACCCAGTCATTCCCAAACTTTTATCCCCAGTGCCATCTTCTCTGCTAAGCTTCAGACTCATGTTGTTAATGGATATTTTGACGTCTTCAACTGGAACTCTGGAAGGCACCCGCAGTAACATGTTGCAAATAGGAAGCTTTATTTTCCTTCCAAACCTGTTCTCCTTCGGGTTTCCCTGTCTTGGTGAATGCAATCACCCCGCAAGCTACCTCCAAAGCCAGATACTTCGGAGTGAATCTTGGCACCCCTCACTTCCTCCCTGGCAGTTTTGAATCAGTCACAAATCCAACCAGATCTTTCTTAGAAATATCTTTTAAATCTTAAATGTCTTAAACCCACCTTCCCTGGCACTGCCTGTCTATGTCATCTCTTTCCTGTGCTAGTATAACATTCTCCTAATTGGTCTCCACACCAGCACTCTCTCACCTCTCTGCAGCCCAGCCTCTCTATCAACTAAAACACAAACCCAATCGGCCCCTCCCTTGCTTATGAAACCTCCATCAGAATGACAATAAAACAGGGAGAATTTTAAAAAGTATAATATTCGATGCTGATGTAGGTGCTGTGAAACAGGCAATCTGATTGATTACTTATAGAAATGCAAGCTGCCCAACTCTTTTAGAATACAATTCAAAAATATATAACAAGAACTTAAATATATTCAGCCTTTGATGCAATGATTTCATTTCTAAGAAGCAATGGAGGCCAGGAGCAGTGGCTCATGCCTGTAATCCCAGCATTTTGGGAGGCCAAGGCAGGCAGATTACCTGAGGTCAGGGGTTCGAGACCAGCCTAGCCAACATGGTGAAACCCTGCCTCTACTAAAAATACAAAAAAAAAAAAAAAAAAAAAAAAAAAGCTGGGCATGGTGGCGGGCACCTGTAATCCCAGCTACTTGGGAGGCTGAGGCAGGAGAGTTGCTTGAACCTGGGAGGCGGAGGCTGCAGTGAGCAGAGACCGCACCATTGTGCTCCAGCCTGGGCAACAAGAAGGAAACTCCGTCTCAAAAATAAATAAATAAATAAAAAGAAGCAAAGGAGACCAGGCACAGTGGCTCACGTCTGTAATGCCAGCATTTTGGAAGGCCAAGGTGGTTGGATTGCCTCAGACCAGAAGTTTGAGACCAGTCTGGACAACAGAGGAAGACTCTATCTCAAAAACAAACAAACAAAAACAACAAAAAAAAGAAGCAAAGGAAATAACCCCATCTGTGAAAAAGCTTCTTGCTCTCATAAAAGCTTATTTATTATGCCATTATTTACATAGGGAAAAGTTGGATATACTTACTATATTAAAATAGAAGTAATCTATGACAGTGGTTCCCAGCCTTTTCGGCACCAAGGACTGGTTTCGTGGAAGACAGCTTTCTCATGGATGGTGAGGGGGGCAGGGGATGGTTTTGGGATGATTCCAGTGCCTTACATTGATTGTGCACTTCTTTTTCAACTCACTTGCCATTATAAAGCCTGACACCAGATGCAGCTTAATTGTCACTTACCACTCACTGATAGGATTTTTTTTGTTTTTGTGTTTTGGAGACAGAGTCTCACTCTGTTGCCCAGTCAGGAATGCAGTGGCATAATCTCGGCTCACTGCAACCTCCATCTCCCGGGTTCAAGCAATTCTCTCATCTCAGCCTCCTGAGTAGCTGGGATTACAGGTGTGTGCCACCATGCCTGGCTAATTTTTGTATTTTTAGTAGAAATGGGGCTTCACCATGCTGGCCAGTCTGGTCTCAATCTCCTGACCTCATGATCTGCCCACCTCGGCCTCCCTAAGTGCTGGGATTACATGTGTGAGCCACCGTGCCTGGCCACTGATAGGGTTTTGATATGAGTCTGTAAGCAACTGATTGACTGTGGTCTCTGTGTGGTCAAACCTTTCTGCTAATGTTCATCTGTATTTACAGATGCTCCCAGTGCTAGCATCACTGCTTCAACTCCAACTCAGATCATCAGGTATTAGATTCTTACAAGGAGCGTGCAACCTACATCCCTCGAATGCGCCATTCACAGTAGGGTTCGTGGTTCTGTGAGAATCTAATGCTGCCAGTGATCTGATAGGAGGCAGAGTTGGGGTGGTGATGCGAGCTAGGGGGAGTGGCTGTAAATACAGATAAAGCTTCCCTCGCTTGCCTGCCTACTGCTTGCCTCCTGCTGTGCAACCCAGTTCCTAACAGGTCACAGACCAGTTGGGGATCCTTGATTTATGATATTGGATGACTTCTTACAAGGCATTAAAAATGACGTTTGCTCATAGAAAAAATATACTAAAATGTTAGTAGACATTTTAACTAGTAGGATTATGGATTATTTCAATTTTATTCTTTGCAATTTTCTGTATTTTCCAAAATTTCTACCATCAATTATTATTATAATTAGATAAGAAGTTTATTTTTATTTTATTTTTTAAAATTTTATTTATTTATTTTTGAGACTGAGTCTTGCACTGTCGCCCGGGCTGGAGTGCAGTGATGCTATCTCGGCTCACTGCAATCTCTGCCCCCTGGGTTCAAGTGACTCTCCTGCCTCAGCCTCCCGTATTTATTTATTTTTGAGACAGACTCTCGCTCTGTCACCCAGGCTGGAGTGCAGTGACGCAATCTCGGCTCACTGCAACCTCTGCCCCCTGAGTTCAAGCTATTCTCCTGCCTCAGTGTCCCGAGTAGTTGGGATTACAGGCACACACCACCATGCCCGACTAACTTTTGTTTTTGTATTTTTAGTAGAGACAGGGTTTCAGCATTTTGACCAGGATGGTCTCGGTCTCTTGACCTTGTGATCCACCCACCTTGGCCTCCCAAAGTGCTGGGATTATAGGCGTGAGCCACTGCCCAGGTATTTGGTTTGATGAATCCATTGGCATAGAATACAAACAACTTTACCTGTAGCTGGGACTACAGGTGTGTGCCACCATGCCTGGCCAATATTTTTTTTTCTTTAGTTTTTGTAGAGATTAGGTCTTGCTGTGTTGCCCAGGTGATCTTGAACTCCTGGGCTTAAGCAATCCTCCTACCTCAGCTTCCCAAGGTGCTGGGATTACAGATGGCAACCACCTTGCCCAGCCATTTTCTGGATGTTTTATACAATCAAATTGTACTATGTGTGAACTTTTGTGTCTGGCTTCTTTCTTTTAGCATAATGTTTTCTGGGTTCACCCATGTGGTAGCACATATCAGTGTTCATGACTTTTATTGCAGAATAATGTTCTGTTGCATGAACATACCACATTTTGTTTATTTATTAATCAGTTGATGGACATTTGGGTTGTTTCCACTCTGGCTGTTATGATTCATGCTGCTATGAACATTTGCCAGTAAGTTTTTGTGTGGACATGTGTTTTCAGTTCTCTTGCCTGTATATTTAGGAGTGGAATTGCTGTGTCATGTGTAACTATGTTTAACTTTTTGAGAGACTCTTCCAAAGCAGCCAAACCATTTTGCATTCCTGCCACCAATGCATGAGGATTCCAGTTTCTCCACATCCTCACCAACACTTGTTAATGTCTATCTTTTTTTTTTTTTTTTTTTTGAGACAGAGTCTCACTCTGTCACCCAGGCTGGAGTGCAGTGGCAAGATCTTGGCTCACTGCAACCTCTACCTCCCAGGTTCAAATGATTCTCCTGCCTCAGCCTCCCAAATAGCTGGGACCACAGGCACATGACACGACGCTCAGCTAATTTTTTGTATTTTTAGTAGACACGGAGTTTCACTGTGTTAGCCAGGATGGTCTCGATCTCCTGAGCTCGTGATCCACCCGCCTCGGCCTCCCAAAGTACTGGGATTACAGGCGTGAGCCACCGAGCCTGGCCAATATCTACCTTTTTTCATTCTAGCCATTCTAGTGGGTGTGAAGTGACATCTTATTATAGTTGTGATTTTCATTTCCCTACTGACTAATGATCCTGGGCATCTTTTCACGTGTTTACTGGCCATTAGTATATCTTCTTTGGAGAAATAATTATTTAAATCCTTTGCCTATTTAAAAAACAGTTTATCTGGGCAGGCGCAGTGGCTCATGCCTGTAATCCTAGCACTTTGGGAGGCCGAGGCGGGCAGATCACAAGGTCAGGAGATCGAGACCGTCCTGGCTAACATGGTGAAACCCTGTCTCTACTAAAAATACAAAAAATTAGCCGGGCATAGTGGCGGTCACTGTAGTCCCAGCTACTTGGGAGTCTGAGGCAGGAGAATTGCTTGAACCCGGGAGGCGGAGGTTGCAGTGAGCCAAGACTGCACAATTGCACTCCAGCCTGGGCAACAGGGTGAGACTCTGTCTAAAAAAAAAACAAAAAAGTTTATCTGTCTTTTTATTGTTGAATTGTAAATGTTCTTTATAAATTCTGGACACTAGTCCTTTATCAGGTATATGATTTGCAAATATTTTCTCCCATTCTGTGGGTTTTCTTCTCACTTTTTTGATGGTCTCCTTTGAAGCACAAATGTTTACATTTGATGAAGTTCAATTTATCTATTTTTTTCATTTTACTTTGTGCTTTTGGTGTCATATGTCATAAACCATTGCCTAATTCAAGCTCATGAAGACTTACGCTTATGTTTCTTCTAAGAGTTTTGTAGTTTTAGCTCTTACATTTATGTCTTTGATCCATTTTGAATTAATTTTTGTAGGTGGTTTGAAGTAGGGGTCCAACTTCATTCTTTTCCATGTGGGTATCCAGTTGTCCAAGCACCATTTAAAAAAAAAAAGACCATTATTTTTCCATTGAATTATCTAGACATCTTTGTTGCAAACCAATTGACCATAAATATAAAGGACAGATGACATTTTTGGCTTAATTTTTAGCCTCATCAGACCTCTCAATTTGCCAAGCTTTTCCCATCCTTGATGGTTTTGTAGAGATTGGTTTTTTGCCTGACATCTGTCTTGGTAGCTGACCCTTCTCATTCTCCCGACATTACCCGTCTCCACAGTTTTCCTCTGTCCCCCAGGCAGTCAGATTCCGCTGTCTGGGAGTATTTTGCTCATATCTCTATCATTGCTCTATTCACATTGTATTGAAGCTATTTATTCATTAGTCTGTCCAGATACACTCTGAGGTCTCCAAGATCAACCAAGTCTTACTTCTCTTTGAAGCGCATAGTACAGGACCTGGCACTTAAGAGGTATTTTAAGAATGGTAGTTGAATGACCATTGACAGAAGTGTCTGCAAATTGGGACTGTGCTGAGGACTTCAATGACAAGAGAAAAGGGCCAATTATTGGATCCCTTCTTCCCCTACTCTCTCTCCAAGTCCAGAGAAGAGTATTCATGCATTTGTTCAAGAAGTTTTAAATAAATATCCACTATGTGCTAAGCATTGAACTAGATGCTGGAGATCACATGGTGAGCACAAACAGCCATGTCCCTTCCTTACTGATGTGTAGAGTGGGTGATGTATGTAGTGGGTGAAATCAACATTAACCAAATAATCATATAAACATGAAAAATGAGAGCACCTGTCACCAAATGGTCTATTGTGTGGTCTTACCTGCCTGCTTATGTGTTATTGATAATTTGGCCACCTGGCTCACTGACTTTCTCTCCTGCTGCCATTGTCCATGGTGACTTTAAGATCCACTTTAAGATCCATGCATCACCTTGCCTCCATTCTTTTTTTTTATTTCCTTTTTGGGACAGAGTCTCACTATGTTGCCCAGGCTAGAGTGCAATGGCATGATCTTGGCTCACTGCAACCTCTGCCTCCTGGGTTCAAGTGATTCTCCTGCCTCAGCCTCCTAAGTAGCTGGGATTACAGGTGTGTGCCACCACACCCGGCTAATTTTGTATTTTTGGTAGAGACAAGAGGGTTTTCACCGTGTTGGCCAGGCTGGTCTCGAACTCCTGACCTGATGATCCACCCACCTCAGCCTCCCAAAGTGCTGGGATTCCAGGTGTGAACCACCGCGCCTAGTCACCTTGCCTCCATTCTTGAAGCCTCCATGCCATGACGCCTCCTCCACTTCACCTTAGCCATAGAGCCCCACGCAGACCTCATCATAACCACAGCACCTCTGAAGTTTCCATTTCAATCATCCTGTTAGACTGTGGCCACGGATCTTCCTCACTCAGTTGTCTTAGAACTCCCATTTCAGCAATTTCCTATCCCCGTTGGGGTCTTCAGTCCACTGGCCTCCCTCACCGCTTTTTCAATGTCCTTCACCACCCATGACCTGGACCCTTCATTTCCTCATTATGCCCCAGTGTCCTCATCGCTCTGTAACAGCTCTGTAATACCCTTATAATACTCTTGCCCCGCTACACTCATCTGCCACACCCCAATCCTGCTTCAACTCAAGGGAGCACTTAACTTTTCGTGCCTCCGTCTGGGCACTGGAACATGGCTTGAAGAAAATACCCACAGCTGCCCAGACAGGCATTTTATACTGAAGTCTGCCAATAAGTGGCTGTTTTTGCATTGCCCAACAATCCTACTTCAGTATCTCAGGCACTCTGCCTCTCTTCAAGCTGTTTTGTACCTTCTCTTTCTTTAACTCTAATACCCTTCTCTTGCCTGGTTCTCAGCTGATGATCTCATCTTCCTATTCACTGAGAAAATAGAGGCCCTCAGAATGTTCGTTACCCACTGCTAAACTTACCCACTTCCAACCGCTATATGTGCAGGCCCTGCCCTCCTTTGTATTGCAAATTGTAAACCATCCCTATGCCTGAATAATGCCCTCCCCTCTCCTGGGGTTCTGAATCCCATTTGCCCTCACCTACTCAAGGACTTTGATGAAATAATCTCTCTCATGAATCACTGACGTCTCCCTCTCTATGGCGCTTTACCTTCAGCACACATGTATGCTGTAATACTTCCCGTCTTCAAACAAAACATGAACCCAAACAGAAACACCTTCCATAGAACTCATTGCTCCCTGGCTCTTGCACTAGCTCTGTGCTCCTTATTGTAGCAAAATTTATCGAAAGAGTTGTCTACGTGTCCTCCAGCCCCATTTGGTGATTTCCCAATTTGCTGCCCCTACGCCAGCCACATCAGTTCATTCTTTGGACTTACCAAGTTCATTCCTGCCCCAGAGCCTTTGCACTTACCAAGTTCATTTCTTTGCCCTTGCTGTTCCTTTTGTCTGAAATAGTCTTTCCAAGCATCTTTGCATGATTTGCTCCCTCATTTGGCTGGGGTTTCTGTTTAAGTGTCACCTGCTCAGAAAGGTCTTTTCTGCTGCCCCTCCCCCTGCTACCACACTTGTCCTTATTCAGCTTTATTTGTCTCCACAGCACTTACCACTGCCTAACAGCCTATCATATGTGTATGTGTCTAGTTGCTCACCATCTCTTCTTCTGTTCAAATGGAAGTTCTCTGAGGGCAGGGCTTTTTTTTGTGCACCGTCGTATTCTCTGGCCCCAGAATCCTGTCTAACATATACTAGGCGCTCAGTAAGTGTGAATTAATGAACAGATGGATGGCTGTTCATGATTCTATGAATGCAGCAGGGCAAGGGTATCATAGGGTATTATGGAGCAATTACAGAGTGATTATGACACTGGGGCATGGTGAGGAGGACACTAAGGGTCCGGGTCATGATTCTATGAGGATGTATAAGGGAGAAAAACACAGAGGAAGCTTCCCTGAGGAAGTGTGATTACACTGACTCCCTTCCTCCCCCCGCTAAAAAAAGAGGGGGTCTGCCAGGTGAGGCAGAGAGGGACAAGTGTTCCAGACCGAAGGAGTGTGCAAAGTCCTGAGGCTGGAAGAAGTGTTTTGGATTTGACCAGTTGAGGGAAGGCCAGCATGGGGGAGAGGGAATGAGAGTGAGTTGCTGCTTGGTGGCTGGGGTTGAGGGAGAAATCAAGCCATGCAGGGCTTGGAGGGCCAGGCAATGCTCTTGCCTCTGTCCTAAGAACAGTGGAAGGCCTTGGACACAAGGCTCTGTGTGATTACATTTACATTTGAAAAGATCCCTCCAGGCAGGATGACTCATACTTGTAATCCCAGTGCTTTGGGAGGCTGAGGTGGGAGGATCACTTGAGCCCAGGAGTTTGAGACCAGCCTGGGAAACATGGAGAAACCCCATCTCTACAAAAAAATAAAATAAAATTAGCCAGGCGTAGTGGTGTGTGCCTATAGTCCTAGCTACTTGGGAGGCTGAGGTGGGAGGATTGCTTGAGACCAGGAGGTCGAGGCTGCAGTGAGCCGAGATAGCACCACTGCACCCCAGCCTGGGTGACAGAGCAAGACCTTGTCTCAAAGAAAAATAAAATAAAATAAAGTCATTCAAAGTTACTCTCCCTTTCTCCCCCAGTAAAAGAGCAAGCGCTCCTGTGAGTCTCAGGTCTCGTTCTCATTTTGTTTTGTTTTGTTTTTTTGAAACAGAGTCTCACTCTGTCACCGAGGCTGGAGTGCAGTGGGGTGGTCTCAGCTCACCACAACCTCCGCCTCCCAGGTCCAAGCAATTCTCGTGCCTCAGCCTCCCAAGTAGCTGGGATTACAGGTATGCACCACCACACCTGGCTGACTTTTGTATTTTTAGTAGAGATGAGGTTTCACCATGTGTGCCAGGCTGCTCTCGAATTCCTGACCTCAAGTAATCCACCCTCCTTGGCCTCCCAAAGTGCTGGGATTATAGGCTTGAACCACTGCGCCTGGCCTTGTTCTCATTTTGGAGGGTGGACAGGAAGGCAGAATGAAGGCTGAGTCCTCAGTCGTCTTCTGGGAGCCAAGGGCTCAGGGCCAGTTATTTCTAAGTAGAATATTCCTTAGTGAGACAGCCTATGCTGGGCTGCCTCTTGCTATTGTGTCCTCTGAATGATGAGGAAAGAGCAGGGAAACCCGCCGAGTATATGACCGGGAAACAACCTGGAGAAGGCGAGAGACCGGGGACAGACAAGGGCAGGTGAAGATTCTCTGTTTAATGGATGATAGGAGGAAACGTGCCTGCACACACACAAACACACACGAGGACATTCCCATCAAGTCCTCCTCTGAGTCTGATCGGGATGTGGACAAAGGAACTTGGTGTGACCTTGCCAATGGACCTACAGGCTTTTGGAAGTCCTTCTAGAACTCTCCTGGAGAAAAGCAAGAAGAGAGGGTGACTTTATGGTGACAACTGTGGAGAACGGTCAGAAAGAAGACAGCGGAGCGAACTCTAGGGACCAGGGAATTGATGGCAGTCAGCCGTCAGGACTGGGAACATCAGTGAGTCACGTTCTCTCCCTTTGGTATTAGTAATTGGCATCATTTGGCTGGGAAACAAAAGGCTGAGGCATGATTTTATAACTGCTTTCAAGTAGGGAGGGTTTTCCTTTGGAAGATGGTCATGAGCTGTTTTCAACCCTTGCAGGGGAGAACAGCTCATCCCCATGCTGGGTAGAGATTTCAAGAGCTTTTCAGCTTAATTATAAGAACGGTCTGACCCTGGGGCTGGCTCTTGGTGATGACCCAGGAAAGTCCCAGAGTGTCCTGAGGCCTGAGTACGAGGCTTTGGAGGTGGGAATCCCATTGGAAGTATGTGGTCCTGCTCCACAAAGCCCCCTCCTCCAGGTCTTAGGGCAGCAGTGGGCTCCCCTGGCACCTGCTCCCACTCCTCAGCATGCTGGGGAGATCCTCAGATGGTGACCCGCAACCCCTGCACCCCCAAGAGGATGGGGAATTCACTTTGATGCCAACTGCTCATTCTTCTTTTTCTCCTAATGAGGTACCTTCTAGAAATCTCTCAGTTGTCCTTATAGTCCTCCAACAATTTTGGGGGTGGGAGAGGGAAGAAAGGGAGGCAGCTGGCAATTTTTTTTTTTTTTTTTTTTTTTTTTTTTTTTTTTTTTTTTTTTTTTGTGATAGAGTTTTGCTCTTGTTGCCCAGGCTGGAGTGCAATGGTGCGATCTTGGCTCACTGCAACCTCCGCCTCTCGGGTTCAAGTGATTCTCCTGCCTCAGCTTCCTGAGTAGCTGGGATTATAGGTGCCCACCACCACGCCCAGATAATTTTTGTATTTTTAGTAGAGACAGGGTTTCACCATGTTTGCCAGGTTGGTCTCGAATTCCTGACCTCAGGTGATCCACCCGCCTTGGCCTCCCAAAGTGCTGGGATTATAGGCGTGAGCCACCGCGCCCGGCCGGCAGTTGGCATTTTAAGGCCTCTTGCTGTTTGAGGTTCTAGATCTCCATCATTCCTTCTTTCATCATGTAATTCCCGAACACCTGCTCTGTGCTGGTCACTCGACTGGAGACTTTGAGAGAGACAAAGACATCCAGTTATGTCCACAGTAGCGGCCACCTCATTCCAGGAAGGAGTGGATTCGAGTTTTGTGAGGCCTGAGGCTTCTGCCATTTGGGAGGAACCTCTTTAAGAAGATTACAACATTATGAAAAGAAAGGCTTGTGTCCTCTCTGTGCCATCTGGCATGCAAAGGAAAGTCAAAGCAGGATGAGACAGTAGTCTTAACTGATCGGTGTTGACATATTTTGCAAGATAGGTCAATTCATTGCTAGGGCCCCTCCAAGGGTCTCGGAAGGGGCTCACACAAGTGTGTGTGTGCGGGTGAGTGGGGGCATCCCTGAAGCTTCATTAGCTTCAGGGTGAATCCACTTTGGTGCTGAACACTGTGCATTCATCATTTCATTGAATCTTCACAATGTGACCATGAGATCAATGCTGTTCTTTCTCCACTTTCCAGAAGAGACTGAGACTCAGGAAGTTAGGAACTTGTCACCCAGCTAGGATGTGGAGGGGAAGAGATTTAAACTGGGTCATCCAGACTCCAGAGCTTTCGTCACTAACCACTCCTCTCCATTGCCTCCTCTTACTCTCTGGGAGCTTACAGTTTCCCCGAGGAGCCAAGCACACACAAACCATCCCCATATAGAACAGCCACTCCTTACCCTCCAAATCTGCTCCAGTTTCCTCCCTCACACTTTTGATCAACTGACCTAGTATATATTTATTTTCTGTTTCCTCTCTCCCACTAGAACTTCATGAGGGCGGGATCGCGTCTGTTTTGTTCACTGCCGTATGGCCAGTACCTAGGGCGCTGCCTGGCAGTGTACAAGGCATTCAATAGATAGTTATTGAATTAATGAATTCATTCAATAAATAGTTCCAGTACCGGCCCGTTTTTGGGAAATGCCTGAAGCATGTTATAGCCAACAGGTGTTACAGCGGTTGAGAATAAAAAACATACCAAATCAGGGGATTATCAGAGAGGGTTTCCAAGAAGAGGTTGGCCCGGGAAGGATGGCTAAGCTGATATATATATTTAGGAGGCAATGGCGGGGGAAGGTATAGGATGGGTAGCAGTCCAGCAAGCTGCTTGGCATGCCTCCCAGCCTGCGTCAGGCTCCTTGGATGTGGGCCTCTGCGCTATATTCACACATCATCTAAGTGGGTTGTTAAACACAGGCAGTAGCTACCAAGGGATGCTATGGTTTCTCCTTCCTTGGAGATCTTTAAAAATAGGCATAAGCGATCAACTGTCCTAAATTGTTTAGGAAAGGAAGTACTGGCGTGATTGGCTCCTACAGTGTATCAAGCCGTTTAACTGTCATCTGATAGTTACCGTCTGATACAATCATCTCAAGAACACTGTAAGGTTGGCACTATTATTATCCCCATTTTACAGATGAGGAGATTGAGGCTCAGAGAAAGTAGGTAATTGTCCAAAGTCACACAGCTGGGATGAGATGTGTCTTTTTGGTTGCAGAGCCTGTGGTCTTCCCACTACCCTCCAAGGCTGCTGAGAATCTCTCTTGCGGTCTTTTTTGGGGACTTAGCACATTCTATATTAGAATAGCACATGGTGCTCTGTAAGGCTGACATTAGTTAGTAGACTTGTAATCATGATGATAGCAAAAGTGACTCCAGTCACATGACTGAATTATATTGATTTTAGGGCAGCATTTATTTGAGGCAGGAAGTTGGACCAGATGACCTATTCCTGCCTCTCTGTCAATGTTGCTCTACTTACAGGGAGATGGTGAAAGTAGCAGTAAATTGTATCCTCCATAGCTTGTTATTCTGGGGGAATATGGATTAAAGCAATCACTGAATTAAACGCTGGGTACCCAAAGTTCCAATAGTGCAGAGATGCATTATTAGACATCTGTGCGTAGAGAGACATGGAGGTAAGTGTGTAAGAATTTTACAAGGAAGATGCAGAAGGCATGAAAAAGTGAAAGTCAGGACTTGGAAGTCACATGAACTTGACTCCTTAGGGATATTGCTTGAGAGGCAGCATGGGACTTTGACATTAGACAGCTCTGGGTTCAAATCCTCACTCTGCCACTTACTAGCTGGGCTGTCTGGCAGCAGTCAGGTAATGTTTCTCTCTTGGTCAGTATGCTTCAGTTGCATGTGATAGAAACTAATGTGGCTGCCTTGAGCCAGGGGAGGCTCAAGCTCTGGACCTCAGAAAGGGCTGATGGATGAGGTCCTCAGAGTTTCTGCCATCTCTGCTCTGAATATTAGTCACATAGATTGAAGATTACATGAGAGGCCCAGGTCCCACACGAAGTACCAACTTTGACTGCTGGTACTTCAACTATTGTTGATGAGACAGTATCATGACTGTCTCATCATGATAGGGTCCAGTGGGAGGGAGAGGGGTTCCCTGAAGCAGAATTGGGACAGAAACATTGGATAGTCACTACTGCCTCTGAGGCTCAGTTCATTCACCTGTAAAATGAGGATAACGACAGCTGCCTCATAGAGGTTTGTTTAGGATTCAAATTAAGTATCTAAACTGGTTTGCACCAAAGAATTTCAGTAAATGGTATTTAATGCTATAATATAGTCAAATCTTTAGTGTCCCTTTTGAAGATGGTCCATGGTAACTTTTATTTGTTAATTCCAATATGTATCTTTAAAAGAAAAAAGGAGCGTATTCCCTACATAGTGAAAATAACATCCATATCACACTTAATGCAACTAATAATAATTTCTTAATACCAGCCAGTATGTTCAAATTCAAATTTCCTTGGTGACTTTTAAATCTGGTTGGTCGACTGCCTCATGCAGTGCGTTTTCTCTGTGGGCTCATGGAGGATAAGCTCATTGCAATACTCATCCAAGCCAAGCAGAATTGGAAAGGTACATTTGTTACAGAAAAAAAAAAAGTCATGGACTGTATTTCAAGACTAAATAGAGTTGATCTGGGATTTCCCTCTGTTTTGGTGTATCCAGGTCACCACTCCCCCTCATTAGTGTCGACTGTATTTAACACTGCCACAGTTAATGAAAGCTTCAGTAGTTAAACACGTATACGACATCCTCTGTTACTCCAGGGTGCGTGTCCAAGGCTTCCAGTGCAATTCAGCATTTATTGAGTGCCTACTACATGCAGGAGATTTCTCCTTCTAACCATTCTTGTAGACTTCTCAAGCCAAACTTCAGTTTTTCTCCTGTAAATTTTATATATCAAGAGCCAGATTTGGCTGTCTAAAGTAGGAGAGAAGGAACAGTCACATTACAGGATTACTTGTCTGTGAATTTTAAGATCTAGTAAAGAGAATCCTTCTGGTTCTTATGGGGACAAACATTTCATAATATAAATTTTAAAATTAACAAAGATTAAAAAGAAAAGATCAGCCTGTTTGTTTCTTCTCACCCAGTGATGCTTTTCCTACAAGGACAAAGAGATCTGCAAAGAAAAATCTTATGCTAAGTCTAGGAAACCAGTCTTCGGGCCTTCACTGAAATAGAGAAAGACAGCAATTCCCAATCTGGAGTCTTCCCCAAAGACTGCTGTTTCTAGTTCCTTGAGCCAGAAATCACTGCCTTCAAGACAGCAAAAAGAGAAAGAAAAGTTCTGAGCCAGGATTAAAAAGGTACAAAATCGAATATTTTCTTTTCTTTTATTTATTTACCTTTTTTGAGAGAGTCTCACTCTGTACCCAGGCTGGAGTGCAATGAATGGTACAATCTCGGCTCACTGCAACCTCCACTTCCTGGGTTCAAGTGATTCTCCTGCCTCAGCCTCCCAAGTAGCTGGGACTACAGGTGCACGCCACCACACCCGGCTAATTTTTTGTATTTTTAGTAGAGGCAGGGTTTCACCATGTTGGCCAGGCTGGTCTCAAACTCTTGACCTTAGGTGATCTGCACTCCTCAGCCTCCCAAAGTGCTGGGATTACAGGCGTGAGCCACCACACCCAGCCCAAACTCGAGTGTAAGATCCAATGTGAGAAACGAAGTGGAGAAAGGGGCCTCTTAGGTGCTGCTGGAGGGAGTGTAATTGGAAACACCCTTTCTGGAGGGCAATTTGGAAATACTATCAAAAGTCTTTAAAATGTTCATATTCTTGGAATGAATCCCAAGGAAATAAATAGGCTATACCCAAAGATTTATCCATAAGAATAGTCATTGCAATATTGTTTATAATAGTGGAAGATTGGAAATAATCTTAACACACAACCACAGGAGACTTGACAAATCTACTGGTTTAGATTGGTTCAATAATTTACAGAGCATCTGTCCATGATGGAATATTATTCAGGCATTGGAAAGGATGATGCAGGAATGAGGTTCTCAGTTAGAGTTCATGGTTCAGGAAATCTCTGAAATTGTATGCAGAACTGTGTGTGTGTGTGTTTGCGTGTGTGTGTGTGTATGTGTACACACTTCTTGGGGAGAGGATTCTTAACGATTCTCAAATAGGTACCTGACCCAAGAGGGTAAAAAATCACCACTGTAGAAAATATTTAAAGCAGAAAGATGTGGACAACATATTATTAAGTGAGAGAGAGAGGGAAGGGTAGGCTAAAGGCAAAGATAATACAATCTCATTTTTATACAAAAGGTGCATGTATGCATGTGTGTAGGAAGAAGATTAAAAGGTTACCCACCAAAATGAATATCATGGTTATCTCAGAATGACAGGATTATAGATGATTTTTTTCTTTTTCTTTGTTGTATTTTCTGATATTATTACCATGAATACTACTATGATGTTAAAGAAATACTTTTTTTTTTTCTTTTTCTTTGAGATGGAGTCTCGCTCTGTTGCCCAGGCTCCCAGACTGGAGTGCAATGATGCGATCTCGGCTCACTGCAATTTTTGCCCCCCAGGTTCAAGCGATTCTCCTGCCTCCGCCTCCTGAGTAGCTGGGATTACAGGTGCACGCCACCACACCTGGCTAATTTTTGTATTTTTAGTAGAGATGGGGTTTCGCCATGTTGGCCAGGCTGGTCTTGAACTCCTGACCTCATGATCCACTCACCTTGGCCTCCCAAAATGCTGGGATTACAGGTGTGAGCCACAGCACCTGGCCAAGAAATACTTTTTGAAAAAGCATAAGATCATGGACCCTGGAACCTGGAACTACATTGTATGGGTCCCAACTTACCAACAAAGGAATCTATAGTATGTTTCTTAACTTCTCCAGGCCTTAATTTCCCCATCTTTAAAATGGGAATAATAATAGTTTGTATTAACAGTTATAATATACCAGAGCCTGACACGAGGTAAGTACTCAGTGAAGGCTAGCTATTGTTAGCAATAAGGTGAGGTAATGTGGCCTAGTAGAAGATGCATGGGCTATGGAGATTCATTATGTTTGGTTTTCATTCCGGGTTTGTGACTCCTTAGCTAGTGATCACTTTGGTTTTGTTTTGTTTTGGTTTTTGAAACAGAGTCTCACTCTGTCACCTATGTTGGGGTACAGTGTGCGATCTCAGCTCACTGCAACCTCCACTGTCCAGGTTCAAGCGATTCTTGTGTCTCAGCCTCCCCAGTAGCTTACAGGTGTGTACCACCATGCCTGGCTAATTTTTTTATTTTTAGTGGAAATGGAGTTTCACCATATTGTCCAGGCTGATCTTGAACTCCTGACCTCAAACGGTCCACCCACCTCAGCCTCCCAAAGTGCTGGGATTACAGGCATGAGCCACCATGCCCCTCCATCCCTTAGTATAAGCCTTACTTTTCTCATCTGTAAAATGGACACCATAATCTCTCACTTGCTGGGTTAGCATTAGAGAAAATAGGGCTGGGCGTGGTGGCTCACACCTGTAATCCCAGCACTTTAGGAGGCCGAGGTGGGTGGATCACAAGGTCAGGAGTTCGAGACCAGCCTGGCCAATATGGTGAAGCCCCGTCTCTACTAAACATTCAGAAATTAGCTGTAATTTGTAAATTACTGGGTGAACTCGAGAGGTGGATGTTGCTGTGAGCTGAGATTGCTCCACTGCACTACAGGCTGGGTGACACAGTGAGACTCTGTCTCAGAAAAGAAAAAAAAAAATGTGCCTTGTGCATAGCAGGGGCTCAAAAAATGATAGAAATGGCCCAAGTAGAGTAGAATTATTTCCTTTGGGAATTGACAATAAATGCTTAGAAAACTAAACCTTTTGCTTTTTTTTCACACTGTAACACAAATCTAATTTACCTCAAGCTAAAAGTACTGCAGTGAAGAGGCTGGCCTATCAAAGGACTTTGAAAAATGCCACATTCCATGTCTAGCCAATTTTGCCACTGTAATTACTAAGTGTTACCTATTGCTTTATTATTATGTACCATTCCTGGGATGAATCATTCTTATTTTTTTTCTGTAACAACTTCAATTTTTCTCCTCTTTCCGGAACTGGGCAGCTGACAACAAAAAAATATGGCACATAAAATATGACTTAACAGAGTTGGCCATCCTCTCCCTGTCCAACTCACCTCCAGCCCCCATGAATTATCTGATTAGCATATTACCTTGACAACAACCATCATCTCTTCTGAAATTTTAGGAAGTTTTGGTGTTTGCTGGGGTATCTATGATGTGCTTGGCCCCATGGGAAGTCTTTTTCACATGTTGTCTGATCTAGGCTGTAGGCTGAATCTTCCATTGTTCTCATCCTGCATATCCAACCCGCTGGCAATTTCTGTTGGCTCTTATTTCAAAATGTATCCTGAATGCAACCACTTCTCCCTACTTCCACACACTTGTCTAAGCCATTATCATCTCTCACCTAGATGTTTTGAATAAACAGATTTTTTTTTTTTTTTTTTTGAGATGGAGTCTCACTCTGTCACCCAGGATGGAGTGCAGTGGCGCGATCTCAGCTCACTGCAACCTCTGCCTCCTGGGTTCAAGCAATTCTCATGCCTCAGCCTCCGAAGTGGCTGGGATTACAGGCATGCGCCGCCACCGCCCGGTTAATTTTTATATTTTTAGTAGAGACGGGGTTTCACCATGTTGGCTGGGCTGGTCTCAAACTCCTGACCTCAGTTGATCCATCTGCCTCGGCCTCCCAAAGTGCTGGGATTACAGGCATGAGCCACCGTGCCCGGCCCAAAACAGATTATTTTTAAAAGCAATTCTAGGTTCACAGCAAAATTGAGTAAAAGGTATAGAGATTTCCCATAAACTCCTTCCCCAACACGTGCACAGCTCTCTCATTATTAACATCCCACACCAGAGTGGTACATATGTCACAATCAATGAGCCTACATTGACACATCATTATCACCCAAAGCCTGTAGTTTACACTAAGGTCATTCTTGGTATTGTACATTCTATGGGTCGTGACAAATGTGTAATAACATGAATCCACCATTATAGTATCATATAAAATATTTTCACCACCTATTTCACTAAACTATTCATAAAATAGTTTAATCCTCTTCTTCTGCCAATTCATCGTTCCCTCCCCCCAGCTCCTGGCAACAACTGACCTTTTTATTGTCTCTATAGTTCTGCCTTTCCTAGAATGTCATATAGTTGGAATCACACAATACGTAGCCTTTTCAGGTCGGCTTCATTCTCTCAGTAATATGCATTTAAGGTTCCTCCATGTCTTTTCATGGTTTGACAGTTCATTGCTTGCTTTCTCTCTCTCTCTTTCTTTCTTTCTCTCTTTTTCTTTTTCTTTCTTCCCTTCCTTTCCCTTCCCTTCCTTTCCTTCTTTCTTCTTTCTTTCTTTTTCCTTCCTTCCTTCCTTCTTTCTTTCTTTTCCTTCCTTCCTTCCTTTCTCACTCTCTCTCCTTCCTTCCTTCCCTCCTTCCTTCCTTCCCTCCTTCCTTCCTTCCTTCCCTCCTTCCTTCCTTCCCTCCTTCCTTCCTTCCTTCCTCCTTCCTTCCTTCCTTCCTTCCTCCCTCCCTTCCTTCCCTCCTTTTCTCCTTCCTTCCTTCCTTCCTTTCTTCTTTCTTTCTTTCTTTCTTTCTTTTCTTTCCTTTCTTTCTTTCTTTCTTTCCCTTCCTTCCTTCCTTCTTCCTTCCTTCCTTCCTTCCTTCCTTCCTTCCTTCCTTCCTTCCTTCCTTCCTCTCTCTCTCTCTGTCCTCTCTTTCTCTCTCTCTCTCTCTCTCCCTTCCTTCCTTCCTCCCTCCCTCCCTCCCTCCCTCCCCTCCCTCTCTCTCTCTCTCTCTCTCTCTCTCCTCTCTCTCTCTCTCTCTCTCTCTTTCTTTCTTTCTTTCTTTCTTTCTTTCTTCTTTCTTTCTTTCTTTCTCTTTCTTTCTTTCTTTCCTTCTTTCTTTCTTTCTGACATAGTCTCACTCTGTTGCCTAGGCTGGAGTGCAGTAGTATGATCCTAGCTTACTACATCCTCAAACTCCTGGCCTCAAGTGATCTTCCCACTTCAGCCTCTCAAGTAGCTGGAACTACAGACATGCGCCACCACTTGGGGGTAATATTTTTACTTTTTTAGGGTGAGATCCCCTGACTCAGCCTCACAAAGTGCCGGGATTATAGATGTAAGCCACCGTGCTCTGCCAGTTCATTTCTTTTTAGCACTAAATAACATTCCATTGTCTGGATATATCACAATTTATTTATTCATTGATATGCCAAAGGACATCGTGGTTGCTTCCAAGATTTTTTTTTTTTTTGAGACAGAGTTTCACTCTTTTTTGTCCAGGCTGGAGTGCAATGGCGTGATCTCGGCTCACTGCAACCTCTGCCTCCCGGGTTCAAGCGATTCTCCTGCCTCAGCCTCCTGAGTAGCTGGGATTACAGGCATGTGCCACCACCCTGGCTAATTTTGTATTTTTAGTAGAGACGGGGTTTCTCCATTTTGGTCAGGCTGGTCTTGAACTCCCGACCTCAGTTGATCCACCTGCCTCGGCCTCCCAAAGTGCTGAGATTACAAGCGTGAGCCACCACGCCCGGCTGCTTCCAAGATTTAGCAATTATAAATAAAGCTGCTATAAACATCTGTGCAAGTTTTCATGTGCAACATAAGTTTTCAGCTCTTTTGGGTAAATATTAAGGAGTGTAATTGCTATATAGTATGGTAAGAGTGTGTTTACTTTTGTAAGAAACTGCCAACCAGTCTTTCCAAGTGGCCATACCATTTTGCATTTCCACTTGGAATGAATGAGTTTCTGTTGCTCCACACCTTTGTCAGCACTTGATGTTGATGATCTGAATTTTGGCCATTCTAATAAGTGAGTTGTGGTATCTTACTGTTTTAATTTTCATTTCCCTGATGACATATGATGGGGAGTATTTTTTCATATGAGGTTTGCCAGCTGTATGTTTTCTTTGTTATGATGTTTATTAAGGTCTTTGGCCCATTTTTAATAGGGCTGTTTGTTTTCTTAGTGCTGCATTTTTGGTATATTTTGTATATTCTTTGTATATTTTAGATAGCAGCCCTTTTATCAGCTATCTTTTGCAAATAATTTCTCCCAGTCTGTGGTTGTCTTCTCATTCTCTTGACAAGACTTTTACGTAGCAGAAGTTTTTAATTTTAATAAAGTTCAACTTAGTGATATTTCTTTCATAGATCATGTCTTTGGTGTTTTATGTCAAAAGTCATTGCCAAACCCAAGATCATCTAAGTTTTCTCCTACGTTATCTTCTAGGAGTTTTATAGTTTTTCATTTTACATTTAAGTCTATAATTCGTTTTGAGTTAATATTTGTCACAGGTAAAGGTCTGTGTCTAGGTTAATTTTTTTGCATGTGGTTGTCCAGTTGTTACATCACCATTTGTTGAAAAGACTGTCATTTCTCCATTGAATTGCCTTTGCTGCAATGTCAAAGATCAGTTGACTCTATTTATGGGGGTCTATTTCTGGGCTCTCTATTCTGTTTCGTTTATCTAGTTGTCTATTCTTTCACCAATACTTCATTATCTTGTTTACTGCAGGATTGTAATAAGTGTTGAAGTCTGGTAGTGTCAGCCTCCAGCTTTGTTCTTCAATATTGTGTTGGCTATTATGGGTCTTTTGCCTCAGAATGCATTTTTTGTTGTCTACAAAATAACTTACTTGGGTTTTGATAGGGATTCTATTGAATCTGTAAATCAAGCTGGGAAGACTTGAGTCTTCCTATTCATGAATAGGGATTATCTCTCCATTTATTTAGTTCCTTTTTGATTTCTTTCATCAGAGTTTTCTAGTTTTCCTCATATTGAGTTTGCACATATTTTGTTAGATTTATATCTAAGTATTTCATTTTGGGGGATGCTAATGTAAATGGTATTGTGTTTTAAATCCCATTTATTCATTGCTGGTATATAGGAAAGTGATTGACTTTTGTATATTAACCTTATGTCCTGAAACTTTGTTATAATTGCTTATTAGTTTCAGGAATTGTTTTTGATTCTTTTGTATTCTCTGCATAGACAATCATATTTTCTGTGAACAAAGATAGTTTTAGCCCTTCCTTCCTAATATGTATTTTAATTTTCTTTTTCTTGTCTTATTGCATTAGCTAGGACTTAAGTATGATATTGAAAAGAAGTAGTGAGACGGGACATTCTTATCTTGTTCCTGACTTAGCAGGAGAACTTCTAGCTTCTCACCATTAAGTATAATGTTAGCTGTAGGTTTTTCGTAGATGTTCTTTATCAAGTTGATAAAGTTTCCCTCTGTTTCTAGTTTGCTGAGAATTTCCCTTTCTTAATTACGAACTAGTGTTGGGTTTTGTCAAATGCTTTTTCTGCATCTGTGTGATCATGTGCTTTTCAAATCAAGGCCTTGCATACCTGGGATAAATTCCACTTGGTTATGGTGTACTGTTCTTTTTATACATTGTTGGATTCACTTTAATAATATTTTGTTCAGGATTTTGCATCTATGCTTATAAGATATATTGGCTTTTAGTTTTGTTTTCAGACAAAGTTTCGCTCTTGTCACCCAGGCTGGAGTGCAGTGGCATGATCTCAGCTCACTGCAGCCTCTGCCTCCCGGGTTCAAGCTATTCTCCTGCCTCAGCCTCTTGAGAGCTGGGATTACAGGCATGTGCCACCATGGCTGGCTAATTTTTTTTTTTTTTTTTGAGATGGAGTCTCGCTCTGTTGCCCAGGCTGGAGTGCAGTGGCACGATCTTGGCTCACTGCAAGCTCTGCCTCCTGGCTTCACGCCATTCTCCTGCCTCAGCCTCCCGAGTAGCTGGGACTATAGGCGCCTGCCACTGTGCCCGGCTAATTTTTTATATTTTTAGTAGAGATGGGGTTTCACCGTGTTAGTCAAGATGGTCTCGATCTCCTGACCTCATGATCCACCCACCTCGGCCTCCCAAAGTGCTGGGATCACAGGCGTGACCAACCACGCCTAGCCTAATTTTGTATTTTTAGGAGAGATAGGGTTTCACACTGTTGGCTAGGCTGGTCTTGAACTCTTGACCTCAGGTGATCCACCTGCCTCAGCCTCCCGAAGTGCTGGGATTACAGATGTGAGCCATCACACTAGACCATGGTTCATAGTTTTCTTATAATGTTTTTGTCTGATTTTGGTATCAGAGTAATGCTGGCCTCATTAGAATGAGTTAGGAAGTGCTCCCTCTGCTTCTAGCTTTGAAAGAGATTGTAGAAAATTGGTAAAATTTTGTCCTTAAATGGTAGGATTCACCGGTGAACTCATCTGGGACTAGTGTTTTTCCATTTTGAAAGCTTATTATTGATTTAATTTGATACAGGCCTACTCAGATAATCTATTTCTTCTTGATATTTGATATTTTGGCTGATTGTGTCTTTCAGTGAATTGTTCCATTTCATCTAGCTTATCAAATAGAGTTGTTCATAGTGTATCATTATCCTTTTAATGACTGTGAGATCTATATGGGAGTACTTTATTTCATTTCTGATATTAGTAATTTGTGTCATCTCTCTTTTTTCTTAGTCAGGTAGATGCTTATCAATTTTATTGATCTTTTCAAAGAACCAGCTTTTGTTGTCATTAATTTTCTCTATTGATTTCCTGTTTTCAATTTCATTGACTTCTGCTTTAATTTTTATTTTTTATTTCTTCTGCTTACTTTGGATTTAAATTGTTATTTTTCTTGTTTCCCAAGTTGGAAGATTAGGTGATTGATTTTAGATCCTTCTTCTTTTCTACTATACAGTTTCAAATGTTATAAATTTCCCTCTAAGTGCTCCTTTTGCTGCATCCCACAGATTTTGATATATTGTTTTTTCATTTTCATTTAGTTCAAAAGATTTTTAAAATTTCTCATGAGGTTTCCTTCTTTGACCCATGTGTTTAGAAGTACCTTGTTTAATATCTAAGTATTTTGGGATTTTGTCCAGCTATCTTTCCATTATTGATTTCGAGTTTAATCCCATTGAGGTCTGAGAGCAGATGTTGTATAATTTCATATATATGAAAGTATATATAAATTTAAATTTGTTGAGGTGTGTTTTATGGCCCAGAATATGGACTAACTTGCTGAATGTTCCATGTAAGTTTGAGAAGCATGCATATGCTGCTGTTGTTGATGAAAGAGTCAACATATATCAATTATATATACATGGTGTATTGACAGACCACATATACAATGATGGTCCCATAATACTATAATACCATATTTTTACTGTACCTTTTCCATATGAACATATGTTTAGATACACAAATATTTACCATTGTGTTATAATTGCCTATAGTAACTTGCTATACAGGCTCGTAATCAAGGAGCAATAGACTGTACCATATAGCCTAAATGTGTAGTAGGCTATACTATCTAGGTTTGTGTAAGTACCTTCTGAGATGTTCACACAATGACAAAATTGCCTAACAACACATTTCTCAGAACATATCCCTGTTGTTAAGTGGCACATGACTGTATATATAGGAGATTGATGGTACTGTTGAGTTCTACTATGTCCTTTCTGATTTTCTGCCTGCTGGATCTGTCTATTTCTGATAGATGGGTGTTGAAGTCTCCAATTATGATAGTAGATTCATCTATTTCTTCTTGCAGTTTTATCAGTTTTTGCCTCATGCATTTAGACACTCAGTCGTTAGGTGTGTAAACATTAAGGATTTTTGTGTTGTCTTGGAAAATCAATCTGTTTATCATTATTTAATGCCCCTCCTTACCCCTGAAAACTTTTTTTTTTTTCTCTGAAGTCTTCTCTGTTTGGAATTATATAGTTACTCCTGCTTTCTTTTGATTAGAGTTAGCATGGTGTATGTTTTTCCATCAATTTACTTTTAGTGTATATGTGTCTTTACACTTAAAGCACGTTTCTTGTAGGCAACATATAGTTGGGTCTCATTTTTTGATCCATTCTAAAAATTTCTGTCTTTCAATTGATATATTTAGACTATTGATGCTTAAAATGATTATTGATATCATTGATTAATATCTACAATATATATTACTGTTTTCTATTCATTACCTTTGTTTGTTGTTGCTATGTTGTCTTCCATTGTTTTTCTGCCTTTTGTGGTTTTAATTGAGCATTTTACATAATTTCATTTTCTCTCCTTTATTAGCATATCTGTTATACTTCTTTTTCAGTGCCTCTTGTTTTCCATATACTTCTTTTTTTCACTTTTAGTGGCTGTACTTGAGATTGCAATGTACATTTATCACTAATCCAAGTCCACTTTCATATAACACTATACCACTTAACAGTTAATGCAAGTATCTTAAAATTGTCCTAATTCCTCCCTCCCATCCCTTGCATCATTGCTATCTATACTAGTCCATTTTCATACTGCTATAAAGAACTGCCTGAGACTGGGTAGTTTATAAAGGAAAGAGGTTTAATTGACTCACAGTTGAGCATGACTGCAGAGGCCTCAGGAAATTTATGATCATGGCAGAAGGCGAAGGGGGAGCAAGGCACCTTCACCTTCCTTCTTTGGCAGGAAGGAGAAGTGCCAAGGAAAGGGGAAAGAGCCCCTTATAAAACCATCAGATCTCGTGAGAACTCACTCTCATGAGAACAGCATGGGGGAAACCACCCCCATGATTCAATTATCTCCACCTTGTCTCTCTCTTGACACATGGAGATTATTGGGATTATAGGAATTAGAATTCAAGATGAGATTTTGGTGGGTACACAAAGCCTAACCACATCACTATCATATCTTTCACTTATACATAAGCATACATAAGTATATATCAAGTACATTGTTGCTGTAATTATTCTGAAACAACTATTATCTGTTAGGTGAGTTAACAATAAGAAAAATAAGTTTTTATTTTTACCCTTACTTATTCCTTCTCTGATATTCTTCCTTTCTTTATGAAGGTCCAAGTTTCTGGCTTATATGATTTTCTGTTCTCTAAAGAACTTCTTCTAACATTTCTTGCAAGGTCTACTGGTGACAAACTCCTTTGATTTTAGTTTGTCTGAGGAAGTATTTTTCCTTCACTTTCAAAGAATAATTTCATAGGGTACAGAATTCTTGGTAGTTTTTTTTCTCTTAACACTAAATATTTCAGTCCAGTCTCTTCTTGCTTATGTGGTTGCTGAGGAGAAGTTAGATTCTTATATTTATCTAAGATAATTCTTATCTTTAATCCACTACAGGTAAGAGTTTATTTTTCTCCTCTGGTGTCTTTCAAGTTTTTTTCTTTATCTTCGATTTTCTGTAGTTTGAGTATAATGTGCCTACGTGCCTTTGTTTGCTTGTTTGTTTGTGGCTTTAGTTTTTGTTTGTTTGTTTGCATTTATCCTGCTTAGTGTTCTATGAGCTTCCTATATCTGTGGTTTAGTGTATGACATTACTTTGGGGGAAATCCTTGGTCATTATTGGTTCAAATATTTCTTCTGTTCTATTCTGTCCTTCTCCTCCTTCTAGTATTTCCATTATGCATATGTCACAGCTTGTGTAGTTGTCCCACAGTTCTTGGATATTCTGTTCTGCCTTTTTAAATCTTTTCTATCTTTGTTTTTCAATTTTGCAAAGTTCTATTTTGATATCCTCGAATCAAATATCAAATTCAGTTATTCTTTCCTCAGTCATGTCCAGTCTGCTAATGAGCCCATCAAAGGCATTCTTCATTTCTGTTACAGTGTTTTTGACCTCTAGTATTTCTTTGACTCTTTATTAGAAAGTTCATCTCTCTGCATACATTGCCATCTGTTCTTGAATGTTGTCTACTTTATCCATTAGAGTCCTTAGCATCTTTATCATAGTTGTTTGCAATTCTTGGTCTGATAAGCCAACATCCCTGCCATATCTGGGTTTAGTTTTGATGCTTGCTCTTTCTCTTCAAGCTGTGTTTTTTGCCTTTTAGTATGCCTTGTAACTTTTACTTCATAGTCAGA
This sequence comes from Chlorocebus sabaeus, assembly GCF_047675955.1. Classification (NCBI taxonomy): domain Eukaryota; kingdom Metazoa; phylum Chordata; class Mammalia; order Primates; family Cercopithecidae; genus Chlorocebus; species Chlorocebus sabaeus. The sequence goes on from NC_132904.1 coordinate 19,004,836, forward strand.
CATGATGTACTGGGTAAATAGGTCTTTACTAATGTAATGGTTAGGTGTTGGGGGAGGGGAAACATTCTATGGCCCTAAGATTAGGTCTCATTCTTTTCTGTTCTGTGCCTCTAGATTGAACATCACAAGTGCTTCTCAGTCTCCACCCCCAGCCCCACCTGCCAACATTAGGTGGAAGAGGATGGCTACAGTAGGCTGGAGCTGGGTATTTATTTTTCTTCCTCCGGATCAGTTAGGCTCTGAAAAATCTCTAATAGTTTAAGCTCTGGTAACATAGTTCCTCTTGAGGGCAGGCTTTGTTAGAAGAACAGGGTGCCTTGGAGGATTTCAAAATGGTTACTTTCCCCTCACCTTTTCCAAATGCATGAGGGAATTTTTCTCCAGTATTCACTATGGGAAGCTGGTAGAGCTCCTGGAAGTAAAGCTCAAAAAAGTGTAGGTACCCTCCTGTGACTGGGTTCCCTAGAGTGTTTCACTCTCAGACTTGTCCACATTGAGCCTCTAGTAATTCATCAATTACACTTTAGGTTTTCCATTCCTGGCACTGATTCCTGCTGATGTTTCAGCACTAGTAAGTTGTGATTCTCTATATTTGCCTGTTTGTCTTTCCAAATTTTAGGACTAGGAGCTTTCTCTGTGACTTTTCTTTTCTAATAGATCTAAGAAGCATTGTGGATTTTTCAGTTTGTTCAGCTTTTTACTTGTTAGGACACAGTGGCGACTTCCAAATTCCTTATGTGCTGGGTGAGAAACCAGAAGTCTCATCTGTATTTTTGCAATAGCCTCCGAACTGGTTCCTGTCTTCTGTCTTTGCCCACAGCATAGAAACTCAAATATGCCTTTAAAATATAAATTAGATTATGTTACTTTCCTGCTCAAAACTGTCCAGTGGCTCCCCAGGTCACTCAGAGCAAAAGTCAAAGTACTGGGCCTACCAGCCCCTACATACCTGCCCATCTCCAACACTCTGCCTGGAGCTCCTTCTCTCCAATGACAAGATATCCTCCAACCATACTGCCTGCCTTGCCAATCCTTGAACCAGATATGCTCTCATTGCCAGGTCTGTGCACTTAAACTTTTCCCTCTGCCTGGAATGATCTTCCCCCAGGCTCCTGCATAGTCCAGTTCTTCCCTTCTCTTGGCTCTTGATACAAATGTCATCATCACAGTGAGGTTTTCCCTAATCTCCCTACAGATTCTAGTAACTCCTTCCCAATCACCCCTGGGCTTCTTCCCCTACTTTATTTTCTCCATAGTATTTATCACTGTCTGATTCACCATATATTTTACTTTAAAAAGAACTTACTTTTTTCCCTCATCAGAATGTAAGGCTCATGAGGACCAGGGTTTTTAATCTGTATTGTTCCCTGTTGTAACCTCAGTGCATACGATAAGTCCTCAATAACTATTTACTTTATGGATTATTATTGTAATTATCTAGATGAGTCAAGGAATCGTTGTGGCCACGGTTCAAACTCAGGTTTTCCTGACTCAGAGCCTGTGTTCTGAATGACTATACTACATTGCCACTCAATTCTGTGTTGAATATTGAATATCTGATGCGTTCTTCCAAATGGCCATTACCTACACTCTGACAGTTTTCTATTTCTTGGCTCTCACTGGAGTTGAATTTTTCTGAGTTAGGAAGAACTCTCTATGAGCTGCATCCTAATATTTCCTCAAGATAATTGCATTGCAAAACAGGCTGAAATAAGACTGCTCACCGCATTACCTGCAGGACCCTCTCCTCCATCTCGCTTCACTGCAGCCTGTCTGCCAGCTAAGGTTAGAACTGCACTGCTTCTGGCCAAACATAATCTCAGGTTAAGTAGTCAATATCATGTAATCTTCAAAAAAAATTTATAAAAACCCAAACAGACTGATAAAATTCCTCAAGTTTGCATGTTTTAGAGCCTTCAAAGTGCCTTTAAGTGCATAATTTATATTGATGCTTATAATGACCTGCCGAACAGGTCACTGCTTACCTCGTTGCTTGGATGAAGAAAGGGAGGTCATAGTTAGTGGCAGTGCTAGAACTAGAAGACCTCAGATCTTCTGACTCAAGAAGCCCAATTCCTCTACAAACTGAGTGCCCTCAAGTTGATTTCTGCACTGTTTATCACCGGCTTTAGTTTACAGTTCTGATAACTTTTATTCATACACAGCACCTGGAATCTTGATGGTTAAAACGAATTGTTTAAGTGGGGAGAGACTAGGTGTGTTTTGGACGTGTGTAGTTTTTGACTGCCCAGCATCCATGCTACCCTCTTTTGGTAACAACCCCAATTTCAGTTTTGGACAATTACTTCTGTCCTATTGGTTGCAGTGTTAGTTGGGCTGTCAGTCAACATGGTGAAGGACAGGGCATTTTACTCAAGCCAAACCAATCAGATTCAAGGAGTTGGGATCTGAACTCAAATGGCAGAGGATACAAGAAGGTTACGTAAGAAGCAGTTTCCTACCAAAATGACTGATTAGCTCCAATTCCAGGACATCTCTAGAATATTTATTTCTGAAGATTTGTTTCTGTTGCTTGCAACCAAAGAGTCCTGCCTGGAGTAGGGAAGAATTATGGGAAGCCTGGCCTCCTTCAGCAAGACTGGACCCTCTTCTGTGAAGACAGGCTGGCGCTCGTGAGTGCGCTGTGGTGCTCTCGGTGGTCAGTGGGTCAATGTCAGCTTGCTGGCTTCTTGCCTGGGACTTCATGGCCTGTCGTGGAAAGGCCCTTCAGCAGATCAGAGAAAGGTTCAAGTTGAGGAAGATGTGAGTAGAATGGGTCTTTCGAGGTGCTCCTCAAGGACTTGAGGGGATAACAAGGAGGCTCGGGTGTCTTAATGGAGCTGTAGGTGGGAAGAATGAGACCCAAATTTGGAAAACAGCTTTTTGTTTTGCTCAGAAAGTTTGGTGGTGGTCAAGACTTCCGTGTTGTTTCAGACCTCCTAATTCTCATATTTTAGATAAATAGTAAAGCCATTTGACAATTATGATGAAATTCTCATATGTTAGATAAATAGTAAAGTCATTTGACGATTATGATGAAATAGGGAATGGCATGGGTAGATGAAAGGGCAAGTCGTTGCTGCCCCAACCCCCAATACCAGAGAATGGAGACTTTCTCATGGGTGCTTCTTGCCCACTTTTGCTTCTTTATTCTCTGGTCTTGCCTGCTGGTTTCGGTGCCAACCACACACCTTCTCTGCCATAGACAAAGTTTGTTGAGTTTCCCTTTGCTTGCTCTCATGGGCCAGATTTACAGCACTGAACTCTTCCCTCCAGGCACTTGTTGATATTTGTCAGGAAATTAGTGTGCTCTGAGAGCCCACTCTGTGTTAGGTGTGGCAGCAAGCCCTTTCCCATGGAACGTATGAGCCCATTTAATTTGCACAGCAACTTTGTGAGGTAGAAGTAGTATCTCTGTTTGCAGATGAGGAAATCGAGCAATGGAGAGGTTAAATAATTTATCTAAGCTAGATCACATAGCTGACAAGTGGCAGAGCCAGGTCTTGAACCCAAACTTGACCAATTCCAAAGCTTTTCAGGAGTTCTGAGATTTAATCCTAACTCTGTTACTTACTAGCTCGGTGACTCTCTCTGCAAATAAACCTCTTAAGTCCTGGGTTCTTTTATTGATAAAAATAATGGCAGAGATTGGAGGTGGAGATTGGTACTACATTCTTTGCCAACCTAGCTAATTGATTAGTACCTGTCAGGAGGGCTGTGCAGACAAGGATTCAACAGCTATGCTAAGTTTAGTAGGAAAGAGCTCTGTGATCACTTAGTGATGTCTGCACGAGCCCAGAAGAGAGGATAGGCTGCATTTAGGTCATATGTTAGCCATTCTGTGATCATGAAGTATTTTAGGCTGTTAAATGTCATGATTCTTTGATTTAAACATCCTGACCTTTTAAAATAAGTAAGTCCATCCTGACTGTATTCTTTTCTGTTCTTTTTGTTTTTCCTCTGGTTAGGTCCTCTCAGTTTTTCACATCTATCCAAAATCCATCATCATGGACTAATTAATCAAATTGCTAAAGGATCTCCTCCTAGCCTAGGCAGCATAAGTATATCTGTTATCTATTGCTATGTAACCAACCATGCCAGAACTTAATAGCTTAAAACAAAAATGATTGATTTATCATGGCTGACTGGGGAGCTCTGCTCCACACGCTGTTGACTGGGGTCTCTCATGAGCCTACATTGAATTGAGAACTTGACTGGGGACCTTAGTTCTCCACTGTGTGGCCTCTCTCGCTTGTGGTGTCTCTAGTGCATCTCCGTGTGGCCTCTCTCTCTCTCCATCAGGATAGCCTGGACGTTCTGTCCACATGGCACTGGGTTTCAGGAAGTAGCATGCAAGAGGATGTGCAAACAATAAGCCTTGGTCTGTATCACACTTGCTACTGTCCAAGACTCTGGATAACTGTAGAGTCAGGATTGGAAGGTATTCCACAAGGGCCTGACTACCAGGAGTCATGGTTCACTCGGGGCTGCCAATATAGCAATCTATCGTCATAAGCAATTTCGAATATTCTCAGGGATTCCTACCACACATGGAAGTAGTCATGAAGCACTTATTGATGTGCTAGGTGCTGAGTTATAAGAGTGATAAGACAGGATGTCTGTTTTTGTGGCGTTTCCAGTTCAGTAGATAATATAGAACATACTCCAAAAGAATAAAGCAACACAAGTTAGTGGGAGAAGCTTTCAAAATACAGTCATATTTCCCCGAATTTCACTGCGGATCAATTGTTCGGAATATTTTTACATAAACAAAATGGTTGGGCCACAAATACATTGTGGCTGGGCCACAAATTTAACTCATACTATAAATACACCATGATAGAGTTTCCCAAACACCACACATTAATGTACTGAGTTCATGATTTTTGCCATCAACATGTGCACTGGAACTTTTACTTACTTAATATTCTCCTTTGATTCAACTTATTTTTAACACTTATATAATTTTATTTTAAAATAAAGTTTTATATCACTGCTATAAAAGCAAACCCAGTATTATTTGCTGTAAATATAAGATAGCCATATGAGTAAATTCAGCTAAAATGGAAAATAGTGATCATATTAAATCCTGGTAAGGATGTAGAGAAACTGGATCTCTCATACTTTGCTGGTAGGAATGTAAAATGATAGCGCCGTTTAGGAAAATAGTTTGGCAGTTTCTTTTCAAGACTAAAAATGGACTTATCACACAACACAGTCATTACACTCTTGGACATTTATTCCAAAACAAAGAAGACATTTTCTTGTAGGAACTTATACATGAATATGCACAGCAGCATTCAGAATAACCAGAAAACTGGAAATTAACCCAAATGTCCTTCAATACGTGAATGGCTAACTGGTACATCCATACCTTGGAATACTACTCAGCAATAAAAAGGAATGAACTATTAATACATGCAACAATGTAGAAGAACCTGAAGGAAACTATGCTTGGTGAAAAAAAGCCAGTCTTGAAAGGTTACAGACTGTATGATTCCATTGATATATTTTTAAAAGGATAAAACTTTAGAAAAGGAGAGCAGAGTTTAGGGATGAGGGAGAGAGGAAGGGTGTGATTATAAAAGGTTAACACAAGGGAGTGTTGAGGTGACGGCACAGCTGAGTATCTCAGTTTGGGCAGTAGTTGTGAAAGGCTGCACATATTGATAAAAATCACCTAGAACTACACATACACACACAAATGAGTGCATGTAAAACTGATGAAATCCAAGTAAGTTTTTTTTTTTTTTTTTTTTTTGATGGGGGACAGAGTCTCACTTTGTAGCCCAGGCTGGAGTGCAGTGGCGAGGTCTTAGCTCACTGTAAGCTCTGCCCCCCAGGTTCAAGTGATTCTCCTGCCTCAGCCTCCTGAGCAGCTGGGACTACAGGTGCGTGCCACCATGCCCAGCTAATTTTTGTATTTTTAGTAGAGATGAGGTTTCACCATGTTGACCAGGCTGGTCTTGAACTCCTGACCTCAGATGATCTGCCCACCTAGGCCTCCCAAAGTGCTGGGATTATAGGCATGAGCCATCATACCTGGCCAAATCCAAATAAGTTCTATGGATTATACCAGTACCAACTTCTTAGTTTTGATAGAGTACAACTGTTGTAAGACGTTAACATTGGAGGAGATTGGGAGTAGGGTGCACATGACTTCCTTGCATATTTCCTTGCAACCTTCCTGAATCTAAAATTATTTTTTTACTTAAAGAAATTAAAACAAAAAATGTTAGCATTCTTTTTTTTTTTTTTTTTTTTTTTTTTTGAGATGGAGTCTCACTCTGTTGCCCAGGCTGACGTGCAATGGCACCACCTCAGCTCACTGCAACCTCCACCTCCTGGGTTCAAGCGATTCTCCTGCCTCAGCCTCCCAAGTAGCTGGGATTACAGGTGCCCGCCACCACACCTGGCTAATTTCGTATTTTTAGTAGAGATGGGGTTTCTCCATGTTGGTCAGGCTGGTCTTGAACTCCCGACCTAAGGTGAATCCGCCTGCCTAGGCCTCCCAAAGTGCTGGGATCACAGGCATGAGCCATTGCGCCCGGCTAAAACACGTCAGTATACTTCTGAAAATACCTAGAATCTCTTCAGTTATCACCAGCGTGACATGGACTACATAGTGGAAGACTGATGTTTGGCTGTAAGAGAACTAATCTAGGTTTCAGAAATGAGAGCAGGGCACTACAGAGTACTGGGGAGGGTAATAACAGTGAACACTTACACAGTGCTTACTGTGTGCCAGGAACTCTTCCAAGCCTTTTCCAGATACTCATTCACTTAATTCTTATAATGACTCTGTATGGGAAGTGTTGGGTTCTATGGAAAACAGATATTTAGGCAGAGATTTGCATACAGGAAGTGGGGATACTCTCAGGAACAAAACCTGTGGAGGACACCAGATTAGGCAGAGGGAACTGAACTGTTACGCAGTTTCAGCAGAGATCTCATGTGTAAAGATCTTCACACCTGTGCACAGTCCCATAGATTCATCCACCTACCTCTTTCCCAGATCACCTTGTCCATAATTTCCCAATCTTTCTCTTTCCAGACCCTTGACCCACAAATCAAGCCAAGAACTCCTGCCTATGATTCTGTATATATTCTTACCTCAGGCCACTTTTCTTTGCCCACAAAGTATATGACCCAAGTCTTTTCCCACCATAGATGCCACAGAGCCACTTGCACTACAGCTTACACCTGTTGCGGAGCCCTTTCTTGCCCTGGGCCCTCTTAGTGACAACTTTCCTTGTCATTAAGTAAATGGGTTGGAATAATATTCTCAAGTGTGCCACACGCCCTTTCCAGAACCTGGAAAGGTCTATGAGGTTGTGGTAGGCAGCCTCTAAGGTGATCCCCAACGATAACTGCTTCCTGACATTCACTTCCTAGATATTCTTCTCCCTTTGTGTGTGGACTGGACTTGGTGGCTCCTTTTTAATGAATAGAAAATGGCAGATGTGATGGAATGGCGCTTCCAAGATTGGGGTACAAAAAGACTATGGCTTCCATTTAGGGTCTCTCTCTGTTTCCCTCTCTCTCTCTCTGTCTGTCTCTCATCACTACCTGCTATGTTGCAAGGACGCTCAGAACACACAGTGACTTACCAAGGTCTATCAGCAACTGTAGGAAGGAGCTTGGAAGCAGATTTAAGGCCTGCAACAGCGATGTACATGAGCTTAAAAGCAGATGCTTTCAACCGATACCTTGCCTGCATCTTCATGAGGGTCTCAGGGTCCCATTCTTTCCGATCAGGTCCCTGACCTTGGCATAGCAGATCTGCTGCAATTGAGAATTCAATCTTCTTTGGAGTCTCATCGCTTTTATAATTTAAGTTCTGGGCCTGATCTTTAGTTTTCTCTGCCGTCCAGTACAGGAGATCAGTCTCTTTATACACTACCAAAGATATCCTCAAGCGCTTACACTTTGCCTTATATCACTAATCAATCATTCTGGGCCTTTCATTGTCTTTCTCCAATTAAACTATGCACCCACCACCCCCAGCAACAGCCATTTCATTTTACAGTCTTTACAAATGCTATTTATCCAGAACCTCTCAAGTGCTTGATGTGCTGCAGCCCCTAGTACATTAACATCTACCTGTGTCCCATGCCAGCTCATCACCAGTGAAAGTGTTAGCAACTGCACCCTAACCGCATGCTGGGGGCTCCCACTGTTCCACCTACTGTTCGTAATGGGGTCCTCAGAAGCAGTCAGCCAGTGAGCAGTACAGCTCCCAAATCCCATTTTTGAGACTGCTGTCTTAGGCCAAATAACTGCTGTTGTAGGTCAGGTTTCCTGGGAAACAGACTTGGAAGCAGAGATTTGCATGTAGGCAGTTTATTGAGTTTTGGGAACAACACCTGTGAGAAGGAAAGAAGCCTGGATTGGGTAGAGAGAGAAGTCGGGCTCTGATGCAGTCACAACAGAGGCTTCAGGAGATTCTACAGGGAGATCAGAAACTGGGATGGTCCTTTGGAGTTGTCCAATCAAGATGAGGAGACCCGGCCTTCGTACGCCCCACTAACTTGTCATTGGATGCAGGACGACCCAGCGAGGGCATCTCATCTTGGGCAATGCAGCTTCCTTCGGTTGAGGGCAATTCCTAGAAAAGACTCCATTGTGAGCAGTCCATAGCTAACACTCCTTGCAGCTGGGTGAATAAGTAACCTGGTCCTGAAGGAGAGTCTGGGAGGCATAACCACGCTCCACTCCAGCGAGTACTGTTACTCTACCCCTTTTAGAGATAAGTAAAACTGAGACACGGAGTAGGTAAGTAACTTCCCCAGCCAGAGAGTAACAGAGCCAGGGCCCATGCTCTGATGCCTCTCTAGGAGAAGGAGGAAAAGGAAGATTCTTCCTCCATTCCTGGGATCATGGCCAAGTCAAGGAACATGTTAGACAGGCTAAGTCTGCTTTTTTATATTCTAGGGTCTCCATACTGGTGCCCTTTTCTCTCTTCTTAGAGTCTTCTTCCCAGACCTCAGCCTCAAAGGCATGGCGGGAAGCATTTTGGGCTTGGAGAGGAGATGATGTTGTCTGGGTGGGAGTAGGCATGACTGGTGTTGAGGCAATGACTAGACTGCAAAAAAAAAAAAAAAGTTTTGAAAGACAAGTCAAGGGAGGTAAAGTGAGATTGTGAGGCTAAGGCCAACTATGGGGGTCTGAATAGTCAAGCTAAGGAATTTGAACACTACTTTCTGCACAGTGATGAGGGGAGTGGAGGGTTCTGAGTAGCAGGGGGTGGGTGAGAATGATGTTCACAGTGTTGCTGGAGGAAGAGTTTTATGTGTCCCGGGACTGTGGATGAACAACTGGTGGCAGAGACTGGAGGCAGGGAAGTCTGTTAGGAGGCTGCAGCAACAGTCTGCGATGGGGGAGGAAGCAGAGACAATGAGAATAGCAAAGAGAGAATGCTGGGCTAGGCATGCTGAGGGAAGAATGTCAGGAATCCAAGCATGTTAAAGGCAATCATCTTAGGAGACACCAACATGGACAACAGGACTTCAAGCATGCCCCACAAAGGACCCTATAGCAAAGCTTCATTGAGATGAAAGCATTCAAGGGTTTACTATGGAAAAGGCAGCAGAAATTGCTTTCCCCCAGTGGAAGTGTAAGCAACCACGTGACAACTAATACATGAACACAGGAGGGCACATGGGTACACGGGTGAGTATTTGTCCATCTAGGTAAGGATTTTATTTAAAAACGCCGATGTGGTAATGCTGTGTGCCAGGCACCGTTCTCTATATGAAGATCAACTCAATTATTTATTGTCACTGCAATTCTTGTTAGGTAGGTGTTATGGGAAAACTGAGGTTCAGAGAGGTTAAGTAATTTGCCCAAGGTTACCCAGTATTTTGGTCAGCTTAAACTGTTATAACAAAATACTGTAAGGTGGATGGCGTATAAACAGACATTAATTTCTCCGAGTTCTGCGGGCTGGAAGTCTGAGATCAGGCTGTCGGCATGGGCAGGGGCTTGTGGGAGCCTCTTTTGGGCTTCAGACTGCCTACTTCTTCTTGTATCCTTGAGTGGTGGATATTCAGCAAGGGAGCTCTCTGCGTTGCTTTCATAAGGTCACCAATCCAATCACCAGGGCTCTACCCTCCTGACCTAATTATCACCCACAGGCTCCACCTCTTAACACCATCACATTGAGGGTTAGGATTTCAGCATAGGAATTTTGGAGGGATGCACGCATTCATTCCATAACATCTAGTAAGCGGAAGAACCAGGATTCAAACCCAGACGCTGTCTCCGTATCTCACACCACTAACCACCATGCTCTGCTCAGGATACCCTGTGATGCACTATGATAAAAATCAAAGTGGGAGCCAAACACAGTGGCTCACAACTGTAATCTCAGCAATTTGGAAGGGCCAGGTAGGAGGATCGCTTGGGCCCAGAAGTTCGAGACCAGCCTAGGCAACATAGTGAGATCCCATCTCTACAAAAATTTAAAAATAAAAAATGAGCTTGGCATGGGGGCCTGTGCCCAGCTGTGGTCCCAGCTGCTTGGAAGGCCAAGGTGGGAGGATCAGTTGAGCCTGGGAGGTGGAGGCTACAGTGAGCCGTGATCACGCCACTGCACTCCAACTTGGGTGACAGAGTGAGACCCTGTCTCAAAAAAAAAAAAAAAATGTGGGGATAAAAAGATAATAATCGCCAACTTACTGGTAAGTCCGGTTGAACTTTAAAAATTGCCAAGATTTCTAATTTTTATTTTTGAGTCTATTGCTTCCACACGTTTACCTGTGACTTCATCTTACCTTCTCTCTCACATTTTCGATTCATAAACACCTTTTGGGAAGCTGGCCCATCACTCTGTCTCAGGCTTGATCATGAGTCAGAACAGCCTGAAATAATCCCATACATCCACAATGACAAACAGTGGAGCATCTTAGTATTAGGGATTAGTCACTTACTCCTTCCTTAAGTGCTTCCTTTGTTCATATGGAAAACAACTATAGAACACCTGCCCTGTGCAGGCACGGGGCTGAAGATTAGAAATACAGAGAAGAGGCCGGGCATGTGGCTCACACCTGTAATCCCAGCACTTTGGGAAGACGAGGCGGGTGGATCGCCTGAGGTCAGGAGTTCAAGATCAGCCTGGCCAACATGGTGAAACTGCATCTTTACTAAAAATACAAAAAATTAGCCCGGCATGGTGGAGGGCGCCTGTAATCCCAGCTACTTGGGAGGCCGAGGCAGGAGAATTGCTTGAACCTGGAAGGCACAGGTTGCAGTGAGCCGAGATCACGCCATTGCACTCCAGCCTGGGCAACAAGAGTGAAACTCTGTCTCAAAAAAAAAAAAAAAAAAAAAAAAGAAAGAAAGAGAAAAGAAAAGAAAACTAAATACAGACAAGAATAAGGCTTGGCCCCTGTGCTTGAGGGGTTTGTAGTCTGAGGGACTCTGGTCACCCCAGGTCCACCATCCAGATTTCTTTTTTTTTTTTTTTTTTCATTATACTTTATGTTCCAGGGTACATGTGCACAATATGCAGGTTTGTTACATATGTGTGTATACGTGTGCCATGTTGGTGTGCTGCACCCATTAACTCATCATTTACATTAGGTATATCTCCTAATGCTATCCCCCTCCTCCCTCCCCCCACCCCACAACAGGTCCCGGTGTGTGATGTTCCCCACCCAGATTTCTAAAAGCAATTGGCAATCAGGGAGGCAGGGGAACATTCTGTGGCTGTTGGAAGCAGCTGGGGTTTGGGGTGGAGTTGATGGTATGGATCTAAGGAGGAGACTGGGGCAGGTACGCCGTAAGGGGAAATGTGAAACCTTGTCTTGATACGCTTCTCAACCAGACCCTCAAATGCTTATCAGCTATTTTCTCACAGTCTTGGAAGAAGCTTGGTGTGGGAGGAGCTATTGTATTGACATTTTGATATATCCATGAAAGAGTGAGGTGGCATGCTCAATGTGCGTAGAATTCTGTCCTCCAATTTCATCAAGTACATTTCTATCTTTAAAAAGTGCTTGATAGAGAAAAGAGAATATACAACATATACCTAAGTACAAAGCATACATAATAAAATGAACATTTATAAACTGCCCAACTTAATAACATTTCCAATTCTGTTGGCTACCTGTGAATTCCTCCCTAATCCCACCCCCTGCCTACCTCCCAGAAGTAACAGCTGTCCTGGATTTTGCGTTTATCATTTCCTTGCTTTTTAGGATAGTTTTATCACACATATGTGACCCTAAACAATAGAGTGTTTAGTTTGGCTTACTTTTTTTAGATTTATAAAAATGGTTTCCTTCAGTATAGAGCCGGCTGTGACTTACTTTTTGCATTTCACATTGTATCTCTAAGATTCTTCCAAATTGCCCAGTGTAGCTGTACTTCATTTTCACAGCTGTTTATGAATTCATTCAATAAACATTGATTGGGCCCCTGTAATATTCTATTAAGTAAATATATCACAATTTATGTAGTCTTCTATCAGTGAATGTTTGGGTTGTTTGTGTGCGTGTGTGTGTGTGTGTGTGTGTGTGTTTGCCTTTATCAGCAATGCTACTGGGAACATTCTTGTACATAGCTCCTGAAACATATGTGCAAGATTTTCTCAACAGCACTGGTTTTCCAATTGGGATTCATGGCCTTTAGTGGGTCATAAAATCAATTTGACAGATTCAATCAATGCTTCAAAAAAAGAAAGAAACAGCAGAAACTGAATTCCTTTCATGTATAAACTGAGTTCCTTTCTAAGTATCTCCATGAAACTTCTTTTTCAGGTACGTTTTGTGTATCCTGGGTTATGATGTGAAGGGATTTTCTTTTTCTTTCTTTCTTTTTTTTTTTTTCTCGGAGATGGAGTATTGCTGTGTTGCCCAGAGCTGGAGTGCAATGGCACGATCTCAGCTCACCGAAACCTCTGCCTCCCAGGTGCAAGCAATTCTCTTGCCTCAGCCTCCCGAGTAGCTGGGATTACAGGTGCACGCCAACACGCCCGGCTAATGAAATTTTCTTACTATAGTTCATAGAAAAGTTTGAAAGCCCTTGCTCTAGGGTGGTGCTTCTTAAACTACTTATGTGAGTTTTAAAATTTTTTCCAATCTGTCACAGATACTTTTGTAAAAATACAACAAAAATTAACTACTTGGAAAATGAAATTTTAAGAATTCAAAGACATACAAAATATAAACCCGAATTTTTAATTATTATATTCAACAAGCATAAATTATAATCCAATGAATACAGTGTGGCAGTTTTTCACAAAAGACAAAATATAGCCAGGCGCAGAGGCTCACGCCTGTAATCCCAGCACTTTTGGGAGGCCGAGGCGGGCGGATCACAAGGTCAGGAGATAGAGACCACAGCGAAACCCCGTCTCTACTGAAAAAAAAAAAAAAAAAAAAAATTAGCCGGGCGTGGTGGCGGGCGCCTGTAGTCCCAGCTATCCAGGAGGCGGAGCTTGCAGTGAGCCCAGATGGCGCCACTGTACTCCAGCCTGGGCCACAGAGCGAGACTCTGTCTCAAAAAAAAAAAAAAAAAAAAAAAGACAAAATATGGAAGCAACCCAAAAGTCCACTGATGGATGAATGGATAAACAAAATGTGGTAGAAACATACAAAACAGTATTACTCACCCTTCGAAAGGAAGTAAATTCTCACACATGCTACAACGTGAATGAACCTTGAGGACATGAGGCCAAGTGAAATCAACGAGTCACAAAGGGACAAAACTATATTATTCCACTTACATGAGTACTTAGAGTAGTCAAGATCATAAAGACAGAAAGTAGAATGGTTGCTGATAGGGGCTGGGAGAATGGGAAATTGTTAGTACAAGTATCAGTCTGTTCTTACGCTGCTGATAAAGACATACCCGAGACGGCGTAATTTATAAAGGAAAGAAGATTAATTGACTCACAGTTGAGCATGGTTGGGGAGGCGTCAGGAAATTTACAATCATGGCGGAAGGAGAAGCAAACACATCCTTCTTCACACAACAGCAGCAAAGAAAAGCTCTGAGTGAAGCTGGGGGCGGGGGCGGGGGTGTGGGGGAAGCCCTTTATAAAACCAGCAGATCTCGTGAGAACTCACTCACTATCACGAGAACAGCATGGAGAAACTGCCCCCCATGATTCAATTACCTCCACTGGGTCCCTCCCACAACATGTGGGGATTACGGGAGCTGCAGTTCAAGATGAGATTTGGGTGGGGACACAGCTAAACCAAATCAGTATGTAATTTCAGTTTGGAAAGATAAAGTTCTAGCGATGCATGGTGGTGATGGTTGCCCGACAATGTGAATGTACTTAATGTCACCAAATTGTATGCTTAAAATGGTTAAAATGGTCAATTTTATATTATGGATATTTCACTATGATTTTTTAAATGTCTAAACAAATAAATATAGTGTGTCAGTATCAAGTTGCTATGAACTTTTTTACATGCTTACTCTAACTTTCTGTATTTCTAACAGATTATTCACATGTCAGCACCAGGACCATACTTTGAGTAGCGCTGCTTCAGGTTGTACATTTAAGAACAGATCAACTGGTGTATAGGCTAGGCACATGTTTACCTTTACAAGATAATCCCAAATTGTTTTCCAAAGAGGCTCTTCAATTTTATACTCCCAATAGCAGGTATATTAAGAATTTCCTTTGCTCTTCATCCTTGCCAATACTTAGAACTGTCAGAATTCTTAATGTTTGCCAATCTGGTGGGTGTAAAATAGTATCTAGTTTTGGTCTTATTTGCATTTCCCTGATTATTAATAAACTTGAGCATCTTTTTATATGTTTATTGACTAGTTGTGTTTTTTTATTTTGTGAAATGCCTGTTTAAATCTTTTGCTCATTTTTCTACTGGGCTGTTGGTATTTTATTATTGATTTGTAAGAGTTTGTTTAATCAACAAATATTTACTGGGCACCTATGTACCAGGCACTTTTGTGTATTATGTATGCAGCAAGCAAAATACACCAAAATTCCTGGTCTCATTTCAAAGTTTATAGTCTATTGGGGACAGCAGGAGGCAGGCAATCAAATCATTTAGTTAAATAGGTAGTATGTATGGCAATGATAAATGTTGAGGTTAAAAATAAGGTGAGAGCCGGGCATGGTGGCTCATGCCTGTGATCCCAACACTTTGGGAGGCTGAGGAGGGCAGATCACTTGAGGTCAAGAGTTCAAGACCAGACTGACCAATATGGTGAAACTCTACTAAAAATACCAGAATTAGCCAGGCATAGTGGCATATGCCTGTAGTCCCAGCCACTCAGGAGGCTGAGGCAAGAGAATTGCTTGAACGCAGGAAGTGGAGACTGCAGTGAGCTGAAATCGTGCCACTGCACTCCAGCCTGGGCAACAGAGCAAGACTCTGTCTAATAAAAAGAAAAAGGCAGGAAGGGCAATAGGCAGTGCAGGGAGTGGTGGTGAGCTTTGTAATTTTTGAACAGTGGTCAGGAAAGGTTTTCTGAAAAATATGACATTTGAGTAAAGATCCTGAAAGAGATGAGATGTGCAGGCAGACGGCTATAGGAGAAGTTGATTTTATATTCATTTGTCAGTTACATACATTCCAGATACCTTCTCCCATTGTGTGGTTTGCCTTCTCACTTTCTCGAAGATGTATTTTGAAAGAAGTTCTTATTTTTAATATGCTATATCAGTTTTTTATTTTATGGCTAGTACATTTTGTACCTTGCATAGAAAATCTTTCCGTGTCAAACATCATAAAGGAATTCCAATTTTCTCTGACAGTTTTAAAGTTTTGCCTTGTATATTTTGCTTTTAATTTACACAGAACTTACTTTTGGAGATGGTATGATATAGAGATCTATCTTCCCCCCATGTGAATAACAAATTGTGGGCGCCACTTATTAGATAATCTATCCTTTTCCTGTGGTCTGTGATGCCATCTCTGTCATAAATCAGGTTTTTATATATGTGCAGATCTGCTTTGGGGGATTTTGTTCAATTCCGTTTGTCAATGTGTTTGTCCCTGTACCTATACCACACTCTATGACTTACTGTGACTTTATATTATGTTTTCATACATGAATATTTGGTTACTCTTGGGACTCCATCTTTCCATATACATTTTAGAATTAGCTGCTTGCCAAGTTCATTGAAAACTCTCTTGAGATATTAACTAGAGTTCAGTTGACTCTAGATCAATTTGAAGAGAATTGACATCATTTCTTTCTTTTCTTTTCCTTTCCTTTCCCTTTCCTTTCCCTTTCCTTCCTTCCTTCCTTCCTTCCCTCCCTCCCTCCCGCCCTCCCTCCCTCCCTCCTTCCTTCCTTCCTTCCTTCCTTCCTTCCTTCCTTCCTTCCTTCCTTCCTTCCTTCCTCTCTTTCTCTCTTTCTTTCTCTCTTTCTTTCTTTCTCTCTCTCTCTCTCTCTCTCTCTCTTTCTTTCTTTCTTTCTTTCTTCTCTTTCTTTCTTTCTTTCTTTCTTTCTTTCTTTCTTTCTTTCTTTCTTTCTTCTCTTTCTTTCTGTGACAGGGTCTTGCTCTGACATACAGGCTGGAGTGCAGTGGCACAATTATGGCTCACTCCAACCTCTGCCTCCTGAGCTCAAGTGATCCTCCCACCTCAGCCTCCTGGGTAGCTGGGACTACTGACATGCAGCACCACACCCAGCTAATTTTTGTGATTTTTGTAGAGATGGGATTTAACCATGTTGCCCAGACTAATCTTGAATTCCTGGGCTCAGAAGGTCCTCTCACCTTGGCCTCCCAAAATGCTAAGATTATGGGCATGAGCCACCATACTTGGCAATGTTATTTTCATACCATCACATTTTATCCATGAACGTGGCTCATCAGACCATTTACTTAATTTTTTTTTCATGTCTTTCAATAAAGTTAATTTTTTTCTTTATAAAGGTCTTCCATGTCTTACATCATGCTTATTCCTTAATTTTGGTTGCTTTTATAACTGGTGTCTTTTAAAGTTATGCATTCAAAATGTCTATCCCTGGAGTATAGAAATTCAGTTGATTTGTATTATCCACTGTCCTCATTAAACTTTTAAAAATTATAATAACTCCAGCACTTTATAAAGTCTTTTGTGTTTTCTAAGTAAACAATTATATTCTCTGTAATAATATCAGTCTTGTTTCTTCCTTTCCAAAACGTACACATTTTACTTTTCTTCTCTTATTGTACTGGATAGGACCTCAAGTACGATGTTGGAAAGAAGTGTTGATGTAGACATTTTTGTCTGGTTTCTGATTTTAAAAGGGATACTTCTAACATTTCACCTTGAAGAATGATGTTTGATGTAATTTTTTTGGTAAAAACTCTTTATGAGATAGGAAGTTTCATTATGAATTGGTGGTAAATTTTAGCAAATGCTTTTTTTCCTGCATCTTTTTAATTATATGATTTTTTTTCTTGATCTATGAATATGGTTAATTATATTAATAGCTTTTCTATTGCTAAATCACCCTTACAAACCTAAGATTAACCCAACTTGATCATGATTATTATGATCAGTATTATCTTTTTTTATACACTCCTGAATTCAGTTTCTAAGCAATTTTTTTTTTTTTTTTTTAGATGGAGTCTCACTCTGTCACCCAGGTGGAGTGCAGTGGCGTGATCATGGCTCACTGCAACTTCTGCCTCCCAGGTTCAAGTGATTCTCTTGCCTCAGCCTCCCGAGTAGCTGGGATTACAGGTGTGCACCACCACACCCAGCTAATTTTTGTATTTTTAGTAGAGATGGGGTTTCATCATGTTGGCCAGGCTGGTCTTGAACTCCTGACCTCAAGTGATCTGCCCTCCTCTACCTCCCAAAGTGCTGGGATGACAGGCATGAGCCACTGTGCCCAGCCCGATTTCTAGGATTTTTGCACTAATGTGAATGAATGAGATTAAACTCTCATTTTCTTGACCAATTTTATTTTTTGACATGCCTCTAATGGATTTGTCACTGTTGCTAAGCACAGGTTAATTATCTATAACATAGAAGGCCCTTTTCCCTCTGCTGGTCACCCAGTAGCCTTTCCATTCTGGCCTTTGCTTCTAACATCAGCGCTCTGATGTCTGAGTACTAGCTACAGTGGAGGCCACACACAGTCCCAACAGTTCAATGGTAGGCTTGAAGAGGCCAAGCCCCTGGAGACCTGGCTGATTGTCAGTCATATCCCTCTTCTCCTGCTCAAAACTCATTTTGTCTGAGAAGCTCCTCCTGATTGCTATGATCTACCTTGAGGGCAGGATCCACATCTTTTTGTCCCTCTATCCCTAGGGCCTAGCACGATGTTTGCACAGGGCAGTCACTCATAAACATTTGTGGAGCTGAGTTTACCCAACCCAATTCTGAGCTCTTCTTGGCTTAGTTGACACTGATTACATTTTTTTTTTCCAAAATGTTCTTAAGCCTTTTTTTTTTTACATGCATGTCATGCATATGCAAAAGATAGACAGTGGTGGTTTTGCAGGTAAGAATTGTGTTTACTGAGGAATTTCTTTTCGTCTTTGCAATGCCAAGGCCTGCCTCACACATGCTGAAGTCCCTTCAAAGTCTTGTCCCATTGGTGTTTTTATCCACACTCCTCCTCACACATTGAAAATTCTAGGTGGGCCTGACTCTAATGTTTCCCAGGCCAGCCCCGCCCCTTCCTGCTTTTACCTTCGGGCCGTACCTTTGCTCGTGTTGTGACCTTTTCTGTCTTCAACCCCTCTTCTTCTCATGAACTCCTCTGTCTTTTACGTTTTACTGAAATAAAATCCCTGATGAGATTGTCCTGTCTTCCTCTCCTTTCCTCCTCCCCCGCCTTGGAATCAGTCTTTCATCCTCTGTGCTCTACAGATATTGCATACATACCTTTAAAAAAAATTCTTAAAAACTCTGAACTAGTTCAGTGTATATATCCTAAAATCAGAAAATTATCTTAACAGAAGTACACTACAGGCCGGGTGTGGTGGCTCATGCCTGTAATCCCAGCACTTTGGGAGGCCGAGCTAGGTGGATCACTTGAGGTCAGGAGTTCAAGACTAGCCTGGCCAACATGGTGAAACCCTGTCTCTATGAAAAATACAAAAATTAGCCAGGCGTGGTGGTGGGCGCCCATAATCCCTGCTACTTGGGAGACTGAGGCAGGAGAATTGCTTGGACCCGGGAGGCGGAGGTTGTGGTGAGCCAAGATCATGCCATTGCACTCTAGCCTGGGCAATGGAGTGAGACTCTGTCTCAAAAAACAACAACAAAAAAGAAGTACACTACAGTTGTCAAAATCAGGAAATTAATGTGGACACAAGTACCATTATCTCTAGTCCACAGCTCATTCTCAAAATCATCCATGATCCCTCTCATTACCATTACTGTAACAACCACATTGCTTGATAGATGTGTTCACATTTTTCTGTGTCCTTGTGTGCAGATAATAACCCTAGAAGTCTGGGATTAGATCTTTTATCCTTGAGTCTTCTGCATGTGCATGCACGTGTGTGTGTGGGTGATTAATCAATGAAATAATGTGACTTGTTTTGGGTTCCTTAGTCCTTCCTGTACGGCCTTTCCTTTCCTGCCCTGGGGTGCGCTCCCTCATCCTGTGGACTGGTGCCGTCTTTCTCCTCTCTCTGAACCCTGACGCTCACTTCATTTCTGAGCCTTCATTTAGACTAAGTAAGATGATTTAGTCTAAATGGTGGCTTGCAATCCTTCTCTTCCTGAGTAGATACTGAAGGGTAGGCCCAAATGAACACTGCAGCCCTCTTGCCCTCAAGGGCCTCTGTTTCTAGTGTGCTGTGGCCTCCTCCAAAAGTCAGCACTGTGACTTGCTCACACTCTGTGCTTGATGTCTACTGGTCCAGTAAATGAATGCAAGTGTGAGAAGGTTGGCCCGAGATGAAGAGCCCGGGGTTCAAGCACTCTCCACTCAGGCCACTTGGCTGCATCGTCAATGGCTGGACATAATGTTCCAAACCAGCAGTATTATATTACTTCCCTTTAGCTCATTTAAAGCCAACAGGCAGTTCTGAGAAGCATGTCAGACTAAAAACTTGGACTGCCTGTTTTATGAGGGGAAAAAATATCACTAAGAGACCAAGGAGAGAAATGGAAAAAGGGCTGAAACACACCTCATGGGGGTTGTCACTATTTTAAAATGCTTGACTTTTTAGCTAGCGCCACTTATCCCTTAAATGCTTGGAGCTCCGAGGGGAGAAAATTCTGCAGAATTTGCAGAATTTGCAGGTTCCCTGCCCTCAATAAGCTTATAATTTATGCCTTGTGCTTGATTCAGTTCTTTGCTTTCACTTTGTCTCCCATTCTTTATCGAGCCTTTCTATTTCCCACATTATTCTTGTTTATTTCATTGCATGATTGATGATGAACCTTTGTGGAGCGCCAGTAATGTGCATGACAATGTGAGAAACTTGGAATTAGGTCCTGGTGGGCTTATAATACAAGATTGTCTCTAATACCAGCTTGTGTTTTTCCACCTATCTGCAGCTTTTTTTTTTTTTTTTTCCGCGGGGTTCAGTGCCTTCACAAGAAGCAGCTACCATTCACCTGCTCCATTCAAATCCCCTTCTAAGCACTATGATCTTCTTAAATCTACATTTGAAACTTTGGCCTCTTGTCTCCCCTCAGTGAGGTGTTTCAGGACAAGAATCCATTCTTCACAGTTCGGGCAAAGTATTTTGATCCCAGTGGAAAGCCAATAGAAACCCTGGTCTTCTATCCTCTCCTGGGCAACAGAGCCCAGAAGGCATCTTCAGGGATTCCCAAAAAGGCACTGTAGGAGCACAGGCAGAAGATGATTCCACTGGCTGAAGAGGCCAAAACTCTGCCCCCCATCTTGCCTGCAGTGAAGGGGCGCTATGCTCATCCCAGCAGTTAATCCTCTGACCGCTGGTTATGGATAAATAAGCTTGGACCACCTGATCCCTTGCAGGGTTTCTGGGGAGAAGCGGTGAGGGGTTGCTGTGTCCCCAGGATGGTTCTGTCGTGGGACTGGTTTCTTGGGAGTGATTAGCACTCCTCTGCCACGGCCCCAAATCAAACCCAGCCAGGCTTTATGCTATGACACCCTGCAATATTTGTTGACACTGTTTCCCGGCTCAAATTGCCATCCTGTCTTTGTGAGGTGAAGGGGAGGAGGGAGAGTGAGGTGAGGAAGCAGTAAGAGGAAGGCAGGTCACGTCTCATCCTCCCACGGGGACCAGAGCCAGCCTCCTCCCCACTGCGCCTCTTCTGATGTTTTGTCCAATCTCATTGGTGTCTCAAGCCCCCCCGGGGTTCCGGCCCCTTCCCCTAGGGAGGTGATTTTTCACAGTGAATCCCGCTTGTCCTGACTCCCCGCTTTTAGCACTCTCTTAATTCCAGCCATTGTTTTACTTCCAAATGCACGTTAAATAGCCCATCTTTCTCTTTGATTCTTTTCACCTTGCTGGTGTTTGTAGATGGAATGATCGTCCTTGATTTATGAGTTAGCCAAGCTGTGCGTAATTATTTCTTCATCTTCACTCATGGATCCTTCCATCCCTTAATCACTCTTGTTTTTCCCTCAGCTGCCACTTTCTGTACATTTGTCTGGTAACGAGGCAGCTAGTGCCACGTCCAGTTCCTGTTCCGGGGACTCAGTGTCTGAAGAGGGCAGCTAATGTGCCCAGGACCCACCCCCCCGCATCATGAATCAGCTTGTGCCTGAGTTTTTCGGCATTTAACACCTTCATCATTTCAGCCATTATGTCTATTGAAAGTGCATGGACCACAACATACCATGGTTCATCCCTCCGTCTCTCTCTCTGTCTGTCTCTCCCTTTCTCTCTGTCTCCCTGTCTCTAGCGTTTGTGGTGGAAGGATTGTTCTTGATCTATGAATGTATTTATTCCTGGTGACTTCTGAATAAAGCGCTGCACATGCTTCAGTGTAGATGTTTTCCTGGATCTCCTGTTGTGTGGGGTAATTTAGGAAGAGGCATTGTGGGGGTGGAGGAGTGGTAATGTGTCTAGTTTCAGGCAGCCTGGGTTCAAATCCCAGCCTCTTCACTGCCCCTTCCTAGCTGAGTGACTTTGGGCACGTCTCTTAACCTCCAGAAACCTCACTTTCCGTACTCATCAAACGGAAATCTGATTGCTGGAAGGGAGAATTGCTGTAAGCATGAAATGAAACAGCTTGCATGAGCACGGCATAGCGACAGGCACACGGCAGGGCTCAGTGTGTACGGGTTTCCTTCAGTTCATGCACTCGGCTGCTTTGTTGGATGTTTCTCAGACTTTTGGAATTTGTAGACTACGAAAATCTCAAAATAACATTTCGAGGAGTCTAAGTTTGCCAACTTTTTATTTTGCCAAGTAAGAACAGTAAAAAAAAAAATAATAACACAACTAATCTCAGTCTATTTTCACTACATTTCCCACAAAAGAAATAAAAAATAAAGAGGATACAATTTGAGTTAAAAGTGAAATGCATTTATTTAGCTTTACAGAAAACTGTATTGTTCTGACTTGGCTTATCTCACCAGGGATGGATGGAAACTTGGTTCAGAGATCAGCATTTGGGGATCCTTGCTCTCACTGACAACTCAGACCAGCCTTCCAGATGAGCGTGTCCTCGCTCTAGACGCCTGGACCTGAGGTGGGAGGGGTAGGCAGGAGCATGAGGGGACGGGACATGTTTCGGTGTTAAGTTGAAAGTTTAAAGATCTGCCAGGTGTGATTGCTGGGTCCGGAGGTCTTGGGCCTGCTAGAAATAAGAGTAGATATGAGAAGTTGATGTGTGCAATGCAGAGTATGTGTACAGAGCAGCAGCAGAATATTTCATGTCCGAGTGTCAGGTAAAAGAAAAGTTCTATGCATTTTAGTTTTTAAAAGGATGCAAGTGAGCAATCAAAGCTTGCCACACATCACAGGAGTTCGAGACCAGCCTGGACAACCAAGCGAGACGCGGTCTCTACAAAAAATCAGCCCAGTAGGGTGGCTCATGTCTGTAGATCCAGCTACATGAGAGGCTGCAGTGGGAGGATGGTTGAGCCCAGGAGATCCAGGCTGCAATGAGCCATGATCACATCACTGTACTCCAGTATGGGCAACAGAGTGAGATCCTATCTCCGAAAAAAAAAAAAACCCAATCAAACCTCAGAACCAAAAACCAAAGCAAAACTTGCCACATCTGTAGCTGAAATGTGTTTAGGCTTGTGGTGGTTTCACTCTGACTGTGTTCCAAATCCTTTGTGACTTTTCACACACACACACGTATACTTTGGGGTTGCAATATTCCAGATTTGGTCTAAGTGTAGAGATGAATTGTTTTTTGAGAAGTTTGAGCCAACTCTGCTCAGTTGGTTTCACTTAGGGAAGGGCAGAAAAATCCTTCCTAGGAGAAAATAAATTCACATACATATGTATTTATAGGTCTATACATGTACTTTTTTTTTTTTTTGAGACAGAGTCTTGCTCTGTTGCCTAGGCTGAAGTGAAGTGGTGTGATCACAGTTCACTGCAACCTCCATCACCCAGGTTCAAGCGATTCTCCTGCCTCAGCCTCTCAAGTAACTGGGATGACAGGTGCCTGTCACGACACTGGGCTAACTCTTGTATTTCTAGCAGAGATAGTGTTTCATCATGTTAGCCAGGCTGGTCTTAAACTCTTAACCTCAGGTGATCTGCCCCCCCATCCTTGTCCTTATTTTTATTTATTTATTTATTTATTTACCTTTAGAGACAGGGGCTTACTCTGTCACCCAGGCTAGAGTATGGTGGTGCAGTCATAGCTCACTGTAGCCTCAACCTCCTGGGATCAAGCAATCCTCCCACCTCAGCCTCCCAAGTAGCTGGGACTACAGGTGTAAGCTACTGTGCCCAGCCCACATACCATATACATATACATATACATATATATACACATATATATATATATATATATATATATATGGGCTGGTACAATCTTGGCTCACTGAAACCTCTGCCTCCTGGGTTCAAGCAATTCTCAAGCCTCAGCCTCTGAAGAAGCTGGGAACACCACGCCCAGCTAACTTTTGTATTTTTAGTAGAGAAGGGGTTTCACCATGTTGCCAAGGCCAGTCTCAAACTCCTGGCCTCAAGTGACCTTCCCATCTCAGCCTCCCAAAGTGTGGGGATTACAGGCCTGAGCCACCGCACCCGGCCTAAATATGTTTATTATACACACACACACATACACTTTCGGGATCCTTTAACGTTGGGGTCTTTTAACATCTGGTTCACTCATACTCGGGTAGGGAACCTCGGCCAGGTAGAAGATCTTAGCGGCAACTGTCAAGCTGCAGGGATTGACGTCTAGAAGCAGACATGGAGCAAGCCTCTCCTTCTCTGTGTCCACGCGGGAGCACACCACTCCTGTGCTGGAGCTGCTTCTGAGTCCCAAGTACTGCTGACTTTGCAGAACAAAAATCACAGCACTCACTGTGTGCCGAGTGCTCTGCGAAGCACTTCCCATGTATCATCTTGTTTAATCCTCATACAACCCTCTGAGCTAAGCATTATTAGAAGGCCCATTTTTGCAGATGAGAAAACCGAGGCTTACAGAGACTTGGGCCAGGTTGTCCAAAACGGCATAGAGCTAATGAGCTGATGAGCTTCTGGCTCATGTTTCAGCTACTAGGATGTCTAGCTAAAATCTTAGGCCTGACATGAGTGGGAAGTGGACTTCAACTGTCCCTTCTGACACAGCACTTGGAAAAGGAGATGCCCCTCTCCCCATTTACTTTTATTTACTTTTTTAACACTCTGGAGCACCCCTAAAACATGGCATTTCTCCTGGTTCTTTAAATAGACAACCTAGGAAACTTTCTGGAAAAAAATTTAGCAATATTTATCAAAACCTTAAAATATTTATGCTCTTTGACCCAGAAATTGCACTGCTAGGAATTTATCCCATAACTCATATGTTTCAGGCTTCCCCAACCCATAGGTACAAAGGGCCGCACTCAAGTGTTACCTCTGCAGAGGAGCCCTGACCACCCCAGCTACAGTGCTTCTCCCCCTACTCCCTTTTTTGTCTTTCTTCAAAGTACTTGCCTCCAGGTGAAATGATAGGCTGTAACTGTCATAGAAGGTGAGTCCCCTGATAGCAGGGATTTTTCTGTTTTGCCCCTGCTTTATGTCCAGTGACTAAAATAGCACCCAGCACATTGTAAGCCGGCAACAAAGATTCATCAAAGAACGAATGAGCTTATGTTACATAAATACCTCAAATCCCAAGACTCTGAACCCTCATCGGCTTGGCTGGCAGCAGGTCTACTCTTTTACAAATTTCCCACGCTTTCACACTGCCAAGGTTCCTCTGGAAGCTTCCGTAAGTTTGTCCCTGTCATTGCTCTGCACTGCTGCCAGGAGGTGGAGGGAGACATTCAGTCATGTCCCTTGAGACCAGATTCCACATCCCCTGGTCTCCCTGGCAGCCTCCAAGGAGTGGTTCCCACCATGCCACCTGCACCTGCTGGCCTCCACAGCCACAAGTGCTGCTGCCTCTTTGAGCTATCATGTTGCTGGTCGTGCCAAGAGCTTAGCTCACCCCTTGCAGAGGCAGCTTCAGGCCACAAGTGGCCTTGGTTTCAACCTCTGCCCTTTTGTACAGGCAGTGAGGACCCCCAAATTTTGTCAAGTTCTGCCAGGGAGAGCGTTCTGTAACAAAGTTGCCTGGATCTCAACATGCTACAGCCTTTTCCGTGTACCCCAACAAGCAGACATGTCCACAAGGCACCTCCAGACTCAGGGCTGTGGAGTAAAGGGGGGTACACCAGGTGTGTCTGGAATCTACCTTATCTCCCAGCCTCAAGCCTTGCACCTGGGTCTGATTCAGCCTGAGGGAGCTTGTCTCTTCTTCAGCAGTGAGTAGAGGGGTGGGGAGTGGCACATCTCAGAATCAGACTCTCTGGGTTGGGAAGGGTGGGGAAGAGAGACAGAAGAACCCCACCCCTACTTCCTTGAAAACACCTGCCCAGAGTGAGTGCATTCTTCCAGGCTTACTCCTCTGTCCTGAGGGTTCTTTTGCAATCTGGACTCAGTTTTGTTGTTGTTGCTGCTTTCTTTTAATCAACTTTATTGAGCTGTAATTTACACACAATAAAATTCACCCATTTTAACTGTACAGTTCAAAGAGTTTTAACAAATGTATAAATCCATTTAACCACTACTACATTCAAGATACAGAACATTCCCATCTTCCCCAAAAGTCCCCTTAAGTCCCTTTGTGCTCAATCTCCCCATCAACCTCACTGCATCCCAGGCATTGATTTGTTTTCTGTCTCAATAGATTAGTTTTACCAGTTCTAGAATTTTCTATAAATGACATCATGTTAAATGTTCTCTTTCGTGTCTGGCTGTTTTTCACTCAGCATATTTTTTGAGATTCTTCTATGTTGTTGCACGTATTGATAGTTCATTCCTTTTCATTGCTGAGTAGTATTCTATTGTCCAGATATACTGAAATTTGTTCACCCATTCTCCTGTTGATGGACATTTGAGTGGCTCTAGTATTAGGGCTGTCACAAATAAGGCTGCTATGATATTTGTGTACTCATGTTTTGGTGGACATTTTCTTTTTGCCTTGAATAAATATCTGAGACTTGAATTGCCAATCAAATGGAAAGTGTATATATTTAACTTTATAGAAACTGACAAACTGTTTTCCAAAGTGGCTTTACCATTTTGCATTCCTGCCAGCATTGTATGAGAATTTGTTTGCTCTACATCCTCACCAGTATTTGGTATGGTCAACTAAAACCTGTTTTTATGTTCAGACCTTCAAAGTCTCATCTTAGATGCAAATAGATTTATAAAGAGGGCGATATCACCCATTGCACTCACCTCATGAATCCCAGTCTTTTTCTTTTTTAAAAAATTTGGAACAGAGTCGTGCTCTGTTACCCAGGCTGGAGCTCAGTGGTGCGATCTCGGCTCACTGCAATCTCCACCTCCCAGGTTCAAGTGATTCTTGTGCCTCAGCCTCCAGAGTAGCTGGGACTACAGGCATGTGCCACCTCAGCTAATTTTTGTATTTTTAGTAGAGATGGGGTTTCACCATGTTGGCCAGGCTGATCTCGAACTCCTGACCTCAAGTGATCCTCCCGCCTTGGTTTCCTAAAGTGCTGGGATTACAGACGTGAGCCACCATGCCCGGCCCACGAATCCCAGTCTTAAATGCAAATGAACCTGCTAGACAGAGGGAGGTTTGGTCTAAATCCTATCATCAGCCTTGTCTAAGTTCCAGTTTCTGCCCATTTATAGCTCAAATGAAATCATCAGATAGATACATCCATTTATATGTTCTCAAGGATGTTCATTGAAGTCTTGTCTAGAAACAGTGAAAAAAAAAAACTAGAAATGATCCAAGTGTCAAAAACTAATAGACTGCTGATTCTGGGACTAGGGTAGGTAATATACAAGATAAACCTGTAGCATCTTGTAGTGCCAGAAGGTAAGGAAGGCACAAACAAATATTCAATTCACAGTGATAGGAGTATGTCAAAGGAATGCAGGCGTCAAATCGAAGAGCTCCCAGTGGCTAAAACAAGACCAGTTTGAATAAGCAAATAAAGTAGTATTAGATAGTACTGATATTAATGACTAAATAGATAAATAATTCGGGGAGAAGAGACAAATCTCCAATGCAGTAGAAGTTAAAATAATGTTTGTAGATACCCTGTCCTCAAGAAGGGAAGCAAAACTCCCACTCTTTAGGTGTGGGCCACACATAGTGACATTCTTCCAAAGCGGTCAGTGTGGAAAGGGAATAAGAAGAGTCACTTAGAAGAATCGCTTCAACCTGGGAGGCAGAGGTTGCAGTGAGCCGAGATCGCGTCACTGCACTCCAGCCTGGGTGACAGAGCGAGACCGTGTCTCAAAAAAAAAAAAGAAGAGTCACTTTACAGTGGAGAAATGTGCAAACACTATCCTAGCCAGGTGATCAAGGTTAACATCAATTGTGATAAGTCATATTGATACTGTGGGCCCTTTGATATGATGTAATGAAAATGGCAGTTTACCTCTGTAGGTCTTCCTCCTAAAACATATACCTCCAGTCTAATCATGAGAAAAACATCAGACAAATCCCAACTGAGAAACGTTCTACAAAATACATGATGAGTACTACTCAAAACTGTCAAGGTTATCAAAAACAAGGAAAGTCTGAAAAACTGTCCCAGCCAAGAGAGGCATAAGGAGACATGACAACTAAATGTAAAATGTACCTGGAAGGGACCTTGGAACAGAAAAAGGACAGTAGGTAAAACTTAGGAAATTTGAATAAAGTATGGGCTTTAGTTAAATAACGATGTATCAATATAGGTTATTGATTATAATAAATGTACCACACTAATGTAAGATGTTAGTAATAAAGGAAACTGGGTATGAGGTCTATAGGAACTCTCTGTACTATATTCATATTTTTCTGTAAATCTAAAACTGTTCAGAAATAAAAAGTTTATTTAACCCCCTCTCTCAATAGTGGACTTCCTAAATAAATTACAGTAGCTTCATTAAATGGAGTATATTACAGCCTTAAAGTGGATGCAATAGATATTTGTATGTGCATCAGAAAATATTCGTGGCTGGGTGCAGTGGCCCACGCCTGTAATCCCAGCACTTTGGGAGGCGAAGGCAGGTGGATCACCTGAGGTCAGGAGTTCGAGACCAGCCTGGCCAACATGGTGAAACCCTGTCTCTACTAAAAATATAATAATTAGCTGGGCATGGTGGCAGGAGCCTGTAATCCCAGCTACTCGGGAGGCTGAGACAGGAGAATCCTTTGAACACAGGAGGTGGAGGTTGCAGTGAGCTGAGATTGCACCATTGCATTCCAGCCTAGGTGACAAGAGTTAAACTCAGTCTCAAAAAAAAAATTCTTAAAACATTGTTAAAGTGAAAAAAGTCAGTTACAGAATAATACATATGTCACAATCTGATTTTTAAAATACCTGTTCATATGGGAAAAGTGTAGAAGGCCAAATCAACATGCTAAGAGAAATTGCCTATAGGTGAGATAATTTCCAATTGTTTAATTTATTTTTCTTTTCACTTGCCTCTATTCTCTCTCTCTCTCTCTCTTTTTTTTTTTAGACAGGGTCTCATTCTGTTGCCCAGTCTGAATGGAGTACAGTGGCGTGATCACAGCTCACTGCAGCCTCAACCTCCTGGGCTCAAGTGATCCTCCCACCTCAGTCTCTTGAGTAGCTGGGACTACAAGCATGTGCCACCATGCCCAGCTATTTTCGTATCTTTTTTTTTTAGAGACGGGGTCTCGTCATGTTGCCCAGGCTGCTCTCAAACTCTTGGGCTCAAGCAATCAATTCACCTGTCTCGGCCTCCAAAAGTGCTGGGATTATAAGCATAAGCCACCGTGCCCAGCCTATTTTATCATTTTTAAATGATGGCTCACCTCTATGACAAAGCCACAGCCAACATCATACTGAATGGGCAAAAGCTGAAAGCATTCCCTCTGAGAACTAGAACAAGACAAGGATGCCCACTCATACCACTTCTATTCAACATAGTACTGGCAGTCCTAGCCAGAGCAATCAGGCAAGAGAAAGACATAAAGAGCATCCAAATAGGAAAAGAAAAAGTCAAACTATTTCTCTTCACTGATGATATGATTCTATACCTAGAGAACCCTAAATACTCTGCCAACAGGCTCCTGGAACTGATAAATGACTTCAGTAAAGTTTCAGAATACAAATCAATGTACAAAAATCAGTAACATTTCTATACACCAATAATGTTTTAAGTTGAGAGCCAAAACAAGAATACAATCCCATTTTCAATAGACACACACACACATACATGCGCACACACACACAAACTTACAAATACCTCTAACAAAGGAGGTGAAAGAGCTCTACAAGGAGAACTACAAAATACTGCTGAAAGAAATCATAGATGACACAAACAAATGGACAAACATTTATGCTCATAGATTGAACGAATCAATATTGTTAAAATGGCCAGACTGCCCAAAGCAATCTACAGATTCAGCACTATTCCTATCAAACTACCAATGTCATTTTTCACAGATTTAGAACAAACTATTTTAAAATTCATGTGGAACCAAAAAAGAGTCCGAGTAGCCAAAGCAATTCTAAGCAAGAAGAACAAAGCCAAAGGTATCACATTTCCTGACTTTAAACTATACTACAGGGCTACAGTAATCAAAACAGCATGATATTGGTACAAAAACAGACACATAGACCAATGGAACAGAATAGAGAACCCAGAAATAAGGCTGCACACCTACAGCCATCTGGTCTTTGACAAAGTCAACAAAAATAAGCAATGAGGAAAGGATGCCCTATTCAATAAATGGTGCTGGGACAGCTGGTTAGCCATATGTGGAAGAATGAAACTGGACCCCTACCTTTCATCACATACACAAATTAACTCAAGATGGATTAAAGATTTAAATATAAGTCCTCAATCTATAAGAACACTAGAAGAAATCCTAGGAAACACCATTGAGGACATTGGCCTTGGGAAAGAATTTCTAAGTCTTCAAAAGCAATTGCAACAAAACCAAAAATTGATAATTGGGGCCTAATTAAACCAAAGATCTTCTGCGTGGCAAAAGAAACTATCAACAGAGAGAAAGACAACCTACAGAATGGGAGAAAATATTCACAAATTATGCATCTGACAAAGGTCTAATATTCAGAATCTTTAAGGAACTTAGAGCAGTTCACAAGCAAAACCCAAATAAACCCATTAAGAAAGTAGACAAACTACATAAACAGACACTTCTCAAAAGAAGACATACAAGTGGCCAACAAACCTGAAAAAATGCTCAGCATCGCTAATCATCAGAGAAATGCAAATCAAAACCACAATGAGATACCATTTCACACCAGTCAGAATGGCTATTATTAAAAAGTCAAAAAACAACAGAAGCTCGTGAGGCTGTGGAGAAAAGGGAATGCTTATACATGGTTGGTGGGAATGTAAATTAGTGCAGCCCCTGTGGAAAGCAGTTTGGAGATTTCTCAAAGCACTTAAAACAGAACTAAACTGCCATTCAATCTAGCAATCCCATCACTAGGTATATATCCAAAAGAAAATAAATCATTTTACCAAAAAGATACATGTGCTTGTACGTCTATTGCAGCACTATTCACAATAGCAAAAACATGGAATCGATTTACATGCCCATCAACAGTGGACTGGATAAAGAAAATGTGGTACATATATACCATGGAATACTACACAGCCATAAAAAGAATGAAATTATGTCCTTGGCAGCAACATGGATGCAGCTACAGGCCATTATCCTAAGTGAATTAATGGAGGAACAGAAAACCAAATACTGCACATTCTCACTTATAAGTGGGAGCTAAACATTGGGTACTCATGGACATAAAGATGGCAATGATAGACACTGGGGACTCCTAGGGAGAGAGGGAGGGGGACAAGAATTGAAAAACTGTTGGGTACTATGCTCACTACCTGGTTGATATCATCAGTCATACTCTAAACCTCAGCATCATGCAATATACTCATATAACGAACCTGTGCATGTACCCTCTGAATCTAAAATAAAAGTTGAAATTATAA
Source organism: Chlorocebus sabaeus (assembly GCF_047675955.1). Classification (NCBI taxonomy): domain Eukaryota; kingdom Metazoa; phylum Chordata; class Mammalia; order Primates; family Cercopithecidae; genus Chlorocebus; species Chlorocebus sabaeus. The sequence continues at coordinate 19,036,352 of NC_132904.1, forward strand.
AATAAATAAATGTAAACAAATAAAAATGAATGAAATAAATGATGGCTCAGTGTATCATGTATGATGTGTTAGGCAGCATTTTCAGATGACCTCCAATGAGCCTTGCCTAATCAATCCCCTTCCCTTGAGTGTGTGGGGAACATGTGCATATAAGGACTGTCACTCCTTTGATGGGTGACATTATATGACAAAGGTGAGAGGAGTTTTGCAGATGTAATTCAAGTCCCTTGCCTGAGATTGGAGAAGATGCTGTGGATCTTGAAGAAGCACGCTGCCATGAGTCTATAGCTACAAAAAGATGAATTCTGCCAACAACTGCCTGAGATCCCAGCCCTAGCCAGTATCTGCATTGCAGGTTTGTGAAACTCACTGAGGACCCACCTAAGCTATGCCCAGACATCTGCCCCAAGGAAACAGCGAGAAAATAAATAGATGTTGTTTAAGTCACAACGTTTGTGATAATGTGTCACGCAGCAGTAGAAAACTAGTATAGATAATGAAAAATAATAATAAAGGAAGGGAAAATCAACTTAGGACAAATAGAATGAGATCATTTCATTTCCAAACACACAAAAATGCTTTTCTTATCCAGCACCGTGGGCCTGTTTGGCGGATTTCTGTCATTCAAAGCATTCACGGCTCCTGGCTCCAAAGTTTTCCAAACTACCCAGGTAAAGTTGTTTGTATTCTATGCCAATGGATTAATCAAACCAAATGAGGCTGGGTGCGGTGGCTCATGCCTACAATTCCAGTACTTTGGGAGGCTGAGGCAGGTGAATTACCTGAGGTCACGAGTTTGTGACCAGCCTGGCCAACATGGCAAAACACCGTCTCTACTAAAAATACAAAAATTAGCCAGCTGTGGTGGCGGGCACCTGTAACCCCAGCTACTTGGGAGGCTGAGGCAGGAGAATAGCTTGAACCTGGGAGGTGGAGGTTGCAATGAGCTGAGATTGCGCCACTATACCAGCCTGGGAGACAGAATGAGACTCTGTCTCAAAAAAAAAAAAAAAAAAAAAAAAAGATCAAACCAAATGCTATGAATAAAAGTACAAATACTCTTACATTATATGTAGCTGTCATGTGGTAAACTCAAAAAAACATGAAATAACTCAGCTGTAAAGGAAGAAGATAGAGAAAGCTATTAGAAAGCCTGTTCTTCCCTCCAAAATGGAAAAATCTCTTTTTAAAAAATAATACATGATCATTATTTTAAAACTCTAACAGTACAGACAGAATGAAAGAACACTCTTCTAGGAAAATCAATTTTAAGATTAGGAAATCATTGAGACGGTGAACTATTTTATGTATGCGAAAGAGGGAAAGGAAATGGCTTGAGATCCTGCACAGGGGCTAGGCCCTGAGTCCTAGGTGGCCCCCATAAAAGCTGCCGTCACTGTGCTGCGGTCATCATTATTTAACATCTGCACAAGCCCTTTTTAATGTCCCAAATGCCTTTTTGTTTGTTAAGGCCTGGAGCGAAGAGATGGAGTTTGTAAGAAGAACGAAGTGAGAAGCTGGTTGTCCCCAGAAGAAGGAGTCCACGCCAGACTCTTGCTGGGGCTGGCTGACTTCCATCTGGGCTTCCCACACCCATCCCCCAACCTCCCTGAACTGTCACCTAGGCAGGCAGTGTGGCTTCCCTAGGCTGGGAGGGGTGCCCTTCTAGGAGTCATCAAACTGCGCCTTTGAAACCTCAGAGTATCATTTTGACTTTAAAAGGAGTAGAAAAAGAAGGGCTCTCTGAAGTGTGATTGAAGAATTAAAGATAAAGCTCTCGATCCAAAAATATTTCAATGACTGCCTTTTACTGTGCTCTAATTCCACCATTAAAGAGTCATCTGGGGGGGATTTTGAAGGCTTTTCTGTTTTTAAGAAGTCCTTAATAAATGTAAACATCCCCAGGAGACATAATAGGGAGTTTGACACCTCAGAAAGGATTAGATACAACCCGTTGATAGTAAGAGGATGGCTGAAGGGTGGAAAGAAAGCGAGATAAAGGGCCAATTTCCTGGGAGAGGTGGTGGAAGGACAGCCTCTGCCTCTCTCACTGCCCTATGTAAATAGGAGGCATGTGCGTGGCCAGGCGCCCCTCCTGCCTCCACTTCAGACATCACCCAGGATTGTGATGCACTTGCCCGCTGGCCTCGAGCATCCTTCTCAACACAGCTTCCCAGGGTGCCACTAGCGGTCAGCTGGGGCAGGCTGTGGGGATGAAGCTGCCCTGTCCTGTGGACCAGGTCCTGGGCAAGGCTTGGCTACCTGGAATGAGCACTTGAAACAGTCATTTCAAGATGCGGGGCAACAATTGAGATTTTGTGGTGCAAGATCCCATGTTATGATAATGTTAGCAACCCCGTAAGTATGGTTTATAATACAATATCATCTCATTTAATTCTTACACTGCCCCCCAGCCCATGAATACATCACCAATCCCTGGGCGATGTCTGAAGTGGAGGCAGGAGGGGTGCCTGGCCACGCACATGTCTCCTGTTTATACAAGGCAGTGAGAGAGGCAGAGGCTGTTCCTCCACCACTTCTCCCAGGAAATTGGCCCTTTATCTCGCTTTCTTTCCACCCTTCAGCCACTGTCTATCAACACTTTCATGAAAGAGACAAATAAGAAAAGACTCAGCTAGCTCATGGTGGTACCAGGATCTCCATTTGAGTCTTTTAATGCTAAACTCGTATTCTTTCCTGACCACCGCCCCACCCCCCCCGCCCTTCTCCGCCAGATCCTGACCCAGGCACAGTGTTGCATATCTAATGTGGGTAATAGTGGAAGAATAGCACATATATAAATAGGTAAACCTTCCCAGTATGGCTCCCACCCCATCACCCATCACTGACACAACCTGGCTAACTAACCTCACTGCCTGTAATTCCCATGTTCCAGAATCCCACGGATATCAAAAACCAAAAACTTAAAAAATTCATAGATAACTTTTTGTTTTAAAAATGTAAACCATTCCAAAGTACACAGAGTAAAGGTAAGTCTTCCTTCGCCCATCCTTACCACTCCAAACCACTTTCTAGGCTAATCATTGTTAACAGCTTGCTAGACATCCTTCCAGACAGTTTTCTATGCATTTATATGCATGTAAATGTAAATATTTGGGCTAGGCGTGGTGGCTCACGCCTGTAATCCCAGCACTTTGGGAGGCCGAGGAGGTTGGATCACCTGAGGTCAGGAGTTCAAGACCAGCCTGGCCAACATAGTGAAACCTCATCTCTACTAAAAATACAAAAATTAGCTGGGTGTGGTGGTGCATGCCTGTAGTCCCCCCTACTTAGAAGGCTGAGGCAGGAGAATTGCTTGAACCTGGGAGGTGGAGGTTGCAGTGAGCTGAGATTGCTTCACTGTACTCCAGCCTGGGCAACAGAGTGAGATTCCATCTAAAAATATATATATATAAAATATATTTATATTTATACTTATCATATATTAAATATTAATTATATATTAAATACATATTTATTATATATTATATATAAATGCATATTTATATATTTAATATACATATTTAAATATGCAGGTTTTACAATGTATCCCAACAGGACTTTCCTATACACATTGGTCTGCCACTTTGTCACTTTACGCTGTCTTGGGGACATTTACATTTAAGTGTATATAAATTTGCATCATTCTTTTAAACTACTTCCCCAGTCTTCAATAGTATGTACATAGTCTTCTTTCTACCAAAGGACATTTATGTTATTAGCAGTGTTTCAGTTTTACAAACAATGCTGCAGTGAACAGTATTGTAATTGCAATCTCTTGCGCATGAGCCAGTATTTCTCTAGGATAAATAAACTAGAAGAGAAATTGCTGGGTTAAAGAGTGTATGTATCAGTTCTAGTAGCTGGGAAATTAAAAAAGAGAAAAAAAGAGTATATGTAGTTTACATTTTGATAGATGCTGCCAAGACCACCCCCAAAGCTGGTACCATTACATTTCTACCAACAGGGTCTAAAAGTACCTCTTCCCCCCCACACGGGATATTATTAATCTTGAAAATCTTTACCATTGAATAGGTGAACACTGATATCTTATTGTTTTAATTTGCATGTCACTGATTATTAGTGAGATAGAACAATAGGCATTGCTTAAGTTTCTCATCTCACTTAACCTTTCAGCAAGAGGTTGACACCCTCCCTAAAATGTCCACCTTTTCTTGGCTTCTGTGAGCCCCACACCACTCTTGGCTTTGTTTCTATCCATACCTCTGGCCTCTCTCAAGCTGTCTCCAGTCCTGACTCCTCCTTCCCTGGCTTTAAATATTGATGTTGCACAACACTTGGTCTTAGCTACTTCCTCCCTCTCCACCAAACACCCAGGCCTCTCCATCTACATTCTCTCCTCTGACAACCTCATTCAGGCCCATTGAAACTTTTATTTATTTTTTATTTTTGAGATGGAGTTTTGCTCTTGTTGCCCACGCTGGAGTGCAATGGTGCGATCTCGGCTCACCGCAACCTCTGCCTCCCGGGTTCAAGTGATTCTCCCGGCTCAGCCTCCAGGGTAGCTGGGATTACAAGCATGCCCCGAGTTAATTTTGTATTTTTAGTAGAGATGGGGTTTCTCCATGTTGGTCAGGCTGGTCTCAAACTCCCAACCTCAGGTGATCTTCCCACCTTGGCCTCCGAAAGTGCTGAGATTACCGGCGTGAGCCACCTCGCCTGGCCCATTGAGGCTTTAAATATTATCTGTACACCAATGACTCCCAAATTTTATCTCTATCCTTGCCTCTCCTCTTGCTGTACACCTGGCCATTCCACATCTCTACTTGGATATCTCAAGAGCATTCCAAAACTGAACTCAGGAGTTTATTCCCCCAAACTACTCCTTTTTTAGGGTTCCCAATTCAGTGATTGTCTCGCCAACCTCTGGTTGCTCAACGAGAATCTTGGGAGTCATCCTGGATTCCCTCCCCATGACTCCAGTATCCAATTCATTCCAAGTCCTATGGGCTCCATGTCCTAAGTGTCTCCAGAGAGTATCCCTTTTTTTCTGTCTCCACTGGTCCCACCTCCCCAGAACTTTTGCAAGGCCATCCTAACTGGTTTCCCTGAATCCATGCTTGCCTTTAGCCAGCATGTTCTCTACAATACAGCCAAAATGATTTTCAGAAAGCAAATCTGATTATGTCACTCCCCTGTACGAAGATACAGCCACAAACTTGTTAAACACAAAATTATTTACCAAAAGAAAGAAAGGATGAAAAAACTTAAATGTTCACAAATATCAGATTGGGCCAGGCGTGGTGGCTCATGCCTATAATCTCAGCACTTTGGGAGGCCAAGGTGGGAGGATCACTTGAGTCCAGGAGTTCAAGGCTGCAGTGAGCTAGGATCATGCCACTGTGTTCCAGCCTGGGCAACAGAGTGAGACTCAGTCTCCAAACAAACAAACAAACAAAAATATTTAATAAAGTAAAAGATACAGATCGGTTAGACACACTTAGTATATCCATTTGACGAAACAGTATGCAGTTATAAAAAACAAGTGTAGTTCTGGCAGACTTTAAGAATCAGAAAAATGCTATTATTTAAAAATCTAGAGCAGTGATGTCCAATAGAAATATAACATAAACCTCATACATAATTTAAAATCCTTTAGTAGTCATGTTTTAAAAATTAAAAAAAGTTAAATTAATTTTCATAATGTTTCAATATTTCAAAAATTTAGCATTTCAACATGCAATCAATATAAAAATTGTTATTGGGGTGTTTTACATTCTTCTTTCACACTAAGTCTTCAAACTTGAGTATGCTTTTTTGGGGGGCGGGGTTTGCTGTTTTTTGTTTTTTGGTTTTTTTTTTTTTGATATAGAGTTTCACTCTTGCTGCCCAGGCTGGAGTGCAATGGTGCAATCTAGGCTCACTGCAACCTCCACCTCCAGAGTTCAAGTGATTATCTCGCCTCAGCCTCCCGACTAGCTGGGATTACAGGCACCCACCACCATGCCCAGCTAATTTTAGCAGAGACAGGGTTTCACCATGTTGGCTAGGCTGGTCTCAAATTCCTGACCTCAGGTGATCTGCTCCCCCTCAGCCTCCCACAGTGCTGGGATTACAGGCGTGAGCCACCGTGCCTGGCTCGTATTTTTTTTTTTTTTTTAAGAGTTTTGCATTTATTTTCATGTGTAAGAAGACAGCCATAACTACCACGTGAACATGATTGTGTGGATACACAGCTCAGCACAAGGCTAAAGTCAGAAGTGAGTGAAAACAAAATAGCATGTTGATTTAAGTGACAGAACAGGAGACCTTTGGTTATGATAAAAAATTGTGCAGGTGGTCTGTGAATGCAGAAGTTCGGGGCTCACTGCTCCAGGCTTAGGGCGAGACTCTGTGCTCTGGGCAGAAGCCCCTGGGGTTCTACAGAGAAGCTTACCCAGTGCATGGCCCCTGTGACATTCTCCCAGGAGCCTGTGGTACAGCGAGACCCCAGGGAGGAAAGCACATTCTGTTTAACTTGTCCATGCCCTACAAAATGTCTTAGAAGTGATGAAGCAACGACGATGATTCTCTTTCAAAGGGAAGAAGAATCTTCTAGATGTGGCATTGAGGAGGCAGTGGTTACAAGACAGGCTGGCCTACAGGGCACAAGTGGGACTTGGGGGTCATAACTAGGGGACTGAAGGGACATCTCTCCTGGAACTGTCCTGGAGAAGTGCTTGTGTGTGTTTGGGGTGGGGTGGTGCATAGATCCTCTCAAGGCTGCAGGAGGCACACTCGGCCCTGTGTCCAGCATGCAACAAGCTCTCACCCTATGCCTGCTGACTCACTACAGCACCTGGGAGGAAGTGCCAGAAGGCAGATCGGGGGCTGCTGATATCCCGGGGTATCTATGGGCCACCTTCTCCTCCTGGGCCTGGGCCCCAGCCTCACTTTAGCACCACACATTCCAGAATGGGGAAGTCCATGGCTGTGTCCCCAATGGGTCCCATTCTTGTATGTGTGCGAACCAAGGGGAGGTGTTTGCTATTACACTCTCTCCCCTAAATCCAAAGAATGTTGATTCCCATCATTTCAACCTCAGCATTTTCTTTTCTTTTCTTTCTTTTTTTTCTTTTTCTTTTCTTTCTTTCTTTCTTTTTTTATTATTTTGAGATGGAGTTTCACTCTTATTGCCCAGGCTGGAGTGCAGTGGCACGATCTCGACTCACTGCAACCTCTGCTTCCTGGGTTCAAGCCATTCTCCTGCCTCAGCCTCCCTAGTAGCTGGGATTACAGGCACCAGCCATGATGACTGCTGATTTTTTGTATTTTTAGTAGAGACGAAGTTTCACCATGTTGGCCAGGTTGGTCTCAAACTGCTGACCTCAGGTGATCCACCTGCCTTGGCTGGGATTATAGGCATTAGCCACTGTGGCCAGCCAACCTCAACATTTTCAAAAACATTTTTTTTTTTTTTTTTTGAGATGGAGTCTCACTCTGTCACCCAGGCTGGAGTGCAGTTATGTAAGCTCAGCTCACTGCAACCTCTGCCTCCTGCGTTCAAGCGATTCTCCTTCCTCAGCCTCCCAAGTAGCTGGGACTACAAGCATGTGCCATCACGTCCGGCTAATTTTTGTATTTTTAGTAGAAATGGGATTTTGCCGTGTTGGCCAGGCTGGTTTTGAACTCCTGACCTCAAGTGATCCGCCCACCTCAGCCTCCCAAAGTGTTGGGATTACAGGCGTGAGCCACTGCGTTCAGGCTAAAAAGCACTTTTTAAGGGACTTTGGAGTTTTTACTCAAACAGCTCAACCCTGCAAAGCCATGCTGGTCTCAGCACCCCGACCAGACAGCTACAGTCAGTGCTAGGGGTCCAAGTGTCCCCCGCAGACTCCCCCCAGCTTTTCGCTGGAAATGGGGCAGGACCAGCAAGGAATTCTGGGGGTGACACTCATGGTCCAGGAAGCTTCTGGCGCCCAGAGGGTAGAGGAGGAGTGGAAGGTCTGACGGCGCTCAGCCCCGCTGTGTCCTAGACAGGCTGCGCCGACTTGCAGGCTGGTCCCCGTGGAGGCTCAGAAGGAAAGTGTGCAAGAGCAAGTCAGGAAGGGAAACCGAGTCAGGGAAGGGCCCCAGACAGGGCTAGTGGTCCAGTGGTCCGCTCACTGCCTGACACTGGCGGGCACTCTCAGCAGCACCCCGCAGCACTCTGCTTCAGGTGGCACGCCTTGCAGAAGAGACGATTGTTGAGAGGTTAGCAGCCTTGGTCCGTGGGCTCCATAGACAGGAGGATCCTGCAGTCCTCATACCTGTAGCAATTTTCATGGAAATTTCTTCCAGTGCACTCGATTTTGAAGACATATTTCCCATCCCGAGGAATGATAAGATTCTCACAGATGCTGCAGATGGGGGCAAATTTCCTGTAGAAGTTGTCCAGGTAGTACACCTTGTTCTGGCTGCCCAGGGCAAAGCTTTTATCCCCGATGCACCAGGCACGGGTCACACACGTGAAGCAGGAGGGGTGGAAGGCCTGGCCCAGGGCCCTGATGATGTGCTCCTGGACCACCTCGCCACACTTGCTGAACTTCTGCAGCGTGTCCTGGCAGCAGGGTTTGCAGAGGGGTCGCGCATCCTTCTGGTAGAAGCTCTGCCCGGCCAGCTGGCGGCGGCAGGTATGGCACGTGAAGTGCTGGGCATGGTACTGCCTCTTCATGGCATCTACAGTCAGTTCTTGGGGGGGACACAGTCTTATGGTAGAAGGCACGGATGTCTGTGGACGCCTCTCTCTCAACAAGCTCTGCTGGGGGAGGCAGCAGCTCTTTTTCCACGGGCCTGAGGGTATCCAGCCCAGGCTGGACCGAAGGTCCCTCCGCTGGGGTCTGTGGTGGGGGTGGGGACGGGGGCAAGTGCAGCTGCTCTAAGTCCGCAATAAGTGAGGCCCCCATTGGAGCAGGAGCCTCCTCTTCAGAAGGCACGTGCCCTGGAGGGGACCGTGAAGCGGGTGGGAGTAGGTCCAGGTGGGGAAGCACGTCCTAACCATCCAGGACAGGAGGAGGGGGTGGACATCCCGGGCCGCCCGCGCCCCAGCGGGTCCGACTCTTCTGTATTTTATACTTACAGCATATCTCAATTCAGACACTAAGTTTTCATCAGAAATACATATCTCTGAAGATTTAGATTTTATAAAGTAAATTTACAGTTGAAAAGCAGATTCACATACCTACATTGTTCCAAAATGCTTAAAAGTTTTCCAGTAACTAAGTCAAACATCAGTTTTTAATTTTAAATATTAAAGATAAATAACATTGTCTAGGGAGAGTGGCTCATGCCTGGAATCTTAGCACTTTGAGAGGCCAAGGTGGGAGGATAACTTGAGGCCAGGGGTTCGAGACCGGCCTGAGCAACACAGCAAGACTCCATCCCTACAGAAAGAAAAAATAAAAATTAGCCAGGCAAGATCGTGTGTGCTTTATAATCCCAGCAACTCAGGAGGCTGAGGTGGGAGGATCACTTAAGCCCAGGAGTTGGAGGCTGCAGTGAGCTATGAATGAACACTGCACTCCAGCCTGGGCAAGAGTGAAACCCTGTCTCAAAATAATAATAAAAATAAATTTAATTCTTCACTGGCAGTAGCTACATTTCTCCTTCTCCTTCTTCTTCTTTTTTATACAGGGTCTCACTCTGTCGCCCAGGTTGGAGTGCAGTGGTGTAATCACAGCTCACTGTGGCCTGGATCTTCTAGGCTCAGATGATTCTGGCATCTCAGCCTCATGGGTGGCTGTGACTAAAGGCACACATCACCATGCTCAGCTAATTTTTTGTATTTTTAGTAAAGACAGCTTTTCACCATGTTGCCCAGGCTGGTTTCAAACTCCCAGACTCAAGGGATCCACTCCCACTCACTTCAGCCTCCCAAAGTGCTAGGATTACAGCAGTGGGCCACTGTAGCCACATTTCAAGTACTCATTTGCCACACATGGCTGGTGGCTACTGTATTTATTGAATGATACATTTCTACAGTAATATTAAGACTGAAAGTTCCCTGATTCATTTATAAACTTTGCAAACATTATTATAAAAGTCCTTCAAAGGATAAAAATATTTCATCCTTACCTTTCTTGGAAATAAATGACAAATAAATATTAGCAAATTAAATCAAGGAATATTTTCAAATAATCATAGCCAAATAGAATACACACACACACACACACACACACACACACACACACACACATATATATTTATTTATTTTTTCAAGATGGAGTCTTGCTCTGTCACCCAGGCTAGAGCGCAGTGGCATGATCTCAGCTCACTGCAACTTCAGCCTCCTGGGTTCAAGCGATTCTCCTGCCTCAGCCTCCCAAGTAGCTGGGATTACAGGCACCCACCACCACACCTGGCTAATTTTTGTATTTTTAGTAGAGACCCGGTTTTGCCATGTTGGCTAGGCTGGTTTTGAACTCCTGACCTCAGGTGATCCTCCCGCCCGTGCCTCCCAAAGTGCTGGGATTCCAGGGGTCAGCCACTTCACCCAGCCAAATAGAATATATTTAAGAAATGAACAAATGATCCTTTCTGAGTTTTCCTATTGGTATAAGATATCCCATTTACAGTCAGCATAAAAAATAAAATACATATAAATAAGCTTAACAAAAATGTGCAAGATATTTATGAAGACATGATAAACTTTGTTAAAGGGCATAAAAGAAGATGAAAAGTGGAGAGGCACAGTCCAAGATCCTGGGAGGAAAGACTAAATATTGGTAAAGATGTGAAGTCTTCTAAAGTTAATCTATAAGTTTAATGTAAGTCAAATCAAAATGCTAAAGAAAACATTCGTTGGTGGGTGGGGGGGACTAGTTAAACTAATCCTAATGTTTATCTAGAAGAATAAACAAATAAAGAATAGCCAAGAAAATAACGAAGGAAGAATAACTTGTGCTACCTGCTATGAAACTGTAGTGATGAAAACATTGTGGTACTGGAGCAAGAAAAGACAGATCCATGGAGCTAGACCCATGAATTTAGGAGAATTTGGTGAATAATGAAGATGGTATTTCAACTTGATGGGGAAAATATTGATTATTTAATAAAAGTTGTCCGTACATCGGATATCCTTTGGAAAAAAAAGCAAAGTTATCTCATACTATACTCCTAAATAAATTCCAGATAGTTTAAGGATTTGGAAATAAAACAAATAAAAACTCAAAAGTTCTAGGACATAGTAGTGGATTACATTTAAAAGAATGTGGGGACCAGGCATGGTGGCTGATGCCTGTAATCCCAGCACTTTAGGAGGCCAAGGCAGGTGGATCATGAGGTCAAGAGATTGAGACCATCCTGGCCAACATGGTGAAACCTCATCTCTACTAAAAATACAAAAACTAGCTGGACGTTGTGGCATGTGCCTATAGTCCCAGCTACTCGGGAGGCTGAGGCAAGAGAATCGCTTGAACCCAGGAGGCGGAGGTTGCAGTGAGCCGAGATTGTGCCACTGCACTCCAGCCTGGCAACATAGTGAGACTCGGTCTCAAAAAAAAAAAAAAAAAAAAAAAAAGAGAATTTGGGGATGGGAGGTCTTTTTGGTAATGCGGTGTTAAACCACAAGTCATAGAGGAAGTGATTGGCAGATTTGATTATTTCAGCACACACTACTGGTTACCAGTAAGAGATGTAAGTAAAAATCTACTGGGACCTTCTGGGAGAGAATTTCCTCTCCGATGAAAATAGCAGATCTGTGAGACGGCGAAAAAATTCCTTGTCCTTATTCTCCTTTGTTTTTAATCCTTGTCCTTCCTAATCAGAGTACGAGGATGTGATATTTAAAGGTGTAGCAGGCATTTTGTCTCACTGAGGGGAGGCACTGTCAACATACACTAAATGGCAAATCTGAAGTACATACAGAGACTGATGTCATCTCTGAACCACCAGACCAATCCTGTGACCACCTACTTCTGAATTTCAGGTTAATTAAACAGCTAATATTGTATGGTTTAAGGCCGTTACTTGGCTTTTTGTTTGCTCAGGCTGGTACAAATACATAAAAATACACTTTGGGAGGCTGAGGTGGGTGGATCACTTGAAGTCAGGAGTTTGAGACCAGCCTGGCCTGCATGATGGAACACTGTCTCTACTAAAAATACGAAAATTAGCTAGGCGTGGTGGCGCACACCTGTAGTCTCAACTACTCGGGAAGCTGAGGCAGGAGAATAGCTTGAACCCGGGAGCCAGAGGTTCCAGTGAGCTGAGATTATGCCACTGCACTCCAGTCTGGGTGACAGAATGAGACCGCATTTCAAAAGAAAACCCACCAAACATATAAAAATGAAAATTTTCTATGGCAAAACATACAATGAACTAAGTGAGAAAAAACAATTTCAACATAGATATCAAGGTTAATAGCCTTGATATATAAAGGACTTTTACCAATCAATAAGAAAAGAAGAATGCTTTTATAAAATAAAATAGGCAAAACACATGAATAGGTAACTAGGTAATTCATAAACTAAATTGGACAAATAAAGATATAAAAGCATGCTTCAACCTCACTGATAATCAAAGACTTACAGATTGAAACCAAAATGAAATCTCATTTTCAGCCATCTTACTAGCAAAGATAAAAAAGAGTGATAATGGTCAATGTTGGAGATGGTGTGGAAAATCAGTTTATCTTACACATATTGGTGAAATGTAAATTGGTGCCATTTTCTGGAGGACTGTTCATTAATATGATTAAATTTTAAAAGATGTATCCTTTTTTTCTCAGCAACTCTTCTTCTAGGAATTTTTTTCTAAAGGAATAATCAGATATGTGGCAAACAATCATACACAATGATGCTTACATCATTATAAGGAGCACAGTATTCCTTATAATAGTGAAAAATTGAAAAAATAATAATTCCTTATAATAGTTAAAAATTGAAAAATTAGAATATGTTTCCAACAAGAAGTGATTGGTTAAATAAATTATGGTCCATTTATTCAATGGAATAGAATTCAATGTAGCCATCCATCAAGAAGGATAGTGCATTCTTTTTGGCTCACTACAGCCTCTGCCTCCTGGGTTCCAGTGATTCTCCTGCCTCAGCCTCCTGGGTAGCTGGGATTACAGGCACATGCCACCATGCCCAGCTAATTTTTGTAGTTTTAGTTGAGACAGGGTTTCACCATGTTGGGCAGGCTGGTCTCGAACTCCTGACCTCAGGTGATCCGCCCACCTGCTGGGATTACAGGCATGAGCCACTGTGCTCGGCCACATGATATATTGATGTGGGAAGATACTCATGATCTAGTGTTAAGAAGGAAAAAGCGGTTTACCAAACACTATCCAACGATGTGTTAGAGTTCTGTCTATATAAATGTATGATTACACATACATAAAAACTTGAAGGATTTTAAAAATTAATAGTGATTATTTTTAGGAAGTGGGATTATGAGGGACTCTATTTCTCTGTATTGGTTAAATATTTTATATATCAGAAAAACAAAGTTGATTCCAGTTTAGAAAATAAAATGTTTCCAGAAGAAAATGCAATAATGTCCAAAGAAACATAACATGTTGCCAAGTTAAAAAATAGAATATAAGTCAGCATTACAGTAGGGTTATTTTCACAGTGAGGTTAATTTGATTAAAAATTATCTGGAAAGTTGTAGACCAAAATATTAACAGTAGTTATCTCTTAGGGGGGATGTGGTGGGAATTTGAATTGTTTTTATTCTTTTGGTCATACTTCAGTGTTTAAGAAGTGTTTTTAAAGATATTTGTATTGCTTCCACAAAAAAAGTTACTCACAGAAAACAAGAAAAAGGGGCCGGGTGCAGTGGCTCAAGCCTGTAATCCCAGCACTTTGGGAGGCCGAGACGGGCGGATCACGAGGTCAGGAGATCAAGACCATCCTGGCTAACACGGTGAAACTCGGTCTCTACTAAAAAATACAAAAAACTAGCCGGGCGAGGTGGCGGACACCTGTAGTCCCGGCTGCTCGGGAGGCTGAGGCAGGAGAATGGCGTAAACCCGGGAGGTGGAGCTTGCAGTGAGCCGAGATCCGGCCACTGCACTCCAGCCTGGGCGACCAAGCGAGACTCCGTCTCAAAAAAAAAAGAAAACAAAAAAAAGGAAGCAAAGAGAAAGATAGCAAGGGAGGGGAGGAGGGAAGAAGGAGGGAGGGAGGGACAGAGGGAGGGAAGAAGGAACGGAGGGAGGGAAGGAAGAAGGACAAATTAATTCTGACTTGGACCAAGCCCTCTTGGAGGTTGGCTAGGCTCCTGAGGCGCCTACAAGATGTATGTTGATTTGATGACATTAAGTACAAACCCGATATTTATTCAACTTTTTGGTCTTTTGTCCTGCCACAAAGGATTTGAGGGAACGCAAAACATGATAAAACAGAACATTACAAACAAAAAAATTTCAGGATCAAGAGAAGATAGCGATGTACTAGAGAGACAAGAATTGGGAGGAAGCAGAGTCGTACACACTTAGGAAAGTTGAGCTGCCAGGTGAGCTCCCCTGAGATTCCACAGTCCTGGGAGTCCCCTGCTCAGCTGGTTGGAGACCTGTAGTATCTGAGATTCTACACAGGGTGAGCCCAGGAAGAGGATTTTCCTTGCATGGAAAAGGGATCTTGAGGTCTAACAGTTAAGTATGCCGGTTGAACGTCTCTCCTAGACATTCTAACCCAGGTCTGAGAGCTGGCCGCAGTCTGGCTGGCCACTTGGGGTGGCTACGCAAAGCCAAGCGCACCTCTTAGTTGGGGCCTTAGAGCCCACTTTCCATGAAGAAAATAAAGAAACAAGGTTACAAAAACGATGGTATATTTTTAATGTTTATATCGAACAAATTAATGCTTTTAACACGGAAAAACATAGTGCAACAAAAACGTTCTGTTCACAAGATAATTACAGGATTTATTAAAAATATTAATTCATGGTGCACTACAGGCGGTGTGCTGCAGAGCCAAGGGCCTGTACCAACCTCCTCCCCTCCCGTCACAGGCCCCTGAGGCTGGGGTGAGCAGGCCGAGGAAATTCAAGTGCAGCTGGCAGCAGCCAAACGTGGGGTGTCGCTGCTTCCAAGGATTCCTGGGGAGTCCATCTTCCAGGGTTTGGCACCCGGTCCTTCTGAGCCCAATGCCCCTGCCCTACAACATACCCTGATATCCTTCGAACAAGGTCCCTTCTTCACTAATTCCACTTGACATGGATTTCTACCACGGCAAGCAAAAGAACTTTGCCTGAAAGAACCTGCAGTCATCCCAGATTCTTTTTTTTTTTTGGAGACAAGTCTTGCTCTGTCACCCAGGCTGCAGTGCAGTGGCGCGATTTCTGCTCACTGCAACCTCTGCCTCCTGAGTTCAAGCGATTCTCCTGCCTCAGTCTCCTGAGTAGCTGGGATTACAGGTGTGTGCCACCACGCCTGGCTAAGTTTTGTATTTTTAGTAGAAATGGGGTTTCTACTAAAATGTTAGCTAGGCTAGTCCTGAACTCCTGACCTCAGGTGATCTGCCCGCCTTGGCCTCCCAAAGTGCTGGGATTACAGGCATGAGCCACCGCGCCTGGCCCCAGATTCTTATTTTTCAGGGGAGGTGTGTTTTTCCCCTTGTGACCAATTTCACTCCCAGGGAGAAAGACAATTTTCAGCTTCCGTCGTCCTAGACTGCAGTGAGTTCATGCATATTCTCCCAAGGTGGAGGAGGATTGTTTAAAAGATGCTGAGTGGCAGGGAGAAGAAAGTCACCTAAACATCCCTCTGCCACGGAAGGAGAGGTTTGGCTGAGCCTCAAGGACGTAGGTTCAGACAAGGGCAGTCCTGGCTGCCTTACTGCGAGATGGAGTCATCTTCCTGGAGCTGGAGAATGTCACGGAGCTTTGGGGTCCTCCTTCATCCTTCAAAGTGTCTCCTAGAGTGGGTTTGTCTTAAAACTAGCTTCAGAGGTGAGCGAAAGAAGGTGAGATGAGGAATTTGTCCCCTAAGCAGTTTCTTGGCTGACTCTGCTTCCTGGAAAACTGAAACAGTAGTACCTGGTTATGCTTATGATCTCATTTCTCTGTGGTTCCTAAGGTGCCTAGAGTGAGACTTAAATAAAGTAGAATCCCAGCCGGAAGCAGTGTCTCACACCTGTAATCCCAGCACTTTGGGAGGTGGAGGCGGTTGGATCATGAGGTCAGGAGATCCAGACCATCCTGGCCAACGTGGTGAAACCCTGTCTCTACTAAAAATACAAAAATTAGCTGGGTGTGGTGGTGGGTGCCTGTAATCTCAACTACTCAGGAGGCTGAGGCAGGAGAATCACTTGAAACCAGGGGGCGGAGGTTGCAGTGAGCCGAGATCATGCCACTGCACTCCAGCCTGGAGACACAGCAAGACTCCATCTCAAAAAATAAAAATAAAAATAATAATAATAAAAATAAAATAAATAAAGTAGATGCCCATTAAACCTTTTGGGGTCCCCCTTGCAGCCAGCCACACAAGGCCTTTGCCTCTTTGCTCAGGCAGTTCCAGAGGATTGTTCTGGGGCCCTCTTATCCTCCCATTCCTGAATTCGTTCATTTAGTCAACAAATACTTCCTGAGCACCTATTTTGTGCTATGCTCAGTGTAAGTGCTGGGAATACAGGGGTGACAAATAAGATGGACATAACCCTTTCTTTCTTGGAATTTAGATCTTTCCATTCACTTTTCACCTGCTCCCCCAAATATGTATCAAATAAAAACACAGAAACTTAAGAGAGAATTTCTCCTGCCACATGACAGAATACCAAGTACATGGTTTCAGAGACAGGGAAAGAGAGAAAAGGAGAGAGAAACTAGAAAGAAAACTCCCAGCTTTATGGGAGTCTCCCAGAACAAGGGTCCCATTTTTGTTATTCCTTGTTCAAAAGTCTCATGTCCCCCATTCAGTGCACACACACACATACATGTAATACATATGTTACTTGCACCGTTTACATTCATAGCATGTACAGCTGGAGAGCAGCGAAGTCTGCCTCCCACGTTATACAGAACGGATTGGCAGCTGGGACTGAAGGCGATAGAAATAAGCTATTGATCAAGGGTTAGGGAAGTACTGCCATTGGGATCCTGTGATGCTTGCAAGCTGAGGGCAGCAGTAAAGTGCTACACAAATGCAATAACATTTATAACCCGAGGGCAAGTGCTTTGTACATGAAAATAAAAAGCTGATCCTCTGTCTAATTCTTTCCCCCTCCTTGGGCTGGGCTGGCCTTTGACAAGTGCATGAACAGGCGCCTAAGCGGGGTCACCTGGATGGGCTGATTTCTGACTCTCTGGGCCAGTGACTGGGTCTGTTTTTCCCATGTTGGTGCCTTCTGGTGGTCTGGGGAGTTACCTGCACATTTAAAGCTTCTCTGGGAGAAGCAGGGAAGCAGCCATGTTCCACCACCCTGAGAAACCACTTAATGCCTTGGCCCCATGGGTCTTGCTTGGTTTGCTTTGCGGATGTTGTCTGCTCCTGTTGGGAGCTGAACTTTTCACTTGTATGGATGCTGGAAGTCACTCGTATGGATGCTGGAAATCACTCTTTAGAGCTTCCTTCTATGACATTTGTAAGGAGGAGAAATCCTATTTTTGGGAGAAATAGATAGAAAAGAGAGACAGTTCCAGAGGTCTACAAAACAGGAAATGCACCATGATGACTGGACCTGAGTAAGCCAGCTTTTTCCTCCAAGAGCCACCAGATCAGTGCTTCTGATATGCACCCCAAGAAACACCAGTCCTGTAAGAGACACCATTAAAATGGGCCAAAATAAATTGAGACTCAAAATAAATTGATAAAAAGCTTCCTCTTGGAGATTCCTATTGCATCTTTGCAATTTAAAGGCTCTGAGAAGTCCTGCAGTAAAGGAGTTTAATTTTGCTTAACAGCATCTCCCAGATTTACTTGACTGCCAAACTGTCCCCGCCCTTAAAACTTCTTTCATCCTTTCTCTTTTTATTGCCTAATGCCTATTAACAACATACTTTAGGAAAGCACTTACAGAAGGATTTGATATTTTGCCTGCCATGTACTGTATGCCTTCATGTGCCTTCAAGACACTTTGCACGAATTATTTCTACCCACTGAAACAGCTCTGCCAATATTATTATCCTATTCTCATTTCACATCCTATCCCATCCTATTTCCTTGATAAGACATATGAGGCTAAGAGTGGATAAGTCACCTGTCCAAAGCCCCTCAACTAAGTAGTAACTTAGTGAAGATTCTTTCTTTTTTTTTTGAGATGGAGTCTCGCTCTGTTGCCCAGGCTGGAGTGCACTGGCATGATGTTGGCTCACTGCAACCTCCACCTCCCATGTTCAAGCAATTATCCCACCTCAGCCTCCCAAGTAGCCGGGATTACAGGCGTCCACCACCATGCCCAGCTACTTTTTTTTGTATTTTTAGTAGAGTGGGGTTTCACCATGTTGGCCAGGCTGGTCTCAAACTCCTGACCTGAAGTGATCTGACTGCCTCGGCCTCCCAAAGTGCTGGGATTATAGGCATGAGCCACCGAGCCTGATCAAACTTAGTGAAGATTCTAACCCAGGCCTTTCTAACTCCAAACCCCACATTTTTCATCATACCACGCATCTTGTTAAGTAGGATGAAGACTGACTTCTTTTTTTGCCAAAGAGAAAATGAGTTGCTTTTCTTTGGAGACCTTTGTCTCAGGATCCATCCATTCTCCTTAAGGCCTTGCCTGATTCATCTCAACGCAGTGCTGCCCCACACTTCCTTCCCTGTGGCTCATGGGAATTCCCATGAGAAAGCAGAAGCTGAATCTAAGTAGCTGTGGGCAGGCATCCCAGTTTTGCCATGTACTATTTATGTGACCTTAGGCAATTTACTTAACCCCTCGGTGCCTCAGTTTTCTTATCTATAAAATTTTAAATATGTACAAAACATCTGGCCCAGAATGCTTAGTAAATGGCAGTTGTTATTTTTATCGTTAATAATTAACAATAAGCCTTCATGAGAAAAAAATACTTGTTAGGAAAACGTTAGGGATCCCTACTTTAAATCCACCAACTATCCTAGTGTGATAAGATACAGGTATTTTAAGATGAAAAAATAGAAGCCTGTTAAGTCAGTGACTTTTTCAAGTGCACAACTAGCTAATAGCAGAACTGGGACCTGGATTCCCAGAGCACAGAAATTTAAGACACCCTGATGTGTCAAAAAGCTAAATGCACCTGAGAAAACAGAGAAACTTAAATTTATAGCTTTGGGAGCTATTTCCATGAAATCCAACCAGCAATGAAGATACAATTTCCCTGAAATTATACGTTTGGTAAAATAAAAAATAAAAACTTTAATGGAAAATATTATATCTGAACACATCTTCCTTCCTTCCTTTCTTTCTTTCTTTTTTGTTTGTTTGTTTTGTTTTGTTTTATGAGACAGAGTTTTGCTCTTGTTGCCCAGGCTGGAGTGCAATGGCACGATCTCGGCTCACCACAACCTCTGCCTCCCAGGTTCAAGTGATTCTCCTGCCTCAGCTTCCTGAGTAGCTGGGACGACAGGCATGTGCCACCAAGCCTGGCTAATTTTGTATCTTTTAGTAGAGACAGGGTTTCTCCATGTTGATCCAGCTGGTCTTGAACTCCCGATCTCAGGTGATCCGCCTGCCTCAGCCTCCAAAAGTGCTGGGATTGCAGGTGTGAGCCACCACGCCCAGCCCACCCTCATTTCAAGAGTTCATATTTTTTTTTTTTTTTTGAAATGGAGTCTTGCTCTGTTGCCCAGGCTGGAGTGCAGTGGCCGGATCTCGGCTCACTGCAAGCTCCGCCTCTGGAGTTTACACCATTCTCCTGCCTCAGCCTCCCGAGTAGCTGGGACTACAGGCGCCCGCCACCTCGCCCAGCTAGTTTTTTGTATTTTTTAGTAGAGATGGGGTTTTACCGGGTTAGCCAGGATGGTCTCGATCTCCTGACCTTGTGATCCGCCCGTCTCGGCCTCCCAAAGTGCTGGGATTACAGGCTTGAGCCACCGCGCCCGGCCAAGAGTTCATTTTTAGAAATTGGAAACAGGGCCCACTTGTATTGGCTACTGTCAATTTTATTTGTTTGATTTTTCTGGTTATTCACAGTTACTCAGGACAAAACATGTTTCTTTAAAACAACATTTTCGTAAATTGAATTAGGTTCCAGTAACATGTGAACATAAAATTTCTGTGTTAATGTTGTCATACTCTCCATTGGTTTTGCTTGGTGATCTTTTTGGTTTTGCCTGAGCTGCTGAGGCGAGGACACTCCAGTATGAAATGAGCTGTCTTTAGGCACAGTTAGTCACAAAGCTTAGGTTTGAGCATTTCCACTTGGAATGAATCCGTTCCCATCAACCCACTGATGTTTATCAAAGGAAATATAATATTCATCCAGATTGGAATTGGAATGAGTTTTTCTTTTCTATTAGATGAACAGTGACAACTCAATGTACTTGGAAAAATAATAAGTTTATGCTTATGCTAATAGAGGAACTAGTATTAAAATAAAGTGTGTGTGGCTCTGAAACTCATAATACCTGTACCTTCAGGGACTCAAAACTCCTCAAGTGGCTATTGGAATATGCTTCTTGTCTTTAAATTCTGACTCTCACTAGGTTAGACCATAATGTTTCAGGTCCCTTCTTCTCTGTGTCATCTCCATATCCACCAAAGCAATTCTTAGACCCAAGTCCCCAACCTACTATTACCTCTAGTTTTGTCCACCAACCCTGATGCTGAGATGGTTGAAGTAGTGTCATTTTAAATTTAATCCATTCCTCTTTCTTTCACTCACAGAGCCCATTTTCAGTAAACTTGGTCATCTGCAACTTCTATCTCATCAGTTCTCTGTAAGCAAGGAGAGGGAAATGAATGGTATTGCAAGTCCATTTTACAGGTGGGAACAATGTGGACTGTATCCCTCCCATCTCATCTCATCAACATTATAGTACTGAAAAGATTTGGGGTTTTTTTGCATAATGAAGTATAAAACACAAATTATCAACCTCTGTTTAGCACTAGGATAATAAGGCTTTCATCAAAGAAGGATACAGCTACAGAAATGATGCTTTTTGTCTTAAGTTTTTGAGTTCTGAGAACCTTGAAGACATTTAAAAAATTTTTACTTTTTAAAATTTTTTTGAGACAGAGTCACTCTCTGCCACCCAGGTTGGAATGCAGTAGTGCAATCTCAACTCACTGCAATGTCTGACTCCTGGGTTCAAATGATTCTCCTGCCTCAGCCTCCCGAGTAGCTGGCGTTACAGGCACGCGCCACTATGCCCAGTTAATATTTTGTATTTTTAGTAGAGATGGGGTTTCGCCATGTTGGCCAGGTTGGTCTTGAACTCCTAGTCTCAGTTGATCCACCCACCTCGGCCTCTCAAAGTGTTGGGATTATAGGCGTGACCCACCGTGCCCAGCCCATTTATTATTTAAATTGTTCTCCTAACATTGCCACTTATGAGGAAATAAAATCCTATTTTAGAGAGAAAGAAAATGGGGCTAAAAGGAATGTAATTGGCTGGACTTAAAACGAGAGAATAAAATCTAGGCCTTCTGCTTCTCCATTCCGACTGCTTTGGGGTGTGGTTCTCCATGTGTTCTAGCTTGAATGCACACGGCTGGTTGGTTTAACACTAATGGGTGTCAGGTTCATTCAAAGAGCACGACCTCAGTATGTAAATTATTCAGCAATGAGGTTGATGTGACTATTTATAGGTCATAAATCAGTTATAAACTCAGAAATATGAGAACAGTTCCCTAAATAGGCAATTGTTACCTATCCAGGGCTTAATTTGAATATGCAGGGCTGAAGCTGGGCATAATTTCCTATCTGACACCCTTTACACTGGGCTTGGGAGAAGTGGATAGGAAAGGTGCATTAATTATAGCAAGACATCAGGGCTGAGTCCAGGTATGCCAAAATAGATTTGTATCTTGGGCAAGCTCCAAACAGTTCCTAATGGCTGTCTGATGCACTGTGTTGAGAAGGATTCTGAGGTCAAGTTTAGGCCCTGGGAAACCCACAGATTTGCCATCCCTGGTTTGCTTATTTCATATCCTTTACCCATCAACAAGAGACGTCTGATGAAAGTGAGAACACTGGGTCACACTTTTTCACCATAATTGTCCAGCTGGATTGTGTATGCTGATAGATCTTCTGCAACCAATCAAGGAATGAGAAACCAAATCGTCTCCTTTCAAAGATGATAAGCCATGTATAGGATTGAGACAATGAAAAAGAAATGAGAGACCCAACGGTCCAGCTGTGACAAATCAGGTTACTGGCTGGATATGGGGGAACTCCCTGTTGCTATCATACAAAAGGGGACTCATCTGCCATGTTTTGGTTCCGAGACCCAGTCTGCCCCATTCCTTTCCCCTTTGGTACTATAGTATCTCTTTCTCTCATTCAGTAGTCAGGTTGACTCAAATGCGCACTTACATCTTATTACAGTGTGAGGGAATGTCGGGCCTAAACATACACATTTGAGGTCATTCATAAGCTATAAGGTGCTCCAGTCACTTGGCCTTGGATAAAGCCCTAAACGAGTCCCCCTCCTTTAGTGCACAGGCCTTTCAAGACTCTGACCTCTGGGATTATGATTCCTGTGGCTGCAGTTTCTCTCGTTCCTCTCTCTAGACCCACATCAAACAAGCAATCACTCTTAGACCTTACTCTGGTCTCTAAAAAAAAAATCAGGTCATGTCCTGTTTGGATGCCAGGCACACTCCTGTGGCTTTCTGTTCAGAACCGAGCTATCTTCACAGCTTTTTGGTTCATCACCCTGCCTGCTGCCCCCAGATACCCTGCTTTCTCTCATTCTGTAGGCTTTCCCACAGACCTACCCTCCTTGCTGGTGTGAGTCCTGGGGCTCTGTGACAGCATCCCTTAGCTATTCTGATCCAGCTCCCTTGCTGTATAAAATTTCCTTTTCTTTTTTTCCTGAGGTGCTTGAAGTAAATTGTCCAAGATCACACATCAAGTGGCAAATGGTGATATAACTTTTGCATTGGTAATCTGATTCCAATTTATCATTTTACAATATCTCCATTTGATAATTCAAAATCACATTTGCATATCAAAGGCAATTGCTATCTTGTCTGGGAAATCTCCACTGTCTTCTTTCAGATTCATGATATCCCTTTCTATCCCCCCACCCCAATGATAAAACATGTTTATTACAGAATTCTCTAACCTCTGCATAGGTGTGTTAACTTTGTGAAAATCTAAAAAAATGTACAACTTGTGGTTTTTTCACTTGTCTTTATGAATGTTATACTTCAATTAAAGAGTTTATGTAAAAGATACTGTCAGATCCCTGAGTATCTCACCATCTGCACTCAGTTTTAGGACTGCAATGCAATTTGCCAGTGTTTTGGGGAAAGGTGAATTTTGGGATAACACCTAGTCACATTTAAAAGTTTATGACTGGACAAACTGTGCTAGCTGGGCATGCTATGTCTGACCCCATGTGCTTTATGTAATACAGAGGTCGTAAAAAACTTATTAGAACATTATTTAAATGAGGGGAGAACCTTATGTTATTGTAAGAAACGTGTGCCCTAACTGATTTCACCTGCAAGACAGGTTTCATACTACAGTTTAAAGCTGCTTTCACTTGGTTGGAATTTGGGATGTAATATATTTCAAACACAGTTTCACTCATATGGGTATACTAATTAGTTTTTCAGGTTTCCAGGTTTCAATGCTCACAGAAAAGAAATAATAAAAATAAAATATGTAATTGTGCAATGTGATACAAATTACCAATGAACCAAAATAATATTTATCAAGCACGTATGACACACATTATCTCATTTAACCTCCATAACAACTCTATATAGTAAAATGATTATTTCTGCATTTTGCACATAAGGAAACTGCAGCTTGCGATAGCGCATCATTTGTCCAAGGTCAACCCGGGACTGTTTGATTCCAGTTTTACTAATTCCTCAAGAATAAGCCCTGCTAACTTCCCGTTAACTGCTTGGACCCTCAAAGCAATCCACTGAGGCTGAGTGCGGTGGCTCGTGCCTGTAATCTCAGCACTTTGGGAGGCCAAGGTGGGTGGATCACCTAAGGTCAGGAGTTCCAGACCAACCTGGCCAACATGGTGAAAAGTTGTCTCTACTAAAAATACAAAAAATTAGCTGGCGTGGTGGTGGGCACCTGTAGTCTCACCTACTAGAGAGTCTGAGGCAGGAGAATCACTTGAGCCTGGGAGGAAGAGGTTGCAGTACGCTGAGATTACACCATTGCACTCCAACCTAGGCAACCAGAGTGAAACTCCATGTCAAAAACACAAAAGCAAAACAATCCAGTCGATTAAGTATTATTATTTTCCCCATTTTAGGGGAGGAAATAGGTCCAGAAAGATAAAGTGTTTAGTTGGACATCTGCAGAACCCAGACTCACTCGAGTTTCTCAGCCTCCAAATCTGGTAACACCTTACACTAGATAACACCATTGCTCAGGCCCACAGTGTAATTTATTTATGTTGATAATAGACATCAAAGACTAGACACTGAAGGTGGAAATAACAAGATGATAAAATTCTTTCAAATCCCTAGTCTTGGAAAAATACCCTTGTGATACGTTTAGCAGTTCAGCAGCTTTAAGGCAGACATTTCTACAGCTCTAATTGCAGCCATTTTAGTTTCTAACAAACAGGTCCAGCCCAGGCCCCCTGATCTGCATCAGTTACTTTTGCAAGAGGAATCAGGATCTGCTTCTTGGAGGTTAGAGTCACACAGGTGAATCTCTCCATGGCATTTAGTCTAGTTCTGTGGTTCTCACCCATCCCCTCCCAACAAACCCGACCCCAGTGCAGTTTTACACTCCTCCCACTGGACTCCACCCTCACCCTATACGCACTGGATATTTGGCAATGCCTGGAGATACTTTTGGTTGTCACAACTGTTGGGGAGCTGCTACTGGCCTCTAGAGGCCAAGGATGCTGCTAAAAGTCGTACAACAAAAAAATTATCTGGCCCAAAATGTCAATAGTGTAGAGGTTGAGGAGCCCTGGTCTAGTGAATGCTGTTAAACACACACACAACTGAAATTACTTAGGATTGAATTGACCTTGGAGATTATGGCAAAGCAATGAAATTGAAGGTATTCTCTAGAGTGGACTGTTTATCTACCAATATATATTTACAAGTTATATCTGACCCATTTCCAATTATCATTTTGGCCTACCACAAATGCACACACAAGACACTTACAGTGAAGATTTTTCAAAAAGATCAGAAACCATTCAGACAGTGGGGAGAAAGTACATTCAACTTCTGCTAGTCACTGGGGATTTTCTGTCATAATTCTTTAAAAATCACATTGATATGTCTTCTCTACTTATTTAAGCACTTTGTTGGTACAAGCCAGGTTTTCATTTATTCCAGCCCAATAAGAACTAGAAAAAGAAGACCTGATGAATTCCAATATTTACCTTCCTGCCTCAGTGAAGAAATAGAACTCTTAGGTTTTCAGACAGAGTTCAAATCTTCTTTGGGCTGACCTTTTAAGAGATAATGAGGTTACTTTTCAGCCTGGAGCAGAAAACAGGATAGTGGTTGAGTGAAGTGGGAAGGGGGGCCGGGTTGGATGAGAAAGCCATCAATTAGTCCTTTCCAGGGGGGTTTCATTACTTTATTTGAAATACTGTCAAGTTCCAGACATCAGACACAATCATATACACATACAAAAATACCTTAATATCCATGGGTGTGGTTATATGCTGTGCTAGTATAAAACTGTAAAATAAGAAAAATTCATTCTCCATTATAGTGTATAAGGCCTCTTTATAATATGTAATGCCTATTATCTTTTTTCTATATTTACAGTGTCTCTGCATTAGACTAATAGTGCAAATAGGAAGGAAGCTGTTTTATTATTTTGAGTGGCATTTTACATTGTCCCACAGAACCCCAATATTAGTATTAATTAAATACTTTTTTTTTTTTGGAGATGGAGTCTTGCTCTGTTGCTCAGGCTGTAGTGCAGTGGTGTGATCTCAGCTCACTGCAACTTCCACCTCCTGGGTTCAAGCCATTCTCCTGCCTCAGCCTCCCGAGTAGCTGGGACCACAGGTGCCTGCTGCCACACCTGGCTAATTTTTTGTATTTTAGTAGAGATGGGGTTTCACCATGTTGCCTAGGCTGGTCTTGAACTTCCGAGCCTAGGCAATTTGCCCGCCTCAGACTCCAAGTGCTAGGATTACAGGCGTGAGCCACCGCGCCCGGTCTAATTAAATACTTTCTACTGAACAAAAGTTATTTAGATTCCTACCTCATATCTTGCACCAAAAAAAATTTTAAAGACAAATGTAGCAAAGTAAATGGAAAAAATAGAAACCATAAAAATACAAGAAGAAAACTGTAAGTAGTTTTCTAATCTTGGAGTTTGGATAACTTCTTGAAGCATAGAACAGGAGGCAGGAATATGTAAGAAAATACTGATTTGAGTACTTTTACAAAAATTTAAAACTGCACATTTGATATTTAATAACATTCAAGATTTGAGTTTTAACTTTTGTTCAATAGTTTTGGTTTTTTGTTTTTTTTTTCGTTTTGAGACAGAGTCTCATTCTGTTGTCCAGGCTGGAGTGCAGTGGTTCCATTGTGGCTCACTGCAGTAGACTTGAAAACTTTGGTTCAAGTGATCCTCCCACCTCAGCTCCCCACTAGTAGCTTGGATGGGTTCTTGCTATGTTGCCCAGACTGGTCTCGAACTCCTGACCTCAGGTGATCTTCCTGCCTCTGTCTCCCAAAGTACTAGGATTATAGGCTTGAGCCACTGTGCCTGCCCTGCTCAACAGGGTTTTGATGGCAATTAAATGGTTTGGAAGGTTAACTAGGTGGCAGGAGAGCAAATTTTAAGTTATTGTGCACCTGCTATGTCATTCATGTCTAAAAGTTGAAGGACTTACCTCAAAGCAGCTTTTGATAAACTTCCAATTTCTAGCTTACTTCTGGAATTTCCGCTAACATACTAATTGTTCCCTTTTTTTCCTTTAACACTTATGCCATTTAGCCTTTACAACAATCTCACAAGGTATTATCTTTGTTTAAGGAATACCAGGGTTCAGAAAACCTAGGTATTTTGTCTAAGGCCACACAGCTAGTGTGTGCCCACAGAGTGCCTGTGTCAAGCAGAGAAAGACGCACCAAAGCTTATAATGCCAACCTCACAATCTTCAATCAACACGAGAGCCCCTGAATCCCACATGCACATCTGCACCATCAAAATACTGGGATGCCACTTGTTCACCTCCTTAACTAAGAAAATGAATTTAAGGGCACAGTGAAAATGCATTATACAGTTCTATGTGCCAGGACTGTGCTAAGCACATTACATTCATTATTTTATTCAGTCTTCACAGAGCCCTACTGAGTAGGGCTTTTGTTGTTTTTGAGACAGGGTCTCACTCTGTCACCCAGGCTGGAATGCAGTGGGGCAATTTCAGCTTACGGTAGCCTCAACTCCTTGGGCTCAAGTGATCCTCCCACATCAGTCTCCAGAGTAGCAGGGACTACAGGTGTGTGGCATCATGCCTGGCTAATTTTTGCACATTTTGTAGAGATGGGGTTTCACCATGTTGACCAGGCTGGTCTTGAACACCTGAGCTCAAGGAATCTGCCAGCCTCAGTCTCCCAAAGTGCTGGGATTACAGGCATGCAACACCTTGCCTGGGGCCGGAAGTAGGTATTCTAAGCTGCAATTTACAAGATAGGAAAACTGAGGCTGTCAGAGGTTAAGTAACCTGCCCCAAAGTGCCTTAGTTGAAGGAGCAATACTTCCAGAGTATTTTTTTTTTTTTTCCATTAAGTTTGGTAGTTTCAGGAGTGTTAGACACTCCTATATTCAGTTAAAAATATTTTAATTAAACATCTAGACAATGACTTTGCATAACATTGAATTTTGGTTGCTACCACACATTTTCGTAAACAAGCACCCTTTGGTACAAGTGGCTAGTCCACCTTAAGTCTTTTTTATAGCAGGGATTGGCAAAATGACAGCCCGTGGGCCCCATCCAGCTCACTGCCTGGTTTTGTGAAGTCCCCAAACTGGGAATGTGGTGTTTTTTTTTCTCCTTTAATTTTTTTTAATGACTGAAAAAAATCAAAATAATATTTCATGACAAGTGAAAAGTACGTTACATCCAAATGTCAAGGCCTATAAATACAAATTTTATTAGAACACAGCCAGACTCATTCATTTACATGTTGTCGTATAGATGCTTTTGGGTTATAACAGCATAGAGTGGAGACGTTGTGACAGGGACTGTATGGTGTGCAAAATCTACGATATTTACTATGTGGGCTTTTACAGAAAAAGTTTCCTAACTCCAGTTCTATAGCATGATACGATTTGAGGTTCTGGATTTTTTTCTATGAAATTCCAAAACAATTTTTACCTTTTTCCAGAAAGAACACCAGAGCAGTCTTCCTATGAAAAAATGTTGATAGCGTGGGATGATCTGAAATCACACTATTAGGTTATAGTTCTAGTGACTAGCTAACGGATCCAGCTTGAAAGACCCCCTCCCTCATTTTAAATACATTACAGTTAGCTCTAGATGGTAAAGCTGGGTCTTACTACCCACCTGTCCTCCCGTTATTCATCTTGACTGCGTTACGGGTTTAGTTTCACAACATTATATGAGTTCATCCAGGCTTCTTGAATCATTTATAGGAATTTTCATTTTCACTCTCAAACTCTTACACTTTCTCTGCTGTGAATTTTTTTTAACATAAAGCTCAGACAATTAAATGGCCTACACATGTACCATAAAGTCCATATTTTATTTTTTTTAAATCAGAATTTTTAAAAATTGCTGTTTCTTGAGAAACTAAACTTAATTTTGCAGGTCACAAAAGTAAAAAAATACCTTCATATCCAATGATCTCAAAGCACCTCTGGTGAAAATACATAACAAGGTAAAGAACGTCTATTTTTAAATACTATTTCTTGAAGGAAATATTATTTAATGGAAAAGATGTGACTAGTAAAGTCCAAGGCTATTTCTGGTTCTGCGAATGACTCACTTTGACTTTGGGCAAATCATCTCCCCACTGTTGCTCTTTATCTGCAAAAACTGGACTTCATGCCTATGGGAGTTGCATGGCTAATCAATGCCTGGAAAATGCGTAGTGGCAGATGCTACAAAAGTGCTGAGCCTTAAAAACAAAACCACCCCCACCCCCCCATTTGTATTCAGTTGAGGTTGGGGTTTATTGTTATTTAACATTCGAAGGCCAACACTATGTTAAGTCCAGCGTAGCTGCACAGAACAGATAATATCACTGTCCAGTAGGGATTTTTTTTTAATCTACGATTTTTTACTTTTAAAAAATTTACTGTGGTTGGGGGTTTAGAATCTGGTAATACATCCATGCAAAAACGTTAAGCTTCAAGTTGAAAACTATCGATTCGAAAATCTAAATAAACCCCCTCCAAAAAAAAAAAAAAAAAGGAAAAAAGGGCCCTCCCCCGCCCCACCAAGAAATCTCTCAAAACAAGAATTCTTCTGATGTTTTTCTCCTCCCTGCAGTTCTCCATGTTACAGTCCTTGGAGGTAGAATAGGCATAAAATACTTTCACTAATAAAATATGACAAACCGCCGGATTATACGTGGCCGATTCCCAGTGATTGCCCTGCTACACAAAGCAGAAAAGTAAATGCCATCATCCCCCTTAGAACAAAAGAACTTAGGAATAAAAAACATGGAGAGGGGGGAGAAAGCAGCAATAAATAAAGGTGAGCGAAGGCCCCCGGCCCCCGCCCCTCCCGGGAGCGAGTGCTGGACTAAGTACTGCTAATAAAGTGGTTCAAGGGTAGTTATTTGGAAAGGGGGCGGGGTGGCGAGGGGCGGGAGCGGGCGAGCGGCGGCCGGGGATTGCATGTTGCATTCGACTTGAGGTTGCATCTTTCTCCTGTTGCCTGGACCACGCTCCCCCATTGCAGTGCTTCCCCATCGCTTCTCCTCGCTCCTACCCCTCACGGCTTCCCCCCACCCCCTTCAAACTGCTGTTGCACTGGAGGGAGTTGGGGCCGCTCCGGAGCCTCTTTGCAGCTCCCGCCGGCGGGAGGGGGGAGTTGGGCTCGGGCCGCGGAGTTGGGGGGGCCGCCGCGGGCTCCGGCCTCGCCTCGGCTGCGGCTGCACGGGAGCCGAGCTGCGGCGCTGCACGGGCCCGGGATTGCGGCGGCCCCGGAGTTTGGCCGCCTTCGCTGCCGCTCAGTGCTGGGCCCCATCACGGCCGCCGCCGCCGCTGCACTGGAGTTTGGCTGCCGCTGCCCTACTTCACTCTAGTTTAGTTTCACTCACTTTACATCCGGGTTTTTTCCCTAGGCAATGGGCGCCGCAGCACACCCCGTTCCTTAGGCAAAGTGAAATAAATTCGCCGCACCGACACGTCAAGTAGTCCGCCCGCCCGAGCGCCGCCGCGGGCCCCCGTCGCCCCCCCTGCCGCCGCCCCACCGCCCCCGGTGGGGGGACCCGAGCGTCCCGGGAGCCGCGGGCCGAGGCGCGGGGGCCCGGGACGGCCGCCGTACCACTCCGCCCGGCGGCCCCCTCCCTCCCCGCCGCGGCCCGCTCTCCCCCGGCGCCTCCTCTCCCCTCGCCCTCGTCCCCGCTTTCCCAGCCCCAGTCCCTCTCGCCCGGCTCTCGGGAGCGGCGGGGGCGCGCACGGCGGCGGCGGCGGCGGGCCGGCGGGGCCGCGCGGCGGGCTCCCGCGCGGGCGAGTGTGTCTGGGCCTGGGCGGAGGGATCCCCGGGCTGAGGCGGCGGAGGTGCTGCGGCCCGGGGCCGGGTGGTGAATGGGCTGGTGGTGCTCGCTGCTGCTGCTGAGAGGAGGAGGAGGAGGATGAAGAGTTGGGCTTGTTTGTCTCCCACAGTTTCTCTCCTGCTGCTCTGATTCCCCCCTCCCGATTCCGGCCCGGGGCCTGTGTGTGTCCCTCCTGGAGGAGGAGGAGGATCCAGTTCCTCCCCCCAACCCCCTCCTCCCCACCCCCCCTTGCCTGGGGAAGAGGAGGAAAGAAACAGCCCAGAGAGAGAGAGAGAGAGAGTGAGTGAGAGAGAGAGGAGAGGAGAGGAGAGGAGGAGGAGGAGGAGGGAGAAGGGAACAACCTACCATCTTAACACACTAATATCTAAAAAGTGCGAGAGGCCCAGAGCAGCAGCAGAAGCAGCAGCAGCAGCTCCAGCTTCTTCCCTCCCTCCCCATGAAGAAGAGTTCCCTCCTCCTCCTCCTCCTGCTTCTCCTGCTCAGAGTTCCTGCCTCCAGCTGCCAGGGGGGACAGCCAGCCAGCAGCAGGAGGGTGCAGTATCCCAGCTTTTCCATTCTCTCTTCTCCTCACTCTCCTCTCTCTCTTTTTTTCTGGAGTAGCTCTATTTCCCCTCCCTCCCCCTTCCCCCTCTGCCTCTCTCTTCTCTCCCTCTGTCTTGTCGCTGGTGTTTGTCTCTGGGAGGATCAGGGGCTGCCTGCTTGGAGTTTGTTGTGGGGGGAGGTAGGGGGAGGGGAGGGGTGTGTGGGAGGGAGGAAGGAAAGGGGGGTGTTCTCGTCAGGACCCCTCAGTCAACTTGAGATTTGAGCAATAACTTCCCCTTCGGGGCGCCCCCCTGCGTGCCCTTCCCATACCTCCCCCCCCGAAAAAAAAGACAATGGGAAAACCTTGGCTCCCCCACTCCTCCCCTCTGCCCTCCACCCCTCCCCAGGATAAATTGGAAGTAAGTTTATGAGCAGCCTCGGGAGCCTGGGCGCAGAGTGCAGGGCCGGAGCGGGTGACAGAGGCGGCGTGCCGGGGGCGGCGGGGAGGGGGCGTCACATTGTCCCGGCGGGGGGCCGGCCGGGGGCTGCGGGCGGGGGCGGGGGGCACGGAGCTTCGCCCGCCCCCCTCGGCTGTCCTTCGGCCCGGGGAGGGTAGCTGGGGCTCCTCCATCCCCCCCACCCCACCCCGGGATGCTGTCGGGGGGAAGTTTTTATTATGATTATTTATTTAATTAAAAAAATTTTTTTTTGGAAAACCATCTTGTTTGGTGACTGAGGGATCTGGTTTAAAAAAAAAAAGCTGCGGCTGCTGACGCTGCCGGGCCCGAGTGTGTGTGTTTGTGTATGTGTGTGTGTGAGTGTGAGTGTGTTGGTGCATTTGTCTTGGGTGGCCGGAGCAGCGTTGGGGAAATTCCGCTTATTCTTCTTCTTCTGCAACTTGTTATTCCGGAGAGTCTGCCTGCACCCCTCACCCCGGGGCCGGCCCTCTCGCATTCGCCCCCGCCGCCGGCGGCTGCGGGGCGTCCCCGGGACCCCGAGCGGGCCGGGGCGGACAGGCCGCTCCGAGAGGGGCCGCGGCCGCCCCTCCCCCGCCCGCGCCCCCGCCGGGGGGAGGGGCGCGCGGAGTGGGACTCTTTCCGTTTGGTCCAGCCCCGTCGTGCACGCAGTTCCCAACACTTCTCGTCATCCTCTCTTTGGTCTCTTTATTCTGCTGAGCGGTGCTGTTAGGATTTCTTTTTTTTTTTCCCCCTGACCACGTTCGCGATGGTGGGTAGCAGCAAGGTGGCCCTGGTAGGGGAGGGGTTGGTATCGAGATTGGGCACCGGGGGAGAACGCCTTCTTTCAACTTTGTCTGTGGCTTGCACCCCCGGAGAAGGCCACAGGCCGGTTGTGGGGTGCAGATGTGCCGAGAGTGATTTCTAAGTAGTTGAGTTGTTGTGATGAGGGTACGACTGCTAATGGTCGGCAGGTTTTGTTTTCATTGGTGAATCTGGTGTCATCATATTCCGGTCATATGTTGAAATATTCTTTGTTTAGGTCTGGAAGTAGAGGATCTCACTCTGCACGTCCACATTGTGTTGTTTTTAGAATGATGTCTCTGGGAGTATGGATTTCTAGAATTTGAAATCTGAGTGAAGGTCCGGGCATGTGTGGGCCTCATCACCTGGCCTTGACAGTGAACTTTGTGACTGTGTTTCGGATTTCAAAGATTTGCCCCATAGCTGAGGAACGAGTTGTGCATTTTTGCTAATAGTCGGTGTCAGGAATGTAGATGCTTGAGCTGGGGAAGTTAGAGAGGGGAAGAACGTTTATATATAAATAATGGATAGTTGAATATTAGAATCAGATTAATTGGGGCTGATGAAAGTTTTCTTTCTTTTTTTTTTTTTAAAGCAGTTGTGCACTATGGGAAGGAAGTCTTTTCACAGGTTCACTTGATAGGGATTCTTTAAGGTGAGGGGTTGGAATTATCTCCTTTTTGAGAGGATTCTCACCAACATCTGTAGCTTTATTGACGGCCTGGTAAGGGTACTGAAACTGGGGCTAAACCATGTAAGCATACTTTTCAGTGTTTATGATATTTGTTTACATCTGGTGTTCACTCTAAGCAATAGAAATAAATAGGTCAGCTTTGCTTTTGGTCTTTGAAGACTGGCCCCCTCCTTCCTTTTTTAAGTTTCACAATTTACTTGGTTTACAGCATTGTTGGAAACTGTTACTACATTTTTACTGGAAATACTATTATTCATTTTAATTTTGGTAAGTTCCTTCTTATTCTCTTCTTCACTTGTTTATGGAGTCTGTGTTGTGGGCTTAAAACTAGTTTATTTTAGGGGGTCATTAAAAATGTCTGAAAAATACGTTTTCAAATCCCAGTACCTATCTTTTAATAGAAAAGAAGAAATTTTGTGTGCAGTTATGCTAATGCTTATAAAAAAAGTCTGTACTTAAAATGTTTGTAGATGTACAACTATCCTTAAGTGAAGAGCATAGTAATAGTGCACAAAGTTCTCAAAACACAAACATCTGGCTAACATGTTACAAATATTCCAGGGGCCTTTTTTTTTTGTTTTTTTTTTGTTAACATCAGACTTTTGCTTTTGGTAATGTAATGGTATTTGCAGTTTGACTGGCATTGCTTGGCTGCCCATAATAAAGTTTTCTGCTTGGGTGCTATTGAAGACTTCTTAACTTAGTTTTTAGACAATTTTACAGGCTGTATTTAAGCATGTTTTATTTTGGACTCAGGCAAGTCTTTGTGGAACTGGAGTAGTAATAGATGAAAAAGACACCTACCTGGGCTAAATTGTATTTTTAGAAGGTATAAGTGATGGATGGGGCCTATTTCTTTTAGCTTTGAAGGGTCCATCCTTTTTCCTATTCAGTCGTCTGGAAGGAGCTGCCTCTGAAATACTCTTCTTCTGCTTACATGAAGATCTCTAAATGCTATCCAGCAGGAGGTGCTACAGCAAGATAAAGGAAATTTGTGAATTTTGAGGGTCTTGTTACTTATTACAGCTCTACTTAGCTTCAGCTAAGCAGCAGGATTAACACCTTAAAGTTCCAGAAAGATTTTGAGTAAGTCCATTTAAAAAATTCCATTCATAAATTATGTTAGCTACTTGAAACTGAAGTCTTTGACTGTACAAAGTAGATGTGTGATTGTGGATAGCTTAAGGATTCTGGGCCTAGGTACAGAGCACTGTTTAGAATTATTTTATTTGGAAGGGGAATTAGTCTTGTGTTGATGAGTGGGGTGTTGAGCACGTATTTTAAAAAAGTATTTGTAATTGTTATAAACAAAAGTAGTTGGTATGATTTAGGGCTTTAAGTCTTGTTATCATCCCTATGATAATACAAATAGGATATAGAGTAGTTGAGATTTTGGAAAGGGGGATAGTGTGTGGAAAAAAATTTAGACTTGTAGTTTTTTCCCCTCGGATTTATGGACTATGATTCTAATATAGATCAATTTTTAGGCACTCAGCTTTATAAATACATATGGTTGATGTACTTAAGTTAGCCTGCAAAGACTGAGATTCTTGAACTGTAAATCAAGTTCTATCAGTGGTAGGTCATTGCTGATATAACAATAACTGCATAAAGATGAATATAGCTACTTTAACAGTTTCATAGCATTTATAGCGCATGGTCCTTTGAAACTCTGTTAGTGTTAGGAGAATTGATTATCACTGGAAATATCATGCCACTGTGGTTGCTTTTAAAGTTTTGTGTCAAAATTTTAAAAATTTGGGGATGCTAGAAACTTGATAAATCTGCTTTGAATTTTGTCTATTTTGTAGGCAAAATACTGTTTTCTCAGTAAGACCAAATGAGATAATACATATAAAAGTTCTTCGTGAGTGGTAAGAAAGCATGTGGATATTAAATTGTTGAAATAGGTAACTAATTGATACATGGACAGAAGCTTCTGTCTTAAAATGCTAACTTCTTCCGTATCAATTGAGAAAGTAATACATTTAAAGGGCACTGGGCACTGTAAGTTTTTTTGTTTTTTGAGACAGAGTCTCGGTCTGTTGCTCAGGCTGGAGTGCAATGGCATGATCTCTGCTCATGGCAACCTCTCCCTCCCAGGTTCAAGTGATTCTCCTGCCTCTCAGCCTCCTGAGTAGCTGTGATTACAGGTGTCTGCCACTACGCCCGGCTAAGTTTTGTATTTTGAGTAGAGACGGGGTCTCACCATGTTAGTCAGGCTGGTCTTGAACTCCTGACCTCAGGTGATCCACCTGCCTCAGCCTCCCAAAGTGCTGGGATTATAGGCATGAGCCACCCTGCCCAGCCTAAATTTGTGTTTTTAAATACTGCTGTGGTTACCAAAAATGTCTTTGTTACAGTTTTGAAGCTGCTTTTGAAAAAATGCTGCCTTGTCAGTTTCCCATAATATATGCAAAAAAAAAAAAGTCATTTTCCCTTTTGAAGATCCTGTGAATTGTATGTCCCCTGTTACAGTTTTTCTTCATTTCTCCATTGATGTGATGTGATAGTAGTTGATTTTAGTGAGTGTGTAAGTTCCCTGATTCTTCTATAGACTCTTATTAACACAGAGTAACAGATGTCATGGTTAAAGTTTTGAATATTTTGACTGACTCCGCTAACTTTCTGAAAAATTCTTACTGCCTAAAGCTTTCAAGCTTGTTTCACAGTGAAAAAGATGTATATCTGTATGTGTTAGTATTAGGTATATGTGGCTATATCTTTTTTTTTTTTCTATTTTAGAAGGATGCACGAGGAAATGACTACTCAAATCTAGAGGAGTGCACTGAAATATTTTTGTGTAAAAATAACCCAAAAGTTTAAAGCCTGGAGTTTCAGCTTTCTTATAAACTCTGCTCACAAATTTGGAATATAAACATTTTAAAGTAAAATATAGATAATTAAGGACCCTGTGTTTGTGAGCTTATCAAAAGGTATATAGTATCTTAAATTTTAGAAGTGACTGTTCTTTTGAAATTGCCCCCTTTAGAAAGTAAATATAGAAACTTGCTTCTGTGAAGGGTGAGAAAAACACTTAACTGTTTAGATAAAAATGAAACCTCTCAGGGTGTTATTAACTTTTTCATCCTACAGACAGTGAATAGTAAAGCTCTTTGTGAAGACATACTGAAGTTAAGGTTATATTAATGTGCTTTTAAATTTTGTATTCTTAGTATTTTATTGCTGAAGGCTTTTGTATTTAATTACTATTCAAAGAGAGAAGGGAAGGAATTAAAGTTTTAGGTCTCTGACCTTTGGTGAAATTCTTCTATATTTATATCTATAACTGATTTCTTGAAACATGTTTGAATTTTCATATTATTTTGTGCTGGGAAATGTTAATGATTTATGTTGACTTCTCAGGAACTTTTGTACATGGGCTTTTTTTGTAGGCCTAATAATTCTTTAGAAGCATAGAAATACATTTTGATCACATTAATTTTCTCAGGTGTATATTTTTGCTGCTTTGCGATTTTTAAAAAAAGAGATAATATGTTGACACTGCATTAAATTTATTGTAGATAATTATTTCTTAAATAGCGTATGCTTTCTACTTTGGATGTTTGTGTGTATATGTAGCCATACTATTTTGTCGGCTTTCGTGTAATTCTTATATGTGTGTTAAATTTTTGAATAGTTATCTTTTGTGAAAATGTTGAAGTAGACTTTTATGAATAACTTTTCTATTACTTGTCCATCAATTCAGTCTTAAAATTACGGTGAACTCTTCCCTTTTAGAAATTATATGTGAGGTTCAGCCATCCTTTGGACTCTTCTAAAGCAACTTTCTCACACTAGACTTCTGTGGCAATTTGAATACTCCTCCACTTCTCTCTTCTAGTACCCTGCAAGTCTCTCCCCTCTCCCTGCCTTAAAATAAATAAATAAATAAAAAAGACTTTGGTGAAAATTTCTCAGTTGAAGGCAACTATTCTTTTCTATACTTTGGAATCAGTTACAGAAATGTTTTCTGCTTTTTTAAGTAGTCAAGAAAGTGAACCAGTATGGAGGAGATAGGAAGGGGATGAGGCCTAACAGGTTGATGATCTAGGTTTTATTTTGACTCTGTTCGTGGGCCTAGGGGGAAAAAATAACTTAAACACAGAAGCCAAAAAGATGGGTTTTGTTTTATTGTTTTGGCTGCATTGAGAATACAAACTGTCAGTACTTGAGGAGAAGGAGCAGCAGAAAGGAATTGATTTTTTTTTTTCTGCTGCAGATCCAAGTATTGTTAACCATGTGCATCTCCAAAGCGACATACTTACAAATCAAACAGTAGTTGATTCTTTCACTCAATTAACAGTCAGAACCCTAAATTGTGTGTGTGTGTTTTTTAAATTTTAAATAAGTACCCCAAACTTTGGGGTAATGACAATAATTTCCTGATAAAAGTGGGTGATAGTAACCATGGCAACTGCTATCTCTGGCCTTATGGACAATATGTTGTATTGATGAAGCTTCAAATCCTTTATAGTAGCCCGTCACTTTTATGGTGAAATGTAGTAGCATGTGTTGCAGATGATTTTTAGCTGGATTGCGTTAAATTTGTGTGCCAGCTTATCTTTCCTTGTTAGGAATTTCTTGGACTATATTCCAAAACATGTTTGTGAAGGTACTGTTGCCTGAAAATAACCCACCACCTGTGTTAGGCCTCCTGATGCAGATTGCACTTAGTTCTTTCCCAGCCTCCTTCCACAGTCTTGCAGAAAATAGGAGGGTGTGTAGCAACTGTATATATGTAAATTCCAATTCAAACCTATTAGCTTGTGTTTGGACGTATTACTGATAGCTTAAAAAAGTCTTTTGTGTTTTCAGAAGAGGTCAGTGGATGAGAGAAGTGGGCTTGTAGTTGAATACTGTTTTTCTTTCTAGAAGTGTGTGTGTGTGTGTGTGTGTGTGTGTGTGTGTGTAGGGAATTAGAGGTGAGGAATGGAGGGCATAAATACTGAGTAAGGACTTGACAAAAGTAGAACTTCAGTATTTTTTGTTTTTGTGATGGTGTGTGTACATATTACTATAAAAATTATTTCCTGTTGGGCAATATTAGAATATGGGAAATGTTTGCTTCTGAGAATTTTCTTCAAGAAAAATTATTTATAAAATATATCTTGAATAATTGTTAAAAGGCAACCTGTTAAAGCAATTAAGCTTTTTTTTTCTTTGAAATGGAGTCTCGCACTGTCACCAGGCTGGAGTGTAGTGGCATGATCTCAGCTCACTGCAACCTCTACCTCCCAGGTTCAAGTGATTCTCCTGCCTCAGCTTCCTGAGTAGCTGGGACTACAGGCGCACACCACCACACCCAGCTAATTTTTGTATTTTTAGTAGAGAGGGTTTCACCATGTTGGCCAGGATGGTCTCGCTCTCTTGACCTTGTAATCCGCCAGCCTCAGCCTCCTGAAGTGTTGGGATTACAAGCGTGAACCACCGTGACCAGCCAAAACAATTAAACTTTTTTGTGGGGGAGGATTAGAGAGTGTTAAAATGGATCCATTCAAACTTTAAAAAAACTGTTTCAAAAATTATATTTTTTATTATATCAAGTCTTTTTGCTTTTTAAGCATTTTTTCTTTGCTTCTCCTACGTAAGATTTTTCTAATGTGAAAATGTTGATCTAAATATTGATACTTTTTCCAGTATGTGCTAGAGAAACTGTGTGCCACAGCAGAGAATATACGAATTTGATCTAAATTTGATTAGACCCTGATAATAAGATACAGTCAAATTGTGCTAGATAGTTCAGACTTTCTTGAAACTTGCTGTGATAACGTGGTTTACTTACTACAAGTCCCAGTATGCATTGCAGTTTTTGCTTAACTTCAGATTGGAGCACTGCATTCTGGGACCTGTAGTTGATTTAAACAGTACGGAAAACCCTTCCCTCTTGTCTACTCCATTTTATACACAGCTTCCCAGGCCTCTAAGAACTTTCTGCTAAGTAGTTTGATTACTAATATTACGATTATTGTACTGCTCAAATTCTAAAGTGAGTCTTCAGAAACAACCTAGTGTTTTAGTTTACCTTAGATTAGTTGATTGTATTTTTTATCAGATACTGTAAGGTTTACACACAAAATAATATATTGAAAACTTGACTTAGCAGATGTAAATTATTTTTATGCATGTGGTGATACAAGTCTCTTTATAATTATGGCATCATTGATTGCTAGTGTGGGCATGAGAAGCCTCTTATTATCAAGACTGATATATATGCTGTTCCTTTTTTTTTTTTTTAATGGGGATAGTTATTCCGTAAGGTTGGATGGCAGGTTTTTTGTGCCAGTATTTAATTTCAGAGTTCTGTGATTCTTCTGTAATAACTGTCAACATCTTGAATATCAGTACTCTTTAACTGGAATTCCTGAAAATAAATGTGGTTTTAGTGTAAATTTAATACTTGAAGAGGTAGTCTGAGGCAGAGAAAGAGGTGAGATGTCTTTAATAATTTGTTTATATTTTTATTTGAAAAATTTAAATTTTTTTCGAGGATTCTACCTTAATTTTATTAACTAATATCAGAGGGTTGTTGCAGGGATTAATTGTTAAAATCTATGACAGTGCCTAGCACTGAGCTTGGCACATAATAAGGGCTCAGTAAATGTTTAGAATTAGCAGCAGCAGCAGCAGCAGTAGTAGTAGTAGTAGTAGTAGTAGTTACTGTTATTTTAAAAAATAGCACGCTTCACATTTTTTTCCTCTCTTTTTACAATATAATTTGATCAGAAGCCCAGGCTGTTCTAAGACCTTGAGATTCTTGGCTTATGGTATGATGTGGCAAATTCCTGAGAATGTTTTTGCGGTGTGTAAAATGTCCTTGCACCTCAGTTTCTCCCTAAGTGATGTAGGCCTCCAAAAGGACTGTCACACCAGCAGCTGAATATTTTGATTGGTATTCAGCTCTGCCGGTCTAGTACTCATTGCTTCTATACCACAAGCCTTTGGTTGACTTCAGAAAGTTCAAAAGATAATGAAAATTTATTTGTTTACAATGTTTGCACTGGCAGAATATCCAAACTAGTTGATTAAGGAAAATAAGATGCTGCAAAATGCCCCTTGTGTTACAGTGTATGTAACCTTGGAAAAATTCTATTGTGTTTAGAAGCATGTACCAATCTATCACTGTAGTTCACAGTATTACAGGATTGATGTATTGGAGGCCAGTAAGCAGCCCCAGAAAGAAAGTGTAGTTTCAAAAAATCTTAAATCTTTACGTTAATTTTCTCTTTTAGGACACTGACTTCTTTTAGGCTCTTGAACTTGTAGGATAGTTTTATTTGCATGGCTGGTCCCTTCTGGCTATTTGAGAAGGGAAAGGAATGCCTGAGGATATTGGAAAATGTAAGCAAAGCGTAAGCTGCAATGTATATGTCTTAGTTTGAATGTATGCAGAAGCAGGGCAGTGCTTTTCTTACTTGCTTAGCCAGTATCTTCCAGCTTTTTCTCTTGCGAGGAGTTCTTAGAATATTGTTGCTGAGGGCCACCATGTTTATTTAAGAAAACTCTGCATTTAGTTTTATTTATTGTTTTATTTATTTATTTATTTATTTGAGATGGAGTCTTGCTCTGTTGCCCAGGCTGGATATGGAGTGCAGTGGCACGGTATTGGCTCACTGCAACCTCTGCCTCCCAGGTTCAAGCAATTCTCATGCCTCAACCTCTCGAGCAACTGGAATTACAGGCATGCACCACCATGCCTGGCTAATTGTTGTATTTTTAGTAAAGACGGGGTGTCACCATGTTGGCCAGGCTGGTCTCTAACTCTTGGCCTCAAGTTATCTGCCCACCTCGGCCTCCGAAAGTGCTGGGATTACAGGAGTGAGCCACCACGCCCAGCCCAAGTAATATTTTTTAAAGTATTTGTTTATATAGCAGACCAATCCACTGTAATAATACTAGCCTCCACCTGACATAGTTGTGATTTAAAATTTGTTAATATGGCCAGGCATGGTGGCTCAGCGCCTGTAATCCCAGCTCTTTGGTAGGCCGAGGCAGGTGGATTACCTGAGGTCAAGAGTTTGAGACCAGCCTGGCCAACATGGCAAAACCCCATCTCTACTAAAAATAGAAAATTAGCTGGGCATGGAGGCAGGCGCCTGTAATCCCAGCCACTTGGGAGGCTGAGGCAGGAAAATCGCTTGAACCCGTAATGTGGAGGTTGCGGTGAGCTGAGATTGTGCCATTGCACTCCAGCCTGGGAGACAGAGCAACACTACATCTCAAAAAAAAAAAAAAAGGTTAATATGTAGATTAGACATTAAATAGATTCTTTAGATGTGTCCAAAATGTATGGAATCTGGTCTGATATGCTTCTACTTTGTAAGCTGTTTTATTTATATTACATCAATTTGTCTTTTCAAGACCTAATATTAAAATGAAATAAATTCAACAGTTACAAAGGAGTTAATACAAAGGGTTAAATATAAGGAGAAAAATAGTCCCTGGTGTTAATGGGCCAATACAGAAAATATCAGGTTTGGAGGAATTCTCATTCCATATTTTTATCATTATGGTACCCATGTGATTACTGAAATACTAAAGTTGGAAATCAGGAGAGGAAATAAGGAGAGTAAAACTGGGCAACCATGTGGATTCAGTGTAGAGACCTTTGACACACCTAAATTATTGAGCAGTTTTCTTTTTAAATGAAATGTCCCAGGTCAGTATAAAGGAATGTGATGTTGCGATGATGTCAGAAGACTTGACCTTAAGTATAATCCTGTCACTTAGTTGTACACTCTTGGGAAATTCATCCTTGCTGGGCTTTAGTGGTAAAATGGGGATAATAATAAGGGCCTGCTTCACTATGATATTAAAAGGATTAGATAAGATAATACTCGTGAATGTACTTTATATTATTAAAGTTGTATATGTAAATTGAATTTTTAATCAGCAGTAAGGGGCTGGGTTTTAAGATATTTGTCTATATCATGTTAATAATATTAATATTACACAATTTTAAATAATGAGTCAGAACCAAAAAATTAGTGATCCACCCTGCTTCCAATAGACCAGTTCTTTTTTTTTTGACACGGAGTCTTGCCCTGTTGCCCAGGCAGGAGTACAGGGGGGCCATCTCGGCTCACTGCAACCACTGCCTTCTAGGTTCAAGTGATTCTCCTTCCTCAGCCTTCCCGAGTAGCTGGGATACTACAGGCATGTGCCACCACACACGGCTAATTTTTGTATTTTCAGTAGAGACAGGGTTTCACCATGTTGGCTAGACTGGTCTCTAACTCCTGATCTCAAGTGATCCACCTGCCTTAGCTTCCCAAAGTGCTGGGATTATAGGCCTGAACCACCGCGCCTGGCCCAATAGACAAGTTCTTGACATGCATTTACGTGTGTGTTTATGGTGTAGTTCTTAACAACATACACATTGATACATATGTGTGTATATTATAAGTATCATAAATGTGCTGGTATGTTGTCATGGGAATGAAAAATTTTAACTATGAACTTTAGTGTTTTAAAAATTTTATTTTATTAACTATACAAATTTTATGTGTTAATATACAAACTTACAAAAATATATTTATTTGTGTTTGGAGAAGTAATATACACACATTTTGGAGAAATGACATAGATTTTAAATGTTTGACAAGTTGTGAACGGTTTTTGTACGTTAGGTTTATCTGTTGTCATCAATAATACGGAGTGTTTATTATGTATAGTGCTAAGCCTTTTTCCACATAGGATCTCATTTAGTTTTAATCCTCACAGCAATATTCTGAGGATTTACTATTATTATCCTACCTCCATTTTACAAATGAAGAAGTAGAGGTTTCCCTGAGATCACATAGGTAACAAATGATACAACCTGGATTCAAGCCCAGGTTTGATTCCTGAGCCCTTGCTCTTAAATGTCCAAAATGCTGTGCTAAACTATGTAATTCCCATGGAAACCTAGAAATGAATTACTAAAGAAGTTTTCAATTTACTGAAATGGCCACAGCTACGATGTATCATTTTGAGGCTATTTCCTGTTGATTTTGGTTGGGTTAGGTTGAATAGTTTGAAAGTAGTAAACATTGGAATGGGATGGAAATGAAGACATTTGGGACAGTGCCTGCTTTGTTCATCCTTGTATATCCATTGCCAAGCATAGTGTGTAGCATGGGGTGGGGTCTAATAACTGTTTCTTCAAAGTTTGGAAGTTGGGCACTTTATAAAGCACAGTGTAAGTTAGTTTAATACATTTTTAATAGGTGCAAATGGTTTACATTCACTATTTCAGTCAGTCCTTACATAACTATCAACGTTTTAGAGTGTTAGGTAAGTGTCCTTTCAAGAAATACAAAAACTGTGCATCTAAGTTAGAAAGTCATTCTAGCAATATAGATATGTATAAAGTAGAAAATTAGTCATTCTGTTCCCATCCTACTTTTAAACTTTTTCTGTGCATTTACATATGTATTATATATATACCCACATATATATACACACACACATTTTTTTAAGTTTAATTATACCATAATACTCTTTCGAAGTTTACTTTTTTCCAGGTGACTATTTAAAAAACTTGT
The DNA here is from genome assembly GCF_047675955.1 of Chlorocebus sabaeus. Lineage (NCBI taxonomy): Eukaryota > Metazoa > Chordata > Mammalia > Primates > Cercopithecidae > Chlorocebus > Chlorocebus sabaeus. The sequence continues at coordinate 19,080,069 of NC_132904.1, forward strand.
TTATTTTTGAAAATAGGGCTCATGTGGGAAGTGGGAGTAGGTTGGAAGAAGAGAGGTGGGTAAGATTTACACATTAAGATTCCAAACCTAATACCCTAGATTGATTGTACCTCAGGCTTTAGGAAATGGTCATTGTTATTTTTAAAACTTAAAAAAAAAATCAATTTAAGATGACAATATTGTTTTCTGTCCTGTATAAGTAATTTAAGAGGCATCATTTCTGAATTAAATTATTCTAGTTTATTCTGGTAGCTACTTATAAAGAGAGAAATTGTGTTTTCAGATAACATTTTTAAAAAACTAGTAGTCTCTCTTCTTGGTTGTTAGGACACATTTACTTCACGTTTACAAAGTAAAGTAGGTAAGAATTTGGGCAAACCTGTAAAAAAGAAAAAAGAAAAAATGTAAAATAGGATTTTAAAACCAAGATATTACATGTAATATTTTAATTAATAGAAACTCAGACCAGTACAACTTAATCAGCATAAAGATATCCTGCATAGGAATTAGTCCTGGTCCTCACAACCTCATGTGAGTAGTGTGGGCTGACCTCATCCCCATCACCTATCCCTACTCACTCAACCACTACCGAATGCTATGCTAATAACTCAGGACTTTTTAAAGCAGTTAAAAAAAAAAGTAAGTTATTTGTGTGCTGTTCATTTTTTCTGGCATTATATTTAGAAATACATACTAAAGGCCTTATAATCTACATTAAATAAAACTCTCTTGATTCCAGCTTTGAGAGTTTTAACTTGTTGCTAAGATTATTTGTCATAATTCACCTTTGTACTTTTTAAATTAAAAAATGTTATTATACAGGTAATAAAAAGTTTTTCATTATAGAAGTTTTTTAAAAAGCCTTTCTAATCCTAGAATACACTCCTTGCATCTAAGATGCTTTATGCTTTTTTGGATCCATGAAGTGCTGAAGCCTTGCCTTAAAATTCTAAGAATTGGACCTTGTAGAATGTAGCAGTTTATTGAAACTATAGAGTAGTCAGCGTTTTTTACAAGCCAAGTTTAGTTTTTCTCATTGGTAACATTCATAAATGTGCTTTTCCTTTTGAGTGGCTCAGACCATGCCCTACAGAGTATTTGATTCTCGTTCATTATAGTCTAATAGTGTACAGAGGGCTCAATTAATGTTATGGATGGTGAAACTAAGAGACAAGAATTTGACTAAGTTAGTGGTAGAGCCTAGTTTTCCTTTTTTATTCTAGACTCAGTCATCTTGACCAGTAGTCGCTAAACTTTAAAAAATTATGGTTACCAGTTAAATGTGTGATAGTCTAAACTAGTGTTTTATGTATGTTATCAAACATACAGGAAAGTTGAATTTTTTAAAAGGATGAGATTTCAAAATATAAGTTGTAATAATTTCTTCCCAGTGGTCCCTTCCTCAGGGTACCCACACTCACTTGGAGACGAGTGCTGAAGATAGGCCATTCTTCTTGCAGAAGAGGCAGCCGTGGGGACAGCTGGAGGACAGTTGGTAAAAGGTGTGGGACTTTTAAGTTGGAGTGATCTTTTGCAGCTTTTTAATTTTAAAGAAACAGCCTTTCTTTCTGTGAAAGGCTGAAAGATTGAAAGTATAGGCCTGGAGAGAGGTGAGCTTTAAAAGACAGAAATATAAACCTTATTTGTTTTCCTCAGAGTTGACCAAAAGGGAAAGGGCTGCCTGCCCTGATAGCTTCTACTCCCATTGAGATGGCAGTGCCTTTTTCTGTTGTTAGGCAGTTTATAGAACGCAGGATAGCTTGGTAAGCGTCTTCTCTGTGCCTGATGTGACGTAACATTGTGGAGTATGCAGCATGCATGTTAAGTACAAGTGGTTGTGTTTGGCTTGTTGCTGCAGCATTTTTGAAGATGTCTTAAAAAGCAATTATCAGTGGATGGAGTTGGATATGTGCAAGTTATTGAAATCATCATTTCTTCAAGACCAAACTTTGTAACTTGAATTATTCTATTTAGTATTTGTTTACTTCCCCCAACCCCCAACACCTCAGAGCAGAATTCTTTTTCTGAAAGGAACAGATGCCGTTAACTTATCAGGACTTGATACTAAAAAGCCTACAAAAATCTTTGTGCTGTTTATTTTCTTTATTTAATCTATATGCAAAACATATTGTAATTATTGCTGTGAGAGAGTTTTAAGCTGATGGTTCCCCCCCCACCCTTTTGTGCTCAGGGGAGATAGATTAGGAATGCCAAATTGACAACTTGGTATAAAGAAATAATGACCATTGAAATAAAACAGGAGTTCAAATAAAAAGCAAATCAGATACAAATGTAGAATGAAAATATCTTTTAGTAAAATGTTAGCATGCTGTACTTGGAACAGATGCCACATTAATTCAAAAGAGAGCCCAGAAAATGTGGCAACTTTACGATGTCAATGGAGGGAGCTGCAATAGTTCCTGTTTTCATTGTGTCAGGTTCTCAGTACCTTTAGGTCCAGTCCTGTTTCTTATATTTATTTTCTGTGTGTTACATGTTAATATACAGATATTAAATCCATGCCTAATACTTTTATTTGTGTAATTAAATACATTGTCATGCTATTAGATATTAGTATAAAAAGCCCAATAACTTATACTGCAACAGTCAAACGTTTTTTGTTTTAAATACGCCTATCAAGATATTCGGAATCTGAAGCAAAAATTCTTTGCATCTTTCAAGGCACATTTATGATAAGAAGGTAGTCTAAGAATTGAGTCAAAGAGGCCTACTGCTTTTTAAATGTAAAATTTGGACAAGTTACAAAATTATGAGAATTTTGCTTTTTTCTCATTTAAATTTGTAGTTATCATTGGACATTTGTTATGATTTTTAAGTAGCTTAGACTCATTCATTCCTTTTGTGTGTGTGTGTGTGTTTTTTATGGTGTTTGGGAAGAAGAAGGGGTGATGGAAGTGTACTGTACACACTGGGATATTTTCAGAGTGACATTCATTTTATAGAAGATTGCACAGGGACGTCTCGGAATTGCCCATTTCTTGCAGTTCCTGGTTAGTGTGGGTCTGAGTGTGGAGAAAGGTGGGCTGGGGGCTCTTAACCAGATTTACAGTGTGCTACTTCCTGAGTCGTGCAATGATCTAATCATCAGGGGCATATCCTGTGTGCCTGTAAAGACGTCTGGCTTACATGCTTAGAAAAGCACTACTAGTTTTCTCTCAGTGAAGCTTACAATTTAGTAATTTGGTGAAAAGGTTAAAAGTTTTGTTTTCGTGTAATTCAAGTGAAGGGGAGTTTATAGCATGTTGGTAGAGCACAGAGGTTAAGATGTTGGTGCAGGAGCCACTTTGCATGGGCCCAAATCCTAGCTTTGCCATGTATTAGCTCAGACTGTGTCCAAATGACTTCCTGCTCTGTGCCTCTGCCTCAGTTTCTTCACCTGTAAAATTTGAATAAAATGAAGTGGTTATGAGGAATAAGTGAATTAATGTATAAACTAGTAGAAGTGCCTGACACATAGTAAGTACTAAATACATGGTACTTAAGCTTAGTTTTTTGCTCCTTTCTTCTCTTCTCAAGGATTCAGACAAGTGTTAGGATAAGAGCCTGAGCTTTGGCATCTGACCCCAGTATTTGAATCTCAGTATAACCACTTAAAGTTTAATGTTTGACCTTGGGCTAATTATTTAAGCTCACTCCAATAAAGAGATATCACATACATACTGCATACCACCGTGCTGGTCACTGGGACTTCAGTTTCTTCATCTGTGATATAGAGACGGTAATACCAACCTCTTAGGGTTCATGTGATGATAAAATGAGGAAATCTTGAGACACTCGATCGTGATAACTGCTCTTATCATTATTATTGTTATTATTACAGTCCTACTAGAAGTTTATGGGAAAAGAGTAAATACAGAACAATTTAGCTGGAGAGGTTTTTTCCTCCCTTGAAATGCATGGTGAGAAAGAGTATGGATGATAGAAGTGTTATCTAATGAGTTCTTATTTTTGAATACCTCTGGGAAAAAATAGAAAATACATGGGAATATGTCAGTTTTAACAGAGCCTGCTAAATATTTTAGGGGATTTAATGTTTATTAAAGCCCATAGTGATATAAGCTTTTCTTTTTTTTTCTCAACAGCTGGTGAGACCAGCACCAAGATATTGATGCAGCTTATCGTAGGTCTCTTAGAATCAAGTCTGTAGTAGACTAGGCATTATAACTCTAAAGTCTTAAATAATAGCTGGGCAGTCCACTGGGTCTGACAAATTGTGTGTATTTAACCCTTGAAAACTCATGCTTGGGTGTAACAACTAATGGAAACAATTGTAGAACCTCAGAGATATAAAAGTGGCATACAAATGCTTTCTATAATGATGGGCACAGTTTATATGCTTTTTGATTTTGGGCATTTTGCCTTTGTGAATTTTCCTCTCGTTTGGTGCCTGATGTTTTCTTATGGTAATTGTTATTTTCTTTCTATATTTAATTGTCATAAGCTACCTATATTGAGCCTAGAAACTGAGCCTGAGAACAAGTTGATTATGAGAAAAGGTACAATGATCTCCTCAGATTTGAGGGGTTTTAGGGTAAATAATTGAGTTAATATATCCATTAGAATGTATGTATGTATCTCTCTTATAAGTGAAACCAGTAATTGAGGTAAGGGGAAAGATCATTAAGTGTAAAATATAATTAACTTTATTCATTCACTACTGATTAGGATCTGAACGTTTTTGGTCTTTGATCCTTGATATGTTTTTTTCTGTGATTCAACAAAAGTATTTGTAATAGCTTACCAAAACATTCTGAATATGGTATATGTTACCCTTAGCAAAAATTTAAGTTAAAGTAGCATAATGGCTCCTGTTAACTTTTTGTTCTCACTAACCCAGCTGTACCGTTTGATAAAGGTCTAGTAGGTGAATAGGTGTATTTACTATAGGTGAATTGGTGTATATTTTATTTTGTCCCTGTTCCTAAAACATTGTATCTGCTTTTTAAGGAGAAATTACAACCAGTTTTTTAAAAAATAAAGTGTTGTACTTTGACTCAATAAGTATTTTTAAAACTAAGCAATTTTATAGTGGGTTGTATAGTTTTCTTTCAGTTAAATAATTGTAATCTTATTTTGCAATAGAGGGGCCAGTAAGTAAAGCATTATAGTTTTAAAATTAGCATAGCAAATATATAGTATTAAGTTTTCTTTACTTTAGCTCTTTGCAGAATCTGTAAAAGTTGCTTCACTTGGTTGAAGTTGAATGGAATTGTGGAAAGTTTAGAAGTATATTTTATTTTGATAAATATGTGTTAGAAAGAGATTCTACAAGCATTTTGGGGGTTGAGTTAAAGAATTATACAATTTTGAAAATCAGTTTGTCCCTGCTTAATTTGTAAAAAGTGGTGCTGTATGTGACGGGGGTGCAGTCCCATTTCAGCTCTGCAGGACCCTGTCCAGCCGGTGGTGCTCTTGTGTAGAGATGTCGCCGGTGATTGGCCAGACTCCCTCTGTTGCCTGTCCTCTCCCACTTCTCTGCTTACTCTCTCGATGGTCTCTTCTCCATCCCCTGCCTGTTGTTCATCCTTCCCTTCAAACCACCACTGTTTTATTTCTATTTCTCTTAAAAACAAAACGCCATTGTAATTATTAGTTTTTAAACAGGGAGATACTGAGCTATTATCAAAACCTTAAGCTTTAACAGTTTGTGGGGACATCCCCTACTTTGTGCCCTCAGCTGGAATTTGGAGAATAGATAGCTTAAAATCACTTGCACAGTAACTGAATATTTGTAAAATACTTTATATCTGAACTAAGGGAGAGAATAGAAAAATACCTTTTTACCTCAGAAATTGCTGTATTTTCTGGTCGTGGGTGAGATAGAGGCAAAGTTGAGGAAGAGGTAGGCATGTTACTTAACTAAAATAAGCATTAATTTATTAGATTGCTCTCTAGTCTCATGGACCTAATTAGAGAATAAAATGGAAATTTTGGTGTTGTGAATTGCTAAAATATTTTGATTTATTAATTGAGAAGACTGCTTTCTTGATTTGTAAATACAAAATATGATGATGATGCCTTATTGTATATTGATCTTTTACATTTCATTGGTTGATAGTTGCAAAGGAGCAGACCCTTTCCTTTTTAGATTTCTCCTAGTGGGTTTAAATTGTTAACGTAATTGTTTGGTAAGAAAAGTAAAACTTGGAAATTAATTACGGTTACATGTTGAGTTAATGTCTATGCTGGATTTAAAATCAGTAACTTCTGGTCGGGTGTGGTGGCTCATGCCTGTAATCCCAGCACTTTAGGAGGCTGAGGCTGCTGTATCACTTGAGCTCAGGAGTTTGAGACCAGCATGGGGACGGGCGTGGTGGCTTGCGCCTGTAATCCCAGCTTTTTGGGAGGCCGAGGCGGGTGGATCATGAGGTCAGGAGTTTGAGGCCATCATGGCCAACATGGTGAAACCCTGTCTCTACTAAAAATACAAAAATTAGCTGGGCATGTTGGCACATGCCTGTAATCCCAGCTACTCAGGAGGCTGAGGCAGGAGAATCGCTTGAACCCAGGAGTCGGAGGTTGTAGTGAGCTGAGATCGCGCCACTGCTTCCAGCCTGGCGACAGAGCGAGACTCCGTCTTAAAAAAAAAAAAAAAAAAAAAAGAGAGAGAGACCAGCACGGGCAACATGGCAAACCCCTGTCTCTACAAAAAATATGAAAATTAGCCGAGTGTGGTGGCATGTGCCTGTAGTCCCAGCTATTAGGGAATCTGAGCTGGGTGGATTGATTGAGCCTGGTAGGTCGAGGCTGCGATTGTGCCATGCCATTGAACTCCAGCCTGGGCAACAGAGCAAAACACTGTCTCAGTCAGTCAATCAGTTCAGTAGCTTCTAAGATCTATACCAGGTATTTCATCTATTATTTAATTATACATAGAGAAAAACATTTGAGACAAGAGCCTTAACTTTATAGGATTTTAAATAACTTCTTATTATGGAAATTTAAAAACTTTTATAAAAATAGAGTGAATAATATAACGAACCCCAGGAACCTATTCCCTAACTTTAACAATTACCAGCATTTTGCCAATCTTTATCTATAATGTGTAAAACATAACAGAAAAGTAACTTTGTGTTTTCAAAACATGCACTACAGTTAGGTACATTGGTATACTCAAAGGAAAAATGTGTATGAGAATGTTCTTTCCATACATTGTTAGTTTAATACTGGTAATCCTTTTTAGGATAATATTTTCATTTGTCTTTTAACTTACTGAAGAGGTCTGAGCCACCGCTAACTTAATGAAGAACCATGCCTGCTGGAAAGATTCTAGCTTCTCTTACCCCTTCTGCTTTTAGAAGTTCTGAGATTATTAGTTTTGAGCTTGTGTTCTTAGGAGCTGCATTTTATTTTATTTACACTTGCCTATCTGTGACGGTTGTATGGACCATCATTTCTTAGCATAAGCAGGACAATATGTGAGTCAGCTTAAAGTTGCAGGTCACAAGTCTTGTTCCACACTTCCTTCTTGTGCATATTCTATTTCTATTTAACGCGAATGTATGTATTGGTTAAGGAATGCTTGTTTTACTTCTAAAATGGTTTGTTGAGGAGGGACTTTTGATTACCTACTATCTTTAGACCTGGTAACAGTGGTTAGAAACTTGTTACGTGCTCCCTTGTTTGCTCTTCTTTGCACTGTAAGTTGTACATATGCCTGCAGTTGTGGGGTGTGTTCATTAGGAGTCACTACAAGGTAATGGTAGCCTTATTTCTGAATTTATTTGGTTGCATTAGTTTAAATTAGACCCATAGGTGTAATTATTCCACCCCAATGCATGGGGAAGCATAGTCAGTGGAAGTTGTGCATCTAAACCCCTGTGCATTGAAAATGTGTCTTTAATGTTATGATGTTATTTGACATCTACCATTTAGTGCAAGGAGTATACTTATTTAACAGGACCTTTAATAAGTTCCCTCTACACCAAAGATATATTTTTAAAAAATTATACTTAAGAAGACTTTGTAGTATTCCCCAGAAGAGTTCATCTATAGCAGTAAAATCTTTCTAAAATAAAACTTATTCTTTTAACCGGTATTCATTTAAGTGGGTTTCTCTGTACTTGGTTTCCATGGAAATAGCGAATAGCTAACGTTATTTATAAGGTGGAAGTAAAATAGGGTGCCTAATGGGACCCCATGCTGCTCTGATGAAGAGACTTAGGAAAAAAATCCATGCTCATGGGATTTTTTTTTTTTTTAAACAAGGTTAATGGAAGCCCTGATTTCAGTCTTCTGTAACAGAACATATTTTTGGTTTTAAAGGCTAGCATTAATATCAAGCAAACAACTTCTTTTTGAGGTCTGTATTGCTTTCACTTTCAAGTTTTAGGACCACTTACTTATCAGCATTGAGGCTTTATGTTTCAGACTCCTGTTTCTTTGTGGTTTTTGTTTCAAAAGTTAAAATTCCCAGTGTATTGTAGCTGTTTCCGCTTCTCATTGACATTTCAAAGTACTGATTAAAAAGATAAATGTTCATTAAGGATAGCAGTGGTGAGAGAGGATCAATATGTTGGACTATGAAGATTTTTTAAAAAATGTAAATTGTATGGAACCATTTTTAGTTTTTAGGCCTAAAGTCAGGGTTCTTTTTTATTTGTGTTGTGGAGCTAAACCTGTATAGTCAGAGAGAAGAGATTCTAATTTTCTTTCAGGCTAGAAACAGGGAAAATCTTAATTTCTCTTTCCTTTTTAAAAAATGGATTGTTGCCAAAACCTTTTAACTGAAATAAATGTTAATTCTTTTAGTGCTTGAAATGTGGATTTGGAATAAACCTTGGCTTTTTTCTCACTTCTTCGGTAAGGCCTACTCTGAGTTTTGTAGGCCTGCAGCAAAGCCTTGCGTTTTTTAAGCCCCTTCAAGTGAAAGAGTATCATTCCCTTTGTGTTTGTGTTTGTGTTTAGGGTGTGTGTGTGTGTGTGTGTGTGTGTGTCTAATTTTTCTATAGCCTGAAAGGCACCTGCTCATTTTCCAGCCTAGTGAGTACAGCAGTGCTATCTTGAGAAGTGAGGCAGGATGGAACACAGTAAGGTGCTATAATTTTTATTTAGTTAGTTTTCCTCGTCCTCGGTAGCTTGTGATCACTGTCCATTTATCTGGAAGTACTCTGATTATTCTTGGCTATCAATGCAGCAGGAGTTTTCTTCTGTGTTTAAAGCAAGGACTGTAGTATACTGAGGGCTCCTTCAGGGGAGGACTTGAGTTTTGTTTTGTGTGTATGTGTTTCTCTGGATAAGCTTCTGGCTATAGATGGGTTTACTGTGCTTTAATTTTTTAAAATTTGGTTGTTTTAATCTTGTTGAATTTATTTTTGTGTGAGATATTTTTCTCTAGCAGTTCACTAGTTTCTTCTATGTACGTTGATGCTGTTTTATAAAATTTTCTTAATGTGTTAATTGTTCTTTTAGTTTAGCTTTTTCTTGTTTATTTTTAAAATCTGATATCTAGCACTGACCTTTCTTAGTGACTTTTATTTGAATTATGTTTGTGCTTTAGAGACATAGGAATTTGGGTCTATTATCCCATTTCTGAGTGAACAACTCCCAGTAGTTACAGTTAGTGCAATAGAAAGGGTTCTCACAGATGCAGTGCTGGGCATTGATCCTCCTCCTTGGTGCTTATGGTTTACACCCAGAACTCCCATTAGTGTTAATAGGAGGCACTTCCTTAAATCCCTGTACACCAAAGTAAGCTCAAACTCTTTTATAATGCCTTATAGATACCTGAGTTGTTTTTTTGTTGTTAATGACAAGAGGTTTAGTCCTGAGGTTAACTGATTATTAAGATAGAGTTTGAGTTGTCTTGGGATATGGAGTGATTTACTAAGTCTGATCTATAATTAAGAAGTTTTCGTTATGATGATTAGGCTCAGTAAACAGCTTTGTGAGAGCTGTGGAAGCTTGTGAATACGAATTTTTGTACTTTATAGAGTGAGGAAGCAAGATTTCTTCTTTCCATTTATTTCTGCTATTTCTTCTCAACCATAAAAAATGGGTCTAACAGTTTTTGTATATAAGAGGACTTAGAAAAATTCTTTTTTTTATTTTACTTAAAAGCCTTCCTGTAATTGCCCTCTGGCCTCAAAGTCTTTTATTAGCTAGTATGGCTCACGTTTTTTAAGCATATAGAAGTTAATATGCACTGTTTTAGAACTTAGACACTATAACCACTGGTCAAGTAATAGATAATCAGTGTTTACTACACCCTATCTGTGAATTGTGGATTTTTATTGCTATCATTTATTTATGTACAGTTTAATGGAAAGATTCCTAGATTGAGAGCAATTAATCTGGGTTTTAGGCTGAGCTTTGCCTATCATTATCTTTGTAGATATTAGCTAGTCATCTGGACTTCTTGGACCTTTGTTCCTCCGTGAAATGAAGTTACGGATCTGGCCCTCTGAGGTGTCCATTCTAGTTTGAGGCTGTTTGAGGGCCTACTTTCCTAGGTACTGAAGGAAATAGAGTACAGTTAAGGCAGGCAGTGGTTTCTAATCCTGGCTCCCTATTAGAATCTTTTGGGGAAACTTAAATACAGATCTATGGGTTCTAAATAAGGCATAATATATTCAATATCTTTAAGGGTAGGGCCTGTGGATCTGTATTTTTTGAAGTTTTATGTGTTATCCTGATCTAGTATTGAGAACTACTTGTACAAGGTATTCTATTCTTTTGTATATGTGTATGTGTGTTCTAGTTAGGGAGATGTCATATGGGTTAGATTAAAATGTGAGGCAGTATGTGGTTAAATTTAAAAATGAATGAGAAAGATGATAAACACTTCAGGAGTTTAAACAAAGGAAGAATTGGGAAGTAGGATGGTTTGAGCAGATCTCTGTTAATCAGCGAGTCTTTATCTGGACCCTAGTGTGTGGGTACGATTTGGATAGTTAGAGAGAGGGTAAAAAGGTATTATTCTTGATATAAGGAAGAGCATAAGTAAAAGTTGGGGAGCAGAATAATTCTGATTTTAGTTTTAGTCTTTATTTTAGTATTCTTTTGCTCCTGAAACTGCTGTAGATTTCCTCAGTAATTTAAGGGAGTGAGCGAGCCATGAAGGTATTTGGAGGAAAAGAGCGTTCCAGAGCCCCAAGAAGGGAACTTGCCTGGAGGGTCTGAAGTACGGAAAAGCGGCCAGTGTTGCTGGAATGGATTGAGCAATAGGGAGATGGGACGGCTTAGAATGGCAGAGGCCCAAATCACTTAGTGCCTGTGAGCCATTGAAAGGAACTTCATCTTTTCTCCGTGTATGATGGGAAGCCATTGGAGGGTTTTGAGCAGAGGAGTAACAAGATCTGTCTTGGATTTTGAAAAGCTTACTCTGACTCGCGAGAGAATATACCTTAGTGGGGCTGGGGTAGAATTGGGGAGGCCAGTTAGGAGGCTGTTGTAATTATCTAGGTGAAAGGTGAAGGTGACTTGGACCAGGGAGGTGGTAGGAGAGTTGAGACAAGTGATCATGGTGGATATATTTTGAAGGTAGAGGCACATAGTTGGCTGTTGGAGTAGATGTGGAGTGTGGAAAATGAAGAGTCTTAAGATGACTTTTAGGATTTTTTCTTCTGAGGGGGTGAAGTTACCATTTATTGAGATGGGAATGACTCTGAGGAGGAAGTTAGGGGAGAGGCAGTCAGGAGTTTAGTTTTGGATCTGTTGAGCTTGAGATACCTATTTGACCAGTGTTGAGTGGGCAGTTGGGTATATGAGTTTGGAATTCAGGGGAAGGATGTGTGCTGGAGGTAAACATCGGGAATTGCCAGTGCATAGATCCTTCTATAGCCATGAGACTGTGTGAGATCACCTAAGGGGAAGAGTTCCAGGAACTGAGTCCTGGGACAGTTCCACATTTTGAGGTATTGGAGGCAAGGAGAAACGAGCAAAAGAAACCAAGGAGAGTAGCCAGATTGATGAGGAAGAAAATCGCCTGGCTAGTTTTTTGTACTTTTTTAGTAGAGACGGGGTTTCACTGTGTTAGCCAGGGTGGTCTTGATCTCCTGACCTCGTGATCCGCCCGTCTCGGCCTCCCAAAGTGCTGGGATTACAGGCTTGAGCCACCGTGCCCGGCCATGGTTAACTCTTTCAGGGAGTTTTGCTATAAATGTGAGCCCAGACAGGGACGATAACTAGAGAAGGATATGGAGTCAAGGGAGGGTTTTTTTTTTTAAATTATTATTTTTTAAGATAGAAGGAACAAAATGATCCAGTAATGATGAGGAGAAGATCGATGCTCCATGAGAGTAAAGGGAGAAGAACTAGAGGAATGTCCAGGAGAGGGTAAGAGAGGTGGGGACAAGAGGGATGGTATTTAAGATGTTGGGGCCCCAAGGACTAAACTGATCAAGTGGGATTCTGCCTTTTCTTCTAACCACTTATCTACATTTAAATTTATTTCAAACTTACTTGCTTTCTGTTGGAAGTTAGGAAGGGCAGATAAAAAACAGTAAAACCAGTGGTATATAAAACTCAGTTTGGGGGCCTCTATCAGTTTGGTATAGTTAGGGGAAGAGAAGAGATTGAATCTTCTGGGTAAGGTGACATTTTAAAGTGTCTTTGAATGACAATTATCTGTGCTATTCTAGTCCCTTATCAAAATTTATGATTGAGCACAGGCTATAAACTTAATTATTTGAAATTTGTAGTAGGGTGAATTAAATTTTAGCCTAATTTAAAACATGATCTAGTATTAAACTTTTTCTCTGCAAGTTTTGTTTGTTTAATACAGATTCTTCATATGCAAGGGTTTTAGATATTTTACAAAAGGTATTTAAATAATTATTAATCACTTTAGATTTATTTATAATATTTAAAATATTATAACCATATCAGAAATCGGATGATTTGTTTCTTTACCAGCTCTAATTAGAGCAGTTACCTTTGAAGTTCTGGAGAGGTAAACAATCTTCAGTTTTTGTATGACATTATATTAGCAAGATAATATAACACCTCTAAAAGCACAAATACTTTCATTTACTCTAACTTAGGTGTTTTGGATATATTTTTCAAGAACAAATCTATCTTTTAAAAATTTAAGCAAATATGATTAAAATTTTGAAGTACCTTAGTTAGAAGCGTGAAATGTACGTGAGAAACAAACTAAGTGGCTTTTAACCAGCTTAACATGAAGAAATCAAACTTGAATTTCAGACTTAAATATGTTTTACCTATGGATAGTGTAAAAAGCACAAATGTGTGTATAGATGTTGCTTTTTGCTGCTCAGTCTTCTTAAATTATAGAAATAAAATATTTGCTTTTCTTTTTTTTTTGTCAATTTCCAAATGGTAGTCAATTAATATGCAATGTTAAGAAGAAACACTTTGGGATTTCTCATGTGCACAGTGTTTAAGAATTATTAGTCTAAAAATAATTTCCTCTTTTTGGGTATGTGAACCTCATTGTGAAACCAGTGAAAGCCATGGACCCTCTTCCAAGAAAACTGTACCTCTGTTTATATGTATAGAATTTAGCATATAGTATGAAGGAGTTGACAGACCCCTCTGAAGCCCATTCATGGGGATCCCTTAGGTTTAAAGGATTTCATGGTTTTTTTTTTTTTCTTTTTTTGGAGGGGGAGGATGGAGACTCACTCTGTCGCCAGGCAGGAGTGTAGTGTGTGTAGTGGTGCGATCTCAGTTCATTACAATCTCTGCCTCCCAGGTTCAAGGGATTCTCCTGCCTCAGCCTCCCGAGTAGCTGGGATTACAGGTGCACGCCACCATACCCAGCTAATTTTTTTTTTTTTTTTTTTTGTAGTTTTAGTAGTGACTTCTACTAAATAATTATTATTCACCATGTTGGCCAGGATGGTCTCGATCTCCTGACCTTGTGATCTGCCCGCTTTGGCCTCCCAAAGTGCTGGGATTACAGGCATGAGCCCCTGTGCCCGGCCAGGATTTCATGTTTTAAGACTTGCCCTAGATGGCTTATTTATGTGATTTTCCTTTAAAACTTTATGTGCAGACTTTTCCAAAAATATTTTGCTAGTGTTTATTGTAGTTTGTTTTTTAGAAGAGTAACTGCTGCAGCGGGTTAAGAAAAAGTAAGGTCTAGGGGAAAATGATCTCAGCCAAGGAATCTCGAGCCCGTAAGCTCTTCTCTAGCTTCACTATCAGCTAGCTGAGTGACCTTTGGGGAAATCACTTAACTTCTCCGGCTTTGATTTTCTATGCGATTTCTGCAGTCCCTACAAGTAGTCTTATGAGCAGTTTCATGACATCATGATTTCAGGATATCATGGCAAAATTCTTTATCAGTTTAGGATTGGCCCTGCTACTCATTTTGGGGGAAAATGCCTTGGAGATAAGGCATATGTACATTGTGCTGTCTTTTGTTGGATATGCCTTTTCAGCAGCATTTACTAATACTTTCTCAAATGCTCTATAAGTTAAAATCCCAGTCCCATCCTCATCACTTTGAATTTCAACATGTTTTATATATTCTGGGTATAAGCCTGTGTTGATTATATATACTATAATTATCACCTCCAGTTCTGTGGTTTACCTTTTCACTTTCTTAATGGTGTTTTTTTGATGAACAGAAGTTCTTAATTTTAATTTTGTCCAATTTATCAGTCTTTTCCTTTTTATTATTTTTTAAAGTGGTAATATTTTACTTCCTAATCAACAACGTGGATGAAAACAGTTCCAGAAAGTCATTCATTTAACAAATAATGCTGCTGGAAATCGATGCATAAGAAATTATCGCCAGCCTGAAGGAGCTAACATGAAAGCCCTAATAGGGAAGATAAGCCCTCAACAGACAGCTTAAGTGTCTATTTAGTCAATTCATTGATTTAACAAACATTTATTGAGCATTTACTATGTGCCTGCTACTGTTTCAGGCAACCTTTTGAGTGGCACAGAATCCTATAGATATCAGTAGTGTTAAGAATCCACTTTTTAATAGCTGCATTGTTCTACAGATTGTTGCATGATTTCTCTTTTGGTTGGGAGTCATCCTAACCTTTGTGATTAAAATTGTTATTTGCATGGGCCTGAGAAATTTAAAAAGGACAGCTGCTAAAGAAAAGGCAGAATAGAATAGCACATTACTTTCTTTTGGAAATGAATGCTAACTGTATGAACTGGGGCCCTTTCAAATAATTTTATTGTATGTTTGGTATAACTGTACATGGTTAAACAAAGATTTACAATCTGAGAGACATGAAGCTCTTTTGAAATATTCCCTGAAGAAATGAGACACTACTGGGGTAATATCAGTCAACAAACACCATATTCAAGGCAAAAGGAAGACATGTAGTTTTAGAGCATAGCATAGTGGAGTTTAAATAATTAAATATTAAAATATTAAGGGAAAAGTTTTAATTTTTGTTTTCCTAATATTGGATTGGGATCCCAAAACGTAAATTTTCTTTCTGGCTTTATCACTGATTAGATATGTGGCATGGAAACAAATAGCTTTTGTGTATGTGGTTTACAATCTAAAGTGGTAAGATGTGGCCAGGCACGGTGGCTCACACCTGTAATCCCAGCACTTTGGGAGGTTGAGGTGGGGAGGATTGCTCGAGCCCAGGGGTTTGATACCAGCTTGGGCAACATAGTGAGTGAGGCCTGACTCTACAAAAAAATAAAGTAATAGCCAGGCATGGTGGCACACTTGTAGTCCCAGCTATTCAGGAGACTGAGGTGGGAGGATTGCTTGAGGCTGGGAGGTTGAGGTTGCAGTGAGCTGTGACTGTGCCACTGCACTTGAGCCTGGACAACAGAGTAAGATTCTGTCTCAAAAAAGAAAAAGGTGAGACACATCTAAGAATGTGAAGAAAAGTTTAGTTAAAATTCTGACTGTACATTATTATAAAATGCTGTGATTTTAAAGCCTTACATAAGGCAAGTACATTTCAAGATTAATTGAAGAAAATGCCTTTTATGAGGACCAAACTAAGAACTAGTGATGTTAGCTTAATTTGTTAATGTAAAACAACGGATAGTAGAGGTCACTTGTTGGGGATGAAGGAGTAGTTGTATGTTATTTAAGTGAGGTGCATTTGATTTCTATACGTCTCTTACGAAAGGAAAATTATCAACTACTTACTTTTCCTTGTTTTGAAAAAGTATGGAAAAGTAGCGATTTAACTGCTCTTGAGTTCTTTCTTTGCTTTGTAAAAGTTACCGATTGCTTCTCTTTTTTTCTTTTGGGTTTTAAAACTTTGGAAACTTGTATGTGTTTTGTTTTTTTCTTCTTAAAATCAGAAATCTTTGAGTCTTCAACTTTTAATGACATGTCATAAATATATGTGTGTTGTCTAATTCCATTTTCCTGTTCTTCTGTTATAGGGGGCTAGATTGCTGAAGGAGAGCCAGTTTCCCCAAAATTGGTAAGTACTTTCACTAGGTAGACATAGTATGCCTGATCCTGATGCTAGCTGGATAAGAATTCAAATATTGTGATTTTTTTTTTTTTTTTTTGCACAAAAGCTGTCTCTCAGAAATGGGGCTTTGCTGTTTGCACTAAGTAGAAATGAACTGTCTAATTTCACGTAGCTATATTTCAAATGCATTTGTGTTTCTGCTAATACAACTAGGCCTGCATGTTCCACCATTTGATAACCTGTTAAAATGTAAAAGTCCCGTTTTTCCAAAAATGTCCTTAACGCAATGGTTCGGGTTGAGAATTCAAAAGTCAAGAAATTCAAAAGTTCAGGTTCCTAGCCAGGCCCAGTGGTGTGTGCCTATAGCTCCAGTTACTCAGGAAGCTGAGGCAGGAGGATGGCTTGAGCCAGTTCAAGTTCAGCTTGGGCGACAAAACAAGACCCTCATCTCTTAAAAAAAAAGAAGATTAAGATTCCTGTAGTGTTTTATGTTACTTAATATGCTGTTATATTTGATGGCCTTAGTATATGTGCAAAATGGCTTAGGTTAATTTAACTGTGGAAACTTGACTTTGAAATTTGGGACTAGTGTTTATTTACATTCTTAAACGTAATATTGGATTAGTTAGCCTCATATCTGATAGTAAATTTTTAGCGTGTGTTGTTTTATGTAATTCTTCAAAAGGAAAAAGAAAAAGAGAGAGAGAAATGTAATCATGTGGGGCATATAGGTGAACATTTTTTCCTAATATCTACTTTGATAGATTTTTTTAATGGCTGTTCATCACTCTTAAACATTTCTTCGAATGCACAGGGCAATCTAGTGACTAACATCAAACAAATGTTAACTTTATTAGGAGAGTATGTATTATGAAAAAAATTAAACTCAAATAAGATAGCTGGAATAGGGTAGTCACCTAATGCAAGACGACTACTTTTTAAAAAAAATTTTAAATCCTCTCTCTCAAATAGTAATTAACTTGGTGGGTAGAGTAGATATAGCAGATATTTGGCCAAGGTTTCCTTTTGATAGTTTATGGTGCTTGTGGTGTCTCTCTTCCTTTTGGGGACTAGGATTTGAACATGTTTCATGGAGGCACTTGAACTAGTTAATCCTTGCATTTACTACCTTTTTTATTCTACTAGCCTTTCTCTCATTAAGCCTTTTAAAATAAATAATCAAGATCCTATAGCTCTTTGCTTTAACATGGGATAGAATTTTAGAGAAGGGACCTTAACCCATTTATACTGGAGATTGCAAATTTTTTTGTGAAAATCAGACCTTGGCGATGACCTTGAGCAGTAGGATATAAATAAGTCCCACAAGCTTAGTGTTCCAATAATGGAACACTAGGTATAAATGAGTTAAGGACCTTCTCCAATATTTTACCTTGTGTGGCAGTTTCTTCTAGATCCCTGACAGGTTGTTATTCAGGTACATATTGAATACCACATTTTTTAAAAATGTAGCTCATCTTCTATTATGTATTCTGAGGAATTCTACTTCCACAGAAAATAAGTATTATTGAGGTGGGTTGGGGGTGGGAAAAGGGTTCTGTGGTCAAATAATTGGGAAATGCTGCATTAAACAAAGTTAAACAGGTTTCTTTACTGCAGGACTTCTCAGAACCTTTAATATGCTAATGTGCATTGTGAATCTCCAAGAGGGGGATATGATATGCAGCATTCTTGAATACTTCTAATGACAGGGAGCCCACTACCTCATAAGGTAACCCATTCCTTTTTTGTACAACTCTTATCCTTAGTTCTTCCTTTTCCTTATATTGATCTGAAGTCTATCTCCCATAACTTCCACTTCTATTAAGTATTTATTGGTTATGCTGAGACTACCACACCCACTTGCGTTATCCTTTGTGTGGTATGTATTTGTAAGATTCTGGCCAGGCTTGTCTGGACAGTTTTTAAAAAATAGTCATTAAATATTAATAACATTCTGGTAAATGTGACAACTAGTTCTAAAACCTTGGCCTCATTGTCACTATGCTCTCACACCCTACTCCCCAGCCTCCTCCATTTTCAATATCTGTGTATTTTAAAATTTACTTACTTTTCCTTTTGTTGGATGTGGTTGGGATAATTTGGTAGACATGCTTAATTTTTGTCAAGAAAGTTAGGAAATAGAAGAGTGTGTGTATGCAGACAGCCTGGACCCCAGGAAGCAGAGGTAGAAACTCTATATTGGGCTGAGCACTGATGATGGTAGGGAGGGGTCCAGGACACTACATAGACTTGTGAAGGAGGGTGCTACGGGGAACCCCAGCCTGGCCCAAGGCACCATAATAGCCTGCACATTGCAGTGGAGGTATGACCTGTGTAGAGATTCCTTTTTTAAAAAGTGAGGACCTGCTCCCAACCCCCTCCAAAACAAATAGAGATGAGAAAGATACTTTATACTCACATACATTCAGGTATTTAGATATCATAAATGTAATGATATGTATGCATATATATTTTTTGGTTTAATTTAATAGGAAACAACATTATTAAATATAATTTAATAGTATGGAAATATCCAACAAGCTAAGGAGGTATTTGTCAACAACTGTCGTACTGGGATTTGAACATAGTAACCTTACCAGATTCAGAGGGTTCACCTCTAAAATCAGGGTTGCCAAGTGCTTTGTGCAGTAGTATTTTCTGTTCACTTGTGTAGTGTCATAAAAGAAACACCGTGACGAAAATAAATCAAGATGTGTTGAAAATTTGCTAAATGATAAGAAAATAGACATTATATTATGTTTTTTAATGTTGTCATTTGTATTGATTCATGTTAGTAAATGTTAACATTTTCATAAATAGTATTAAAATAATTTTATTTATTTATTTATTTTTTGAGACGGAGTCTCACTCTGTCGCCCAGGCTGGAGTACAGTTGTGCGATCTCCGCTCACTGCAAGCTCCGCTGCCTCCCGGGTTCACGCCATTCTCCGGCCTCAGCCTCCCGAGAAGCTGTGACTACAGGCGTCCACCACCACGCCTGGCTAATTTTTTTTGTATTTTTGGTAGAGACGGGGTTTCATCGTGTTCGCCAGGATGGTCTCGATCTCCTGACCTTGTGATCCGCCCGCCTTGGCCCCCCAAAGTGTTGGGATTACAGGCGTGAGCCACCGCGCCTGGCCAAGAATTTTGTTATTTTTAGCATTCATGGTAATTTTAGCACTACCGCTAATAAAGATATTCTTTTATCTCCCTACGTGTTAGATACATAGTAAGAAGTAAGTATTTTGTACAAATTGAAACCTGATATTCAAATATTAAGCATGGGACAAGAAGTAAAGATACATAGATCTGTCAAGACCTTCTACTTTTTCCTATGTAAGAAAATGAATTAAACTTACTTTAAACATTGTGTCTGAGAATATAGATAAAAAGCAGAGGAGTTTCACATCAAATAAATGCATGGTATAGAGAACATGGAGTTGTCCTTTTTAGGGACAGTTTGGGGGCACACTGGCATGGACTTATTGTTAAAGAAGTGTTGGTTGATGAGTCAAGTTTTGATTGGAAAAATGTTTCTGTCAAGTCAGTAACATCCAAATCGGAGTTATAGCTTTCCTACGAGTTATTAGAATCATAATAAAATACCTGCAGGTCACATACCTTCAAGCAGAAGTATACCCAGAGAAATAGTTAGAAGAACCTCCACAGAGAATTTGAGAACATAAAAGGCTACAGTCTTCTAGATATATACTATGTAGAGAAGTTTTATTAAAAGTTCTGTATAGAGAAAAGAATTAAGTGTTTTAAAACCATCATAAAACTTTACAGTTTGCAGAAGGCTTTTCATATAATTTTGCCTTATTTAAACCACAACAGTCTTATGAAGTAGGTGATATTGTTTCCATTTTCCTGATTTACAAGCAAACAAACCAACCCCGAGGATGAGAGTAGTCACACAGTGAGTAAGTAGAATTAGCGTTTTTTGGTTTTTGGGGTGGTGAATGTGCTTTCCATATATCATGACTGACCTTTTTAGTGGGATTTGATTATTGTTTTTGTTTGGTTTGTGTGTTTGGTTTTATGTTTTTTTTTTTGTTGCTGTTGTTATTGGAAGGTTAGAGGCCATTAGGTATCAGAATGGTTTGACGTGTACAGTTTGGAAGATTGCATATGCTAGTATTTTGGGCTAGGCAAGTGACCTTGCTGATAGTGACTTGTAGAACTGTTGAATGGTTAGAGTCATTCATTATGCTGGAATACAGTGTGTTACCATCTTGTGAGTCTGATGGTATTCACCTTGCAGCAACTGATTTATTATTTATAACTTGTTAGAATTGGTCAAAATATGTTAAATCATCTTTTACAAATGTAGCAAATAATTCTTTTGATGCTATAAACTGCCTCCCAGTGGTGTTCAGATGATGACTGCATGAGATGTCCAAGACCTCAAAATATTTTTTTCAGCTGGGTGTAGCGGCTCACACCTGTAATCCCATACTTTGGGAGGCTGAAGGTGGATGGATCACTTTAGCCCAGGAACTCAAGACCAGCCCGGGCAACATGGCGAAACCCTGTCACTACAAAAAAATACAAAAATCAGCCAGGTGTGGTGGGGCACACCTGTAGTCACAGCTGCTCAAGAGGCTGAGGCAGGAGGATCACTTGAGCCCAGCAAGTTGAGGCTGCAGTGAGCTGTGATCGCACCACTACACTTCAGCCTGGGTGACACAGTGAGACTCTGTCTCAGGAAAAAAATTTCTTCAAAAGATTCAGCATGTATTCGTAACCAGCCTGGGCAACATATGAGACCTCTTCTCTACAAGAAAAAATAAAATTAAAAAAACAAGATTCAACTTGTACCTGCCTTTTTTTTGTAAACTATAGATACATGTCTATAATTTGTTTCTTTCTGCACAGACCAATCTCTTAAAATTACTATCCAGAAAGAGACTTTTCTGAAGAAAAGAAAAAGAATTTCAAATGAATCTTCTAATACTTCTATGTTTTTCTACAACTAGTCCTAACTTTTTTAACCCTTCAGTTTTATTTTGAAATAAAATGAGTAATTGGCATTCAGAGTCCTTGCTGAATAAAACTTCATGCCTTTGTGTATCTCTAAGAAGCAGACAACAATCTGATGGAGAAAGTAAAAGCCATCAGCTCCTCATTAACTTGAGTTGCAGGCTTATTATTGTGCGAGGCACTCTTTGACATTTACAGTCTTCAGGTTAAACCCTGGTTTTAACTTTTTCTTTTCCTGAGCATTTTGTTTGATAGTATAACATTTTCTGATGCTTTATCTACAAATCCTTGGTTAATGTTTTCTTGTTTAAAAAAATGTGCATATTTTTTATGGAAAATTTTGAAAATATCAATACCCCAAAAAGAAGAAAGTAAATAATTGTCAGTGCTACTACCTAGAGATAACCATCAGCAAATTATAAAGTGGCACTTTATAAATTCTAGACAGCTCAGAGTATTATTATTTTATAGGTCTTCAGTTTAATAGACAAAGCATATAATCTTAATTATATTTCTGTGTCTTAATTGATGATGGAAGTTCTTCATGTTTCTTGGTCATTCTTATTTCTTCTGTAAATTGTTTTTTCATAGATTTTTGTTATCAATCTGTCAGGGCCCTAAATATATAAACTATATTAGCCCTTTGTCATGTATAATGTAAGTTCTTCATGTTTTAACCTGCCGTTCATTTCCAGAGTTTATGTAAATTGAGTTGAACTATGGTTTTATGTTACTACCAGTAGAATGAAGTATGAAGATTTGAAAAATACCCCTTCAACTTCAAAGTGATTCTTGATAGAAATTATAAGGAATCATTTTGGACACATTTTCTGGTAGAGCCTTGTAAAAATTAAAACCAAGTGTTGTTTTCAAGAAGAACTGTAATATATAAGTCAAGAATTTGAGTAGGGAGATTATTTTGGTATTTAAAGTGGCTGTGTAGTTTTAACTTTAGTATTGCAGTTAAAGTAAGCTTACATGACAACAAAAATCTTGGTCTTAGTGACTTAATGATTCTGATAACTTACTGACTGATTGGTTGTCATTCCAAATATTTTAAAAGATAGTAGCTAAAACTACCCAGATTTGTTCACCACAGTATGTCTCCCTTTCTAAATTATTAATATCTCCCCTAAATATACTGCCTTTTAAAATGTTTTGGTTAACATTATCATTCTACAGTAAACTTTTCCTGTCGTTTGCAAATGTGAATTTAAAGGAATTTTGCATTTTTGGAATTTATTCTTTCTTAGGTTTGAGTATTTTGATGTTGTATAATCTAGTATATAAGCCCTAAGAGAGAGATTTCTGCTGATGTTTTATGCCTAATGAGAATAAGCAAATATAATGAAAACTCATATTCACAGGAATATATTCCCTAGTTAATGATTCCATTATAACTCTGTTAAAAGAGTTTTCAAAGGGCTCTTAGAAAACTTAGGTTGAGTATAGACTTTACCCATAGGTAAATAATATTTAGAAGTATGAAGATCATGAATCTTATTGTATTGGTTTAAGGAGTAGTGGTTCCTCTAACTTTCTGATTGTTCTCTTCCCCAGTTTATATGAATGCTAAAAAGCAGCTCTAGCTACAAGTTTTATAGGTGCAAAGAAGAAAAGAAATTTGAAGTAAAATTTAAATTTATTCAGGCAAAAACAGACTTTTGCTTTGGCAGAGTACTAAAATAATGTCTAAGGCCACATTCAAGAATGGAAAAAAAATAATAAAGGATAAATTAGCCATTGAAATAATTTAAATTAGAGTAGTGATGATTGAAGGAGGATAGGAAGGTCAAGCTGGGTGTCACATGAACAGATTTAGACTTTTGACATTATCTCCACTTGCCATTATATGTATAGTCAAAGAGATGACTGGCAAGCTTGAAAGACGATTTTCATTGTAAAGCTGGATGTGTGTTCCATTACTAGACTACCTCATGTTACACACGATAGATAGATTTTAAAATATCCACATCATAACTTTGTGATAGCACAGTTATATTGCACTGTATTTGTCTGTGTTGAGTATGAATTTGTTAAATGTAAATGTTTAAGTTATACCAGAATTTCCCCATTTTGAGTTTCTCTATTTTTTATGTAGAGTGAGAACCCATCCAAATGAAACTACCCCAGCATTCTTTAACCTCTGAGAAACCCCGAACTCTCCAGTCCACTCTGTGTGAAGTTTAAAAATGTATGATACTGTTGTTATATGTCTCTTTCTGAGGACGGCGTGTCCTGAATGGTTATAGTCTCACTGAAGGCAGAAGTGGTCTTATTCAGCTCTGTATCCTCAGTATGTAGTGATTAATACAGTGCTGAGCATGTAGTGGGTGCTTAGATGTTTCCATGACCAGATTAAACCCTTTTTTTTGTTTTTCATTTCTTAGTTATTTGAAGTGTTCTTTAGAGGAATACTTGAAGAATTGTTTTGGGGGAAAAAAGTCTCTTTGGGAAATTTCTTGCCCTGCGTTAGAGAATCAGATATTTTTTTACTAACATAATTTATTTGACATAAATATTATATTTGTTCCAAATGTAATGATCCAAAACATTTTACCATCTTTACAGCTGCAGTGAGAAGAGGAGTTTGTTACTTTAAACAGAGGCTGAAGAAACTACAGAATTAGCAGAGAAAGTGGAGAAGGTAGAGGATGGAGTTGCAGACTCTACAGGAGGCTCTTAAAGTGGAAATTCAGGTTCACCAGGTACGTTGTAGTATTGGCTTCTCCCACATTGTTGTTAAGATTAGTAAACAAGCCCATCTCTGGTGTTTAGTACGGTTTTTAATAATCTTTAAGACAATTTTGTCCAAGAGTCATGTCGTTTGCCTTTTATCACTACTCAGCAAAGTCATAGATACTACTTTTAAGAACTTAAAGAAAGTATTCCTGACTTCCTTTCTAGAGAAAAGCACTGAAAAGATTTTTTTCATACACCAAAGGTGTTAACAAAAAAGAAAGAAATCTTTTTTCTGCTTTTTGGTTCATCTGAAGGACTTTATTCATTTGATTTAACTTGCATGTTTTAAATAACAACATGTCTAACTCAACTACCATATGTACTAAAGTTTTTACAGATCATATGACTCAGCTTTATGCGTTGATTCCAATCTTTCTTAAAGAAAATGTGATTATCTTCACAGATGTTTAAATTTCAGATTTTACAGTTCTTATATTTTACCTCAGATACCCAGACTAAACAAACATTTAAAGTAACTATAAAAATGTATATATAAATAAAATATATTTTAAATACATTTGTAAAACAATATATTTTATGTATATAATAGTAAAATATTAAAATACTAAATATAATTTATGTATGAATATATAAAAGTAAACATATGCATAACTATAATCAAGACAAAAAGCTATCTTTAAATAATTACATTTAAAATTTGTTATGTAAACAGAGTACGATTGTTTTATATCTTTCTAGACTTTAGCTGGACATCAGGGCGAAGACACACATACACATGCATGTGTCTAATCCTTGGTACTCAAAAGTGATAAAGGATGATGCATTGACTGCTTTTGAATTTGTAACAATTGGGGATATGGGAGCGCAGAGAAGGATAAGTAAAACTACTTTTTAAAGGTGTTTGTTCTTAGGTATAGTTTCCTTTGTTTATCTGAGTAGTCTAAGGTAACATTAGGTTTTGAAATCATTGGGAGAATATCTTAGGCCTTTGATAACTACTAGATTTGCACGTTGCTCAGAATTAGTGTGGGTGAGAACTTAAAGGAAGCTTCAAAAGCACCTGTTCACAAATCCCTGCTGCTGCTCCGGATCTCGTTAAACTCTTGTTCCGCTGCAGAGTTGGCCCTGTGCACGTGGGCTTCTTTAAGTAGGCAATAAGCTGTGTACTTTTTTTTTTTTTTTTAACTTTGCTTCTGGTACTGACTGAGGAGAGCAGAAATTTGTTACAAAAACAAGCTTGTCTTTTTCTGAGTGAAACTAGTTTAACATAGAGGTGTGTTGAATACCCAGTTTGGCTGAATGGCAAGTGATAAAAATTAAATTCACATTTGGTTCAAAGCTGACATCATCATAGAATGAATTTTGGGAGTACAGTAGTCAATCTGAAATTTATATGGATCAAGGATAATTTTATGATGTTGTGTGTGATTTTTGGAGTTTTTCCTCCTCTAAAGAAGTATTGAGATGGCGAAGTTAACATTCTGCTTTAGTTCCTCCTCACAAGATATGAGCAAGTCTCCCAAATAATCCTTTCTTGAAGGGCTCATGACCTAAATTAATTGAAGTTAATTACTAAATATTTTGTTTCATATTCTGAATTCAAGCATACCAATTTTATAAACATCACAATTATGAAAATACTTAATATTTATTATTCTGTTTTAAATCTAATTAAAATTTTAAATTTACATTTGTTGACTCAAAAGGGATATAGTTCCCAAAGTTATTCTAAACACTCTCTTACTATTCATATTAACTGTCAGCTTTGAGCATAAAATTAATAGCTTTTATATTCATCCTTTATTTATACAACATTTTGTGTGATAATAAACATTTATTTATATGCCAGTAATATTTTAACAGAGAAAGCATATATTTCACTCCAGTTATATCTGTAATACTTTACTATTTTTGGAAAAATAATTTATATGGTGTCACCTACACAATCATTGATCATGACAAGTTGAGGCATGCTAGAAATGACATCAAGGTAGGGGCGTTGGTTACTAGGCTGAGACCAAAGCCAGAACATACATTTGACTAAATATTGGGACAAAAGCCACCCTTGGTTGCATTTCCAGCTAGGGAATGAGATTAGGGCTGAAATTGAGCTTACTGGATAGAAAATATGTTCTGAAACTACCTGGGATTGCTGTAGTTAAAGTGTATTTTTGTTCTTTGTGTTTTTGTTATGAATGGGGAGATAGTTATGAAAGTAGCAATGTACACATAGTTGATGTTCAATAAATATTTAAGTAATAATGTCCTGTGATGGACATCTCATCTTTTTGGGGAAATTGTCTTTTCTCCTCCTCCTTTCTTTGACCTTATTTAGATTTGATGGAAATCACATTTAAATTTTCAGGGTATTTACTCTATATGAAATGGAGAATAGTATAAAACAGAGGTTAGCAAATTTTTTTGAAAGGGGACACATAGTAAAATCTTTCTGGCTTTGCGGGTAATTTATGGTCTGTCACAACTACTATGCTCTGCAGTTGCATGTACAAAACAGCCACGGACAATATATAAATGAATGAATATGACTTTTTTCCATAAAACTTTATTTGCAAAAACAATGGCGGGCCAGATTTGGCCTATGGGTTGTTCTGCTTACCTTTGGCATAAAGTATATCCTCAAGAAATATTGCCACATTCTTGTGGAAAGTAACTTAACTTTGTTAACATGATGTCAGCTTAAAGTTACTAGGGATTTGGATGGTCCAGTAAGTTGCCCAGCTTGTCCGGTCCTACCCCTGATTGTCTAAAATGCAGTTTAACTGCTTATAGATAGAAGAGTTGGCTTATTTATTTCCTTTAGAGGTGAAGACTTCATGTGGTTATCAGTGAATTTTTAAATTCCAGTGTCTGGAAGAAAACCTTTTTCAGCTTCTAAAAGGTGACAGCGTAGTAGCCAACCCTCTGGTAACCAAATCAAAAAGGAAAATCAAGAGCTTTTTTCATTGAAGAGTGTGGCTAGCACTAATGTAAAAATGTATGTGTATAAAACCTTGTGTTTCAATTCCCTTAAACTCTTGGAATATGTATTGTTTCTGTTTTGTAGATTAAGACTAGGATATAGAAGAGCTACTACCATTAAATATGAAGTAGAATATAGTGACACATACCTTATGTATTTGGAGGTCACATGGTCGGCAACCTCAGTTATCTAAAACGTGTCTTAGCACCAGGGAGAAAGACTTGACCAATTAGAATAAATGTCTGAAGTGATACACTAAAGATTATGCATTTTACTAAAGGAGGATTTCTTAGATTATTACAACCTATTCCCTCATCTTAAAATTAGTCCAGTGAGTGTACCACACAGGAAGTCTGAAACAGCAAATTTGAGCTGGGTTTCAGGGTTGTTAGAATAGTAGCAAGAGCTGGACATGGTGGCTTATGCCTGTAATCTCAGCTACTCAGGAGGCTGAGGTGGGAGGATCACTTGAGGTCAGGATTTCGAGATCAGCTTGGATAACATAGTGAGACCTCATCTCTTAAAAATATTTGAAAAATAAAAATTAACCAAGCCTGATAGTTCAAACCTATAATCCAAGCTACTTGTGAGACTGAGGCAGAAGGATCGCATGAAGTCAGGATTTCGAGACCAGCCTGCATTACACAGCGAGACCTCATCTCTTAAAAATAGTTTAAAAAACCAAAAAACAAAAACCAAACCTGGATATTTTGATGCACATCTGTAGTCCCAACTACTTAGGAGGATAAGGTGGGAAGATTGCTGGAGCCCAGGAGTTGGAGGCTGCATTGAGCTGTGATTGTGCCACTGCACTGCAGCCTTGGTGACAGAACGAGATCCCATCTTTAAAAAAAAAAAAAAAAAAGAATAGTAGCAAAATGTTCTGGCTGACTACTTGACGTTAAGGAGTGGACTGGAAAACTACAGTGTGGATTTAAGAACTTTAAAACATTGTAGTTTGGGACCTTTTTTGTAAGGACCCTATTGTTTATAGTTTAGTATATTAATATAATCATTCCTCTAAGTATCAATAAAAGCTGATTTAAAAATTTTTTTTTCTTCTTTTTAAGAAGTTAGGGTGGGTGTGGCGGCTCACACCTTAATCTCAGCACTTTGGGAGGCTGAGGAGGGAGGGTTCCTTGAGACTAGGAGTTTAAGACCAGCCTGGGCAACATAACAAGACCCTGTCTCTACAAAAAATTTAAAAATTAGCCAGGTGTGCCGGTGTGCACCTGGGGTCCTAGCTACTCGGGAGGCTGAGGTGGAAGGATCACTTAAGCCCAGGAGGTTAAGGCTGCAGCGAGCCATGATCACACCACTGTACTCCAGCCTAGGTGACAGAGGAAGATCCTGTCTCAAAAAAAAAAGGTAGTAGTTAGATAAATATATAGTATATTTTTAGAAAGGTTTTATTTTACAACTAAACAATTT
Source organism: Chlorocebus sabaeus (assembly GCF_047675955.1). Classification (NCBI taxonomy): domain Eukaryota; kingdom Metazoa; phylum Chordata; class Mammalia; order Primates; family Cercopithecidae; genus Chlorocebus; species Chlorocebus sabaeus. The sequence goes on from NC_132904.1 coordinate 19,108,515, forward strand.
AAAAGTGCCTTGTCACCAAAAGAGAGTGACAAATTTTTCCATTACATGAAAAATTGACTTGGGTAATAGCTTATTCCCAGTTACTTTAGGACTTCTGGTGCTCCTTTATCCTTCAAATTCTTCTGTCTATGGTTATTGTTACCTTTGGGCAGCAATGATTTTAGAAGTTGGGTTAGGTCAAAAGACATTCATTTTTCTTTCTTTCTTTGTTATTTGTTTGGGCTTCTGTTTTCCCTAGCAAAGATCTTTTCCATTCAGTATTGGGTAGCACTCTCTTTCCCAGAGGAATCGAGTTAGATAGAATTTTGTATTGTTCCTGCACTTCCTTGTTCTCAAATACTGAGTATCACTGCCCCACTGAACTTGTCCTCCCCTGCACCTAACTCCTTCTTGAGAGAAGACTGTGGCAAAGTCAAATGGGACACTACACTCCTTCAGTGGTAAGAACCAAACCAATAGACCTGCCAAATCTGTACTTTGCTCTGTATGTAACAGGCCGGTTTTGTGTGGGGCCAGCTTCTTTCCAGGCCTTGTTTGGGACTCCAGACATTGACAGCATTTGAAAGGGATGTTCGGCTTTTGGAGCATCCAGCTTGTTTAAAGTCCTTTCGGAAGCCATTGTCGCCCATCTCTGTCCAGATTTAAAAATCAGGCACTTTTTCATTTCAAATATAAAGTGGCGGTTTGATTTTTTTATTGCAGGAAGTGTCTCCTGAGCCTATTACATGCATCACAGAAGGTTTTAGTCTGTTCTGATTGTGGTGTTGCTCATTGTTTTGTGTTAACTTAAAATCCTAGATTTTTTGGTCCAAACCTGATTAGCCATAGGGAGTTAATATGTAAGACTAATGGCTCTTTTTCTCTCTTTATTACCAGAAACTGGTTGCTCAGATGAAGCAGGATCCACAGGTAAACTACTATTTTTATTCATGTAATTGTTAAATTTAAAAATAATTTAAAATAAAATCACCATAAAATACTTAAATATAGATGGTACTTAACTTTTAAGAATTACTTCATTTCTAATAGCAATTATTTTTAATACGTTTATCTTCAGGTTTTAAGAGTTTAGAAAAATTCATTCTATTTTAATATAGCTATTATTTCATTTTTGTTACTATTATTTTGGTTTTATATTAATTGGTTTGAGTATTTTGGAGAAAAATATTGAGTTAATACTCATCATATAGCTTAAATTCATTTCCATAAATCCACTTATTCAAAATCAGAGTGTTTGAGGCTTTCTGTCGTAATATTGGTGATCATGTAACAGAATTGTCTTAACCTGAAGAATCTGAGGTGGGCAGGGCAGTAACTTGTTGGACAGCATTGTGGGTGATCTCATTGGAGAAGCCTTATGTCAAATACACTAATAAAAAAGTCCACATGGAGTAAACCAAATTCAATAGACGGGGAGGATGTGTTCCCTAACCCTGACAGAAGACCAAGCAGGGTAAATTGAAATAATTGTATGTGAGACAAATCAAGTAAAAGCAGTCTCTCATTAGGGTGGTGTTCAGTCTGCTAGTAGGCTGTCCTGCTACATTAAGCATTTGAAAACTTTAATTTTGGAATTTTTTGCCTACTTTAGTAAAAGGCAATCATGCTCAGTGTATCTCATCTAAAATAGTATTCTTTTTTTGATTCCTAGAATTTTAGAACTGAGAAAATGCCCTGGTAGTCAGTGTGTTAATTTGAATGATGTAGTGTTAAGGCAGTTGCAGTACTGACAGCTTTTCAGATCTAGGCTAAAATAACAAATGTACTTTGCTAAATAAGGGAGAGGGCAAGTGGAGAAAAACCTCTTATCTTTGTTGATAATGCTGTAAAGCATGTAGTGTATGCATACTTATAACCTCCATTTTCCCACTTTTGTGTGATTAGTGGAGCTTTGGGTTTTCTGTTAATGGATACTTTCTATAAAGAATAAGAATATTTTAGTGGACAGGTACTCTTAGAGTATAAGATGCTCAAATATAAAACTTCGTGTAATATAAAAGAGTTGCAGAGGAGCTGCTCCTGTTTCGGTGAGAGGAGCCTATATTTAGGATCTGTGCATTAGGTGATGGTATTATGGCTACAGTGTAATGCATGACAGATTTGATTGGCTGAATGCTTCAGGTTGCTTCATCATTTGTAATACAGTATGCATAGTCTTCCTGCTACTATTCTGTTAACAAATGAACTATCTTTCTCACAGATATTTTTTCTTTCCAATCAGAATGCTGACTTAAAGAAACAGCTTCATGAACTCCAAGCCAAAATCACAGCTTTGAGTGAGAAACAGGTAGGGGAAAAGGGGAGGGGGGCATATTTTTAACATTGTGTTCTAAAGATATGTCTGCTCGAGGCTTCTAAGAGAACTGCTATTTTTCCTCATGTGTGAAAATAAGTGTGGGCAGCCAGACTTGGTTTTAATTTTGTTTGAGCTCTGTTTATCTATTTTTATTTTTGGTTGAAATCAGTCTCTAGAGTATCCCATGGGTATATGTTACTGGCAAATACCTAAAAGCAATGTGGCAGGCTGCCGTTAACTGTGTTAATTAAACTCTATAGTTTACCCATAGGGGATGGGGTAAAGGCAGTTAGTGAGAATAGGTGATAGAGAATCTTGTAGGTGCTGCATGTACCTGGTTACCTGTCTTAAAGCCTTGAGCTGACATTTAACTTACTGTGGAGAGAATTTTCTTGTAAGTAGATTGCTCTAAATGTAGGTCTCCCATTCTAAGTATGGTCATGCCTTTATGTTAATCTCTATTAGATATTGACCTACTATTACGTGAAAAAACTTATTAGACTTATTCTATATAGGGCAGGGCAGGAGAAGAACATCTTGGTTTTTTCCAAGGACACCAGGAAAATATTCTTTGGAATTTTTTGTATGATGACCTCCACTTTACCAATTCAGGCAGTGCCTGCCACGAGGTGGAGTGTGGCGGTTGATAGAGCTATAAGTAAATGTTTATGCTAATCCCATGAAGCATTTGTTTTCTTGTTTCTTCCCCACCGCTCTCCCTCTGGTTAGAAAGAGTGGTTTTCTGTCTTGGAGGAGGTGAATGTATTAATCAAAAGAATAAGGTGATTTGCAGTTGATATTTCATGCCAGTGACATTCTATTGAAGATTTTTGACTAAATAGTTCTAAATAACTGATTTTTATGTGTTATTTGATGTTATTTAGTGAAATAATAACAATGAGAATAATTTATTCCTGGAGATTTTTTATTGTGTTTCTATTGTGGTTTCATTTAACTGAGGGGAGAAATAAACTTTGAGAACTATGTGGAAGAGATATGAATCATTAATGTTTCAGAATAGAATCATCTTCCAAGCTGAGTGAACAACTGCTTTATATTCTTCCCTCCTATTCTTATGCGTCCCCATCTTGTCTTCTCCACAGACAGGAGGTATTTTAGATTAGGGAATTGCCAAACTAAAATTGGGAGGAGGTGGGATGGTGGAGAACAATTTGTAAGAAAAAATATAAACAGAGTTGGTTAGTATGTATTTGGCTCTGAATGTGATTCAGTTCTCTAAAGTCAACATGATGTGTGTTAGTGAAAGTGTTCTAGCTTTAGAATTCTGTTAGCGCTGAGCCTCCTTATAGTTTCAGGGTTAGTTTGACAAGACGCCAATGAATGAGTCACATTTGCTGAAAAATTCACGTGTTCCAGCAGGGAAGGAAGGTGAGAACTGATGAGTGGAGTAGGGGTTGGGGGATGCTATTGCAAAGTTAAGGTAACTTAAGACTACATTTGGGGAAAGTGGGACAATTTTTAGAAATTTACATCTACTCGAAATTTTTGTTTGTGAGAACTGACATTGATTTGGTTTATTCTGTAACTTTTTATTCTTTAATCTTTTTTCTGTTAGAGACCTTACTGAATAGAAAATTGCAACTATCTATGTTAAGACATTTCATCAAGTGGCAAGCTCTAATTGTTCTCTGAATTAAGTTTGCATTTCAGAAACTGGAATTTTAAAAAATGTCTAACATCAGGAAAACTTTAGGTATACAAAGTAAATAAAACTAGAGTTAGAAACTGAAATCCAGTCCTGCAATTTTTATATTTCCTAACTGTTAAAATGACCTTTTTGATGGAACAGAAAAATATCATTTTTAGGTAGGCTAATACTTGAAGGAAGCACAGCTATAAAGTTCAAAAGCTCATCCCTCCTCAGACTTACTTTCAACATGTGATATTACTGTTTAGTTTAGAATAGTTTTATTGGCCAGGCGTGGTGGCTCATGCCTGTAATCCCAGCACTTTGGGAGGCCAAGGCAGGTGGATTTCCTGAGGTCAGAGGTTCAAGACCAACCTGGCCAATGTGGTAAAACCCCGTCTCTACTAAAAATACAAAAATTAACTGGGGGTAGTGGTGCACACCAGTAGTCCCAGCTACTTGGGAGGCTGAGACAGGAGAATTGCTTGAACCCAGGAGGCAGAGGTTGCAGTGAACCAAGACCGTGCCACTGCACTCCAGCCTGGGTGACAGAGCGAGACTCTGTCTCAAAAAAATAAAAGTTTTATTTTAGAACAGTTTCCTAATGCTATGTGCCCTTCACCCCCCCCCAAAAGAGCCACTTATCCTCTGGCAGAACCTAACCAATTTTCCTTCCACTTTAATAACTAAAATCTGAATTACCTTATCCATATGACTAATATTTTAACATTAATTTTTTTGTTAGAAAAATTTTAAATACAGAAAAGTTTGGAGAATAATGGCATATTTTGCACTTAACTCTTTGTTGTATTTGCTTCCATTCTTTTTCTTTGTGCATTTTTCTGTAATCATTTTTTCAATATTTATTAGAAAACTTTAATTATACAAATAATGGACTCATATATTCTCTTCTTTTGTTTTATTAAAAGTTGCATCTGACCTCCAAAGTCATGAGCAAAAAAAAGAGAAAGATCATTGCAGATAGTCACTATTTCTTGCAGTAGACTAGTTCTTATTCACTGTTGCCACTTCAATCTTTGATACTTACTCAGTTTCTTCCTTAAAACTATGTAATTGTATGCTCCATTTGGGAAAATACAGCCTTTAGTGAGCATCCTTTATGGCTAAAACTCAGTGAATTTCACTGAATTCTTGGTTGGAAGGTTCTAGTGCTTTAAAACTGTAACTTGAGATTTCTGAAAGAAACTCTGGCAGATTTCTAAGTCAGCTTCTTGACCTGCAGGGCTTCAATTTGTGGCGGACAGTTTTAACTCAGAAAATCCCTGACTTGATTGGCTAAATAAATTATATGTTATATAGCCATTAAGATCATGGTTTTGGAAAGTATTTTAATGATACAGGAATGTGCTCTGAAATAATAAGTGAGAGAGTATACACAACTTTATGTGCATTACAGTCCCATTTTTATGTTTATTTTGTGTGTATATGTATGTGGGTGTGTAAATGTACGTAAAAACAGTGTCAGTATAAGATATTGGAAGGTGGTTAAGTTTACAGGTGATTTATTTTTTCTGTATACTCCTATGTATATTTTCTTTTTTTTTTTTTTTTTTTTTTTTGAGACGGAGTCTTGCTCTGTCACCCAGGCTGGAGTGCAGTGGCCGGATGTCTGCTCACCGCACGCTCCTCCTCCCAGGTTTACGCCATTCTCCTGCCTCAGCCTCCGGAGTAGCTGGGACTACAGGCGCCCGCCACCTCGCCCGGCTAGTTTTTTGTACTTTTTAGTAGAGACGGGGTTTCACCGTGTTAGCCAGGATGGTCTTGATCTCCTGACCTCGTGATCCGCCCGTCTCGGCCTCCCAAAGTGCTGGGATTACAGGCTTGAGCCACCGCGCCCGGCCTACTCCTATGTATATTTTCTAAATGCTCCACAATAAATATGTCTCACTTTTAGAATCATAAATAAACAAGAAATATGATGTAAAAAATTTTTTAACATCAAGCTCTTGTCTGTTTCAGGTATAGTTCACATTTTAAAATCTAATGACATTCTTCTCATGGTATTAAATACATGAACCACTTTAGTCAGAGAATCCAACTTTTTCTTTTTTTTTTTTGAGATAGGGTCTTGCTCTGTCACCCAGTCTGGAGGGCAGTGTCGCAATCTTGGCTCACTGTAAGCTCCACCTCCTGGGTTCATGCCATTCTCCCACCTCAGCCTGCCAAGTAGCTGGGACTACAGGTGCCCGCCACCACACCTGGGCAATTTTTTGTATTTTTAGTAGAGACCGGGTTTCACCGTGTTAGCCACGATGGTCTAGATCTCCTGACCTTGTGATCCGCCCACCTCAGCCTCCCAAAGTGCTGGGATTACAGGCATGAAGTAACGCTGAAGTATGGAAGCAACTATTAATTTCTTTAACAGGATTCACTGTCATGCTCACTCCCCACACCCTTATTTTTTGATAGGCATATATGGTCTTTTATGGAGATATTCCGATATGGAGCCAAAGTGCTTAGTTGCTCTAGTTCTGTGCTTTCATTTTAATTCCTTATGGAGGCAATCTTAACATCCCAAAGTTTGTTGCTTGTTACTGTGGTGCTTCAGGGTTAAGCCTTTGTGGTTGCAGCTTTGGTTTCCCTCGCCTGAACAGTTTGCTGTCCTGTCTCCTTTTACCTGGTGGCCTCCTGATGAGGTTTCATGTCATAGCTTAAATGTCACTTCCTCAGAGGAGCTATCCCTGACACTCCTTCTTCTAGTCAAAATCAACTGTTTCTGTTATCTCTCAATTGAACCATACTTTCCCTTCATAGTTATTCTAGTTAGGATTATGTTCAGTTGTGAATGACTGAAAACCCAAAATGAAAATGATTTAAACAGAGAAAACTTAATTTCTCTCTCATCTAAAAGTTCTGTAGGTGCCCCTAGGGCTAGGCCTGTGAAGAGTGGTTGCATGGTGTCAGGGAACCCAGGTTCCTCCTATTCTGTTGCTCTGCCATTCTCAGCATGCAGCTTTCACATCATAGTCCAAAATAGCTGCTCCATCTGGTAAGAAGGGGGAGAAGCAACAAAGAGCAAGCCCTTTATTTTTTAAGGATGTTTTCTAGAAGTTGCATGCTCCACTTCCAGTTAGATCCCATGGGCCTGAACTTAGTCATATGGCCCCCGCTAGGAGCAAGGAAGTCTGGAAAATGTAGGTAGTTTATTGCCTGTGGTCGTGGCCAGATAAAATTCAAGGACTATTACTGAGTAAGAATTGGGAAATAAATACTGGGAATAATTAGCATTTTCTATTACAGTATCATATCTGTATCCGTAGCATTACTGTTTTTTAAATATCTATCTTCCTCATTAGATTGTTAGTTTCGGGAAGGCGGGGAACATGTTTGTTTTATTTGCTTTTTTATTCCTAGTATAATATTTAGTATAATATTTAACATAGAATGATATTAACACAGAAGAGGCACTTATATTCTTTAAATGTATTATTTTATCCACCCGATCTTTTGTTCTGCTTATATCGTAATTTTTTTATAGAATGGTGTGTCTTGCTTTTTATGCTTTTTAAACCTAACTTATGAAAATCTTCTCAGATTTTTGAGTGTTCTTTGAGAGCATGATTTTTAACAGCTTTAAATATTAGTGTAATTGGCTATATCATGATTTTAAAAACTATTCTTCTCTTGATGATAGGGTATTTCCAGTTTTTTTGCTATTATCAATATTGCTTTGATAGATATACCCTTCTATATGAATGCGTGTTTCTCTCTGATTGTCTTAGGAGAAATTCCTAGATGGGTGATGACTGCGTGTGTTGGTCACCTATTACCCTAACAATTCTGCAACATAAACTAGTGTTTTGTTGAGTGGCTTTCAGCACTGCCAGTACTTATACCTACCTGGTCAAAGATTTGATTATCTCTTTAACAAAAATAAGCTTGATGAAGTAACTTAAACTTTAATAATGTGCCATATTGTTATAAGGCATTTTACCTAAGTGTTTATTTTCACACTGGGTCTATAGATCATCTGGGGTTCTCCTGATCTAGGCTGTACTTGGCCAGGCACCTCTGCTTCAGTTTGTGGGCTGGCTGAACTTGCCCTCAGGCTGCAAGTTTGGTTAGGTCTACTCTAAATGTGTTCATTCTGAGGCCTTGCATGAAGGGACAGCAGCTACCTGGGGCGTATTCATTTCATAGTTTACCTAAGAGCACAGGAAGCAGGCCAAACTACTAAAATACATTTTAAGACTCTGCTGGCATCAGGTTTGTTAACATCTCATTAGCCAAAAGAAGCCACATGGCCAAGCCTTGCAAAGTTATATGACAAAGGGTGTTGTGAATGTATAATTTTAAAACAGAGAGGATATGGAAATTGAAAACAATAATTCATCTACTGCACTTGGTCTAAAGGTATAAAAAAAAGCTTTTGCTACATCAAAAAAAAATTTTAACCAAATATCTCCAAATAACCCCCAGAAAAGGCTATTTCACATTAATAGCATATATTGAGAATAAGTGATTTTCCCCCAGGAGATACTATCTGTCACAGGGGAAAAAAGCACTCTGCTAATTTGGAAGATGTACTGATTTGTATTTGATGCTTAACAGGAAGTATATTTTTCAAAGAATTTGCCATTTGTCCATGGCACAAATCTATTACAGTATTCCATAGAATTATCTTTTGGTTTTAAATTTTGTTATTCTTTCACACCTTCTTCTATTTCTTTTTACTCCTTTTTAGAGAGATAGACCCTTCTGTAGTCTTTGATTTTTCCTGCAAGTTTCTGCAAGCTTCTCTGACTCTGTTTAAAAATTACAGTCACCTGGCTGGGTGCGGTGGCTCACAGCTGTAATCTCAGCACTTTGGGAGGCCGAGGTAGGCGGATCACCTGAGGTCAGCAGTTTGAGACCAGCCTGGCCAACATGGTGAAACCCTGTCTCTACTAAAAATACAAAAATTAGTCGGGTGTCGTGGTGAGTACCTGTAGTCCCAGCTACTCAGGAGGCTGAGGCAGGAGAATTGCTTGAACCTGGGAGGCAGAGGCTGCAGGGAGCCAAGATGGTGCCACTACACTCCAGTCTGGGCAACAGAGCGAGACTCGTCTCAAAAAAAAAAAAAAAAAAAAATTATAGTCACCATTTCTTACAGATCTCTTCAACATAATACTGGATGAAATACTTTTCTGGGTTTAGTAAGTTCATCTTGCCATTTATGGAATCATTCTCAATTTTAAGTTTGAATATATTTTAATATGAGATTCTGAAGCTTTTGGGAAAGAAGTTTCTGTCCCTCCTATTACTAGTTATGTTTCTGATGCATAGAACAACATAATTTAAGCTAATTAGGTAACTGAAACAAAGGACTGGGTAGGGATGGGGGAACCAGAAGTTTGATTCTATTCCCGACTCTGTAATAGACTTGTTGATAGATTTTCATTATTGAATAACTTAATATGTCTTTTTCCATATTTGCGGAATGTTTGGATTATGCACTGAGGAGTTAATGCACGTGTATCCATTGAGTGCATGGAATTCTTTTGTAGGTGAGTTCTATTTAAAAGGAAATTATTGACTGTAGTCATGGTGGTTAACTTCATCTCATATGTAACACTTTCATCTTACATGTAAAGTACTACTTTTCTAAGAAGCTTAGAACATTTCACATTTAACTCAATAACAAGTGTGTCATTGTAATACATAAACTGAAATGTGGACTTTGTGACTTAACCATTATCGTATAATTTATCAGTATCAGATTCAATACTAGAATCCAGATTGCTGTACTCTTCATTCAGTTTTATTTAGTAACTCTGTAAAGCTTTATCTATCAAATATTTTTTTGAAATAGGACATTAGGCAAAATAATTACTTTGCCTTTAGGCCTCATTACCTTGGAGTCAAATAAGTAAGTTAGATCCTATAGTCCTAGTGTTCGTTACCTGATATATGACTATCTCCAGCCTCTAATACCAGTTACCATAAAATGTTATCCTCTGTGGCTCACAGCCAAACTAGTGTGATTGGCTCATCACATTAGAATTTAAAATTGTTGTCTTAGAAATCTTTTCACTGTGATGGAAACCTGACTTTATCCAGAGCTTAGGAATTTCCTAAGATTTAGTCTAGTTCATCCCTCCTGTGTAATATTTATGTGAAGCCATTGGTCCAATTGTTTGTTGAGTTTATTGCCACTTGTGTACATCAAAGGATATCAGCTCCTCCTTTTCATCAAATACAGGAAATGTAATATTTCAGATTTCTGCTGGTGAAATCCTGTTGGCTTATATTTAGCCAAGATGAGATGAAGGAAAGGCTCAGAAATAACTGGCTACAAGTATGAAAGTTCTGAAGATCGAGAGGTTGTATATATGTGATGTGACCGTGGTTCCCAGTGCTGTATTATCTCCTCTCCTTTTTACCTGTCTTCTTGGAGTGTGATTGTCTCTGTTGCTGCTAGTTTTACCTAAATGGTCAAAGATTTGACTATCTCTTTAAGAAAGAGATACTTGATTGAGTAACTTATACTTTAGTAACGTGCCACATTATTATAGGGCGTTTTACCTGAGTATGGCAGAGGAAATCAAGTCAGTTGATGACTTATTACAGATACGTCAGTCTGTTTGCTGAGTTAAGGCAGAGCAATCTTCATGTGAGTTTATCCTAGTAACTTATTTTTGGTGCTGGCAAACTGAATGACTTTTAAAATTCAAATTGAATTTCTTAGCCCTTGTCATCAGGTGTTATATATCTTGACACTGGGCTACTAGAAAATACTGACTGGAATCTACTGAATTTTTTTTTTTCCACTTTGCTCATCTATTGCTTAGCTGAGAGCAGTTGCTTCAAGCTATGAAAATAAAATCAAAGGCCAAGTTTGTGGAATGTTTTTCAAGCCTGTGGTATCTGCCTTTTTTTTTCTTTTGCATAGAACATATCTGTATTTCAGAATGTTTAGGGACTCTTCCACTCTTTAGAGAACGTTAATTTTTTAATGATAGGCAGCGTGAATAACAAATGCTTTTTAGGAGCCAATACAACTGACACCACCTCTCTACTATATCATGTGCTTTCAAATAATGTGTTTATATATATGTGTGCTTTCAAATAATCCATTCCCCCGTATTTATTCCCTTTTCTCTAGGATGTGTGCTTTCCAGACTTCTTTATCATTCCGAGAGTCTGATTCATCTGTTTTATTCCACATGTGTTTATTGCGAGTTTACTCTGGTGAAAGGCATGATGCTAGGCCTTTGGAGGATGCAGAGAATGAAAATCTTGCAGTGTCACTTCCATGTGACTGGTTATGACCTACAAGGCATTCAAGCTCATTAGCATTGATACCTTTACTTCCTGGGCTCTCTCAAGACTGTGCCTTCTTCACACATCCTCTTCTCTATACCTGGAATTGTCTTACCTCTTTACCTGGTTAATTCCTACATATACTTTGAAGACTCAGCTTAAGCAAGATCCTCTATAAGCTTTTCTTGACTTCTTTCTACCTTCCGAGCAGAGTTAGACACTCCTCTTCTGTGTACTCATGGTACTTGGTACTTGTGCCTACTTTATTTGGCACTCATTGTGGTACTTATTTGCACTCATCGAGTTGTATTGTAATTGCTTGTAAGATCCTCACAGACAAGGACTGTGTCTTGCTCACGTTTGTACCCCTCAAGTCTAGAATGGTAGATTAGCAGCAAGTGTTTTTGAATATTATTAATTCATTATGCCCTCAGAAAGCTGGTAAGGTGGCCAAAGATGTCCATACCAAGGGTTCACCATCAAAAGAAAATTCCCATTTAAATGGTCCAATTCAGTTTTGTGGAGGGGGTGGAATATTCTCATTATTATTTCCTACTTCAGTGTTTCGGGAGAATTCAGTGCCATTATTAACTCTACTCCAATTTAGAGCAGCTTTATCTTAGTTTCAGAAAAGGACAGTTTTTATTAAGTGAAGTTGTATAAACTAGTAAATGAATCTGGGGCCACCAGTTTGAAAACTTGATACATCTAGAAACAAGTCTCTTCTGCAGTGTTGCTATATCACTTACCTCAGAAAACCCTTCATTTTCTCCCCCATGCCTGCCTCCCCATGAATCCATACATACCTTATCCTCTAGACTTTTCAGATACTTGTTATGCTGTGTTGTTTCTTCAACCTGGGATGTTTTTACCTGTCTTTGCATAGTGCAAACCTAGGGTCACCTCATACCTTTCTTCTGGCAGACCCACTTACAGGACCGTATAGTACAGAAATCACCACAAAAGAAAATTTGAAAACAAATGTGATTGAATCAAGGTGCATTAGTAAGTAATACATAAGGTGCATTTGTAAGTAATACATTAGCTATATATGCATATTATAGAATAGTATGTACCTGTTAAAAAAGAATGAGGTGCTTAACTGAATGGAAAGATGAGTAGAAAGTAAAAACAAAGCAAATTGTAAAACAGACATACAGTATAATTCAATATTAGTTTAAAATACAAAATACTAAAAAACTGTGTTTGTATTTATGCATTCATGGTCATTTATACTTGAAAATGCATGGGAAAAGGTCTAGATTATCTAAAATTATTTACACAGAACCATTCACAGTGATTGCTTCTAAGAAGTGAGGTTCAAGAGAGGTGGCCAAGAAAGCTGACACTTTTAACTTTATGCTTTTTAAATTTACATTTATTTATTTTTATTTTGTTTGTTTATTATTTTTAGAGGCAAGGTCTTGCTCTGTCGCCCAAGCTGGAGTGCAGTGGTACAATCATAGCTCACTGGAGTCTTGAACTCCTGGGCTCAAGTAATCCTACCACCTGAGCCTCCCGAGTGGCTGGGGCTACAGGCATGCACCGTCACGCCTGGCTAGTTTATTTTTATGTTTTTAGAAACAGGTTCTCATTTTGTTGCCCAGCCTGGTCTTGAATTCCTGGCAAGTGATCCTTCTGACTCAGCCTCCCAAGTAACTGGGATTATAGGTTCAAGCCACAATGGCTGGCTGAATTTATTTTTTATAAGGAACGCATATTAATTTTTTAAAACTGTTGAGGTATAACATAAACAAACATCTAATATATATTTATATGTATGCACATATGGCTCAAATATATTATTACACACTGAAACCACTAGGTAACTAATACCTATATCAGTAATCAGAATATCACTATCACAACAGAAATCCCTTTGTCCTCCCCCAGTTCACTACCTCCTCTGCCAGAGGAAATACCTTTGTTACTTCTAACATAGACTAATTTTGCCTATGTATCAAATAAAATAGAGCCCACTTTTTTCTGTCTGGCTTATTTTGTTCAACGTGTTTATGAGACTACATCCCTTTCTTTTGAAGTTTAAGAAAACTTTTTACTTTGAAATAATTACAGATTCACAGGAAGTTGTCTTTTAAAATTTTAAATCACTAAAGAAAAAAAGTTTGTCATCTCTTGGATGTGCCCACCCTAACATCTCATGGCATACATAGTCAGGTGCTTTCTCTTCTGTGAGCCAGGAGCTCCTTGCTCTGTGACTTTTGTGTAGCTCTTACCACATATCTTTATTTGTTTGTGTGTCATTTCTTCCTCTCTAGATTGTAAGCCTCTGTGAACTGCAATCCCTTCACCCTTATACACCTGCTTTATACCCTAGTGCTTCACACACAGTGGCACTTAAACCATTTTTGTTAAAGAAAAGGAGTAAATTCTAGTCTTGGCTGTGCTAGTCACTGACAGACTTTGTGTCCATTGAATTTCTCTGAGCTGATTTCCTCAACTGTAATATAGACGTTATAATTGTATCTCTACAGATGCTTTTAGCTGTATGTAACAGAAAGCCCAACTAAAAGTGGCTAAGGTAGTAAGTGAATTTATTGATTCAAATAAGGAGAATTTGCTAGAATTGCTCAGTTCAGCAGCTCAGCAACACTATCAGGACCCATATTCTGGTCATCTTTCTGCACTGCCACGCTCAGCATGTCGGCAAGCACTGCTCCTTGTCACAGGATGGCTGCTGTGGCCCCAGGCTTTACATCTTCACACATGAACATCCTGGGGCAACAAAGGACTATTTCTTATTAAATATCTCTTTTTATGATTATGGAAAACTTTAATTAGAAGCCTTTCAACAGAACTTTGCATCTCATTGACCACAGTTCTGTCATTTGCCAATGCCTAGTTCCTGGCAAGAAGAAGGAGTCCAAGACTGATTTATGTCCTGGAGCTTGAGATTTTCTTCTCGAGCATTTGGAAGCTAGATACCTAAAATTGTTTTTTGTTATCAGGGAAGAGAAAGGGTGGAGAAGAATCGATATTGAAGAAAGTTAACAGTGTCTGTGTCTGTAACACTTTACTAATGTAAATTAAGGATAATGTATATCTAAAGATATATGCATGCTGAAATACCATGAAGTTACAATATATCATTAGTGCTTGATACTGGCTCTGTGGATTATTTTAGAAAAGTCTCCCTTTGCCGCCCTAGCTAGCAGCCTGCTTTAGGGCAAGGAGTACAGAAATAATTTTACTCTTTGCCAAAGCAATACATTATTAGAAGGGTAAATCTATTACAGAAAATAATGTAATTTATTTCAAATGTGAATTATAAATTGTTTTTTAATTTTTTGATATTTAAAATTTATAAACTATCATTATCATCGTTGATATTAATATGGCGTTTTGGATTTTTCCTTTGTAAAATGTCGAATATGTGAAATGACAGGCCAAATCATACATTCCTTCACTTCTTTTTTTCCCCCAACAGATCAGGGTGAAGAACCAGACGGGAAAAAGAAGTTTACTCTTTAACTGGTATCTTTTTATGGTAGCTGGTTAGATGAGAGGCTGTCCTCCAAAATTATGTTTTCAGAAGATGTTTCTAAAAGTTGATTTACTCCAAGTTTAGGAAGCAAGTATTTGTGTGAATCAGCAGGGTTTAGCTAACCTCTCTCATCCTAACTCTATCTGAAAAGGAGAGAGGGATTCTTAGTTTCTGTCAGTGAAGCACCAAACATTCCTTCGCTCTGAGAAATGAGGCCCTAGAAATTTTCAACTAATGTGTTCAGTTGTCACCCTTTCTCCTACTCCTACCTCCATTGCCTTTTAAAAAACCTCTCCCACTTTGCCTAAACAAATTATATCATTTTGACCAAGAAGAATGCTAAAGATAGAGATCAGTTCTGAACTTTATTTTCCCTATGAGCAGTGAATGATTATTACTCATCTGGTTTTATCTAGTGCTTCTGTTGTGTAATATAGGAATAGGGGAAAAAATTAACAACTCCTTTCTTGTGGAGTGAAGAAGCACAAATGAACTTACCCTGAAAAGTTCTGTTACCTGAAGGAAAATAATTGAGTGAAATTGGGGGAGTGTGTTAATCAACAGAACTTGAAATTTGTTTTTCTGAGTATGTGATTTTATTTATTAGAGATTCTAGAAGTTTGCCTTGAATTTGAGACAAATTCACATATGATTTTGAGTTAATCCACCAGTGCCTTTTAATTGTAACATTTATAAACATCTGTCATATAGACTGATTTCTGCTTATCCTATGATGTGGGTTCATCAGATGAAACAGTATTTGCAGGTTATCAAAAGTGCTGCCCCTTAGCCTCATCAGCTCCTGCTAATAGCTGATAAAATTACATATAACTCTTTAAATTTCTAGTATTCCTTTTTACAGCTTCTCTTCCCCTAGCTCTTACTTGCTCAATTATATACTTTATGGGTAAAGTGGTTTTAGCTATTACTTCAGAGTATCCTTCTGAAGAGAAATTGATTAGTTCTCCAAAAATGGAAAGACTAGTATGATTCTATAGGGCAGGGATTGGTAAAATTATGACTTGAACATGGGCCAAATCTGTCCTGCCACCTGTAAAGTTATTAGAACACAACCACACTCTTTCCATTTACATATTCTCCATGACTGACTGCTTTCGTGCCACAATGGCAGAGTTAAATAGTCTTAACAAAGACAGTATGGCCTTACAGTAGTTACTATCTGGTTATTTTTAGAAAGTTTACCAATCTTACTCTAGAGAAATTTAACCAGAGAGGCACTCAACTTTTGGGAGGCCGAGACGGGCGGATCATGAGGTCAGGAGATCAAGACCATCCTGGCTAACACGGTGAAACCCGTCTCTACTAAAAAATACAAAAAAAAACTAGCCGGGCGAGGTGGCGGACGCCTGTAGTCCCAGCTACTCGGGAGGCTGAGGCAGGAGAATGGTGTGAACCCGGGAGGCGGAGCTTGCAGTGAGCTGAGATCCGGCCACTGTACTCCAGCCTGGGCGGCAGAGCGAGACTCCGTCTCAAAAAAAAAAAAAAAAAAAAAAAAAAAAAAGAGACATTAGGCACCATGTAACAGCCTTGGGCAGGAGTGAGTGCTACACTGTATATAGACTATATGTGTACTGAAAACAGGATATATGGTGTATATGGAATAGTAAGAGCTCCTTCTCTTATAAACATGCCAGCTCCCCAGAGAATTCAATTCATTTTGAATACCTCATTTTTTTTTAGCCACTTTTATTTTTGATTCTCTTTGTCTCTATTCCTCTCCCCACCTCTCTCTTATAGGTTTATTGAGGCATAATTAATGTAAAAAATGATACACCTTGAAAGAGTCTAATTTTTGATGGTGTGAAACCATCATCATGATCAAGATGAGCATATGCATCACCTCTGAAGTGTTCTTGGTCGTCTCACTCATCCTTCTCTCAATCCAGTCCCCAGGCAAACACTGGTCTGCTTTTTGTAACCCAGTTTTTAGCTGTTACAAATAACATTAATTTGAGCATTCATGTCCAAGTCTTTGTGTGGAGATCTGCTTTCATTTCTCTTCAATAAATGCCTTAGTATGTCTGGGTTGTACAGTAGGTATGTTTTTAACTTTTTAAGAAACTGCCAATATGTTTTCCACAGTGGTTGTACTATTTTACATTCCTTCCAGTAGTGTATGAGAGTTCTAGCTGCTCCACATTCTTAGCACTTCAATCTTAAATATGAACATAGCCAAGAATCACTGGATATTTAAGGGAAGCCGCTAATGTGCAAGTCAGAGCAGGCCAAGATAATTGGAAGGGACAGTAAAAGAAGATATTGCATCAGTGAAACAAGGAGAGGATGCTAGAAATAAAGGAACAATTAGAAAACAAGAACAATTCTTGATTAACAAAAAAAAAAAAAGGTTGGAAAACAAAATTGGGGCTGTCTCTCAGTAAATAGATGGAAGAGACAAGGAGGGGGATAGACAGCAGAATAGAGAAAAATTTTAATAGGGTCACCCAGAAAGTCTCATGCCTGGCTAATAAAAGTTCTGAGACAAGGGAAAAGAGAAAATGGAGAAAAGAAAACCATCCAATAACTAATATAAGGAAATGTCCCACAACCGAAGGGCATATAATTCCAGATTAATAGAATCCACTGAGTGCCTAAAACAGTGAATGAAAAAAACCTCATACCAAGACACAACATGGTGAAACTTTAGCAAAACAAGAATAAAAGATCCTAAAAGCTTCCTCAGAAGGGGGGGAAAAAACAGTTGCGAAGAGGGATTGGGAATCAGATGGCATCAGACTTCTCAGCAACAACAAAGAAAGTTAGCAGTCATTGGAATGATGCTTTACAAATTCTGAAAAGTAGTGATTTCCAGTGTAGAATTCTGTACCCAACCCATCTCTTGATCAAGTCTGGGGATAGAATAGACATTTTAAGATATGCAGGGTCACAAAACTTACCTCCCATACATCTTTTTTGAGGGAGCTATTGAAGGAAGTTCTCCATCAAACAAGAAAGTGAATCAATAAAGATGAAGGCATTGATTCCGAAAACAGCGATTTCAGTATCAAAGAAAATCCCATTTGATGAAGGGAAAAACTTAATAATTGTTGTACAACAGGTTTAGAAAACAGCCGGTTTAGGTTGGACAGGAGGATGGAAGACTTAGGAGAAACAAAGCTAAGAAAGTGGACCAATATATCATACAATGTGTTTTGAGCCATTATTGAGAGATATGTTATAGTTTCTTTGAAAAGTATGGGAAAGAATTAATTGTAGAATTATAGAAAACCAAACGAATGACAAAGCAAGTCAATTTTAAGTTCCAGGAATAGCAAAATGTTGTATAAGAAGTATAGGTGTCTCACCAATTAATTAATGTTATTTATTTAACAATACAAACCTTAAATATGGATTTAATCATTAAAATGGCCATGCTATCCAAAGCAATCTACAGATTCAATGCTATTCCTATTAAATGACCATTAAGGTTCTTCACAGAACTAGAGAAAACTGTTTTAAGATTCATATGGGATCAAAACAGAACCTGAATAGCCAAGGCAATTCTTAGCCAAAAGAACAAAGCTGGTGGAGGCATCATGCTAACCGACTTCAAACTATACTACAGGGTCACAGTGACCAAAACAGCATGGTACTGGTAAAGAAACAGCATAGACTAATATAACAGAATACAGAACCCAGAAATAAGACTACACACCTACAGCTACCTGATCTTCGACAAACCTGACAAAAACAAGCAATGGGGATGGAATTCCCTATTCAGTAAGTGGTGCTGGGATTGCTGGCTAGCCATATGCAGAAAATTAAAACTGTAGCCCTTCCTTATATCATATACAAAAATGAACTCAAGGTAGATTAAAGACTTAAATGTAAAACCCAAAACTATAAAAGCCCTGGTAGGTAACCTCAGCAATACCATTCAGAACATAAGCATTGGCACAGATTTCACGATGAAGATACCAAAAGCAATTGGGCAAAAATTGACAAATGGGATCCAAAAAAACTAAAGAGCTTCTGCACAGCAAAAGAAACTATCAACAGAGTAAACAGACAGCCTACAGAATGGGAGAAAATGTTTGCACACTGTGCATCTGACAAAGGTCTAATATCCAGCATCTATATGGAACTTAAACAAATTTACGAGAAAAAAACAACCCCATTACAAAGTGGGCAAAGGACATGAACAGACACTTTTCAAAAGGAGACACGCATGTGGCCAACAATCATATGATAAAAAGCTCAACATCACTGATCTTTAGAGAAGTGCACATCAGAACCACAATGAGTGGTTCCATCTACTTAGAAATAGTCTCTTTTAATATCAATGAATTCTTAAGTAAAAAATATTACTTTATATAGTATAACATAATTTTATATGAGTATGTGCTAAGATTACAACTTGTGGTTTCTTGCCTTTTTTTCTTTCTTAGAGCTGTAGGAGGAGACTAGAATATTGGCAGTAGGAGTTGAAGTCCATCATTTCTTTAAACATTTGTTTTTCAAAAGTTTATAAAGTAATTCATGGTTGGGGTGTAGTGGCTTACTTACACCTGTAATCTCAGCATTTTGGTAGGCTGAGATGGGAGGATTGCTTGAGGCCAGGAGTTTGAGACCAACCAGGCCAACGTAGCAAGGCCCCATCCATGTTTTTAAAAAGTCATGCATATTTATTTGGCAAATTCAGTAAAGAGAGAAATCTAATTTAACTGTGATCCTACTACCATGTTTTAGATCCTTTGAGTCTTTTTTTCTGTTCCATAAATTTGTATTAAAAAATAAAATGGGCTGGGTGTGGTGGCTCACACCTGTAATCCCAGCACTTTGGGAGGCCGAGGCGAGTGGATCACCTGAGGTCAGGAGTTTGAGACCAGGCTGACCAACGTGGGCAAAACCCTGTCTCTACTAAAAATACAAAAAAAAAAATTAGCTGGGCGTGGTAGTGGGTGCCTGTAATCCCAGCTACTTGGGAGGCTGAGGCAGGAGAATTGCTTGAATCCGGGAGGCAGAAGTTGCAGTGAGCCGAGTTTGAGCCACTGCACTCCAGCCTGGGTGACAGAGCGAGACTCTGTCTCAAATAAATAAATACTACAATGGAGGCTGGGTACAATGGCTTATGCCTGTCATCCCAGCACTTTGGGAGGCTGAGGCAGGAGGATCCTTTTGAGGCCAGTTTGAGACTAGCCTAGGCACCATGGCAACATCCCATCTCTACACAAAATAAAAAATGTTAGCCAGGTGTGGTGGCATGTGTGTAGTCCCAGCTACTTGGGAAGCTGAGTCAGGAGGATTGCTTGAACCCAGGAATTCGAGGTCACAGTGAGCTACGATCATACCACTGCACTCCAGTCTTGGCGACAGTGGAACCCTGTCTTTTAAAAAATAATTAAATAAATAAAATTGAGATTGGTATTATACTTATTATTTTAGAAATACTTATTTTGTCTGTATCTTGAGCATTTCTTTACATTCTTAATTATTCTTCAGGAATAATAGTTTTTAGTGGCTTGATAGTATCCTATCATTTGGGTAGAGTATCATATATACAGAGTTTATTTAATCAGTTCACTATTTTTAGACATTTAAATTATTCACAGTTTTTTACTGTTATATGCCTAGCTCTGCAGTGTACATTCTTGGACATAAATATTTGTACATAATTTTGATTATTTCCTAGAAGTAAAAAAAAAATCAGATAAGGAATAAATAAATAGATGCTTCTACACATCTTTGTGAAGACTTCTTCAGTATGTTTAGTAGAATCTAACTCCAACTAGCTTAATCTTGAAGGGGAATTATTGGAACTGTATTAGGGCACCTTGGGCGACCCTGGGGCAGTTTTAGGGGCTGGAACTGGAGTCTCTGTCTCTTGTGTCTCTTCGTCTTTCTTTGCATCTGCTTCATTTCCGCTGTCAAGAGATTGACTTTCTCAGCTTTTCCTATATTCGTAGCAGGCAAAAGGCTCTGGTCACTGTGAAGTTCCCATGTTTGTATCGTCTCCATTCTAGACACTATCCCAGACCCACTGGCTTGTTCTCATTCCAGATTTTGGAAAGAGAATGTAATAAGCCTGCTTTGAGCCAGGGGACCATATTACTAGTACAGACATGGCTAGATCAGAGAGCCCATCTCAGAGAAAAGAGTTCTGAGTTAGGCAGATAGCCTAAAAAGTTCCTGAAGCCTTTTATGTTACCTAATTGCTCTCTAGAAAGACTGCATGTTTAGGGTCAGTCATTTTATTAAAGGAGAAGTTATTTAACATGCTGGATGGAATTCCTACCTTGAATCTAATGAAAAGTTTTAACCCTCAATTCATTTGGCAAATAATTATCGGGCACTTCCTATGTGCCAGGTACCTTTCTAGATGCTGAGAATATATCAGTCCTACAAGACTAAGTTCGTGCCTGTCCTTTTTAGTCAGCTGTTAGAAGGTGAGTTTCCTTTGAATTGCCCTTCAAAATATCCTTTCAAAGTCTTAATCAGATTTCATTTTACCAACAACATGACACAGTTAAGCCTGGTGTAAAGAGGAAACACCTATAATGTTTCCTCTGTTGGATACCATTCATTTTTTCTAAGTAAATGATTGGAAGTTGTGAGGTTATGATACTTGACATCTAAGAATGTTAACAGTTTAACCTTTCTCCTCCTCTTACCCCCATGATAGGGCAGCAGTAGAGTGTCAGGAGGTGTTCAGGCTATGACTTCCTAGTTTCTGTTTTCTGCAAGTTTAAGTGAGATCCTTCACATTTAACAAGGCTTTGTTAAAGGTGAGATGTTAGGGGACTAGAGTTCTCCAGGTTGGAAACTTAACTGACAGAAAAACCTTTGCAAAGTAGGAAAACACGTATATTTTGAATTTCTACCAAAAAAAATCAGACTTTTTTTTTTTTAATTTGTGCCTGTCAGTCAGGTTAGTAGTTAAGTCACTCACTGACAAAGTTGAAAACAGTCTGTGTGAGACTGGAGTTTTAGAGGAAAATTCCCTTAAGCACCACATTTTTACACTTGGCTCCTCTGAGTCGGCTCTCATCTAGAAAATTTATGATGCATTTATGCCAAGGTTAGTGTGGAGTGCCTTCTCATGAGACCCGATCTCAGTTTCATAGGTCCTCCTTCAAGTGAGCTAGGGTAAGTTCTAGAACAGCCTAGTGCCTTTTGCACTTGTGAGACCTCTTGCTGCTGGAGTTAGGGTTTTAGGTGATTTTACTTATTTCAGCTTGAGTCATATGGATGACATTTTAAAAGAGATACCAATTCTCTTTTTCCCTCTATTTGAAAAGCAAAACATGGAGAACAGAAAGTACAGTTTTTCCCTTTATAAGTCAAGACATTTCATTCTGTTTTGCAGTTTCTAAACCAGCCTGGGTTCATTGGGAAAATAAAGCCCTAATGCGCTTGGCACCTAATACACTCCTGTGCATCTAGATTGATAATTGAGAAAATAGTCACTGAAATATTTGTGTTTTTTGGTTTAAATGAGGAATCCTGGCTGAGGAAGGCTGATGGGAAACCCTCTCCCATAAAACTTATAGACATGCAAAGATTATAGCTGAGTTGAGTGTACATTGATAGGGTAACTGCTTATGTAGTTCTAAGATGGAAAATAAAAAGGTCTTAAGCATTACTGGACATGACCACTGGACATTACCCAGTAAAAACTGTTCTACTCTTAGTTTCCTTAGGCACAAAATGAGCTTGGGGGAAAAAAAACTCCCAATTGTAGTTTTTATATAAACCAAAACAGATGAATGTCAATGATATTTTTTGTGTTCTAACATTTTAATTTTTTCAGCACTTACTATAGCCATCTTGACTTTTTCTTTTTTTTTTTTTTTTTACTGTATTTAAAGCAAAAAAATCAGTTATCTTTAAGCTGAGGTACTTGATTAGTTTTTAAAATAGATAAACATAAAGCACCTCATCCCACTGTTTGTGCTTATAAATAATGTAATTGTTTTATGGAACTGAGTCCTGGGGAGGAGGACAGCATAAGGATTGTTGGCTAAAAGTGTCAGAGTTTTCAGGAAGCACAAGGATTCTATAGCTAATCTGAAAGTTTCCCTTTCTAAGGGTCTTTTAAGCAGCAGCAAATGTGAAATAAATCTACATTGTATTTCTGCAACTAAATCCTGATTCATTGATTGGGAGAGCCTTTATTGGTGAAGTAAACATACAGGTGAAACAGTGTTTCATGGACCATAAAAATGACATTGTCTCTCTTGAACAAGTTCAGATTTCTTGATATTAACAGAAACTGTTAATTTCTCCTGTCTCCATTCTCCCCGTTTTAGAAAGACTTTTACAAGGACCTATTTTTTAAAAGTCCAGTTTCTCTTTTTAAAATCTTGACTGTGATATTAGCTCATGCTAATTTGGGAACTATCAGGGTTTACAGTTCTTAAAGTAAAAGTTTTCCTTTTGTCCATCACCTCCATATTTAACCTAGGACATAATTGGAGTTATCTTTTTCATAGAAACTGACCCACACAGCCCAAGCCAGTGAAAATGCAAAGCCTGTTTTGCTCTCTGAATCCCCTGCCAGGTATCCCATGGAATAAGATTGGAGTTATTGACTCTCTTGAGAAAGACTTAATGAAAACAAAATTGCTAAATTGCTACCTAACTTAAAAAAATTTAAATAGTTCTGTTTTCTCTGTATAAGATGAGATTCAAAACTGGAGGCATTAAATTACATAAAGGGTATTTTGTTACTTTAAGATAGGAAACAGAGAAGCAATAACTTTATTTTTAAAAAAACAGGTTACATGGAAAACTTCTCATTGAGAAGGTATTGCATGAGCTATAAAGAAGCAAAAATATCTTAAATGTCAAGACTTTCAATAAAAGGTGCGTTAAAGAGCCTCCTGGTGGCAGCAGTTCTTTGTCGCCAGTGTCCTCATTTGAGACACCTGCCCAATGGGAACTGATTCTGAATTAGCAAAACAAAACTATTCAATTTGCCATATCCTTTTAACTCCAAGTAAAATAATGTGTTGAGCGTTTAAAAATTCTGATTTTAGGCTTAGATCGTGTTATATTTTCAATGAATCCTCTGCTATGTAACTTATAAATGCCTTAAAGGTAAATTAGGGAGTCTGCATGTAAATTGTTGGGCGTCTATATTAAGAGATGCCATGACTCCTTCTGCCTCTGTGCCTGACAGTCCTTTGATGATGTAATGTATAGACTTGGTAATTTTGTTGGATCTCAGTTCAGATGACCTACTAGTAAAGGGATGAATTGACTGCTCTAGGGAATTGGAAAGGTCAATGGAAAGAAACCTGTGGCTAGCATTTGTATAACAGTAAAAGCTCTGTGGAGAGCAAAGTCTCAACTGACTCACTGGTTTAATTGTCACGCCTCATTCTGAATGCCAGTTCTAGTGGGTTACTGTGTACTCTATACTTTTCCCATCAGTTGTAGACCAGTTATCAAGAGTGAGTTGTGTTTGTTTCCAGACTTGATTCTGCCATTCGTTCTTGTTATTGTAATTTAATTAACCATTATTAAACCAATGAGTTTTTAAAAACCAAGTTGTTTTCATGAAATCTATAATTTAATGCTTTGGAAATGATAAAAAAAAAATGCTAAAAATTTGCTGCTGTTATATTTGGGTAAGAGAACTATAACAGAACGGGATAAATTATTAATGTCCAGAAGGATTCTACATTCAGATTGCTTCAGAGTATCTTAAGTTCTCGCCATAATTTAAAAGTCCAAAATGGGAATGGTGGAGGATGCACTATAGTTATGGTTTATGAAAGACAGACATTTTAGCACTCTAACCTGTAGATCCATATAAACAGAAAGTCTGGTCCTATATTACAAGATTACCAAATGAAGGTTCATTTAAACTAAAATAAAATGCTTAGGTATGCTTATCAAATTTTTGTGATTTCCTGCTTTGTATGACTTTTTTTCCTTATCTGATCAACTGCTGGTCCTAATCATTACTGGTTAAGAGAGCTTCTATTGTATTGCTTCTGGGTACTAGACCTGAAAGGTAATCTTTCAGCATTTAATTCATTCATTCACAAATATTTATGGAGTATTTATTATTTGGAGGCATTCTGCTCAGCCTCAGTGATGAACAAGGCTGAAAAAGCTTCTCTTCTTAAGGAACTTACCTTCTGGTGGCATATTATGAGAGTATAGTGATTTGAATAGTAATGATTTTTCTCAACAGTTGTAGAGTAATAAGATCTAGTCTTTGATTTGAAGGCCAGTGCCACATCTTCTTGTAAACTGCTGGTTCTCAACCCTAGCTTGTACCCTAATAAAATGAAAAGCTTTTGAAAAATCCTGCATACGGGACTGCACCTTAGACCAGTTGAATCAGAATCTTTGAGAATGGCACCCAGGCATACAAAGATGTGTAGGAGTAGGGAAGTGGATTTTAGTTAAAGTTGTTTAATATTGCCCAAACTGAATTGGATAACCCCAAGCCAATTTGACATAGCATTTTTATTCCTGAATCATCTGGGGGCAAATCTGTATGTTGTTAGTTTGTCAGAGTTAATGATTTGTTTGTTTAAATCTTGCTAGAGAAGAAACTTTATGTAATATAATTTTCAAGGGTTACTATCATATTAATACTCTGACTTTCAGCTTTTCCTTTTAGAAAAACGTTTTTTAAAATGAGTTGATTGAAATTCTTTTTTGACTATAGTTAGAGGAATACAACTTTTACTAGTGTATTTTAGTTTTCAGAAACATTTTAGTGGGTCAGAAGCCTCAAGAAAAGCATCATATATTTTATTTGCTTAAAATATTAATGTTCAACTTTCTTCCTCCACTGCCACGATGATGCTTGTGAAAACGCTTGTGGCGAAGGGGGGCAAAAGAAGCAAGATCTGAATGGAATCGTGGATGCTGCCAATTTTTAGCAGGTTCTCCAAGAGAAAGTAAATGGAAAAGCTTGGAATCTCATTGGAGGGGTTGTAACCATCACATGCAGCAAGAGCAAGGCCACTGTAACTTTTGAGGTGCCTTTTTCCAAAAGGTTTTTGAAATATATCACAAAAAAATCCTTGAAGAAGAATAATTTATGTGATTGATTGCACATAGTTGCTAACAGCAAAGGGAGTTACAAATTATGTTACTTCCAGATTAACCAGGTAGAAGAACAGGAGGAAGATGAGGATTGAAACTCATTTATCTGGAATATTTTATGAGTCATTGAATAAGATGGGGAACAAAAAAAATTCATGTTCAGCCTATATGAAACACTGATTAAGGTTAGAACTCCATGCTGAGCCATGGGGTTCTTTTTACCAGTCATAGTATATATGTAATTATATATATAATGAAGAAAGAATAATTGATGTCAAAGATACTGATAACATCTTAAAATATCCTCTTAAGAATGATTTCATTTATACTTAATCTTTAGGTCCAGCAACTTTGGAGGTTGAAAGTATAGCACATTTATGATTTTTCTTCCTAGCTCTTGCAAAATATTAGTTGTGCATTTCTTGCTTTTATTTACTCACTTATATCAAAAGAGGACTAGAAGTTAGTACCCTTTACTTTTAGGTATTTGTTTCACTAGTAGTTCTTTCATATTGATATTTTGTAAATCAGTTACATATATTATAAAAAGTGTTTTATTCTGCTATCCATGAGAGATGTGATCTAGTGTTCTGTGAAACCAAACATTTATCAGGACACTAAATCAACTTCCAAAATACACATTACATTTAATTATGAATTTTGAATTGAAAATGTAGTCCTAATCATTCAGTTCTGCCTTTAGAATAATATAATAATGCTTTGGGAGCGGGTACATTACTCGAGGCCCTTAGATTTTCACCTTGTTGTGTAGAAGTAGCTTCTTTTCATCCCTGATTTGCCTTAACGTGAGAATTATTCTTCTGCTTCATCTTGTAGCACATGTGTATCTGCATGGGCACTCATACACACGCACATGCCCCTTAAAGATGGAACTGTTAATTTTCCATTTCTGTGATCCCTTTGCTTATTCATCATGATAAGCCTGATAATGCCGAGACCAGCTCGGTCGGGGAGACCCTAACCCAGCAGCGCTAGAGGAATTAAAGACACACACACAGAAATATAGAGGTGTAAAGTGGGCAATCAGGAGTCTCACAGCCTTCAGAGCTGAGAACCCCAATAGAGATTTACCACCACATATTTAATAACAGCAAGCCAGTCATTAGCATTGTTTCTGTAGATATTAGATTAACTAAAAGTATCCCTTATGGGAAACGAGATTAACTAAAAGTATCCCTTATGGGAAATGAAGGTATGGGCTGAAATAAAGGGATGGGTTTGGCTAGTTATCTGCAGCAGGAGCATGTCCTTAAGGCACAGATCGCTCATGCTATTGTTTGTGGTTTAAGAACGCCTTTAAGCAGTTTTCTGCCCTAGGTGGGCCAAGTGTTCCTTGCCCTCATTCGGGTAAACCCACAACCTTCCAGCGTGGGTGTTATGGCCGTCAACAGTATGTCACAGTGCTGCAGAGATTTTGTTTATGGCCAGTTTTGGGGCCAGTTTATGGCCAGATTTTGGGGGGACTGTTCCCAACATGGTAAGATGGCTTGGTCAGAGATGTCCAAGAAGGTGGAAAAGCCTTGCTAACTGGAAGTAAAAGGGAAAATATTTAAAGATTTACTAGGCGATTAACTGCTTTGATAAAGATTTCATCAGGGCACATGGTGAAAAACTGATAGAAATAGAATACTTTCTTACCAGCACTAGCAGCTAGGAGCAATTTAGCTCCATGACTATCTTACTTCTTCTATCCCTACCTTTTGTTTTAGTTAAAATATTGTTGGCTCCTGTGTAGTACTTAGCAGTTTTCAATTCTGTAAAGTAAATATGTTTTTTTTTTTCTTATCGGAGCTCAGAAAACTGATAGGCAGTGAGGTTGAATGGCTAGTACAAAGGTATTCGGTAGGTGTATGAGTGAAGACTCTTCTGCTTTCCAGTGATAGAAACTCAATTCAATGTTGTTGAAGGAAAAGAGATTTATTGGTATATATAACTAGTAAGTTCAGGGATATAGCTGCTTTCGGGCATGGATGGATTTAGGAGCTTTAGGACACTTTCTCCCTCTTTTGGCTTCATTTGCTTACAGGCTGCCCTGTACTGGCAGAGGTTACCTCTGGCAGCTCTAGGTTTACAACCTGCCATTTAATCACTCCAATGAAGAGGAAAGTTTTTTTGTTTGTTTGTTTTTTCCTGGAAGTACCAGCATAGAGCATGGGCACGATTTTTAGGTCCATTTTCGAATCAGTCATCCTTTTGTGGCTGGGGAACTAGAGTCCCTTCATTGTTTGGGCCTGGGTCACGTGCCACTCCTGGATCATCTCAACCTTGACTATTGACTATTCCATTGACTGTTTTCATAGGAGTAAACTTTGGGAGGCTGCCTTATATTTGGAATTCTACTAGTAGTTTGAAAAACATATGGGGGGCCGGGCGTGGTGGCTCAAGCCTGTAATCCCAGCACATTGGGAGGCCGAGACGGGTGGATCACGAGGTCAGGAGATCGAGACCATCCTGGCTAACACGGTGAAACCCCATCTCTACTAAAAAATACAAAAAAAACTAGCCGGGCGAGGTGGTGGGCACCTGTAGTCCCAGCTACTCGGGAGGCTGAGGCAGGAGAATGGCGTGAACCCGGGAGGCGGAGGTTGCAATGAGCCGAGATCCAGCCACTGCACTCCAGCCTGGGCGACAGAGCGAGACTCTGTCTCAAAAAAAAAAAAAAAAAATATGGGGGAAAGGAAGCTTGATAGAAAAGCTATTTTTGGATATTTTAAATGTTCCGACCATTGCAAGAAGCTCCTGGTTTCTGTACAGAAGAATTTTTGTCCCAGTTTACCTTTTCTTCTTCTGCATGTTTCCCCATCCGCTATCACCTTTCTTTCTGCTTCTTAGCTTAAGTCCATTCCTTCATCCAATCCTTTGTCTTCCTCTAATGTCTTCCTCCGTGGGAGCAGAGACCAGTTTCCTCACTCCCGTGAGTTGAGACATGATGACCATTCTCTTCCTTCAAGGGAAGTACTACAGAATGGAATTACACGTTGGCATACTTAAAAACAGCTGGTTAAATGAGAATTCCGTTTTCCCTGTGTAGACAAGAAACTTTGTGTTTCTGAAGACCAAAGTCAGAGTACTCTGTTTCAGGTTTCCTTAGGCAGCTTCAACCCATGTGTCTCTCGAGGCCCCAGAAGGAGTCTAGACACTGGAAATGAAGGCCTAGTAAACTCTTTTGTGCCCAAGATGGTATGAGAATGGAGGCGGGAGGTAACGCTAAATGCTCTGGTTTTCATTCCGGCTGTCACAAGAATAAAAATGGCCTAACTGTATTTTGGGCCCCCAGGCAGCACTGAAATGACATGCCACCTGCTGACCTAATCCATTTCATTTCTGGTACTAGGATAGCCAAAGCAATTTGCTCAATTTGCAATTGACTATTTACTCTTTAAAGCAGCGATGATTAGATCTAGCGTAAGAAACCACATACTTTATTTATCAAGAATTAAAACTTGAAAGGTGGAAAGTTATCCTTTTTGGAAGAAGCCATTTAAATGTGGTGTATTTTACCTCAGAGAGACTAACTATGCTTTTAGAAAGCTACTTTTTGCTGCTGTTTCCCAGGAAGGAGTACAATCTGCTGATGAGATTTAAGATAACAGAAGTGTTTCTCAGCAGCAGCTGAATGGGACAGAGAACTCAGAGACTGCTATATTTATCTTTAGGTAAATTTTTGCAATTTACTAGAAAAAAATCTGTGTAGCATGCAAGCAGATTAACTCATGTTAATCCAGCAGCTCCTTCTCTGGCAAATAGTAGAGAGGGGTGTATGTCATAGCTGTAGTCCTGCACACACACTCAGGTGCTGGACATACTTCTTTTGTCTCGATGCCAAGAGCCACATAGGCTGATGTGTTCCTGTTTCCTCAATTTTAATTTTAAAAAATCTTATTTATTCCAATTCTTTCTCTTCTCCATTAAATTGAAGTAATTAAAAATTATAAATTATAGTTTCAGGAGCTTGGACTATGCTCTTGAACATTGTACTTAATAGTTTTATGTATAGTACTGCAATTGATGAATTAAAATTATGGAAGTACCTACTTCATTCCCCTCCCAGAGATGCTTATGTCAGTAAGTAACATGCTGGCAGAATTAAGGTGTCTGCTTCCAGTTCAGCCCTCTTTTATTTCTTGTTGCTTTTTGTGATTCGGCAGCTATGGAATTTGCCTCCCTGCATGGGCCTCTCAGAAGCCAGCTCTCCTGCTCTCTCCAACATGCTCACAGTCAGCAGAACAGGGAAATCACACTGATCAGCACACCACTCAGTTGATCAAAGTAAGCCGGCCACTTTTCTTCAACAAGACCCAGCGGTATTAGTCCCCACGCCTTCTCCTGCCGTGAGCAAGGCCACTGGAACGCTGCTGGCAACATTAGTCTGTGTGTAAAAAAGCTGCTTATGTTCCCTTTACCATAGCTTTGGCCTAGGCCAAGTTAAGGGGGGGAAAATAGGAGGCAAATGTCCTGACAGCTAGTGTCTCTTCTTTCTAAAACTTGGCGTGAAGCATTTCCTTTCAGTGGCAATCCCTAGTGGCAATCGCTAACTCTGCTGGGGAAAGACTTGCTAATTTTCTTTTAATTGCATAAGAGCAGAGCAATACAGCAAATTGAACATGTGGTGACTACATGAAATATATGATAGAATATGGTCTTACTTTGATTGAGCTAATCACAGGTCTGACAAATATACAAAATTAAAATAAGCCACATTTTTTAGTACTTAATCTCTTGATTCTGTTGCTTTTTATTGTTTGCTGGAGAGTCTTATGTTGTTTTGTAGGGAACCTATGGTTCTCAGTGCTAATTTGTTGGATATAGACAGCAGTTTGCTATTCGTGACTCTAATGGGTGCATAATTCCCTTCCTTGTAAACAATTGGCATTTCAGTACAGTTTACAATACGGAACGTGGAGGGGACCCCCTGAGTAGGACAGTGGCTGCTCTTTGTCACTTGCAGCTGTGTTTGCAAGGGAGCATGCTGGCAACCAGCAAGGAGAGTGCTGTGACAGGTGGGAAGAGCAAAACCAGAAATATGCTTCTCCTTTCTCCTATCCTCTTTCCATCCCTCCTTCCCCCCACACCCTCTTCTACCTGACCTTCTGTTTTTCTTCTCTTCCCCTTTTAGAAGCCATCTGTTTCCCTCTACCAGTTCTATTTGGCTTGCAGATGCCACTGTACAGGAATACACTGTGTTGAAGCTAGCCTATGCTTGACCTACTGAACGTATGTATTTGGGCTGGGTTCAACCTAATGGATCAAAGGGAATGGTGAGGGCATAAAAAATTTCATAACTTTTACACAGCAATTATGGAGACTCGAAAGGACAACATACCTTACTATCAGGATTTCAGAAATGATAGAGGACTTTTTAAAGCCTGGCTCTGACAGTTCTGTGTTACTTTCTCTTAGAGATGGGAACAACATTAGTTTGTGTGTAAAAAGCTGTTTATATTGCCTTGGCCTGGACCAGGCCTAGGCAAGTGGGGAGAAAAGGAGGAAAATGCCCCAACAACGATAATCTCTCCTTTTGAAAACTTGGTGTGAAGCATTGTCATCCCTGCTGTCAGTAACACAAGCTGTCATTCTGCAGAGCTAGTTTAGCTTTTCCCTAACAGACAGCTAGTTACTGCAGAGCTAGTTTAGCTATTCCCTAACAGACAGCTAGCTAATAGTCTCCCTTCTATGGTCTACCTTCAATTATCTATTCCTCAGACATTGCTGGTGGGAATGTAAAATGGTACAGCCAGTTGAAAAACAGTCTGGTAGTTTCTCAAAATATTAAACATAGACTTACCATGTGGCTGAGCAGTTATTCCTAGGTATATATATTTCCAGGTATAGATCCTAAAGAAATGAAAGCATACGTTCAAACAAAAAAACTTTTTTTTTTTTTTTTTTTTTTTGAGATGGAGTCTTGCTCTGTCGCCCAGGCTGGAGTGCAGTGGCACCATCTTGGCTCCCTGCAGCCTCTGCCTCCCAGGTTCAAGCAGTTCTCCTGCCTCAGCCTCCCGAGTAGCTGGGATTACAGGCGTATGCCACCATGCCCCGCTAATTTTTGTATTTTTAGTAGAGATGGGGTTTCACCATGTTGGCCAGGCTGGTCTCAAACTCCTGACCTCAGGTGACCCACCTGCCTCAACCTCCAAAAGTGCTGGGATTACAAGTGTGAGCCACCATGCCCAGCCCTCAAACAAAAATTTCTACATGGATGTTCATAGTATTATTCATGGCACCCAAAAAGTGGAAACAACCCATCAACTGATGGATAGTTAAATAAAGTGTGGTATATCCATGCAGTGGAATATTATTTGACAATAAAAAGGAATGAAGTACTACATGTAGAATGATACATGCTACAACAGGGATGAATCTTGAAAACATTATGCTAAGTAAAAGAAGCCAATCACAAAAGGCCTCATACTGTATGATTCTGTTTATAAGAAATGTTTAGAATATGCACCTCCCTAGGGACAGAAAGTCAATTAATGGTTGCCCAGGGCTGGGGGAATTGTGGATATGTGTGAGTGGTTGGAGAATGGGGAGTGACTACTAATGTCACAGGGTTCTTTTTGGGGCAGTGACAATGTTCTGAAATTAATTCTGGGGTTGTACAACTGTGGATATGTTAAAAGCCATTGAATTCTACACTTCAAGTAGATGAATTGTGTGATACATGAATTGTATCTTAATACATCTGTTTTAAAAAAGTATTACATATTTCATTTGGTCTCAGGGCACTGAAATGTCTTTTAATTCAAAGTTATACTGGCTAGGAGAACCCATATTTTCAATAAAGGATACCAGCCTAATAATGGTAATAACTTATTTGCATAGTGTGCCATTGTTTACCCAGAGTTTTCACATGCTTTATATAATTTGATCCCCACTGGACCTCACCATGCAGATGAAATTGACACAAAGAAAAAGTGACTTCTCTTAAGCTTACACAACCAAGAATTGGTAGAGCAAGTATTTAATCTCAGGCTTTCTGGTTGTTAGTCACTACCTTCTTGTCAGAACAATGTCAGAACATTGCAAAGAAATAATAATATCTTCCAGACTCTTAATTATGCTTTAACCCTTTCAGTTCTTGAATGTGACTAGAAAAGTCATTCACCTTCTCTGTCTTGCTTTCCTTACCTGAAAAATGGAGATAATAATGCTTCCTAACTAAAAGTCATTTACCTTCTTGACTTGGTTTCTTTATCCACAAGAACAAGCCAGGAATATTTCCTATCTCTTGGGCACATAATGAAGACTAACTAATAAAAAACAATTATAAAATACCTTACCAGTCTATAAAAATGCTTCATAATAAACCATCAAGGAGTATTGTTTTTCCCTTTCTTTCATGTTTTCAACTCCAGCAGTGTATAATAGTAACCACTTATGTTGCTTGTCGCTAAGGAGTTCAAAGCATTTTACAGACACTATCAAATTAACCCTCCCTACATCCCTATGAGTTACATAGGGAACTGGTATCAAAAGAGCTAGAGCAAAGTAACCTGCCTGAAGCCTTTATCTCAGGCTGGGTCTATACTGTACCAGTTGCTCATTAATTTCTCCGTAGTGATATTTATTTGGTCAACTACCTTTATTTTCTAAAAGTTTGTTACTTGTTAAACATGAGAAAAATGTTTAAATAGCCTTCCTGAATCACTTTAAATTAGCTTAAAGTTTATCAGAGGTAAAGCTGTTTATTTTGACCTGCCCATGTCATCCTCAATCTAGACTAGCAAACAGCTCAAACTTCTGAATATACACTTTTGACTCGAACTTTCATCATGGGGAGCAGTGACAACTGTGTGTCTTGCTGCGTGGATGGGAGAAATCCTTGATAAGGATTTGGAAACTACTCTCGTTTGTCCAGACACTCTTCACGGAGCGAAGGCAGGCTTCTTTCTATGTTGTTGGGTGTTATAGTGTGTTTACATGTAGAAAGCTCATTTGCCATCTGCATTACCACCTAGATCTTCACCACTGCCATCATCATTTAATATTATTTTTGTCTTGTGGCGTAATACCATTACCAACCCTTTTGACAGAGAAGATATATGAGGGAAATATATGCGCAAAATGATTAGAAAGACCTCTGTGAGATTGCCTTAGAATGGCTTCTAATAACCATTAGAAAAGCAGACTGAAGCCTGACCCAAACAATGGAAAACATTAAATCCTGGCGTTTCTCTTGCCCTGTGTGAAGAGAAGCTCTGGTTTGTTGTCGAGGCTATCCTGGCAAGGTTTTTCAGTTTGGGTTTGGTTTGTTTTGGTTTTTGGTTTCTCTTTTGCCATATTGATCTCTCATTTTGCTTGATGGGGAAATACTTTTTTTGCCTCCAGAAGTGGGTTTCCCTTGCATATTAGCCTTGTTGGTGTGCTGCCCCATAGGAGGATGGCCCCAGTGCTATTGGCACTGTCCTGTGTACAGTTAATTAAACCTCCTGCTGTGGACCTGGATTTCTGCTGCTGCTGTTCACTGATGTGTGTGAATTGAGTGAAGCACATGTGCATAAGCTCAGGGACACTCATGAAAACAAACCCTGAAAATAGCAAAAGATGGAGTCAGGGCAAAGCCTTCAGCTTTCAAATAAGCTTGGTAATCTGGCTAGCTGAATGCCAGAGCTCACAAAGCTGAGAATTGCATTTCTGAAGATAAGACAGACTCTTTTTGTGTTTTTATCTTTTCTTCCCAAAATGTATTGAGTTTTAATATGGTACTTTATCTCTGTAAGCAAGAAAACAGAGCCCGTCGTGAACTCTTGGGCTATTGGGTCCAACCCAGTGAGGAGTTTATCCTCTTTTTTCTGGTGACCACATCTCAAGGTAAACCATGAGCAGAGTCTTACTAGGACACCTGGCTGCCATGGTCTCATAAAGGGGTCCTGGAGCAGAAGGGGGTTAAGAAACTCACAGAAGGCAAGAGTAGGGCTTCCAAAAAGTCTAGTAACCTATGTGTTTTAGAGAACAGATAGTGATTTCCTTTGAAGTTAGGCCCCTTCTCTTTTTCATTTAACTAAATATTCCAAGAGAGAATCTTGATTTCTAACCATTCTTTTTTTGACTACGTTGTAGTGCTTTGAGTCCTTGTGATTCTGTTTACTAGGATATAAAATGCTAATTTTAGAAGCTCTAAATAAATTTTTTCCAATTCCTAGCTTGCTTACTTGGGTAAAATATAGCAAGTGATTAGATTGGAGTAATAGTAGTGTCCTAAAAACATATCAGCCACTGAATCAGACAACCTCTCTATTCTTTCTCTACCTTTCCCAACTCCCCTCAGCAAGTTTTGACTATGTCTTTTTATATGAAATTCATCAGCCAGGAAGTATATTTTCAGCCTCTCCTTTGTGTTAATACCTGGTGTAATAATGTGTGCTAATGCTTATGATCTTTCATAGGGAAACAGAAATAAACACACATGGTAGACCAGGACAGTACATAGTGAAGAGTTAGCATGTGGTATAGATAATGAGAAGAGAGAAAGCAGGAACAGCTTGGGAACCCAATTGGGACTTTGCTCCAGAAACAGAAAGAATGGAGGCATTCTGAGTCAGGGGATTCACACAAGCTAAGGCAGCGATATAGGAATGAACACAAAACAAAGATAAGAACTTTGCTGTATGTGTAACACTTTTCATAAAAAGTGTTGGGCCACAATCAAATTAAGTAGTTATGACAGGACCTGGTACTAGAAGGCCTTATATGACCATACTGTGCTTGCCTAGAACTACACTTGCTTTGAAAGCTTTGATCAGTTCCTATCTTTTGAATGGAATACTTTAGCATTTGAAGGGTAAAATGAGTTTATATTGGAGGAAATAAGGTTTCCTTGGCCTGTCTGCTTTTTGTGTGTGTGTGTTTTGCTAAGGCAGTATATTCAGAGATTTAAATCAGTTCTTTATCTTGTAGAAGGGAGTCAGGTATATAGTTAAGAAAGCAGATTTTTTTCATTAAAAGGAATTTTATTTCATAATTGTGAAATTTTGGCCTTAGAAATGAGAATGTGTGTGAGTGAAAGCACAGGTTTAATGTTTAATGTTTAAAAGAGTTTGGATAACTGTTGCAGAAGCAAAATGGATTTATAACATTGCTTCCTAATCTGGGTTACCTGAAAGAATAAGAGAAGTGCTGCATATCCCTGTGTGAAGGTTACACAGGTTACTACTTGAAATGCTGCTTGTTTGGAAAATAAGATATGAAATCCAAATGGGGGTAGAAAGGGGAGGGGAAAAAGTAGTACCAGGGTCACTGGAAGTGTAAAGATTGGGAGTTTCCGTTGTAAGTTTTCATTCTAGATTTGAGTAGGTCAGCTGACCCTCAAATTTCTAATTACTTCATTTACTAGCGTTTGAATAGTAGTTTGATTTATCTTCCAGTTTGTTTTCCTGTATCTTGTGTTAATAGTTGCTATTATTTATCTCATTTAAACAGTAGTGCTTCGGTTGAAACTTGATTCTAGTCAATTTTATTATGATGAGTTTACCATCTTTTCAAATGTAGTACTCCTGTAATGCGTTGTTACTCTATGATGAAGGTAAAAACAAATTTACAGTTGTTAACCACAATCTTAACCTTTCCTCGGTTTGCTTGATTTACTACAAATTAAATTCTACTATGCTTGATATAAATCATTAAGTATATAATTTGAAGCAGTTGCTGTGATCCATCTTTTACTGTTTTCTGCACTCACATCCAAATGTAGAACTTCAAGTCCGAAAAACAGTGAAATGATTAGAAAACTGCCCTTCTGGAGTCCTAAGTGAGCATTCATTTCCATGTGGGTATATGACATTGGGGTCCTCTCAGCTCTGAGTGGGAGATGCAGACATTGCATTCAGGATGAAATGTTTGCTTCTTGACTTGTCTGCCTGATTTAAATATTCATACTTCACCAGAAGGAAAAAGCTGCTGACTTCTAAAAGTGGGTCAGTTTTTTTTTTTTTTTAATGGTCCTTTTGGCACTTTGTAACATGTTAATACTGCCTTAGAGATGGAGAACAGTTTGGCAGAGCGCATCTTTATCACTTCAGGGGCCAAAGCTTCACTAGGCCAGTGGAAAGAGAGGCATTGCAGATATTAATAACTAATAAGACTGTGATATCGGCTTTATTTGCCACTCTGTTTGCTTTTCTAGATATAGAATGTAGTATGTTAACCAGAAAGGATTAATTTGAGGAAAACTTTGTATTGATAAAGGTGATGATGTAAGTAAACAGCAGTAACCTGTATCTTCAGATGCATGGTGTTTCTGAACAAATTCCACAATTACATAAATTTGTTTTATTTTTCTATTTGGACATGATAACTTTCAAAAGAAGTCCTTGGATAGAATGGGATCATTGATAGGTTGTCAGTCTTATTCCCACATCATTTATTTCTGCTTAATTATTATTTAAAGTGTACTTTACATTGATTGAATTTCTTACATCTAAGGGACCCAAATGGCATTTAAACATGAATGCCATCTTTTTATCCTCACAAAATTAAAATTTCAAGTATCTTCTATCGAAAGGAGGGGTAGGACAGTAGGATGAGAAAGGAAGGAGAGTTAGAGTAATAATAGGAATTCTGGATGGAGAGAGATCTGGAGATCCTGATTACCACATGTATTAGTTTATTCAGGCTGCTGTAACAAAATAGCTTAGACTGGATCATTTATAAATAACAGAAATTTATTGCTTACAACTCTGGAGGCTGTGATGTCCATGTTCAAGGCATCAGCAGATTTTGTGAGGGCCTGCTATCTGCTTCATAGATAGCACCTTCTTGCTGTGAGGACATAGCAAGAAGGTGTTATCTATGGCAGAAGGGGAAAAACAAGCTTTCGTAGGCCTCTTTTATAAGGACACTAATCCCATTCATGAAGGAGGGCCCTTGTGACCTAATGGCCTCCTAAAGACCTCACCTCTTAATACAGTTGCACTGGGAATTAGATTTCAACATATGCATTTTGAGTGGACGCTAACATTCAGATCCCAGCACCATGTCCTAGTCATAAGACACGGATGAGATTGAGAGAGTTCAGGTTGCTTGTTTAGGAGGCATGTTATACATTTCACCAATCTCTTTCTTTAGTTTTCTAGGACTTATAAAAACCATTCAGTGATTTTAGTCCAGTTTCATAACGTGTACCTGGCCCGTCCTGTACCTCAGCGTAGAACAGCTCAAGTGGTGATGAACTTTCCGGAATTGCACTATCAGACATACTAATATGGCTGCTTCTAGGATCTTCTGGTTTACTGTCAGATTCTAGCTCCCAGTTTACAATGGCCAAATACCTGTCCAGCAGTCTTAAAGTTTGGTTCAAGTATTCATAAAAATATGGAATATGCCCTATTGAGGAATATATTTTGTCATGTGGCTTTCCCACAGGCCCCAAGATGTGCTTGCTTTTTATAAAAAATATTTATTATATTAAGTTGCCTGGCGCCCTAAAAAATAACCAGTATAATATTGAACTGGTGCTTCTGAGGAATTATTTATTCAGCTCCCTATAGACAATGGTTGTGTTCCAGAAGATGTTTTGTGAATCTCAAATCATGTTAAGTATAGTAGGGAAATTGCCATTTTTAACACTTAAGCAGACATACAGGATTTTTAAAATACAAGAGATGAATCCTGTCACCAGGATCTCATAGTGTAAAATTTTGAGGAATTCTGGGCTCTGTCTTTACTATAAGACACAAGATCCTTTTGTAATAGAAATGGCTACTAGTGTAGTATTTAAGGGTTAAATGTAATAATGTCATCTGGCATACTTTCAGATGGTTCATGGGAGAAGAAAGATGTATGATAGTTCAGGGAGCGTGGAAGGATATATAGGTATCTGATTTATCAAAGGGATCACTATACTATTCTTTGAACTTTTACGTATGTTTGAAATTTTACAAAATAAAAAGTCTTAAAAATAAATGTTTTCTTTATTTTAAATGTGGGTTTTCATGTATGGAGTATGCTTATAAAGAAACAAATTGGGTAGGACCTGTACCTTTGGAATCCTGACGTATATACATCACTTAATAAATCACACTACCCCAGAAAGAAGCAGGTTATTTTGACCTGGCTGTAATTGAAACCAAGATGAAAAGACTTCTGACTTTCAGATTACCCCTTGGTTTCCCAATATACATTTGACTCAGATGACTAAAAAATAATCAGTTTTCATTGTCTTTAGTAGTGTGCAACAAAAAATGTTATTGCTCGAAAGAAGTACGCACAATGCCCAAATCATGGTTGACATAGTAATTTCCTTGAACATCCTAAATGTTTCTAAGATCTCATTTGTTAATGACTTATCTTTCCCACCCTCCTTACTTTTTATCTTTTCTAGCGACATATTACTGTATATTCTAAAAGGCGTTTGTGTATTGAGAAAATTCAGTTATAAAAAAAGGTGACTATTTCCGCTTCTGTATTTGAAACTGTGGTGGTGGGCTATGGGGAAAGAGAGAATAAGAAGGTGGATTTTTATACATGTTTAAAAAGAGAGAAAGAAGTCCATGCATCTAGTGCTTGCCTTATTATATTCACCATGAAAAGTCAGTGAGGGCGACCTATTTACTGTACAGGCGTGTTCAAATCTAGTGCATTGACAAAGGATGGGGCCAACCTGGGAAACTCTTACTCTGGCTAGAGATCAAGAACCTTAATTGTACGTGCGTGTGTGTGTATGTGTGTGTGTGTGTATGTGTCGTCTTCCTGTCATTGTAGTTCTAACTAAGGGTGAAATAGATTTATATTTAACCAAAGAGGAAAGGGGAAGCTATTCCTGGGCTTTTGCTATTTAAATAATCAATTCATGAGGAAGAATCAGTATTATAAGAAAAAAATTGCAGTGGTATTTCAATTTGAACATACACAGAATCCTCTGCTTTCCAACATAGTATGCAGTTTCACGTAAGATGCTTCGGGATGGAATTGTGAGCTAGGGTTTGTTACCCGCAGGACCTTTTAATACAGTCCTTCAGCGCACACTGTTATTTTTAGTGCACTAGATTGTATTAGTTGCTAAACCCTAATTTTCTAATGTACTGCAATAATGAGTAATCCACTATTTTACTCTCAGAGTCATTTTACTTTGTACAAGGGCTACAGTACCCCAAACCCTCACCCCTCCCCACTTTTTAAATATCACTATTCAGACATTTTCTCTTCTAGTTATAATTAGATTGCTAAGTTATTTTGGAATTAAAGAATACTAAAAAAAAACTTTTATTGTCTGTGCCAAATAGTATTTTTCTTTGTTTATAACTACCAGTAGTATCATCACTGTAGTGCAGGTATTTCCTTCCAGCACCTCCCCACTTTGCCTCCATCCTTCCTCTGTTCTCCACTGAAGTGGGACCATTATGTTTAATGAAACTCTGTTTCTTACATGACTTGTATTATGTTCTACCCACTAAAGTATAAGAGTAGAGTGAAAAGTCACTTGGGATTACTGCCAGAGGTTGTTCAGAAGAAACCACATCTAGTAACCCTGTTATATCTGGCATAGTTCATACTCAGAAGCCAGCACAAAAAGACTTGGAAGGTTGCATTCTTCTACTGGAACATTTTCAGTTACATGTGCTTTAGGCTTATAAAAGGCCTAATCTCTTTTTCCCAAAAAGTGCTGTTTGTATCAAATAAGAATAAACTCATTTGAGAGTTTTTAAAAATAGATGTATTACTTGGAAGTCTTGGGAAGATGCAGAAAGCTAAACAGATTGATAAGTACTCAGTATTTTTCATTCATGCAGATATTTTTAATCTTAGGGAAATTTTAAAATTATTTCCTCTGACTTTAGTCAAGGACTCTAGAAAGCTGCAGATTGTGCAGTTTTGACTGAGATCCTGATAGTGATCTGTAATTTTAGTTTGTTCTTTATAATATTGACCTTTTGTCTTTACTACTGAGAAGTGTGGAGTGCAATATCAAACTTAATTCAGTCTTTGTAGATCTAAAATTGAGCCTATGCCTCTCCTGCTTTTTAAGATATTGTTGATTCATAGGAGGAATATGACTGTTAGGGTATAGAATTCTTCATGCTGACACCTGCAAGCTTCCTGAGAATTAATATTATAATAAAGATCGTGGTGAGCTACTTCCTTCAAGGTGGGTCCTGTACTTACCTGACTATTCTCAGGCTTCCCCATGTATTCACTATGCCTGGGACAAAGGCTTTTGGACTTTTTGCAGCCACACATATATTGATTTAGCTAAACATTTATTTGTAACCATAAGCAGACAAGAAACAATGACCAGTTCTATGAAGATAATCAGCAGATTGAAAGTGGGGAATGAAGCTGAGTAATCGAAACAAATTCTCTACCCTACCTATACTGAAACAGCAAATGCACAAAAACAGGAGATAACTTTTTAAATGTTTCATTAGTATTCTCAGTAAGATTTGAGATCATATTATTTCATCAGTAAAACAAAAATAGGCTATTCTCATTACCTTCAGAATAAAAGTCAAGTCTTCAGAGTTGTCTGTCAGACCCCACAACCCATCCTTTTTCGCTACTGTTATGCAGCCCACTCACTCTGCTCCAGTAATTTTGGGCTCCTTGCTGTTCTCTGTTCATGTCAAGCCTGCTCCCACCTTGGGTCTTTATAACACTGTTTTCTCTGCTTGGAAAGCTCTTTGATAATGCTTTGGTTTGAATGTGTCCTCCAAGTTTCATGCGTTGGAAATTTAATCCCCAATGTGGCAACATTGAAAGATGGGGCCTTTAGAGGTTATTGGATCATGAGGGCTCTCTCCTCAGGAATGGATTAATCAATCCATGGGTTCATGGGTTATCATGGGAGTGGAACTAGTGGCTTTATAAGAAGAGGAAGCGAGACCTGAGCAAGTATGCTAGCATGCTTAGCCACCTCG
Organism: Chlorocebus sabaeus; assembly: GCF_047675955.1. NCBI lineage: Eukaryota > Metazoa > Chordata > Mammalia > Primates > Cercopithecidae > Chlorocebus > Chlorocebus sabaeus. Next base: position 19,150,133 of record NC_132904.1, read on the forward strand.
CCATGTGATACCCTGTGCTGCCTTGAGACTTTGCAGAGAGTCCTCATGAGCAAGAAGGCTCTCACCAGATATGGCCCCTCCACCTTGGACTTCTCAGCTTCCGTACCTGTAAGAAATAAATTCCTTTTCTTTATAAATTACCTAGCTTCATGTCTTATATCATAAACAATAGTAAACTAATAATCATACAACTGACTCCTTTACCTCCTTCAAGAGCCTAGAACAGTATGTAGCACATGAGGTGCTCAATAAATAGTTCTTGAAATAATGAAATAGGCCAGGCGCAGTGGCACACGCCTCTAATTCCAGCACTTTGGGAGGCCGAGGAGGGCAGATCACCTGAGGTCAGGAGTTCAGAACCAGCCTGGCCAACATGGTGAAACCCCGTATCTACTAAAAATACAAAAATTAGCCGGGTGTGGTGGCACATGCCTATAATCTCAGCTACTCGGGAGGCTGAGGCAGGAGAATTGCTTGAAACTGGGAGGCAGAGGTTGCAGTGAGCTGAGATTGTGCCACTGCACTCCAGCCTGAGTGACCAAAAAAAGCCAAACTCCATCTAAAAAAAAAAAGAGAGAGAGAGAAAGAAACAGAAGTATACAAGTGAACTCAAGAGAGGGAGGCAGATAACAAAATGGACTCTGCAAGAAGGTAAATTAGCAAATTAGAAGAAACTTAAGAAATTCTATAATAAAGCAAGTGTCAAAGAGATGGAAATATCGTAGAGAAAATAAACATGGAGACTAGATTTAAGATATTTAAAATTTTATAATAAGAGCTTCAAAAGAAAAGTGATCCTAAAAGGAATTTCAGAAGAAAAAATTTCTGAGCTGAAGAAGCCTCAAATCTAAAGCTCTTACTAAGCATCAAGCAAGATAATTTGGAGGAAAAAAAAAGATTCATCCTGTGGCTAAAATTTTCAAGTATTGTTCAAGTTCTCAAGCAAAGAGAAAAAGATCTCACAAACTTCTCAATAATAAACAGCAACCACCAAAAAAGTTACTTATAAAAGGATAAGAATCACTGTTGGGTTTTTTTTTTGTTTTTTTTTTTTTGTTTGTTTGTTTGTTTTTTGAGACAGAGTTTCACTCTTGTTGCCCAGGCTGGAGTGCGCTGGCACGATCTCGGCTCACCGCAACAGAGGCGTCTCCCAGGTTCAAGCGATTCTCCTGCCTCAGCCTCCCAAGTAGCTGGGATTACAGGCATGCGCCATCACACCCGGCTAATTTTGTGTTTTTAGTAGAGACGAGATTTCTCCATGTTGACCAGGCTGGTGTCTAACTCCCGACCTCAGGTCATCTGCCTGCCTTGGCCTCCCAAAGTGCTGGGATCACAGGCGTGAGCCACTGCTCCTGGCTGAGCTCTCCATTTTTTATCAATAGGTCTGAATGGTAGAAGATAATGGAATTTCATAGAGTTCTGAGGGTACGGGATTGTGACACTAGAATTTTATACTTAGGAAAGGCAAAGAAAGATATATTTGGACTCACAAAATATACTACAAACGTAGCCTTTCTGAAAAATTTTTGATAGGGATGTGCACTGAATTAGTCAAAATTAAAGAATCAGTAAAATAAACAAAACCAAATTTGAAAAGATCAACAAAATTAACAAACTATTAGCTATACCAACCAAGGGAAAAAAGATTATTATTCTGGATATTCTAGCTAGTACAATAACATAGGGCAAGAAAATGCAAAATACTGGCCAGGTGCAGTGGCTTTTGCCTATAATCCCATCACTTTGGGAAGCTGAGGTGAGAGGATTGCCTGAGGCCAGGAGTTCAAGACCAGCCTGGACAACATAACAAGACCCTCATCTCTACAAAAACAAATTTTTTAAAACATAAAAAATGCTATTGGAACAACAGATACATATCATCATTATTTGCAGATGACCTGATTGTCTACCTAGAGAAACCAGGAAAATCAATGACTTATTACAAATAATAACAGTAAGGTGTCCATATACAAGGTAAAATCAAAACCAAGAACTTTCCTTTATGTCACCAGTACCCTGTGAGGAAATAACAGTGGAAAAAAATAGTCTAGTCAAAAAAGCAAGAAACCTTTTAAAAGCTAGAAATAAAACTTCACAAGAAATGTGAAGAAATGTGTATACCTATACCTTTACTCTTACTTAGGGACATAAAAGAGTTTAAATAAATGAAGATCATTCGTACCTTCTTTCTAGGTGGGGAAATTGAACATTTTAAGGAAGTTAATTCTCCCGAAATCTGTAAATTTACTATAATTCTCTTCAAAATTCCAGTGAATGTTTTGGGGAATTTGACAGATTGGGTCTAAAGTTCACCCAGATGTAGCCAAGGAAACTTTGAAAAAGAATTAAGGAGAATGTTACATTTCTAGCCCAGCTGCCCACTGAACAACTTCACTTCTGTGTCATACTGGCGTCTTAAACTCAGGATGTCCTGAACTGTACTCATTATTTTCTCTCCAGTGTTTTCAGTTATGTTCCTTATGACTGTAAAATTTCCCACAGTCTACTACAATAAAAAAGTCAGAATCTTAAACATCAATGGTGATTCTGAAAGCCTTCCTTGATTCTTCCCTTTCTCTCATCTCTGAAATTCAATCATCATGTTCCGCCAGTCTTCTTCTTAGATATCTTTTTAAATCTATCTTCTTTCCATAAGCACTACTTTAGCCCATGCCATTATTATCTCTTGCCTGGCTTATTTAAAGAGTTTCTTTTTGAATCTCCTTGCTTCCAGCCTTCTTCCCTTCTCTTTACTGTAGCTAGAGTGAATCTTCAAAAATGCAAATTTAAATGGTTGCTTAAAACCTCTCTTGTGTCTTCTCTTTGCTCTTAGGACCAAGTCCAAAATCTTAACATGGCTTGCAGATTTGTATGATACATACCTACTTTCTCCAACCTCTCTTATCTCTCTCTCTCTTCAAACTCTAGACATTTTTGAACTTCTCTCACAACTAAATGGACCCTAGTCTTTCTGTGTCTTTGAACTTACTGGTCTCCCTTCTGAGACACTGTTCCCCTCCCCACCTTGGTGAGCTCATACACATCCTTCAAGTCTCAGTGTAAAACCATTTCTTCCTAGAGGCCTTCTCTGACCTTTAGATTAGGTTAGGTCCACCTGTTGGATGTTTACCCTGGTGTACCTTATTCCCTTTATCCTAACACTTGTTATATTTTGTCATAATGATTTGTCTTTCTTTGCTTCTAGGTTTTAAACTCAGTGAGAGTCAGGACTCCACCTGCTTATTCAAGGGAATATTCTCTGTGGCTAACACAATGTAGTGTACCAAATAAGTACATTAAGTGAATGAAGTAACCGACAGAATCAAAACATACTAGAAGGTTATAGTCAGTGAGCAGTATGATGCTGGCAAGGAACAAACAGATTAGCAGAGCAAAACAACTTAAAAATAAAACATTCATATAAATTGGAATTTAATATAATAGAGATAATAGTTCAGATCAGTAGAGAAAGATGGATTTTTTTCAGGAAATGGTATAAGAACAATTGGCTGTCCACTTCAGGAAAAAATATCAAGTGAGGCTCCTAGTCAGGACTATTTTGATTGCAAATTACGCATTCAGCTCAAACTAGCTAAAGCCAAAAAGAGAGCAGACGTATTGGGAGGATGTTAAGGTATCGTAGAAAGGAGGGAATGGGGGAAGAGTATTCCCTCAGGAATGCAAGAAGCATCAAACCTCTTCAGTTCTCATAGACTAGTTACTCTTTCATTTATATCTTATGTTCTCCACTTCATTTTTACCTACGGTAGACTAACTCTGTGTGGTAAAGAATGTAGCCTTTAGCAGTTCCCAGGTTTTGTCACCTTTTGAAGAAAAGTGTTCTCTGGCATGTTGAAAATACTTGAGGAAGTACTTTGATTTGTGTGGCCAGGGTCACATGCCCACTATCCCCTTGTAGGGCTCAGACCAATCACTGTATCCCAGGAAACTGGGTCATGTAAGACTTCTTACACATATGACGTATTGGTTTCTGCAGGTGCATGTGTCTCAGTGTGTGGTTTGGGGGAAGGATGAACATGAAAAGAAAGCCTCCCCAGGAAAGGAGGCGGGTAGCACAGCCATAGATAGCCACTGGGAGACCTGTCATGAGCTGGATATTCACTGTAATTTTTGTCTGCTGTTACCTCTGTTTTACATCATACTAAAAAACAAATTTAAAGTGGATTAGAGATTTAATACATAAAAGTATAAAAATATTAAAAGAAAACAGATTTTTTGTTCTTTTTATCTTGGAGTGTGGAAGACCTTCCTTAGCATGATAAGAAGACCAGAAACCATACAGGAAAGGACCTAATAACGTAAGAGGATAAAAGAGAAGAGAAACTTTATTTAAGGCAAAGGCGGTAAAAACAAAATTGCAAAAAGAGCAATAAAAATTCAAGAAAGATATTTTTAACGCATGTGTGACAAAGGGTTATTAGTATATATATAAAGAGTTCTTATAAATCTAAAGTATGAGCCTCCAAAGGGAAAATATGCAATGGCGGGGGGTGGGGGCACTAATATTAAGGCAACTCGCAGAAGAAGTAAAAAACTGTGTATGTCACAGAGAAGGAAACATCAGAGGACAGTAAATATGTGAAAGATGATTAGTTTTATTAGTAATGAGGAAAATGAGATTTAAAACCACAGTGAGATACCATTTTACTTCTGACAGATTGGCAAAAATTAAAATATCCAACAATTATTGGCAAGGATAGAGCAGTAAGAAACCTTATACACTGCTGAATGGAATATAAAATTGTTCAACAACTTTGGAAAACAATTTTTGATTTTCTAGCAAATTTGAAGATGTGTATACTTTATGACCCACCAGTTCTCCTCCTAGATATATACTCTAGAGCAGCACTGTCCAATAGAAATGTAACAGAAAACACATATGTAATTAAAAGATTTCTAGCAACCACATTACAAAAAAGTAAACAGAGTTCTAATCAATTTTAACTATTTGAAATCTGGTGTTTATATTTTACACTTGCAGCACATCTCAGTTTGGGGTAGCCATATTTCAAGTGCTCAATAGCCATACATGGCTAGTATGTAGATAGCATGTTGGACAATGCAGCTCTGAAGACACTCTTACAGACATACAGAAGGACTTGCATGAGAATATTTGTAACAGCCTTGTTAATAATAACAGAAAATGGGCTGAGCACGGTGGCTCACGCCTGTAGTCCCAGCACTTTGGGAGGCTGAGGCTGGTGGAGTGCTTGAGCCCAGGAGTTCAAGACCAGCCTGGGCAACATGGCGAAACCCATCTCTACCACAGATACAAAAATTAGCCAGGTGTGGCAGTGCACACCTGTGGTCCCAGCTGCTTGGGAGGCTAAAGTGGAAGGATCTCTTGAGCCTGGGAGGCAGAGGCTGCAGTGAGCCGTGATTGCACCACTGCACTCCAGCCTAGGCAACAGAGTGAGACTGTGCCTCAACAGCAATAATAATACTAACAACAATAATACTAACAACAACAGGAAATGGAATCAGTCCAAATATCCTGTGACTGGATAAATTATGGGACACTCCTACAGTGGGATACCATACTGTAGTTTTTAAAAAATGAATGAACTGCAGGTATATGTATAACATGGAGAATTTCATAAGACTTGGGAAAAAATACAAGTCACAGAATATATAAAAACTAATAAAACATTATATATGGACACTTATATAAGTGGTAAAGTTAGAAAGAAAAAATTCAGAATAGTGACTACCTTTTGGGCTGAAGGAGAGGGATGCAATTAGAGGCTCTTAGGGATTCCGAGATACCAAAACTAGCCTGTTTATTAGAGATTATATGTACATGTATGCATACATACTTACACATTCATATGTACATTCACACATGCACTTACACTCTTGTATGCATCATTAACCATATTAAAATCACTGATGGCCAATAAATATGAAGAGATGTTCAGTTTCATTAATCAGAATTATAAGTTAGAACAATAATGAAATTTTTTTGCTCATGAAACTGATAAATTTTAAGGGTATCAAGTCTGTACTTGATAGACAAACAGGCAGTCCTTACTCTACTGTTGAAAGTATACAGCATTTTTGGACAGTAGTTTTGGAGTAGGAATCTATATTTTAAATTAGGCTACCCTTTAACCCAGCAGCATGATTTCTAAGAATTTATTCTCAGGAAGGATTCAGATAAGTGAATAAAGATACATTTATAAGGATGTTCATTACAGTTTTTTAAAAAATAATAGTGGAGAATTGAAAAAACATTTGGTGTATTTATGAGTGCACTTGTTAAGAAAAGGAAGTAGATGATACTGATTTTCACATGGAAATGTATTCATGACACATTATTAAATAAACAAAGGACATCGTAGCATACTATGCAGTATATGATCCCAAATTGTTATATAAAATCAGAAAAACATTAGAAACAAATAACAGAACTTATTTCTGGGTTGGAGAGGAGATTACATGATATTTTAATTTCTTGAAAAAAATTAAATGAAATTGTATTACATTTATAAATAGAAGGATATGATATTTTTGCTTTTTTATGAGATTGGCATCATTTTGTGTAGCAGGGTGATCCTAAGGACACTGGACATTGCTCTAGACTATCTAAATCAAACTCTGGTTTGTCTCGTTTTGAGAAATTTGTAGAGATTCAAACAGTTTTCTTTTTAAAGCAGCACTTAAGAGTTGGGCTTTGACTGTGGTCTAAGTTATCAGCTAATAAAGCTATGGCTTTCATGTCAGTGTAGAAGAGAACAAAAAGATGTGCATTGGGGAAAATTGGGTAACTCTGTGACCTGATCCAATCCAGTTCCTTGTACCTGATAATGCTTTTGCTAACTTTAATCAAGCATTTATGTCTCAGCCCATTTCCATAGCCTCTGAGTGAGTGTCAACCCTGAGTACTTACAGATTCTTCCAGCTTTTGAGTATAGTGTTAGTAAAGTCTCTGGAAAAAAATTATTGAGTTCTTTTCCAGACACTATTAGACCTAACAGACAAAGCCAGAGGAAAAAAGAGTCTTAGCTAAACCCTTTTGATTTGACCTGCCTCGGAGCACCTGTTAATCTAAAGAGAAAAGAACCCACTAACTAAACAATGTAAAATATGTAACTGCCTTATTATGCATGTTTATTACCAACTTTTAAGAAAAATAATGACTTTGTATGGACTGCATGAACAATTAGGTTAAATCCTGCCAGACCTTCACCTCATGGGTCCTGTGTACTATCTTTGGGTTCCTGTTTCCAGGCTCCAGCTCCCATTACCTTCCCTTCCTACTCTGGGCCCCTCCAACAGTAATAGTCTGTGATTCTTTGTTGTTATTTATCCAAGGAAGTGACATAATCAATTTGAGCTACGTTTTCTTGCTGTTAATCTGGCAGTGCTATATGGAAAGGAAGAAATGGGGTGTGGGAGTATAGTTAGAATTATATTATTGTGGCTTAAGGCTAAGGAAACAATTTCTGACACTGGTAAGGGACGAGGTATGGAGAGGAGAGGTTGGAAGGTACATTACTGCAGAACAATCAGCAGGATTAGGCATTATTTGGAACTGGGCCACAAGGTAGAGGAAGAAAGAATGAGAGGTGATTCTGAGGCTTTGAGCTTGGGTGGCTAAAAATGTATAGCACTGGAACACAGCTTTACTACGTGATCCCTTGTCATACATGAATTTTCTGTAAAAGTTCGCTTACTGGTATAGGCTCTAGCTTCTTACAGCTCCGCGTTATTTGCATTTTAGGACATTTATTTATTTGTGAACAAATGTTGATGGATGCTACTGTTTTAAAATCAGCAGTTTCTCTGGTCAGTCCCCTCCACTTCCCCCAAAAAGTAGAAATTGCTCCTGGAAACACACACACACATACACACACTATGTGGTTTAGAAGAAATGATCTTCACCTTCTTAAAATTACAAATTTAAAAAACGGAAGTAAATATAGTTGAGTGGGAATGTAAAATATTTGAATGCAAATTTGAGATTTAGTGAAAATTGGTTTTATTATGTTTATAATGCAGTTGTTTAAAAGACACATGTATGTGTTTTAGGATTAAAGGTTCTTTTTGAATTTTGTGTTCAAGGTGGTGTAAAAGTTAAATTTTAGTAACATTCAGAGAACAGACTAATGAAAAGTAGCTTATTTATACACTTCAGACTGAAAAAGAATGCTTTCCTTGTCTCTTTTTGGATTTTTTTAAAATACTGGTATTGAAATCTGATTATTAGCCCCCATTGGTTCAAAGAAGAATCTCTTGATCATAATATTAGAAGACAAATGGTAAAAACCTGGGCAAATCATTTGGTAAGAATAAAAGATCATACAGGATTGTCTTGTTACGAAAGAAGCATTCTTGATTGGAGCAAGAGAACTTATGGAGAGAAAAAATAATTTTATGTTGTCTTGACACCCTTTTAAAGAAATCAGAATAGAAACTAAAAATGTACCTTGATATTATTCTCTGGATAAGCTCTTTACAGAGGCTAGGATTCTAAACCTGCAGTAGCTTTTAATGTATTAGCAAGATATTCTCCAGATAGAGTCAGCAGTTTGCTCTATTGTTTAGCGTTGATTTTTTGTCCAAAGACTGTAATGAATAACAACCTACTGTATTAGTTGTATATATCAGGGCTCTTTTCTTGTACAGAGCTTAGTACACTTCAGTTTTGAAAATAAATTTAAGTGAGGAGGATATTTATCAAATCAAGTTATAGAGACTATCCAAATAATGTCTTTAATTTTAAAACACTTTCATAAGTACAAAAGTATTTTACCTACCAATTAGGGATTCACATTCTTATTTTCTTCTGTGCCTTTGTTATTATTTTTACTGTATAACTGCAGTATAGGTAAGGTGGAGTAAAGTTGAAATACTTTTAACTAAAAGCACTCTAATGGACATTTGTTATTTTTAAGCTAGGTGCATTATTGGAAATGACATGAAATTTATTGCTAGGTTTTTAGTTTGTACATATCTAAGAAAATATAGTTTATGAAGACAGTGTTTTTTGTTTTTGTTTTTGAGACAGGCTGGAGTGCAGTGGCGCGATCTTGGCTCACCGCAACCTTTGCCTCCTGGGTTCAAGTGATTCTCCTGCCTCAGCCTCCCAAGTAGTTGGGATTACAGGCATGCACTACCATTGCCCAGCTAATTTTTGTATTTTTAGTAGAGACAGGGTTTCACCATGTTGCCTAAGCTGGTCTTGAACTCCTGGTCTCAAGTGATCTGCCCATCTTGGCCTCCCCACATATTAGTATTACAGGCGTGAGCCACTGCGCCTAGCCAGTGAAGAATTTTTTAACCCTTAAACTCAAAAGGGAATATAGAATAAAAACAAGTTTGTTTTCAGAACAGTTATTTAGTTAGGCCTCTAGAATAAAATAAAATATTGTTTTGGGAACCTATTATGTGAGGAAAAATTCAGTAAGTAATTGTTAGACTTTGTGAAAGTCAGTATCATGTAGAATTAATCAGTGAAAGAGCATTTCCACATTAAATGCAAAAAATTGACCAAAGATTATGAGACAAGAAGTTATTGTTGACTTCTTGAGTTAACCCCTTAATTTCCCCAAGGTTTAGCTTATCATGACAGATACCACTCTTTTGCAAGCTACATTTTGTTTTGAAAAGGTAATGGTCAGATTAATAAACCATGATTGCATCCATATTAGACTTGTGGTACAATTTGTAGATCCAATAGGAATGAAAGTGGATCTAACAGTCTGTAGTCAGCTTGTGTTCATATAGTCCTTTGGGGCATAGTAATACATATTGAAGCAAATAAAAAATTAGAAATGCCTTAAAAGGCAAGCTTTTAAAGTATAAAGTAATATTTTAGCATATAAACTTACAAGTGAGAATTACAACAGAATCAGAAAGTCTTAGCGTTTCAGGAGGGAAAAACTTTTTTTCCCTTAAAATGCAGTAGATTGTATACTTATTATTTTAATTATGAAAGTAATATGTTTTGATCATAAAACCTTCAGCCAGTTCAGCAAAGTGAGAATTGCCTGTAAACTTAACACTCAACTATTAACATTTTGATATACAAAATTATTATTTTTATAGAAATTAATGTGAGATTGTTTCAAAAGAACCATGACTTTAAAAGTTCAGGGGCAGCCCTGAGTGCATGTACTTGAAAATTGAAATAATTTTGCATCCTGACACCAAACTCTTTGGAATGTTGAAGTTTTTGGGATAGGAATACGAATGTAGTTTTTGCACAACTTTTTCAAGTCCTTTTCTGTTGTATCCCCTCAAGCCCATCCTTCAAAAAACAAAAAATTGTCCCCAAAGATTTCCAGCTCAGGCATTTAGAGAATTAGCTACCAGCCTATTAAATTTCAGCTGTAGTAAATGTTACCCTGTTTGTATTATTAGGCTGAAGTGAAATGAATTCCTTACTGACAAAGAAAATGGTAGGTGCCGGCTGCTTCCCTTTGGCGTGAGATAGGCTATGTCACGGATAGGGAGTGACAGTTCTGAGATGTTCAAATAAGAATTCTGTATGTACTTACTACAAAATAAAGTAAAATATTGGCTTAAGTATTTTTCCAGTGTGAATTATATGCTGAAAACAGGATAAAAAGAAGATATGAATCATTCTTTAACAGGTATCCCCTGAATACTGATTCCTGGGACAGTAGCTTTTCCATACGGGAACAATAGGTGTCTTCTCATAGCTCCGTGTGTTAGTCCTTATGTGATGGAAGGTGAATAGAGAGAATGTCTTTAGCACTTGGGTATTTTAAAGATCTTAAGCAGTACATTTAGTTGATTGGCTTGCTTCATTCTTGAAAGAGTTGTGTGCATTAAAGACTTAATCAAATTGCATTGTATTTTGTGTGTTTCCTGTGCAGGCATCTGCATTCAGGTGTAGGTAGTACTGTTTTCCCAGCCCAGAAAGGGCAGGGTGCTCAGTTGCCTTTATAAAGGCAATTTCTTGGTTGACTGCGATTGAGTGCAGAATTATAATACTGAGTGCTTAATTTATAACAGAAAAATGCAGAAGTGCAAACCTGTTAAACCCCTTATACATGTATAAATAAGGTAAACAATGGCAGATTAGCATGGAATATTGTTTGATGTGAATAATCTTAAAAACAAATTTCCTTGGCCTGTGCATGTTGTACCTGTTAACACGGAGAAAACTTGTAGAAATCAGTGCATCATCTTTGAAATATAATAAAATCAGGGAGAAAAAGCAGAGTGATGTGAGACAGCTGCTGCTTGGATTGGCAGCCTATTTATAATCTGGGAGGCTCGTTGCTAGATTGCTGTGCTGTGTGCTGTGCTCTCACACATCAGATAGGAATGATGATTTGCGTGCGTGTGTGTGTTCCTGCTCTCAGACTTCTAATTTTTCAGAAAAGGATTCCTTTTCCTGCATAAAAATGGAGCATGCTAGCAAAAGCAGATTTTCTGTGTTCCAAACACTCAACAGTCTCTCCAGTGGACCTCTGGGCATTTTTCAATGCTAGGAGAAGACCTTTGGTGGGCTAGGCATTTAAAGATGTAAGGCCTTCTCAGCATTCTTCGTGATGCTGGCTCTGCTGAGTGAGTGAGTCATGTGGGACAGAATGTCGCATTTCAGTACCTTTTGGCTATCTGTGCACGTTAGACAATAACGATTGCCAAGCCAACGTGTCTCAGGTTTTTTAATTACGGATTTAAATGCCCACAGGAGCTCTGCTCATATGTTAATTCCACTGTTTGACTTTAAAGGATTTTTTTTTTTTTTTGCATTTTCTAATTCAGATTATAAAAGGCAGTCAACCATTCAATATGGAAACAGTTTACCACATAAACTTGTTTGAGGGGCAAACAGGGTAGAGAAGAGGTAGCTGAAGCTTTTCTACAAGGGAAAAAGCCTCAATGCTCTCCCTTAGGTTTATTTTAAAGGGCCAAAAAGAGGTATATTAATAAAAATAACCTTAACACCTGTTTATGCAAAGGATCATAAAGCATTGGAATGATATTCTAAGTCCTATGCATTGTCAGCTTTCCTGTACCTTGTGCATGATATCTACATCATGGATTTTCTGCAATTCAATATTCCACCTTGGGCAGTTTCCCCCTAAGGCACATTTTACTACAAAACATATCCCATGCCACTGAGCTGGGGTGTTTTTAGAGCACTCTAATGGAATTTTAATTTTAAAACTTAGTCAAAACATAATTTTATAGATATAGCTATCCCCAAAGGACTGAACATTTTAAAGCCAAATATAACGAAGTTTTGGATATTTTAGTATTTTGGTTTAACCTTAGCCCAGGTCTCTCACCTAAGTACAAATAATCAGAAAGCCAACTTCCTCTGATGCCAGGATATATTTAGATAACTTGGCACGATCTGAGACTTTCTTTTACTTAAAGGACATTCTTGGGACATTGTCAAAATCCGCATAAAGTCTGGAGATAATAGTATTGTATCAGTGTTGATTTTCTAATTTTTCCCCTCAACATTTTATTTTGAAATATTTTCACCTACAATAAAAGTGTGAAAGCACTTTACAATGGGCTGTGAGCAGTCACAGTCCGTCACCTATGCTTGCTCCATCACATATCTGCCCATGAATCTGTCTTACGTAAAGTCATATTATGCCTATGACTTGCAAATGATTCCAGAGAAAAATTGTGTGTTTGTGGAGAGAGAGTAAGAGAGGAGAATAAAACAAATGTGAAGATAACATTTTTGGGGAATTTGGGTGAAAGGTATATAGGAATTTTCTGTGCCATTACAACTTTTCTGTAACCCTGAAATTGTGTCAAAGTGAGATATTTTTAAAAAATGAGATTATAAGAGCATAATCAAATTGGAATTTTCTTAGGATACCAGAGAATCATTTCTTCTCAGGTAAAGGATTTTTTGTGTGTGTGTGTGTGTGTAGTACAGAACTATACATGATTAAGAGAATGATCAGACCAGGAATATGACATCTCTGCTGACCTAATCTATTATCATGGAAAGTCTGGAATTGGTGCTAAAGCAGGAAGAAAGGGGATATCTAATTCATCAGAAAGTATTTGAATTTGACCTGAAAACCAACTGAAATGTTCACTTTCCTATTGGTCATATGGTGTGAAAGGGACATAGTAAGTTTGAGAAAAGAAGAAATTCAATGGGGATAAGACAGAAGACTCCACCTCTTTCTGTCTGTGGTATACAATCATACTGTGTTGGGAAATGGAGAGAAGTTTTTTTGTTTCTGTGATTGTTTTTAATCTGTATACATACGCCCCAGAGAAAATTCTTTTCCTTCAACATATTCCTGTCACTGTTATCTCTTTCAGAGAAAACTCCTTGTGGATAGGCAGTGTGTGTTTATTTTCATAAAGTTTATAGAACACCATTACGCAGCTGGCTGATAGTGTTAATGACAAGATTAAGAAGCAAGATGGAACAACATAGCGTAATGCTGATCTTGAGTAGCTTCCTGTGAGAAATTATTTATTGGAAGGGATGTTCAATAATAAGGGATGATGGCTTTATAGACTAGTCTAGAACTAGGAGTCACTATGGTAGAGAAAAGGGAAATGAAGGGATCATCAGGATGGCAGGTTTATTCTTAAAGAAGTCCCTAAGTCTTTTTTTTTTTTTTTTTTTTTTTTTTGAGATGGAGTCTCACTTGGTCGCCCAGGCTGGAGTGCAGTGGCACAATCTTTGCTCACTACAACCTTTGCCTCCTGGGTTCAAGCTATTCTCCTGCCTCAGCCTCCTGAGAAACTGGGATTACAGGCGTGTGTGACCACGCCCGGCTTATTTTTTGTATTTTTAGTAGAGATGGGGTTTCACCATTTTGGCCAGGTTGGTCTTGAATTCCTGACCTCAAGTGATCCACCCTCCTCGGCCTCCCAAAGTCGTGGAATTACAGACATGAGCCACCGTGCCAGGCCCAAAAGTCAAGTCTTAAGTAATTAAAATATAGAAGAAAAAATAAAGAGAATCTAAACTAGATGGCTACATCAGAGAGAAACTTAATATTACGTGAAAAGCAATTAAAAGCGTTGTTTTAATGGAAGAAAAGTGATGTTGCTTAATAACAAGCAGAAAGCACTTTCATGGGAGAAAGGAGGCTACTAACAAGAAAAAGAGAAGGACGGAAGAAAGAGATGTAGGGAGAGAGGGAGGGAAAGTTTTGATAGCCTAGACATGTAAGTGGGAGAAATAGGAAAGTCAGAGAAGATAATAATTTAATGGAAGGTAGACTTATGCCTGGATCAGGTCCTGATGGGAAGGAGGAGAAAGAAAGAGGACCAGCGGCCGGGCGCGGTGGCTCAAGCCTGTAATCCCAGCACTTTGGGAGGCCGAGACGGGCGGATCACGAGGTCAGGAGATCGAGACCATCCTGGCTAACATGGTGAAACCCCGTCTCTACTAAAAATACAAAAAACTAGCCGGGCGAGGTGGCAGGCGCCTGTGGTCCCAGCTACTCGGGAGGCTGAGGCAGGAGAATGGCGTGAACCCGGGAGGCGGAGCTTGCAGTGAGCTGAGATCCGGCCACTGCACTCCAGCCTGGGCGACAGAGCGAGACTCCGTCTCAAAAAAAAAAAAAAAAAAAAAAGAAAGAGGACCAGCAACTCAGCCCAATACATAAAATCATTAAGCTGGGAGATATCCCCAGACCACCGTGTCCTTTCCTTGCTTTCGTAATCAATTGCAACTAATCCAGTATTTCCCAAACTGTGTTCCTGAGAATATCAGTGTTCCCACATGTTATAGGTTGCTATGTGCTCTATGCCATTCAGTGATTCTTTTTGTTTGTTTGTTTGTTTGTTTTTGAGACGGTGTCTTGCCCTGTCGCCCAGGATGGAGTGCAGTGATACGATCTTGGCTCAGTGCAACCTCCGCCTCCCGGGTTCAAGCAATTTTCCTGCCTCAGCCTCCTGAGTAGCGGGGATTGTAGACACCCACCATCACACCTGGCTAATTTTTGTGTTTTTAGTAGAAACAGGGTTTCACCATCTTGGCCAGGCTGGTCTTAAACTCCTGACCTCAGGTGATCTGCCTACCTTGGCCTCCAAAAGTGCTGGGATTACAGGCGTGAGCCACTGCGCCTGGCCTCCATTCAGTGATTCTTAACACACATTAGCAACTGAGGATAAGAATCTGTTAGTAAAAATCTATTTAAGTGTGTTTAACTTGGTATTTGGTAAACTTACTACCCTCTTTTTCAGGAACACACCTTTTCATATCTCAGGGGATACCAATATTCCATATGACACAGTTTAGGAATACTGACCTAACCGTTTGTAGAAAGAGAGCAGTCTTCTTTCTTAATTTCTTCACCTGATTTTGGAAATGGGTTTTGGCACTTCCCAAATGTTAGTCTGTTTCTGACATGTTACCTAAATCCCTTCTGCTCATGACCTCTTGCTCTGGGCAAAATAGCCCTGTGCAAGACAGACTCACAAAATATTCAAAATAGAAGGGACCTGAGTAATTAGCCATCAGCTGTCTCTCTGCCAGACCCCGGCCTGCCTTATAGAAGGCTAAGAAACCATTGCTTACACTTAAACTGCATCCTTTCATTAGTCCCTGACTTCTTTCACAGACCAAATAATACAAAGTCCTTTAACTTTTCCTCTCTTTTTTTCTAATTATTTTTGTTCCTTTTCCAGATTGTCCACATGTCACTCAAGGTCTGAGACCTTAGCCTAAATATACTATAATAGAAAATAACAAGGCCGGGCACGGTGGCTCATACCCGTAATCTCAGCACTTTGGGAGGCCAAGGCAGGCAGATCACCTGAGATCAGGGGTTCAAGACCAGCCTGGCCAAGATGGTGAAACCTTATCTGTACTAAAAGTCCAAAAATTACCCAAGTGTGGTGGCGCACACTTGTAATCCCAGCTACTCAGGAGGTGGAGGTTGCAGTGAGCCAAGATCACACCATTGCACTCCAGCCTGGGTGACAGACCAAGACTCCATCTCAAAAAAAAAGAAAAGAAACTAATAGTATGTGGGCCGGGCACAGTGGCTCATGCCCGTAATTCCAACTGCTTAACTACTTGGGAGGCTGAGGCAGGAGAATCACTTCAGCCCAGAGGTTAGAGACTAGCCTGGGCAATGTAGTAAGACCTTGTCTCTAAAACAAAAGTTAAAGTACACTGTCATGGTGGCATGTGCCTGTAGTCCCAGCTGCTTGGGAGACTGAGGCCGGAGGATTGCTTGAGCCCAGGAGTTTGAGGCTGCAGTTAGCCATGATCATGCCACTGCACCCTAGCCTAGGTGACTAAGAGAGACCCTGTCTTTTTGTTTCTTTTTCTTTTTTTTTAAGAGACAGGGTCTCACTCTGTTGCCCAGGCTGGAGTGCAGTGATGGGATCACAGCTCACTGCAGCCTCAACCTCCCGGGCTAAAGTGATCCTCCTACCTCAGCCTCTCGAGTAACTGGGACTACAGGTGTGAGCCACCATGCCTGGCTAATTTTTAAATTTTTTGTAGAGATGGAGATCTCGCTATTTTGCCCAGGCTGGTCTTGAACTCATGATCTGAAGTGATCCTCCCACCTTGGCCTCCCAAAGTGCTGGAATTACAGGGATGAGCCACCACAACCAGCTCCTGTCTCTTAAATAAAAAAAGAAAGAAACAGAATGTGGTTTTGTTCTATAATAGAAAAATAACCATATGATTAATTTTTAGTTCTTTTATGTTATTCTCTTGTTCCTTTCTTTACAGCGTTTGTGTCTCTTTAAAGAAAATATTGCTAACTTAGTTATCTCTGCTTCACTAGAACACTGCACACACACAGATCTTTTCCTTTCCTACTAGTGTGATGCCTGTATTTTCTGTTCCCGTGGTGGTTTTTTCCTTTCCAAAGTGAATTATTCTGCCCTTCCTCAGGAATTCCTGAAATGTGAATTCAAAGAAGATAAGTGGCCAGGCATGGTGGCTCATACCTATAATAATCCCAGCACTTTGGGATGCTGAGGTGGAAGGATTGCTTAAAGCCAGGAGTTCAAGGCCAGCCTGGGCAACAAAGTGGGACCTTATCTCTACAAAAAAATAAAATAACATAAAAATTAGCTGGGCATAGTGGCGTGTGCCTATAGTCCCAGCGACTTGAGAGGCTGAGGCAGGAGGATCGCTTGAGTCCAAGAGTTCAAGGCAGTGAGCTGTGATCATGCCCCTGTACTCCAGACTGGATGACAGAGCGAGACCATCTCTGAACACACACACACACATACTCTAGACTGGATGACAGAGTGAGACCCTGTCTCTGAACACACACACACACACACACACACACACTCACACACTCCAGACTGGATGACAGAGCGAGACCATCTCTGAACACACACACACACACACACACACTCACACACTCCAGACTGGATGACACAGCGAGACCCTGTCTCTGAACACACACACACACACACACTCACACACACACTCACACACTCCAGACCGGATGACACAGCGAGACCCTGTCTCTGAACACACACACACACACTCTCACACACTCCAGACTGGATGACACAGCGAGACCCTGTCTCTGAACACACACACACACACACTCTCTCACACACTCCAGACTGGATGACAGAGTGAGACCATCTCTGAACACACACACACATACACACACACACACACTCCAGACTGGATGACAGAGCGAGACCCTGTCTCTGAACACACACACACACACACGCAGGCACGCACGTGTGCGATAAGGGTCTCTTTAATTGCTTTCTGTGGCATCTTTGGTGATGCTTGGCCCAGGATGAATACTGTTTCTAGATTGACAATACTAATGGAGGTATGGTGTATACTTGTTAATAGTTTAAAATGTGATGATGTTATTTTAGAAGTCTAATGGCCAGGCACAGTGGCTCATCCCTGTAATCCCAGCACTTTGGAAGGCAGGAGGATTGCTTGAGACCATGAGTTCAGGACCAACCTGGGCAACAGAGTGACACCCCCATCTCTACAAAAAATAAAAAAAGTTAGCCAGGCATGGTGGCTTGCACCTGCAGTTCCAGCTGCTTGGGAAGCTGAGGTGCGAAGATCACTTGAGCTCGGAAGGTCAGGGCTGCAGTGAGCTGTGATCCTGCCACTGCACTCCCACCTGAGTGGTAGAGCAAGACCTTCTCTTTCTCTCTCTCGTTTTTGTTTTTTTTTAAGAATCTATCTAATGGTCCCTTCCATATTCAGATACTCCTCAGTGTATGATGGAGTTATGGTCCAAGAAACCCGTCATGCATTGAAACTATCGTAAGTGGAAAATGCACTTTCGACTTAGAATATTTTCAGTTTACAATGGATTTTCAGATGGAATTATCGGGACATAATGCCATCATAAGTTAGTTGAGAAGCTTACTGAATAATGCATATCGTTTTGGTACCACTGTAAATCAAACCACTGTAAGTTGGGGACTGTCTGTATTTGAAATGCTTAGTTTAAGAATAATGTTTTTCAACCATAACTGTCATGGCTTTATAGGACATCAGCATTCAAAACAGGTTGTTTTTGAATCTGGAGTCGGTACAGTTGTTGCAGGCCCCAAAAGATAACTTAAAATACAGAGAACTGTGGGTCATGTTCATATTTGAGAAATTTCATAACTTTTAGAGCTAAATAGGACCAACGAGGATAATATTTTATATTCTAGATCATCAGATGGTGTTAGACACAAGGGAAGCAGAAAAAGTGAAAGTGGGAGCTAGTTGTATCCAGGGCCTGCTTTAAAAGATACAGCAGTAATCCACAAGCCTGGTAAGCACTTCCACCCGCTGCATATGTACACGTGCTTCCCTCCTGCTGCTGCGCAAAGACCCATCGAACAGTGTCAGATCAGGCGCTCCTGGTCCTTGGTGGCAGTTCTAATGAAAAATTGGTTTGCTGCAGGATACTAGCAGCCACTTCAGGGAATTCTAGTGTTGTCCCCAAACATGTCATAGGATCTTACTCTGCAGATGTGTGAATGAAATGCCATGTCTGAGAATGTCAACAGGGAACAAAAGAAGACATTAGGAAATGACACCACTGATGCCACAAAGTAGGGAACAAATCCAAGAAATCCAAGAAAAAGTAATCATATTCCCAGCCTGATTACTTTTGAGTGGCAGAATTGCCCATTTATCCTGGTCATTAACCATGATAAATAAAATGGAGTGGTGAGAAACTTGCCTTCACAATAGTATGTTTGTTTTTCGTGTTGGACTAAGTTCCCATCATTCAGGTCTCTTCATAATGATGGCTAAAAAAAAGAGTCAAAATGTAGAAAATAGCAAAATGCCCTTTAAAGGAACACAATTCGAAATGAGATGACATGATGGTTAAGATTATTAGGAACCTGAAAGTTAAGCACATTGACTTTCCTGCTTCTTATGGTTGTGTGGTCCTTTTCTACCTAGGAGGTGTAACTCACAGATATAATATGTCTTACTTGCTTCTGTATTTCAATGTTGTGTTATCGTTTTTAGAGCAGAGCTGCTGTTTAACTGTCAAGCAGAAATATAAAAACAAAGGAACCAGTCGAATCTAACCAGAGACTAATGGAACTAAATTTCATTGCTAAGATTGGAATGCTGTCTGATTGCTTAAGTTAATATAAAAGTAAAGCATTTGGATCTTGGAAAAATTGGTTACAGGCGAATAGAGTGCAATTTATAGCATCAGAAAGAACATAGTACTCCATGATATCTACTCCAGAACGTGTTCAGGAGTATGGTAGAGTGTGTTTAACTAAATTCCTCTGATCCCTGCTTTTAGCCAGCCTTGCCTGGATTGGCCATATCTTAGGGCTGTGTGGACCTGACTCATTCCCACTTAGTTTATAAAAGGCCATCTTACTTTTTGTCATGATGTTCATGCTTACCAATGAAAGTTAGCTTTCTGGGTTAGTTCTCAAGTGAAAAAAGGTAAGATGATTCATTTGACATGATACTTAATTTTGATGTGACTTTATTTGGAACTCAGATCCCAGGCTAATCAAAAAGTACCATTAAAAGTGACATTCTTTCCCCCTATCTTCTAGAAAGCATTAAAAAGCAGTTTCTTCTTTTTCTCTTTAGAGAAGATAAAGCAAAAAACCAATAACTGAGAAATTAACAGTCACAAAAGTTTGCAAATGTGGTCTGTGAGTTTCAAAGGCTCCAAATTAAAAAAAAAAAAAAAAAAATAGATTAGGCTTCCAGAATGAGACAGGCTTATTTTCTTCCCCCTTTCTTTTTCTTGCCTTATTTTGACCAAATGAGTTTGTCTTTAAACACAGTTTTAGCGTCTTACATGATGTGTGTGCTCTTGCTGCTTACGGTTTGATACATTGATTTTGTCATACAAAGTCTTGCATTGGATTGCATTACTCTGAGATGTTATTTTAGAAATTGGTGATGTGCATCTGTGAGAGCGTGTCATGGTATGCAGTAAGCAGTGCCATTAAGTGAGTTATCACCATCTGCTCCTACCTACAGTTATTCTCGGTACAACATCATCATTTTTTCTACAGCCATCAACTGCTGTCTCCATTTTCTTGACTTAAAAAAAAATGTGTTGTCCATGTCAGGATTTTGTTCGTATTTACCAAATTTTCTTTTGCCAAGTCATGTGACATACATACCTGTATGGAATCTCTTCCATATGTAATTGAGTCAAATAGGTCAGTGGGATTTAAAAGGCAATTAAATGGACACATAAATTATGCACAGACGGCTATTTCAGGATAGCTGTTTTCTCTGAATTGATGAGAGATGAAATCTTTAGACAAATTTCTTTCAGTTTTAAGGAGATTCTTTTGTTTTTCCTCTATAGATTTTTCCCAACTGGCCAAATACACCAGAGGCTAAATGTTAATACTATACTGTACATTCTCCTGAAGATGGTGCTGAGCTTGAGCCCAGACCTTCACGATGAACAGCTAACAGATCATTGGGCATTCTGGGGAGGTACATTTTGATGCTTTTATAAGGAAGCTTTTGAAGCATAGGACACATTTTTTAACCCCTACAGCTAGTTAAAGTAATGAATTTAACCAAAAGAATAAATTTTCATTTTGTGTACATTGAAAAGGCAAAGTAATAAGAGCAATTTGGGTAGCTGATTACACTGTGCTTTGCTATATGATAGCCTTTTCTGTGGAACTTTGGTTTATTTCTAGGGGAAAGATTAGTTTTTCCTATCAGTCTATATATTTATAAAGAATAGTTTTTAGGGACAAAATCATTTACGTTTGATTTACGTAATCTTTGTTAATTTTGTAGAAATTTGGAAGAAAATATTATAGTGAGTAAAGATAATGATTTCTTTTCTAGTTTGGTTTTTTTGAGGAGATGGGGGAGGTGTTTTGTTCCCTCCCCCACCCCCTTAAGAGTAAATCCTGAAGTGTTACTTATAAATGTGGAGCTCTTCCTTGTCAGGAGTTTCAGCTTACCAAATAACTTCCTGATATACCACCACGGAAAGAGTCTTATCAGTCCACATACCCAAAGCAAGAAAACATCCAAGTAGTATTTGCAAAAGTAGTTTACAGTCTTGTTAGCTTTCAATATACTTTAATATCTCCTACTTCTTTAGTCATTCTGAGTGCTAAAAAACAAATCTCATTTTTTCCTTTGCTAGAACTATGAGAAAATAGCAAATATGCCCTTTAAAAATTAATAGATGTAGGCCGGGCCAGGTGGCTCATGCTTGTAATCCCAGCACTTTGGGAGGCCAAGGCGAGTGGATCACCTGAGGTCGGGAGTTCGAGACCAGACTGACCAACATGGAGAAACCCCGTCTCTGCTAAAAGTACAAAAATTAGCTGGGCATGGTGGCGCATGCCTGTAATCCCAGCAACTCGGGAGACTGAGGCAGGAGAATCGCTGGAACTTGGGAGGCGGAGGTTTCAGTGAGCCAAAATCACGCCACTGCACTCCAGCCTGGGTGACAGAGTGAGACTCCATCTCAAAGAAAAAAGAAAAAAAAAAAATCCAGGTTAAACATTTTTAGTAAGAATACTACCTTGTGACTTCATCACATCAGGGCACATCATGTTGATTTGCCCCAGAATTACTGATATAAATTTTGATCATTGGTTGAGGTCGTGTCTGTTTAGTTAATTTTTAAGTGCTATAGGTCTGCATTCTAGATGATAGAATCATATAATGATTTAGTTCAGTTTAACAAACATTTGTGAGGGCTGCCAAGCTCCAGGTGATGGACTATAAAATCAGCAAGACCTAGTTCTCCCCATGTTCTCAAGGTGCTGGCAGTGTAGTAGAGGAGACAAACATAAACGACAAATTGCAGTGTAAAATAGATTATGTCATGTGCCATTTTAAAGTTATACATGGGTGCTCTTTGAAAATAGAGAAGGGAGATATTAATCCTGAGTAGGGGGTTAGGGAAGTGTTTGTGTAAGGAATGGTTTTTGATCTGGGTCTTCTAGAATGGGTAAGGTTTGGACAGGTAGGAAAGGTGTTGCATGAGAGAGGGAATAATTTAAGCAAAAGTACAGAGGCAGGAAAAAGCATTTTGAGTTCTGGAAATAGCAGATAATTCATAGTGGTTGAAGGAATGGATATAATGGGAGGTGAAGTATAGTTGTTAAGGGCCTTAAATGCCTTACCTAGGAGTTTAGGGAGAAGACACTGGGAAATTTTAAGTCAAGAAATGACATGGTGATATCCCTTTCTGAGAAAGATTGTTCTACTAGCAAAAGGATCTACAGTCACACAAAGACATTTAGGTCAACGATAGACCACATATGTGATGCTGGTCCCATAAGATTATAGTGAAGCTAAAAATTTTCTGTTGCCTAGTAGCCATCGTTATCTACTTGGTAGCATAATACATTACTCATGTTTGTGGTGATGCTGGTGTAAACCTGTGTTGCCAGTCATGTAAAAACTATAGCACATACAATTATGTACAGTACATATTTGATAATAAATGACTATGTTACCAGTTTATGTATTTACTTTTTATCATTACTGTAGAATATACTCCTTCTGCATAGATAGATAGATACATAGATAGATAACTGTAAAACAGCAATAGCCTCGGGCAGGTCCTTCAGGAAGTATTTCAGAAGGCATTGTTATCATAGAAGATGACAGCTCCATGGATGTTGTTGTCCCTGAAGACCTTCCAATGAGATAAGGTATAGAGGTAAAAGATAGTAATGTTGATGATTGTGACCCTGTATAGGCCTAGGCTAATGTGTGTGTTTGTGTCTTTGTTTTTAATTAAAATGTTAAAAACTTTAAAAAATTTAAATATTTAAAAATAGAAAACTTAATGCATAAGGATAAAAAAAGTATTTTTATACAACTGTACAATGTGTTTTAAGCTGTTATTACAAAGAGTCAAAAAGTTTAAAAATTAAACTTTATAAAGCACAAAAATTACACTAAGCTAAGATTAATTTGTTATTGAAGAAGTAAAATTTTAAAATCTCAACCTGTAAAACCTAGAAGAAAACCTTGGAAATACTTCTCTGGAAATTGGCCTAGGCAAAGAATTTATGGCTAAGTCCTCAAAAGTAATTGTAACAAAAACAAAAATTGACATTTGGGACCTTATTAAAGAGCTTCTGCATAGCAAAAGAAATATCAACAGGGCAAGCAGATAGCCTACAGAATGGGAGAAGATATTTGCAGACTATGTACCCAACAAAAGTTTAGTATCCAGAATCTATAAGGAACTTAAATCAACAACAACAAAAAATAAATAACCCCGCCGGGCGTGGTGACTCAAGCCTGTAATCCCAGCACTTTGGGAGGCCGAGATGGGCGGATCACGAGGTCAGGAGATCGAGACCATCCTGGCTAACATGGTGAAACCCCGTCTCTACTAAAAAAAAAAAAACACAAAAAACTAGCCAGGCGTGGTGGCGGGCGCCTGTAGTCCCAGCTACTCGGGAGGCTGAGGCAGGAGAATGGCGTAAACCCGGGAGGCGGAGCTTGCAGTGAGCTGAGATCCGGCCACTGCACTCCAGCCCAGGCCACAGAGCAAGACTCTGTCTCAAAAAAATAAATAAATAAATAAAATAAAATAAATAAATAACCCCATTAAAAAGTGGGCAAACAACATGAACAGACACTTTTGAAAGGAGATACACAAGCAGCCAACAAACATATGAAAAAATGCTCAACATTACTAATCATCAGAGAAATGCAAATCAAAAGCACGATGATACCACTTTACACCAGTCAGAATAACTATTATTAAAAAGTCAAAAAGTAACAGATGTCAGAGAGGCTGTGGAGAAAAGGGAACATATATACTGTTGGTGGGAATGTAAATTAGTTCAGCCTCAGCAATTTGGAGATTTCTGAAAGAACTAAAAAATAAAACTACCATTTGACCCAGCAATCCCATTACTGGATATACATCCAAAGGAAAATGCCTCATTCTACCAAAAAGACACTTGCACTTGTATGTTCATTGCCACACTATTCACAATAGCAAAGACGTGGAATCAACCTAGGTGTCCATCAACAGTGGATTGGATAAAGAAAATGTGGTGCATATACACTGGAATATTACACAGCCATATAAAAGAACAAAATCCTTTGTAGCAACATGGCTGTAGCTGGAGGCCGTTATCCTAGGGGAATTAATGCAGAAACAGAAAATTGAATATTGTATGTTCTCATTTATAAGTGGGAGTTAAACATTGGGTACACTTGGACATAGAGATGGGAACAGTAAACACTAGGGACTCCAAAAGTGAGTAGGGAAGGATGGGAGCAAGGGCTGAAAAACTTCCTATTGGGTACTGTGTTCCCCATGTGGGTGACAGGATCAATAGAAGCCCAAACCTCAGCATTATAAAATATATGCTGTTGTAAGAAACCTGCACATGTACCCCCTGAATCTAAAATAAATAATTATAATAATAATGTTTTTCAAAGAAATTTAAATTAGCATAGCCTAAGTATACAGTATTATAAAGTCTAGAGTAGTATATAGTAATGTGTTAGGCTTTCACCTTCACTAACCACTCACTCACTGACTCACCCAGTACAACTTCCAGTCCTGCAAGCTGGTTTACCATTTTTCATATTTCATAGCGTATTTTTACTGTAGTTTTTCCATTTTTAGATATGTTTAGATACACAAATACTTACCATTGTTACCTATGGTATTCCGTACAGTAACATGCTCCTAGGTTTGTAGCCGATGAGCAATAGGCTATTACCATATAGCCTAGGTGTGTAGTAGGCTGTACCATCTAAGTTTGTTTAAGTACATGGTGTGATGTTCACACAGCAATGAAATGACCTAGGGATGCATTTCTCAGGACGTATCCCTGTTGTTAAGCAACACATGACTGTATCTACTTTAGATGGGGAGAGATCAGTTAGGAAGACATTACACAGTACTCCTCCGCTTACCTGCAGTTCCATTTCTGTGGCTTCAGTTACCCATGGTCAGCTGAGGCCCAAAAAAATTTCATCACTACTCTTTGGCTTTGGGGCCATTTATTAAGTGAAATAAGGGTTACTTGAACACAGCACTGTGACACTGCCACAGTTGATCTGATAATCGAGATAGCTACTAAGTGACCAGCGGCAATGTGGGTGGGAAGGGGTGGGACGGAGAGATTTCATCAGGCTACTCTAAGCATGCAGTTTAAAACTTACGGATTATTTTTCTGGAATTTTCTATTCACAGTGCCTATGCCATTCATCTCACATTATTATAGTATATTCTTATAATCTGTATTATTGTGAGATATTGTTAATCTCTTACCCATCAATCCCATTACTGGGTATATACTAATACCCAGTTTAACTGGGTTTAAATAAGTTTAACTTACAGATTAAACTTTATCATAGGTGTGAATGTATAGGAAAAAACATAGTATATATAGGGTTTGGTACTATCTGCAGTTTCAAGCATCCCCTGGGGGTCTTGGAACATATCCCCCAAGGATAAGGGGGACTGACGGTAAAATTTCCCACTATGAGGACTAAAGTACAGCAGCAGGACAGAAGTACAAGACAGTGCCAAGACTAATTAGATGGAAAGAGTTGGGGGAATGTGATGAAGTAAACATGCTTAGAAATCCCAGCATGAACTCTTAGGGTATCATTAAGATAAGAAACTGCAAGACAGGGAAGACAATGAGTTTAGTCTTAAGCAGGCCAGATTTGAGTTGTTGGTGGGATATTAAGATAGAAATGTTTATCATACAATTAGAAATGTGGGTGTAGGGTTGCAGGAGAGGCCAGCGCTGGAGATACAGAGTTACTGACCTCTACGATCTTCTAGGCATTTTATATTGATATGTTACCTCATTTAATCTTCACAGTCCTTTGAGGTAGTTACTTTTATCTCCATTTAAGAGATGAGTAAACAGAGACTGCTGGGAGTTAACTTGCATAAGACCAAATAGCTAGTAATGAGGGCCAGAATTCTGTCCAAGGTGTGTGGTCCTTCACTGTTTGTGAAGGAGATAATTGCTTCATTGAGATTGAACATTGTTATCCAGAAACTTGAAAAGCATCTGAATATAAAAGGGTCTAAGAAGGAGCTTTCAGGGCCAAGAGAAAGAGAATTAAGCAGATGGTGACAGGAAAGCAGAGAGGCTGAAGAAGAGCATGATCAGTAATAGTGCAGTTGCACAAAGAGGTCAGGAAAGACAAAGATTTGAATAGTGTCTGAGGGAAATGGATAGATGATCACACATGGGTGATTAGAAGGTTAGGGTAAAGATGGCATGAACTTCAGGCAGAGCCTTTGGCCTGGTTGAGGGATTCTTTACAGTAGTAAGGAGCAGCTCAGGACTAGGGATTATGAAGGTCAGAAGGAAAAGGGGTCTAGTGTAAGGGAGAACATAGTAGAAGCGGTTTATCATGGGTCCCAGGATGGACAGGAAGTAAAGGTGATAGTCATCTTGAAATCTAGATAGAGTGAAGGACCTAGAGTGTGCAGGTTGTTTCTAATTTTTGTGCATAATATTTTAAAATTCATGTTACACTGAAGAAGTTTTTGCTCTTTTTGTTTTGTTGTGTTGCATAGACAGAATAAAAAGAAGGTAAGAGTTGAGAGTGATTCTTTTATCTTTGCAGTCAAGCAGTAAATAAAAACTGCTCTGAAATTCCCCTCTGCCAAGCTCATGGACATCCAGTGTTTTGCTTTAAGGAATTTTTGTTAGCTAAATACATTGCTTGAAAGAACATCTGTATTTCTGCAGAAGTCAGAAAAGAGAAAGGACCTAAACCCAAACTCTTTTGAATTTAGAAATGAAAAGCAGTGCTTAGTACCACCAAGTGGGACATGTCTTGAAATCCTAGATTTCCAGAGCTAGAAAGTATCTTAGAAATTGCCTATCTTAGAAATTGCCAATCTTACTTCAACAATTGGTTCATTGAACTTTTTTTTTTTTTTTTCTTTGAGACTGAGTCTTGCACTGTCGCTCAGGCTGGAGTGCAGTGGCACCATCACCGCTCACTGCTGCAACCTCTGCCTACTGGGCTCAGACGATTCTCCTGCCTCAGCCTCCTGAGTACCTGGGATTACAGACATGCACTACCACACCTAGCTAAAGTTTATATTTTTAGTAGAGACAGGTTTTCACCATGTTGGGCAGACTGGCCTTGAACTCCTGATCTCAGGTGATCTGCCCTTCTCCGCCTCCCAAAGTGCTGGGGTTACAGGTGTGAGCCACCACGCCCAACCTCATTGAACACTTTCAAACACCCTACCACTAGCCAGGCTAAACAGTGAAGTTACAAATTAAAACAGTTAATTCTTCCCCTCAAGGAGCTCACGATCTAGTGGCAAGATCAAAGAGTCCAGTAACTCCTTTAAGAAGTTTTGTGATAAAGGGAAAAGGGAACTGTAATTGAGCAGATGCCTGTTTTCTGTTGGGCACTCTATTGATCACTTTTTTGAGAGGTGTGTGTGTGTGTGAGAGAGAGAGAGAGAGAGAGAGAGAGAAAGAGAGAGAGAGATAAAGTTTTTTTATACAGAGGAGACTTGATCATGCTTATTTATTATATTATAGTAGGAGAGAAAGGAGCTAGTATGATGCTGTTCACTGCCTGGTTACTTTAATTGCCCCCAACAATTCAGACTTACGAATGAACTAATCATTATTATCCTCAGCCCACTGGGTAGGGGTGTAGAGTTAGTCAGGGAGAGGCACAGTGAATTTCCGAGATAAGGGGAAAAGAGAGGCACAGAAATACATTTATTTTGATTCCTTGTTCTTCTCTAACTTCTGTGGGTCAAGGCTTTGCACGCTGGCTTAGAAAACCTGTTATTTCTTCCGCAGCCAAGATTGTTTTGTTTTGTGATTGTTGACTTGCAGTATTATGAATTACCAAAAGATGAGACCCCAAAAAGCATACTCCAGTGCCAAATATAATTTAATTTTGAGTTATTCATACCACTATTCCCAAACAATATTGTAAAACAGAAAGAAATTCAAGCGTTAGAATCAGGAAACAAAGATTTGGTTCCTGGCTTTGCCAGTTACCTGTATAATTTTAGACAAATTACTAAATCTCCTTGAGTTTCACATTATTCTTTTGTAAACTATCTTCACAAGATTGTTGTGAGGTATAAATAACATAATGTATTTAAGAGAAAAGCCTTTGTTAACTGTAATGTCAGTTATATTTACAAAATGCTGACATTTTAAAAATAGTTGTATATCTTGGACTGTTCTGGTCCCAGGTGACTTAATCATGGAATTATTAAATCTCCGTTATTAATTTTCTTTAGAAATGCTCAGGAGACTGCTTCATGAGTGTAAATCAGGAGAGAGCTTTAGTTTTTGTCTTTAAATGATTATTCTCATTCCTGCAGTGACTCAAACTTGGCATATTTTTTTCCCCTTTCTTTTAGTGTGATATTGTTAAGCGACTAAATGAATGTTCCTCAGACTTCCCTGAAATTTTTGATTCTGGGATAGAAGCAGGAATAATCTTTTGTTAGAAGCTGAAAAAATTAAGATACTTGTTTAATGAAAATACTGTAAAGTGACTGACGGCCCCTGTATCTGTTTCAAGGAAATACTGAACACCTAACTGTGTAAGCCAGAAAAATGCAAGGTGGTGAAAGAGTTATACCAGATGAAATGACTGTTATCCTGAGTAACCACACATTCTGGGCCAAAAGACAAAGCAGAACACATAAAACAATGAATGAGCAGAATTATATTAATTGTATTGTACAGTGGCTAAGCGGATGGGCTCTGTAGCCCCAAAGTGCCCAAGTTGGAAGGCCACTCTGGCTCTGCCATTTGCTACTTTTGAAATGTTGGAAAGTTGCTTTTCTGTGCTTTAGTTTCTCCATCTGCAAAATGGCATACTATAGTACCTATCTCCTAGGATTGCTTTGAAGATTAAATTATGTAAAAATAGCTGCTTAAAACTGTGCTTGCCTTGTAGTAAGAACTATAATAAATGTGTGCAGCTGCTATTATTGTTATATGTTTAGGTGTTAAATTGTATGGTTCAGACAATTGGTATAATAGGGTTTCACAGATCATTCTAGGCAGGTAGAGTCAAGAAAAGTTTTATAAAAGAAATGGAATGTATCAGAACCCTCACAGGTAGATGGATAAACAGAATTGGGCAAAAGAAAAAAGGTACTCCGGGACCAGGGAACATCATCAACAGAAGGTTAGAAATGTGAACCAATGGCCGGGTGCAGTGGCTCACCCCTGTAATCCCAGCACTTTGGGAGACTGAGCGGATTACCTGGCTATCACGGTGAAACCCCATCTCTACTAAATATACAAAATTAGCTGGGAGTGGTGGTGCATGCCTGTAATCCCAGCTACTCGGGAGGCTGAGGCAGAAGAATCGCTTGAACCCGGGAGGTAGAGGTTGCAGTGAGCTAGGATCGCACCACTGTACTCTAGCATGAGTGACAGTGAGACTCTGTCTCCAAAAAAAAAAAAAGAACTGTGAACCAATTTGTTGAGTTCACTGAGCAGGAAAGAGTCCAGTCTGATTGAAGGAGCTGATTAAGATGGAGGGTTAACACTGGTCAAATAAGTAGTGGAATAGGAGTGGATAGGGCTGACAAGATTATTTTGTAGTTGCATTCACATTTTACAGTTGCAAACGTAGCATTTTGCAGTTGAATTTACATTTATTTGCTTAAATCTCACAAATTCTGATTTATTTATATGAGATGTGTAAACATATATTATTATTTTCATTTTATTTTACAAATGAATATACTGGAACTCAGATAGTGTGACTTGTCCAGCAGCACCAGGTTTTCATACACAAAACTGAGTCACATTTCCACCATATCTTGCCATTTCTCTTCCTTTGCTAGATATACAGGTAAATTTGACAGCCAATCAAAGCAGACTCTTTTCCCATCTTCTACCTTTGACCCATGGAGTAGCTTTCAAGACATTGGCACTTCTCTACTGAAGCAAATCTGGGTCAAGATGAGATGTATGCTGCCCATTTCCTGAGTCCTTCAGGAAAGCAAGAGAGGAATTTTGATTAAGTTTAGCTCATCTTTTCAGAACTCAGCCATATGTGGTCCATAGTGGCCCGGATATGCTTCACAGTGTGGAACTCTGCTCTGTATTTTCTTTAATAAGGACACACACAGAGGAAAATTTCAATTGAAGACCTCACAAATGTTTTGAGATTTTATTGAGTTATCGTCTGAACATTATAGATTAGTCTAGCATTTTACATGATGGAGTATATGAGCATATGTGAGTAAACAAATACATGTTGTAGGGGAAGGTGCTAAAATGAAGTTAACATTCCCAAATAGAAAATGGGATAGTTTGCAGGTTACTTTCTGAATTTCACTTTGTGTTAATTTTCATCTACCAGTCAGTGGGTAGAACAACATTAAACACATTTTACTTTAGTTCCCTTCTGTTCTTACCTGGAGCATAGTAATCCCAAGTACAAAGAGAAAAAGTAGAAGCAGGTATGTGATTAGAAATGAAAATAACATAGTAACATGGATTATTGTGATAGATCTGTACCTTTTTAAAGACTCTGACATTCCACTGAGGAGTAAGATGGAAAAGTCCCTTGTCCTAAGATTTGAAAATGATAAAAATAAGTAATGTTAATGGAAATTAAAGGAAGAACATGTCCATTGTTAGATTATGTGAAGGGTACACATCTCACTTCTCATCATTTTTTTGATTTAAATTAATGTAACTAAATTTTAAAACGATGGATTTAATATTGATGCCAGCAGTTTATTTTTAATGTGAATAAAATTAATAGTAAAACTATGATAAAAGATGGGGCCGGGCACAGTGGCTCATGGCTGTAATCCCAGCACTTTGGGAGGCCACGGCAGGTGAGTCACCTGAGGTCAGGAGTTCGAGGCCAGCCTAGCCAACAGGGTGAAAGCCTGTTTTACTAAAAATACAAAAATTATCTGGACCTGGTGGTGGGCACCTGTAAACCCAGCTACTCACGAGACTGAGACAGGAGAATCACTTGAACTTGGGAGGTGGAGATTGCAGTGAGCCAAGATCGCACCGTTGCATTCCAGCCTGGACGACAAGAGTGAAACTCCATCTCAAAAAAAAAAAAAAAAGGAAAAAAAGAAGAAAAAAGGTAGATGGAAGTATCTTCTGTAAAGTGCCACAGATTCCTGGCTTCAGTGTTACCTCGATTCCTTGAAAAGCCAGGGCCCTTTTCATCTCTTAGAACCTCACTGTCACTTTGCATGTTTATGAACACATGGTAGGTATGAGTGAGCTAGTGTTGATAGATGAGACAGTCACGTTATGGTTGGTTGGAGGGAAGAAATATCACTTTTTAAATTAGTCACTCTATATTTAAGTGTTTTTGTAATGGGAAATCACCTGTAAAACGAGCTTGCAGGAAAGCTATAAAGATTAAAACTGTGAAGTGTGTGGCATATGCTAGGCACTTAATAAGTAAATAATAGCTCTTGTTATTGTTATCTTTAAATTTTACTTGCTGTTGTTCTGACTTTGACTTTGCATTTTCTGAGATCTTTGAAAATACCTATTGTTAGTACCTATTGATTTGTATTTTGTGCCTTTGAAGGAAAGAATAGAAATATTATTCCAAGGAAGGGTTGTTGGTCTTAAAATATTTTTGTGCCATTTTTATTGTAGGCAAGTATATAACATTCTAATAGGCATTTAAGACAGTTCTATAGTTAATACAAGTGTATCTTTTTAAATAAGACATTTGACCAGCTGAATAGATTGTAGTAACCTGTTGTAAACTAGTTTCAGCTGAAATCTCACTGATCCCACTAGATGGCGTTAATTCATTAAGGCATAACTTCATCCTCTAGCTCAGGCAGACAGCCTGTGTAGATGAACTGATTTTAGTATCTTTAGAGAGTGAGTGTGGCAGTAAACTTTTAGTCTCCTTGTTGTTTATATAGCGTGATTTGTGGAGGTTATTCAGAAAGTTCAGGAAGATAGAACACTGAGGGCAGATTTATTCAAACTAAAGAACTATAACAAGTTGCAGTATTTCGTTAGGTGCTTGTTAATTCTGGATTTGACTTAGCCTTTGCCCTAATTGTATATACAACCGAAAGAGTAAGAATTTACTGATTTCTCTTGGTTTTTTGCCCTGTTAAAATAATTCTTGTGTGGGCTTCTGGAAGCATTGGAAAACAAATGAAAATGGGAAGCAGATATTTTTTAAAGCATGAAGCTTATAACATTTAATTTTAAAATCATTTGGCTCTTATTTATAGGAACTATGTCAACAGTGATCTACTTGTCAGTTAATCTGGTTCTTTAATCATAAATGTAAAATAACAATGAACATCCCAATTCTTTTAATTCTCTCTTGTCTGAATTTGAATTATTTATTATCTACAAAGACACTTTTATATTAGACGAATCCATTTTCAAAGTTTAAAATTGTGCTTTTCCACGGGCATTTGTAGGCTCCAAATAATTAAACTTTTTTAATTATACGTTTTATTTTTCTTACTGTTCTTAAGAGTTCTGAAGTTGAAGTTTTTTAAAGAAATGAACACGTTTCACATGCAAAAAAAGCATTTCCACATTTCATTAGAACTGTTTCTTTTTTCTTTATGATCAGATTCATACAGCTCCAGTAAATTGTTTCAGAATTGATGGGATGATCCATCTTGAGCTATGGAGGCTTAATTGCGCTACAAATATTGTTCGTTTTATTCATTGCTCATGGGGAGTGAGTAGTTAGTGCTGATGGTTCCCCTAATGTTTATTTAACTATTCCAGTATAAGGCAGTTCACATTTCTTAGTAAAAGGATCATTGATAGTTTCATTTACCTAGTATGTAATAAAAAGCTGAGAATAATCAGGGGCATTTGCCAATGGAGTCAAAATAGCCTGTTTTATAAGTCAACAGGAAGGTCTGAACATTTGGTGCCCATTAATTATATTAATATTGCAAATGAGGATTTTGCTTTTCTTGTTATCTTAGAAACCTTCAACCAGAAAAAGCAACTGCCTAAGATTATTTGGTATATACAAGGCGTAACTATATTGTGCACATATTCCACAATCTGAAAAATCTCAAAATCTGAAACACTTCTGGTCCCAAGCATAAATTTGTATAAATTTTATACAATATTTTACATCATTTGGTACATGAAACAAAGTTTTGACTGCATTTTGACCGTGACCCATCACTTGAGGTCAGGTGTGAAATTTTCCAGTTGTGGCATCACGTCCGTGCTCAAAAAGTTTTGGATTTTGGAGCATTTTGGATTTCAGATTTTTCAGATTAAAAGATGCTCAACCTGAATTTTTGGACTGAGGTTGATCTTGGTAACTGAGCCTGCAGAAAGTGAAATTATTGATGAGGGAGGACTGCTGTATTAGTTGGGTGTATACATGCATGTGTTAAAATTTAACTGCATAATCTCATTTTCCATATTCAGAGACATTTGCAGTAAGAAACAGATATTATTGTAAAGGGAAAAAGTAAACTTTGTTGTGTAGTGCTTCTCTTTTCCTTGTGTTTTTTCTTGAGGGATGAACAAGGGGAATAAATTTTGAGCACATGTAGGTATGTGTTTAGTGAATGGGGGAGAGGGAGAGAGAGTATTTTCAGGAGGCATAAACTGTGTTTTTCAAAGACATCTTTTTGATGATGAGTCCTTTAGTCTTGAGGAGACAGTTCAATGGAAAGCAATCTAGGCCTGGCAAATACAGCCCTCATCCACAGTAAAATTTAAGTACTATGAAAAAGTAAATAGTCTGTGCTATGCAAACCAATATAAAGAAAAATGAGTTTTTGTTTGATAAGAGGTCAAATAAGCACAGTTCTTTAAAACTTTTATGTTGAAGAAAAGTATAGAGAATATTCTGTCATAGCTACTGATAAAATATTTCAGTTTATGAAATATTGTCACTTACATATTTTAAGTAGCTTTTAATATAATCTTAGAACAAGGACTTCCTTCTCTCCTGTACCCCTTCCCCACTCACCAGTGTCTCTTATTTCTTATCTGTTAAAAGTGAAATCTATTTCCTTTGGTGAAAAGTACAAATTTTTTACAGTGTCCAAGACATCTCAAATTGATTCACTTTGTTATATAGAAAACACCATCTGTAATGTCAGACCATTTCTTAGAAAATTGACTGTTAAGAGCTCTTTTTCTTTGAGTTATTTGGTTTTTATGAAGATGAATATTGGATGAAATTTCTTACCAGTATGCATAATTCGATGATTTTGAGAATCTATGGAAAATAAATTTAAACATTTTTAAATGAAATGGGATAAGAAAAAGGGGAGACAGGATTTTATTCATTGGTATATCTTTTTAATTTTCTACTTTGTGACTCCATTTAAAAAAACCAACTCTGTAATTTTGAAGCAGAGATTCTGAAATTACCACTTTTCTAAAAATACCACTTACAGCTGAAACTTAATATATTGAAGCATTTTTGTTCTGAGGATGATACATATTTTCATAAAGATGTATTTCCAAATGGAAACAGCACTGAGTCTTCTGAAATAGGGAACCTTTCCAAAATAGGCTGTGGTTGCCTGGGTGAAGAATATTAGGTTGCAACACTCAAAAAGGAAATCCTGGCATAGGAAGCAATTGATGAAGGGCAAATGTCTGCAGAGTGTAATGAAGCTTTTAAAGGCACTTGTGTGGGCCTTCATGCAAGGCCTTGCCAGTACTTTTCAAATTAAAATTCATGTGCTCTGTAGTGTGCTGAGCCATACTCATACTTCCATCTTTACTTCTCTTCTACATAATGTATCATTCTTATTTTTAATCTTCTATAAGTACTAGTCATCATCCTAGTGAGAATTGTAGCGTTTTCTCACTCTGCCCTTCCTGAAAATGTCATCATCATAATGGGCAGCAGGGCAGCTTTATGGTGTTTTAAAAATCAAGTTCATCAGCATTTTCAAGCTGTCAATTTCTTGTTTTACTGTCATTATTAGTACTATGAATATTGAATATTTTGTAACTCTTTAGTTTTAAAAAATATTTTTTTCTTTTAGCAGTTGGGGAGAGGATAGGTATTATCCTCATTTTGTAACAGTATTAACACCGAAGAGAGGCTGAGTGATGACTAGACACATAGATGGTGTGAAAAGAAAACTGAGCATTTTTTTTTTTAATGTTAGCCTTTAGCCCAAGCTCTTTCCTCCATACAGTATATGTACAAAGTTTTTAGGACTTTTTTTAGTGAAACTCTTCATATACTGATTTTCTTTTCAAAGCAAGAAAATCTGAGCTTTAAAAAGATTCTATTGAGGAAATTATTCTACTCCTGTTTTTATAGTCTCAGAATGTCTCAGGATAATTTTAAATGGGTTTGTGCTATCTGGGGGAGAAGAGAATGTCACAGAAACTTACCTGATTTTGCAAATCCAAAACAGTTAGAAATCATAGTATTCAATCTTTAGTAAACTTTCTGTAGCAGATATTTATCCAATTAATTAATTTAATTTGAATTCATTTAATTCGAGCTGTGTTTTAAGTAAAAAGGTACCAATGATTTACTTCATGTTTAATACATTGGGTGTTTTTTTGTTTTGCTTTGTTTAGAGACTGACTTTTTTTCATTACAAATATGGAATATTGGCCTTGGGGAAGAAGGGACTTTTGAATAAAGATAAAACTAGTTCTGTGGAGGGGGTTTGTGGGGAGTGCCTCTAAATTTCCTGAAATGTGTGCAAAATGGTTGTATATGTTTGCACACATAGGACATTTTATGGGGAGAGAGTCCAAAGTTCTTCATTATATCCCTTAAAGGTGTATATGACATCCCCTTTTTCTAATGGTAACATCTGGGACTTAAATAAGTTCCCTTATGAAGTTTGAATATACAACATTTTCTGCCCTTAAATGAAAAGGGCCATGTGTGAATTCCTTTTTTTTTTTCCCCCAAATAGTGCTTTCAAAAGCTTAGAAGTATTTGCTGAGGGTTGTTCTCAAATAAATCATCATTTATAAATGGAAAGAGATGTGGTAGGTTATTGTTGGAAAGGTAATACATTTTACAAGTTGTAGTAAAGTACAAGTTACACATTAGTTTATTTCTGAAGCATTAGCCATTCCACAATTATTTTGAGGACTGTGCATTCTAGTTATGAAAGCCAAATATAGGAACAAATCGTGAGGATGGAGCAAAAGAAAAAGTTGCCCAAAGGAGCTCAACCCACCATTAAAACCCAGCCCAGTGTGCCAGATTGTAATGATTTAAATCACTAATGAATGTCACGTTATTTGAAAGGGAGAGTTTAAAAACATTAATTGAAGTAGTAATTTTTCAGTAGTCTAAATTTTAAT
Source organism: Chlorocebus sabaeus (assembly GCF_047675955.1). Taxonomy (NCBI): domain Eukaryota; kingdom Metazoa; phylum Chordata; class Mammalia; order Primates; family Cercopithecidae; genus Chlorocebus; species Chlorocebus sabaeus. Next base: position 19,186,826 of record NC_132904.1, read on the forward strand.
GAAGCATTTACTTATGTAAATTGGAGCTTTATTTTTATATATTAGTTTTACTGTTTTATTTGTTTTCACTAAAAATAGTCACTCTTTTCTTTATATTTTCTCATGAAATCCTTCCGAACCACTTCTAGAAATGGCATCGTCTTGCCATAAGTATTTTGTTTTCTCCCCCATCTAGTTTTTATGAAGTAGTGCTAACTCTGCCTTAATTTGATTTGGCATCCCTGCAATTGAACATTTGTAAGTATCTTGTATTATGGCCCATCTGGGTTGTCATAGAAACCAAAGACCTCCATCCTCTTCCCTCTAGTTAAAAATGGAATGCAAACAGGGCTTCAAAGTGACGTTTTTCTAGTACGAGTGACAGCCCTGTGAAGTGCAGAACAGAAAGATTTCTTATTGGTTTTATTCTCCCATGGCCTATCATACCAGTTAACTCTGATGCACATAGCCTTTCTCTTGAAAATCTGGCAAGATACTAATGGAATTTTAAAAATGTAAGCATGGGGGGAAAAGAATGTAGTTAATCCTTTTCCTGTTCTTTTATTATACAAAAATGCAGTGTTAGCTAGCAGTGTTTTTGTTTTCCTCCCTATGTTATTAGGTGGTCTGTTGAAGCTGTGGTGCACGTGCGGAGACACCAATTAGTCAGCACAACTGGAGCTTCCATTGTTAGTCTTGTTATTTAATTTCTAGGTTATGTCAATGTGGGCCTATCTCATTAGAATCTACAGGCCCATTGGCTGAGTACATGGCAATACTTTATCAGAATAGAAATTTGTTGATATAGTAATAGTTCTATGGCGATATCTAGTGTGCTGTCATTGGACCTGGTGACAGAACATCTTAGGGCCCCATTTCCAGCCCCCCTAGTGGCTCCAGAACCTTTGACATAACCTTGATGGTTTTTCAGTTTCCACATTCCCTTCAGATTCTCTACCAGAACCATACATGGCTTTAAGTTTTTCTTCTTAGACTTTTGTGATGTTTCTGCTTCTGAAGCAGCTATATTAGTAAGTTCCAGTGAATTATTTCAGTTGTGTTAGCAAAATGTCTGATTTTATGGTTAAGATATGTTGAGCTATTGCTGTAGCATTACTTGGAGTTTAGAGTGTCACATTCTTATTTTAACATAGGTTTTGAATATAGAAAATGACACAGTGATCTCTGAACATGAAACAATGAAAAACTGACATAAAATTTATATCCTTTTTTTTTTTTTTTTTGAGATGGAGTTTTGCTTTTGTTGCCCAGGCTGGAGTGCAATGGCGTGATCTTGGCTCACTGCAACCTCCATCTCCCGGGTTCAAGTGATCCTCCTGCCTCAGTATCCCAAGTAGCTGGGATTATAAGCACCCCCCACCATGCCCAGCTAATTTTTGTATTTTTAGTAGAGACGGAGTTTCACCCTGTTGACCAGGCTGGTCTCTAACTCCAGACCTCAGGTGATCTGCCTGTCTCAGCCTGCCAAAGTACTGGGATTACAGACATGAGGCCATGCCCAGCCATAAATTTTTATCTTAATAGGAATGTTTCAGAGGGGTTAGATTAAAATCATTAGACAATTGAATTTGACAGATCATAGGTCAATTTTAAGTGTCTTTACAACTTTTCAAAAGAAAAACATCATAAATTCTTTAAAGCTATTTAAAATTATTCACCATTTGACTGTTACCTAGTTTCTGGTAATTGTGTACTTGTCTTTAGTCCCATATCTCAGCTAATGGTCGTTTTCAGCAGTGAATTCAGAAGTGCTTTACTATCATATCTTGATGAGAGAGATCCTGCAACTCTCAGTAGAGTATGAAGAAGAGGTAGTGCTTAACTGCTGTTACAGCTAGAGGTGAGAGAATATATTTTCTAAATAACACTGTATTCCTTGGCATATAGTGTAGAAGTGAATAATTTGTTTGCATAGCATAGTGTGGGAAATAGTGTAGCAGTTTCTTCATGCTAAATATATTGGTTTCTTCTCTATAGTTCACTGCCTTCACTTACAATTTGACTGGTACTATTGTGTTGTCATGTTTCGCTTAAAACTATTGAGCAGTTAAAAGGGCTAATGCACTATCATCAGCTCTCTAGTAAATTGAAAAATTAGAATCTCCTCTAGATCGTTATTTTTTTTTATCAATTTTGTTTAAAAAGACTGGAGATGTTGCTGGTTGTTTAGTAAATGTCATGTTGTAGCCTTACAGAAGATTGCAACTTTCTCTTAGCACAGAGGGTGAGACAAGCCTTCCTGTTCACCACTGCTATGCCTCATCCTCAAGAGAAAAGTTACCATATTTGTATACACTGGAGACAGTAGGTGCTTGAACAATATGAAACATGATGAATTTCTCACCCACTGAGATACATAAATTCTCATGTAGGTATCAGTCCCATATCATGTCTGTGCTTTGTCATCACTAAATAAGTAACATAATATTTGGTCCTTTCAAATCTGTGTTTTTAGATTTATTTCTGCATGTTGTTGATATTGTTCTTCCTTTTCTAATGCACTGATTCATTAAATATTCAGCTCCTCCTAAATTATACATTTTTTGTCCTCTATAGATATATTTTTAAATTTCCCTTCTCAAAATAAGCTTGCATTTTGAAGTACATTTGTTAGAAACAAGGTAGATTAATTCTACATTCTAGTCTCAAGGAACAGTCTTCTTAAATGTAAAGAATAGAACCCGGTGGAAATATATACTATGTGCCATTTTACTGGGTACATATTAGTTTATCTGTTTGGAGACCTATAATCAACCACTAGCAGGGAAACTTGCCTTACTCCATTGCTGCAAAGTAATACTTTTTAATTATTAATGATAGACCAAATTTTATTTTTTAATCTCAAAAAAGTTTCCTTGAGTTAGTTAGCATTGCTCAAAATATACACTCTCCCAGGTTTGATCTTGTTTGTGGCCCTGTTTTCTCTATTTACTGCTCTCTTCTCTGTTTACATGGTTTTTGAAATTTTCTGATAATTTTCTTTGTTGATATTCTATAAGTAAATGGTAGAGCTCTGGCCGGGCACGGTGGCTCACACCTGTAATCCCAGCACTTTGGGATCACTTGAGCTCAGGAGTTTGAGACCAGCCTGGCCAACATGTGAAACCCTGTCTCTACAAAAAATACAAAAATTAGCTGGGCGTGGTGGCACGTGCCTGTACTCCCAGCTACTCAGGAGGCTTAGGCAGGAGAATTGCTTGAACCTAAGAGGCGAAGGCTGCAGTGAGCTGAGATCACACCACTGCACTCCAGTCTGGGCAACAGAGTGAGACTGTCTCAAAAAAAAAAAAAAAAAAAAAAAAGGCCGGGTGTGGTGGCTCACACCTGTAATCCCAGCATCCCAGCACTTTGGAAAGCCAAGGCAGGCGGATCACCTGAGGTCCGGAGTTCGAGACCAGCCTGACCAACATGGAGAAACCCTGTCTCTACTAAAAATACAAAATTAGCCAGGTGTGGTGGCACATACCTGTAATCCCAGCTACTTGGGAGGCTGAGGTAGGAGAATCACTTGAACCCGGGACGCAGAGGTTGCACCGAGCCAAGATCACACAATTGCACTCCAGCCTGGGCAACAAGAGCAAAACTCCATTTCAAAAAAAAGAAAAAGAAATGGTAGCATTATTTTGCGTGTACATCTTCTGTTTCCTAAAATAGATATAGAAACTTCTTAAATAACTTTTTAACTTTTTAATATACTACATCTATTATAATACCATATACTCAGTAGGCATATTCATTTAATATTGTCTTCAAACCTTATACTACCTACCGCTCTATCCATGGCCCTAACATCCTTTCACATCTAAGAGGAGACAGTGATTAGCACAGTGCTTGCAAAGCAGCAGGCAAATTGATATTTGTGGATGACTGAAAGGATGTTCTGAGAACCTTTTCTAAACTGCTTTAAATTTGTGTGCTAATAACACAGATGGAAACCTAGCTGTGAATAAGTTACCAGTCTTTAAAACAAAGAAGACTAGAATGGTTTGTATTTGCAGTTCATATTCTTGTCCTCTGGGATTCAGTAATCTTTTTAGCCTGTCTCCACAGTAGTACATGTGTATTCCTGGGTAGCAGGCTGATTGCTACTGATGGTACTAAAATGTTTTGATAGGAGCAAAACCGTGCTGCCATCTTCCTTACAAGCCCAGTGTTCAGAGATGACCTGTTTGCACATGGGCCTGTGGTGTATCACTTTTTTATACAGGAGCAGTAGAATAAGGTCTGACTCGAGTTGATTGAAGTGGTGGTTTTAGGTGCTGATAAGAGGACCTATTGCTGGTGAGGGAGGTTGAAATTGCAAAATGAGTTTGCAGCATGAGGCAGGTCTGCCCAGCAGCAGGTTGATTTGCACCATGAGACAAGCAGCACACATAAACAGATGGCCCAACAATGAGTCAGAACGACAGATCCTGAACAGGTAGATTGGCTTTTGTCTGATTCTTAACGTGGTTATAGAGAGTGGAATTTTAATTTGTCTGCCACTCTTAAGGCTGCAAAACAAGCATTTAGTGAAAGAAATTCTTTTCATTGGGAAATGAAAAACGTTATTAGGCAGAGGAGAAATCTGATTGTCAATGGATCTGGACATTGAGAAACCAACATTTTCGGGAGCTGTTTTACGTAGGCATGGGCTGGCTTCCTCTTTTAGCATACCGTTACTCAACATCATTTTGCTGAATCCTCTAGCATATAACGTGCAGCAAGAAGATAGTAAAATGATGTCTTTTATATTTGGATTTTAAGAAGTATAGTACTGTTCATTGCAAGTACACATCTGATATTTGGGTTAAGAAAAGCATTTTTAAAAAGGATACACTAGTGATAAGTGTCATGAAAACATAGAGCAATGTAAGTTTGTAATGGTATTAAGCAAAGGAAAAACATTCATGGAAAAAATCCCTCAGTTTCATACATCAAGCATAGGAAAAAGGAAGAGTGTAGTAGAATTCCTAGATCTAATCATCCATCTTCAAAATGTAAATATAAACAAACATTTCTCTGCCAAACACTTTCAGAAGTACTAAGCATCTTATTAATTTTCAAAACCAAGATTTTGTGATAGTTTTATATCTCTGGAAAAGTGTTTTAAATGTGGCATTTGATGAATAAATTGGTGTACCACTTGACTTCTTATACTTTAATTTTGTGATTATCACATTCACTGTACCATAGCCTAACATTTACAATGGATACATTTGTGCCCAAAGAAAGTAAAGTAGTAGTGAGCAGTATTGTTAGGTTAACTATTGATCTTTTTTAGGTTACTGTGGTTAGGGATATACTCAGAAACACAAATTGCTATGATGGAAACTTTATTCTGAGATGCTGTGAAGGCTGTAATGCCATTGGTTAAGGCAGAGTCATAAATACAGCTACCTTTTGTTTCGCAAATAATTGGGATCCTATTCAAGATTAATTGTGCCAACACCTACTTTCAAAATTGCCTTTCATTTTATCTGCTCAAGCATGTACACCTAGCCTTTGCTCAGGGTAGAAAAAGCACTAATCTACCTTTGTGCGTATGGAAAGTAGCATTCCTGGCACTGCATTAAAAACTCCAGGAGAATGCATTATTAATGGAATACCTCTCTCTCTCTCTCTCTCTCTCAAAAAGGGAAATCATTTATGTGGCCACTGTCAAGGATAGAGACAGACTTAGTGCTAGTTCTTAACCAGTGTATTTTTAAAGTGAGTTAGTGAGCAACACATAAAGAGAAATACTTTAGCAAGTAAATTACCACATGTAGCTTGTAGAGACCAATGTGATCTAATTGTAATATAGATCACTCTGTAATGTGTCAACCTGTAAGTTTTAGTACGTTGAGTACTAGATCCTATGTTTTTAATAGGATGCCGCATTATCAAAGATTAGAAAAATAATAATGGCTAGGCATGGTAGCTCACTTTGGGAGGCTGAGGCAGGAGGGTGACTTGAAGCCAGGAGTTTCTGACCAGCCTGAGCAACTCAGTGAGACGCCGTGTCTACAGAAAACTTAAAAATTGGCTGGATTTGGTGGTGTGTGCCTGTAGCTCTAGCTACTTGGGAGGCTGAGGTGAGAGGATCACTTGAGCCTGGGAGTTTGAGGTTATAGTGAGCTATGATCACACCATTGCACTCCAGCCTGGGTGACAGAGTGGAGATCCTGTCTCTAAATAAATAAATAAAAATTATTTTTTTAAAAAAGACATACACTGAAAATAATAATAAATTTGGGGTTTGAATATTATGAAGATTACCAGAAGGTTTTTGAATCACTTTTGATTTAAATAAGCTCCCATCATTTGTTTGCTGGTTTCCAGCTTTATGTTTTTGGTTTGTTTTTGTCTACACATGTATAATTGAGCTGAATATGTGTGCCAATAAGTAACGGAGCTGCGTTCAGCTTCTGCTTAAGTCTGCAGTATTAAAGTCTTCCTTTTGTTACATGTGCTGGTCTTGCAGACTCTGTAGAGCCTTATCAAATGCAGCCAGTTGGTGCTGCTGGTATGAAAGCACAGGGGAGCTCTCATGTGGAAGGTTAATGGAGTGTAATTATAAAGAAAAATGAACTGCTCAACCACTCTATCTCACTCTACCTGCACCAAGAGTGACAAGTGCTCTGATCTTTCATAAACCCTGGAGCAGAGGTTTAACCATCTAAAATTATGACAGTGTAACTGTCACACAAACAAACACGCTGTGAAGTATAGGTATGCACCCCTGTGTAGGAATGATTCCTTCCTGTTAGGGAAGTCTCTGTTAGGACAGGAGCACCTTCAGCCACCAAGAGCACCTGCTTGTTAAACATTGCACTTTTGTGTCACTTCTTCTTTTCCACTCAATTTGTTCCATTTTCTTTTCCTAAAAGTGCTTTCTCCCCTCTGATTAGTGGTAAAGCTGATATCCTGGCGATGAATGGGTTCGTTCCACTGTATCCCATCAGACAACAAATATCCATGCTCTCTCCAAGCAAGTCTATCACACTTGCCTTAGCAGCCAACCTTAAATCAACTGTATTCTTATAAATGGGGTGGAAATAATTGTCTCTTCTCATTCTCAACATCTAAGTGGAGTAGACTCTCGGACGCCTAGGTACGGTCTGACAATTAGGTCTTTCTCCCAGGTCTGCATATAGCACAGAGATTATACACATTTCTGTGGGCTCAAGATGGAGTCAGATTCGTATGTCCTTTGGTTGAAAATACTATCAGAAATATTTAGTAAAGAAAATGCAGCACAGAGGGACGAGGACAAATACCAGGGAGACATTCAAGGCGTGTGATGACTAGACAAACTGTTACTAGTGTGTCACGTTGCCAGTGAATATTGCAAAGTCGTCCTACTACTGGAACATCTGAAGGGTAAGCTAAGCAGAGCTGGGTTGCAGAGCCGGGTTGATTTAGTGCTTTTGCCAGCTCAGCACAGAGTTGAAATAAGGTGTTGCAGAATGATGCAACAGCAAAACCCCTGACATCTTGTTCTTACAAAGCCTAAAACATAACCACTCTTGGTGAGGCTGTGCTGCCTACTGAGATAAGTAAATTCAGCATCACATACATTAAGCCTGTGGAGACTAAGCAGAAGTGATGGCCGCGTCACTTACACAGCAGTCCTATTGACTGAGTCCTGGTCTTGCCTGATAGGTGGAGGAGGGGCAGCCAGGATTCCTAGTAGCAGCTCTGAAAACAGGGAGGCTGGTTTTAAAACCTCTCTGTGTGGTTTGTAATGGTATTTCCACAGGCCCTTTGCATATGGGTTTTGATTATCTGAGCTCTATTTCAAAAGACAAATAGCTACATAGTTTTTATGGCAGTAAGATAAACCTGTTAGTGAATCAAATTTTTAAATCCAGCTTTAGTGGATGGTAAGTAAAGTTTGCTATGACTTCTTTAAAAACCCACCAAAGCCCAACACTTTACCCAGTCTAAATGTTGCCAGTACCATTCCATTTTAAAAATTGAAGTCATTATTCCAGAATTGAAGTTTTTGGCTTGAGGCTGGAAGGTTAGCAGCAGAATCTTAAAATTGTCCATCATACTCCGTAGATGAGGAAGTATATCATTGTTGGATTGGCTCCAGCATTTATCCCTGCTCAGCAGCCCTGCCAAAGAGACTGTCTTGGATGACAGAAGTACAGTCTCCCTGGCACTTAGGAGCAAGTTATCTAGCTCTGTCCAGTCCCTTTAGGAACGTTCCCAGCCCTTCCAAGTACTTAGAGCAGTTTCTAGGAAATTCATCTCAGATAGGCACTGTCGGTGTAGCAGGCTCCAGAGCCATCTTGCTAGCTGCCCGAGCCTCATCCCTGACTGTCCCGTTTCCCAGCATCACTGCATCCACTTGCTCCTCTCCTGCTTGGCCCTTTCAGTTTATTGTACAGGTTACTCTGGTTCCTTGGATCTCAACAGCCTGACTCTGTTTCCTGGCAGTTGACTGTATCTAGAGACTATGACCAGAAAGGGACATCTCTCCCTGTTGGCCCAGCTCCCCATACTAGTGTACTCTGCATTCAGTCATTCTGCTTGGATGCCACCCAACCTCCTGTCAGCCCCAGAAAAGTTGGCTCAGAAAAATGAGCTCCAGCTTTTTGTTAGTGAACAGAGCTTCATTCAAACTAGTTTTCCAGAGGGTAGGGATTCCATATTCTAGTCCCAGTTTTACTGTCACGGAACCGTGTAACTTTTGATTGGTCACCCATCACCATGTGCCTCACTCTCCCCATCTGAATCAATGACAGTTAACGTAATTAGCCCACACAGTTCTGAGAGTCTTATTTGATAAGAGGGTTTGAAAATTTACAATCGTAAAGTGCTGCGTAAATATGTGATTACTTACACAAGCACACAGAAAAATCACATCATTAGGGAAATATTTGTGGAAAATAGTACCATCATTTTTCATTTAGGATGTACTCAGAAAGTAAGATTCTTGTAAAATTATTAAATAGTCCATATGTTTATAACATGAATTCTTTTTTCTTAATCATGTAAATTAAATAAGTTTGAAAAATCAGAGTACTCAGAAGTGAGAACCAGTTAAGTGTAAAAGATGTTAGTTTCAGTGTTCTGGTTGGATTCCAAGGGAGATTATTACATTTTGCTTACTGTAATTCCCTAGATAGCTTCAGCAAGGTAGTTTTCAGTTTTCTGACCCCTACTGTACAGCTCTTCAAACAACTGCTTTCTCCACCACTTGAGTTAGCTGCGGTTCAGTGGTAGAGGAACGGATTTCAGTTTATCCTTGTGTCAGTCTTATGTGACAGGGGTTAAATTATTTGTAAGCTACTTTAAGCGGTTTTGATAAAGTAGGCACCATTATGAAACATATTACTACCACTTTCATTTCCACTGTTGTATTTTGTTTATAGTTGTGTGTCTCCCTGTGTCTTCAGTTATTTTATTTTACCATATTCTTCTCAGAACTCATTCGTAACTTGCCTTTTGTCTGTGCGTTTTCCCACTAAAGTCACATCCCAGCTCTTTCATTATGATAAAATTTTGGTTAGTCAGAAGGCCATTTGAATTTTCTGGTTATCTAAAATCATTTTTGGTTCACCTTGTGTTGTCAAAAAATTTTCTTTTTTTTTTTTTTGAGATGGAGTCTTGCTCTGTTGCTGGAGTGCAGTGGTGCGATCACGGCTCACTGCAAGCTCCACCTCCTGGGTTCACGCCATTCTCCTGCCTCAGCCTCCTGAGTAGCTGGGAGTAGTAGGCACCTGCCTCCTCGCCCGGCTAATTTTTTTTTTTTTTTTTTTTTGTATTTTTAGTAGAGATGGGGTTTCACTGTGTTAGCCAGGATGGTCTTGATCTCCTGACCTCGTGATCTGCCTGTCTCGGCTTCCCACAGTGCTGGTATTACAGGCGTGAACCACCGCGCCCGGCTGAAAATTTTTCTAAGTAATATCTAATTCCACTTTCCTAATAGTTACAGTTCAGTGAGTGTAATTACCATGTGAGGGTTGAAAACTGGTAGCGTATGGGCTTTATCTATCAGCAAAGATACTTTGTTTGACTTACAATATTAAAAGCAGTTCATTGATTAGTGTTATTAGGGCACTACCTCTCCAGTTGACATTAGTCCACGTCATGCCTAGTATCTTACACCTGGCCTGCTTCATTGTCTTGTATTAATATTACTTGCCTGGCAATAGTCATCCTATTACATGTTCTTGGAAAATGTAATCATCAGTTTACGTGTTCGTGAGTGAGATTTCAACCCCTGAATGAAACTGTTCTTTAATGATTTAGCTTCTTTAGGTGTGTCAGGATCATCTTTGTGAGCATTTGTTTTCTCTGTGCAGTGCTAAGAAGTAAAGATAGACATCAGGAAGTTGTATTCTTGCCATTCAGAGATTCATAGAATTTTAATAGAAGATAATTTAGAGATTGAGTGCAGAAGCTGAGACCAAGATTGGGTAAATAACTGACCAAAGGTCACAAACCTTGTTTAGTGACAGAACCTAAGTTTCTCGACCCATTGTATTATTTTTACAGCATAATACTGCCTCTCTACTTATTTTTTCTAGAAGCAGAGTGGAGGAGAAAAAGTGTGTGTGTGTGTGTGTGTGTGTGTGTGTGTGTGTAATTTTAAGGTTTTAGCTGTATATTTTTGTGGCTTACTGCAGCTGTATTACAGGTGTGAGGGCTCCAGATCCTTACCAGCAAGCCAGATACTGGTGTTGGGGGTTTGAGGGGGGAATATGGAATTAGTTATCAGGAGTTAGAACTCTTTAAGTCTGACTCTATCCCTGATTTGTGACCTAGCTTTAGTCATTTACTCAGAGCCTCATTGTTCTTCCTGGCAAGTAATATCCATCTGATATTATTACTTTGTTTTTATGTAACTGTTACAGAATTCACCAGCTACTACATTAGACCATATGGAAAAAATCAAGGTACTACTGTGATACATTCAGACAATGCAATATTATTCAGAGCTAAAAAGAAAGAAACTACCAAATCATGAAAAACATAGAAGAACCTTACATGCTTATTACTGAGTGAAAGAAGCCAATTTGGCAAGACTGCATACTGTATGAGTCCAACTCTATGACATTCTGGAAAAGGTAGAACTGTGGAGGCAGTAAAAAGAGGAGTGGTTGCCAGGGCGTGAGGGAAGGTTGTGCTGAGTAGACAGAGCATAGAGGAATTTCAGGGCAGTGAAACTATTCTGTGTGATAGTATAATGGTGGCTGCATGTCATTATGTGTTTGTCTAAATCCATGGAATGAACAGCATCAGGAGTGAACACTAGTGTAAACTGTGGACTTCCACAGTATTGAGGTGTCAGTGTAGGTTCGACTGTAACAAATGTTCCACTATGTGTAGCTTGTTGATAGTGGGGAGATGTGGGGTGGGGAGGCCAGGAGTATGTGGGAACTCTACTTTCTGTTCAGTTTTGTTCTGAACCTAAAACTGCTCTAAAAATGAAGTCTTCTTTAAAACAAAAATCAAGGGACTGATTTTATGTTCATTGTACTATGCTCTTTTGACCCTGCATGTCAGTACTTTTGCTGTATGTAGAAACTGAAGAACAGTATAGTAAAAGCATGAACCACTGCTTCAGTACTTAGAAGTATACTGGAAGAAGATGAAAATGGGCTGGGTCCAGTGGTGCACACCTGTAATCCCAGCACTTTGGGAGGCTGAGGCGGGTGGATCGCTTGAGTCCAGGAGTTTGAGACCAGCCTAGGCAACATGGTGAAACCATGTCTCTACTAAAAATACAAAAAATTAGCTGGGCGTGGTGGCACATTCATGTAGTCCCAGCTCCTTGGGGAGCTGAGGTGGGAGGGTCACTTGAGGCTAGGAAGTCAAGGCTCCAGTGAACCCTGATCATGCCACTGCACTCCAGCCTGGGTGACAGAGTGAGATCCTGTCTGGGGGGAAAAAAAAAAAAAAAGATGAAAACACTATAAATTATTTTTACTGTGGCCATTCCATCCTTTCTAAAACGTGAGAGGGGTGTGTGTATGTTTGTGGTAGTGGGTGCATACATGTGTATGTTCAGGTGTGAAGACTGTAAATATTTGTGTAGAAATTTGTGGATTAGACTTTGTAATTAGATTTTGTAATTTTCATCACCTGTGAAAAATGTTTTTCTTCATACTTAATATTTAATGAGGTACTTAAATTATTTTTCTTTTAATTTTATTTATTTATTTTTTTTTTGGGTCAGGGTCTCACTCTGTTGCCCAGGCTAAAGTGCAGTGGCATGATCATGGCTTACTGCAGCCTCAACCTCCTGGGCTCAAGCCAGCCTCAGCCTCCTGAGTAGCTGGTACTACCAGTGTATGCCACCACACCTGGCTAATTTTTGTATTTTTTGTAGAGACAGGGTCTCACTTTGTTGCCCAGGCTGGTCTCAAACTCCTGGGCCCAAGCAATCCTCCTGCATTGGCCTCCCAAAGTGCTGGAATTATAGGCATGAGCCGCTGTGCCCAGCTAAATTTTTTTTTTTTTTTTTTAATTTATTTTGAGATGGAGGCTCGCTCTGTCGCCCAGGCTGGAGTGCAGTGGTGTGATATCAGCTCACTGCAACCTCCACCTCCTGGGTCCAAGATACTCTCCTGCCTCAGCCTCCTGAGTAGCTGGAACTACAGGTGCTCGACGTCACGCCTGGCTAATATTTTTTTTTTTTTTTTTTTTTTTTTAAGTAGAGATAGGGCTTCAGCATGTTAGCCAGGATGTTCTTGATCTCCTGACCTCGTAATCTGCCTGCTTCGGCCTCCCACAGTGCTGGGATTACAGGCATAAACCACTGCGCCCATCCCACCCCAGCTAAATTTTTAACCAAATTCGTTTTATTCATTAAGAGACCATTCATGCTTTTCTTCTACATTGCTGAACCTCTCTCTTTAATAAAATTTCTAGTACTAATGATTTAAAGCAAACAAAAGCGCATGTGTTCTGAAATTCTGAAAGATGAGTTCAGGTTTCTTGTGTCTCTGATGAAGTAAACTCAGACTAAATACAGAGAAGTGCAAATTATCCTTTGTCACATGTCTTGGAAGAGCCAATCCCATGAAGTTAATCAGCCATCATTTTGGCAGGCTACACTTGTGACAAACTTGCACCCTCCCTGTTGTTTGATGAGGGATCTTGTCAGAAAGTAAATTTGTAACATTGTTCTTTTTTTTTTGTTTAAGTGATTATAACAAATATTTGGTGGTAAATTTAACTACTGAAATTGGGAATACTTTGTGAAATTAAGAGGGTAGCATTCAGCAGCTTTAGAATTTTTTCTTTCTTTTTTTAAAGACAGAGTCTCGCTCTGTTGCCCAGGCTGAAGTATAGTGGCAGGATCATGGCTCACTGCAACCTGCACCTCCTGAGTTCAAGCAATTCTCATGCCTCAGGTTCCTGAGTAGCTGGGACTACAATTGTGCCACCACCACGCCTGGCTAATTTTTATATTTTCAGTAGAGACAGGATTTTGCCATGTTGGCCAGGCTGGTCTTGAACTCCTGGCCTCAAGTGGTCTTCCAGCCTCAGCCTCCCAAAGTGCTGGGATTACAGGCGTGAGCCACCACGCCTGGCCTAGCAGCTTTAGAATCTTTTAAAATGTATGTGTCTATGCTGTTACTGTAGATGATTTTTTAAATTATGATTTTAAGCATCAAGAGTGTGATGTTCAGAATGTACTTTGGTTAAAATACTTTCCAATTAAAAATGCCAGTGTTTAGTTATTTACAAGCATTACTTTTGTTTAAATGTAAGGCAAATATTACATTTCATCATAGAATATTTTCTACATGATATATACTGCCTGCTACAATATGTTTTTCTAATATTATTGTCTTTTTCTGTCTTTTAAGAAAACATACAGAATTGAGGATTCTTAAAAGGTATCCTCATCTTTGAAAATAATGGATCTATTTCTTAGTGGATGTATTCTGCATAGAATTTGGTTAAATAATCTGTTATATTTACCTCGTCTAGCATCTGATTCTGTCTTGTGTTTCTGTGAAAATGGGACTTCCTACATTATCTCAAATGGTACCTAGGGCTTGGAGTAGGTAAAACAATTTATTTTGTCTGAGCAGTGTTCCATAAAATGATAGGGGCTTTGGTTTTGTTCCTTCTTTCCCCTCCTCCCATTTAGCATCATCACTGTACTTAAATTGTATTTTCATATCCAACTTGTCAGGGACAGCTACTGTGCAGCCATCTCCAGTCAGCATTGTTTTGTGAGGAAAACCACAGCAGCTACAGCGCAGAAGAATGGGAGAATTTCGGTAGTGTCCAAGACAATTCTGATATTAACAAGGCAGTGCTGCCTTTTAGGTTGTGGGATACAGCCATGTAATGATGAATGACAAGCTGGTGGTATGTACAGTGATGTTCTGTAAACAGACAGTTACAGAGGGACAGACATTTTGCTCTATTGGAGCTTAATGTACAAATTAATAGCCTCTATATTATATCTTACTGTGGTACAAACATAATGATTCAGGTGCTTTTTTTTTGTGGGGGGGGGAACGGGGTCTCACTCTGTCACCCAGGCTGGAGTACAGTGGTGTGATCTCGGCTCACTGCAACCTCTGCCTCCTGGGTTAAAGCAATTCTCCTGCCTCAGCCTCCCAAGTAGCTGGGATTACAGGTGCCCACGACTACGTCCAGCTAATTTTTTGTATTTTTAGTAGAGACGGAGTTTCACCATGTTTGCCAGGCTGGTCTCGAACTTCTGACCTCGTGATTCGCCCACCTCGGCCTCCCAAAGTGCTGGGATTACAGGCGTGAGCCACCGCGCCCGGCCTCAGGTGCTTTTTTATGGTAACAAACAGCTAAATTGTGCAGATTATAAATGGTTCTTATGGTTTTTTTCCCCCCATAGTCCTCATTACTGTGTCTAGGATCTTTGATGGGTCAGGTTACATACATACATATACTTATTTATTTATTTATGATAGTCTTGCTCTGTTGCCCAGGCTGGAGTGTAGTGGCATGATTATGGCTCACTGAAGCCTCAAACTCCTGGGCTTAAGGGATCCTCCTGCCTCAGCCTCCCAAGTAGCTGGGACTATCAGGCATGAGCCACTGTGCTTGGCCCAGGTTACATTTAAATTGGGCATCTATTTTATGCATTCATAATTATGGCCCTGAACCGCCATAGAGGTACAAGAAATCTGGGATGTACCTAGATTACCACAGGGATATATACACTAATATATTTGATTTCTGAGATGAAAAGGCAACGGGTAACATTTGCTTTGATATTGTACTTTCTTTTTGGCCGTTCTCATTTAAAAAAAAAAAAAATAGCCAAACATAGTTTGAACTAGCATTAAAATGATTAGATGTTAAAAATCAAGTGATTGAAATACAATTGACATTGGAAATAAAAGTCACATTTAATTAGCTGTTGCTCTGAGTTAAAAATTCATACTAGACAAATTGTATAATTCACTGGTTATTATCCCTTTTATTCACATTGCCCCTAACAGTTTCCTAAGCATTCCCCACCATTAATTCATTTGATTCCCAACATTTTTCTGAAAGAGGGAGGACCGATATAGTTTAGTACTTCAAAGAAATGTAGAAAACTTGAATGTAAGCCATCTGGACTTTTTGGTCTTTTATCGCACGTAAATATATTACAACTACCATTCCTAGTATGCATTGTTCCATTGTAGTTTATGTCTTCATACTGTTTTGCCCCAGCATCATCATATGTTACATATTAGAATCTGTAATTCTCTAGGAGTCACATCTCTCTCGAGTACAACAGCCACACTCTTTCTTGTTTGACACAAATTAAAGGCAGTCCCAGGTTTTCAGAAGGGTTCCTAAATTTAGGCAAAGTCTGACTATGTCAATATTAGTCTTGCATAGTCATAGTTATCAAGTTAGGGGGAAGATGGGGTTGAGTTTACTTATTAGAGCGTGAGTGAATTAATAAGTAAACTGCATTTCAATCAAGCTAGCAAATTAAAGGTCTAAAGTCTAAATTTTTAGAAAGATGGACTGTAAATCCTAATGATATTAGTTAAGGGTCTCATCTCCTGTGGAGATGGGATGTAAAATCCATTGATATAAATACCTCTGTGTGTGTGTGTATGTGTGTTTTGAAGGAAGAATAAGTCCCAAAGAATATTTTTTAATTAAAAAAGTAAGCCAAAGTCTAATCAATACCATGACATATGCATTCTCTGCCATCTGTTAAACATCCATGCAGAGAATTTTGAACTTTACTGAAAAAAATCTCTGATAATTACAACTGCTGCTGTTCTTAATTTATTTGTACTTTATAAATTCCATGACAACTTGAGAACTGTAAAATAATTATGTCCTCAAATCTCAAAACCAGGAAACAGACCTTCTTTTGTAGACATCGTGTCCAGTTCACTGTGAAAGATGAGGTTGTAGATGCTGTTTCTGTCAAACAGGTGGTATTTTAAAAGGATATGTACTTTTTTTCTTTTTTTTTTTGAGACGGAGTCTCGCGCTCTCGCCCAGGCTGGAGTGCAGTGGCCGGATCTCAGCTCACTACAAGCTCCGCCTCCCGGGTTTACGCCATTCTCCCGCCTCAGCCTCCCTAGTAGCTGGGACTACAGGCGCCCGCCACCTCGCCCGGCTAGTTTTTTGTATTTTTTTAATAGAGACGGGATTTCACCGTGTTAGCCAGAATGGTCTCGATCTCCTGACCTCGTGATCCGCCCGTCTCGGCCTCCCAAAGTGCTGGGATTACAGGCTTGAGCCACCGCGCCCGGCCGATATGTACTTTTTTAAAGAGGTTAAAAAGGGAAAGAAACTATTTCTTACAAAATGAAAAAAGTGCTATTATTTTAGCTAAGCATATTTTTATAGCTTCTGCCACTAGTATTCTTCCCCGTCCTCCTCTGTTAGAATTCTATCCTGCGTCTCCCCTGGACTATCCCCTCCAATAACTCCAGTGCAGATTCTCTTATTGAATTTTACTTGCATTAAGGAGGGAGTTTATCTTGAGTTTCTCTTCTGTGTTTTTGTTCATAAAATGGTGAAATCTTCACTTAGTTTCTGTTTCCATTGAACAATACATACCTTTTACTCTAGATTGTAATTTTGTCTCTAATGTTACAACAGTAACACATCCCCTCTTCTTTAGAGGATACTTGTGTGGCACATTCTGAAGACTGCCCTGTCTCCTTCCTGCATCCTCAGCATTGATGAATGTTGGTGTGACTTATCAATGCAATGACTGAGTTTTAGTTAGACAGCAGAAAGTCTTTTTTTTCTTTGTGTAAGTTCTGATCGCATCAACAAATACATATTTCTCCAGGTTAGTTTTTCTGTACACATAAAATTTAGTATCCTTGGTTTTATTTTAAGCAATTGGTGTGTCTGAAGACCTAGAAAGATTTTGAGTAAGATTTGATAACTTTCTGGATTTGTGAAAAGTTAAAGTCTCTATCAGCCTCTGGTATAAAGAGTGAAGGTTGTATTTTTAGATTGCATGTTGGCTTGTGGAAGGAATAAAAGGATGCATCTTTAAGGCAATACTGTATAAGAAGATGTCTTGAGTGGGTGTGGCTGTCTAATAATTGATATGCAACAGATGCTGCCATGTAGAGCACAAACCAGTTGAGTATGACTGAATGTGTGAAAAAGCAGAGACTTGAAGCACTGACATCCAGTTGTGCGGGGCAGGGTCTTGAAGTTCCTTTTGAGAGAAGCTTTCTAAAATTTGTGGGAGCAATTTTTGATAGAAATAAACTAGTGGGTTGATTGGAGGGGTGGGGGCGGTCTTTCCATCTCTCTGTCTCCCTTCTCTGTTGAAAAAAGCCATGGAACATGGAACGATTGACTTAGATGGTGGAAAAACGAACCTGATTTTCTGTTGTATTAGACCTATAAAATTCCGTATTTTTCTTCAGGACCTGTCTTGCTGTCGTGTGAACACGTTGATAGTATCACTGAATGTCACAATATTGATCACTGTGACTACCTGTCTTGGAAACTGTGACTTGAAGTGTCAGAGGCTCTGTGAACTCTTCTGCCTGAACAAACCCTGATGAAACCCAGTGATGTGAATGTCAAGGGAATCTAAGGCTGCGTGTTACATGCTGGGTTTATGGAGCAGTTCTTGACAGATGGATTGAAGGGGGCGGTACTAGCAGTTCTGGAGGCCTGGCACATTGGCTCATTGTTTATAGAAATATATTAAGAAAAGATTTGATAAGTTATTAATTTTTTCTCCCCCTCTTGCTTCTGCCTTTGTTCTTTCCAGCTTTCTTTTTTCATTTCCCTGATTTTTTCCCTTTCTTTTAACTCTCATTAACTTATCAGTGAATGATGAATGGCCAGTTTGTGAAATTTAGCCCTTTCTCAAAGCTTCAGGATAATGTTCCAATATAGTTAGCTACATTTAAAGATCTCCATTATATGTGAATACCTTTGAAAATATCAAATCATGTATGCCAGTATAACCTTCGTTGATGACCAGCAGCAGTCATAACTTCTTCGTTTAAAACACATAGTAGTAAAAATATAGGCTCATCTCCTGTGGAGATGAGAGGATATCCTTTGTATAGGGGGCAGTGAGAACCTTGGATGATACCACACAGCTAGGATTTTTGAGATATTTTCGCTGTATTCTCTTGCTGCCACCCAGAAGTGGTACTGACCTAAATCCGGGGTCCCTCTGAAGTCATTTGAGTGCTGTGTTTGCCAGAGCTGCAAGACTGAGCTAGAACGAGACTGGATTGTGAGACTTAGAAAAGCCAGCTAATATGCACAGCAACTCTCCTTTACTCCCATTCCTTGGAAGAGCTTGCAGGGTCTCCACACCTAAGGAGCACCTCTGCTGCAGAACTCACCTGGCTTTCAGTTACTGGTTTCTAAGTGCAGTCATCTATATTTAAATGACAGAGGGCATCAGTGCTTCCTCCAAACCTTGATTTAATTTTTTTTTTTTTTTCCCACAGATAACGACAGACATGTATAACCACACATGCAGTATTCTAATCTGGTGAACACAGCAAGGAGTAAGGGACAATTCATTTCTGAGTGGCAGTTTGACATACCAAAGCTGTCTTTTAAAGAAAAGCTTTACCCAGCTCATATGATCTGACCTGTAATGCAGGGCTCTTTTTCTTTTTCCTTTTTTCCCCTTTCCTCTCAAGGACTGATGTAAGTTTACAAGTATTTTGATCATGTCCGCCCACCAACCCCCACCCCAAGCTTCCACAGCTTTGTTTCAGGTCCTAGGGGAGGAGCAGTTGTGAATGCAGTGTGACTCACTTGACTCCCACGCTCCTGATTCTGGTTCTGATTGGTCGTCACCTTGCTCTAGCCATATGGCTGAAGAGTAGTACTCTAGCCCGCATCCCTTGCTCCTGCTTTCCCTACTGTTCCCTTCTGTTGTACACGACATTGGGAGCGGGTTCTGGGCTTTGTTTCTTGCTTCTAGTTTACTTTAGCTAGGCAGTGAGTAGGAGAGCACACTGTATTTCCTAAGGATGGCTGTAGAGGAGAAAAAAACACCCTTTCCTTTTGTGACTGGTATAGTAATTAGTTTCTTGTGCCGTTTTTGTTCAAAGTTAATTTTTTGGCAGGTGTCATGTTTATGTTGTATTATTTCCTCCTGACTTATCTCCTTCCTCTGATTTGATCTGTTTTGGTTTTGTTTTTCATTGTTGTTTTTGTTTTGTAAGAGCTCTTGGGGTTCCTTTCTCTGGCTGCTGTTGCTGCATGTTAGCTAGTTCGTTAATATGTTTGATGTCTGATGGGGAGGAGGACTGAAAGCAACTCTAAATAATTATTTAATTTTTAAATGTCTAAATGTTCTGGCAGTCACCAAGCAATAAAATTTATATGAGATTCTCAACATTATCTGCAGCACCACTGCTATTACTTCGCCTTCTCCTAAACTATAGCAGTTTAATTATTCTGCCTTTTATATTGGAGAAATACAATTTTGAAGACTTGAAAGTTAATTTTTATAAGCATTTGATATTGTATTAATTTGCAGGTAGTTTTGCAAAGACTTTAAACTCTGCATCATTTAAAAAAATATTTTCTTAGAGAGGCAGTGCTAGCAGAACGTGATGCATAGCAGAATTTTTTTTTCCCAAAAAATTGGCCTTTATATGATATTTTAGTTGTCTGAAAAGAATCAATAATAAAAATATTTTTCTGAAAGCCTCTCGGCCGGGCATGGTGGCTTATGCCTGTAATCCCAGCACTTTGGGAGGCCAAGGTGGGCAGATTGCATGAGCTCAGGAGTTTGAGACCAGCCTGGGCAACATGGCAAAACCCCATCTCTACAAAAAATAAAAAAATTAGCTGGGCATGGTAGCACACTCTTGTAGTCCCAGCTACTCGGCTGGTTAAGGTGAGAGGATCGCTTGATCCTGGGACGCAGAGGTGGCAATGAGCCAAGATCGTGCCACCACACTCCAGCCTGGGTGACAGAGCCAGACCCTGTTTCAAAAAAACCAAAAAAAAAAAAAAAAAAAAAAGAGAGAGAAATACCAAAAAATCAACAAACAAAAACAACTCTCAAGAAAACATTTTTTTTTACTTAAATGTTTTAGAAATTCATTTTATACATATTTTAATGTTCAAATATGTTAAACGAGTAATGCACAGATTTGCATTTTTTAGAGAACATGGGGGATGAAGTTGGTTATAGCCATAAGCAGGTATTTGAAAATTAACCTGGCTCTTATGGTTTCATCTATTTAAAGCTCTTCGTTCACTTCTTTTTCTTCATTCATGATCTATATTAGAAAATCACAATCTATTTTTATCAGAAATAGCACACCTCCGCTAATGAACTAACTTGAAAGTGTATGAGATATGAGAGGAATGCTGCTTATACCTTCTTCCTCCCATTAGGGCAGGAGAGTCAGCCCAAATATGGCCCCCAAATAGTTATTACGTGCTTTATGAGCCGTTTGTTGGTCTTTGGTCCCACCATTTTACACATCATGTAAAGAGAACAAGGACATTTACTCAGCAGTATAGTTGTTTTTTTTTTTTTTTTTGAGACAGAGTTTCACTCTGTCGCCCAGGCTGGAGTGCAGGGTGCAATGGCATGATCTCGGCTCACTGCAACCTCCAACTCCTAGGTTCAAGCAATTCTCCTGCCTCAGCCTCCTGAGTAGCTGGGATTACAGGCATGTGCCACCATACTTGGTTAATTTTTGTATTTTTAGTGGACATGGGGTTTCACCATGTTGGCCAGCCTGGTCACGAACTCCTGACATCAAGTGATCAACCCACCTTGGCCTCCTAAAGTGCTGGGATTACAGGCATGAGCCACTGCGCCCAGCCAGCAATATAGTTCTAAGTGCAGAGTATAGTTGTGAACAAAATAAGCCCCTGCACACATGGGGCTTACATTCTGTTGAAATGTATTATAATAATGAAGGTATCCAGAAACACATTTCTCTTGGATTTGAGCAAGGCCTAGAAAGTTTGAAGAATTTTGACTTTAATTTTTCACTCCGTGCAGTTAAATCCCTACTCTGCCTAAACAGACGTGTATACCTCCACAGAACCTGTCCCAGCGAAGAAGTCCTGCTTATGAGTTACACATTTCAGTAATTTAGAATGTCTGTTGTTTATATGGCATGTTACTGGGATCAAGGTTTCTTTGTTTAACAATCTGTTGAATGTTTTCAACTGGGACAGATACATGATGTTTGCTTAATAAAAATTACTAGGGCTAGTATCTGTGTTATCATATGCAAAAAATAATAACTTGGGCCCAATAGTGTGTGCTTGTAGTCCCAGCTACTTGGGAGGCTGAAGTGAGAAGATTGCTTGCTGCCAGGAGTTCAAGGCTGTAGTGCATGCACTATGACTACACCTATGAATAGCTACTGTACTCCAACCTGGGCAATATAGAGAGACCCTATCTCTAATAATAATAATAATGACCAACAACGTGCCAATCACAGTTCTGAGTACTTTCCATATAACAAGTCATTTGGTGCTCATAAAAACCTCAAGGGTACTGTTAACCACCTCATTTTAAAGAGCAAGACAGTGAGTGAGGCACAGGTAGGTTCATAAACTTACCCAACATCTTAGAGCTGTGAGTAGCAAAACTGAAATTGGAGTTGAAGTAGGATGGCTCCAGAGTCCTGCTTTTTACTGCTACATTGTATACTGCCCTCAGCATGCTAAGTTAATAACAGGACATCTGAACTCTGCTGTGTTGCCTCAGTTGCCCTTTATATATAAAACATTTCTTACACCATCAGTTTCGTATTAGCAATAATGTATATTAAATGCTTTAAGCTCTTCATATGTAGAACCTGTGTAAATTTAGATGTAATAAGTTTTAGATGAAGCTAGTTACAGGAAAGATGTCAGAGCCTATTTCTATGCAGCTGATAGAGCAGTATTATAATATATTTTATTTCTTTTTGTCTTCATTTGGTAGAAAAGAGTAGTTGAACAGCTACGGAAGAACCTGATAGTAAAGCAAGAACAACCGGACAAGTTCCAAATACAGCCATTGCCACAATCTGAAAACAAACTACAAACAGCACAGCAGCAACCACTACAGCAACTACAACAACAGCAGCAGTACCACCACCACCACACCCAGCAGTCAGCTGCAGCCTCTCCCAACCTGAC
Source organism: Chlorocebus sabaeus (assembly GCF_047675955.1). Taxonomy (NCBI): domain Eukaryota; kingdom Metazoa; phylum Chordata; class Mammalia; order Primates; family Cercopithecidae; genus Chlorocebus; species Chlorocebus sabaeus. Next base: position 19,209,377 of record NC_132904.1, read on the forward strand.
TGCTTCACAGGTAAACGTGTGGATGGAACATTGCAGGCTGCAGATTGTAGACTGATTTGTTATTGGTCATATAGAACTGGGTCCTGTCTCAGACTATACTGAGCTCAGCTAGAACTAAACAAAAGTTATTTTGATTGCTTTTTTATAGTATAACCCAGATAAGTATCATTTGAAATCATTGGCAGAAGGAAATAGCATTACTAAGAAGCAAAAATCAAATGATTTCCCACCTGTCTGAAGAAGGGGAGAAAGGTAGTCAATAACAAAGAAAAATCACTTCTCTGCTTTACAGCAGAATTAAAATCTTATTTTGAATTTTTCGAGGTATTTATTTACACTTGTTCTAAAAGTTTATGACTTGACCTCTTCTGGAATTGCTTTTCTGGAATTCTTAGCAAGTAGGCCTAGAGCTATTCCAGGATCAGTGCTCTTGGGACCAGATAGAAAGAAGCATTTGGAAGGTGCTGTGGCTGGGCTCAGTGGCTCATGCCTGTAATCCCAGCACTTTGGGAGGCTGAGGCAGGCAGATCACTTGAGGTCAGGAGTTTGAGACCAGTCTGGCCAACATGGCAAAACCTCATTTCTACTAAAAATACGAAAAAAATTAGCCAGGCCTGGTAGCAGGCGCCTGTAATCCCAGCTACTCAGCAGGCTGAGGCAGGAGAATCACTTGAACCCAGGAGGCAGAGGCTTCAGTAGGCTGAGATCACACCACTGCACTCCAGCCTGGGCAATGAGCAAAACTCCGTCTCAAAAAAAAAAAGAAAGAAGAGTGCTGTATTTGCACTCTTCATAGAAACACTCATTTTTAAGCCCATATTTATGAGAAAATAAATTTGTTCTAATACACTGATGGGAATCTGAAATGAAAGCTACAGGTCAAAACTAAAGAAGTGGGAGCTTAATAAAATTCTAACTTGGCGTAGTTGTGCAGATGTTTTTACCAAAAAGGGCATTTAAACAAGCATACAATTTAAGAATAGTGAGGCAATCAGGATACACAAAAAGGGCGTATTTGGAAATGGTATTCCAAATGATACTTGGTCAAAGGTCACAGATCCCTTTATGACTCTGTTGAAAGCTATAGATCCCTCTCCAGAAGAATATACATTCACTTAATACACTCATTTTTGCACACTTCAGGGACTTTGGGATCCTCTGAAATCTAAGCGTGGATACCTCTTACAGCCAACACCAGGTCTTTGTTGTGTCTTTATATGTAGAGAAAAAGAGTATAATTCACTTGGCTGTTCACTGTTTATGGACATTGGACCGGTTCATGTGCAACATTTTGCAAGTAAAGAATGAGTTTTTTATAAGAACACTAAAGATGAGTTAACATTTAATAGAGATTACTGTATACTGGCAGTCTCCTAAGTACTTTATATAATGGACATACTCCTCACCCTAATCCTAAGAGGAAGTTATTATTATTACTATGTCTGTTTTGTTTTTGTTTTTGTTTTGTTGTTGTCGTTTTGAGACGGAGTCTCACTCTGTCGCCCGGGCTGGAGTGCAGTGGCGCAATCTCGACTCATTGCAACCTCCACCCTCCCGGGTTCAAGCAATTCTTCTGCCTCAGCCTCCTGAATAGCTGGGACTACAGGCGCGTGCCACCATGCCTGGCTAATTTTTGTATTTTTAGTAGAGATAGGGTTTTACCATATTGGCCAGGCTAGTCTCAAACTCCTGACCCTGTGGTCTGCCCGACTCGGCCTCCCAAAGTGCTGGGATTACAGGCATGAGCCACCGCAACCGGCCCACCATCTCTGTTTTTTAGAAGAGAAAACTAAGGCACAGAGAGGTCACATAATTTACCTAAGATCATGGAGGGTGGTATGTGGTGGAGCTAAGATTTGAACCTAGATGTTCTGGCTGAAAAATATGTCCATTCAACTACTCTTCTATACTGCCATTCATTGTTATTGGTCATATAGAACTGCACTCCAGCCTCAAAAAAAAAAAAAAAGGAAAAAGAAAAAAGCAGTGCCAATACTGTATAAAACCAAAGAAAAAGAAAAATCCCTGTTGTAAATCAGATAGCTAGGACAGCCTACATAATTTTTACCCTAATCACCACCCCAAGGCTATTTGGAAATTAGGCATTCAAAACTGACTTTAAAAATCTTCTTACCAGCACTTGTATTGGTTCTGAAAGGTTGCTTAGAGGATACTTTTTGTTTAAGTTTTAAACAGAATTGGGTTAGATTGTTCTCTTTCCAAAGTACAGGTTGATCAGAAAATGTTTACCTGGAAGGAGTGTGGTAGAATTCATTGTTTCCTGTTATGTAGGAGTTTTCTGTCTTAACCCATGGAAACATTCTGTGCAAGTAACATTTTATGTTATAAAAATCAAAGGCTGGGCATAGTGGCACACGCCTGTAATCCCAACACTTTGGGAGGCCGAGATGGGTGGATCACTTGAGGTCAGGAGTTTGAGACCAGCCTGACCAACATGGCAAAACTCCATCTCTGCTAAAAATACAAAAATTAGCCAGGCATGGTAACATGTACCTGTAATCCCAGCTCCTCAGGAGGCTGAAGCATGAGAATCACTTGAACCCGGGCAACAGAGGTTCCAGTGAGCCGAGATGGTACCACTGCACTCCACACTGGGCGACAGAGTAAGACTCCATCTCCAAAAAAAAAAACCACACACACACACACACACACAACAAAGGAAACATTTCCAAAATACTTATAATAGCTTTTCCTTTCCCTGGTAGTCTGTGTTGCTTTGGGATGGTCGATGGTGAGAGGCCCAGGGCTACCTCCAAAACAGTGTTGTATAGCACCTCTCCATCCAGTAGCCCACCTGATATATTTAATTGATTTTGCTAACGTTTTTTTTTTGAGATGGAGTCTCGCTCTGTCGCCCAGGGGTGCGATCTCCGCTCACTGCAAACTCCGCCTCCCAGGTTCATGCCATTCTCCTGCCTCAGCCTCCCAAGTAGCTGGGACTGCAGGCATCTGCCACCACACCCAGCTATTTTTTTTTTTTTTTTTTTTTTTTGTATTTTTAGTGGAGACGGGATTTCACCCTGTGAGCCAGGATGGTCTTGATCTCCTGACCTCATGATCCACCCGCCTTGGCCTCCCAAAGTGCTGGGATTACAGGTGTGAGCCACCGCACTTGGCCAACCTTTTTTAAATATTGTTTTATTTAGTGAAAATATTTAATGATAAAAACCAAAAGCATCCTCTTAAGTTTTTGGTTTTTGAGTTTACAGGTAAACTACCAATCTGGTTTTTAGTTTTTGTTTGTTTGTTTGTTTTTGAGACAGGATCTGGCTCTTTCCCTGAGGCTGGAGTGCAGTGGCACAATTTCAGCTCACTGAAACCCCTGCCCCAAGCCATCCTCCCACCTTAGCCTCCCAGGTAGTTGGGACTACAGGCACAGGCCACCATGCCCAACTAATTTTGTATTTTTTGTAGAAACAGGGTTTCATCATGTTTCCCAGGCTGGTCTCAAACTCCAGAGCTCAAGTGATCCACTCACCTTGGTCTCCCACAGTGTTGGGATTACAGACATGAGCCACTGCGCTTGGCACTACCAGTCTATTTATTGGTACTACCAGTCTATGTGGTAGATTCTGGTATCCAAAGAGCAGTGGTCCCTGCCAGAAATCTGGTATATCATTTTTAGTAATTTTTGTTCATTCTGTAAATATTTGTGGCGTTCCTACTGTGTGCAAGCACTGTTCTAGGTAATGTGGAGACTAAATTCGCAAATTTAGAGAGTTTCTGTTTTCTTCAAGAATTTAAAAAATTTAAGATGTAGAGGAATTTTGAAGACAGAGTAATTTTGACTGGAGGGATCAGAAAGTACATGTCAAGGAGGGTTGCACCTGAGCAGGACCCTGACAGATGAATGGGATTTTAGCAGTAGAGCAAAGGGGAAAGAGCTTCACAGGTATAGAGAGTAGTATGAACAAAAAGATGGAGTCAAAAAAGTAAATGCATGCCCTGGGAATCGTAGGTAGGCTGGTGTGGTTGGAGCGTGGGATCCACGAAACGATGGAGAGGAGATAAGGCCAAGCCCTCCAAAGCATGCCAAAACTTCTGGGTTTTGTAACAGTCATAGGGAAGTCAGAAGGTTCGTGAGGGCCAGGACAAATGGGAGGTTATATATGACATATATTAAATACACAACTTCAGAAAGAATTAAACATTAAGTAGCAATCAGTGGGCTAGGAGGAGATGCTAAGAGGAGAAAGTTTTTTTATTCTAAGTCAGGTGATTGGCATATATCAAGGCATAGAGGAAGCAATGAGGAATGCTTTTTGGGAGGGGGAATGGGGACAGTTTGCTTTACTTAGTTAATGCCAACTCATGCTTGTATGTATACTTTGAAAGTTTTCCAATCTACAGAAAAAGTGAAAGAATAGAACAGTTAAATACAGGTATACTCTCCAACCTATATTCACAGCCCTCTAATTTTTAATGGCATAATGCAAATGTAAAGAAGAGAGCAGTTAATAAAACCAAATGGAAAAGAAACTTTTGGAGACAAAAAAGGGAGAAGGGTTCTATTTGTGGTTGTTTGAGTATACAACATGACTGCATTCAAAATTAAACCAGCAAAATAATATAAAATAGATGTGGAGGTTAGTTAGACCCCATAGTAATAATCCCTTAAATTCTGATTTGTACATTGGAGTTCATCTGTTTTATTATATTTTATTTCTTTTCTGAGACAGGGTCTCACTGTATCACCTAGGCTAGAGTGCAGTGGTGCAATTACGGCTCACCTCAGCCTTGGCCTCCCAGGCTTAGGTGATCCTCCCACCTCAGCCTCTTAGATAGTTGGGACTACAGGTGTGCGTCACCATGCCCAACTAATTTTTATATTTTTTTGTAGAGGTGGGGTTTCACTGTGTTGCCAAGGCTGGTCTCAAACTCCTAGGCTTAAGTGATCTGCCCATGTTGGCCTCCCAAAGTGCTGGGATTACAGGCGTGACCCACTGTGTCCAGCCTGAGTCCATCTGTTTTAAATCAATACTTCATATTTGGCAGGCAAACAACAATAACTTAGCAAATAAATAAATAAATAAAAAGGATCTTGCTATTGGTAGTATTTGCCATGCCATGTATTTCTGCATTAATTTCTAGCTCATGCAGTTTGTGTTTTGTCAAAATAAAAAACCCCTTTGTGAAACTGGAGAAATAGCTACCTTCTCTTAAAGGTGATCATACTTAGACACTGTTAACTAGCTAAAAACAAATCACAGCTTTCATATAAATAAATCTCTTGGCTGGGTGTGGTGGCTCACACCTGTAATCCCAACACTTGGGGAGGGCGATGCAGGAGGATTACGTGAGGGCAGGAGTTCTAGACCAGCCTGGGCAACATAGCGAGATTGCGTCTCTACTAAAACTAAAAAAAAATTAGCCAGGTGTGGTAGCCACCTACCTTTAGTCCAAGGTACTCAGGAGACTGAGGTGGAAGGATTACTTGAGCCCAGGAGGTCAAGACTGCAGTGAGCCGTGATTGCGCCACTGCACTCTAGCCTGGGTGACAGAGTGAGACCCTATCTAAAAAATAAATAAACAACAACAATAATAATAATAATTTGTTGTTGGACACCTTTCTTCTCTATGTCTCTTCTTCCTCCTTCCAGAACAGTTCAGACCTTTTCATTAGACTTGCATTTCAAAGTTCTAAATTCCTTTTGTCATCTAAACTCAGGAGCTTAGTTTGTGTTCCCTAATACTTGGGAAAGAAGAAGCACCAGACTAGGGGTAAAGATCTAAGCACTACCTGGGTCTTGGTGTCAATAAATAGTAGATATATTCTTCAAAAAGTTTTCACTGAAGAGTACAGTACTAGGTCTTGTGCCTGTATAGTAGACAAACAGGTATGTAGATGTTAGAAATCATGTAGTGAAATCAGCCATAACTGTAGTTGTAAAAGAAAACTGCTAACCTAAGATGTGAACAAACTTGTTAGGTTTCAGTGTTTTTAAAGCATTGGGTTAATGGTAAGTATACAATTCAGGTGAGTTTGAGGCTTTAGTCAGTATTTTGTAGACTCATCAGTTTAGAGTTATTCAAAATATTGATGATTTACTTGAAACAAAAGTATATTGACTTCTCTTAAAGCAGTAACAACATGCGTGTCTTTAAAATCCATGTCAGTGAGTTCTTCTGACTAGAACTTTACTCCCACAATCCGTGGTAGCACTGGATTGAATGCCATCTGGTGTGACTGGACCACCACTTCAGAAGTTCTTTAAATCAACATGTTTTAAATGGAAAACTAGGGCTAATACACTGTGGCAAAAACACTTACTACAAATTGCTGATAATACAGTCAGTCCTTGTTGTTATACTACTATTAATATACCATTTCTAATAATAAATAGCATTTGGCTTTTATTTGGTTTTCGTCACTGATCAAAGATAGATAATCCACTGCACCCCAAAATAAATATCAGTGTTCCCCCTTTACTCTCATTTCACATTTAAAGAGCAGTGGCAAAGAGAATAAGCCACTTAGTGAAGAGGAAACAAAGATTTGGGCGATGATCTTAAAAGATTAGATAATACGTGTATATGTGCATAAGGCAGAAAAATGGAGATAAATAATTCCCTAGAAGCAAATAATACCCTGAAGTAGAAAAGCATAGACACTGAAATAGAAATTCATAAGGGAAGTTGTCCAGATGTGTTTCTGAGAGAATGGAAGTACTTTTCACTGGTCTTGCACAGTGATAGAACTTTCTATGATGTTGGAAATACTGTCTGTCTCTACTGTTCAGTTTGGTCACCACTAACCACATGTGACTTTTGACATTTGAAATGTGGCTAATGCAACTGAGGAGCTGGTGTTTTGTTTTTGTTTTAATTAATTAAATTTAATTAATTAATTTTTTATTTTTATTTATTTATTTATTTTGAGACAAAGTCTCACTATTGTTGCCCAGGCTGGAGTGCAATGGTGCGATCTCAGCTCACTGCGGCCTCTGCCTCCTGTGTTCAAGCAGTTCCCCTGTCTCAGCGTCCCGAGTAGCTGGGCTTACAGGTGCCTGCCACCACGCCTGGCTAATTTTTTTTTTTTTGAGACAGAGACTCGCTCTCTCGCCAGGCTGAGTACAATGGCACGATGTCTGCTCACTGCAACCTCTGCCTCCTGGGTTCAAGCAATTCTTTTGCCTCAGCCTCCCGAGTAGCTGGGATTACAGGTGCCACCACGCCTGGCTAATTTTTGTATTTTTAGTAGAGACGGGTTTTCGCCATGTTGGCCAGACTGGTCTTGAACTCTTGACCTCAGGTGATCTGCCCGCATTGGCCTCCCAAAGTGCTGGGATTACAGGCGTGAGCCACTGCATCTGACCTACTTTTTATATTCTTAGTAGAGACAGGGTTTCACCATGTTGACCAGGCTGGTCTTGAACTCCTGACCTCAGGTGATCCACCTGCCTCAGTCTCCCAAAGTGCTGGGATTACAGGCGTGAGCCACTGCGCTGGGCCAATTAATTTACTTTTTTTTTTTTTTTTTTTTTTTTTGAGACAGAGTCTGGCTCTGTCACCCAGGCTGGAGTGCAGTGGCCGGATCTCAGCTCACTGCAAGCTCCACCTCCCGGGTCCACACCATTCTCCTGCCTCAGCCTCCCGAGTAGCTGGGACTACAGGCGCCCGCCACCTCGCCCGGCTAGTTTTTTGTATTTTTTAGTAGAGACGGGGTTTCACCGTGTTAGCCAGGATGGTCTCGATGTCCTGACCTCGTGATCTGCCCGTCTCGGCCTCCCAAAGTGCTGGGATTACAGGCTTGAGCCACCGTGCCCGGCCAGTTAATTTACTTTTAAATAGCAACTTGTGGCTAGTAGCTGCCAAATCAGACAGTGCAGATATACGGTAAAGTTGGAGTAGTATTGAAATCAGAATCAATGAGTTTGACCAGGTAAATTTTCATGTTCCCGAAATGTCTATCTATCTCCAGATAGATGTTTAGGCCATGTAATGAGTTAGTTTATATGTTTTTTGTTTGTTTTGTAACTGATTCCTTTAATTATTCTAGTAAAAGGTGTAGAGAAGTGCAGCTTCAAAGCTGCAATAGCACTTAAGGAGCATCAGTCAAGTCCTCTCACCTCAGTTCATCTTCTGATCTCTCAGGCTTTTAAAACTCAGATGTTTGTTTCCACCTTGTCATGTTTCATTGCATCTTTGATCACCTCTGCAGCAGTTCTCCAGAGAAAAGATTATAGGTAGTAACTCATAATATCCCTTTGGTATCAAGAACTGGTATTTACTGTATACTTGTTGGCTAATATGTTTCATTATCTGGAGCTTGGGACTCATTGCCTTCAAGGTAACTGCCTCAGAGGTGACATGCTAATCCTTATGTGAGTTTCCCTTCCTTCTCTCCAGGGTGACACCATAAAAAAGAAAGAAAGAAAGAAAGAAAGAAAGAAAGAAAGAAAGAAAGAAAAAGACACTGTCCTTTTACCCCAGCCTTTATGTCTCAGGAAGCAGATATCCAGAATTATATGGTGGCTTTCTTCATATTGCTGAGGTTGTAGCAGTTAGGATAGAGATGATACGTAGCTTATTGATTTGCAACTAGTACAAAGTTTACATTAATTGAGAGCAAGCAAAGAATTAGAAAAACTAAAAGAAATAAGTATACTCACATTCTGTATCTGTACACCTACCCCATTTGTTGTTGAAAACCCTGTGCCTGAATTAGTCTGCAGTTATTACTATCCACTTACCCATTTACAAGTGACACCAACATGAGAACTCTTGAAAACTAGAGATTGCCTTTCTCTGTAGTAAGGAGTGTGCTGTATGTACACTAAAGAAATGTTGTGTTCTACAGAGAAACTTGATTGATTATGAGAATTATTGTTTTGTTTTCTTCCGAGGTTTAGCAGCATATTGTTTAGTGGGATTTAGTTTATTATTTAGTTTAGATTTAGTGTCTTAATATCTGTTTTCCCTGTCTCCTAGAAGACTGTAACTACAGCTTCTATGATTACCACAAAGACACTACCTCTCGTCTTGAAAGCAGCAACTGCGACCATGCCTGCCTCTGTGGTGGGCCAGAGACCTACCATTGCTATGGTGACCGCCATCAACAGTCAGAAGGCTGTGCTCAGCACTGATGTGCAGAACACACCAGTCAACCTCCAGACGTCTAGTAAGGTCACTGGGCCTGGGGCAGAGGCTGTCCAAATTGTGGCAAAAAACACAGTCACTCTGGTAAGCCAGCAGCTGCTCCTCATGTGTGATCACATGAGAAGGTTAGGATATGCATTTGTGTAGTATATCCCTTCTAGGCTCCTGCTGGATTTCTCAGTTTCCATCATTCTTCTAGCATACCAAATTCCCCTTTGGGGCTGACAAGGGAATATGGCATTTCTGCTCTCTGCTCAAATCACTACAGAAGTGTCCTGACACCAAGGACCAAATTCAGTGCATTATCTGACGTCAAAGTATGACTTGATTTTAGGGGGAAGGTCTCCTTCACAGAGGCATACACACTGTTTCATTTATCTCTCCCTCTCCCTTCACTCTGTCTACAGTGTTTTCCTGTGAAACTTGAGTGCTTAAACTCTCTTATGCTGTATTACTGCCTTGGTGAAAACTCACTGGTGATTCTTTTAGTTTAATATCCCTTTAAATTGATTGTACCCAGAAAGTACTGGAGTTAGTTGAGGCACTTTAAAAATATTCAAGAAACTCACAAATTAACCGCGTCAGTGCCCAAGTTTTGTTCAGGAAAAAAAAAAAAAAAAATCCCTTTAAGGAGGAAGTACTTGAACAAGAATTTTCATGAGAGTTCTAGGATCGAGCCATTTAGAAAACTGATATTCTCAGAAGCTTGGGAGAAATATATCTAAGTTTTGATGTAAAATTCCTTTAAAATGGCACCTAAGAGCTCTTGGTGGCTTTTGAATGATACCAGTGGTGAGTGAAACTAGAGAGCAATAAAGTGAAGCTTCACCACTTACCCAGGAATCCTTAGAGAAGCAACCAGGTCACTCAACCAGATACTGAGAGTTAGAAAATTTTCTGTAGGAATAAAGCCATTCACTGTTAGCTTATATCAGGAAAAAGCCTATTTGGCTAAGCAGCAAGGTTGGTTTTACTTTGGATCCAGTCTTGACTTTTAAAATATATTAGTGCAAAAGTTCTTGAGTGTCAAAGAAAATTGTCTAAGATTTACTGAGCCTGCTCTGTTCTCCATTAGGTGTAGGAGGAAACAGAAGTGTGGTTGGTTCGTTTTATAGGGTAAAGCACGCAGGTGGGAGAGTTAAAAAGTTTCCTAATGCAATGTTAATTCAGATGATGAACTTATGATGAAATGTTGTAGAAAATATTGTCTGATCCAAAGAGTAGTGATGCTAAAAATACTAGCTTTGATACTGAAGCGTGATTGTTCTCTCTGGTTTATTGATCTTCCTCATTTTTTTAGCAGGTTCAGGCAACACCTCCTCAGCCCATCAAAGTACCACAGTTTATCCCCCCTCCTAGACTCACTCCACGTCCAAACTTTCTTCCACAGGTGAGTAAACCAATGGCAAGCCCAATGATAGGTTAGATGGGACAAAAACCCTCATGGGCTCTTTCTAAGTAGCCTGTAATGGGGCTTGTCAGCCCAGCTGTCTATCCCACTTAGCTAAAAATTCTGACTGTTGATTTATGTACCATGAAGAAGCTTATTTTGTCATCATGGTTTATTAGCAATGACCAAAGGTAGTAGCAGGGGGAAGTAAAGGAAAGGGAACATTTTCTAAATTTAAAATAATTAAAATCATTATAAACCTTAAACTTACTAGAAGAATTTAGCCAAAGTCTGCCTGGCAGTGGGTAAAGAATGCAATTAACACTTCTTATTTCTTTCTTACATGCCAAAAAGAGTAGGGAAGGAAACAACAGCTAAACCAACTAGTAGAAACCATTCTTCAGTTCTACCCTGGAAGGGATGGTTTTGAGCATCATGCATAAAGGCAAAGCCTTGCTTCTAAAGGCTCGGGCTAGGGGTCTGTACAGAGGACTTTCTCCCTAGGCCCGAGCAGCCCTGCATTACCATATTCTCCTGAGAGTGTTCTTCCAGCAATTAGGCTAACTTTCACCATTCCCAGTGCAAAATGTCAAGATTTCCCCATTCTAGGCCTTGAGGAGTGTTGACTTCCTTGGTAGAAAGGCTGTGAGAGTTTCCATCTGAGGCCCTAGTTTTCAGACAAAGAGAGAAGAAGGAGTTTTGTGGTTCAGTGATGTAAATGATTTCCAAGTAGCCTCTGGAGAGAGATTGGGCAATGCTAATAGTAGATAAGATGATTTCACTTGTTTATCAGATGAATCCTTAATAAATACCCTAATAAATACCTCACAGGGTAGTCTGAGAGAGTCCGTGGGAGGGATACCTGCCTTTTTTTTTTTTTTTTTTTTGCAATGGAGTCTCGCTTCCATCACACGGGCTGGAGTGCAGTGGCGTGATCTCAGCTCACTGCAATCTCCACCTCCCAGATTCAAGCGATTCTCCTTCCTCAGCCTTCCAAGTAGCTGGGGATTACATGCGTGCGCCACCATGCCTGGCTAATTTTTGTATTTTTAGTAGAGACGGGGGTTTGCCATGTTGGTCAGGCTGGTCTCAAACTCCTGACCTCAGGGTGGTCCACCTGCCTCGGCCTCCCAAAGTGCTGGGATTACAGGCCTGAGCCACTGTGCCCGGCCTACCTGCCTATTAGAGTATTAGAGAAGGTTCCTTCAAGCTTTCTTTGATGAGTTGACATTCATTCTGACCTAAAATCCTAGCTGAGTTAGCCTAATAAAACTTTGGAAGAAGGATAAAAATGTCCCAGGCAGAGGACAGAACATGTATATAGTTCCACGGTGGGGAAATGCGTTAAGTTTAAAGAACCAAAGGAGGTTTGCTGTGGCTGAGCACAGAGGGCCATGTGGCTCATGCAGGCTAGAGTTAGAGTTGAGGTTGGAGAAGTCCACTGGGGCCAGAGCTGGTGGAATATTGTAGGCTATGCAGGAACCTGGGCCTTATCCTAAGAGCAGCAGGCATTCATTAAAGCTTTTCGGGCAAGCACTTGATGTGGTCAGATTTATGTTTTAGAAAATTCTTCTTGCCTCTGTGCAGAGAATAAATTGGGAATGGTCAAGACTGTGGGCAGGAAGAACAGTGAAGACATTGTCAATAATGGTATTAACCAATGTTTAGAGAATCTTGCTACATACTAGGTACTATGCTAGGCACTTACATGGGGTATCTATTTTAATTGTTACAACAACCCTATGCAAATAGGTATTACTCTTTTTAGGGTAAGGAATCTGAGATTTAGTCCATGTGTTTCAAACAGTGGATCATGACCCACTTGTTGTGAAAGCAATTTAGTGGATTGTAACCAGAGTGTTTAAATAAAATGAATAGAATAGAATAGAATAGAATAGAATAGAATAGAATAGAATAGAATAGAATAGAATAGGAACTGTTAAGAGTACATAGCACATACTGTGTTCTTTATTTCAGAAAGTTTTTGTTTTTAGAGATACATGTCTATAGGTGCATGCTGATTACAGAGTAAAATACATTTCTTACTGTTAGTTAGTAGCACCCACCACAGGGTCGTTTTAAGTTCAGCCAAACATTCATAGCAACAAGACTTTCATGGGACACACTTGGCACCAGTCTACTTGGAATGATACAGGACAGAAACCACAGCTTGTGAGCAAGATAGCATCAGACATTTGTCTTCAATGAGTCCATACAGCAGTCCCTACAGCGGTCCAAGGATAGCTCAGGTGTAAGGAAATAAGCTGCTTACCTAAGACAATGGGAAAGCCACCTTGGCATAGAAGCCTTATGCCCACAGGAGCCAATGTATCTTATAAAAACTACATAGGCATGGCTTTCAAGGTCCCCACAATGGATGTGCCCAAGTTATAAGAGTCACCCCACTTAGGGAAGCCCAAATCATGGGGTCCCCTCAAGCCCATCCAGATTTGATTTAGCAATAAGGGAATTTTTTTTTTTTTTTTTTTTTTTTAAAGATGGGGTCTCACTCTATGACCCAGGCTGGAGTGCAGTGGCGCTATCTCAGCTCACTGCAACCTCCACGTCCCGGGTTCAAGCAATCCTCCTGTCTCAGCCTCTCAAGTAGCTGGGATTACAAGTGTGTGCCACCATGCCTGGCTAATTTTTGTATTTTTAGTAGAGACGGTGTTTCACCATTTTGGCCAGGCTGGTCTCAAACTCCTGGCCTCAAGTGATCCACCGGCCTCAGCCTCCCAAAGTGTTGGGATTACAGGTGTGAGCCACTGTGCCCGGCCAGTAAGGGGTCATTTTTATCATAAGCAATTTTGCCTAGTAATATAGTTGACATTCTTACCCTTACCAGGTTTCCAGGAGAGCAGAGCTAAAGAGTTAATTGAAGGTCAAGCCTCATGCATAAGGGGAAAGGGTTTTGCCCACAGGGTCACAGTTTTAAAAGTTTGAAAAATACTGGCTTATGGCTGGCCGCAGTGGCTCACACCCGTAATCCCAGCACTCTGGGAGGCCAAGGCGGGTGGATCCTGAGGTCAGAAGATTGATACCATCCTGGCCAACATGGTGAAACCCTGTCTCTACTAAAAATACAAAATTAGCTGGGTGTGGTGGCGTGTGCCTGTAGCCCCAGCTACTCAGGAGGCTGGGGCAGGAGAATCACTTGAACGTGGGAGCCGGAGGCTGCCATGAGCCAAGATCGCGCCACTGCACTCCAGCCTGGCAACAGAGCGAGACTCCATCTCAACAACAACAACAACAAAACTGGCTTATAAAAATCAAGTATGTAAAGTTACCTGAGGTTACACAGCCAGTGAGTGGTAGAACCAGGATTTGAACCCAAGCAAGGCTGACCTCATGTTTTTAACTGTAACTTTTTTTCACTGTTTTCAGTGAGCCACACATAAACTAGGATAGTGGATAGTGGAGTGAGGATAGAAGTAGACAGATTTGAGAAGTATTTAGAGAGTAGAGGGTGGAGTAGAAATCATTAAGAGTGATTCCAAAGTTTGTCAAGAAAAGGTCTCTTACTGAGGCAATTATAGGAGGAAGAGAGGATTGGAAGAAGAAATTAATGAGTCTTAGATATGTTGATTTTGAACTTATGAGATACTCAAGTTGAATATAATTCTGAAGTTCAGGAAATGTCTCAGGTTCTGAGATAAAAACGTGAAAGTCTTCAGTACACAGATGGTAATTGAAGCCATGACATGGGCGAAAGGTCCTAGGAATAATGGGAACATTGGGAAGAAAAGGGGTACCATGGAAAAAAATCCTAAGAAATAGTCACATTTAGGATGAGGCAGAGGAAGAGTAAGCCCACAAAGGAGACCGAGAGGAGGAGTGGCCAAGAACAGGGAGTTAGAGGGCCAGAAACGGGGGTGAGCTGAAGCTGTGGATATGAAGAAATTTCAAATGTGAGTTAAGGCTATTGGCAACATTATGACTATACTATGCACAAGTTCTGGGTGGGACCAGTCTCTGGATTAGGCCTTTGAGCTCGACCAGAAGAGGTGGCATGGTGTAGAAGAGGGAGCTCAGGGTTTAGAATCAAAAGCTGTGTTCTAGGGTGAGGTATGAACCTCTAGAGCTGATGAGTCTTATATAAGATTATATGCCTTGAGGTCTATAGAATTAATATACAAAAATGAACATTAGTAAGTATATTAAATACTATTTCATACATAGAGTGTGGAAGATTTGCTTTTATAGGACTTGAGCAGCTTAAGTAATACAATAATTATTCTCTCTTTCCCCTATAGGTTCGACCCAAGCCTGTGGCCCAGAATAACATTCCTATTGCCCCAGCACCACCTCCCATGCTCGCAGCTCCTCAGCTTATCCAGAGGCCCGTCATGCTGACCAAGTTCACCCCCACAACCCTTCCCACATCCCAGAATTCCATCCACCCCGTCCGTGTCGTCAATGGGCAGACTGCAACCATAGCCAAAACGTTCCCCATGGCCCAGCTCACCAGCATTGTGATAGCTACTCCAGGGACCAGACTCGCTGGACCTCAAACTGTACAGCTTAGCAAGCCAAGTCTTGAAAAACAGGTACAGGCAGAGTATGTACCTGCTCTGGGCAGTAGCCTTGCCTTTGAGGCATTTGGCTGCTGGGCTTTCTCTAAATACATTTTCTCAAGGGCTCTTCATCTCACCACCATTGTCAGTAAGATGTCGCTTATGTGCGATAATTCATCCACGTGCAGAAGGGTCATTCTTACTGAAGAAAGTTGGGTTGCTTTTCCCACCATCCCCTCGTAGATGGGCTGGGATTGCTGTGTGAGTGAGCTCCCCCTGGTGGTTCTGAAGTGGAAATTCACAGGCTCTGCTACCCTCGTCAGGAAACACAGATGAGGTAGTAAACAGAAAACGCCATGTTAGTTTCGGCCCAATAAGAATCCAGATGAAGACAGGACTGTGAAAGTCAGAAAGAATAAACAAAACAGGGAAAGGGATTTCATTTCAAAGACTTTTCTTTGATTGTTACAGATAACGGGGAGCCAAACAAAAAAAAATTAAAATTTCCAAAAAGCATTCTGTTAACTTTAGAGGATGCAGACATTTTAGCTCAAATATTGAAACATTTCATTTATATTTCCTGAAGTCAGATTTTATCTTAAAAAACGAGGCTAGAAACATGCAAGTAACCTGCAAAAATACTTGAAGGTTCTGTAGCAGAAAGACCTCTGAAAACAACAAAAAGGATTTATAGGCAGTCGCCGTATCCTATTTGAAAAACGACTAGTGATGAGAAAGAAGAATTTGGCAAAGAAAAGCATTCTCTCTCAAGAAAGTTGCTTTAAAAAGTCATCGACCTATTTCTAATTGTTCAGTCTTGACTTCTCGTTTATCTGAAAATAGTCTGTGGTGATCCTGAGTCTTTTGCTTCTGGATGGACCATGATTCGGAGAGGCTGTTCAGATGCTGCCTGCTGCCTTAGTCTTCTTGAGCAGAGGCACCTATGCATGAGTACTAGGCCTTATACCCAGGCAGCTCACAAATGCAGTAGACCTTGTACTCAAGAAGCTCTAGGTATCAAAATCTGTGCTTAGGAAACACAAGAACACATCTCAATTCCTGGGGAACCTATTCAAACCCCAGGAAGTGCTTTGAGAAACATTCAGAAATAAATGACTTGTTGTTATTATTTTTTGAGACAGAGTTTTGCTCTTGTTGCCCAGGCTGGAGTGCAATGGCACAATCTCAGCTCACCACAACCTCCACCTCCCAGGTTCAAGCAATTCTGCTTGCCTCAGCCTCCTGAGTAGCTGGGATTACAGGCGTGAGCCACCACATCTGGCTAATTTTAATATTTTTAGTAGAGATGGGGTTTCTCCATGTTGGTCAGGCTGGTCTCAAACTCCCAACCTCAGGTGACCTGCCTGCCTCGGCCTCCCAAAGTGCTGGGATTACAGGCATGAGCCACCACGCCCAGCCCAGAAATGAATTATTTACACATATTTTAAAACAGAAAATTTCAAACTTATTGACAGCAGAACTTTGGTATTAAGCTACTGAGAGTCAGATGCTCAAGCTTATGAGTTTGGGTGGGGACATGTTGTCTTGCGCTGGCTCTCAAAGAACCTCTGAGGAGCCTCAGTGTTCCTCAGAACCTGGTTTCACAACACTATTTTAGGTTATTAAATATTATTTCTCTTTACCTCTTTTTTTGATAAAGGTATGTTTAGGAGACAAATTATTGTGGTTTCATTTTTACATTTCTTTTATGATTACAAAGATAATACAAGTTCATTTTTAAAACAAATTCAGACATTACAAAAATATAAATTGTAGAAAGTGCTTTTCTGCTTAATCTAAAGAGAGAATAAACTTTTATCATAATTTTACCCCCAAGAGTTAATTACTATTAACAGTTTAGATTATATTCTTACAGATTTTTTTTTTCTTTTCTTTCTTTTTTTTTTTTTTTTTTTTTTTTGAGACAGAGTTTTACTCTTGTCATCCAGGCTGGAGTGCAGTGGTGGGATCTCGGCTCACTGCAACCTCCACCTCCCAGATTCAAACAATTCTCCTGCCTCAGCTTACCGAGTAGCTGAGATTACAGGTGCCCACCACCTCACCTGGCTAATTTTTGTATTTTTGGTAGATACAGGGTTTCACCATGTTAGCCAGACTGGTCTCAAACTCCTGACCTCAGGTGACCCACTTGCCTTGGCCTCCCAAAGTGGTGGGATTACTGGCGTGAGCCACCACGCACGTCCCCCAGATATTTTCTATGTACATGTAAAACATTTTTTAAGCAAAAACCAAAATCAAACTATATATTTTGTAATTTGGTTTTTTTCCTACTTTAATAGATCTTAAACATCTTTTCATGTCCTGGCCTTCATGTTGATAGAGCTTTTTATTTTAATTATAATATTACAAAAAGATATCCTTGAATTCTTAAGAATTAAAATAATTTCTTTTGTAGCGGTAAATTTCATGTTCTCTCTCTCTCGGAGTCTTGCTCTGTTGCCCAGACTGGAGTGCAATGGCACCATCTTGGCTCACTGCAAGCTCCACCTCCCGGGTTCACACCATTCTCCTGCCTCAGCCTCCCAAGTAGCTGGGACTACAGGTGCCAGCCACCACACCCGGCTAATTTTTTTTATTTTTAGCAGAGACGGGGTTTCACTGTGTTAGCCAGGATGGTCTCAATCTCCTGACCTCGTGATCCACCCGCCTCAACCTCCCAAAGTGCTGGGATTACAGGCGTGAACCACCGCACCCGGCCAATGTTCTCTCTTCTTTTTGGTCTAATAAAGGAATTCAGTCATTGTTATTTTAGTTTGCTGGGCAGCCTGGCGTAATAGTCCTAGAGGTTACCAAGCCCAATCAGTAGAGACTCTCTTTACACTAGATTGCATTCTCTGGATTCTCTTACTTTATTTCTTTCAACTAGCCTTCTTTTCTATTTATATTTCCCAGTATCACATTTATAGCCAGTAAGAGATCTCATAGATCTTAGAGCTAAAGGTAAAACAACGTAATGTTTGTAGCCATGGAAGAACCTGTTCACAGAGTTACCAAACCTGTATCCAGCGTTCTCTCTATGACCAGGCTAAATGGGTTCCCTTTTGCTTTCTGCTATTCCCTTTAGATAATAACATCATTCATTTAATAAAAATGTGTTAAGTGCTGGTTGCTATGCTGCATGTGGTGCCTATATATAAGGTGGACAAACTAAAGCCCGTACCCTCACGGAACTCAGTTTCTAGTGTGTTTGGAGCAGGCACTGAGGCTGTGTCTCCAGGCGAAGGAAGCATGGCCTCCCACATTGGCATAGGAATGGGAGAAGGCAATGCCAGTTCTAACAGCAGTGGTCTTATGTGTCCTTCCCCTGTCAGACATAACCAACTTCCTTATCCACCCCAGATAAGAGATCTTATCCCTTATTAGAAACCACATTCCATTGTGGCTCTGAGAAAACAAGTGGTAAGGTTTAAAAATCTCTGAAGCTGAAGACTTGTTTTAGACAGAAAAGTAGATGAAGCCAGAAGACTTATGATAGAGCCTCCACATCACCTCCCTTTGTGTCCTTATCCTCTCCAGTGCTCTAAAATGGGGCTAACACCTGTTGGTGATGAAATGAGATAAGGTATTTAATATTTATTAGACTGTGCCTGATGGAGTTCTCAGGAATTATGTTTCTTTCTTCTCCACCCCACTGCACACCCTGCAACAAAGACTTCTATGTATGTCGTCAAGGTGGAGCTACTGAAAAATATCCAAGGTTCTATGGGGAAAAAAATTACCACATTACCGTAAATATTTTTCATAGGAATCTGCACAGTATCTTCTAAAGAGGAGTACTTACAAGATAATAATATTATCTGATGTATTATCTTCAAATTTCTGTTTTCCCTGTTTAGTAAACCTGTGCTGATGCCTCCCGTTACCCCAGTTTAATACTGGTGCTATAGTAGGGAAAATAGATCCAAATGACCAAACCATGAATTTTGCTTTGCCTTCAATCCCAATCTGGATGAACAAAATTATTTGGACATTTATTTGCATCTGCCTAACTTTGATTTTTCATGCAGACAAGTATATAAAGTGTACTTGATTAACTTCATTCTAGGTTTGTGCAGTTTTTGGATTCTTTTATGATACCAAAAGAATAGGAGTTACAAATTCTGATAACCGTGGGTTCGAAGAGGAGATGTAAGTGAGTGAAACAGGCTAGGAGTAAACAACTGGATTTTTTATTTTTCCACTTTCAGTGGGAACATGAGTATAAGAGATATCCCACGTTTATTCTTAATTCCCCTTTAAAATAATAAGTAAGACAAGCGTGATAATAATTGACAATAGAAAATGGAAGAAACTGTGGCAAACTGCACAGTAATATGCTTAATCTCAAGGAAGCAGCTGCTTCTTGGCAATAACAAAGTTTTATCACATGGAGGCTTTTTCAAGAAAAGCCTGAAATCCAGATGTTTTTAAAAGTTGCCTAGTTGTTAAAATACTGGTAACTGTTTAAACACCATATAGGCAGAAAATAACATCTGCAAGACAAGTTCGAGTCTGCATAATGGTTTATAATCTCAGATAGAGACCAAACTTCAGGTGCATCAAAGAGATATCTATGAATTCTTTTTTGTTTTCTAATCCAATGTTTTTTTTAAAATTGAGGTGAAATCACATAAAATTAATCATTTTAGAGTAACAGTTCAGTAGCATTTAGTATATTCACAGTATTGTGCAACCACCACTTCTATTAAGTTCTACAACATTTTCATTACCCCAAAATAAAACCCAGTATCCATTAAGCAGTTACTTAACTTTTGCCCTCCACCCTGCCACTGGCAATCACCAATCTGCTTTCTGTCTCCATAGATTTACCTGTTCTGGGTATTTCATATACATAGAATCATACAATATGTGATATCTTATGTCTGGCTGCTTTCACTTAGCATGTTTTTGAGAGTCATCCATATGGTAATACGTATCAGTGCCCTCTTCTGTTTTAAATGGCTGAATAATATTCCATGACATGTATGTACCACAATTTGTTTATTCATTCATCTCTTGATAGACCTAGGAAATCATAAGACATTGGTTGGTTCCACTTTTTGGTTATTGTGAATAGTACTGCTGTGAACATTCATGTGCAAGCATTTGAATGACTACTTGTTTTCAGTTCTTTGGGGTATATACCTAGGAGTAGAAATTGCTAGGTCATATGGTAATTCTGCTCAGCTATTTGAAGAACTGCCAAACTGTTTTCCACGGCAACTGAATCATTTTTCATTCCCAACAGCGGTATATGAGCGTTCCATCTTCTCCACATCCTTACCACACCTATTACTTTCCTTTTTGTTTCATTTATAGCCATTTCAGTGGGTGCGAAGTAGTGTTGATGTGCATTTCCTTAATGACTAATGATGGTGAGCATCTTTTCATGTGCTTCTTGGCCATTTGTACATCAATGAAAAAAGGTCTATTCAAATCCTTGGCCAATTTCTAAATTGGGTTGTTTTTCTGTTGTTGAGTTGTAAGAGTTCTTTATATAATCTGGATACTAGACCCTTACCAGATACATGATTTCCAAATATTTTCTCCCGTTCCGTAGTTTGCCTTTTTGCTTTCTTGATACAGTCCTTTGATACACAGCTGATTTTTGTCTTGATCTTGTACCCTACAACTTTGCTGAATTTATTTATTAGCTCTAGTATTTTGTTTTATGGATTCTTTGAGTTTTTTTCTGTGTAGGATCATGTCATCTGCAAATAGAGATTTACATCTTCCTTTCCAATTTGGGTGTCTTTTATTTCTTTTTCTTGCCTAATTGCTCTGACCTAAACTTCCAGTACAATATCAAATAGCAATGGTGAAAGCAAACATTCTTGTCTTGTCGCTGATCTCAAGTGGAAAGTTTTCACCATTGAGTATGATGTTAGCTGTGTTTTCATAAATGTTTTCTCTAAAGTCAAGGAAATTCCCTTTTATTCCAAGCTTTCTGAGTGTTTTTATGAACAGATACTGGAATTTTTTAAATAAAAAATGTACATATATAAGGCATACAATATGATGGTTTGATATACATAGTAATATGATTAATATAATCAAGCTAATTAACATATCTATCTCCTCACATAGTTAACCCTTTTTGTGTGTGTAGTGGGGTGCTACATTTTGACAAATGCTTTTTCTACACCAATTGAGATGTCATATTTTTTTTTTCCTTTTGGTTCTGTTAACGTGGTATATTATATTGATTTTCTTACGTTGAACCACCCTTCCATTCTTGGGATAAATCTGGCTTTATCATGGTGTATCATCATTTTAATGTGCTCTTGAATTCAGTTTACTGGTATTTTGTTGAGGAACTTTTGTTGTTGAGAGTTTTTGCATCTATATTCATAAGGGATATTGGTCTGTAATTTTCTGTTCTTTTTGTTTTTGCTTTTTTGGAGGCAGGGTCTCGCTCTGTTACCCAGACTAGAGTGTAGTGGTGCAATTGCTGCTCACTGCAGCCTCAACCTCCCAGGCTCAAGTGATCCTCCCATTTCAGCCTCCCAAGTAGCTAGGACTACAGGCATGCACCACCATCCCTGGCTAATTTTTTTACATTTTTTTGTAGAGATGGGGTCTTACTTTCTTGCCCAGGCAGGTCTTGAACTCCCAGGCTCAAGTGATCCCCTGACCTTGGCTTCCCAAAGTGTTAGAATTATAGGCATGAGCCACCAAGCCTGGCCTATAATTTAATTTTTTTTTTTTTTTTTTTTTTCTTTTGAGACACGGCAGGATCTTGCTCTGTCACCCAGGCTGGAGTACAGTGGCACGATTTCGGCTCAAGTGATCCTCCCGCCTCAGCCTCCCAAGTAGCTGGGACTACAGTTGTGCACCACCATGCCTGGCTAAATATATATATATATATATATATATTTTTTTTTTTGAGACCAGGTTTTGTCATGTTGCTCAGGCTGGTCTTGAACCCCTGAGCTCAAGCTGTCCTCCTGCCTTGGCCTCCCAAAGTGCTGGGATTACAGGCATGAGCCACTGCACCCAGCCCATTTTCTGTTCTTTGGTGTCTTTGGCTTTGGTATCAGAGTAGTGCTGGCCTCGTAGAATGATTTAAGAGTGTATTTTCTGGAATTTGAGACAGATCGGTGCTAATTCTTTAAATGTTTGGTAGAATTCACTAATAAAACCATCTGATCTTGTACTTTTTCTTTTCGGGGGAGAATTTTGATTACTGTTTCAATCTCTAGTTGTTACAGGTCTGTTGAGATTTTCTGTATCTTGAGTCAATTTTGGTAATGTGTGTGTTTTTAGGAATTTTCCATTGCACCTATGTTGTCTAGTTTGTTGGTGTACAGTTTCTCAGTATATTCTCCTATAATCCTTTTGAATTCTGTGAGATGTAATGTCCTCAGTTTCATTTTTGGTTTTAGTTATTTGTATGTTCTTTTTTTCTTAGTCTAAACCAGAGGTTTGTCAATTTTGTTATTCTTTTTGAAGAATCACCTTTTGGTTTTGTTGATTTTGTTGTTCTTCTCTATTTCATTTATCTTCATCCTAGTCTTTTAATTTCTTTTTTTTTTTTTTTTTTTTTTTTGGCTTTGAATTTAGTTCTTTTTCTGTTTCTTAAGTTGTAAAGTTAGGTTATTGATTTGAGCTCTTTCTTCTTTTTTAATATAGACTCTTAGCAGCTATAAGTTTCCCTCTGAGTACCGCTTTCACAGCATCGCATAAGTTTTGGTATGTTGTGGCCTTGTTTTCATTTCTCTCAAAGTATTTTCTAATTTCCCTAGTGATTTCTTCTTTTACCCATTGCTTGTTTAAGAATGTATTGTTTAATTTCCATACACTTGTGAGTTTTCCAGTTTTCTGTTGCCATTAATTTCTAGCTTCTTTCCATTGTGGTTGGTGAAGATACTTTATGTGATTCTGGTCTTTCTAAATTTGTTAATATTTGTTTTGTGGCCTAACATATAATCTGTCCTGGAGAATGTTTCATGTACACTTGATAAAAATATGCATGCTGCTCTTGTGTAGTGGAATATTCTTCATATGCCTGACAAGTCCAATTGGTGTATGGTGTTGTTCAAGTTCCCTATGTCCTTTTTAATCTCTGCGCAAGTTTTATCCATTACTTCAAGTGGGATATTGAAGTCTCCATTTATTATTGTAGAACTGTTTATTTCTGTCCTCAGTTCTTTTGAAATGTTCTTCATATATTTTGGGGCTCTGTTGTTTGGTACATATATGATTATAACTGTTATATCATCTTTTTGAATCAACCCTTTTGTCAGTATATTACATAATGAGCTTCTTTGTCTCTTGTAACAGTTGTTGACTTTAAGTCACTTTTGTCTGATAGTCCTATAGCCATTCATTATAAACATCCTTTCACTTTCAACCTTTTTGTGTCTTTTTCTCTAAAATGAGTCTCTCTTACAGCATATAGTTAGATCATGTGTTTTGTTCATTCTGCCAGTCTGTCTTTTAATTGGTGAGTTTAATCCAGTTACATTTAAGTGATTACTGATAAGGAAGGACTTAATGCCATTTTGCTATTTGTTTTCTGTATATGTTATGTTTTTTATTCTTCATTTCCTCTAATACTGCCTTTTGGTTTGATTTTTTTTCTAGTGTGTCATTTTCATGCTTTCCTCATTTCTGTTTCTGTATGTAATTATTTTCTTAGTGGTTACCATGGGGATTACAGTTAACATTCATACATTTTTAACAATCTAGTTTGAATTAACCCCAGCTTAGATTTTTAAAACCCTGCTTATATGGTTTCAGTCGAAGCCCCAATCTCAGCATCATGTAATATATCCATGTAACAAACCTGCGCTGTACCCTCAAATCTAAAATAAAAATAAATAAATAAATAAATAAATAATAAAAGCTTTGCCAGTGACAATAAAGGAAAAAGAAACTCTGCTCCGATACCGTTCTGCCCCCACTTTATGTTGTTACTGTCACAAATTATATCTTATACATTGTGTACCCACTAATACAGATTTATGATTACTTTGTGCATTGGTCTTTTAAGTCATATAGGAAACAAAAAGAGAAGTTAAAAATAAAAAAAAATAATAACACTGGCTTTTATATTTATTCATCTAGTTAGCTTTATTGGAGTTCTTATTTCTTTATATGGCTTCAAGTTACTGTCTAGTGTCCTTTCATTTCAGCCTGAAGGGACTCGCTTTAACATCTCTTTTAGAACTAGTATACTAGTAGTGAATGTCCTCTGGTTTTGTTTATCTGGGAGTGTCTTAATTTCTCCATTTTTGAAGAATGGTTTGCAGGATATAGAATTCTTGGTTGATAGGGGGTTTTTTTGCTCAGCACTTTAAATATATTAACCCATTTCCTTCTGGTCTGTAACTTAGTTGGATGGTTCTGGCTGATAGTCCCTCACAAGTTTGCAGTCAAACTAGTTGGCTAGAGCTGCAGTAATTTTAAGACTGTGCTACAGCTTAATAATCCACGTCTGAGCTCATCACATGGTTGTTGGCAGACTTCACTTCTTCTTCACTGGCTGTTGGCTGGAGGTTCCGTTCGTCACACCTGGGCCTCTCCATAGTGCTGCTCACAACGTGGCAGCTGGCTTCCCCCAGAGAAGAGATCCATGAATGAAAGACACCCTCCACTACCACCAATGTCTTGATTGTTTTATTTGTATTTTTGTTTTTGGATACTTTTGGTATTATTTATATAACACTGAGATAATCATGCTTTTTCTTGCATGAGAGAGAGAAGTTTAAACCATGGGTAATTTTTTAGTGGAGAAGAATTGATTTGCCCTTCCTTAAAAGCATTGCTGCTAATTGCTTTACTCAGCCTTAGAAACGTAAGTAAGAGACTCCAAGAGACTTCACACAGCCTTGGAATGGAACAGCACACCCTTATAGTTGACCTTCTTTTCTCCCTCCTCCATCATACTTCTGTCCTTCCTATTCAAAGAGACATGAAAATAAGCTTTCTGGGCATCCAGGACTTTTAAAATGTCACTGTAAACTACTTTCCCATTGGTGGTTTGTTTTATGGAGGAAATGTGTCCTTTTTGATTAAAAATTGTGTGTGTGTGTGTGTGTGTGTGTGTGTGTGATGGAGAGAGAGGAAGACCTGAGTGATTGTCCCTTAGATCATACTCTTCACTCAGAAGACCAGTCAGCTCTTTACTGTACACCTGCTCTGCATGAAGTACCATAATAGGCTCAAAGGGGTGCAAAAACAAGAGGTGCATAAAACAATTCCCATTCTTACATAGCTTTTAGTATAAAGGGGGAAATATGAGAGAACACCAGTGGGGAAAAAATGCAAAGCAGCCTTTGTGCCCCAGAGCACTGGTTGCCACCGTATTGATAAGGCAGGTGCTTACGCTTTCCTTATGTAATCATATAAAAGCAGAAGGAAGATATGGAAGTGACCAGGAAAGAAAATGAAAGATCTTTGTGTTAGTTTTTGAGATCTAGTAAAATATTTCCAGCATAATGATTTTTGAGAGCTTTAGATGTCTTGTTTGTAGGACCAAAGTCTCATGTAGCCCCTGCCCATCAATAACCAGTTTTATTGTCACTTATTTAATTATTGTTGCCATATGAAAGGAACATTACTTCCACATTTTTTCTAATTTTGAAAAAGTAAATTAGGTTTGTGTTTACAGTTTTATATTTCCTGTTTTAAAATTATTTGAGTATTTACAGAGAGCTTCATAAAATGAGTTAGCCATTGGTCATGGTAAGAATAGTAATGTGGCCGGGCGCGGTGGCTCATGCCTGTAATCCCAGCACTTTGGGAGGCCGAGGCGGGTGGATCATGAGGTCAGGAGTTCAAGACCAGCCTGGCCAACATGGTGAAACCTGTCTCTACTAAAAATACAAGAAAACAGTTAGCCAGGCGTGGTGGCACGTGCCTGTAATCCCAGCTACTCCAAAGGCTGAGGCAGAGAATTGCTTAAACCTGGAGGGGCGGAGGTTGCAGTGAGCCGAGATCGCACCATTGCACTCCAGCCTGGGCGACAGAGTGAGACTCCATCTCAAAAAAAAGAGAATAGTAATGCAAGCCCAGTCTACCAGTATGCTAGCTACCTTTAGTATTTGAAGATGGTAATCAACTGGTGTTTCTTCTGCTTGAGTAGACGCTTCTGGAAGAAGAGGCTTGGAAAAATTAGGAAGTCAGCCTGTTGCAAGATGGCCCACTCTTAGCAGTTGCATCTCTCCTCTGATGGATTATATAGACAGATGTTTAATATTCCATGTAAGGGTAGTTCCGCAGTCTCTCTGAGATTATGACTGGAAGTGTTCTGAAATAGAAGACTATGTATGTAAGATGTTTTCAATATCATTCTGATCGTAAGCAGGTTGTGGGCTGGAGCTTGACCTATAATATAAAAACAGTGGGTGGCTCATGTCTGTAATCCCAGCACTTTGGGAGGCTGAGGTGGGCGGATCACCTGAGGTCGGGAGTTCAAGACCAGCCTGACCAACATGGTGAAACCCCGTCTCTACTAAAAATACAAAAATTAGCCGGGTGTGGTGGTGGGTGCCTGTAATCCCAGGTACTAGGGAGGTTGAGGCAGGAGAATTGCTTGAACTCAGGAGGAAGAGGTTGCAGTGAACTGAGTGCCATTGCACTCCAGCCTGGGCAACGAGAGCAAAACTCCTTCTCAAAACAACAACAACAACAGCAAAAAAAGCAGCAGGCTTGCTTCTGGGAAACTACTCCCACATCCTAAAATACATGGAAATCAGAAAGGACAACCTGTACCATATTTTTATACTTAGGAATTAAATTGTATTTTTCTTTCCATATACCTTATTTAGAGTTGTATTTATAGATCCATATGTAGCCATGCAATATAATAACTTCAACTAGGGCTTTACATTTTAGTGGCCCCTCCCCCCATGAAATCTATAGTATTAACTTTTTTATTAATATGTTCCACATTGAATATGTTGTCTTCTTTCTTGCTACTATTAAACTTCTGATTGCTTCACTCTTTTACTAAAAAACAAATTCTGAATTTTTATTTAATTTTTCTTTCCTAGACAGTTAAATCTCACACAGAAACAGATGAGAAACAAACAGAGAGCCGCACCGTCACCCCACCTGCTGCACCCAAACCAAAACGGGAGGAGAACCCTCAGGTAGGCCTGTGTTTCCAAAGGCAGGTCGCAGTCTATGGTGTGTGGTTTATTCTCATGTACAGGAGGGGCACCTACTCTCTGAATGATGAAATGAACTTGATGTTCATCTTCTAATGCACTTTTATTATTCAACAATGTTATTGCCAAGTCAAATTGGTCTAGAGTGGAATTCTTAGACTGTAGTCTTGAGAGTCCATGCACTTGTACATAGGCATTTTGATTGTATCAAAGGAAAAGTTTTTAAAAACATTATTCTTCATATGCATGTTACAAATTCGAAATGTTAAGATGAACGATGATTTTTCCAGCTGTCCCATTGCGTTCCTAATCATTACTGTGTTGTGTTTGTCTCAGCCAACATTTATAAGATATCCAGTTCACTCAGCTAATGTGTATTTATATTATCAATTGCATTTATTAAATGTGCGTTTTTGTTATAACCATTGTATTACATTAGAACATCAAACCCAAAATGAATTAGCTCAAAAGTAATCCATTGAAGCATAAAAGTAGGGATGAAAATAGTAACATCTATACCACAATTTAGGATACAATTATAAATATAAATAGCAAAGAAGACCCTGATAAAAATATAGAATGTGAATCTGTATGTCCTTAGACAAGCAGATTTTTTCAGTCTGATGCTTTTGCATAAGTAGCTATAAACAGAAAATGTAGACAGGTAATGTGATGATGAATATCTGACAGTTAGATTTCATTTGACCAGTAATTCACTTGCCTCTATCCTTAGTGCATTCTTCATAATGAAACCATGTGAAATAGTGGCATAAAGTCATCAAAGCTTCATGCCGTTTTTTTAAAGTAGTGATTTATTGGGCCAGTTCAGGTTTCCTAAAACAAGTACAAAATATAATTCTTTCTGTTATGAAATGAATGAATTTTTAATTTTATCTTTAAAAAGAGGGCCAAAACTTGAGCCAAAAAGAAATACTAGTCACAGAAATTGCTGAGGAACTTGTGAAATCATCCACAGAATTAATGGCAAGTATTATGCTCTGAGGAGGAAAAATTGAGCAAAATTTCCCTATCAGAGGAAACTGAAGGATCCAACCTAGGCAAACATAGTGAGACCTTGTCTCTGCAAAAAATAAACAAAAGTAACCAGGTGTGGTAGCGCATGTCTATAGTCCCAGCTATTCAGGAGGCTGAGGTAGGAGGATCACTTGAGCCCGGGAGGTCTAGGCTGCAGCGAGCTGAGATAGTGCCACTGCGCTCCAGCCTAGGTGATGGAGCGAGACCCAGTATGGGCAAGCAAGTACCATCATGTGTAGTAGCAGATAGTTCACCTTCTAGTTGGACAGAATCACTGCCATAAACAAAGTAAATTAGCTCTTGGCATATGTGGGACACATATATGAGGTAAAAGTTCTTGGCAACTTTTTATTCTATCATCAAAAATTTAGGCTGGGCACGGTGGCTTATGCCTGTAATCCCAGCACTTTGTGAGGCTGAGGTGGGCGGATCACCTGAGGTCAGGAGTTCAAAACCAGCCTGACCAACATGACGAAACCCTGTCTCTACTAAAAATACAAAAATTAGCTGGACGCAGTGGCGCGTGCCTATAGTCCCAGGTACTCGGGAGGCTGAGGCTGGAGAATTGCTTGAACCCAGGAGGCAGAGGTTGCAGTGAGCCGAGATCGTGCCACTGCACTCCAGCCTGGGTGACAGAGTGAGACTCCATCTCAAAAAAATAAAAATAAAAATTATTCCACAAGAGAGGAATTTTTTTCTCACTTAATTATTTTGTGAACTTGATCTAAACTGGCAAAGATGATTTGGGTGTGAGTGGCCAAGAAGGGTGCTGTTTCTTGCATCTGAATATCAGTCCACACACTGCTTCATCAAAAGAGCAACAGTTAGGGGAGAGCCTCTTGATCTTGATTATATCTCTAAGGAATAGTGAAAATTAGGAATGTAGTCAGTTGGCAACCACAAAGTGTATGTCACTTCAACATACAGTTTAGAAAACTGGAAAGGCCAAGACTGCTTTTTCTTACTGGACTAATCTGGCTGTCAAGGGGATAGGTACCCATCTAAGTTTTTGAAATAAGAAATAATATAAAAATGTTTCTTCAGGACTCTGAAGTTATCAGTAAAGGACATTTTTGTGTTCTCAAGTGGCTTGGTGAAGAAGTTTATTTTCAAATAGACTGACCCTATCACTTCAGGCCAAAGTAGCATAATATCGAGGATAAGATGTCAGGACTTTGAAAGATCAAATTGTGGTATAAATAACTCTACAGGATTATGTCTTTTACAATTGAAGATGTTCTTTATTCATCAGAGAAAGAAATTGATAATGTATTATTTGGCATATTTAGAAACTGCATGCAGTAGTACAACAGAAAACGAAGACACACTTTTCAGACCACATGCAAGCAAAGAAAAGAATAGAAATCAATTTGTTTCCCTCTCCGGCTTGAAGAGTCTTATCATTCCATCTTCGGGACCCAGTATTTTCACCAGCTTAGTTTCTGATGGAGTCCTAAGAGTGGTCTTCAAAGAGAAATTGCTCCATAATTTTTAGGTTCACGTGTGATTGAAAAATCATAGTATTCAGCAGAAACACCTGCTGTCATTCCTGAAAATCATTTAGCTGTGAGTTAGCATTGTCCTAAAAATCATTTAGCTGTGAGTTAGCATTGTGGCAGTATAAATGTGAGAAACTGGGACCCAGTCGTGACAAGCGAAATACTCAGAATTTGGAGCTTGTTAAATGGGAGGGTCTTTAAAACCCTCTGCATGTTTTGTGAGTATGAAATCCTCTTCTTTTTAAGAGGATTTTTCTGTGGGGTGGGGAACTCGGATCACACAAGATACTGATTTCTGTCATTGAGAAAGAAGATGAGGCCCCAGTCCTCTTTTGGCCCTGTTAGACCAGAGAGCCTCTAGAGCAAACTTTCTAACCTGTGGCCCATGGGCCACATGTGACCCAGGATGGCTTTGAATGTGGCCCCACAAAAATTCGTAAACTTCCTTAAAACATCGTGAGGTTTTTTTATGATTTTTTGTTTAAATTTCATCAACTATCATTAGTGTTACTGTATTTTATTTATGACTTGAGACAATTCTTCTTCTTCCAATGTGGCCTACATTGAAGGAAACCAAGATTTTGGACACCCCTGCTGTAGAGGATCTCCATGGCTCCTTAGAGAATGTCTGCTCTTGTGCGTTCATATGTGACCTGCCCATTGGGCTGGCTTTCCCTAATGTCCTACTAGGAACTGGCAATTGGCTTTGTGAGAATCCAGACTGAAGTATATTCTTCTTTTGTTTCTCTGGCACAGAAACTTGCCTTCATGGTGTCTCTAGGGTTGGTAACACATGACCATCTAGAAGGTAAGAGAAGATATTCTTGGCACTGCCTTTTTTTCTGGCCCACAGCTTTGTTCCTGAAAATGGTGTTTGATTGAATTCCTAGAATAGAAAATTGGAACACAAATAGAGTATGATTCAGCCAGTGTGGACTTTATTTCCTTTAGTGGGAAAATTGCCTTCCCTCTGTCTAATGTTCCTATCATTATCCAAACTACTGTCCTGGGAAAACCTCGCCAGTTGCCTAAATTAAGGTGACTTCTGTTCATTTAGGGGAACTCTTCTTTTTCCAAACAGCACAAAGTAGCAAGGGTTGTCTATTGTTAAACTCTCAACAGAGAACCACGTGTGGGGCGGCGTGGTCTTGCGGGTGAGAGTAGACAGTCCTACACATTTGCTGCCAGTAGTGTGCTTGCCTCTGTTGAGGCTTCAGTGAGACAGAGACTCGTCCCTAATTCTGATTTCTTATGGGAAAACCAATAGATAAAACAATGAAGTTAAGTTTTTTAGGTTCTCCATGCCTCTCTTTTAATCAAAACTTTTTCTTCTCTCAAGAAATCCAAAGCAAGAGGCAAGAGCGAAAAAGAAGAACAACAGCAAATCCGGTCTACAGCGGAGCCGTCTTTGAGCCAGAGGTATTACTGGCCAGTGCCTGGCCCTTCCCTCATGTTCCAGTTTTATTTATGAGCTGTTCGGTGCCTCCCCTGTGAAAACCTGCTGAAGAGCAGCACCCTGATTGCACTTGGCCAGTTCTGTGAAGTGGTAGATTTTTTTTGACTTATCATTTTTATTAGTCACTGCTTACCCCTTAGGTTTTTTTCCCTACGTTTCAGCAGATACACGCCTACCTTAAAATTTTAATTCATCCTGACTTCAATACAACTGTCATCGGCAACAGAGGCAGACTTCTCTGAGATAGTCTCTGAGAGCCAAGTACATACAATAAAACCCTTGAGCATTGAGACCTTAGGATGATTAGCACTAACTAGTTGGCATGTTGACAGTCATGCCATGCTTGATCTTTAGCTTGTGCCAGTATTAGTAATAACCACACTATTCAACAGTCACCTTTCCTTCTTCAATCCTCAAAGCGTAAGAAGAGTGCAGTCACATACCTAAACAGCACAATGCACCCTGGGACCCGGAAGAGAGGTGAGGAGCTTTTTATATCTCTCCCTTGCTGCTGTTGCTTTTGCTTTCTGTGTGTGTTTCTTCTCCTTCCCTCCTCTCATCATTATAGGACCTAATTCCTCTATCCTTTGAAAATAGTTTTGTTGTTCTCTGAGAATGGGAGAGAAAAGAGAATGAGATTTCTTATTAGAGTTCTGTATGCTGAATCAAAAGCTGACTTTACTAGGATTCTGGCAAAGCTGACTCAGGGGAATGGCTTAATGTAGCATTTCTGCCCCAAGCCTGCCAGGCCATCCATGAGTAGCACAGTGAACAGAACCCCATGTAAAAGGAAGCATTTGAGTGTCATTAAGCAGAACAGAGCACTGCCGTTGCCAAGGTATTCCTAATAGTGTCTTGGTTGTCCTACTGCTGGCAAGGCCAGAGTGTGACGCTGAGTTTCTTGGAGCTGCAGACTTTCCAGGAAGGAAAGAGGTAGCCACACTTGAGAACTTAGAATCTTTGAAAAGAGGACATCTCCAACTAAGGAAGTAAAGGTCACTCTCAAAACAGGCTCCCTAAAGAACAGATTCCTAAAGAGCTCCAATCCCATATTTCAGACCTTCCCATGGACATTCCAGGATCTTACTTTTAGGCAGAGCAGAAAAAACAGCAGCAGGAGCAGCATCTCTCACCATGCAGGTCTAAATAGGTCTTAACAGCTCAGGGTTTGAGCTCATAAACAAGGTACTGAAATTGTTCTTTGATGTCAGTAATACATCCCAAGGTCCTTTTCTCCACATGGTAATGTGTCCCTGAATTATAGTTCTAGGCTAGAAAGGTTGCAGAGTGAGTGGAGTAGCATACTAATTTTTGCATGTGCACACACAGTCTCAGAGCTATTGGAAGCTCAGGAGGTCATCCTGACCCTTTGTCTGCCTTAGGCAGGACTACACTATTACCATTCCCTCCCCACAAAAAAGATATAGCCACCCTTAGTAACCCATTCTAATGTTTCATCAGTCCTGTCCTTCAAGTACTCAAAAATATTTAGATGGGAAACTGTAAGTCATGACTTTATATTGATTCCTGGGCCACAGTAACCAGTACTCTAAGTTATTTTTGTTTTGTTTTGTGTTTGGTGATTTTTTTAGTGACCCCGATGCAGTTCTCAAAAAGGGGCCCCCCAGCCAGAGGCCACAATAATTGGCCTGATAGTGGGCAGCATCTGCTAAGAGGACAGGGGTTAAATGAGCCAGAAAGACCTTGGCATCTCTTGCCAAGGTCAGAGGATAAAAGCCTGCATCCACAGTGCCTAGGATATGCCTTTTGTGGGTAAACAAGAGAGCATTCATCTTGTTCTTCCCCTTCCAGCAGCACTGAACTCCCTGGAAAAGACAAACCAGTAAGAACTGTCTTTGTACTGTAGGCATCACCAATTTAACACAGAGAGGTAATATTTTTGTAACATCTGACAGAATCATGACTCTTGTCCATAATCCTAATATAAATGATAACTGTTGGCAAAGTCATGATCCTACATACCATTTACCAGCGCTTATAGGCAATTTCGTACCTCTCTGTACCTTTTTTTTCCCTTGGTATATTGGGCATATACATTTGATCACTCGTAGCTTAGAAGCAATGACCTCGGCCCTTAGAAGACAAGGGCCCTGACTTAGATATGTGGTGAGGCAAGAGTGGCTGCCCTAGACTTTCTATACCCATGGGGCTCATTTAAGTTGCTTTGTAGCCTTGAGGTTTGAGTCAAAACGCTCTTACACAAATCAGATGTCTCAGGAGTGCTGATGCCAGGGCCTTTCCTGAGACTTTTAAACAGCTCCAATTTTTAGAGATGTAGTTCATCAGGATGTTTGTCATGTAAAATGGAGAGACAGCTGCCAGTCA
Organism: Chlorocebus sabaeus; assembly: GCF_047675955.1. Taxonomy (NCBI): domain Eukaryota; kingdom Metazoa; phylum Chordata; class Mammalia; order Primates; family Cercopithecidae; genus Chlorocebus; species Chlorocebus sabaeus. The sequence continues at coordinate 19,242,853 of NC_132904.1, forward strand.
ACTGGGGAGGGTATCCAGGGACAGAAATACTTTAAAATTCATACTTAAAAATTCATTGCTAAGCCCAGAGCATCTTTTAAGCTCTTAGGTTTCAAGCTCCTCCCAGAACATACCTCTCAATAGCTCTACCAGCAAGGGGTAAGAATAGTTAACTTGAATTTTGCCTGTCTCCACCCTCATAAAATGCAGACAGAAGAGAGAAGGAAAAGCAGAAATCCTAAATAAATCAGTCTGTGGGAACTGAGAATCATTAATAGTATTGTGAGAATGCTGATTGCAGAGAAACTTAGAGAACAGTATGCAAAAGATATGAAAAAATAAAGTAAACTCGGCCGGGTGGGGTGGCTCACATCCCAGCACTTTGGGAGGCCAAGATGGGCAGATCATGAGGTCAGGAGATCGAGACCATCCTAGCTAACACGATGAAACCCCATCCCTACTAAAAATACAAAACATTAGCTGGGCATGTGCTTGTAGTCCCAGCTACTCGGGAGGCAGAGGCAGAAGAGTCACTTGAAGCCAGGAGGCGGAGGTTGCAGTGAGCCGAGATCGCGCCACAGCACTCCAGCCTGGGTAACAGAGCGAGACTCCGTCTCAAAAAAATAAAAAATAAAAATAAAAATAAACTCATTCCTGGCCCTGGCTCCCACTGAGCTCTGTTACCTTGGTTCTTGCACTAGAAATCTCAAATCGCAATAGTCCAGGAACTTCACCACAATCTGCCCAAGGTGAGGTCTTTCTGTATAAGCCAGCACCTTCTGTCATTCTCCAGAGCTCTCTTATCCTCCCTTCTCTTGAGAGTCATGTAGTTGTTTCTAATGACATTTAAATCTTTGCTTCTCTTCCTTCCTTTGGGACTGTTGAATTAACCTTCTGTCTGCTACCTCACTTCCTTTTCCATGCTAGCCAATGAGGAACACTGGCCAAAGGTATGTAAGATCATTTTCCCCCTCTCTTTCCCTCCCCCTTTTTCCCTTTTGTTCCCTTCTCTTGGTATATAGGTCGTCCTCCAAAATACAATGCAGTGCTGGGGTTTGGAGCCCTTACCCCAACATCCCCCCAATCCAGTCATCCTGACTCCCCTGAAAATGAAAAGACAGAGACCACATTCACTTTCCCTGCACCTGTTCAGCCTGTGTCCCTGCCCAGCCCCACCTCCACAGACGTAAGTAACTTGGGAAAAGCACACTGTCTTTCTGAGAGCTTAAATTGGGAAAAGCGTTATCATATGTTGTCTCCTTACCGACTTGCACCTTCTTGACTAACCCTGGAACAGCAATTAAACCCTATAGAATGCTTGTTATACCATGTAAGGCAGCTTTCTTTTGAGTTTCCAGGCCTTCCATGTCCTTGAGAAACATGTTAAATATAACCTCATGGAACTCAGCCAGCCTTCAGAGTCTGAATTTGATCTACTGTGAATGAGTTCTCAGAAAACAGATGGGGCGGGGAGATCAGCTCATACAATTGAGAGGTGTGCAGGTTTCTGTCATCAGTGTTTTGGGAGTGGGGAAAAGTGAACAAGGCATACGGTCCCCCAGCAGCCCTTGTTTGCTGCTTCAAATACAATTCCAGAAGTGGAAAGTTTTCTTTAGAGCAAATGTATTCAGCAGAGTTGATCAGAAACAGCTTCCTGAAAACCTGTCAAATACTTAGTAGCCCTTCACCCACAAACTGCAGGAATGTGAACTAGTGCTCTGAATGTTTAAATGAACCTCAACAAAGCTCAGAATTCACTCAGCAGATACTTACTCAGCGCTACTCTGCTGACCAAGTGCTGTTCTTGGGGCTGGGGACACAGCAGGGAACAAAACCAACTCCCTGTCCTCAAGGAGCTCATCTGAAGAGGCAGATAATAAGAAAGTGAATATATAATATGTCAGGTAATGATAAGTGCTATGAAGAAAAATGGGGCTGGGCATGGTGGCTCATGCCTGTAATCCCAGCACTTTCGGAGGCCGAGGCAGGCGGATCATCTGAAGTCGGGAGTTCAAGACCAGCCTGGCCAACATGGTGAAACCCCGTCTCTACAAAAACACAAAAATTAGCCGAGCATGGCGTGCTCCTGTAATCCCAGCTACTCAGGAGGCTGAGGCAGGAGAATCTCCGGAACCCAGGAGGCGGAGGTTGCAGTGAGCCGAGATTGCGCCACTACACTCCAGCCTGGGTGACAAGAGTGAAACTCCATCTCTTAAAAAGAAAACAAAAATGGAGTGGATTAAGGGCATACAGCATACTGGCCGGAGGCTGATGTTTATGAAGAGAGGTGAAGCCTCTCTGACAGGAAGTGAAGGAGTGAACCATGGATCTGGGGAAAGAGCCTGCCAGGCAGAGGGAACCGCAGTTCAAAGCCCTGAAGTGGGAGTGTGCGTGGCATCTTGAAAGAAAAGCAAGAGGGCCAGGATAGCGGGGCAGAGCAAGCTGGCCAGGGTGGTGGGAAATGAGGCCTCAGAGGTGACCGGGCCAGTTGCGCAGGACTTTGTGGCTTTCGTTCTCAGTAAAATGGGAGACCATTAGAGAGTTTTGGGCAGAGGAGTAACATAATTTTTCAATATTTATTTGGGAAATTTTCAAACCTACAGAAAAGTTACAATAATGGTACAAAGAACCAATGTGTATCTTTCACATTGATTCACCAGTTAACATTTTGCGACATACGCCTCTTACCTACCATACACACTTATTTTGGGGGAACCAGTTAACAAGAAGTTGCAGACTTCATGAATCTTCACCCTAAAATATTCCACTATATATCCCCTAAGAGCAAAAATACTGTCTTATGTAGCTACAATGCTTTTATCAAATTGAGGAAATTTAACACTAGTAAAATATTACTATATAAAATATACAGTCCATATTCAGATTGCTCCATTTGTCCCTTACTTGCTTTTGTGACACTTTGTTTTTTCTGCTCCAGGGTCCAATTCAAGATTACTCTTGACATTTATTGTCATGATATTGTCTGTTTGGTAATCCTTTATTCTGGAAGAGTTTCTCATTCTTTGTCTTTCATAACATTGATGTTTTTAAAAAGATAGCCAGTTCCTCTGTAGAATGCGTCTCCGTTCGGATTGTGTGATTTTTTTTCTCAGCAGTAGATTCAGGGTATGCATTTTTGCAGGAGCGCTAATAAGTGACGATGGGTCATTATCAGGGCATCACAGCAGGAGGCACACGTTGTCAGTCTCTCCTGTTGATGATGTTAACTTGCGTCTCCTCAGATAGTTTTCTGTCAGATTTTTCTACCTGTAAATGTGCCTTTTTCCTGTGGTGGAGATAGCTTTGAGTCTGTATAAAAACTGTCCCCAACAAACTGTTACCTAATGTTTTTAGCATCCTTTAATGATTCTTGCTTGCATTTATTATTTTTAAGGTGTACGCAAAATCAACTTGGATTTTAAAAAGGATCACTGTGTCTAAAATATGCAGAAGAAAAGGGCCTATAGGGAAAATAGGATGGAAGCAGGAAGACCAGTTAGGAGGCTATTGCAATTGTCCGGGCAAGAGATGATGGGCAGGCACGGTGGCTCACACCTGTAAATCCTAACACTTTGGGAGGCCAAGGTGGGCGACTGCTTGAACCCAGGAGTTCAAGACCACCCTGGACAACATGGCAAGACCCCTGTCTCTACAAAACACTAAAAAATTAGCGAGGTGTGATGGCAACATAGTGAAACCCTGCCTCTGCTAAATATACAAAAATTAACCGGGCATACTGGTGTGCCCCTTTAGTCACAGCTGCTTGCAAGGCTGTGGTGGGAGGATCACTTGAGCATGGGAAGTTGAGGCTGCAGTGAGCCATGATTGCGCCACTGCACTCTGGCCTGGGTGACAGAACAAGACCCTGTCTCAAAAAAAAAAAAAAGGAAAGAAATATGATGATGATAGCTTGGCCTAATTTGATGGAAGAAGCAGAGATGGAGAAAAGTGATCACGTCTGCATATATTTTGAAGAGCCATCAGGATTGAATATGGGTTATGAGAAAAAGAATGGTCAAGGAGAAATCCAAAGTTTTTGGCCTAAATGACTAGAAAGATGAAGCTTCCATTTACTAAAGATTAAGAGTAGCAGATCTGGGGAGGGAAATAAAGAGTTTCACTTCACACATGTCTCAGTTATTCGGTGAATTACAGAGCTTGTCATTGACCATCCTAAGATAAAATGTCCTTTGAACTTGAAGGTTCTCAGAACCTCCTAATGGCACACCCCTCTCCAAGGAGCAGCAGAATGCCATATGAATATTCTGAGTTAAAATTCCAGAGGCAACAAAGAAAATGTTATCTTTGGAGGACTAGGGTCATAGAAGAATTCTGTTCTCTGACGGGTTTCCTTGTTTCCTTCCTTAGACGTCATTGATGGTTACAGATTCATCATTCTCTAAAGATTCAGCATTTTGTCCAGCTTTACCAACTTTTGGCATTAATAATTGACAGGTTTTCTAACTGTCCTGTTAATAAGCGGCAGGGTCTCTCTCAGAAATCTTGTTTGCTAGCGCCAAAGATTGTCCCAACTTCTCAGTTGAAGTATTGCCAAAGGATCGCCAGCTCATTGGCCTCTTGGTAGAGCTCTCCCTCTAGGGTGGTACACAAATGCTCGGGGACAGATGATTTTGTGGTTCTACATGTGAGTCTCTCTCCTAAACAATGTTGTTTTTGTTGTATTTTTGGGGCCAAATGGGATTATGGTTTTCTTAGAAAGATTGAACCCAAAGGATCCACTCATCAACTCACAAACTAAGAGCTTCTGCCAGGTTTTGTCTTAAAATTGAAACATATTTCTTTTCGGAAATCTAAAGGTAAAAGAAAGCTTTTTTAACAAACTCCCTAAGTTAAACTCAGTAGAACATATTTTTAAGATAATTGACTTCTCCTTTTACAGTATCCCAGTAGTGGCAGTGATTAAAATCAACACACAGGGCTCTGTATGTTTGCTGCTGGGTAGCATAAGTTCCAACAACATTAATTAAACAATAACACTTGAGAGACAGGCATTTCTAGGGATCAATAACCATTTTGAGGGACTTGGTGTAATACAGAACCTACCAGGCACTAATCCTCTAGATGTACCTTGTTGCCACTATCATCATTTTTATGAGAAGGGAAGATACATTAATATAATTATAAAAATTTTTTATCACTTAATGAAATTTCAGTTGATATTGCCATGGTGCTTCCTAAAAACACACCTCCTCAGCACCTAGCCAAGCATCATGGCCAGCTGTCTTTCAACTTACCTACCGTCTGGTTTATAGTAATAATTTGGTCAGTCCTCAAAGCCTAAGCCTTTTGACCTGGCATGGTGCCTCGATAGCACTTCCTCTGCTCTTTTTAGGCAAAGAACCGGTTCTGTATGGATAAAATGTTTTGGCATCTTATATTCATTTCTCTGGGCAGCAGTTCTCAGAGTGTAGTTTGGGAGTTCCCGAGACTCTTTCAGGGAGTCATAAAATCAAAACTATTTTCACAATGATACTAAACTGTCATTTGCCATTTTCATTCTCATTCTCTCAAGACGGAACAGTGGAGTTTACCTGATACTGCATGATGTGTGATGATGATGTCACTCTGGCGGCTAATGGAATGTGTACCTCTGTGTTTTGGAGTTTAAAAATGTTTTGATATACTATGTTTGTAATTTTTCATGGTTCTGTAATTCAGAATTAAAAGTTTTTACCAGCCTGGGTAATAAAGTGAGACCCCCATCGCTACAAAAAATTAAAAAATTAGCCAGGCATGGTGGTATGCGCTTGTAGTCCCAGCTACTTGGGAGGCTGAGGTGGGAGGATTACCTGAGCCTGGAAGGTTGAGGCTGCAGTGACCCGAGATCACAGCACTGCACTCTAGCCTGGGTGACAAAGCCAGACCCTGTCTCAAAAAAAAATTGTTTTTTAACTGTTACTACAGTAAATATTAATAGATATAACTCATATAAAAGCTCTCTGGGATCCTCAGTAACTTTAAGAGTGAAAAGGAATCTTAACACCAAAAATTACAGGATATATAAACAAGATAGGAAGTTTCCTTTGGGAACTTAAATAAATAATTTAATTTTTATTTTCTGTCTTTCTGCCTTCTATTTCTTGATGTTCTCCTTGCTCAGAAGCAAAGGAAAGTGAACACCTCTTCGTTTATCCCAAGTGCCGCCGAATAAGATGCCCAGTTTGTCTCATTCACTTCATCACTGATAATTTTTTCTATGGTTCACGTAAAACAGTCTCTAAAATCACACATTTTAAATAAACTTTCTAAAGATGCAGACTCACCACTTAGGGATAAGTTTCAAGAAAGGCTGACCCTCTAGAGGAGAATAGCCCTCAGCCTGATTTTAATAATGAAGGAAGAAAATCGTAGTTGATCTAGGGATGAAACCTTACCTCTTTTGGTGCCTAGAAGTTAAACTATTAGGCTACATTCACATGTAATATTTTAGAACATATGTTAAGTATTTTTTTTTACTGTCCAGGGGTCACATTTTCCTACTAAGAAAGATTAAAAGCTGCCAGGCGCGGTGGCTCACGCCTGTAATCCCAGCACTTTGGGAGGCCGAGGTGGGCGCATCATGAGGTCAGGAGTTCGAGACCAGCGTGACCAACATGGTGAAACCCTGTCTCTACTAAAAATATATAAGCCAGGCGTGGTGGTAGGCGCCTGTAATCCCAGCTATTCGGGAGACTGAGGCAGGAGAATCGCTTGAACCCAGGAGGCGGAGGTTGCAGTGAACCGAGATCGCGCCACTGCACTCCAGCCTGGTCAACACAGCAAGAAACTCTGTCTTAAAAAAAAAAAAAAAAAAGAAAAGAAAAAGATTAAAATCCATCCACACTATGATGTATCTTAAAACTTTTGTAGCCTCTTTTCTGGGCTGCCAGATACCCTAGTGGATTACAGAGCAAGTTTCCCTTGGAGTGAAATTGTAGGTCCATGACGATGTGTTCCTTCAGTGGTGATGGTGGAGGGATTACATCATAGAAAGGAGGGATTCACATTGCTCTCTATCATTGCTTCCTGTGCACAATTTCTGTATTAGACCCTCTGGCAGAATAGCCAGGAAATCCACAGCGGCACATTGGCTTGACTTGCTGGGTCACCTCTGGCACTTCCCTTCAGTCTTCCCTTCCCTGGTGTCCTTCTCAGTGGATTTAATCCCATCCAGAGAATGAGCTAGGAGTTGACTCACTGGAAAAGACCTCTTCAATAGCTCTTTTTTTTTTTTTTTTTTTTTTGGCTATGTTCTCCTCTTCCAATTTTGAGTAGATCTGCTTTATTCTGATGGTGCCTTCTGTTCAGAGACTCCAGCAGACTTACCTGGGTCCTATAACTATCATTGTGATGGGGGTGGTAGAGAGACAGGACTGGCACAACAGACTGGGGCTGCTCATCTTTTTCCAGCTGGTGAAGTTTTTATAGGGATAAAGCCTCCCAGAATAGAATGGCCCATTGAACAGCAAACACAAAATACTGGTTTTAGGAGAATATTGTCAGCTGTTGCTTTGGCTTTTTAAATTCTTCATTTTAGAAAGAACTCGCATATGAATTTAATTTGTTTCTGACTTAATATTTTCCCCTTTGAACTTTCACTGTATTTTTTTCTTCTTGAGCAAGCAAGTTCAGGAAAACTCCAATTTTTGTCTGTCTTCTTTCCCAGTCCTTCTAAACTCCCCCCAAAATTGATAGGTGATGAGAATTGTTTGTATCATATTGTGAAACACTTTGATGAATGGACTTCCATGCCTATACGTAGGTTGTCCTCTACTAAAACATAATAAACTCTTAGGTATCGCCTATAATGTTAATTTTGGCCTAGGCGACTATAGACCTCTCCTGTAAACTCTTAATTTTAAGAATACAGTAGTCCCTGCCGGGCGTGGTGGCTCATGCCTGTAATCCCAACACTTTGGGAGGCCAAGGTGGGCGGATCACAAGGTCAGGAGATCGAGACCATCCTGGCTACCACGTGAAACCCCGTCTCTACTAAAAATACAAAAAATTAGCTGGGTGTGGTGGCAGGCACCTGTAGTCCCAGTTAATCGAGAGGCTGAGGCAGGAGAATGGCGTGAACCCAGGAGGCGGAGCTTGCAGTGAGCCGAGATCACACCACTACACTCCAGCCTGGGCAACAGAGCGAGACTCCGCCTCAAAAAAAAAAAAGTATACAGTAGTCCTCCCTTATCTGAGGTTTCACTTCTTACTCTTTCAGTTACCCATAGTCAACTGCAGTCTGAAAATATTAAGATGTTTTGAGAGAGAAAAAAGAAGACAGACCTCATTCACATCTTTTATTACAGTATATCATTATAGTTGTTCCGTTTTCTTAGTCACTGTTGTTAATCTCTTATTGTGCCTAATTTATAGATTAAACTTTATTGTGGGTTTGCATGTGTAGAAAAACATATATATAGGGTTCAATACGGAGGTTTCAGGCATCCGCTGGGGGTCTTGGAACATAGCCCCCATGGATGAGGGGGGACTATTGTACTGTCCCCACTCGGGGAGCCTTAGCTATATGGAGTGAGTAGGGGCCTGTGCTAATGGTGATTCCTACTTCTCTTGAGTACTCCTGGACCAAGGCAGCTGATTGTCCGAAAACATTTATATGCATCTAGAATGTGCATGTTAACATTAAAATTTTACCTTTTTTGTCCTTTTTCTTACCTTTCCTCTCAACTTTATAGGGTGATATTCATGAGGATTTTTGCAGCGTTTGCAGAAAAAGTGGCCAGTTACTGATGTGCGACACGTGTTCCCGTGTATATCATTTGGACTGCTTAGACCCCCCTCTGAAAACAATTCCCAAGGGCATGTGGATCTGTCCCAGATGTCAGGACCAGGTACTGTGGGTGGGTCTGACGGGGGAAGGGCCAAGGAGGACAAAGACACGGCCATCAGGAGGAATTCCTTTCCCGGGGAATGGCAGTCTCTTCCCTCTCCCAGTCGGTCTCCAGGCTGCATCTTCCCTGTTCATGACACAGCATGCAGGCGCACGGCCTTCATTCCCTCAGAAACTCTCTGCCTTATTACTGAGCTGGATAGACGCTTCCTTGTATTTGAAATGATTTATCTTCTCTTTAAAAGTCAAGACCCTTAAAAGTCCAGAGTGCCTCATTCTCTAGGAATGGTCTAGACCAAGTATATGGTTTTAAAACTCTTCTTTGGGAATAAAATTAAGAGAAAGTGCCCAGTTGATTAATTAAAATAACACCTTGGGCTGGACGCAGTGACTCACGCCTGTAATCTCAGCACTTTGTGAGGCCAAGGCAAGCGGGTCACCTAAGGTCAGGAGTTCAAGACAAGCCTGGCCAATGTGGCGAAACCCCATCTCTACTAAAAATATAAAAATTAGCTGGGCGTGGTGGCGGGCGCCTGTCATCCCAGCTACTTGGGAGGCTGAGGCAGGAGAATCGCTTGAACCCGGGAGGCAGAGGTTGCAGTGAGCAGAGGTCACACCACTGTACTCCAGCCTGGGTGACAAGAGCGAGACTCTGTCTCAAAATAATAATAATGATAATAATAATAATAATAATAATAATAAAATAACACCCATTTCACTTTTAACCTATTTCAGGCTCAGAGAACTAACTGTAAAGTGCTGTCAATATTTTACAGACTTAAAAGGCAAACATATTCCTAACTGTCCTTGCCTCCCTCCTTCTCTGTTTGGTTTCTGGTTGCCTTTTTTCAACTATCCGTGTATATTTATGTCTTTATGATTTTATTATAAGCTGTCTCAAGTCTTTTTAGAGGTAGGCAAAGTATAAATAATAAATAAGCAAGCTCAATAGCTCAGCAAGCCCTGGGATCCTGCTCAGTTCTTTGGAATCCTGCTTTGAATGAATTCTGGTTTTCCCTGGTAATCTTGTCCTCATCCTGCAGCCTGTGGTGCAGCAGAACACTTCTCTCACCGTCCTCCTCCTGATGCTGCTTTGTGACCTTCTGATGATTTTTGACATAGGGTCTAGATTATACTTTAGTATTTGGAACTAATATTTAATTTCCTTGGTCAGGCTGTCTTTGAGGGACATAGAAATCTAAAATTGAGACAGGCAGCCCATGTCAGGTCAAGGACAAAACTGCCAGTGGCTGCTACCATCATGCTGATGTGTGGCTTTTGTGTGCGTGGTTCTAGCTGTCGGGAGTGGTTGGGTGTCATGTGGCGTGAAAAGATAGGAATGCCCAGCCAAGTCCCAGCTCCTTCTAAGCCTGGGCTCAAGTGTCCTGGCTCTTCCTGCCTTGAACTTCATTCTCCTAAGCTGATATTTGGAACTTTTTCGTCCAGAAACTGTAGACCAGGGTTTTGCAACACTGCTACCATAAATCCTTCCTGGATTTTATCTGCCAGTAGCCACCAATACCATTGCTAGCTGTTACCTAGAGGATGTGTGTTTAAACCTCCTTCTCAAGGTAAAATTCTAAAAATCTTTTCAGATGCTGAAGAAGGAAGAAGCAATTCCATGGCCTGGAACTTTAGCAATTGTTCATTCCTATATTGCCTACAAAGCAGGTAAGGAGTTATCCATACCTACTTTTTTGTAAGCTTCCCCTTGTTAAAAATAAATAAATAAATACTGGCAGTATTTGTTTTATTCTCAAAACGAAATTTAAATTTAAAAATGAAAACCTTTTGCTCTTAACTATTGGAGGAAACAAAAAAATGAAAACCTTTTATTAGATAAAGTGGAAAACTTCTGTAGCATTTTTTTTATTCATTTATTTTTTGAGACAAGGTCTCACTGTATCGCCCAGGCTAGGGTGTTGTGGTGTGATCACAGCCCACTGCAGCTTCCTCCTCCTGGGCCCAGTCAATCCTCCTACCTCAGCCTCCCGAGTGGCTGAGACTCCACGGGTGTACTGCCATGCCCAGCTAACTTTAGTATTTTTTGGTAGAGACGGGTTTCGCCATGTTACCCAGGCTGGTCTTGAACTCCTGGGCTCAAGTGATTCACCTGCCTTGGCCTCCCAAAGTTCTAGGATTACAGGCATGAGCCACCATGCCTGGCCTGTTAGCACTTCTTGGGGGAAAGAAATGAGATGTGTTATCTCATTTGTGTAAAGCCAGACCCAATCCACTGACAGTTTTCTTAGCATACTGTTCACAGAAAAAGGAAAAGTCCAGGTGGGCAGACTCTCTGCACTGGTTGTGGGACTCGTGGGAGCTCTGGGGAAAATATCTTCTTTGGCAGGCATCCTGAGCACAGTGGCCTTTTCAAAGAATTAATTGTCAAAAACTGTTTTTTTGTTTGTTTGTTTGTTTGTTTTTAGCAAAAGAAGAAGAGAAACAGAAGTTACTTAAATGGAGTTCAGATTTAAAACAAGAACGAGAACAACTAGAGCAAAAGGTGAAACAGCTCAGCAATTCCATAAGTGTAAGTAAACCTCATGCCTTCAGCAGTCGATACATAGGTGCAGAGACCTAGGCCTTTCCATATACATAACAGTACGTGTGGGCCCCAGGCTGCTTCAGGTCCTTCTGTTTATTAACGTGATTAACTTGGGCGAATGCAGTTTGCCATCCAGTTAGAGTGCAGCCCTCAGGTACAGGCGGCCAGTTGGTAGGTGGTGCCTTACCCAAGCTCTGGAACATTCTCTTGGCTTTAATCTGAAAGAGGATCTTCAGTCTTCAGGCTGAATAAGTAACAGCTACAACAGTGTAGCCACAGCCCTGCGTATTCCTGACAGTGTGTGGGGGGAGCGTAGCGCCTCACCTGACACTGAGCAGACACAGACCAGGTCCCCTCATGTGATTCTTCCTAGTCACCTGAGTGAGTGGGCCCATCCATACGGCCCTCCCTCGCTCTTTCTTCCACACCATGCTGATTGCATTTCCCGGTTTTCCTGACCAGTGTGAGGAAGCGGGCTTTCTAGAGACAAGTATTGGAAGTAAGTACTGCCCAGCCCGGCCTGTCCAAGTGGGAAAGAGGGTTGTATTTGCAGCAGGGGACAGAGGCTCCTTCCAGGCAAGGAGCCAGTCTTCTTTTCCATTGAGTAGGTCACCCTTGTTGGAGTGAAGTGACCTCAGCCCTCATGGATACCAGGTGGTGCCTTGTACTTGGTGGCAGTTGAACTGTCCTGCTTACCTGCTTTCTCCTCCTCACCATACCTACCTGTGGCATGCAGATTTAACACCTCCTTCATCTCTTTCCCTGCCTAAAATAGAAGCCAGCAGGTGTGGGAGGCTGAGGGCAAAAGGGCAAAAGACTCCCAAGTCCCTGGCTGAGCAGAAGGTGTACTGGCTGCAGGCCTTTGTCCTCGGGGCTTCGATCCTCCTAAATGCTGCTGGCCTGTCCTCTCACTTCCTGCTGCTCTCAGATGGAATCCAGATAGCACTGCGTGTTTTCCACCCTGGAGAGCTCAGTCCAGTCCTGAAGGCTCCCCAGTTAGCATGACAGAAGCGTATCAAAACCTGCCCAAACAGGCTGCAGGGCAGCTGTGGGAACTTTTTTTTTTTTTTTAACAACCTTTGTTTGGAAGTCTGATGGTGGCTCTGCCGGTTTGTTTTTAAGCATTAGTACTCCCGCGTGTTGGTGCCCGCATGCTCTCTTTCTCTCTGTTGCCTTTTGGACCCCTCCAGCCTACCCACTCCACCCGCCCTGTTCCTTAGGTGGTAGCCGCCCACTCCACTGAGGAGCACAGCAAGGCCCAGGGGCTGCACAGCAGTCAGGAGGGCTGCTTTTCCCTGGGCAGAGAGAAGGCACTCTGCTCTCAGGGGCTGCCAGGCCTGTTAGAAACGAGGCGGTTCAGTGCCACTGCCCTTGTCATTTGCTGCAGAAATGCATGGAAATGAAGAACACCATTCTGGCCCGGCAGAAGGAGATGCACAGCTCCCTGGAGAAGGTAAAACAGCTGATTCGCCTCATCCACGGCATCGACCTCTCCAAACCTGTAGACTCTGAGGCCACTGTGGGGGCCATCTCCAACGGCCCGGACTGCACCCCCCCTGCCAACGCCGCCACCTCCACGCCGGCCCCTTCCCCCTCCTCCCAGAGCTGCACAGCGAACTGTAACCAGGGGGAAGAGACTAAATAACAGAGCCCCTCTAGGAGAAGCCACGGGATCCCGGCGGCGAGGAGAGCAGAACACTGAAGACTCTAGAAAAGCAAAGCCGGATTTCTGGAAAGTGCAGAATTCTTTTGGTTCTTTGGTTCCAGAGAGAGAGAAGATGCTTGTGCCAGGTGGCACCAGAGTTTGCCAATTGATCCTTCTTATTCTGTGTGTACATGCAAAGATTGGACCATGTTACATGAAATAGTGCCAGCTGGAGGTTCTTTGCCAGCACCATGCCAAGTGAAATAATATATTTACTCTCTCTATTATACACCAGTGTGTGCCTGCAGCAGCCTCCACAGCCACGATGGGTTTGTTTCTGTTTTCTTGGGTGGGGAGCAGGGACGGGCGGAGGGAGGAGAGCAGGTTTCAGATCCTTACTTGCCGAGCCGTTTGTTTAGGTAGAGAAGACAAGTCCAAAGAGTGTGTGGGCTTTCCTGTTTCTAAACTTTCGCTACTATAAAACCAAAAAAAGGAATTGAGATTTAACCAACCCCAGTGCCCAGAAGAGGGAAGGGGAGTGGCTGGAGGGAGCGGGGGGGTGGGACAGTGTATCAAATAAGCAGTATTTAATCACGTCTGGCGGGGGCCTTGTGCAAGGGGAGACCAACACCGAGAACAGCCAGTAGGTTCTTCTCCCCTGCGCTCTGCTCCCTGCGCAGTAACCCCACCACTTCTGAAGCCTGGCCAGTCTCCTTCCTTCCCTGCTTGGTGAATCGCGCATCCCCGTGGTTATCCCGCTGTCTCCTCTCCAAGAACAAGCAGAGCCCGGGCCGCTGGCCCTTGCCCAAGGCAGGGAAGAAGGATGTGTGTGTCCAGGAAGGAAAAAAAGGTGAATCAGTGATTTTACTTGAAAACAAGCTCCATCCCTTTTCTATATTTATAAGAAGAGAAGATCTTGAGTGAAGCAGCACGCGACCCAGGTGTGTGTGAATTGAATGGAGACGTTTCTTTTCTCTTTTTTTAATTTTTGTTTTTGTTCTTTTTTTCTTTAAGGAAAGTTTTATTTTACTGTTCATTTTACTTTCTTGGTAACAAAAACTAAAATAAGGAATAGAAAAGCTGTTTTTCAGGCTGACAGTCCATTTAAGGGTAGCCGAGACCTTGCATGGTAGAGTAGGAATCATAGTGTCAGTGAGGTCCCGTGAGTCTTTGTGAGTCCTTGTGTCATCGTTCGGGCACTGTTTTTTTATGCAAGGGCAAAAATCTTTGTATCTGGGGAAAAAAAACAACTTTTTTTTAAATTAAAAGGAAAATAAAAGATATTGAGGTCTTCCTAGTGTTACTTAAATTAAGATGAAGGTAAGAAACATTGTAAAAAAAAATTACAAAAGTGCTATTTGTTTCCTAAAAACAGTGATTTCTATTAAAAAGGTGTCAGAACTGGAGAAAATGCCGTGTAGTTATAATTTTTTAGCACAGACCCTGCTGATCACAATGACATTTTGCCGTGTGTGTGTCTCTAGACTGGTGGGCCAGTCTCCTTGAAGGACAGAGGCGGAGCTCCCCACCCTTCTCTCTCCTCAGAAAAGACCGTGCTCTCTTCTTGGTGCAGGGATCTTGTCTCCTGTTGTGAAGCCCAAATGGAAGTGTGGATGGTATCAGGGCCCTACCCGTGGTCTTCTCAGATTCTGCTAGAGCAAAAGGCTGGTGCCTAAATAAGATCCCTTCCTTTGGTGCTGCTTTTGGTCTTTCAGCCACCAGCATTATGAGTGCCTGGGGGACACCTCCGAGGGAACTGGCCAGCGGAGCTCAGTGGTGCGCACGCACCCTGGCCGTGACAGGAGGGTGCGGGAGTGCAGGCTGGCTGCATCAGTCCTTGGTGCTTAGAAAGAACAGAGGAGGAGTGACATGTTTTGAGGTTATGTCTCTGAGACAAGAGCCCCAGCGTGGCCTTCGCTCTGTCTTGCCTTTGGGGAGAGGTCTGAGACTCCTGCTCCTTTCTCTGCCTGTTGGCTCCAGGCACCAGAAATTTACTCCACTCCACCCACCCACAAACCTCCTGGGTGACCCTTGGCTAGAATTACTGCGCTCACCTTGGCTTGGCTGGTTGTGGCCTCTCCTTCTTGAGAAAACCAGGGTTGTGAAAGGCTCAGACCATTGTCTCATCTTGGCTCGTCAGAAGTAAATTGTGTCAGATGCATGCTCTCGCTGGAGACCTTTGGCCCTTGCGTGCCCCTGGCTGATGGGAGGGCGGTGGAGGTTCTGTACCCTGGCCCTGCTGGAGCATCTCCCCCAAGCCCACTCCAGGCCCTGGGAATGGCCAGAGTCTAGGAGAGGTAGAAACGGTCCCATCGGCTTCTCTCCCACCCAGTTAGGCCCAGAGAGACAAAGACAGATCTGAAAGCAAATGGAACAGAGAAGAGACACTTCTTAGAGGAAAATGTGTCTCATCCCTATCAGCTGTCGCCATTCATCTTCCCAAGGGCCTCAGAAGAAGGAATTAAGTTTGACTGAACAGGCCTCAGAGTTAGGCCCTGGCTGCTTGATTGGCTGAGGGGGAGAGTTCGCTTTTCTCATTCAGAAACCAAGGTGCTGTGTCTAGTCAGGGAGCCTTGGAGATGCCTGGACTAGTTGGAGGAATCGTTGGCAGAGGATCAGAGACCAGCAGCAGGCCGTCTGCCCTGTCTAGAGCTCTTCCCCTCAACTTGTCTGGGCCCATCTGGGGGTTGCCACACAACACCTAACTTACCTTTTTCTTTTTTTTTTTTTTTTTTTTTGAGACGGAGTCTTGCTCTGTAGCCCGGGCTGGACTGCAGTGGCCGGATCTCAGCTCACTGCAAGCTCCGCCTCCCGGGTTTACGCCATTCCCCTGCCTCAGCCTCCAGAGTAGCTGGGACTACAGGCGCCCGCCACCTCGCCCGGCTAGTTTTTTGTATTTTTAGTAGAGACGGGGTTTCACCGTGTTAGCCAGGATGGTCTCGATCTCCTGACCTCGTGATCCGCCCGTCTCGGCCTCCCAAAGTGCTGGGATTACAGGCTTGAGCCACCGCGCCCGGCCAACTTACCTTTTTCTGAAAGAAGTTGGGAAGCCATCATCACTAGAGGCCTTTGCTCGGAGAGGAGCTGCCTGAGGAGTCTCAGGGGTTGGGGGGACGGGGCTAGGAATCGACCAGGGCTTTGCCTGCCGCCCTCAGCAGTGTCGAGTACGTTCCGACCTCACCTGCAGCTGGGCTGTGGATTCTTCCTGCCATTCAGATGTGAGCTGTTTTGGGAGTCAGCTAGTATGGAGTATGAGATGCAACCCAGACCCCAAACCTACATTCTGGACTCAAATTCCAAAACACCGCTTTACTGTAAAGAGGAGGCCCCTGGCACTCCATCTCCCTGCCCTTCACTGTCCCTCAGACCTGGGGAGGGGGCCTGTGACCACCTGAGACGCTCGTGACACTGCCCCACCCTAGCCACCTCCACTTGCTTCCTCCTCCTTCCCTCTGCTGCTCTTTCCCCATGGCCCAGAATTTAGCTGCTCTGACAGCCACTTTTGAGACCAGCTGGCTTTGCAGTCACTTCAGAGAGCTGGAGCGGCTGCCCACTGGGCCCTGACTGGGAGTCGCCTGCCAGCTCCTGATCAGGCACTGCGCCCTGGTGGCAGTGATGACTGGGAGTCCTCTACCAGCTCCTGACCAGGCGCTGCACCCTGGTGACAGTGAAGCCATGTTGCTGTCATCTCCACCTCTGCGTTCTTGCTGCCTGTGGGTCCTTCTTCTTTCATGGAGCCTGCTGGGTCTTGTCTCACTTGTGCTGAGCTCATCTGGGGTTTTGATTTATTCTTTCCTTATCAGGCCTTTTGGGGTAAGCCTGCTGGTTGCACCTGACATAGGGAGGCAGTTAGGGGCAGTCCCTGGTGGGCCCGCCCTGGCAGCCTCCTGCTGGCACCATCGTGTGCCTGGTTTCCCTGCAATGTCTGCCTCTCTGTCCCTGCTGCTGCTTGGCTCAGGCCCAATAGGCAGTGTGCATGGGGGCGGTTGCACACAGCTGTTTCCCTGAGGGTGACCGTGTCTGCAGCGCACTTCTGTCTCCGCATGCACGGCTGCCTCTCCAGCCACCTCTGATACTTCTCTCGGGGCCATCAGAGCCTCCCTTGGGCTCTCACCTCTCAGCTCACACACTCTTCGTGGTTTCCTCCCTTCATTCCCTTACAGGGCGTGGTCCTTCTTACTTATCTAAAGGGCTGAATTTAGGAGACTTTTTACCCAGGGGCAAAAGGCTCCTAGGGTAATGGGATGGATGGTGGCCCAGGTGCATTTTCCAGGGCCTGGGTTCTCCAGATCCCGTGGCGTCTGTTGAGTGGAGGCAACTTTGCTCTGTGTGAACCTCGCCCCTGTCCCTCGGCTGGGTGCTCCTGTCCCTCGGCCGGGCACCCTTGGCAGGAAGCAGGACTCCCATTCTCACCCTAACTTAGACTGTCCTCTGAGTCAGCTCCTCTCCAAGACGGGAGTGGGCGGCCCTGGGCAGTCTTCTGGCCCCCTTGCTAAAGTGAGAGGCAGGAAGCTGGGGCTGCCCTCCAGACAGCCAGGGTAGGAACTCTGAAAAATAGCTCCTCTAAATGGAAGCAGGGCTCCCCAGTTCCACTTGGCACCCCCTCCCACAAGGCCCTTTCTTCCTGAGGACCCCAGATCCCTACCCCTTCCCCAGCAGCCTTTGGGCCCTCACCTCTCTCTGATGTCCGTGGGTCCTCAGCCCAGGGTGAACTGCAGTCAGGCAGGGTGGGATGGGCAGGCCAGAGGTCAGCCAGCTCCTAGCAGAGAAGAGCCAGCCAGACCCCAACCCTGTCTCTTGTCCATGCCCTTTGTGATTTCAGTCTTGGTAGACTTGTATTTGGAGTTTTGTGCTTCAAAGTTTTTGTTTTTGTTTGTTTGGTTTTTGTTTTGAGGGGGTGGGGGGGATACAGAGCAGCTGATCAATTTGTATTTATTTATTTTAACATTTTACTAAATAAAGCCAAATAAAGCCTCTCAGCCTCATGGTGTTGGGTTTGGGGCAGGGGAGGGTGGGCAGGACACATTCCAGTCCCAGCCTCTGCCCTCCCTGACTGGCTATCTGAGGGTTGGGGGAGTGCTTGCCCTTAAGGGCCCAGGCCCTCCTGTGACCCCAGCTGGATGTAGCACCTCCCTTACGCACTGACACCCTAGCCCCAGAGTGCCCCTGCTCCCCCAAACCAGGAGGAACACAAAAAGGATTTTTTAAAACTTTAATTATGAAAAAGGGATGAACGATTGAAGATGGGGGAACCAGCCCCAAACTGACTGGGGCAGAGGGAGACCAGACCCCAGCCAAACAATAGCAGCAAGGGGAAGACCCCACCCCACAGATGCTCCGCCCCAGCCCTTCCCAGAGACCTTAAATAATTTAAATAGCAGGGATGGCGGAGGGCAGGCTGGGTTGCCCTGGTGTCTGCCCAATGCTAAGACAAGGGGCAGCGCCTGCCCAGCCTCAGCCTCAGTCTCGGGCGGGGCTCTGGGGCTGCTGCAGGGCCGGGAGGTATTTGAGGGCAGCAGCCCCATGGTGGCGGGACAAGTCCTGGTGGAATTCGTCCTTGAGGGCCTGGAGGCAGTCACGATAGGTGGGGCTGGAGCGGAAGCGGGAGATGTCCAGGCTTGGAGCATGGGGCAGATGGATGGTGAAGGCCTCGGGCAGCACCAGGAGCTCATATTCCTGCAGGGTGGGGCAGAGGAGCAGTGGCTGCCTGGCTTGCCTGGCCTGCGGGGAAGGTGCAGCTCCCGAAAACAGGCTTACCCTGTAGCCCCTGAGAGCTAAAGCAAGGGCCAAAGGGCAGATGATTTTAGTTCTACAGAAGGAGGATATTTCTAACAGTGCCGCCTAGCAGTGTGGTCCCCCATGCAGGTGTCATGAGTTCCCTGGACCTGGAGGTGCTCGAATCAAAGGTGGTGGCAGCAAGCTGCCCTCCTCACCTGGGCATCCAGCTCCACAATGTGAGCCACCTTGTTCCAGCCGAAGCCCACAAAGCGAGGGTCATAGCGGGGACAGTCACGTGGCACCACCACGTAGGGTTCATAGTCGGCCGCCCATTGTACACGGTAGGGGGCCTGAGCTTCCCGCCAGCGGGCATAGTCTGTGGGTGCGTGGCCCCGGGGCCACTCGTGGTACCTGTGCAGCAGGGTCAGGTGGGAGCCAGGCTGAGGCTAGGAGCTTGTGGGTAGTGGGGGCCAGTGTGGGCAAGTGAGTGGAGTGGGCAGAGAAGTAGCCTCTCCTACCTGAAGGTGTAGAGAGCGCCCACATCCAGCAAGGCCAGCAGCTCCACCTTGGAATGGGGGAAGCTGAAGCGGTAGCGCAGGGTCTCGAATGCCGGCACCACCAGCGCTGCCTTTCGCTGGCTGCCCAGCCCCAACTGCTCAATGGAGGCCCTGAGGAGGAGCACCCATGAGCAGGGGAGAAGAGTGGAGCCTCCAGGACTGGGCCAGTGACCCTCATCAGGGCATTAGCCACAGGACCCGTCCACCATGGGCCATCTTGCCCAATGCGACGGGTGGATACAACCACAGGTGGAGCCGCTGTTGAAGCTGGCCCTAGCCTCCCTGTTGACAGCCTAGAGAAACAGCCTAATACAAACCCCACTTGACAGAGGCCACTGAGGCCCAGAAAGGAGCAGGGACATGGAAGCCTGGGGTCCCACGTGTGCCCTGTCCACATCTAACCCATACACTGTTCCCCTCCCTGCCTGCTGGCCCACCTGAGGTAGTCGTAGAGAGAATAGGCAGGCAGGAAGTCAATGTCACTGAGGAAGACGTAAGGTGTGAGGGCCTGGGCCAAGGCCACGTTGCGGAGCTGGTTGACAGGGTACAGGGGCCCCTCCCGGTACACCACGTGGTAGGCCACGTCCTGCCGGGCAGCAAGCACTGGTGAGGCCTCGATGAAACGCAGGAACTGCTGAGCTTCTGCATCTGTCATGTACAAGGCCAGGCTCATGGGGCCAGGCCAGTGCCTGCACAGGGCTTCCAACATCTGCAGCCTATGGGGAGGGGGAGGTCAGCACAGCTCTGCCCTTCTTGCACAGCTCAGGGAGGCCTGGAAAACCACCCCAGTTAGCTGCTGCTGCCACCTCCTCAAGTGACTTACTGAGCACCCTTCAAATACTTACAGAGCCAATCTGATTGAATCTTCACAACTACCCCCACCAGGTGGGTACTGTCTCATTTGAGAGAGAAAACTAAGGGCCAGAGATACGAAGACTTGCCCATGGTCCCACAGCGACCGAGGGACAGCTCCGGGCATCTGAATGACTCCAGAGCCCAAGCTCTTTCCACCATATCCAATGTCTCCAACTTCTGGAACTCCCTGAGGGCCAGGCAGCTCACTACCACAGCATCAGGCTGCCAGATGGAACCCCCTCTCAGAAATGTCCAACCCAGCCCATGCCATACTCCCTGGGCTGCCCTCTGCACCCTCACCGGTCCATGGACAGCTGGGCCACAAGGGTGACATCGTGAGGCCGGGGGGGTGGCGGCTCATGGGGCAGGAAAGTGACGTGCACACGGTGCACAGTGAGCTGCTGCTGCCGGAATTCAAAGCAGGGGTCTTCCTCGTCGAGTTGGGCCAGGGCCTGCTGCAACTGAGGGGATAAGGGGTGACAAGGACCAGGGGTAGGGCAGAATGACACATCCCCCAGACAAGGCTGGGTCCCACCAAAGCAGAGAGGAGCAGGGGAAGGTAGCTCCTTCGCACCTGCTCAGCACCAGGCGGGGGCTGGCTGGGGCACCCAAAGAGCTCTCTCCGCAGCAGGTTCCCATCGTACTCCAGGAAGGTCAGGTAGAAATTGCGGAAGAATTCCACGTGCTTGTTCTTCACCTGAAGCTTCTTTGGCGAGTTCCAGTGGATCACCTGGGACCCGGGAGGGTGTTGGGGCCATGGGAGCAGGGAGCAGGAGTCCCCATCCATGGCCCCCCACCACCATGCAGCCTCCTGTCCCACTCACCTTGAGGTCAGACGCCGCAGAGTAGCAGCGCTCGGCCAGTGTGTGATCTGACAGCTGCACGTTCCAGACGCAAGGCAGAGGCTGCACTAGCCCCGGATGCTCCTTGATCACAGCGTTGAAGATGTCCTGAGCAGAGACACCCATCACACCCCAGCCCCCAGCCTGCCACACCCCACCCGGCAAGGCTTCCCCAGACCTGGTCAGCCAGTGAGGTGGCAGGCAGGGTAAGGAGCTCCCGCCTGGCCGTCAGCCTCCACATCTGCTCCCAGCCAGCCTGCCGGAGCCGGTCCAGCCGCAGTAGGATCACACCTGCCCAATGAAGAGATGCTGTCATGCCCACCTGGGATGACCAGCTCCTGGGGGACATGGGGGTCATGAAGGTGTCCTTTGTTTTTTGACTTATTGGTATTTTCTGACTGTTCAGACATGATCATGGACTACCACTTGTTTTTTGTTGTTGTTGTTTTGTTTTGTTTTTTAGAGACAGGGTCTTGCTTTGTCACCCAGGCTAGAGTGGTGCAGTGGCACAATCATGGCTCACCGCAGCCTTGAGTTCCCAGGCTCAAGCAAACCTCCCATTTCAGCACCCCACCACAATCCCCACCAACTGCTGGGACTGCAGGTATGCCACCACACCTATTCTTTTTATTTATTTACTTATTTATTTATGAGATAGAGTCTCGCTCTATTGCCAAGGCTGGAGTGCAGTGGTGTGAACTCGGCTCACTGCAACCTCCGCCTCCTGGGTTCAAGTGATTCTCCCTCCTCAGCCTCCCAAGTAGCTGGGATTACAGGTATGTGACACCACCTCCGGCTAATTTTTGTATTTTTAGTGTAGAGGGGGTTTCACCATCTACACATCACCATGTTGGCCAGGTTGGTCTCGAACTCCTGACCTCAAGTAATCCGCCCACCTTGGCCTACCAAAGTACTGGGATTACAGGCATGAACCACCACGCCTGGCCAATTTTTTAATGTTTGTAGAGACAAGGGTCTCACTATGTTGCCAAGGCTGTTCTCGAACTCATGGGCTCAAGCGATTCTCCCACCTTAGCCTCCCAAAGTGCTGGGGATTACAGGCATGAACCATTGCACCCAGCTTGCTCGTAGACTACTTTTGTCAACAGTCAATCCTCTTGGGGGTGAAGAGGAGGCACTGTCCAGCTTACAGAGCACATCCATGGCCGCCTTCTCACACTTGGTGAGCCCAGGGCTGTTAAAATTATCCTCCATTTAATGGACGAGAAAACTGAGGCTCAGAGGGAGCAGGAGAGCTGGCCAAAGTCATCCAGCACACACAGGACTGTTGGAACTGCTGTCTGTTTCTTCATCCAGGGTTCTTTTCACAGCAATGTTCTTCCTGGGGGGCTTCCTAGCATTCTTTGCCCCACCCAACCCCAGGGGCCCAAGGACCAGCAGACCACCCCCCCTGCCTCCCCTCACCACTGTCCCCACCTGTGTTAAATCCCCGGCCCAAGGCAGGCCAGGGCCTGTGGTTCTTCCAGAGGTTGCCCAGGTACCAGTCACTCTGGTTCTCCACGAGACCGATCGCCTGCGTGTCTGGGAGGGGAGGGCGTAAGGGAGCTGAGGCTGCCACAGGACCTGGGCTCAGGGCTAGATGCAGGGGTCGTGGGCAGGCCAGGCAGGCTCCCAGGCCTCTCACCAGAAAAGTGAGCAAAGAGTGCCCAGAGCTCCGAGATGTCAGAGGCGAAGGTGACATCCGTGTCCAGGACAATGACGTGGGCCAGCTCAGCGGGCAAGGCGCTGGGCAGCACCAGCTTCATTAGCCCATAGAGGCCGGAGTAGTGCTTGTTGGGGATCCAGGAGACCTGGGACTGTGTGGGGGAAAGGCAGGGGATGAGATGGCAGAGGGGCTTATGAGCACCAGAACACGTGCTTGGAGTGACACAGAGGAGAGGGGGTAAACCCCAAAAAGAGAGGGGTTTGCGCTTCAGTAGGTGGATGGGACTGAGGATTCTCTTCTCCAACCCCACCACGCCCTGGAGAGAGGAAAGCGGTGGACACAGCTAGGGGGAGCGGGGAAGGGCTGGGCCCCTGCCTTGAGCTCATCTGCGTTGTAAAAGCTGACACGGACAGCAGGCACCATCCACGTGTGGAAAAGCATCTCCAGGATGTTTCTGGCCACGGCATCAGTTACCAAGTGGAGGTGCAGTGGATTTTTCCTTTTGGGTGGGCAGAGAGGAAGCCTGAGAGGCCCCAGCAGGAGCAACATGGGACAGCCCCACCCTGAGGGGCGTACAGATGGAAGCGCCATCTGCAAAGAGCTTTTGCACGCCCAGCTCAGGATGTTCTTACAACTGCCCTTCAAGGGAGGAAGAGGACACTGTCCCCACGTCACAGATGAGGAAGCTGAAGCTCTGAGACCAGCAGCGTGTCCCAGACTTTGTCCCTTCCCCACTCCTGACCCTCCTCCACGGACACCTGGCTGTACCTGTAGAAGAGCATGGACTTCACCAGGGTGATGACGTCTCGGCTGGAGTTATGCCCCGCACACACGATGGCCACATGCAAGAGCTGGGGAGGGACGCCCAGGTCGGCAGCAGGCCCCGCTTCGCGAGGCGGTGAGGACCCATGGTTGAGCTGCCCCACCCCGCAGCAGAGACGGGAAGAGTGTGCTGACGGGGCAGCAGGAGCCAACCCTTCATTTCAAATGGGGAAACTGAGGTCGGGAGCAAAGAAGTTGCAGTCCGAGGCGCGCCCCAGCCGGCTGGCCAGTGCTGGACAGACGCCTGGTGTTGTGATCCTCGTAGCTGTCCAAGAGGCTGGGCTGGGGGTCGGCGCCCCCGGGACTCCCGCCGCCGGGGCCGCGCGCACCTACCTCGCACTTGGACGGCCGCGGCGGCGGCGGGCCGCAGTCGGAGCGGTTGTGGTCCCCGGGGCCAGCCCCCGGGTCTCCGTCGAGGGCGGCGGCTCTCCGCAGCCTCCCGTCTGGGGGGACACGTGGCATGAGCGGGCCGGGGAAGCATCCCGGGGCCCCGGCTCGCCCGCCCCGCTTGCGGCGCTTACACCCCAGATCCCCACCGAACAGGAGGAATCCGAGCAGCAGCAGCAGCAGCAACAGCGCGGCGGCCCCCAGCGCCCGGGGGCGCCCTCGGGGCAGCATGGCAGCCGACGGGGGCGCTCAGGGAGGGGCGCGACCCGGGGCTGCAGGCTCCATCGCGGGCCCTGCGGACCGAGGGGAGAGATAGGAAACTCAGCCCTGGGCGGCGGGGCCCGACGGCCGGGTTGTACGGCTCGCGCCAAGCCCTCCCTCACCTGTTCCAGCGGCTCCCCGGCCGGGCCCTGCGCTCGCCGCCTTCGGCCAGGGTGCGGGGACCGGGAGAGAGGCGCGGGCCGGTCCCGCCCCCGACCTGGGCTCAGGTTTCACCTCAGCAGGGCTGAGCGCTAAGGGGCGGGGTGACCCCCCCGGGGTCCTTGCCCCGCCCCCTGCGCCGGCGTCCGACGGTTCCCCAACCCGCGAGGACCCCCCGAAGACTCCTTCTGGGCTGAGTTTCCCACCAGGACGCGGGGAGGGCTGGGGAAGCTGGAGCAGCCACCCGCGAAGGCCCAGGCCCCGCTACCTGCCCTGCCCCCGCTCTGGGGCCCCGTCTCCTCCCCTCACTCCCCAAGGGGAGGGGCCAGTGTCCCCGGGCCGGGGATCAAAGACACGGCCGGAGCTCGACACGAGGGAGGGGGAGGGGGCTGGAATGCAGGCCGCAGGGGCCCGGGACACCTGCTCTGGGGACAGGGGCGGAGCCGGCCGACACCTGCCCCAAAGCTGCCAGGCACCTGAAGCCTTCGCCTAACTCCCCAACTCTCGGTCCAGGTGGCCTAGCCAGGCCCTGCCGGCGCCTCCAGGACAAAGCGCCCTTGTGAAGGCCGTCTCCCGCCCGGGAGCTGGCGAGGGGCCCCAGACGCGGGCGGCCTAAACTGCCTGGGCTGGGCCGGGGATCCCCACTCTTGTCCAAATCGTCGTGATTGTGCCGGGGCGCCCCGGCCTGGTGCTCGTCTTCCCTCCCTCTCCCCCGCGCACCCCATAGCAGGCCAGGGAAGGGGTGGAGGGCGCTTTGGACCCTAAACCAGAACAGCGTGCCAGGCCCTGTGCTAAGGGTTTAACTACCCTCGATTCATCCTATCATGCGGGCTGATTCTCCCCAGAGAGTTTAAGTGACTGTTAGGCAGGAACACCCTTCGGCCCCTCCCGTCTCAAGCGGCCCCACTCAGCCCCCTTCCCCAGGCTCAGCGCTGCAGAAGCAGCTTTCTTGCTCCTCCTCCGGAAGGGTCTCCCGTCCCAGGACGTGCCCTTGACGTTCCTTCTGGCAGCGGAGCCTCCCAGGGCTGGCTAGCACTCATGGAAAGTTGAAATTGTTTGCTTGTTTATTGCTGGTCTGCCTCCCAGAATGTAAGCTGCTCACCGGACTGGAACCTTGTCTGTCCAGTCCCCAGTGCCCAACCAGGGCCTGCACATACCAAGTGCTCAATACGTGTGGAAAGTGGATTGCAATGAGAATCTCCCTCCCATGACCCTGGAAAGGGGGTTCAGGCTGTGTCCTTTGCCCAACTTCTGGCTGCAAAAAGTGAGGCAAACTCAAAAGAAGCTGTGGAAAGCAGCCCAGCCTGAGACCCCACAGTCTCCTCCTCTGTGAGGCCAGGAGCCTTCCTCTGGGAGATGGGGAAGGTCAGGCTTTGGGTCTCTGGAGGGCAGGGATAATGGTTGCTATGGAGACTGATGGCGGCTCCTTGTACACCCGGGAATTGAGAAGGGCCATGCAAGGGCCACTCAGGCATCTGGAGCTTGAGCCTCCAGCCTCCCTGACCTTCATCTCTAGCCTAAAGTTGGGGTGGGGGAACGTGATTCCCTCTCCAGGACCCTCAACAGAGACTGTTTGTGGGGGTTAAACATGTGGGACCAGGCCAGGGATCGCAGCACTTTGGAAGGCCAAGGCGGGTGAATTGCTTGAGACCAGGTATTCGAGACTAGCCTGGTCAATGTGGCCAAACTCTATGTCTACAAAAAATACAAAAATTAGCTGGGTGTGGTGGCATGCGCCTACTACTTGGGAGGCTGAGATAGGAGGATTACCTGAACCCAGGAGGTCAAGGCTGCTGTGAGCCATAATCATACTGCTGCACTCCAGCCTGGGTGACAGAGACCTTGTCTCTAAATACAAACAAACAAACACCATGTGGGACCCGCTAGAGCACACACACAGTTGGGGTCTGGCCCAGGATGCGTCTTCAGTAAAGGGGCCGGGGGAGTCAGTGCAGGAAGCTGGGTCTGCAGATCTCACTGTGGTCACTCACAACGCTGGCCCTTCTTCTGGCTCAGCCTCACCACTCAGGGAAACTGAAGTGCTGAGATGCCTTCTAGGCCCCCAAGGGGTTGTTCTAGGGACGTGGAGGGAGAAAGAGACAAGTATGGGCATATAAACGGGTGCTGTTCCTCTTGGCCTAAGACCCATTTTGACCCAGCTCTGCCCAGGACTTTGCTGTATGACCTTAGACCAGTGAGGCTCCCTCTCTGGGCCTCTGGTACTCTCCTCTGTACATGTTGGACTGGTCTACCTCTCTTCCCCTGTGACTTGGGGCAAATTGAAGGAGATATGATACAGCTCAACCTGCCCAAAAATCCTTCCAGCCCAACAAGATGGCCAAGTCCAGGCAGGGGGTCAGGGAGCAGGGGAGGGGCCACCCTAGGAGCCTCCTGCACACACGGCAACTCTTTGTCTCTGGGGCCTAATCAGGCCTGGGATCTAGAGAGGAAATTCAGGCAGACCTGCTGCTGCCAACCTGGCTGGGCCCATGCTCCCCCTCCCAGTTCTGGAAGGAGGGAGGAGAAACTGGTTCCAGCCCAAGCCCCTACCTATTCTGTCCTGGGGAGTCTGCCCCTCTCCCCTCCACACCTTGCTCTCCTCAGAAACAGGACCTCCAGCCCAAGGAGTGCTGGAGAACCTCAAATTCTCCCTCCACACCCTCTCCACAGCTGCAGAGGGAGGGCTGGAGGAGTGGCCAACCTGGAGGTTTGAGGAACAAGTTCATTAAGATGTTGGAGCATGGTGACTCATACCCAGCACTTTGGGAGGCTGAGGCAGGCAGATCACCTGAGGTCAGAAGTTCGAGACCAGCCTGGCCAACATGGTGAAACTTCATCTCTACTAAAAATACAAAAATTAGTTGGGCGTGGTGGCGGGCGCCTGTAGGCCCAGCTAATTGGGAGGCTGAGGCAGGAGAATCACTTGAACCTGGGAGGCAGAGGTTGCAGTGAGCTGAGATTGTACCATTGCATTCCAGCTGGGCGACAGAGTGAGACTCTGTCTCAAAAACAACCAACCAAACAAAAAACAAGGTGGGGCAGAGGAAAGGAGAAGGAGCCTCACCTTGAGGGCCCTGAGCCTAGGTCCTAATCCCAGTTGCTAACTGGCCTCATGACCAAGGAGCCTCAACATGTCACAGCTCTTGTGGGCTGTGGGCAGTAGGAGAGAGGTCACTGCCACTGGAGACCTGCGTTGTGGCCCGTTTGGCCAGTGCCTTGCTGTGCCATGTGGGACAAATCCTTTCCCCTCCTTACTGGCCTCTAATTTCCCATCTGTGAACAGTTCATGGCAACTTGGGGTTGCTGGGAGGAGGGTAAGCAAGCCTGGCACCCAGAGGGTGGCCAGAAATGATGTCAACAATGCCCATGACCACCTCCTCCCTGGTCACCTTTCCCTGTGTCGTCGTTCTTTGATGTGAGTAGAGGGCAGCTCTAATCCCCCACCTGATAGAGAAGAAAACTAAGCTATGGAGTAGGGTGGGGTGAGGCAGTGGAAGGAAGGCTGTGGTTTCCTGGTGAGGTGTAATGCTTAGACCTGGTCTCTAAAAAGAAAATTAAAGTCAAAAAAAAAAAAAAAATGAATAAAAAGAAACCTCCTAGTCTCTGAGGTCAGAAAAGACCAGCACTCAAATTTTGGCTGGGCGTTCTTAAATGGATGCTTTCTTCATCTGGAGATATCTGGTGGAGAGGATTAGATAAAATAATGCATTACTGCTGGGCAAGGTGGCTCAAGCCTGTAATCCCAGCACTTTGGGAGGCTGAGACGGGCGGATCACGAGGTCAGCAGATCGAGACCATCCTGGCTAACACGGTGAAATCCCGTCTCTACTAAAAATACAAAAAAAACTAGCCGGGCGAGGTGGCGGACCCCTGTAGTCCAGCTACACGGGAGGCTGAGGCAGGAAAATGGCGTAAACCCGGGAGGCGGAGCTAGTAGTGAGCTGAGATCCGGCCACTGCACTCCAGCCTGGGCGACAGAGCAAGACTCCGTCTCAAAAAAAAAAAAAAAAAAAAAAAAAAAAAGCATTACTATTCTCAGGGTACCATAAATCCGCTGGCCCACTGCTTCACCCTTGCCACGCCCCTTTCCCCGCAGCCAATCAGCGGCTGCCTCCCCAGAGCGCCCGTTCCCTCCACCACTCGCCGCAGCTCTCCCGATGCCACCCGTTCCAGGGAGGCTGCTTGGTTTGGGAAGGTATTCCGCAGGAGTCGCCCCCTCCCTTGGGGCGCAGCTGAGGACTGCGAGGTGCGTCCGAGGGCCGAAAAGCTGAGATCGATTCTGAGTTCAAGGATCAAGTCTGCCCTCAAACCATTTTACAGATCGGGAAATCCGAGACCCAGAGAAGGGACACTCCCGCCCAAGGGCCCCCTAGCCGAGAGAAGCCCGGGCCAGGGCTTTCTTCGCGTATGTGGGAATGCAGGCGCGCGCCCTTGGGGGGCACAGTGCATACGGGAGCTGGGGCCGAAACCGCAGCACTAACTGTGCTGTCTAGGGGATCCAGACGGCACTAGGGGGCTGGACTCCTTACTGCCTCAGTTTCCCCAGCACTACCTTTGTTGAGGAAACGGAGATGGGGATACTGGCCGAACGCGCGCCTTCTGAGACACAGTCCGACTGCATTTAGACGCCCGCATCTCTCCGAATCTGATCGAGGCTCCTTTTTTCAAGAACCCGCTATCTCCCAGCCCTTTAAAGTCCAGCCCTGCCGTTCGAGTCTCTCGGCGTTCCATTGGAAAGACTCGGGGCTCCAGCTCCCTTCTCTAGAATGAACTGCTCTGACTGCCGCCCAGCTTTCCCGGAGTGTTAACTGCGCAGGCGCAAGGGCAGCCAACCCAGTAAAAGGAAGAGCTGGGTGCCGACCACACTGGGCGGGTCAGGGGCGGTGAGCGTGCTAACCAATGACTTGAGGGAGTAGGGGGCCGGGTTTGGGCCCTCAGTTGCTAAGCGCTACCCGAGTGGGAAGTGGTTCAAGAGATGGGGTGAAGGGTGGTTCAGCGGCTCTTCAAGTCACCAGCCTTCTGGCCCGCGGAAGTTAAGCAACCGAGAGGTGGGCCTAAGACCGGAAGCAGGAAGGAGGGCGCAGGAAGCAGGGCGCCGCAGCCTGTCGTACGGTCCTTCGGTGGATCTGTTGGTGCCGAGGGCAGGATGGAGAAGCTGCGGCTCCTGGGCCTCCGCTACCAGGAGTACGTGACTCGTCACCCGGCCGCCACGGCCCAGCTGGAGACAGCAGTGCGGGGCCTCAGTTACCTGCTGGCAGGTGCCACCTTGACCTTTGATCCGTTCCTTCTGGGCCCTGACCTATGACCCCAGTGGCCCCCTTCCCTGCGGAGTCAGGGTAGTGATCGCTGTGCTTGAGAAGACCCATCCAGGTTCCCAAAGGGCGTAGGGAGGGGACGTCCGGGACCTGAAGACTAAATGTAAGGCAGATGCTCACTCACACCTCCCTCTGTACTCTCTCCCCAGGTCGATTCGCCGATTCGCACGAGCTGTCAGAGTTGGGTGAGCCGGGCTCTGGGGGTGGGGGATGGGGGATCGGCTGCGTGGCCCCAGGTGAGTTCCCCAGAGCGGGTGAACACCCCAACCCGAGGTCCTGGGCTGCCCGTTAGACTCCTTGTGCTATGACTGAATCGGAACAAGGTCTGTTGTTCACTGTCCTGGGCCTTCCGTGTCCCTAAGTCAAGAGACAGCCTGGGAACCTTATCTGAGTATTCACTACTGGCCAGGGGCTGGGCTAAGTACCTTTCTTTACTTGTTAATCCTCCCTACAGTCATATTAAGTGGAACTGTTATTGTTCTCACTGTCCATTTAAGGAAGAAGTTCAGTGAGGTTAGAGAACACTTACTGATGGTCCAACCAAGATTGGATGGTCCAATCAAGTCGAACCAAGATTCGAGTCTAGATCTCCCAGATTCCAGGATTCACAGATTGTAACTACCTCAAGAGTGTTTGCCCAGTGACTGCTGTCACAGTCCTGAAAGAATGAACTGGGTTTTGAAAAGCAGAGGTGAGGCCAGGTGCAGTGGCTCACGCTTGTAATCCCAGCTACTTTGGGAGGCAGAGGCGGGTGGATCGCCTGAGGTCAGGAGTTCGAGACCAGCCTGGCCAACATGGTGAAACCCCATCTCTACTAAAAATACAAAAATTAGCTGGGCATGGTGGCAGGTGCCTGTAGTTGAGAGGCTGAGGCAGGAGAATCGCTTGAACCCAGGAGGCAGAGGTTGCAGTGAGCCGAGATCATGCCATTGCACTCCAGCCTGGGCAACAAGAGCAAAACTCTGACTCAAAAAAAAAAAAAAAGGAAAAGGAAAAGTGGAGGTGGAATAGACCCTCAGGGACAGGCTGCCGAGAGAGAAAAGGCCAGGAGGAAGGACTGCATATCTGTGGCAGTTCAGAGAGCAATGGGCAGTTGTGGGCAGCTGGATGACCAGTGCCATCCGACAGGGCAGTAGCTGGCTTGTCACTGAGATTGACCCATCCTTTCTTGGTCCAACCACCCTTGTGAGATCATGTTGGGGAGAGGGGAGTGCTGAGGAAGTGGGTGGAGAGGCAGGCTGGTTTCCACATAGTCTGTGGGTGTCTGAGCAGAGCAGGTGACAGGTGATCCCTGCACCTCTGGGGAGAAGGTGAGAGGGATGGAGGTTGCAGAGCCAGCCTCTCAAGGCCACACTCTACCCCTCAGTGTACTCCGCCTCTAACCTGCTTGTGCTGCTCAATGACGGGATCCTACGGAAGGAGCTTCGGAAAAAGTTGCCTGTGGTGAGAATTCTGCCAGGAACAGGGTGGGAAGCATGGGGACTCAGGAATGAAATAGTAGCAGCTAGCCCATGCATGCAGCATATGTCTCATGGAGTATGAGACAGGCCTATGTCCATCTGAGCCTCAACCATCTCATTAGGTGAGCTGTAAAGTGTGAGTATTCCATCTTAGATGAAGAGACTGTCTCAGATGAAGAGACTGTCTCAGATGAAGAGAGGTAGAGTCAGCTATTTCAGGTCCCCCAGCCTGTTAGTGGTAGAGTTGGTGTTTGAACTCATACCTGCACAGTCAGTCTTGGAAAGGGGCAGGTCCACATCTCTTGTCAGAGAAGCTCCCTCCTAGGAGAAGGGCCTGGGGCTACAGGCAGCCCCCTGATTCTTGGCCTGGGGTTCTTGCAGTCGCTGTCCCAGCAGAAGCTGCTGACATGGCTGAGTGTGCTGGAGTGCGTGGAGGTGTTCATGGAGATGGGAGCTGCCAAGGTGTGGGGTGAAGTGGGCCGCTGGCTTGTCATCGCACTCATCCAACTGGCCAAGTAGGTTGGGATTGTGGAGGGGGTCCTGGGTCGGGGTGACGCAGGCCAACCACCCAGATGGTAATCAGCAGAGCATCCCTGACCCCCTGCCGGCTAGCCACCTCCCCACAGCCCTGACATACTCCCCGACCCAGGGCTGTACTGCGGATGCTCCTGCTGCTCTGGTTCAAGGCTGGCCTCCAGACCTCACCCCCCATCGTTCCACTGGACAGAGAGACCCAGGCACAGCCCCCGGGTGAGCTACTTCCCCAAGCCCTAGAGCGGAATGGGCCATGGGACTAACTTGAGGATTTAGATCCAACCAGCATGAATACAGTAGTATCTGTTTATGGAGCACACCTGACCCCACCACCTCTGTTCTCATTGCCCTGTATTCGATGAAGAAGACAGTGATGCGGCTAGGGACAAAATCAGAACACAAACCCAGTACTTGTCATAGCCAGAGTCATTCATTTTTGTGGCCTGCAGGAAGAGGGAACAGATGGGATGCTGCCAACCTCGCCTCTGGGCCTGGTTCTGTGTCCAGAGCCACAGCCTGTAGAGGCAGAAGGCAGGGCACCCGCCACATCTGTCCCTTCAGGGCTTTGAGCCCATCCTGTCAGCTTCTGGGCCTCACTCTCTGGACATTGAGTGGGGGCAGTTCATTGCCTCTCATCATGATTGTTTTGAAGGCAAAGGATTGAGAGGAGACAGCCCCTCTGGTGCTGTGGTCCCCATAGATGTGGTCAGGCTGGGCCCTCCCTGCCTTGCTTGTCTATGGGTTCCGGGAGGCTGGTTCTGGCCACAGCTATGCTGAGCTTTCCCCAGGCGAGGGGGGGCTGCAGAGTGCTTTCCTCTGTGGACAGGTCTCGTGCTGAGCCACCACCCCAGTTGTAGTTCCCTTGACTCAGCTGTTGCCATAGTAGAAGCTCATCCGTTCTCCCCTTAGCCCCTGAGCATTCACTGCATGCATGTTCTTTGTAGGCTCCGCTGGAAGCATGTCCCTCTGACTGTATGGCCTTCTATCTATCCCTGCTAGATGGTGACCACAGCCATGGCAGCCACGAGCAGTCCTACGTGGGGAAGCGGTCAAACCGGGTGGTGCGAACCCTCCAGAACAGTAAGTGGAGGATGTGGCTGGCCTGGGCACCTAGGTGCTGTGTCTGCCTGGGCCTGAGGGACTGGCTTTGGTCAGCAGCCACCTTCCCCTGCCCCAGCCTGGGCCTGGCTCGCTCATCTGCTGCCCTTGTGTTCTAGCGCCGTCCCTGCACTCCAGGCACTGGGGAGCTCCCCAGCAGCGGGAGGGATGGCAGCAGCAGCACCACGAGGAGCCGAGTGCGACCCCCACCCCCCTGGGGCTGCAGGAGACCATCGCAGAGTTTTTGTACATTGCCCGGCCGCTACTGCACTGTATCCTTAGCGCGGGGCAGGATAGGGCTGGCACTGTGGGCTGGGGATTGAGTTGGGGGGGGTGCGCCGAGCAAGGTCCCTGTGCTGGAGACATCCTTGACGCCTTGGCCGTCAGTGCTCAGCCTGGGGCTGTGGGGTCAGAGGTCGTGGAAACCCTGGCTCTTGGCTGGTGTTGTGGATGTGACCAGGTGAGCCTGGGCCCGCCCGGGGCTCCACTGTCCTCTGGGCTTTCTGCTACAATCCTGGCCTCACGTAGGCAGAGCAGTAGCAGCCCCTGCTCCTCCTGTTGCTGCCCCTCTGGACACCCAGCCCATGGCTCCTCCCCTTCCGTGGGCCTAGATCATGCCCCTGGCCCTGACCATGTCCTACCTGCCTCCCAGCCTGAGCCTCCTGAGTGACAGAAAGGGCCTGACCCGGAGGGAACGGCGGGAGCTGCGGCGCCGGACCATCCTGCTGCTGTACTACCTGCTCCGCTCTCCGTTCTACGACCGCTTCTCCGAGTGAGCACCCAGGCCACCCTCAGCCAGGGAGAGGGCCGGCAGGCGGGCACTGGTGCTCTGGTCCCTGCTGGTGCCTTCCCTCCCCCACGCCTCATCCCAGCTTCACCGAGCACCCACTGTGTGTTGTCTGGGTGGCAGTCAACCGATGCCAGCCATTCCGCCCGCAGAGCTCTCTGGGCCATCAGGCCACTTGAGCAGGAACTTAAACATTGGTTGGCAGGAGAGGCACTGAGGGCAGGGCTGAGGGCATTGCCAGGTGGCCCACAGGGATGGCAATAGGGTGAGCGCCCATGGCCTCTAGCTCATTTCCACTTCTTCCTGCCAAATAGTTTGGCTTATCCTCACTTCTCAGAGGAGGACCTGGAGGTTCAAGGAAGTTGGGCAACTTAAAGACACCCAGCTGGCCAGTGGTAGAGCTAGATCCCAAACCCATGGTCTCCCCTGGCCTTCCCTGCCTGGCCCAGCCCCCATTCAGTCACCTGTGAGGTTCCAGAGCTCCTAGCCTCAGAGAGGCCTGCTGGGTTGAGCAGGGGGCAGCTTGGGACCAGTGCCACTGTGACTGCATGAGGTTAGGCCACAGTCTGATGGGGGAACCCTGTGCAGTGGCTGGGACTGTAAGACAGACAAGGCTCCTGGGACCCCCTTTGTCTAGGACCTAATAACTGCATAAAAACTGGCATAGGCTGGGCAGCAGTGGCTCACACCTATAATCCTAGCACTTTGGGAGGCCAAGGCAGGAGGTTTGCTTGAGGCCAGGAGCTTCAGACTAGCCTGGGCAACCCATCTCTACAAAAAAAAAAAAGAAATTAAATTAGCCAGACATGGTGGTGTGTGCCTGTAAGTCCCAGCTATTCAGGAAGGCATGAGGATCAGGCCAGGAGGTTGAGGCTGCAGTGAGTTATGATCACTCCATTGCACTCTAGCCTGGGTGACAGAGTAAGTCCCTGTCTCAAAAAAAACAAAACAGAAAACAACAACAACAAAACTGGCATAGTTTAGCCGGGCATGATGCCTCACACCTGTAATCCCAACACTTTGGGAGGCCGAGGCAGGCGGATCATGAGGTCAGGAGATAGAGACCATCCTGGCTAATATGGTGAAACCCCATCTTTACTAAAAATACAAAAATTAGCCAGGCGTGGTGGCAGGTGCCTGTAGTCCCAGTTACTCAGGAGGCTGAGGCAGGAGAATCGCTCGAACCCAGGAGGCGGAGGTTGCAGTGAGCCAAGATCGTGTGAGTGCACTCCAGTCTGGGTGACAGAGCAAGACACCGTCTCTTTTTTTAAAACAAAAAAAAAACTTAAGGCTGCTCCTTCCGGACTGTACCCTGGCATCTCTCTGGACCCTGCTCCCTGTCCTTTGGGGAAACAAAGGCCCGCCTTGGCCTCCTAAAGTGCTGGGATTACAGCCACTGCGCCCAGCCGGCCTTCCTCTTTTCTTTTGTTTTTTTGGGATGGAGTTTCACTCTTGTTGCCCAGGCTGGCAGCGTGATCTCGGCTCACCGCAACCTCTGCCTCCCGGGTTCAAGCAATTCTCCTGCCTCAGCTTCCTGAGTAGCTGGGATTACAGGCACGCGCCACCATGCCTGGATACTTTTGTATTTTTTAGTAGAGATGGGGTTTCTCCATGTTGGTCAGGCTGATCTCAAACTCCTGACCACAGGTGGTCCGCCCGCCTCGGCCTCCCAAAGTGCTGGGATTACAGGCATGAGCCACTGCACCCGGCCAGCCTTCCTCTTTTCTTGCTGCTCAGACAGACACATAAGGAGCCAGGCTGCCTTCCAGATGTGTGGCCTTGGGCAAGTTATTTGATGCCCTGTGCCGCATTTCCTCACCCAGGTGGGCATGATGACAGCACCCACTTTCGGGGGTTCAGTGACTAACGTATACAGCAGTGCATAGGGCGTAGTAAGCACCTAGCACTATGTATTGTCATCAGCATCCTCATCTCACCCGAGTTCCCCTGTGGAAAACCCTCATCTCTTAAAAATCAGGGCCTTGGCCCTTGCCCTTCCCCTGAACCAAAATGTGCCCTCCTCAGTACTGTGTCCCCTCCCGGGGTCCTGACTGCTCTTGGTGGCTTATGAGGTTTCCATGCAGGCCAGCGCTTCTGCCAGATTGGGGGCTTCCTGAGGGCAGGGTGGGGTTGTCTTCCCTGAACCCGCCTCCATACTGCCCGGGCGCTGCTCCACACATGACCCTCCAGAGGCCTTTGGTGTTGGATGTCGGTGGAAGTTGAAGGAGGAATGGGAGGAGGTGTTGTGGGCCAGCGGCCACCCCGAAGCTGAGCTGGTGGAGGGCGCGGAGGCCAGAGCCAACCCCAGAGGTCTCGCCCGTGTGTACCGGGCTCTGTCCTAGCTCCCAAAAAAGTCACCTTTGTTTTTGGGAATGCACTGCATTCAAAAGCGAAGGCCTCTGGGCCTCCTGGTTGCAGGGACCCCCCCCAACTCAACTTGCTCCCCATTTATTGCTTCCGCCAGGGCCAGGATCCTCTTCCTGCTCCAGTTGCTGGCCGACCACATCCCTGGCGTTGGCCTGGTCACAAGTAAGCTGGGGCGGGGACGTGATGACTGTAGTGCTGGGAGGCGCATGCGTGCCCCATCTTCCTGACTCCTGTGTCTCCTTGCAATTCGATTCTTGGCACAGTCAGGAGAGGAAGTCGGGAAGTCAGGATTGGGTGGGACTACCCCGGCATGAGCCAGGGTGGCCTGAGGAGCCAGGGGTGGCTGGAAGGAGGGTGTCCAGTGGTGGGGCGACTGTTAGACCACATCAGCTGCCAGCCTTTTTCTGGTCACAGTATCCTGGAGCAATACGGGACCATCTCATCGTGGGGGGATTCAGTGGTGGAGAAGCAGTCCACCGGGCTGCTGGGATCCTCCCTCAGCAGAGGCCCACTGGGCTTGCACTGGGTGACTGGACCTGACTCAGGCCCCTCAGTGCCTACCCTGGCTGAGCTTCCCTGGGCCTGAGGGTCCTCATCTGTAAATGGTGCCAGAGTCCCCTGCAATGCCGCCTCCCTAGGGGCAGGGCAAGAGAGCCAGCCGGGCTCCTGGGCCGCAGGGGTGAGGTGCTGTATGTGGCGCCACAGCGCAGATTGGGGTCTGGCCCGCCCTGACGTG
Organism: Chlorocebus sabaeus; assembly: GCF_047675955.1. Lineage (NCBI taxonomy): Eukaryota > Metazoa > Chordata > Mammalia > Primates > Cercopithecidae > Chlorocebus > Chlorocebus sabaeus. The sequence goes on from NC_132904.1 coordinate 19,279,437, forward strand.
TCCCTCTCCCACTGCAGGGCCGCTCATGGATTACTTGCCCACCTGGCAGAAAATCTACTTCTACAGTTGGGGCTGACAGACCTCCCAGAAGGAGGGTGTGGGGAGGGGCGGGGCAGGGGGCCCCCTTCCCTAATAAAACTGACTCCAGCAGCGTCCCAGCGTGCGGCCTTTCCGTGCCTACCGGCCAGGCCCTGCACACAGCCCTGGTAGCCACCAGCGTTCTTCCCGGGACCCCCTTGACTGCGCCCTCCTGTGACGATGCCACTGCAACCCGCACCTTGTCACTGCTGGGCCAAGAAGCCTTCACTCGGAGTGGAATCCAGCCTCCTCTCCCACAGAAAGCGGTAACTTCACCTCATGGAGCCCGGGAAGCCGCTTGCCTCGGCAGCCACAGGAGCGAACACTGCTGCTCTCTCGCTGGCCCCTGGTGAGGGCAGGAAGGCTGAACCTGGGTGATGACCGAACGCTGCCCAGTGTATCTTATGGCCGGGGCCCTCTGCCTGCCCCTGCTCTGCAGGGCCGTGTGGCTCTGGCAGCCCAAGGCCGTGGTGTTGTCAGCCTCCCTATGACAGAGCCTGGTGAACAGTGAGCCTGGCTCCCATGCAAGTGGTACTTCAAGCCCTGCATCCTTGGTTGAGAGTAAAAGGCTTTTCTTCCTTAGAAAAAGGACGTCCGGCACCGGCCAGCACTGGGGAAGGAGTGGGAGCTGGACGGGCTTGGGGAGGAAGCCAGGGCCAGTTCAGGGGGTATGAGCGGGGGTTCCCCACACTCGCCCTACAGGCTCCAGAGGCCGGGTCCACTTGGAGCCATGTAAGCTGCTATGGGGGAGGGCCTGGACAGGGTGGGCTGCAGGCTGCTCTTCTCCCTGACCTTAGCCTGTCCCCAGCCACTGGCCCTGTGAAGAGCCAGCCTCTCCTGCTAGAGTTTCAAACCCACAGAGAGGGCTCCATCTGCACCTGGGTCCTCCATGCCTCAGCTCCTCCCAGACACGCTGCTTTCCTCAGGGCCCTCTGAGGAGCGCCCCCCAGGCCCTCACCCACAGGCAGGAGAAGGGGCTGCCTGGGCTCCCATGGTCTCCAGCTTAGTGGAACAGGCATTTCTGGGCACATGCCTGGCCATCAGAAACCAGCAGTGAAGCACGGACCGCTGTCCTCCGCCTCTCACCCACAGAGGAGACAGGCACGTGGATGCAGGTGCCACACTGGGGGCTTGGGAGGAGCTGGCATGTCCAGAGTGGGGTCTAGCTTGGGGGTGGCCCGGTAGTGGCGACCACCTGCCTGCAGTGGTGACAGAGGTGAAGGGTTTCATCAGGCTCCATCGGCGAAGCCTTGACTCAGGCAGGCTTGAAGCCGGTAGAACTGTCCAGTTTTTCGATAGGCAGCCTGCAAGGGGCGGCTGTGTGCCCGGGGTCACCGCTGTGTGTAGCCTTGCGAGGTGGGAGCTGAAGGCTGGAGGGGAAGGTCAGGGTCAAACTGAACCCAGCACCACAAACCCAGGGAAGAAACTTGGACCTGGTCTGTGGTAGGCAGGGAGGGGCCTGTGTTGTAAAAATTCCAGCAGCCTGGTGGAGAATGCTTTGGCGGGCAGAGGTGGAAGAATGGGGGCCGTGACGTTGGAGCCAGTGGTCTGTAGCAGTGGGAGGGGCAATGGCAGTGGCAGCAAAGAGAGGGAGATTGGGGTAACCCCAGCTAGTCTTGGGGACTGGCGTGGAGGAGGAAGATGGTGTCTAGGAGACGAGGAGCAGAAAGGACGAAGGACTTTGGGGTTAGGCAGAGCGGACAGAATTCCAGGTTCCTGGCAGAGCGAGCCTTGGCGTGCACAGGATACTGAGGTAGGCTCGTGGAGACGTGTTGTCTCCAGGACTTACAAAGGGAGGTGGCCACTGGGAAGTGAGTGCAGGGACAACATGCAGGGGGTGACTGGGCTGAAGGAACCCCAAGAACTTGTCAGCCTTGGGTTCTCAGGACCAGGAGCATGAATGAGGCCACTGGAGGAGCCAGGGTTGGAAGCAAGGGACTTCTCTCCCTGGGGCCCTCCGCCGTCAGAGGAGAGCGGCTGGGATTACCAAAGCTCCAGAGCCCTGGGCTCAGCCCTCAGGTTCTGATACTACACATCTGGGGTGGGGCCAGGAATTTTGTTTTGAAGGCTTGCTGTGGTTCTGGTGAGCCAGGTTCGCACTGCAGGTATAAGTGGACTGAGCCTGGCTGCTGAGTGGAGAACCAGGAGCCAGCCAGAGGCCTTCTGCTGGCACCTGCAGCTGAGCCCAGGCCTGCGAGGGGAGGATGTCCAGTGCAGGGCCGAGCTGCACGTGCTCACTGGGCGCCTACCAGGGGTCCAGGGCTGCAGATTCCAGTGAACAAAGCCCTCCCTGCCCTCCTGAAGCCTGCATTTGAGGGGCAGGTCCAGAGCTCTGCCACCACGTCTGGAAGCCATCTATCTAGCCTCAGGCCGCTCTAAGCTGCAGGCAGCCGAGAGAGAGAGGTCCTGAGCCGGGGACATGGGGAGCCTGGACATTCCCTCTCACGTAGACCCTGAGACGGGCAGAGCTGAAAGACCCACTCTGGGCTCCTCAGCTGGCAGGACCTGCCTGTACCTCCTGCTATGCTAGCGGGAGTTGGGGAGGCTGTTTGAATGGCTGGGGCTCTGGGTGGTGAGGAGCCCCTGCCCTCTTCAGAGGGCCTGTGTCTGTAGGGTGTGTTATGGACTACATCACAGATGAGGAAACTCCGGCACACAGAGATGAAGTGACTTGTCCGGCTACCAAGAGGCAAGGTCAGGACCTCAGCTGAGATCTGACTGTACAGTGTGTGCCCTGATTCCCTGGGCAGCGACACTAGAACAAGATCAGGTTTGGCACCTATTAGCCAACAGCATCAATAAGAACAAAAGCCTCAGGGTGGAGGTTGCTGGCCCTGCAGGTGCTGACGCAGGCCTGGAATGAAGGCCCTTTGTGAGGTGGCCCTGGGAACTGGCAACAGGTTCCGTCCTGCCAGGAGAGGGACGACAGGAGCTGGGACCTGTGTAGGAGATGGTTCTCGCCATGCTGGGGGCTCTGCACCCCCGGGCTGGGCTCAGCCTCTTCCTCCACCTCATCCTGGCAGTGGCACTGCTTCACTCCCAGCCTCTGAGGTGACTCCTGGGGCACGGAGGGGCAGGGCACTCGGGCTGGACGGCAGAGGTGCTGCCCCTCCCCTCTCTGGAGTGGGGCTGGCTGGCCCTGGTACCCTGGGTGTTGGAGGACTTGCCAGGTGCCCCCACACTGGGCCATCCCCTCATTCACAAGGAGGTGGCGGTGGCTTTCTGGGCCAGGGCTGAGCACCCCAACCTCTCCCACAGGTCTCAGCAGTCTGTTCCTGAGGCATTTTCCGCACCCCTGGAACTCTCGCAGCCACTCTCCGGCCTGGTGGATGGTAGTCTCTCTCTCGTCCCCTTCCCCTGCCCCTCCCTGACAGTGGAGACTCCCCTAAGGGGTGCCCCAAGTCCAGCCTTCAGGGGCTTGTCATCCCAAACCACATCTGTTCAAGGGTGCCAGCTGCCCCTCCCACCCATGCCCTCCTTTCTCTCTCTAGACTATGGCATCCTCCCCAAGCACCCGTGGCCACGAGGGCCTCGACCCCTCCTGTCCCGGGCCCAGCAGCGCAAGCGGGATGGGCCCGACCTTGCTGAGTATTACTACGATGCACACCTATGACCCAAGGCCCCCATAAAGTTACTACGCATGACAAAGGCTTGGCTTTCCTGGGCTGGGAGTGAGATGGGGACAGGAGGGGTCCATACAGATACATCCACTGCAGTCCAGACAGGAAATGGCACTTTAATAGTTGAGGCCAGGGTGACAGGACCAAGATGGGGCTGGCCTGTGTCAGTCAGGAAGCCTCCCTCCGGCTGGGACAGGGCCTTGCGGCAGCTCCTCCTCCCCACTGAGGTCCTAGGCCTGCCACAGGCCAGCATGCCGGTGAGGTCAGTGGCAGGAGCCACCCAAAGTCCCGCAAATGACGGAGCTGAGAATGGGGTCTTCACCTCCACGTGTTGCCATTTCCTCACTGGAAAGTCCTTGGGAGGTGGCTGGGCTCAGCCTGAGCTCATGGCTCTTCGGTGGGGGTTGGGGCAGGGGCAGGGTGGGCACTTGCAGGTGGCACAGGCTTCATCAAGGCAGGACACGGGCTTCATCAAGGCAGGAGCCAGAGCGCCCGAGCCCTGGCAGGGGAGGTAAGGCCCAGGATGGGGCAGGGCCGTGTGCTCCTGGAACGGACATCCTTCTCTGCCAGAGGCCTGCCCCCCAAGCCCTGCCCCTCCCAATCCCCAGGCAGCCCACTCTGCCCTCCATAGATGAATCTAATCCCATATATTACAATAAACCGCATTTGCCTCTCCCCATTGCCCCACCCTCCCCTACCCTGGGCCAGGAGCCCCCACTTCCTCATCCCCTGGTGGTAGCAGGTGCCCCTCCTCAAGCAGTGCCACATCCTGTCAGCAGCCAGCTGTCCTGGCACTGGCCTGAGGGCCGGGGGACGCAGAGGGCGGGGCTGCGCGGCTACTCCAGGTAGATATCTTCTGTGGGGCAGGTGTACTCCACAAACTGCTTGTAGAACTGCTGGAATGCTCTCCTAGAAGCCAGGGGACACACAGATGGCTCAGACCGCCACTGGCAAGGGAGGAATGGGATCCCGACCCAGGGTTTTCCCACCGGAGCCTTGGGGCCTGAATGCGGCTCTGGTTCCTCTGGCCGGGGCCACTTGGCTCTGTTCTCTACAGAATTGCCATTGCATTTCCCAGTAAGATGTCAGCTGAAGACGTGGCTCAGCAGCTACCAAGCCTGGAAACCACTCCTCGGGCTCGCCCTGCCCTGCCACCCTCCCTCCAGGCCACTGCACTGGGGTCTGGAGATGGTTCTCCAGAGCTGCGGGGGAAACCAAGGGGCAAAGCTGAGCGCCAGGAAGCAGCCCTAGGGCCTGGGATGAGGTGTGCTCCCTCGGGCTGGGTGCTCAGCAGGATGCACACGTACCCCACAGACTCTGCCAGGGCTTTGGTGGAGTCTTCAGACACAAAGACATGGCAGGCAAACCGGTGGTCGGCGGGGTGCTTGGTGATGAACCCAAAGTACCTGCAGGGACAGGTCAGTCTGTGCTGGGACAGGGGCTCGGCCCACACCCAACCACGTGAAGGCTGCAGACCACCTGTGCCTCCTCCACTGCCATCCCACCCCCACTTACTTGTTGTTCTTTGGATGATATCCACAGAAAGAGATGTTTTTTAACTGGAAAAAGTGGCTACATTTATTCCCCTACAGGAGGGAGAAAAGAAGCAAGAGGGCGGTCACCTGACCTGCAATGAGGGTGAGAGGAAACGGCCTCTTCACTCCAAGTCTTGGGGGAAAGCTGGGGGCCATGGAAGGAAGGGCCTGGGTTGGGAGAAGTCACCTTGGCCTCCTGGGAGTCATCGGCCTTGACGCCTATCTTCACGCCCCGCACGCTGATCTCCAGGACGCAGCTGGAGGGTGGGTTAAAGTGCACGGTGAGCCGGCGGGTGGTGGCAATCTATAGGTGACACACGGAGCCACGTCAGCTGCTGTCTATTCCTCTGCTGATCCCTCCTGTCCCAGGGCCTGAGCCCTGAGGCCTTTACTGCCTCTAGACACCTGTGTTCCTCCGCCCCAGGGAGCATCCAAGGGAGGAGAAGGGAGAGGGCTCAGGTACCTTTTGCATAGCGGCACACAGGACGTCATTGCCCTTGTGATAGGGAACCTGGACTGAGCCCAGGAACTTCACCCGGAACTGGTCCACCCAGTCACTGTTTTTGGCCAGGGCTGGAAAGCAAGTGTGAATTGAGGAGGGGCAGAAACAGCAGGAGGGAGCTGAGCAGTCAAGCGAAGGAGGGCGGGTGAGGCACAGGGAATGGCAGAGCCCACACAGGCTGCCACAATCCCTGGCTGCCCAACTTGGCCGGGCCTCACTTTGCTCGATCGTGAAAAGGCCCTAAAATCACCTCCACTCAGCCCCCCACCTGTCTGGCTAAGATCTGGAGTACACGTTCTCCCAGCAGCAAGTCAGGGCAGACAGATGTGGTGGCTGGGGGCACAGGCCAGGCAGGGAACGCTACCTGCCATGTGCTCGGGCTCCTTGGTGACCTCGATGGCGTAATAGGCAGGAAAGACGCCCCGGGCACCGGTGCGCATGTTGTAGGCCTCGTACCAGTAGTCTTCAGCCTGGAGCTCCACTAGCAGAGGGTCATCCACTTCCAGCTCAAGTTCGTCTTCGTGTCGAGGCACAAACCTGTCCCCAGCAAGGACAGGTGAGAAATTCGGCACCAGGGCCTGTCCGGCCAGACCTGCTCTGGGGTCTGGGAACCACAGCAGCATCGTGATTTCAGTAAACATTTGCAAAAGCATCCTGTGTGCCTGTGGCAGTGCTAACCCCAGGGGAGAGCAAGCTCAAGCACACATGCATCTGCCATTGAGGAAACACAGGCCAAGGAAGGGTGCGGGCAGGGACCCTCTAAAATGGAGAGGCTGTGGGAAGCGCAGGCTTTTGTCTAGAGAAGGATCAGGTGGGGTGTGGGCAGGCGTCCTCTTGGTCACCCTCCTGGGTGCCCTGCCCCCGACCAGACTAGGTGCGCAGTCCTGGGATCCCTCACCGTAGCCATCCTCTTTGTCACCATACTCTGAGTCCCTAGAGAGTGGACACTGTCCTCCCAGGGCTGAGTGGATCAACGAATGCTGATGGCAGGGGTTAGGCTGAGGCCATGTAGGGGTGACAAATGGAGGGTAGTGTGTGGCCCAAACTGCTGCGTGGCCAGGCCCAGCCAGCCCATGGCTCTCACCTGAATATGGCCCGGTGGGTCTGCTCCTGCTCCTCCCCATTGATGACGCAGGAGAACAGCCCGAAGGATTCGGCACCTGCAGGTGAGGGGGTGTGGCTGGATGGGAGGTCGCAACTCTGATCCAGGTTTAGCGGAGCAGGTAGAAGCCTCAGTCCTAACCAGATGGGGCCTGGGGTCGCCTCCCAGAACACTTCGCATTTTGGCTCTGTCCCGCTAGGGAACCCCCACCCCCCAACTGCTTCCCCTTGCTGACTCACTGGAGGAGCGGGAGCGGCCACTCATGAAGACGTTCAGGAACTTCTTGGAGAAATGGACGTCGGGTTCGTCAGGCGTGGAATCCTCGGAGAGGCAGGCAGGGGGCTGGGGCCGGGGGGCCTCCTCATATTCCTCTCCGATGGCCGACTCATAGGGCGAGGAGACAGAGGCACAGTTGTCGTAGACGGTGGCCGAGTCACTCTCGTCACTGTAGTCTCCGAAGCACGGCCGCAGGCTCACCAGCTCCAGCTGTGCGTGCTCATCCACCACCAGCGTGTACTTGACCGAGTCATAGGACAGGGCGCTGGTGTCCGAGCTCAGAGAGGCCCGTGGAGGTGGCGGCGGCTCCCCCAGGCTCCCCCGCCACCCTCCGCCTGGGGGCTCAGCCCGCTCTGGGGACGACAGGCAGTCGAAGCCCTCCTCCTCTTCACTGATGGAGGGGTGTGGCCGCCCTGCCGTGGAGGGGTAGGCAGCAGGGTCTGGATCGGAGCTGACCGACATCCGGCTCTCAGTGGGCGGCAGGAAGGCGGAGGTGGGCTCTGCAGGGTCTGGGGGCCTCTGCACTGGGGTCAGGTAGATCTCCTCAGTGGCCTCTAGTCGCACATCGGCCTGGTAGTGGATTCGGTCTCGATGCGAGTGGCCCCGACCCCCAGGCGGGGCAGCAGGGGGACCCCCCGGAGGTGCCATCTGGGTGGCTGTGCTGCGGCGGCAAGGGCTGTCGGTGGAGGTGCCCCGGTCTGTGGTGGGGGCGGGGCTGCTCTGGGGGGGCAGCTCATCGCTCAGGCAGATGTGTTCATGTGGCGGCGTCTGCTCCCCTGGAGAGCAGGCAGGTCATGAAGGCAGGGGCTCTCTCCCAACTCCCAGCTGCTGCACCCGCCACTCTCAGCTTGGTGACACAGAAACCAAGGCAAAGCCTCTCTGGGGCCAGTCAACTCACTCATGCTACCACTGATCTCAGCCCCCGGACAGGCTTGTGCAGGGATGTGGGTGGGCTGTTTACCTCTACTCAGCCCTTTGGAGACTGCAGGGTTTGCTCTCTGCAGTGGGGACTGAGTCAGGGCAGGCGGAGGTCCAGGTAAGGAAAAGGGCCCTGACTTACCTGTCTTCAGGGGTGAGGATGATCGAGACACCCGATCCTGCCAACTGTGCTTTTTGCCCAGAGAATTATTATTCAGTGTGTCCTGTGCGAGGAACAAAAGGCTCTTGTGATGGAAGTGGTCAACAGTGCCCGGCACAGGGAGGCCCCGGCCCTGCCCCCTCAGGCCATCCCTAGGGCCGTTTGCTGTGTTCACCCCGCCTCCACTGTCAAAGGCCTCACTCCCAACTCTCCTCTGGAGCACGCAGGAAGGGTGGCACATCACAGCCAGGCTTGCTGGCTCCGGATGGCCCTCTGCCTTGCTCAGGGAAGCTGGTCAACCCTCAGGGAGATGCTCTTATCACCCTTAACAAAGGTGGTGATGGTCAATGTGTGTGGTGGCAAGAGGGGTAGGAGGTGGGGGAGAAGAGAAGCAGGAGCTCTCTGGAGACACAGTCAGATACCCAGTCCCAGACACTGAGGGTTACTTGGAAAATGCTCAAATCCAGCCCAAGTCAGAGACAGGTGATTCTCTGCTCTGGAGCTTGGGAAGTTATGGCCTAGAAGGGGTGGGAACCTTCTGGTAGAGCCTGGAAAAAGCACAAGGAAGGGTCTCCCCAGCAGCTGGCCTGGGGGACAGGGATGAATCATCCCAGTGACAAATCCATAACAGAGTTTTCCTGCACCCCCCACCACAGTGGCACGTGACTGAGGACTGACAGATGCAGTTGTCAGCAGCCCTCCTTCCTGGGCATCCCGGGCTGCCCATTCTACATTCTCAGCCCCGGGACCCCTCCCCACAATGCCCACACAGGGCTCCCTCCCCTGGGAGCTCTCTCCCAAGCCCTCACGTTCCTGAGCCAGGCTGCCAAAAGCCATTCACAGGATCCTGGGAAAGGGACCAAGCCTTTCCCTGCAGCCCCAGCAGCCCCACCTCCCAGGAGCTCCTTCCCTGCACGGCTCCTGATGAGCCTGGAAGACAAAGGGCCACAGCCGGCTCCCCCAACCCTATTCAACTCTCCTTGGCATCCAGCCACCCTCCCAGGGGCCCTAGGCCCCCAACTTAGCCAAGCAGCTCCATCCCCCATTCCTCTCCCCTGCCTTCTGGGAATCCCCAGCTGCCCAGATCTCAAACTGCCTGTGGCCCCTGAGCTCCCCATCCCCACCTCGCCACAATCTCCCATGGCCTCCCGGACGATGACCACTTGGGATGCTCTTTTCTCCAGGCCCTGCTCCTACCCCGCTTTCACCAGGAACCCCATACCCTAAAGGAGAAACCCTGCCACAGCCTGCGGTCCCACGCTCCAAACCCTTCGAACCCCTCAGAGCCTCATTCTCTTAATTCCCTACTCCTCTACAAACCCCAATCCTTTCCTCCTTCAATCCCACCTCAAGGCTCCAAGCCCGGCCAGCTGGACTCAGCCCTCTTCCTAAGGATGGTTCTGCCCGCTGCTTGGATCCCACCCCCGGGAGCAAGTCACTGCGGCCTCTATGCAGGCGCTGTCCCCAGACACTGGACCCGTGGGTGTCCCCTTCCGCTGCAGCCCCTCTGCGCTCCCCCTCACATCTCCGCGGCGGCCCAGGGCGCCGCCCCCCGCGTTGGCACCTCACCTGAGACCGCGGCACCTGCGGGAAGAGGTTGAGCGTGGTGGGCCGCTTGGGCCGGTACGTGTCCCCGCTGCCCGGTCCCTGGCCCTGGCCTTGGCTCTGGCCCTGGCCGCGGGACGCCGGCTCCTGGCCGGACTCGGCCTTGGGCGGCCCCGCTCCCGACCGCCGGGCCGCGCGCTCCTCGTCGTCGTCCTCCTCGTCGTCCTCGGCCCCGGGAGTGTCCCCCGCCGCGTCGATCAGGTCCATCTGCAGCATCTCGGCCTGCAACCGGCTCCCCGCGCCGCCGCCGCCCGCAGAGAGCAGCCCGGCGCGCGGGGGCTGCGTGGCGCACGGAGGGGCGTCAGGGGGCGGGGCCGGGGCGGGGCCGAGGCCGCTTGCACCGCCCCGCTCCCGGGCGAGTCCATTCTGCTGCGCGAAGGGGGCACGAGGGGAGCGGAGCAAAGGCCGCTGGAGACTGGGGCGCTCTCGCCCGCCGGCCGCTAGGAAGCGCGAGGCCGCCGCCTCCCCGCTCCAGCCGTGCCTCTGACTGCCTGCACCTCCGCACAGTCCCCACCCCGGACTCCTTGCGCCCTCCCGTTCCCCTGGCAACGGCCGGTGACTTCACTGGGGTTGTAAGCCGAGCCCAGAGTGAAGTCACCGCTGTTGCTATGGGGACTCAGTGGTCGCCAAGGAGTTCGGGGGAGGGGGGGCGGCAAGGGATGGGGGCGGGGGAAATAGTATTTGAAGGGGACTTGAGGAAAACGGGAAAAACTGAGGCTCAGCCAGGCAAGGAACGGCAGAGACCTGAAAGGGATGGGAAGGGGACGCCGAGGGGGAGGGGCAGGCGGGGCCCCCGAACCAAGGCAGTGGAAGCCCCGTCCTAAGCCAGCCAGTCCAGGCCCCTCCAGCCCGAGATCGGCCCTCCACGAGTCTGCCTTGAAGATGCAGAGCCCCATCCTAGCTCCAGTTCTGCCGCCAACTCCCTGGCACCTTGGACAGATCCCCTGACCCTTCAGGCCCCTCATCAGTTGAGTGGGGACAACACTACTGCCTCCCAACCTCCAAGAGAGCTGAGTACTCACTGGAACGTGTGTGAAGCCCGCTGGAGCTTGTCTGAGGCCCCTCAGGGGCACACCTCTGGCCAGTAGTGCCTGGGGGGCCCTGCCTAGCTGGGGGGCAACCCTCTCCAAGGCTCTGCTAGTGCAGCTGGGGGAGAGGGTAGGGTGAGAGTCCAGAACAGGTGCCTGACCTTTGAGAAGCTAAGTAAGGGCCCTGAGACCATTCCCCAAATCTAGAGGCCTCTGCCTCTTCCTGGCCTGGCCGGAGAGTGGAAGGTTGGGGTACTGGGGACTAGGGGGTTATCCACACCCCTTGGTTTCCTCTTGCCTGGCAGAGCTTACTGAGTCTCTGGGGGTAGCAGGAGGTCAACACAGAGACAGGCACCCCCTCCCCAAGGCATAATGCATGCTCCTATGGTAACCACTCTCCTGACACCATATCTGGCTACCTGCCCCTCTTGGGGGCTCAGAGGAGCTCTGGGCTCTAAAACCAACCCCTGTGCTCTGTCCTCCATTTCCTGGCTAGCCAGCCCCTTCTTCCTGCTCTGAAAAGACATAGTTGGGATCCCCATCTGACCGCAGCTCCCCAGGTGCTGGGGACCTCCTGGAAGCATTCAGATCTTTAGGGACAGGAGAGAGTCATCTTCCCTAGGACAAAGCCAAGGGCCCCAAACCAGCAGCAATGCTGGGCAAACTCCTCAGTGGGGGCCTTTAGGACTAGGGGCCAGAGATGGTCTGGGAGGCCATGCAGTGCCATCTGTCTGGTGTATAGCAGCCAGCAGCCACAGGAGTTATTCCAGGAGTGCCTTGGCTGTTTCTTCCTGCCCCAAAGCACTGCAGATTCTACCAGACTCCACCCCGTCTGCCTCAGGCCCTTTCCAGAGCTGCTCCCAAAAGGATTTAGGGTAGCCCTGAGTCTCCCCTAAGTCTGGTCCTAATTGTTAATGCCCTAGGTCTCAAGACTTCCTACCTCTCTCATCTTGTGGGCAGCTGAAGGAGCTACTTCCTGCCTTAGTCCCTGTCAGCAGTAATAATAATAATAATAATAAATAAAATTCTGATTGTACACCCAAGACATGCCAAGCAGTATACCTATGTTTCTTGCACATCATTTCATTTCATGAGGGTGCCAGCACAGACCTGAAACCCCTTTATCGATATAGGGATGCCCTTACTCCTGTCCTTCGTCTTCCTGCCACCCCACTCAGGAGCTCCTGGGAGCTCACCCTTACCCGTAAGGACAGGGTGTCTTTGCACTGCAAGCTGATGCCACACTCATCAGTGATCTCCGAGAGGTCTTCATCCTCAAACTCCTCCAGGCTGATGTCGTGGGTGAGCCTGGTGGGGACAGGAAGCCAAAGTTACAACTCAGGGGCACTGCTATGCCCGCTCACATCTCCCTGTTACCTCTTTCAGGGGGCAGCCTCTTGAAGGCTGAACACAGCCCCCAGAGGACAGGATTTGGGGTCCATCTGTGTCAATGCAGGGGGTAGTCAGCAGGCAGGGACAGAGCATGGGGCTCGGGCCAAAAGGCAATCCTCCTAGGGTGGCAGCGGAAGAGGAGGCTCTGGGTTACTCCAGCTCCTCCCTGGGAGTTGTCATTCTGTTGCCAACCAGCAGGCAGTGCTTAGAAGGCCTAACTGGTCAGAGCCTTCTCCCAGGGTCAATGCCCTCCATGGTGCCAAGGCCAGTTCACCAGGGAGAATCCATGGAGTTGAGAAGAGCAGCAAGCCTTGAGTAGGAGAGCTCCCAGTGCAATCTCTGCAGTAGCAAGACCCGAGGCACTGGCAGCAGCCTCAGAGGAGGGCCCCATGCCCCAGCTTAGGAAGACTCATGCCCCTTGAGCCCAGGGAACAAGCGAAGGAAAATCTGGTGTGGATAGTTTCAGCCTATTCCAGAAAGGACTATAGCCTCATGCTGTGCACTTGGTGGTCTCATCTCTTCAACCACAAAATCTTCTCCTTTTCCATTGTAAGGACCCTGAACAGGAGGCTGCACACATGGGGTCAGGAAAAGCCCCAGGTGGAATCAGAGGTGTTATAAACTCAGGAGTTATAAACTCAGGAGACAGGGCACTAGGACACTAACCAGCTCCACCAGAACCCCCCTCTCCCTAGGCCAGCCCTGAGTCCCACCTCAGAATGCAGAGCTGGGCCAGCCACTGCAAGGCAGCCTGTCTCTTGCTCACCCCTAGTCCTGGGCACTCTGCCTGGCTTGCTAGAGGGTAGAACATTTGGGAAGTTGGGAAGAATGTATGAGGCTTTTCCCAGATAAGTCCAAGAAATTGAGGCACAGAGCAAGGGAAACCCACGAGTCCAAGGTCACCCAGGAGAGATGGTGGCTTAGCCCCCAGGGGAACCTAGGAGGCCCAGACTCCCTGCCGCTCGCCTCAGTCAGACCAAATAGAGACCCTGAGCTTGATGGAGCTCACCCCAGCTTGGTCTCCACCCCCGCCAGCCCCGGTATCCCCTACCAGCGCTCCCATTGATCCTCCAACCAGCTGTCATTGTCTGGGCTCGAATCCATCTTCAGCACCAGCTGCATGGAGAGCCCTGCCCGGCAGGGGGGCTGTGGGGCCCCAGGGCTGCCCTCTCATGCCCGGAAGGGTGCGGGGGCCAGGTCTCAAGGCAGGGCTGGGGGCCTCTGGCCTCCACCGCCTGGGCCTGTCTTTCTGCGTCCTGCCCGCTGCAGAAGCCTGGGGAGCTCATTAAAAATAGATAGGCCGGGAGAGGAGGCTGCAGCTGCCGACCCGGGTCCCAGCCCCAGCTCTTCCCAACGCAGCCTTCAGCTGCAGGCAGCTTCCTCCCAGCTGGCCCTTGCGCTGCTGCCGCTGTGGCCGCCTCCCTCACGGGATCAGGTTACTTCAATCAATGCCACTGGCTCCACCTGCCCTTCCAATGCCCCTGTTGGGGACTGAGGTGGCCCCCCTCCCTGGCCCAGGCTTGTAAGTAGATGGCAGAAATCTAGGATGTTTCCCCCCAAAAGCCAGCCCTTGATTGGCTTTAAAGGGCCAGTGCCCCAGTCAGGGTGCCAGGTGGGAGATGAGGGGGCGCTTCCCAAACACCTCAAGAATGAACACTTCGTTTGCACTGCCATAGGCTCAGCCCTCCGACTTCATCTGGGAGGCTTCTGTGGGCCCAGGCTGCACCCAAACTGGATTTGATCTGGGCTGCCTCCTCCTGCAGCCAGGGCTCAAAGCCTTCGGGACCCAGGAAGGCAGGGCCTATGGATGCAGGAGGTGCCAGAGCCACAGCTAAGGGCAGGCCAGTGTTTGGGCCCTTAGAGCAGAGCTGGAAGGGCTGCTGGGTGGTAACGAGCTTCCTGTCCCTTTGGAGTGACATAAACAGAACCTGGAGGCCCCTGGAGGGCACTGCACAGAGGGGTGGAGGATGGGGGCTGGATGGACAAGGTGCCCTGTAGGGTCACTTCTGACTGACAGCCCAAGGGTGGTGGTGCCCCGGGCCATGGGGAGGGTGTGGCCGGCCAGCTGGGGTGGAACTGGGGAGGAGGGCCTGGCCCAGAAGCCAGAGCAGCCCTCCTGCATCTGTCCAGGACAGGTGGCATCTCTAGCTCAGGGACAGTAACCCAGTGGCCGGCACCAAGTAAGTGTTCAATTCACACTGGCTGCCCGGATGGTCACCGAGAAGGCCAGTGGTGCAAAGGGGAGGCCCTGGGACTCAGATGGCATGGGAGAGCTGAGGACTGCTGACCCAGAGGTGCCCTCAAATGCCCTTGCTCTGTCAGTGACCTCTGCACTTTTTTTTTTTTTTTTTTGAGACAGAGTTTCACTCTGTCACCCAGGCTGGAGAGCAATGACATGATCTCGGCTCACTACAACCTCCGCCACCTGGGTTCAAGTGATTCTCCTGCCTCAGCCTCCCAAGTAGCTGATATTACAGGTGTGCACCACCACGCTCAGCTAATTTTTATATTTTTAGTAGAGACGGGGTTTCACCATGTTGGCCAGGCTGGTCTTGAACTCCTGACCTCAGGTGATCCGCCTGCCTTGGCTTCCTAAAGTGCTGGGATTGCAGGCATGAGCCAAGGCGCCCCGGGCCCCCTGCACATATCTGTGTCTCCTCACACATGGTTCCTCTTCCTCACTGCCAAGCCCTAGTCCAGCCCCTGCCTCTGCCCTCCCAGATGTCCCCACTGGCCTGTCTGCCTCAGTCTCCCCATGCCTGCACCATCCCACTCCACCTGCCACTATCAGACAAAACTGCCAGAAATGCCATCATCCCTCCTGCCCCACTTGGAACCCTCAAGGCTCTCCGCTAGCAGCAAGCTCCTGTGCCTGCAGACCAGGCCTCCGGCTCCATGCGTAGTCCGAGTGGGCCCTGTGTCAAAACCAGTGCTCAGATGGAGCACATGGCAGACTCTCAAAGCATGCTTGCTGGAGGAGTGCTCAGTTAAGCCCATTCCTCCAGGAAGCCCTCCCAGCCCTTGCATGCGGCTGATGTCACCATCTGCCTGGATGTATAGTAGTGTGTGCAGCAGACAGGGCCAGCCCTCCCTCAGAAACACCCACTTCCCCAACCCTGGTTGCTCCAAAGGTGGATGGGGCCTGTACACAGCACCCTGACTGATGACCCTATACTGTACCCAGCAGGTGATCAAGACCCCTTCCTCCCCTTGCTCCTGAGGGCAGAGCTGGCGAGTTCATCCTGCACACACTGGGTGCTCAGCATGAGCCTGCTAGATGTCTGTCAAAGGACAGCCTCCGCCTCCACCTGCTCCTCTCGAACTGCAGGCTGGAGCAGGGCCTTCGGGGTCTGGCTTAGACCTGGGTTAGAGGCTTCTCAGTTCATTTCCACACCTTCAACATCACCTGATATTCCCACTTCCTTGGACAATAGGTCTGGGTGAGGCAAGGACAGCAGCATCTTCTGGTATAGCTGAGGGCACTGGGCTTTAACTGGGCAATGCTGGAAAGAATACTGGGCTGGGGGTCAGAGAACCCATGGCTGATCCCTGGCTCTACTGGGGTGGGTTAAGGGGGATGATTTGTCTAACTTTTTGGGTGCCTCTCATAAGTAAGGCAGGATGGAAGAATGATCACCGTATCAGGCTTGGAAGCGGGAGGCCTGAAATAAATCCTGACTCTTTCACGTTGAAGCTGCCCCATCCTGGCCCCAACATTTATGCCATGCATCTCTCTTAATCCTCATTGCAACAACCTTGGGAGAGGGTTCGTTCCATTTTTCCCATTTTACAGATGAGGAACACTAAGGCTTAGACATAAGGTGCCTTATGCCTCAGTTCCCCACCTACAGGATGAAGCCACCAATCCCTGCCCACCCACCTCAGAGGGCTGGTGAGGGTTAGCAGAATGGAGTTTGTGTGAGTAGGAGGTCACTACCCAGGATCCAGGGGGACTGATTGGTCAAAGAGTCCCCACTGCAAGTCACCTCCCATCCAAGACTCTGCCCTTTCCTCTTTTCCAGGCACCAGATATTCTGGCCTCCCAGCCAAAACCCTGGGGGGTTCCTTTATGGAGAGAAGGCTAAACAGATGCTTGGTCCCTGAAGGCTCATGGAAGGTCAATGTGGGGAAGGAAGGAGGGAAAGGAGGAGGGAGGAAAGGATGGAGGGGAGAAGGAAGGGGAAAAGAGGGCGGTTTCAGCCGGGCGCCGTGGTTCAAGCCTGTAATCCCAGCACTTTGGGAGGCCGAGACGGGCGGATCACGAGGTCAGGAGATTGAGACCATCCTGGCTAACACAGTGAAACCCCGTCTCTACTAAAAAATACAAAAAACTAGCTGGGCGAGGTGGCGGGCGCCTGTAGTCCCAGCTACTCGGGAGGCTGAGGCAGGAGAATGGCGTAAATCCAGGAGGCGGAGCTTGCAGTGAGCCAAGATCTGGCCACTGCACTCCAGCCTGGGCTACAGAGCGAGACTCCGCCTCAAAAAAAAAAAAAAAAAAAAAAAAGGTGGGGGGCGGTTTCCTCCTGTCCTGCCTGATCCACCCTGCTCATGGCAGCCTTAGCACCAGCAGGCCTCCAAACTGAATCCTACAGCCCTCTACAGGCCGGCCTCCCTCACCTCTGGGTCTGGAAGTTTCAGCAGCCTCCTGTAGAAGCAGCCCCTGCCCACCCTTCAGACCTGCTTGTCTATCCTGGGTGCTGTGATCCTTCAGACGTCATCCATATTAACGTTTGGTGGCTCTGAGCCATGAGTTTGGTCTCTGGAGACCGCCCTGACCTTTCTACGTGAGGCCCCTGTTCCTGCATTCACCTGATTCCTCCTACCCTGCTGCCTCAGTCCTTGCTTTTGGCCCTGCCGGCTCCTCACTGTTCTGGCCATGCCAGCCCCTGCTCTCACCCCACCCTGAGCTGTGTTTTCCTAAATGGCCCTGAACAAACATGCCTTTTGTGTTCTGATGTTGGTTTCCGGCCTTTTTCCCCTGCCTTGCTGGGTTGCATTTCTACCGACCGCAGTCCTGCCCTTTCTGATGGACTATTTCAGCTCAGTAGTAAGCTGAGTTAGAAGTGTATGTAAAGTAAGGGTTAAGTGGTAAAGTGCTGAGGCTTTAGCTGAGCAAGGCCGAATCTGAGCCAGGCATTGGCTGTTTGGATGCCATTCTTTGGCCTTTGCATTCCTGGCTGTGCTGTGGTGAGGTAAGGATGCCAACTGATTGACCTTGGGTCCTGGCCACAATGCCCCACAGGCTTCTCTTGTGACAGAGGGCCCGTGTGGTCCAGGGGTCCAGCCTGCCTCTCTGCAGCCCTCTAAGTGCTGAGAATGAAGCTGGTTCCCAATGAGTTATCAAGACACCTGTTGACTGGCTGCTCAACCCTATGTGGGTTCCCCATTTCCCTCTGGTTCCTCTACCAGCCACTCTCCACCAGGCAATGACAGCAAAGCTGACCCTGAAATACAAATCTGGTCTGGTCCCTCTTCCCCAGCTCAGAGCCCTTTAATAGCTTCTTCAGGTCCTTAGGGGAAGGGCCCCAAATTCTCATCTGTGGCCTGAAGGCTCTGTAAAGCCTCCTTTCCCTCCAACCAGCATCATTTCCCCTCATTCCTCCCACCTCCCGCCTTTATCTCCTCCCCCAGTAACGCAGCTCCCAAAACAGTAGCATGGTCTCCTCTGCAAGCCTTCTCTGACCTCTGGGACCAAGTCAAACCGCCCTGCTATGGGCTCTCGGAGTCCCTCCTGGCTGTGGTTCCGAATCACTGTAATTTTACCTTTGGGTTATGTGACCTGTGGTGGCCTCCCCTTGGAGTCAGTTAATCCATATGGGTGGGATCATATCTGTTTCGATCAACATGTGTGGTGCCTAATAGGTACTTAACAAATGTTGAATGAATTAACCACAGGTGTCCCGGGGCTCTCTGGATTTTTGCCTTGGAAATCTCTGTCAGTCCACTTTTCAAATCAACTTCCTGTGTTCCCACCTACACCGGAGTCTGGACTAGGATGTCAGGTCCTCCGGGAAGATGGCACTGGCTGAAATGGTGGGGTGGGGATGAGCCAGGTCCAGTATCCCTCTCAGGGCCTGTCTCTACCCGCACCAGCCGGCTCTGGGTGAACATGGGGTTGGGCTGGGTTTGTTCTTTGGGTCGGAACTCCCTTCCTGACCACCTCCATACGGGGACGGGGGTCATCTCCAACGAAAACCGAATCCAACCAAAGAAATGAGCCCCGAGGGACAACCCCACTTGGGGTATAACGTGTTTGATCTGTTTAAACATCCTCATGACGACACGTTGCAAGAACTCTGGGATCCAGTGATTCGACTTTTGGGAAACGGCTTTGAGGAAACAATCCCACATTGTTTGGAGAAGAACCGGGACACACAGGATGTTCCTTCCTCATCATAGCAAACAACTGAAAACACCTGCGTCGCCAACACCAGGGGCTGGTTCCACCGTCACCATCAGTGGACGGAATGTGACGCAGTCTTTTGGAATGAACGTTATAAAGTCTGCGTATTAAGGTGCAAAATGGCAACTAATAAAGTGAGCAAAAAGACAGAATATATGATCCAGTGGTCTCCCCAGGATGAATCGCACACAGGAAGAAACACTCACGTGGACACTGAGTTGTGAGATGGGGTAGAATCTGGGGTGCTTTTTTCTTCTTTGCTGTCCTTCACAGACTTTCATCCTGGGCCATGCCAGCCTAGCGTGGGCTCCCCGTCTGCTGCTGGGCTGCCTGCCCTCCCCAGAGCTGTGAGTTTCCTGAGGGCGGGGCCATCATACTCACCTGGGCACTGACTCCCTACCTTCGCTCCTATCTATGCACAAAGCCCAAGACCCTGCATACCCTAGGTGCTAAATCAGTGCCTATTAAAGAGGCACTGCAAGCACCATGACAGCAGGAGCCACGAGCTCTCCACTGGCATCTCCAGTGGTGGAACAAGACAAGGCACTCTGAGATGCACCTGCTATTTTGGAATGAATACAAGAGTGGGGCCAGGGAACAAAGATGGCATCGTAGAATGGTTAAGAACTACGTGTGGATGGTGGCTGTGACCCAATTTGTGGGAACCATGGGGGCCCCGGGTTAGAAGTGGGTTGTGGCTCATTTCCAGCAATCCAGAGACGAACTTTGAAGCTCTGCCATCAGCGACCTTGGGTTGAAATTCTGCCCTGGCCACTGCCAGGCTGTGTGAGGCAAGTCAACACCCTCTGCCTCCACATCCAAGGTCCATGAGGAGCCAGGCCAGGGCAGTCCTGGGCATGAGGCAGCTCCGGGAGCACCTCCTCACCTCCAGCAAAACATGGTTGGCTGAATAGGCCACTGGCCGGCCATCTTCCTGCCCTCTGCTCAGTCTCCCTGGGCAGTGATGTCCTCTCTGAGGCTTCAGTGGCCATCCCTCCACACTCAGACTCCCAGGGTCTTTGGCCCCAGCCCTATCCTCTCCCCTGAGCTCCAGACCCAAAACCAACTGACTGTATGAATCCTCCAATTGGGTCCTCCAATGATCCCCAGTCTCAAATTCAGCAGGTCCCCACATGATTTTCGCACGCTGCCCACCTCCCCTCTGGTCTCCCACTGGACACCCCACCCACCAAGGAGCCCCAGCCTCATCCTAGACTCCTGCCTCTCCGCTCCCTATTCCTCACCAAGTGGGCTAATCTGCCCCCTAACTCTTCCTCACACCATGAACCTGTCCCTCCTTTTTACCAGCAGGATGGCTAGGCCCCGGGCCACTCTCTACCCAGCAGCCAGGTGATCCTCCCAGAACAAGCTTGCCTAACCCCTGGCCCATGGATGCATGAGCCCCGGGATGGCTCTGAATGCGGCCCAACACAAATTCGTAAACTTTCTTGATACATTATGAGATGTTTTTGTGATTTTTTGTTTTTGTTTCTTAGCTCATCAGATATCGTTGGTGTTAGTGTTTTTTACATGTGGCCCAAGACAATTCTTCTTCTTCCAGTGTGGCCCAGGGAAGCCAAAAGATTGGACGCCCCTGTCCTAGAGGATCCGTCTGACCCTGTCATTCCCTGCCTAACCTCCTGCCAGCTCCTCTGTCTGTGAAGAGGTCAGCGTCCTCACATGGCCTACAAGTTCCTGCACATCCTGCTCTCCACCCTCCCGCCAGACTGCGCACCAGGCACCCTGCCCACGACTCTGGTCTCAGCCCTTCACTCCAGTGACACCCTTGGGTGACATTTATGCGTCTACCAGGCCTAAGCTGAAATGTCCCTGCCTCTGGGGGGCCTGTCCTGACCCGCTGAGCCTGGGTCCCTTGACCTGAGCCATCATCACACCCACCAGCCCATCTGTAAAGCCGTCTGTCCATTTGTCTGTCGTCCTTCTACAACACCACCAGCATGACGGCCAGGCCCACGTCTGGGCCTTTGCAGTGTTTCCCTGGTGACCTAGGCAAAGTGCAAACGTTTGTTGAGTGAATGAAGGAAGAAGCCTCTCGGTGGCCTCATCTCTCATCCCTGAGGCAGGGTGGTGGGGCAGACGGAAACCATCCAGGCAGCCATGGCCCCGCTCTGTCCCAGTTTCACCACTAATTTGCTGTGTGCTCTTGGGGGAGCACTTGCTCTCTCTTGTTTCTTCATAAGGGGAGGGAGCTGGTTGGATGACCTGGTCTCTAAGGTTTCTCTCTGATCCAAGATTCCCCTTCTACATACCACAGACAGGCCGCTCGCTCCATTCCTGCCCATGAAACCCCCTTTGTCTCTGCTGTTCCTCCCATGTGAACTGTCCCTCTGTCCCTCCTCTTTGTCCCACCTACCCAGTGCCTGTGTCTCCACTGTGTAAATTTCTAAATTATCTTTTCTAGAGTTTTCTTTATAATGAACATGTATCACTTCAATTTTGAATTTTCTTTTATTATTTTGTAAGACACAGAAGTAACCTGTACTCATGATAAAATAAGAAGTCAAATACAGGTGAACAGCCCTAATCCAAAAGCCTGAAATCTGAAATGCTCTAAAACCCTAAATGCTCGCGACCAACACAACAGCACAGGTGGTGAATTCCACACCTGACTCCACGTGACAGGTGCAATCCAAACTTTGTTTCATGCACAAAATTATTTAAACTATTATATAAAATTACCTTCAGGCTATATGTGTAAGATATATAAGAAAAAACCAATTTCACGTTTAGACTCGGGTTCCCACCCCCAAGCTATTTCATGCATATGCAAATATTCCAAAATCCAAAAGAAATTAGAAATCTGAAACGTTTCTGGTCCAAAGCATGTCAGATAAGGCATACTCAACCTGTAAAAGTATGACACTGGGCACGGTGGCTCACGCCTGTAATCCCAGCACTTTGGGAGGCTGAGGCAGGTGGATCACCTGAGGTCAGGAGTTCGAGACCAGCCTGGCCAACATGGTGAAACTCCATCTCTACTAAAAATACAAAAATTAGCCGAGTGTGGTGGCGGGCACCTGTAATCCCAGCTACTTGGGAGGCTAAGGCAGGAGAATTGCTTGAACCCGGAATACAGAGGTTGCAGTGAGCCAAGATCATGCCACTGCACTCCAGCCTGGGTGACAGAGAGAGACTCCATCTCAAAAAAAAAAAAAAAAAGTACGTAAAATACGAAGCGAAAATCCCTCGCCCCATACCATACCCAAAGGTGACCAACCACTACAACCAGCTGGAGCATTTCTATAATCAGAACAAAAATCAACACGTGTTTATTTCAGCCAACTACCAACAAACGAATGCTCCCACTCTTTCAGGTCAGGCTCACATGCTCACCCCTCCACACACGCTCCTCCAGTACTCCAGGGCTCTTTCTTTTTGAGGTGGCTCTGACATCAGACTGCCTGCCACTTACAAGCTCTGCCACTTACCTAACCTCCCTCTGCCTCAGTTTCTTCATGCAAGTGTGGATAATAACAACGCTCTGTTGATACAGTTATTGCGAGGAGGAAATACTCTTGCACATAGGAAACTCTTAGAATGGTGCCTGGGTGAACTGAGTGCCTTCCAAATGTCAGCACTTACCACTGTTATTGAGTAACTATCCTGTGCTGAGCAACAGGGATACCAAAGTTTGGGTACAGAACCCCTGTGTCTTCTGGGAGCTGACAGTGGCACCAGGGGTCAAGGCACCTGCGTGCGTGTGCACACACACAGCCCTGCCTAAAGGCTGCCCTCCTCAGCCCTTAAAACACTCAACACATGTTATCTCATCTGATTCTTAGGACCATCCTGAGCAGGGGCCAGTGCTGGCATCTCAGAGGCTCAGAGGGCTTAAATGCCCAGTGTCAGGGCACACAGCTAAGAAGGGCCAGCCAGG
This sequence comes from Chlorocebus sabaeus, assembly GCF_047675955.1. Lineage (NCBI taxonomy): Eukaryota > Metazoa > Chordata > Mammalia > Primates > Cercopithecidae > Chlorocebus > Chlorocebus sabaeus. The sequence continues at coordinate 19,301,954 of NC_132904.1, forward strand.
ATCCAAACCCAGGCCAGCTGGATCCATGACTCCACCAAAGAGCCACAAGAAAGCACTACCCACCCACCCAGGGTTAAGTGGAGCCCAGCCAAGCACACTGAGAGGCGGGCCAGGAGAAAGGGCAGCGGGGGCTTCGGGAGCAGTGGGGCAGGCCAGCAGGGCCTGAGACACTGACGTTTATTATTCCCACGCGCTGGCCTTGTCTCCGCAGCCAGGCCACCATGTTCCAGAGGGCTGGCCCACGCCTCAACCTCGTGGCCTACTGCCACCCTTGTCCCATGTGCCGCAGAGCTGGCCACACATTCACTGGCTGGTGTCTGCTTCCTCAGCTCCTCTCACTAAAGCATCCATGACACCTGGGGAAGCAGGTTGAGGAGGAAAAGCCGCCCGCTGGGCCAGAGGCAGGGCCGGGAGGTAGAGAGGATTGAACATGCACAGACCTGGGTCCCAGTGTGGCCTTAGCCTCTGACTATTTTGGAGTCCCCAGATGAGCCACCCTGCCTTTGTTAATCTCAATCACCTCGACTATAAAATGGGCAGACCGTTACCCTCTCTTGGGGCAGTTATGAGGGTTAAGGGAGGGACCTTGGGAAGATGCTCTGGACAGCAGCGAGCCGTAGTGTTGTCTGCGAGTGTGGGGGTTGACACACTTGTTGAACACTGACCTGATGTGCTTTTTCTCCTTTCCAGGCAAGAATCAATATTAATGAGCCCACTTAACAGATGGCACCCAGAGAGGACAAAAACCTGCCTGGGTAATGCAGTTAGAAAGTAGTGGAGCTAGGATTTGAACCCAGGTCCCTCTAAGCCCCATGTGCTTCCACTGCAGAGGCCTCCAGGTGAGGAGGCAGTATTTGCATGGAGGCCTCATGTGCCATGCCAGGTGGAGTCTCAGACCTCAGCCTGTGAGTCTAAGGCATTATCAGAGAGCTGCAGCCCTGGAGCCTTCAGGCCCGGCCTCCTCCATCTGGCTCCCTCTGATCCTCCCGGCTCAGCTCACGGCCTCGGGGAAGGTTTCTGGGTTTGATGATGCCATTAGAGATCCCCAGGGGTCTCTGCCCACCTGAGGACCTGGGAGCCAGTGACCCCTTGCTCCCAGGAGGGGCTGGCGCCAATAGCCCAGCTGGAGCCTGGCCGGGTGGTGCCCCAGGAGAGGGGAAGGCGCCAGTTCTTGAGCTGGGGAAACAATGAGGTATGTCTAAGCCTCCCTCTCTAGGTCCGGAGCAGTGACTTCGGCCTCTTCCTCCCCACCAACTAGGGGTCAGAATTATGGGGGAGGTACATCTGTTCCTCCTCCACACAACACTCACCCTTCACTTCTCTGAAATGCAACGGGCCTAACACCAGATTGGGGGGTAGGGGTGGTGGAATGGGAGCTCAGGTCAGGGTTCTGGGTATTTACCCCAGCAGGGATCTCCCTCCACACCCTCGCTGGCCCTGGCTACTCCCGAGCCGACTTCCCTTCCCACAGCCAGGCCTAGGATTCCCCAGGTTGAGGCTGAGCCTTCAGCGCCTGCCCTGAGAGACACACCTGCCCAGGTCGGTGCTGCCCAATCCAGAGGGGCCCGGCCATGCCAGGCCTGGCAGGTAGGCCCATCTGGGCAGGCAGGGCTCGGGGAGGGGCCCAAGACATCCTCCTCCCAGCACCAACAATGTCGTTGCCCCAGGAAACTGCGACCCCCGCCCCTGCAGGCTGTTCCCAGCTCTATTTAGAAACCTTCGAACTGGGCACAGGCTAAGATGCAGCTTGCCTGCCCGCTCCGGGATCACCCCGACCCCAGACCCTGCCGCAGCCCGGAGGTCGGGGAGAAGGCGGCCTCCGAGCCCCCTCCTCCAATTCCAGCGCAGACCTCCCAGCCTAGGACAAGGAATGGCGGAGGGAATAGCCTCATGAACATGCAGCGGCTACCAGTCCGGACTTGAGGCTGGCGGGGCTTCTTGGGGGTCGGGGTGGGGCTCTGTCCCGGGAAGAGACCCCATTCCCACTCTGCCCTCTCGTTCCCGGGTTCCCGAGGTTCTGGGGTGGGGGGCGGGCAGGGCAGCCCAGGCGAATCAGTCCCGGCTGAAGGGCGAGGCGCACGGTGGCTGGGGACTCTCACCTGAAATTGGGAGGTGACGCGATGTGCAGCCCCAGGAACGGGGAGGCGGCGGGCGGGGACGCGGCCCCCCCGCCCAGGCCGCCGCTTTCTCGCTCCGCCATTCTCGGGCACAGCCCTGGCCATCCGGGCGGAGCGCGGCGCGGAGGAGGCGGCGGCTGCGAAGGAGGCGGAGGCGCGGCGAGGGGGCAGCCTCCGCCGCAGGGCTCGTCGGGCTAGGCGGGCGCGGCGGGCGCACCTGTGTCTGGCAGGGCGCGGCACCGCACCGCGCACGGCTCGCGGGACTGGCGAGAGCGCCCCGCGCGCGCCCCCGGGCCCCGGCCGGGGTCTCGCGCGCCCCGCCCCGGCCCCGCCCCCACCCTCCAGCCCCGCCCCCGGAGATGGCGCTCTCCGCGGTGCTGAAGCCACGGCCCCCGCGGCCCTGGGCTTGGCTCAGCCCCGCCCTAAATCCGACACCGACTCTCCTCCACCCCGTGGCCGGTGTGGGCCTTATCCCTCCGGGTGGGCTTAGTGCCTGGGTATCAGATGACTAATGGCAGGACACTGGACCCCAAGATCCAGGTTGGCTCCCCGCAGCAGAGACCAAGAGGGCAGGCGGAAAAGGAGGGTCGTGGAGGAAGGCAGAGAAAGGAGAGGATGTCAGTGGGCTCTTATAGCATACAGGTTTGGAGTCAGGTGGTGTGAATTCACTGGCTCCACAAGTGACTGGACAGTGGGGCCTTGCATTAGTGACTTCAGAGCACTAAGGTTTGGTCTTCTCATCTGCGAAATGGAACAATAACGGTCCCTTTCATGGTTTTTGTGAGAATGTAACGTAACACAAATGTGTTGCCACTGAGACCCGGAAACACTCCACCTCCTGCGCTGGGATCCAGGCCTCACCCCGGTCCTGTCCCTTTACCTTGAGGGGACCCTCCCAAAGACTCTCCCTAGAGGCTGTCCTCTCTAAAGATTGACCCAACCCTCTCTTCAGCCCCAAGCAGCTACTCGTGGTGAATTGAGCCATCCGGGCTTCTCAGTCTCTCGCCAGGACCTTCCCAGCGTTCTTAGCGCCTCAACTTCATTTCCTGCAAAGCACCCCTCTTCTGCACCCAGAAACACACATTCTAAGACTTGGGGCCTTTCCCTCTGCTCCCACTGTTGACTTCTTGGGATCATTTTGGTTGTTTCTGTTCCCTCTGGCACCTCCATCCCTGCTAGTCTTTGGCCATGGTTTCTTCCTCATTGTCTTTCCCCTAAGAGGGTGTTAAGCCTGGACTTTCAGGCCTTCAAGGCCCTGTGTTTCCCTATTGAGTTATTTCACAGAGTATGGACTGCCAAGGCTAGGGCCCTAGCTTTGGTGGATCATAGAGCCTCTGGCCAAACCTCATTGGCTTCTCTGGTCCCTCAAGAGAACCCTGGAGACCCTGTCCCCAGGGCAGGACAGGGCAGAAAACGTGCAAACTGTGCCACAACTCGTGGAGTCCTATTTGCAAATCTGGACCGCCGACCAGTCATGCTGGCCCCTTTCCTTCAGTGCAGCACCTAGTAAGGAGTTGGAGGCACCTGCCCTGCAGAAGACAAACCCCAACCTCCAGCCTTGAGAATATCCCAGGACCTAGAGCCAAAGGTCATGGCTGCTTCTCTTTTCCTTACCCCTGGGGCCCAGAGGGGTGGCCACTACTTTCTCAGCTTTCGGCTCAGGCCCCTTTCACTGGGCCTTCACGGTAACCATCTGCTGCCATGGTACCTGGCTTTTCCTCTCAGGAAAGTAGTCCTGCCATCATGGCTACTAATTGTTCCTTAGAATGTGGATTTGCCTCAGCTATGGAACATTCTCAGCAGGTCAGGGGTGTATGTAAAGGACAACTCCCTCTTCCAGAACTTTTTGCTCAAGACAAAGATATCTTAGATCCAAAGGTCAACCCAAAGCCATTATTAGAGAGAAGCCAGGAGAAGGGCAAGAGGGAAAGGCAGGCCCAGGTCTTGGTAGGAAGGAGGCCAGCAGGAGCTTCAGAGCAGAGCCAAGAATGAGACAAGTCCCCAAGGCAGGTTCCTCCCCTTTCCTCCTTTCTCACTCTGTGCAGGCCAGACTGTGATATTCTTGGCCTTTGCCTGGACCCCTTCCCACAAAGTTGGGGTGTGAGCAAATAAAGCCTTCAGTCCAAGGCTAGCATCCCCTAGCATGGAAGCAGAGCACACTGCACAGAAAGGTGCCATTCTCTGGCCATGGGGGCAGGAGACAAAGCCAGCATCCAGGCACTCTAGGCTTGGCTGTGGGCAGATCTCAACCACCTAGTCACAGCCAGAGAGCCTGCATCCCCTACTCACAGCTCACTCCTGGGCTGCAGCTTAAGTGGCTGCACTGAATTAAAGGATGGATTGAGGGCCTGGAGAAGGCCCTGCACTGACTGACCCCCAGCCTGGGGGTGTTTAAGTGGGCTGCGAGGCTGGGTGGCACTGCAGGATAGCACTCAGGACCCTCACTCTGGGCCCAGAGTGCTCTGTACTATTCTGGCCAGTTGACCCCCAACTCTTGACCAAGCTCTGGACCAACTCTTGACCAAGCTGCCCCAGTCTGCTCTGGATGCTTCCCTTCCTAAGGAGGAATAGGAGGCTCCTGACTCCCACAGAACCAAGATGGGGTGGCCGATAGCTTCATTCAGGCTCAGCCTTACCAAAACCCCGGTTTCCAGACCTCCCACAAGATTGACGACAGCACAACCTTACTCAGACAGGTCATTTATAAAACAAGTGAATATTCACAAACAAACTATGGGAGAAACACACTTTCCCAGCAATAGAAAATCTCTATAAAGTGCATTTTGCCCGCAACCATCTCTTCCCCATGCTGACCCTTAGGTCAGGATTTGGGGCATTGTTCCGAGGGAGCCCTCAGGGCCACCTGAGCTGGGAGAAGGGAGGCATGAAGCCACTGTGGAGCTCCAGGCTACTGGACATACCCTCTCCACCCTGCCCCTCCCTCCTGGCTCCAGGAGTGCACTGCCTCCAGGAGTGCACTGGCAGGTTGATCTGGGAACGGGCTGGCCTGCCAGGGATGGTGGAGAAGTAGGGGGAGGTGGTTCTGCCAACCTGTACCTTAGGAGAGAGCCAGCATCAGACAGGCAGGAAAAGAAATCATCCTGCTACCTGAAGGCACTGCTAGTGAATACTGAATCTGGGCCTCGGCCTTTGGCCTTCCCACGGTCTCAGATTTGTCCTTCCAGGTTTGCTTTACTCTCTTTCTGGCAATGGCCTCTGATACTTTCCTCTCGGCTGGGGCTGAGGGAACAGGGAAGCCCCCAACCCAAGCTCTGAATGCACACCATCCCCTGTGCTCTGCTCCCCTCCAACGATGACGGGACATTTCTAGTGAGGGTGACATACATACAACAGTTGGACTCTAAAGGCAGCTCTCTGGCTGAGAGAATCTGAGGATATCTCAGGAAGAAGCCTGTCAGTGTGGTGGACAGCTATAGGAGATGGGTCTGGCCCCAGGGTTCTGGTCCAAGGACAGAGGACAGTGAGGGATCGGGCTGGCGCCAAAAGAATTAACAGATCTGAGGCTAGGAAAGGTCACAGGGGAGGTAGAAAGGAAATGGCCCAAAGGCCAGCTTAATGATACATGTGAGGACAAAAATCCAAACAGGAATCAGCCTCATAGCCACACACATACACACACGTACCACATACACACACACACTCTTTGTGGCTCAAGTGCAGGCCACAGGGTGGAAGGAAGACTTGCTCTCGTTGGCCACTATTGTCCTTTCCATGACATCTTTCTCAACGCAGGTCTTTTGGCAGTGGGAAGGAAGAGGTGGGAGGCACAGGCCACTCCTGGAATGCGAGGGTTGGCTTCTCTGGGTCAAACCTCCCACCTACTGCTCCTGGAAGGGATGGTGTGCTGGGTGTAATCTCTGCTTGGACTTTTGCCAACTGCCCCTGGCAGTCCCCATCCCTGAGTCCCTCCACCTGAGTCCTTGGAGCTCAGCTACTGGGAGAGCTGACACGGCAGTCTGGATGCTGACAAGTCCAGGGCAGGCCCTGGAAGCCAACAGAACAAAGACTAGAATGGTTTCCCTGGCTGGGTGTCAGCTGTCCTCACTGGCAGCACTGTGGTGGTGCCTTGGAGTGTGGCCAGAGAAACCAGGGGACCTTATGCCACTGGAACCTGGGCTCCTCCTGGTAGAGTGACTGAGTTTGACTCTGGCCCCTCCACAGCTCCTGGGTAAGCTCTGAGGCTGGCTCTCAGCTTCTGGGAAAGGAACAGTGACAGCTGGGATTCTCTTTCTAACTTAGGTTCTAAATCCTGAAAAGGTAGGTGTGCTGTCTTAGGCTCCTATTACAGTACCAGGCATATCCCACACCAGTCAGGTATCTGCATGTACTTCTGTAGGGTGGTGGAAACTTTTTAGATCTGTCTATGGCCTCATATGCTCAGTCCCAGATGCCCAAGGAAGGGCCTGGGACTGAGCCCAGTAGCAGAGAATTTTAAAATAAGAAAGAGAGGCCAGGTGGCTACGTCTGGACAGCATCCATCCACTCTGGCCTGCTCAGCCTCCAGGTCAGAAAGCAGGAACTCAGCAGGGCTCTGGCTGCCTCCAGAATCCCATGCTTTGGACAACAGCCAGAACTGCTGCCCTCCTGCTCCACAGTCTGACGTGAGGAGGGAGGGAAGGAGGTCTAGGGAGGCAGATGCCAGAATCCCTGCTAGGGTCCTACCACTAGGTTCTGTTCAGACAAGGCAGCTGGCTTGCAGGGACAGGTCTCGGCTGAAAGTCACTGCCATAACCTCGAGCCTTGTGTCTGGAGGCCGGGAAACAGCACTGGCGTGCTACAGGTACTCTCCTAGCCCAGGCAACATTCAGAATCACGAGTGTCGACAGATGCATGCACACGCAAACAGGCACACCACTCCCTCCTCTGCACACGCGCATACACACACACACATGCTCGCTCTATCTCTGCCCGGTGATCAGCTTCTCTGCAGGTTGTACTCTGCTGCCGCGGTGGCTGCTTGGGCACCCAGGCTTTGCTCACGGAGCAAGGGCTCTGCAGCTGGAAGAGAAAAACAAGTGCAAAAGGAGCATTCAGGAGGCTGCTCAGTTGCCCAGGGACGCAAGCTCCTCTGGCTGCTTCTCTGGGGACACTCAGAGTGGGAACTGGGAAGAGCTGAAAGAGTGAGCTGAAAGGGCCACGGTACCTGGGGACAGGTTGTTGTTGGGATGCCACTGGGATGAGAGAATACTGCCCCTCTGAAGTGCTGATGCAGGACAAGCTCCCCCCTGCAGGCCCTCCACCCAGGGCTGCGGGCAGCAGAGGAGGAGGAGGAGGACAAGGCTATGTGAGAGTCACGTGAAGCCTTGGGGGATACTTGCTCAGCTATGACAAGGGCAGCTTCTGAATCAAGGCACAGCAGCTGCTGCCAGAGATGGAGAATCAGGAAAAAATGGCTGGAAGAGAAGCCCGCTGGGACCAGTAATTTTGAAGAGTAAGGCAATGACTGAGTTTAGAATCAGCAGGTGAGCACATTTCCACATATAGATGAAAGCACCCTGGCACAGTGCTGGAAGATTGTGGGGGCAGGAGGGAGAGAGGAGACACAAGGATGACTCATTTTAAAGATTTATGACATCCGGAATCTGGGGCAAAGAGAAGAAACAGCTTCATCCCTGATAACAAAGGAAGGACAGGGTGTGCCTGTCACAATGCTGGGTTATCTGTTTAAATAGGTTTAGTGTGTCTGAGAGTCTACAGAGACACACAGTGTCCCATTAAAAGTTTGTGCAGTTTAAATGTGGGTGAGGTAGGTAATAAGTAGGCTTGCTAAGCCTGCCGTGGGTCAGGTACTATACACTTGTGCTACGGCTGAATTCTGCCCCCCACAAAATTTTTATATTGAAGTCCTAACTCCCAGTACCCCAGAAGGTGACTGTATTTGGAGACAGGGTCTTTACAGAGGTAATTAAGTTAAATGAGGTCATTAGTGCAGGCCCTAATCCAATATGACTGGTGTCCTTAAAGGAAGAGGAAATTTAGACCCAAACAGTACAGAAGGAAGACCATGTGAAGATATAAGGAGAAGATGGCTGCTTATAAACCACAGAGAGGAGCCTCAGAAGAAAAGAAGCCAACCCTGGCAACATTTTGATCTCAGACTTCTAGGCTCCAGAACAGTGAGAGGACAGATTTCTGTTGATTAAGCCATGCAGTCTGTGGTACTTTGTCATGGCAGCCTGAGCAGACTAACAAACTTGAGATCCCAGTAACCTTGAAGCTTGCCCTCCATTTTTGTTGAGAAAACAGAAACCAGAGGAGAAGGAACTTGCCCAGGACAACAGCATTCATAAGTGGCAGAGCCAAGAAGGAAATCCACATCTGTCTGATTCTCAAATCTGTATTTTTACCAGCAAATAATCTCTATGATAGTATTGCTCATTAAGACTTTTGGGGAAGACTTTTAGAAGAAATTCAACATGGCAGCATGAAGACTAATATCCAACAGACATACATGTGAGTTAAGCTGTTATTCAAAAAGGGAACATGCTCTTAAAGTCAAAGACATTGGAGGCAAGGATTCAGTATTAGTCTTCTGACACATGCGATGCTTTTAAGGCCACATACTAAATCTGAAGCAGATTTTATCGGATGATAATTTATCTGGAAGCTGGGCAAAATAAAGAGCAGACATAAGAGTGGGTACCTGTATAGGTCAGTACTGTGTCTTATTCTTTTTTTTTTTTTTTTTTTTTGAGACAGAGTTTCACTCTTGTCACCCAGGCTGCAGTGCAATGGCGTGATCTTGGCTCACTGCAACTTCCGCCTCCCGGGTTCAAGCGATTCTCCTGCCTCAGCCTCCTGAGTAGCTAGGATTACAGGCATGCACCACCACACCCAGTTAATTTTGTATTTTTAGTAGAGATGGGGTTTCTCCATGTCGGTCAGGCTGGTCTCGAACTCCCGACCTCAGGTGATCCACCCACTTTGGCCTCCCAAAGTGCTGGGATTACAGGTGTGAGCCATCGAGCCCGGCCTTTTTTTTTTTTTTTAAATAGACAGAGTCTTGCTCTATTGTCCAGGCTAGAGTGCAGTGGTGTGATCTTGGCTCACTGCAACCTCTGCCTCCCAGATTCAAGCAATTCTCCTGCCTCGCCTCCCAAGTAGCTGGGACTACAGACACCCACCACCACACCTGACTAGTTTTTGTATTTTAGTAGAGATGGGGTTTCACTATGTTGCCCAGGCTGGTCTCGAACTCCTGATCTCAGGTGATCTGCCCACCTTGGCCTCCCAAAGTGCTGGGATTACAGGCGTGAACCACCGCACCTGGTTCTGTGTTTTATTCTTTAACATGTGTGTTATTTTCAATAATTTTTCCCTTTAAGCTTGTACTATAATAACCTAGCCTTTTTTTTTTTTCGCTACAAATAAATGTATGTATTATTAAGGTGTACATGTGTTTATTGAAATATGCTGATTGTGAGTGTATACTCCACACACAGGGCTCTCTCTGGCCCCTGTTGTTAAACTAAAGAGATGGCTATTCTTCTGAAATAGAAAACTCAGGATTGCAGGATATACCACAAAAGGTCCTCGTTACCCAACACCTCCATTTTTTTGTGTGTGTTTTATCCATTTTCAGGGATGGGGGAAGATAAAGAGTGCATGAAGACTCCTTAGAATAATGCTATTAATCTGGGGTTCCTGGGCCTTAAGGAGTCCAAGGATAGGCTTTGGGGCAGTCCATGGAGCTTCTGGAGTGATGTGCACATTGCTCTCTGTGTGTGAACATATGCAGTTTTCTGGGTATGGGTTCTATCCTCCATCAGACTTTCCAAAGTGGGGAGTAACCCAAACAGGGTTTAAGAACCAATGTCTAAGCTTAGAAGATAAAGGGGTGAGGTATAGTCAGGTGGATATAATAACAATTCAGACATATGTTGACTTCAGCACCAGTTAGTTTTGGGCACGCTAATGAAGGGAGGTGGCAGTGTCCTGGCCTCAGATAAGCCCTAGTCACCCAAGTCCCTCTATGATGGTTTCAAATCTACCAACGCAGAAAACCAAGGTTTAGAAGAACCAGCTTGGCCTTGCCTGCAAAGCTAGTCAAAGGCCTATTCAACTAGTTACTCAAGCTGCTTGATCAGCAGATAACTAGTTGGTGCCGTGCTCTTGTCCTCAAGCTAGGGCATGTGTCTGTAGAAAAAGGGGTCTGGGGAAATCAAATGAAGTCTTGCAGAAAAATGATGACAGCGGGACTAAAGGGAAGGGAAGAACAGCCAAGGGGAGGCAACAAGGGAGAAACTAACTCATAAAACATTCACTGAAAAATCAATATCTTACTTGTTCAACTCTTCCAACCTGTCATTAATACAAAAAACACAGACGTAACTAGAACAAAAAGTAGTGGAAAGACTGTCTCCCTCTGCACCCCAATGTTAGTTAGCATGGCCTCCTGGGTACCTTTGCCCTCACACCCCTTCCCATCCACTAGATGCTATCAAGAACCCAAGTGTATAAGTCCGCCCGTCCCTATGCTCCTCACCCTGGTAGGGTGGATGCACCTGTGCAGGCATGAGTTTATGCTGGCAGAGGGTCCACAACAACTGATGGTTTGGAGGAAACTTTGTTTGCAGACTGTCACTGAGTCTCAATGTTTCCCTCTCCCCATCATATTGGGCAAGGCACAGTGCCCAAGAGCTTGAGAAAGGCAGAGGTTTGCTACCTGCTTCCAAGTGAGGGCCAGGGAAGTACAGCTGGGCCTGGATGGGAAAGAGAGCTGAAGCTCTTAGCTCAGTCTTATTCCTCAGGTCAACCACACCTTTACCCCTCCCACAGCATGCAGATCATGCAAGAAAGTGGAAGGGACAGCCATCAGTCAACGTCTACTTATGAAGTACCAGGGAAAGCGCTAGGGGACGTGAGTCTAAACTTCTTATTTTCAAGGCAGGAACTGAGAATCAGAGAGGTGAGACTATTTGGGTGGAGTCTCACAAGAGGCAAGTGGCAAATCTGGGACACAGACACTGGCCTGAGTGTAATGCGGGCAGGTCTGGGGCGCAGACGCTGGCCTGAGTGTAATGCGGGCAGGTCTGGGGCGCAGACGCTGGCCTGAGTGTAATGCGGGCAGGTCTGGGACGCAGACGCTGGTCTGAGTGTAATGCGGGCAGGTCTGGGACGCAGACGCTGGCCTGAGTGTAATGCGGGCAGGTCTGGGGCGCAGACGCTGGCCTGAGTGTAACGAGGGCAGGTCTGGGATGCAGACGCTGGCCTGAGTGTAACGCAGGCAGGTCTGGGATGCAGACGCTGGCCTGAGTGTAACGCAGGCAGGTCTGGGATGCAGACGCTGGCCTGAGTGTAACGCAGGCAGGTCTGGGATGCAGACGCTGGCCTGAGTGTAACGCAGGCAGGTCTGGGATGCAGACGCTGGCCTGAGTGTAACGCAGGCAGGTCTGGGATGCAGACGCTGGCCTGAGTGTAACGCAGGCAGGTCTGGGATGCAGACGCTGGCCTGAGTGTAACGCAGGCAGGTCTGGGATGCAGACGCTGGTCTGAGTGTAACGCAGGCAGGTCTGGGATGCAGACGCTGGTCTGAGTGTAATGCAGGCAGGTCTGGGATGCAGACGCTGGCCTGAGTGTAATGCAGGCAGGTCTGGGATGCAGACACTGGCCTGAGTGTAATGCGGGCAGGTCTGGGATGCAGACGCTGGTCTGAGTGTAACGCGGGCAGGTCTGGGATGCAGATGCTGGCCTGAGTGTAATGAGGGCAGGTCTGGGATGCAGACGCTGGCCTGAGTGTAATGAGGGCAGGTCTGGGATGCAGACGCTGGCCTGAGTGTAATGCAGGCAGGTCTGGGATGCAGACGCTGGTCTGAGTGTAATGCAGGCAGGTCTGGGATGCAGACGCTGGCCTGAGTGTAATGCAGGCAGGTCTGGGGCGCAGACGCTGGCCTGAGTGTAATGAGGGCAGGTCTGGGATGCAGACGCTGGCCTGAGTGTAATGCAGGCAGGTCTGGGATGCAGACACTGGTCTGAGTGTAACGCAGGGCTCTTTGGCCAATGCCACACTGCCTCTACTTCCACTATTTAGCATTTTACCAATTGCTAGTGCCTTTCACCTTACAATGACAGAGTATACAACTAAACTAGTGTCAAAAAGACATCAAGGAGAATCCAGAAGTCAGGTTTCACTTGATGATTTACCCAGTCAGGCTTACTGCAGGGCTAACAAAAGCTGGCGGGGGAGGGGAAGAGGTGATCCTTGGCCAGGAACCTTTTGTATTCAATGGGGCTTCTCTCCACAGATCAGTCTGTACCAGCAGAAGGGCAAATGGAACACGTGAGCTGTTCTCCCCACGGTAAAATAATTGGACCAATGAGAGAAATCTGTACACAATTCAAGGCTAATGGAATCCGAAGCAGTCAGCAGCTTTGGGGATTATGGGGAACCATTTGAAACAATAGCTATTTGGGGGCTGGCTTGTTTTTCAGTTTAGTGAATGCTGTAAAATAAAACTTAATGCACAACAGACAGTTGGTGTGGATTTGAGGTAAGTGTGGAACCTACTGATTGGAGGCCATGTTTTCCTACCAGATCAGTTTAAATTTTAAGTGACTGTCCACCCTGTACACTGCCACAGGTCTGAGGCATTAGAAAAACAGAATCCAGAACTATAGAGCTCAGAGCTAAAGGAGACCTCAAAAGGCCCAGGATGTAGCCTTCAGGCTGGGGAAGAACGACTATTCACATCTTACACCTAAAGCATGGCAGAAGAGCTATGGATCCAGCCCAAAGTCACACAATTTAAAATGACAGAGGAAATGGGGGACAAAGGGACAAGTCTCCCCAACCCCCACCCCGCCCAATATAATATGATACTAATTTGGGCTACATAGCCACAGCTCTGTAGTCCATTCAGCTCAGGGTGCTGGCTCTGACTGAAGTAACCCCAACATAATCAAAGACACCCGGAGAAGAATGTGATTCCATTGGTATAGTGCATTTTACATATTCAAAGACTTTTCACATGTGGTTTTTCATTTTCTTTCCCTAACATGTAAGCTTGATGGGTAGGGCAGGTGACAAGATGCTATTATCACCGTTTTACAGATGAGGATGCTAAGCATCTTTAGGCCCAGGTGCCTCTGCCAGCACATGGTGAGACATGGAATACTCTCCTCTCAGCTGTTCCTCCCTAGTCTGTCTTGGAGGGAAGTCTGCACCTCCCCAAGTCCTCTGACCTCTGGACCCCCAACCTTCACAGTCTAGCCTGGTCTAACTCCCCACTGAGCCACCACTGGAGGGCAGAGTAAACCTCAAGAATCAGTCCTTAAAATCCCAGTAGGCCGACAATCTTCTGGACTCCAGGGCAAGAGATGGGTGCTTACCTCTGCACCCTTGTCATGTCTTCCCTTGGAATCACTGCCAAGCCTCTCAACTGGCTTTCTCACTCCCACCTGTTCCTCTGCAGGTCCTAGCCCAATGCCTAATTCATCCTCCCAAAATGCCAATTTGATCATTCCTGTTCCAAAATGTTTCTTCACTCCCAGAGAGTACACCAGCAGACTCACATGCCTGCCATTTACAACCCTCCATCATCGGACCCAACTGTAACCTTGTGTTCCTCTACAATAATAATCATAACAATACCTATAATAATTGCTGCTTACCAAGGACTTACGAGCCACACACTTGAGAAGTGTCTTGCCTATTACGCAGTCACCGTTAGCCGTCTACCAGTATCCACACTTCCTGGTTAACAGAACCTAAAATGTGTTGAGGAGGCAATGGGCCTGGCCCAGAAAATGGATTTTGATTGGTCTAAGTCAGTGATTCTCCAAGTATGGTCCCGGGACCAGCAACCCTTATAACACAGAACTGCAACCTCTTCTGTGCCCTGACCTTACTTTCTTACCCAGCTTTATTTTATTGTTTTCATAGCACTTACGGCCTCTTGACATTTTCTTTTTTTTTTTTTGGTGAGACTGAGTCTCGCTCTGTCACCCAGGCTGGAGTGCAATGGCGTGATCTCAGCTCACTGCAACGTCCGCCTCCTGGGTTCAAGCGATTCTCCTGCCTCAGCCTCCCAAGTAGCTGGGACTACAGGCACCTGCCACCACACCTGGCTAATTTTTGTATTTTTAGTAGAGACGGGATTTCACCATGTTGGCCAGGCTGATCTCAAACTCCTGACCTCGTGATCCACCCGCCTCAGCCTCCCAAAGTGCTGAGATTACAAGCATGAGCCACCATGCCCGGCTGGCCTGTTGAAATTTTAAATATTTATTTGTTTACTGTCTGTCTCCTTCCACTAATACGCACCCAAGGGGGAAGGGACATTGCCAGGCTTGTAGACAACCACATCCCCCAATGCCTGGAATGGTGTCTGGCAAAGTATGAGCTCTTGATATGTGTACAGAAGGAGTGCAGCTGCCCTTGCTGTCCCTTCTCTTTCCTCTTTGATCAAGAATTGATGGCTGAAGCAGGGGCTGCCATCCAAGCCCAGACCACCAACACTATTTCTGGGTCCCTTGTTAGGTAAGAAAAATAAGCCCCTATTTGTTTTAGCCACAGTAATTGAGCTTTCTATTATTAGCAGACCCCTACATTTCTAGCTGACACGTACAGATTTAATTTTTTTTTTTTTTTTTTTGAGACGGAGTTTTGCTCATCACCCAGGCTAGAGTGCAATGGCGCAATCTCAGCTCACTGCAACCTCTGCCTGCCAGGTTCAAGCGATTCTCTTGCCTCAGCCTCCCGAGTAGCTAGAATTACAGGCATATGCTACCATTCCAGCTAATTTTCTATTTTTAGTAGACATTGGGTTTCTCCAAGTTGGTGAGGCTGGTCTTGAACTCCCAGCCTCAGGTGATCCACCCACCTCAGCCTCCCAAAGTGCTGGGATTATAGGCATGAGCCACTGCGCCCGGCCCAGAGTTAATCATTTAATTGATGCAACAGCAACCTAATTTATAGGTGAGGAAACTGAGTCTCATAGCAGTTAAGTCATTTGTACAAGATCACATAAACCTTCAGCTGTTTTTCTTGTTCTAAGTGCCCTGCTCACTGCCTGAATCCAATTCACTTTTCAGGCCCCCTGGTGCAAACTTCTGTGATGTGTTTCCTGATTGTTCCAGACCACACCAGCTCCCTTCTGCTAAGCTTGTGTAGTCTGTATCATTTATCCAGGAATTCTAGGTTATTGCTCCTTTTTATCTAAGCAGACTGTTCAATTCTTGTGGATGGACAGCACATCACATTTTATATGTTTAATGCTCCCCCTTCTTCACCCACCTGCTGGCAACAATTTCATGTTGAATTGGACACCATTAACTTACTAAGCAACCTTGACCCAGACATTTAACCTCTCTGTTCTTTGGTCCTCTCATCCGAAAATCAGAGTGTCAGCCTGGCAAGTTCCAAATTTGTAATACAGGATGAACTTTGCTTAGTATCACAGAGCTAAGAGATAACCGAGAGAGTAGTAGGTTGCTAGTACTCCCAGGAACAAGACAGCACACATCTGTCCATCAGCAATGACTATGTCAAAGAGCCCAGAAAAGGTGAAGGGTGCAGGCATCAAATGCCCATCTCAGTGAGCACACAAATCCAGACACTCAAACCAGATGGCTGCAGCCTGGCCCTGAAGAAAGAGGGATCTGATAAAAAGAACCTATCAGCTCCATGGAGAAAAGTCACCCTCCATGACGAAGACACGGTGCATAAGGAACAGCCTGAGATGATGACTCAGAGGGGACAGGAATTTACATTTCCCCAAGAGGGGCATAAAAGGCCCTTCCTGCCCTGGGAAAGGAGAAGCCAGTGTTTTGACGACATTCGGGAGGCTTCCAAGATAAGCGCTGCCAGGGAGGTGCAGAGCTGAGGCCACAGGACGGGTGAGAAGGGAGGAGAGGCCGTAAAAGCAAAGATGATGACAGATTGCGTCTACTGGTCCTCAGGCAGGGCTGGACCGAGTGAGACACAGCACAGCCCTCTGTCCAGGCTTCTCAAGGTCAGTACTGCCCTCCACTGGCTGGCCTACAGAACACAGCCTGTCGGAGAGCAGGGGGCCTGGAGCAGCCTCAGACCCTGCAATGGGCCTTTTCCCCACTGCTTCACACACAGGTCTCAGCTTTCTTTTTGTTGAGCATGATTCACTTTAATAGGTAGAAAGTGCCACCCCTCGCCCCCATGCCTCCCTTTTTCCCTTAGCTAGCAAAAAAAAAAAAAAAAACAGAAAAGGGCTTGACTTTTAAATCTCTGATAAAAGTCAGAATGGTGGGATTTTTGAGCTGAAATCCTAAAAGTCATGCAGTCCCACCAGATTGTTATTATTATTGTTTTTAGAGATGGAGTCTCACTATGTTGGTTTGGCCAGGTTGGTCTTCAACTCCTGGCCTCAAGCGATCCTCCCACTTTGGCCTCCCAAGGTGCTGGGATTACATGCACAAGCCACCACAGCGGGCCCAATGGTAAGGGTCACACGGATATGATCGAGAAAGTACTCATTCCCTAAGCCAGGAATGAACCCGGCTGCCACTGTAAAATGGTAAAGCTTTAGTGGCTGAGCATTGGGTGGTCCCACCAGATTTTCATCTAGTTTGTTATGTTTTAACCTTCAGCTGGCAGGGCAGTAGGCACCCCCGCTCCCACCTTCCTTCCTGAGGTTGAATCTAGACTGCTGTCACTCACTCTCAGGCATCCTTGCTCGGCAGCTCTGGGGTTGGCAACTCTGCCACCTTGGCCCGTTTGCTGAGTTCTTCACCAGGTGGTTCCTCAGCTGCTTCCAGCTTGCGTTTGGGGGATGCTGGGCCACTGGGTAGTGGTCTTGGGCCTGTAGGGAAGCGTGTCAAAGGGTCACACAGACTGTGCATGCAGCCAAACTGACCCCACACTATGCAGCAGCAGTCTTTAGGGGACAGGTAGCACACTCATCAGTGGAATGCCAGCATGCTGCTCCTCAGACTTGCCCCTCGGCCTTGCTTTCAGCAGTGACTCTGCCTGGAAATGTGCAAGGAGAACATGACCGAGCAGGCCTGCTGGTAGCAGGGCCCGCTTTTGGGCCCCAAATGGCATGGGCTGTGGGCCAGAGACTGACTTGGCCTGCCTGCTGTCCTTGCTTTGAAGGTGAGGCATTCCCTCTGCAACCCTGAATCAGCCTCCCTGAGCAGCAAAGAGCAGGGCCCCTGAGAAGGAGGCATGCTGCCCATGGAGGCAGCCTAGCTGGCCCAACTAGAAAAACCCATGTTCGTGCCATCTCATGTTACTCATCTTCATCCCCAAGAAGGGAGGAGGCTCCAAATGCAGCAAATCTGTCCAGTCTTTCTCTGTGTGGCCACCACCCTGTCTGTGCTGCCTCCTCTTTGGCCTCCCTATGCCCGCTCTGGCCTACACTGTCCAATCTCCACCCAGCAGGCCAGGGAGTTTTTTCAGACCTAAGTCCAATGATGCCCTGCCCTACTGACCATCCTTCAGTGCACTGAAGGCTGAATCCTAGTCCTCGTCTTGGACATCGGGCCTGCCACATGCTGCTCATGCTGTATCTTGTCCTCATTTCCCCAGCTCCTCACTGGGACATGCCGCCACACTGACCTCCCTTCGGTTCCTTGAATGGGCTAAGCTCGGTACTGTTTGTGAGCTTTTTCTTGCTACTCCTTCTGTCTGGAATGGTATTTTCTCAGTGTGTGGCAGGCCTGGCTACTGCTCATGATGTGGGTCTCTGCTTACAGAGGTGTTCCCCGACTGCTCCAATCTCAAGTGACACAGAAGAAACTTTTCTTTCCCAGTCCCTCTGTCAAGACACTCGACTTTCTTTTCCTCCAAAGCACTGGTTATCTGGAATGATCCGACTTGGTTCCTTTACTATCTGACTGCCCTGGGTGAAATATAAGCTCCATTGGGCAAGGCCTCCTTCTGGCCTCAGTCCTGAATGACTGAAGTGCTGGCACAGGCCACAGGAGGCCATTGGAGGCGGGCTGCTGCTGCTCACCTGCACTGTTCACGCTCCCAGCCTGGCTCGAGCTGGGCTCTGCCACAGGGTGACTGAGGTCTTCCACACAGGAAGGGACAGATGCCAGTAGACCTGGGAGAGAGGCGGGGAGTAATCAGAGTGCCATCCCGCAGGATTGCAGAGGGTTACAGGGAAGGATGAAGCAAGCTGGGGTGGGGAGGATAGGAGCAAGACACTGAGGTTCCATTTCTTCCCACTGCCCCACAACTACTCAGGGAGGCCCAGTCCATCCCAGCCTGCAGTGTCCCATACCCAGAGAAGGTGTCAACCTGAAAGACAACACTCAGCCTCCCTTTGCAAGTATCTGGCCATCCCCATCTGGCACCCCCGAGTCTGCAGGTGCTGTCCTTCCCTTCAGTGAGCTAGGTGTTTGTGTCCTTACAGAGTCCCCGGTAGCGTGAGAGCTGCTGGTAAATCTGCTTCATTCGTTCAATGTTCAGCCGGCTGGTCTCGGCATGGTTGACGATGGGCCGTGGGTAGTCCACACCAATGATGCACTTGGCTGCCTTCTGAATTGACTCTGGGGCATTCCAGGGTTCATAGATGTATCGAGAGGGGAACCCTTTCAATTTTGGCAGGTATCGCCTGAAATAAGACACACCAGATGACCCATCAGCATACCTAGACCCTCCTTCAAAGGGCCCTGGGTATCCCATCCTAGTAGGAGGCCACAGTGGTCAGAAGCCAGAAAGCGTGGTCTGCATCCTCACCTGATGTAGTCTCCACTGGGGTCCGTACGACGGCCGAAGCCCACAGGGCAGTAGCAGTGGAAGAACTGCTGGAAGAAAGCACTGCAGGACAGCCACATCCAGCTGCCTGCGTTCACGCTGAAATCTGCATCCAGGAGCAGCTCATCAAATACCTAGATAGGGGAGAGGAGGATCAGCCTCCTTGGGGATCTGCTGCCATGTTTTTTCCCAAGTCACCACAGTGCCCCCAGGAGCCAGAGTCCTTCTGCTGAAGGCAAGCCACAGAGGATCTGGAGGGGATCTCCTGGACCCAGAAATCCCACCCCATCCCTCAGCCGAGAAGGGGGCTGCCCTTTGCTGGTCCTGACCAGAGGGGTACAGGCCAGCTTTTCGCTGAGAGAGCACTCACCCGGACCCCGCTCTCCCAGCTGACCCAGAGGTCCCCGCGGGTCAGGAAGCAGGCCACGGCGTGCCGGGCCAGGTGGTGGATCCAGCCCTCCTGCCTCAGTTGAGTCATGATGGCATCGATCCAAGGGAAGCCTGTCTTGCCCTCGGCCCACTTGGCCAGGGCCTCAGGATTGCGGTCCCAGGGAATCTGGATGCAGATGGGGTTCCCCTCCATGCGGTCAAACCTGGGGTTGTTGGTAGCTGCCGTGTAGAAGAACTCTCGCCACAGGAGTTGCCCAAATAGGGAGAGGGGAGGTGTGCTGTTCCGCTTCACCTGAGGGGTAGGGGTTGCACATGGATACGAACACTCACCCAGCTCTTAGCATGATGCCTCTCAGGTCTCTTCTACAAAGGAATCTGGGCCCTCCACAGACCTGGCAGCTCAACTCCCAGATGTGGAGGGACTATCCCCTAGAAGTGGCACAGTGTGCCTGCAGGTGCAACACCCAGGCCCTGCCTGCACTGTGCCACTGCTCCGAGCAAGAGGAAAGCTACAGAGGGCCGGGCAGCAGGAAGGGGCCTCACCACACGAATCTACACTAGGACTCAAACTTCCCAAGGCTGGTCATGTTCCTTGTCCTCAGAGTTCCTTGTTTGGGTCCACCTTCTAGAAAGTCAAAAGGAGTTTTCCTATCAGCGCACATGAAAAATACTTAGTCTGGGCCGGGCGTGGTGGCTCACACCTGTAATCCCAGCACTTTGAGAGGCCGAGGCGGGTGGATCACCAGGTCAGGAGATCGAGATCATCCTGGCTAACATGGGGAAACCCCATCTCTACTAAAAAATACAAAAAATTAGCCGGGTGTGGTGGCGGGCGCCTGTAGTCCCAGCTACTGGGGAGGCTGAGGCAGGAGAATGGCATGAACCCGGGAGGCGGAGCTTGCAGTGAGCCGAGATTGCGCCACTGCACCTCCAGCCTGGGCGGCAGAGCGAGACTCCATCTCAAAAAAAAGAAAGAAAAATGCTCAGTCTGGATTTTGGTTGAATAAGTTATACACACAGCCTGGATCTGGGGCCATAAGGTAATTAAGAAATCAGACCTCCAAGCAAATAATGACTTCCCTAAAGTCACAAGATTACTCACCAAACTGGCAAAGCTATCCCATGCCACAAAATCTCAATAATGGCAAGGATAAGGAGATAACATTAAAAAATGTAGATAGAGCCAGGTGTGGTGGCTCACATCTGTAATCCCAGCACTTTGAGAGGCTGAGGTGGGTGGATGGCTTGAGCCCAGGAGTTTGAGACCAGCTTGGGCAACATGGCGAAACCCAGTTTCTACAGAAAAATACAAAAAATTAGCCAGGTGTGGTGGCATGCACCTACAGTCCCAGCTACCAGGGAGGCTGAGGTAGGAGGATCACCTGAGCCCGAAAGGTTATGGCTGCAGTGGGCTGTGTTCACACCACTGCACTCCAGCCTGGGTAACAGAATGAGATCCTGTCTCAAAAGCAAACAAACAAACAAACAAACAAATGTAGACACAATGGCTAGGCATGGTGGCTCACGGCTGTAATCCCAGCACTGTAGGAGGCCAAGGGAGGATAATTGCTTGTGCCCAGGAGTTCGAGACCAGCCTGGGCAACATAGCAAGACCCTATCTCTACAAAGAATGTAACAAATTAGCTCTACTTGAGAGGCTGAGGCAGGGGGATTGCTTGAGCCTAGGAGTCTGAGGTTGCAGTGAGCTGTGATCAGGTCACACTACACTAGCCTGGGTAACAGAGCTAGACTTTGTCTCTTAAACAACAGAAACAAAAAAACCGGCACAAGATGAGGTGATCACTCTGAATGTTGACTGTGTTGCCCTCTCTCCTTCTGGGGACAGTTAACACAGGCTTATTTGCTTCTTGTCTATACAGCACGGCTCTGTGTGCAGCCCCTCTAGACCACTCCCTCCATCGCTGATGGGCAACTGCTGTTTCTGGACTCCACTTCTGAATGCTGTGGACACAGCCCCAGAGTGGGCAGCTATGCTCTTCCACTTCAGACTGGCTCCAGCCTCACCCTCTCCATGCCTGTCACCCTGGGGACCTTGCCCCGTCCACCAGCTGCCAGAGGATATGCCACCTCTAGGGTCACACCTGATGCCTGCTTTACTGCCTGTCCTTATTCTCTACATGGTAGTCTGGGCTTCATTCTGGTGGGCAGTTCACTCTGTGCTTGGCTCTGCCCTCTTGGATACTGACTCTTCTCTCCTCCTCTGGACTATCCACACACACTTAGGCCTTTCCAGGGGCCACAGCCCAACCCCCTCCCACCAGTGCCTTTTTTAGGGTGACTGACAAGCCCAAAAGGCCTGGCTGCAGGCCTTAGCTGCAATGTGGGCACGTATGTCCCCCTTACCTTTTTATACAGGTCCCACAGACGGTAGTAAAAGAGGCGGCAAGAGAGACAACCAAAGCGCAGGTAGGGACTGAGGCCCGTGGGGCTGGCCAGGAGGGAGTTGGCATTCATTCGGGGTCTCTCATAGTTGGCAACCCAGGCCTACAGCAGAAAGAGAAGGTGGTAAAAGGAAAGGCCTGGATGTTACAGAGGAAAAAATGGAGGCATTGGGTGGTTAAGGAACTTGCCTACAGTCACAGAATAGCCAGCCATGGAGCCAGCACTTGAACATTGTGCTTGTCCAGCTGATTTTGAAATGGAACCACCATCAGACCAAACAACGAGGCCATGTCCTTCCCTGACTTGCTCTTTAATTTGCAGGGTGATTGTGAACACGTTATTACGTCCCTCAGCTACGTATCTATTAAATAAGAACAAAATTTCCAGTCTCCTGCGGATTAAAATGAGTTATGAAAGAATTCTGAAAGCACTGAACGAACTCTCTAATTATACAGCAGGAAACACGGCTTCTACTTTACAGAAAAGAATCTCTCTCTCAGTCCGTCCTCCAGTCACTAGTGGCCCTGAAGTTATATTATAGACACCAGGGACTTCGCACTATTGTTCAACAGCAGCTGGGGAAGGAGGAAACTTCCAATCCATTCCTGGGGACCAATGGAGTCATTCATTTCTGGGGCCATGTGTCATATAACATTATCGGTCATGTTTTTATCATCACTGGTTGCTGGCATAGGACTTTACTTTCCTGACTCGCTGTTCCATGCAGTCTCTCACGACCTTTTTTTTTTTTTTTTTTTTTCTGAGACAGAGTTTTGCTCTTGTCGCCCAGGCAAGATCGTGCAGTGGCATGATCTCAGCTAACTGACACCTCCGCCTCCCAGGTACAAGTGATTCTCCTGCCTCAGCCTCCCAGGTAGCTGGAATTATAGGTGTGCACCACCGCGTTCGGCTAATTTTTGTATTTTTAGTAGAGACAGGGTTTCACCATGTTGGCCAGGCTGATCTTGAACTCCTGACCTCAGGTGATCCACCCACCTCGGCCTCCCAAAGTGCTGGGTTTACAGGCATGAGCCACCGCACCCGGCCTATTTTCACTTTCTTAACTTTCAACATCCTTTACTCCTCTCCACAATACTGTTTCACAACCTTGACTCTCTTCAGGCCTCCTGCTCCACACTCTGCTAGATACAGAAGCCATCAGGTGGGAAACACCTCTGCTTTCAGCCACTAAATCTACAAAGTCACCTGCACCCACACCTACCCCTCTTCCTCCTCCCCTCCTGTGACTCCGCCCAAGACCAAGACCTCCAGCTGCTCTGGAAGCCCCCTTTCTTCCTTCTCTTGCATGTTCAACCTTTCTTTCTAACTCTTCACTCCCAAAACATTGAGGAAATAATCTCGTTTCTCCTTTTTGCAAAGACAACAAAATAAAAACAAAGGGCTTCTGGCAACCCTGTAGACTTGGGCCCTTTTTCCTCCTTCACAGCCCACCTCTCTGCATTTCCCCTCCCCTACATCCCCTACCTCCAAATTTCTGGCCGACCCCATCCTGGCTTCTGCCTTGACCACCTGACAAGGCTGGCTCCCACAAGTATTCTGTGACTTCTGTGCCAGAGTCCTGTAGGCACTTTCTGTCCTTGTATTTTGGGATCTCTCAGCAGCACTGAACCTGCTGACTGTGCTGTCTTACCCTCTGTATTCCTTGGCCTCTGTGACTCCACATCACCTGGTATCTCCCGGCCGCCTGGCGCTCTTGGTCTTCCACCAGCTCCATCTCCTCTACCTCTCCCTTAAATGTGGGCACCCAGGGCTCAGTCCTAGGTTCTCTACTCAACTGTGTGCCTCGGCAAGCTTATCCAGGCCCATGGCTCCCGGTTCCACCCCTCTGCACACAATCACCACATCCATACCTCTAGCCCAGGTTGCTCCACCCAGCTGCCTGCTAGAAACCTCTACTCAGCTGCCTCTCAGGCACCTCAAGGTGGATGTGCCCTTTTCTTTCTTTAAAACCACACTCCCACTGGCCTCCCTACCTCAAATAATACACTGCTGGCTACTTAGCTGCCCAAGGCACAATCCTTTATCCCCTCACCAAGTCCTGTCAATTCTACTGCCCAAATATTTCCAAATCTGTCCTTTTCTTTCCATTCCCTGCTGCCACCAACCTGGTTCAGGCTAGGTCATATCTAGACTGGACAATTGTGACAGCCTCCTGACTGGCCTCCCTGCATCCACTCCCATCCCCTGCTAACTCGTTCTCCACACTGCGACCAGAGTGATGTAATGTCTGTTCCTCGGGATAATGTGCACAGTGGGCTTCCTGTTGCTCTGAGGACAGAGCCCAAATCTTCACGAAGGCTTTTGTAGCTCCCCAGCACCCAGGCCTTTCCAGCTCTGTCTCTTGCCCCTACTCTTTTTTTTCGAGACAGGGTCAGGGTGGAGCGCAGTGATGCGATCTCAATGCATTTGAACCCTCTGCCTCCCGCTGCCCCTCCTCTTTACGCATCTGCTCTCACTGGCCTTTGCCTGTGCACAAGCAGCTGCTTCTGGACCGCTGCCTTCCTTTCCCTCAACTTCACCTGGTTAACTGAAACTCTTCCTTCAAGTCGCAACCTCAAGGCCGCCTCCTCTGCAGGTAACCCCTGTGGTATCAGGTTAAGCACCTCTAACAGACACTAGGGATTTTTGCCTGCACATACCTTTGCTAGCCCCCCGCTTTTAAAACATTTTTATTTTTAATGAAACATGGATACAGAAAATCACACAAATGTGTGACTTAATGAATTATTCTAAGGCAAACCACCAAGGTTTGGGAAATAGCTTTGACAGCCACTCCAAGAGTCTATGTGCTCATCCCAGGAATAGTCCCCTCCTGTCCCCCAACATATATAACCCCTACCTCAGCTTTTATAATACACACTTTCTGAATTTCTGAAATGTTTACATTTTTCTATTTTGGCAAAACATGTTTGAAAGGAAGGACTTTATTTTTTCACAGTTATTCCCTGTGTTAAGTAGCTTCTTTTTTTTCACCCAAATGTGTATTCCTACGTGTTATAATTTAGTCTTGGCCATTTAAAAAACTTTATTTCTGCCTGAGTGCGGTGGCTCACGCCTGTAATTCCAGCACTTTGGGAGGCCGAGGCAGGAGAGTCACTTGAGGTCAGCAGTTGGAGACCAGCCAGGCCAACATAGTGAAACTCCGTCTCTACTAAAAAGACAATTAGCCAGGCGTGGTGGCATATACCTGTAATCCCAGCTACTCAGTTTTCTTTTCTTTTTTTTTTTTTTGAGATGGAGTCTCACTCTGTCACCCAGGCTGGAGCGCAGTAGCGTGATCTCCTCTCACTGCAACCTCCACCTCCCAGGTTCAAGCGATTCTCATGCCTCAGCCCCGAGTAGCTGGGATTACAGGCACACGCCACCACGCCCAGCTACATTTTGTATTTTTAGTAGAGATGGGGTTTCACCATATTGGCCAGCCTGGTCTCGAACTCCTGACTTCAAGTGCTCCACCCACCTCGGCCTCCCAAATTGCTGGGATTCTTTTTCCTTTTTTTTTTTTGAGACCCCACTCTCTGTCACCCAGGCATGAGTGCAGTGGCACGACCTCCTGGGCTTAAGCGATTCTCCCACCTCAGCCTCCCAAGTAGTCGGGACTACAGGCACATACTGCCACACCCGGCTAATTTGTTTTTATTTAGAGACGAGGGCTTGCCATGTTGCCCAGGCTGGTTTTGAACTCCTGGGTTCAAGAGATCCTCCTGTCTTGGCCTCCCAAAGAGCTGAGATTACAGGTGTGAGCCATCATGACTGGCCTTAAAAAAAACTTTTAATAGGTTATTTAAATTTATTTTAATCTGCACATTTCTGCCATTTCTTTCTTTTCCTTTCCATTGTTCTGGGAAAGAACCCAGGCCATCTGACTTGCCGAGATTCCCACAATCTGGATTTTGCTGACTGTATACTCACGGTGCAGTTCAACAAGTGCTCTGTCCTGTGTATCACCTGCACATTGGTGGCTGGTACCAGAAACTGGACTGGACTCAGGTTTGATCCCTTTGACAAGACTACAGGGGGCACATAATGCTTGCCTCCTTCTATGGTGTCAGCAGTCACCAAAACATAATGCGTCTTCATTGAGGGTTACAAAATGGTGGTATTCAAATTCTATCATTCCTTTTTCATTTAATAATCAGAATACTCTTATAGAGAGATGCTTGCCCTCCTCTACCACTGGGTAACCCAGTGGTAAAGATCACGTAGCTTCCTCCGCTCTTCAGTAACAGCATTTCATATTCCTGTGGAGAACCAGCCTTCCCTAATCTTAGTCCGAGTGGGTAAAGCAGAACTAAACCTACCTTCCAGTTCTGGGAGTGGACTCATGATGCAAGTCTGGCCAGGTCCTATACCTGGCCGCAGTCATTGAGTCAGGGACAGTCCCATGACCCAAACCAGGCCAATGAAAACACGCCTTGGGAATTTTCCTGATGTTTTTGGAAAAGAGGCACATACCTTCTTCTATCTAGTATTGCTAAACAGACTGAAAATAAGCTGCTGGTGACCAGCTCTGCCACTGATCAAGGAAAGCCTCTCTGAGGATGAAATAATAGAGAGGAAAGCAGAGCTGAAAGATGGAGAATGCATTCCTCATAGCATTCTTTGGAACCTGGATCCAGCTGTGCCTGAAGGCTACTCTTAGTTATGGAACCGAACCTAAAAAAACTTTCCCTTTTTCAAAAGCCAGCTTGCAAGCAAAACTGATTGATATAATCCTCATGCTCTTTGCTCCCATAACACTCTGAACCTTCCTTTCTAGCCCTTAGAACTTCTGTAATTCCTTGTTTAATGTCCATCATTTCCAGAAGACTGTTTCTGGAGACAGATTTCATGCCTATCTTGTTTGGCAGTCTTTCTAGAAGCTAGAACATCCTGGCACAAGTAGATGCTCCCTTCAGATTTGGAGAACTGAAGGAAGCTAAAATAAACATCCTGAAATCAGGTTCAACTCCTGTATCTCTAGCACCATCTGTTCTCCCAGATGTGCAGGACACAGTATTTCCTCTGGCCACCACAGAGTCTGAATGCATCCATGGCGTAAGGGCCCTTCAGAGAAGCGGCCCACTGGGGGTATGTGGAAAAGGAGCTCCTGTCAGTGACCTAAGGGGCATCCCTCTACAAAATGTTCTCCAGCTGATAAAAACTAACCACAGATGATAGCTCTTTATAGGTTTAAGCCTTATTCTACTCCTGCAATCCCATTTGTCATCTCCACCCTTCTGCCCCTTGGCCCAACCTTTATCTTCAAACTGGGCCCAAGAATCTCTAGATGAAGCTTTTAATGTGGACAGAGATAGCTGGTCTCAACCTTTAAGTCTGTGGGGCTTGCTTTCGGCCCAGGCTGATGGTAACACCCAGGTAGAAACATCAAGGCTGTCAGCCTTCGCTGTTGACTGGACACCTCCAGGGCTGGAGAACATTCTTCCCAAGTAGACTTGCCTTGGCTTCTTTGTTCTATTATCATTATCATCTGGCTGCTGGGCAAAATACCTATATACCTAGCCATCTTAGCAGGCATAGAAAAAGCTGAGATTTTAAAAACCAGTTGCAGGGGGCAGGAAACCAGGAGCTCACTGTTCTCAGACATGAGAACTTTCTCTGCTCCTCTAGCTGTGGGGCAGGGAGAGGGGGAAGTGAGGACCTTGTGACACTGTGCCTCTGAGGCCTGGGCTTCTTTCCTCCCCAGTTCTCACTGCACTGGGAGGTGGGCCATTTGCTGTGTGTCCAAGCAAATGGAAATCAACACGCTGAAAGAGTTCCGGCAAAAAGGTGCGGAGACACATCAACACAAAATAATCTTACAGATTTTACTGACCAGATATCCTCTTAGTAGGGTGAATCTGCCCACAGATCAAAGAAAAGCAATCCGACATAGCTTTAGAATAACATAGAACATGGTCTTACTGTATTATAAAGTGAGCATTCCTAATTCAAGACTCTAAAATCTGAAACACTTTGGATAAGGGATACTCAACCTGTAATTACTAACTTTGTGACCTCAGGCACGTTACTTAACCTCTCTAAGCCTCAATTTTGTAATCTGTAGAATGAACAGCTTAATACCTACCTTGTAGAGCTGTTGGAAATATGAAAAGAAATGCCAGCAGGTACTTAACTCAGAAATGCCAAGCCTAGTGACCAGCACATGGTAAGTACTCTCTAAATGGTAGCTGCTGTTAGTGTTGCTGTTGCTATGGCCATCAGGAGGCTAGGAGGATTTTTCATTTTCCAACCAGTATGAGCTAAGAGGGACTAAAGGACATGGACATCCCCTGCTGTGTGGACATCAGTATCTGCAGATCTGTGTCTCAGAAACGGCCCATACCTTCCGTTCCAAGTGCTTATCCAGGCGGGCCAGAGCTTCTGTCTCTCCTCCCTGCCAGACAGCTGGACCAAGTCCTTCAGTGGGGAACCCTGAAGAGAAGGAAGGGTCATAAGACAGGAGGTTTGACCATTTCAGTGATAGCCTGGCACAGCTGTGCTGTTATTTGAACTTTATGAGAACTGAACCATAGTGTCTCAGTGCTACTGGGGGTGAGGTAATCCTTAAAGTTTTAGCGTTTTCTAGGTCAACTTGGTTCTCTTCCCACAGTCACTATTTTCTCTGCTTTCCCCTGCACCCTCATCACTCCAGGCAGGTGAGAACAATCCTGGACCTCCTGCTTTTCAGATTAGCTGGCAACTGTGGTTTTCATGTGAAAAAGGCTAATAGCTTTGTTCAGATCAAAAGATTGGAGGGGTGGCTCACATCTGTAATCCTAGCATTTTGGGAGGCCAAAGCGGGCGATCACTCGAGGTCACGAGTTTGAGACCAGCCTGGCCAACATGGTGAAACCCTGTCTCAGCCGGGTGTGATGGCTCACGTCCATAATCCCAGCACTTTAGGAGGCCGAGGTGGGCAGATCTCGAGGTCAGGAGATCGAGACCATCCTGGCTAACACGGTGAAACCCCCATCTCTACTAAAAATACAAAAAATTAGCCGGGTGTGGTGGCGGGCGCCTGTAGTCCTAGCTAATGGGGAGGCTAAGGCAGGAAAATCGCATGAACCCGGGAGGTGGAGCTTGCAGTGAGCCGAGATTGTGCCACTGCACTCCAGCCTGAGTGACAGAGACTCTGTCTCAAAAAAAAAAAAAAAAAAGAAACTCCGTCTCTACTAAAAATACAAATATTAGCCAGGCAAGGTGGCAGGTGCCTGTAGTCCCAGCTACTCAGGAGGCTAAGGCAAGAGAATTGCTTGAACCCGGGAGGTGGAGGTTGCAGTGAGCCAAGACTGCGCTACTGCACTCCAGACAGGGCAGACTCCATCTCAAAAAGAAAAAACAAAAAATAAGAAAGGGGGGGGGTGAAAGAGCGTAGTTAGTAACCGGAGAGGCTGACAGACTCCCTGCTTTCAATAGAAGCAGTACTAGCTATACTGTTACTGAGAAGCCCACAGACACCAGCACCAGGCAGTGCCTGTATTGTCTGTGAGAGGGAAGTACAAAAATAGAGGCACAATCTAGAACCAGAAACAGAAGATTACATGTATGAGTATGAACAGAACAAATACTAGAAAGACATAGTTTAAAATTAATTGTGGTTACCTCTGGGTGGTGGAGTAATAGTGACTGCCATTTCCATCTTTGCTTTCCTGTGCTTTCTAACCTTTCTATAATAACATGCATTACTTTGACAAAGAATTTCTTTACACAAAAGGAGGCACCAGCACAAGTGGCTCTGGGCAGGAAGTACGCACCCAGCTCCTCCAGGGAGGGCACACCGTAGGTCTCATCATGGTTCTCCTGGATCTCGGCCCTGCAGCTCTCCATCTGCTGACTGGTCACCAAGCCCACCGGCTTCTTGGGCAGCTCCATGCGGCTGATGATGGCCTGAAAGCGCTTGTATGTAAGGGGTGGCTTCTGCCCATTCAGCTCAATGATCCTGGGAAGCCCAAAGCACAACTGGTGTTACCCACAAGGCCCTGTGATTTGGGTCCCTGCCCACCCAAAAAAGAACCCAGACTCTGAAGGTTTGAGCGTGGCTTTCCTCATCCACTCACAGGTCCCACGCCTGAGTGGAAAGGTGGGGGGCAAGGGAGGCTGCATCTCCATTTTACCGAGAGGGAAAATAAAGCCCAGAGAGCTGGAGCAGGTGCCTCAGTAATGGAGCAAGGCAGGGCCAGAGCTGGGACTCAATTCCAGGTTCCCTGGTGTTGACACAGAGCTGCCTAAAGACAGAGACTGAACATATCTCTAATCACAGAAAAATCCCTACTAACCAGCTTGGCACTTGGCCTATCTGTCCAAGCTACGGGAATCCCCATAGGCCTCTACCACCATGTACGCCCTGGAGAAAGTTCTTTGATAAGAGCTGAAGACATGTTTTTTTCTTTTTTTTTCCTACTCTAACATCATAAGGAATAGCAGACATGTTCCTTTCTTGGAAAATCATGCCGTTCTTAGCCTCCATTTATTAGAACATACAACAGAGAGATGGAGGACAGCTTATCTTCTCAAATACAGAGACTGGGGCTAGAGTTCATAGCCACAACTGATAGTTAAAGAGTGTCTTGTAGTTTACAAAGTATTTTTCATGACCAAGGGAAACATAACTGCACTCATGCATGAAGGAAAGAGTATCAGAGGGCGAAGAACAGAACGGAGGTTGTTTATATAAGGATGAATTAGGATGGTATGGAGTCACATTCCTGGGGCTCTTCCTGGCTAAGAAGTAGCTTACGCAAGGCCCATCTGGCTGGGTGAGTTCATTTCTCAGTTTGCTCTACCTCGCTCTCCCCGCGTTAGTGGAGATATATGGTCGGCTGCTGCCTCTGCTGTGCCTCCCCCTCCTCTGGCATGCAGCAGGAGGAGGATCTCCACACCCAGCCTTTCCTCCTGAGGGCCCGGCTCACGTGCACAGCTGTGTGACCTGGCTTCTTGGCAGCCAGCACTGGGTTGGGGAGTGGGGGTGGGGAGCGGCGGCGGCTGCTGGCTTGGCAGCAGCAGCAACAGCAACAGCAGCAGCAGCAGGAGGGTGACAGCTCTGGCATGGCAGGGAAGGGGAGGAGAGGATTTCCTCCTAGAATCTCTGAAAGCACAGAGGCTGTCACCAGGGGAGGAGGCTCCTCTGTAGTTAGCAGCTCCCTGCAGGGATCTCTAGAGCCCTCCCCACCACCAAGTAACATGGCCTGGAAACCCAGATAGTCATAGAGCCCGGGGAGCTCTTTTTTTTTGACACAGGATCTCGCTCTGTCACCCAGGCTGGAGTGATGTGGCATGATTACAGCTCATGGCAGACTCAAGCCCCTGGGCTCAAGTGATCCTCCCACCTCAGACTCCTCAGTAACTGGCACTACAGGCATGTGCCACCATGCGTGGCTAATATATTTCTTTATTTTTAGTAGAGACAGGGGGTCTCACTAGGTTGCCCAGGCTGATCTTGAATTCCTGAACTCATGTGATCCTCTTACTTGGGCCTCTTAAAGTGCTAGGATTACAGGCATGCGCCAGCATGCCCAGCCTAGGAACTCATCTTAGGTACAAAAGCTGGACCTGTGTGAACAGAAGTCTGTTGGAGGGGTAATAGGCAGGGTCCACTGAGGTCAGAGGGCAGCTATTGTGCAGGATGGAAGTGGGAGTAGGAGGCACAGGTGGGATTCGGGCATACTAGGAGCAGATCTGTAGAGACTCTGAGTGTGGGTCCTCACTGCTTCCATGCCTTGGGTCTAACAAGCCTCTCTGCCACCCCAATCGGGTAAAGCTCTCCGTGACCTGTTCTACAGGCCCTGACTCTGGCCTATTCTCTTCCAGCTTCTAGAAGATGCCATGCCTCCTGGGTCAGGTGGCCCTAATGATGAACCTCTCTGAGTTCCACTCAGCAAGGGCCCAAATTACTACCTCTCACAATTGGTAACCTGACCCCTGGGCCCCATCTCTTACCTTTCCAGGTCATAGAGTGTATGAGAGTTCTCGGTCACTACTTCCACACCAGCCTCCTTGGCCATCTTCATGATGGCTGCATCTCGTTCTTTCCCGAAGGGTTCAGAGTCATATTCAAAGGTCAAGCGGGTCACTCCCCATTCCTGTGGGGAGAGGATCTGTTATGCTCGACACTGTGTTTGGGGAGGAGGGGGAGGCTGGACTCTTAGTTCCTTCCTGGGAGAGAACAGAGCTAGTCTAGAGACCTGTCTGATGGGCAGCAAACAAACTAGGAACAGGAATTTGATCTGGAAAGCAAACAAGTTGAGGTTCAGAAAGTTTGAGGAGGGCAGGCAGTGTGGTGAAGCCAACAGCACAGCAACAGTGGAGTCAGAAGAGAGGTAGGCAGCCTTGTGCACTTGCTGTGTCCTTGAGGTAGGAGAATGCGGCAGGAGGCTATAAATACAATGCTCCTGGGAGACCCCCAGTCCCAGAGAGTGGCACTGACTCACGAGTGGGACAGGATCACAGCCTTCCACCTGCTCAGCAAGCTTTTCCCAGAGCTCCTCACAGCCCTGCAGACTTGTGGCCTAGTTTTCTTGGCAGAGTTGTGCTATGTGAAGTGTCTTAATTGTTTCCACAGCAACACTCCTAAGGCCAATAGCAAACAGAGCTAATAGGTTCCAGCCCTGAGAGAGTCAGGAAAGGAGAAGCGATCCTTAGTCTGGAGGTCAGAGGAAACTAACCAGAGGGGCTGCATGTTGGAAAGAAGGAAGTTCTTTCCTAAGCCTTTAGTCATTTCTGGTAGGAATTTCTAGATCTCATGGCAAGCTGGCCCAGTGAATGGTTGTACAGACAACCCACAGAAAACCCTAGAGCATTCAACTTGCAAGAAGAAAAACACATTCTCCAAAGTCTCTGGTCATGGTCTCTGAAAGCTCTGAACCACAGGGGCAAATGTCCTGGCCATGCACAGACTGGTCTGGTCCTGACTCAGCCCTGCCTGGGGAGTGGGTCCTTAGCAGGGCCAGTTATCCCTCATTCGAGCAGACCAGCATTAAACATTGATTAAGCCCTTGCTATAAGTCAGGTGCCATGCTTACAGTTCATATAGATTACATCACTGAATACTCACTGTAACCTGTGAACAATAACAATATTATTAAAAGACATTTTCTCCAAGAAGCCTTCTTGACCTCCTCCTTCAGTATAATTCTTCTGCACCTTGTCTTTTTTCCACTGCAGCATGTATTATATGACAGTGATACACTTGCCTGTTTCCCCATTAGTGTGAACTCTCAGAGCAGAAACCATGTTGTCTTGCTCATCATCATTATCCTTATACCTAGTATGGGGCCTAGTACCTGGCAGAAGCTCAATCAAAACACATTAAATGACTGAATGGATGACCTAGCTATAGCTCTGGGCTAGAAGTGGGTTGGCCTCTGAGTTGCTGGGGAAGAGAAGGGCAATGTTGAGGGGAGAAGGGAGGCAAATGTATTTATATGGTATGGTGGGTGAGGACACAGCTCTAGAGTCAGAATCCAAGATCATCACTTGTTAACTTCACAACCAATTATTGTTTCCTCACCTATAAATCGGGATAGCAGTAGCCACCTCTTAGACCTGCTGTGAGGAAGAAGTGAGTTGATGTAAACAAACACTGGGAACAGCGCTTGACTCACAGGCAGCCCTCAATGAATGTGGGCAATTACTAGCACTGTGTGATTTGTACATGTATGCGCAATTATGTGTGGGGGTGCAGGGAGGGGAACTGAAGGATGATGTATTCACTAAGCTGTTTGCCTCGACATGACTTTTCCTTTTGTCTCGGAGTTAGGGTGGAGAGGGGCAAGACAATCATTGTGTGCTGCTGAGGATGATAGCAGTCTATCCCAGAGCCCTCTGTCCATCAGTTCCTGTGCTTCTGTGTGGGCCTTAGAATATACTTTTAAAGGGATTGAGGGAAAAGTAGACTGGCCCCCTGATACTGCAAACAGAAACCTATGTGGCACCAAAATGAAGATTTCTATCAATCATTTATCCCATGGGAAACAAGAAAGCTTCTTCAGAAAGGCTGACTTTTCCCAATAAGCAGAGCAAAGCAAGATGGGAAACACAACTTGCTAGAAATGAAACCCCACCCTCAAAGTCTTGGCCTAGAAGGAACCCTAATAAATCTTGCTGGCTTGAGCCAAGAAAACATCGACAGAAGCCAGTGGCATCCGGGGTGGAATGACTTACCACATCCTATGTCTGGACTGAGCTGAGAGCTTTCCAACAAGACACTGGTTTCCCAGAATTTTTTTCCTTAACACAGTTTCCATTCCAAGAGAAAGCTAACTGGCTGCCGTTGCTCCCAACTTCTCTAGCAGCAATAGCCAGACCAGCCCTGATGTTTCCATTCCCTCAGTCGGAATATCATCTCACTCAGCCTGTGGGGAAACCCTCAGGGACAGAATCTCACTGTCTTCTCTGGGGCTCTGCACGCTTACCTTGAACAGCCTTGGGAACACGTCGGCTGGCTGTCCCCGGACTACAAACAGGCGGGAGTTCAGTTTCCTTAAACTTGTGTCCAAATCTTCCAGAGACTGAAGTAGGAACCTGCAGAGTTCACACAGGCCTTGTTAGTGATAACATCATGAAGAGTGGCTCTCTTTCCTAACAAAGCAGGGAGAAACTGGTTCGCTGTTTATGCCCAACAGGCAGCCTCACGATCACTAGGGCTGGAGAGGCCAGGGTTCCAGCCCAGGAGGGATGTGGTGGTGGATCAGCGCTGCTCTGCTTCAAACCCTGGCCTTGCCACTTACTAGCTGTGTGACTTTAGGCAATCACCTAACCTCTTTGCCTGTTTTCTCACCGGTAATGTGAAGCTGATGTTAGTACTTCATAAAATTGCTAAGAAAAGAAAATCGAATCATGTGTGAAAAACATTTAGCACCATGCTTGGCACACAGACATCACGAGATAAATGTGAGTTGTTCCTAGTGTGGTGTTTCTGTGTGATCAGAGGCAAGTCACTTATTCCCTCGCAGTCTCGGGGGCTAGATATAAGTATCCGCCCAGCACGAGGTTGTTGTGAGACTCACATGGGAGCCATCTGAAAAGCCAGTGCAATACCGTGGTATGAAGCTTTAAGGTCCTCTTAGCAGAGGACCAGACTGCCATAGCTGGGAAAATCCTCCTTACTCTGGTGGAAAAGACTCCTTGACTTTCTGCACGCATGCTGTGGGCCATGCGTATTTCTGCTGCCACAGCCTCACAGCCCGCAATGGGTCCCTAGTTCCCACAGCTTTGTTTGGCAGGTGGCTTACTCTCCAGGCTTCTCCAAGGTTCTGGTGATCAGGTTCTCATCCCAAGAAGGAGAAGGCTTTAAAAGGTACTTCTCAATAGCTATCTTCACATTTTTGTGAGGGTGGGGATGGGGAAGACTACAGATAGGCAAGAACTTCAGCAGCAGACCTGGATCACCAGGTGAAAGGGAAAGGAAATTAACACTTGCTGAGTGCCTTCAGTGTTTTATTTTTAAGTTAAATTAACATTATAACCAGATAAACTATTCAAGTGGCTCAAAATTCCAGAGACAAAGCAGTACACAGTAAAAAGGGCTTTCCCCTC